>NC_058125.1:3310500-4638500 GCF_914725855.1 Thunnus albacares
AAATTGTAACATACTTTGTTGCACTAGTGCAGGTCAGACCCTGTTAGGTGGGATCGATGTTGGATCACATTCCCACTACAAACGAATCGCTCCGGAGCTAGTTTGGGATTTAGTCCACACCCAAATACAATAAGATCTGCCCAACAAATCGCACCAAGGGGAAAAAATGAACCAGAGTCTGCTTCAACCAGACTAAAAACGCAGATCTGAAAACACCCTAAGACAGAAGATGAGCAGTGACCCAAAACAAGACAAATGGGGCAATGAAAGGGGAAGTAATAGTATTGACAATCAAAATTGGAATATCCTGAAATCAGTAAACCACCTCTGAGATCAGTTATGTAAATGGTAAATGGACTGTACTTGTATAGCGCCTTTCTAGTCTTCCGACCACTCAAGCGCTTTTTACACTACGAATCACATTCACCCATTCACACACATTCATACGCTGAATGGGTACAGGGGCTACTGTGCAAGGTCCCAACCTGCCCATCAGAGGAAGCTAACCATTCACACACATTCATACACTGATGGCACAGCCATCAGGAGCAATTCTGGGGTTAAGTGTCTTGCCCAAGGACACATCGGCATGTGGACTGGAGGAGCTGGGAATCGAACCGTCGATCTTCCGATTAGTGGACCTACCTCCTGAGCCACAGCCACCCCGGCTGTGTCATTTGTGCACCCCCGAGTCAACATGACAGCAGTCTGGGACAACATGTTGTGCAGCAATTCTGAGATTTTGAAAGTCTTGTAGTCAGCATTAGCTTTTAGAGGTTGGTAACAATCAAAACACATTGGCTCCTCTCGTTCCCTTTAAAAGCAGTTCTCTCTCCATGATGATGACAGTTTGGTAATGGACTTTCCTCTGGGACTCCCCAGAGGAAAGGTATCTGGGACATGCAGAGATGCAAGTGCAATCCTGTTACCTGCTTCCCTGTTTTGACTTCCTGTTGATTATGTCTAGGCTGCCTGCTGCTTTTCTAAGTTGTTTACCTGAATTCGCCTGCCTAAAGGCATGGTCATATTTCCATCAATCTGCCAATATTCACATATTTCTCATTCAGTTACTTTTTTCAACGCAAGCTTTGGACAGCCCCAGCAGACATGAAGGTTAAAGTTTACCTTTGCTCAACTTTGACCTGTTCATGTGAATGGTCAGCCAATAGAATCAATGTTGCCTCTAGTGGTGTGCTATTATCTCATTCTTTACAAATATACACTACACACAAACTACAGCATCACAATCATATTGTTTATTGTTACTATGCACTGTATGTACCCTTATTTCCTGCTTAAAATTTTCTTTTTTTTTTTTCATTGGACCAGCATCAAATGTGACCATACATTGACTATGACTGTAAACCTGATCTTGACCTGGTACATTGCCTTTTACCTATAGTATATACTGTGCGATGTTAACAACTTCATCCATGCCTTGTTGCCAGTCACCAAAACAATTACTAATGCCCTTGACAAATCTAATCAGCCTTTTTGTTTTGGCTGAATATTGCATGATGGGTGCCTAGTTCACTCTGACTGTAACACGCAGATTATAGAGGCTGTCCTGTGATTGTATAACCCAGTGCTCAAGAGGAGTGTTTTTCTCGGCGATCTTCTTTTTCTATATTCACCTAAATACAGCTCACCTGTTACATGCAGAGTTTAGTTCCAGTCCTCTGTAGAGCTTTTTTATATCATTTACTGGGTTGAAATATTTGCCCTGAGCTATTTGTATTTAGGCTGTTTTGCTAGGTGCTAGGGCTAGCTGTCTGAAGCCCACACACTCATGGTACACCCCCAAAGGTGTTTTCAATTATTTAGGTTAATTAGACCTCTTCTCAGGGCTGTGTTGGGTACACAGTCCATGCTTAAATGAAGTCTTCCTAACCTGTGTTATGATTCTTTTAACACTAGGACCTTGAAACACTGTAAGTCTATGGAGGTCAAAATGACCCACTGGCATTATTCGCTATAAATGCTTAATATGTTTCTTTTGAGCTACAATATTTTTACCTTAGAGTAAATTTTATAGCATAATTTTAGGAGAAGTCAAGGACTGGTGTGGCATATGTGATATAATTAACAGGGCTAAAGGCTATATATTCAAAAACAACCAATTTGGAATTCTAGTATTAAATGTATGGGGTTTGGTGACATCAGCTAATTCTCAGCACAGCTCCACTCCAGAATAAGTTGAAACACCTGTGGGCATACAGAGAATTTAAAATCTGCCCTGGAGGGTTTCATAGCTGGTTGTTGTCTCCCTGGCAGTCTGTCTCCTGTAATTCTAAAAAAAACCTCAATTCCAGATAATATTTTTGTTGACCATGATCCAACTGACAGGGAATTTCATTGAGCATATAATGACTGCAGGGGGCAGAGTCCTTGTACAGTCCAGCTGTACAACAGGTGATGAGATATTCAATTCGATTTATTTATATAACGCCAAATCACAACAAATGTCATTTCAGGACACTTTTCACATAGAGCAGGTCTATACCGTACTCTTTAATTTACTGAGACCTAACAATTCCCCCATAAGCAGCACTTGGTGACAGCGGTGAGGAAAAACTCCCCTTTAACGGGAAGAAACCTCAAGCAGAACCCGACTCTGTAATGTAAACTGAGATGTTGAACATGCAAACATTAGCTTAATGCACCACTGTGTACTGCATCATAGATCTGCTAGTGTGGCTGTAGATCTAAACACACATATCCTCATTTTCAAACCTGCAAAAACACACTGAGGGTCAGGGGTCAGGGGTTAAAGGACTTAGATATCCTTTTATTCTACATCCATATACCGATTTTTGTACATTTTTATCAGTTTTCTATTCTTGCTGATTGTCTCCTCTTATAATGACATGGCTCCTGCTGCTTTAGACATATGGCCGTCAGTGGAAGGAATTTGGCCCTTTTAAATATTAAAATTCCTCCTTTATGTATGTTTCAATAGATACGGAGGCAGCTGTAACTACACTGAGCCAGTGCAAGAAAACCTGGCAGGCCCTGTAAAGACTGCTGGACTCTGGCCCTGAAAGGTGCAGTAACTGTGGATAAGTGTGTGTTAAGTTTGTGAATAATTTTTGATGATGTATGAAGTATAGAGAGAATGTGATCTCTCTGTACCTTCCCTTCTAGTTAAGGCGGCAGATATTGCTGTACAAGGCTTTTTCAGTATAACAGGGTGCATAATTGTGTTCCTGACAGCTAAGAATTTCTGAAGCTTCATGACAGGCCAGGTATACAGACGGCAGGTTTAGCATTTCTTTTTATCTTTGAGGTTCCTGCTGAAGTGTGTGAATGCAGTGTTTTGCCAGTAAGTTATGCTATCATGACCATTAAGAGAACAAAAAGGGAGACCAGCAATCACCTCAATACTTTTGGGAGAGCAGCGTAAACAGACTTTAAATGCAGCTGGGGAAAGTACTACAGGAAATTGTCTTATTCAGTTAGCTGACATCAAAGAAACCAGTGTAGTCTGTATGACAAAGCTAACAAATGACATCTGGACAAAAACTAAATTTACATCATTCTTCAGGCTGGAATACAGAAGGGATTTATAAAGGTAAACAGCAAATCCCTTGCTTTCTCACACTAATCCACCTTGAGCGATTTCTCTCCCTCAACTCGAGTTGGATGTGAAGGCTACCTTCTCTTTCTCTCTCAACCTCTCTGTCTCTGTAATTTCCAAAACATAATCATCATGTATTCTCCATGGTGCTAATGAGTGATGATCAAAGTGTTGTAATCATAGGCCACGGAGCCAAGGCGGGTGGGGCAACCAACAGGATTAATATGTACCAATTACACAGCCATGCAGGCCAACAGTCCATCCCTGTGTTAATTGATCATGTTACATAACAGGATGAGGGTCATGTAATGAGATTAACATGGCGAGTGCTGGGTTGTGTTTTCATGTTTACCATATACTGCGACATGATTGGTACTTTAGGAAACTGTGTAATATAAGGGACTATATGAATATTATTGGAGAAACACAATACATGTTATGGCAAAGAAGGCTTCATTTTTTCACTAGTCTACTGTATACAGTCACTGCTTTATTCTGAATGGAAAGCTGAATTGCAGTAAAAAGTAAAATACATGACGTTCAGCATCACACGAAGTGAAATGTGCACTGATCAGTTCTGCACGAGCATATTCTTCAGTCCTCGGTGATCTGGAACCACACACTTTATCCCAAGTGGTTCCACAGTTAGCTAAACTGTAACCAAGTGTAAAGCTTCATTTACATATATCACGTTGCATGTTGAACCAAATCTGCAGTGAGTAAAACGACAGGCTATGATAACGCAACATTAGAGTGAATACCATACACAGCTTTCTCCCTCTCTTCTGCATGTCAGTGAGCAGTGGACTTTCAACTTTTACCGACAACAATTAACATACTTGTGTTTTCATTATTGCTGGTGCAATGTTTAGCTAAGCTGTCTGGAGGACACAGCCCCCTCTGAGTCTCCATCTGCACCACCAGAACATGCCTGTTTAAGGTACCTGGTTTTGTGACTCAGAATCATGTAATCACAGTCAGACAACTAATCTCATTCATTATCTCATTCTAATTTCATTATTATATGGAATTTGGGGTTTGGTGAAAATACTACAGAGCTGAAGCCTTTTAGAAGCCAGGGCTAGTGCCTGTGCCCAGTTCACTCACTCAGTTTTGTGAAAATTACTGTTCTATTAAGATAGTGAGGGTTCTGTTTTGGTGCAAGTGTATGGCCAGAATCACAGCTCTGAGACAGTGAACTTTCCTGGGGCGCACTGAGGTTTTTCCTCACCTGCACAGATTTGGTATCACACACCCCAGTATGAGGTAGGGTAGAGGCTGTGCAATTTCCATTTTGGTACAAACCTGTATACCTGTGCACTATTTACATTTACTTACAACTTCATAAACTTACCAAAAGTGAATTGGCTGCCCAAAAAAAATCCATAAATGTTTAAATTGGGGTACATCATCTTAAATTCTTTCTCTGTGTTTCGTCTTTTAGTTGTTTGGCTACAGAAGTTGTACCAATCCAATACTGTTATATTATATTGAGATTTGCAGTTTGCAGTTTTTCACAAGTCAAGCGAAGGGTCCAAAGAAAATATTAACAACAATTGGGAGGGCCTTGGTTTTTTTAGCTACACCAGCAGTGTGGCTCTAGGGATGGCAATGTAGGTTTATCAGTCGGTCCACCACTGAGGTCTATACTAAAATGCAATATCTCAACAACTATTGGATGGATTACCATGAAATTTGGTTCAGGCATTCATGGTCCCCAGAGGAAGAATCCTAATGACTTTGGTGATCCCCTGACTTTTCAACTACTATCATGCAGGTCAAAATTGCATTGTGTCCATTTTATGACCAAATACCTGCAAACTAATAACATTGCCATCAGTCTCAGCTGGACTTTGTGATTAGTGCTAATTACAAAATGTTAACATGCTAAACTTAGAAAGTAAACACTATCTGATAAACATCAAAAGTTAGCATTGTAAATTTGACTTTAACATTTAGCTCCAAGCAACACTGTACCTAAGTACAGCCCCACAGAGACACTAGTGTGGACTGAAAACTGTTAGTCTTGTTAAAAGAAGAAACAGCTCCTGATGTGACATTGTTACTGTACTTACAGCCACGCTGTCAAGCTTTTCATATTCTCATATTCTGCCAGGATTCAGATGTACATGCTGAGTGACGTGCAGATGCGTTTTCATTAATCATGGCAGAGTGCCAAGGAAAATTCAGGACACCTTTTATGGGCGAGGTTTGCATAATGAAAGTTGCTTTACCTTAATAGGCTTCTCAGACACTTAAATGAAGTGCAAAGAAAGACTTCCTGAGTAGATTTGATTCATGTTCATGACACACTGACCAGATTGTCTCGTATTCTGAAAGCAAGGTCTTGCTGAAACAGTTATTGTAGCTTTTGTGCAACATTGCACCTGCAAATCATATTTATTAATTATGTTGTGTTCTCAAATTATGTTGCATTGACAGTTGACTAAAGTCACTTCATTTCTGTAGAGTATTTGTTGCACATATTTCCCCGGCATGGCAGGAACAACAGAACTAAAGCACCATCGACTCCTCTCCACAGCGGATGACCTTTACCCGCATCCAACCTGCTCCGAATTAGCACTAAGTGGTCCAATCAGCGCTCGGCTGTCAGTTAATTGGAAGCATTTCCAAACTGATCTTCAGTTGAAAACTATTTAGTGGTCTTTTAAGGCCAATTAGCTGCTCAAAGTGGAACCCAGCAGAACTGCAGAAAACTGTTTCAGCAGCAAAGGAGCACATGTTATTTTAGCCTCAGTAGTATGTGTGTGTGTGTAGAATTGCAATTACCTAATAACATGAAGCAGACAGAGCAAGAATATTGGCAATGGACAGTTAAAGCTTTCAGCTGGATCTAGGAAACATAATTTAATGCACATTTGATAACAGCTAGTGCTCAAATAATCCTTGAATTACCAAAAATAGATTTTTAGCCATGCTAGCGGCATGGCTCTATGGATGGCAGTGTTGGTCAGTCTGTCAGTTTGTCACTTTGGTCCTGAATGAAATATCTCAGTAACTATTGGATAGATTTACATGTCCATGTTTCCCACAGGATGAATCCTAGTGACTTTTGGGATTCCCTGACTTTTCCTCTCGTGCCATCAAGAGGCTGAAATATTTTGTTTTTTAGTGAAAGATCATCAAATATTATTTGGATGGGTTGAAATTTGGTATGGATATTCATGGTGCCCGGAGGATGGATTCTTATGACTTTAGTGATCCTCTAAATTTACATCTGGCACCACCAACTGCTCAAAGTTTTCACTTATCAAGTGAAGTATCTCAACATCTAGTGGATGGATTGGCACAAAAATCTAAACAGACAGTCATGGTTCCCAGGCAATGCTTTTTAAAGGGTAACTACACACTAAATCATTTTTTTTACACTGTACACATAATCATATAGGCTTATGTTGGCATATGATGTTAACACAGGTATTTTATCCAGCAATACAGGTTTAAAAACACCTTTTTCTGCTCAAAATTATTTGGGGTCCAAGCAGCAAAGCTGCTCCGCAATACACACTCATTAAAAAATCACAGGAGGAGCAAGAAAAGACTTTAAAACTCACACTCTAATATCTCAAAAACTTGCATGATTTTGATGACACAGGTGTGAGCAAGACAGACACGTCTCACCCTGCAGAAAATTCTCATCCAGTCAATCAAACTCTCAAAATAAAAGCACACCACACTTGTGAGAAAGATCCCTCATTTTTAGCATTCAAAGCAAAATGATCTGATCCCGACGGGCCAGAGTGCAAGGTCCTAACCAACGCTGATTGCAGCTTTAATTTTATTTGTCTCTGCGTGGATTTGAAAATTCTGAATTTGAGTGTGTTGTTACCCTTTAATGACAGTGATGACTTGTCATGTGGCCCCACCACATCATTGACATTTTGGACAGACACTGATGTTTCTGACAGCATGAACTGTAATAATTTCTGTTATCTCTTTATTATTCCTCCAGCACCATCATCAGGTCAACATTTCAATGTGTCCAGTACTTTGGTTTATGAACAAAAACCTGTAAAACTAATGGCATTCCCATCACCCTTGCTAAGATAGTGAACAGGGTGAACATTTTACCTGCTAAACCCACTTAGTCTTGTTTTTATAATAAATTAATGGGGTATCTGAACTCCACTTGTACCATCTTGATATTTGGCTACTCATTATTCTGAGGAGATAACAATTCAGACTTACAACTTCTTCCACTTTTATGCCATTGATGAAGCCAAACTACTGCCATAAATACCTCTTAACTTAGGACATAATGCTGTTAGAGACTACTGAACATGTCTTCAAGACTCAAGGAAAATATTCAACATGGATTTGAGAGCAGGGTAATCATACAGCGGCATACTGTGGTGGACTAAAGCTGAGTAGAATGTCTATTTGTCTTCCTTACAGAAGATATTCTGACACACTTTATTAAGTAAAGAGGACTTCTTGTGTTAATCTGCTGCAGAAAAGATTCCTCCCTCCTTGTTCCATTTTTGCTCTATTCCGTCTTTGTCTCACAGCTCAGAACATCTCCTCTCTTTGAACCTTTTCCATTTTCCACTCTTTGCATAAAAGAGATGTGAATAGCTGTGCAATGTAAAAAGACAGCTGTCGTATCAGACTGAATCACAAAGTGAGTCTACATCATGCAGATTTGTTTTCCAAGTGATTATTTGTTCACTGTAGTACACTCATGGTTAAAAAGCCAAAAGCCAACTTATGAATTGTTATTGTAACCCGTTTTTTTTAAGTTGACTGGACAGCCATTTGGGCAAGATGCTGAGCTGACACACAAAAAATAATTTACTCAATGTTCCACAGAAATTTTACTGTCAATGTAAATAATTTTGTTGAGAAAACTCATCTGTGTGAGTTGTACATTTGGGAGACTATTTAAAGTCCCTTTAATTTTTCCCATAGGCAATGTTACATCACATATCCAACATTTGAATGGGCATGAAATTCTCCTGGTTGAATCGTCAGTACAAATAAATAGCAGTTGTGTTGAAATAATTCAAGTTCATTGAGAAAAAGTCAATGGTACAACACTGTACATAAAAAGATTAGAAGATAAATCAACTACGAGTTCCACTGTGCATTGCCCCAAGAAACAGCCAATCACCAAGCTTCAAATCGTTTCCCATGTATTAGCTACTTTAGCTACATAGCTTTGTTTCAACTTAATACAGACATTTTTGATCATTCTATTGTGCAGTGTTTTTTTTTTTTTATCATATGCCATCAATGTAATATAATGATTGAATTTATTTGAATATATTTTGAAGCATTAGGTGGCATCTTCACCATATTAACATATCTGGAGAAGACGTTGTTACATTGATGTTACACCGAGGGAAGGATTTGCGCCAACTCAGACAACTGGGTCTGGGTTATAAAATGGACAATGTCATCAATGGGATCACTGAAGGTGGACATTGTAAATAGTTTGCACTGTGAAGCTATTACAATCTGGTGGTAATGCAACACTTATGGATGCCAGCAACCATAAAACTCAACAGAAGGAGAAGAAGGAAAATATTTCTGGAACCCACGGTTCCTCCCATTCCGCACGCTTGTGGGTTTCAGTTTCCCAGGTGCCATACAGGAAAAGGAGAAGATGAAGACAGAGAAGTTTCCGGCCCAAGTATGAATTAGGTGAGCGTTTTCATGTAAATTAACGTTTATACCCACAACTACTGGCCATTGTGTCACCAGTTGCTACCATTAAGTAACTACCACTAAGTAACTTTAGTTAATGTTAGCTTTGGTAATGACATATTTGCTAATTTAACATCAACAAAATATGTCCACGTTTGATAGGGCTAGTGTTTCACCAGTGAGTTATATGAGTTTCGTCTCTCTTTTTTGCGCCAGTCATTGTTATGATATTCTTCCTTAGCTAACATTAAATGTGTTGTCCATTAAGTAACTAATGCTAATTAGCTATCGTTAATGCTTGGCTGCTGCCTCACTAATCCATGACTTGTTGCCTGTTTTTCGCCGTAACAAGGCAATTTGTGTTGGAAGGCTGTGTGTTCACCCCCTGTGAATACAAAGCCTCCATCTCCCTCAGCTTCTCTATACTTTTCTGTGCATTAAAATCGACACAAATTCTGCAGAGATGGATGCAACATTAAGCAACAGACACCAATGAAACAAATAAACTACCGTGTTATTTACTTGCACAAGCAGTAAATTGGACCGTGGACTGTTTGTGCTGCCAATAGTGGTGCCACCAGCCAGCAAACTTCTTGAGGGGGCGACTTCACTGAGCATTGCCCATCAGCTCTGGTGAATACCAGATCGGGTAGCTCGATGAGCAGCAGCAACATATAACCCGATTACTAAACTGCGTCTTAACACGGTGAAGGATAACCAGACATAACAGACACGACAGATCAGTCAGTAGGTAACCCGCCGACTCTAGAACTGGTATACGTATTATTATCAATTATTAAATAATGTACATGCAAAAGATAAGACAAATAGAGAAAAAAATCTGTGATTGAATGAATGTTTTTTACAATGGATTCTAAGTCTGAACAGGTTATCATCTTCTCTCACAGTGTCTCAAAGCACACAGCTGTTGCTCTGCAGAATGTTGTGGAATTGGACCTAAGTTGCAAGTGCCCCTTGATTACTAAAAACATCAGATCCACCTTTGGTTTATTTTTTGTGGTATGTGAATGGCTAGACTGTTGCAATGTATCAACCTGACAGATTTAAGATTTGCATGATTTTGACATTCATCCATTTTTAAATGCTATTTTAAAGCTGGAGTGTGGGACTTTTGTCTCCCCCTTCTGGCAGTGAGAGTAAAGGAGGCACTCAGCTGTAATTGCCTTACACAGGCATGCAGCAGGCTCTCATGTGAACCCTGAAGGACAGAGAGGGTTGGTAAAATGAATATGTTTTGATGGTCCACAGGCCCAAAAACATATTTTTGACGGCCCATCGACCCACTGGGATTTGTCGCAGTATGCCTGATGGCCAGTACACCACTGTTACAGCCTTAACCTACTGCTGCAGCTGTAAAACGGTGGATAAATTGTTTTGAGAGTCAGGCTTAATCAGCATTGTGTGAACTCGTTTGGCAGGAGCTTGAATGTAACGAACATTCATTTATATGTAAAAGTTCTGCACTGCAGGTTTAATTAATTTGGTTGTTTTCATTCCTTTGGAGGGGTTGAATGCAGTGCAAGGAGTGCACATTTTCACACCTTAGTCAAGAGGTCCTCTTCAAGCATTACAGACTTCTACATTACCAAGGGCAATTCTGGCCACTGCCGTACACAGACTGCATCTACGCTTCCAAGACAACAGGTGCATTAAAGTCCCACTCACAAGAGCACACAAACACCCAACTTTTTTGGGTTTAGCTGTTTTTTCTGTGAATTATATGACTTCAAAGACCTATGCATGCTTGCTAAATACTTAAATCATATTAGGGCTCATTTGAGGAGCCATGGCTCTGTCAGAAGCCCTTTGAAAAATTGTGAATTCACAACTAATGTGCTTTTATCATTTAGCAGTCATCACTAACCACTCAAGATGAGCTACCCACTAAGCTCTGAGGCACTGACTGGATTGTGTGAAGAGCATAGTGAAGATTTTACAGAACCTCATACACAGTCTGTTGTTGAGGGAAGTAGCTTGCTTGTGACTTCTCCAGACTCAGAGACTAACACATATTTGGAGCCTGTGGACCATCAGACAACTGAACATAAACTTGCATCATTGGTTCTTTACATGCAAATAATTTTGCATGTTTCCAAATGTACAACTCAGCAAATAACAGGTAGATTTAGTGATATCAACTCATTGTCACAATTTACTGCAAAACAATCATCCACAATCACAACATTTTGAAAAAACATGAAAACTGTGTTGATGATTCTTGTGCTGAGAAACAATAACTGATTTCTGAAGAAATACATTACACAAATCCTATTGTTGTCACTACCACAGAAAAAGGTCCCTTTCTCAATTGATCACAGAAGTTCTGCACACTTTAAAGAACATTTTGATGTCATTGAACCTGTTGAGTATCTTCATGACTGATTACACCAGAACACTTTCATGTATGTCTTGGTGTATTATGTCCTTGAAACTTTGCTCAACAGAGCAGATGTCTAAAATGTTGTTTTTGATGATAGCAGTTTGCTAGAACAATACAGGTCTCTTTGTAATGGGCAGTACTACAAAGAGAACACACTCTTAGGTGGCCAGAGTAACTGCATTTTATTGGATGTCTACATTGATGACTCTGAAGTTTGCAATCCACTGGGGACCTCTAAAAGGATACACAAGATTACAGCTATATATGGTTGCTTCTCTGAACCCTCAGGAGATTTTGATGGACTTGAGAGATGTAGTTGAGTTGGTTGTCTCTACAGAGTTCTCAGTAGGGTTGAGCCGAATATAGCCGATATAGCCTATGAAACAAGTATCTGTTACGGATAATGTACTTTTCACTAGCACAAGTATCATCTGAGTAAAATGTGTCAATATCCGTACTCAGGCTGAAGGAAAATCCTCATTGAGTAGCTTTGTCCACATCATTCCGTGATAGGCCAGCCACACACAGAGCTCCTCTCCTACACAGAGCCTATACAAAGTTCACTGCTGCTTCACCACACAACACAATCTTGCCATCATCACAGCCACTCTGTCCACAGAGATTAACAGCTTGTGACTCTCACTGCTTCTACACTGGTTACTCAAGCATTTTACTCCATACTTTTATAGCGACCAGCCATCAGATTTACATCACCACCCACCTCTCAAGAGTTCATTCATGTTTCCCACAATTTACACCCACAATCTTCCAGTAATCCAGTCACAACCCTCCAAAAAAACTTGTGCAGTGTGAAACCAACCTCTGGGAAATCTATTAGTGTGTCTCAGAGCCGCCAGTGTTTTTGGTCAGTGGAGGAGCGATACACCAGCTTTACCCTGGGCATCAGATCGCGTTGTAAAGTCCACCTCATTGTAGCCAATCATAAGCCTTGTCTCTGGAGTCTGTGTCAGGTGGAGGGATAACCCGGTGGATGTGACTGACTACTGACTGACTGACTGACTGATAAACAGGACCGTTAGTACCTGATGTATCTATTGTAAATAATAACTATTACTGAACTGTGAATACAGATGCTGCTATTTCAATTTTGATTTCCTGGTTTGTTAAATTTGTGGGGATCAGCGGTAAACCCGACTGGACTTTTGAGTTGTCTTTCTTTTTGTCTTTGTGAACTGGACTGAACTGAACTGTTTTGGGGTTGTGGGGAAAACAAAACGGAATCTTTACAGAGTGGACTGAACTCTGAGACTGTGGGACGAGTCTTTCACATGCACACACTCATACACACACCAATATTGCTGTGCTTGTTTGATTAAATACACCTATTGAAAACTGAATGGAGTTGTGGTCTTTGTTTTTGGAGTGCGGGTTTTTGGTGACAAATATTTCACTGCTGTTTGCTTTATCTTTTGTATTTTTGCAGAGCTATTTTCTATTTTCTATTTTAGAATTATTATTTGTCAGACGTGACTCTAATTGGTACCCTTCTTCATTTAAGTGTCAAATCCACTACACTTTTCAATACTGCATGTGTTGTGTTCATTGATTCACTTAAGTTTATTCATTCAAGTTTATAAAAAACATCAATCTGAATCTCAATTCTGTGGCTGTAAGTTCTGTAAGTAGTTTTCTAATAAACAATAAATATAGCAACTTCTGATCAAATCATATCCATTTCAGCCTAAAAATACCAACTTCTCGTTAGGTCACACCCACTTCTGGTTTAAGCGTTGCTCATTCTGAGTATGGATACAGATAAAGATAATTTAGGTGGTTGAACAGATACAGATACAGATATGGATACCGATAATGGTATAATTGCTCATCCCTAGTTCTCAGAAGTAAGCCTTTGTTTCCTAGAGAGAAATATTTTAGACCAACCAAACAGCAGCTTAGGATGACCCACTATCTGAATGGTTCAAGTCTGTTTTCACCCCCCCTGTCAGTGCAGAATGTCAAAACAGTCATAATCTGTACTTTGGAAAAGCAACTGAATGAGGCAGTTCAGAAGAAATACTCACACAAAGAAATTGCATCTTTTGCCTTAAATGTACATGTGCATGGCATTCACTTGGAGGCATGATTTTGTCTGCTGGGCAGTGTGGTGACTTGCCAGAGTTTTTCAAAATCCTAAACACTGTTGTTTATGGCAACAAGGTGGCTTTCCTGTGCAGAAAGCTTTCTTCGTGCTACATTGAACATTTAAGATGTTATGAGATTTCTGAAACAACCACTGCTAAAATACTTGAGCCAGAAGACCCTTATTAATCCCCATTCTCTGACATCTTACACAGTACATGGAAAAGCACTTGTATCACTGAAGAGGTTCCTTCTTCACTGACTTTGAAAAGGTATATTCATTAGTTTAGTTTTTTTTTAATGTAAAATTGTGTTTCAACTAGGGATGTCCGGATCCAATTTTTTTGACCCCGAGTCAAATCTCATACTTATATCTGATAATTGAAGCCCAGCTCTGCCAAACTGTGAAATTTTACTTTATGAAATTTATTAATCTATAAATTAAATACACTTTTTCATTTTTAACATCCAGCTGCCATTGTTGAGCTGTGTTGTTATGTACGAATTAAATAATGGCAGTTGGTGAAGCTTAGAATAATAATAAACCATTACCTTAGTGTTGTTTTCAAAAGTGTATTTTCTTCTCTAAGATTTTTTTTCTACCTTAATGCAGCCATTGATTTCCATTGATTTCAAAACAATAGGAAAGTCAACTTGTAGAGACTTAAAACTGGTTTTAATATAGGTAATCCATTACTACGAACATCATGTGACCTTTTATATTTTGTCAAAGGTATGGGAAAAGTACATTATATAAATCAGAAAAAGGGCAAGGCAATCAAAGTTTTCCAGCTCTTGTAGTAATTGCCCTTATTCATCCTTTCACAGAACATGTTACTACATGTCATCTTGGGGCCTGATGACATCAGGACACTCAGTATTTCAGAAAGCCTTACTTCGGTAGATCAGTTGAAAGAGATTCTCCGAGAGAAGCTCCAACTTAAAGATGACTTCATGATTCAGTTTGAGGACCTCGACTTTGGAAATGAAGTTTGTAATCTGACGGACATAACAGAGCCTCCACCAGATAAAGTGGTACTGAAGATCCTCTGGAAAGTATGAAGAGAATTGGATAAGTTGGCCTCAGTATCCTCCCTGCACTTTGCCAGTACTTCATCCTCCACATCCAATAGCATAAGCCTGAATGCCTCAACAGTGGTGCTTTTCCTACAAGGCTTACCCACACAATCAGGGAATGGAATCTGTGGCTTCTGCACTTACTGAAAAACACCCATGCCTTAAAGCGCCAGGCACCGGAAAAGGTTATCATGGATGGACCATGAGTATTAAATATAAGCTTGGGCACCACTGTCAGAAACTATGGATGGCAGGGTGCACTGAAGTCAACATTAACCAGAAAACAGAGGGAGAGGAATATAGGTGTCGTTTGAAGAAAGCAAGAAAGTGTGAGGTGAACTTCCTCCCAGATAACTCAGCTGGACAGACTGCCAATTCTCTTGAAAGAGAAAGGAATGCAAAAATCCATAGCCGTAACAATACTTTAACCCAACCTTTAACACCTTCAGAGTCTAGGCTGGTGACACACTTGGATTTTGCTGTCAGCAGTGCATTTGACAGTTTGGGATCGGAACATGTTGCTTGTGGAGTTCATGGCGTCCCACTGAGTTGTAACATGTTAGTAAACTTCTATGACTCACTTATGTATAGCCTTTGAAAGAAAATTTGGATATTTTAATGTAGTTGTCAGAGACAACAGTGAATTTTGGTGTTTTTTTTCCTCATGAACAAGGATGTTTAAAATCATATAGTGCAAGGAGAAAGAGGTACTTGTACAGTGATTGATGAAACACATTTTTTTAAACAGATTTTTTTTAATTTATTGATAGAGTTGGTCACAGCGAATGTTTTTCGTTGTTATCAAAAAAGTTATGTTGGAAGATCCGTGTTCTTGTCTCTGTTACTGAGAAGGGTTCATACATTCACCCATTTTGCCCAGATTAAATTTAATCAGGAATGAGACCACAAGCGAGGCGACATATGACATTTAACATTTAATGGCAATATTTAAATATTCAAAAGATCTGTGCTATTGACCCGTTGATGAAATCAATAGAAGGGTAAGACCTTATAAATTGAATCTGCTATGGAGATGCACCCCTGGGGAACTTAACACTTGACAGCAGTGGAGGCGGTGTACAAACTGCAATGACAGCAAAGACATATAACAGGCAAGCTTGTTTATATAACCTGCAGGCAGTGGTGGCAGCTACTAATGATAGGCTACACGCAGATGTGCGTGTGTGACATCTGGGTCCACTGGTTAATAATTAAGAGGCAGAGACATGTAGCGATGAGAGAATTGTCCTCCTGCTTGAACATACGCTAAAATCTTAATTTCTGGTGTTTGTTTGATTTAAACACCAGTGGGAATTTCTCATTACATGTAGCAATCAATCAAGTCTTAAGAGGGAAAAACAGACCAAACCTCCAAACCAACAGTGAGTAGCACTGTGGGCCTGAGAAAGCTGCATGTCAGGAATAACCACCAGTGTCTGAAATTAACTTTTTGCCTCACCTGCCAAGGGGACTGGTAGATGAAAAAATCCACCGGCCAAGCATATTTTTACTGGCCAAAATAATAAATTGCCTTTTTGTGTCACATATACATTCGTTTCAGTACATTTCATTGAGATAATAAGGTATTAATAGCTATTTAATTAATGGTAACTGGCAGCAGACCGGCAGCAAGTGACAGGTTAGCAGAGAGCTGTGATGTTGAGTAGCTGATGTCCTGTGTGCTAAACAGTGCCGCAAAACTAGGAGAGCTCGAGACGGTCTGTAGCTGGTACTTCTTCACCTCAGACCATCTTGAGCACTCCCACAGTTTCGCAGCACAGTTTAGATGCATGTAAAAAAAAATACATATGACGCACGTGTCTACACTATATAGGGATGAACATGAGTAATTTCCTCCAAGCCATCATGCCAGATATTTTATAACACGACTATTTTGGTACGAAAATTTACCCGCCAGTGTAGCAGTTAGCCTTCTGAGATTTACTCGCCAAACAGAAAATCTACCTGCATTTGGTGCTTGGTGGGTGTTAATTAGTTAAACACTAGCTCTGGGCCTCATATTGCCTCCTTTGTCCATCCTCCTCTCTACAGGTATGTTTCCATTCACCTGCTTTAATGTGTATTTTTCATTTGCACACAAAACAACCTGAGTGGAAATGCTGGAAATTCAAAAAAAATGTAGAAATATTGCAATTACCTTTTATCGCAATTAATGAAAAAAAGCTAAGCTGAGGTGGAAAATTTGATATATCAATAAAATAAGAAAATGCAATGGAAACTGACTGAGAGAATAAGTCTTAATGTCAAACAAGCTTTCACTGAAGAGACTAAAACATCAGATCTGTGTGGAGTGATAAGGAGCCTAATGCACCTCAAATGAAACATTTTCCACATGATTTTCCATTGTTTGAGCTTTGACTGCATCTAATTACATCATCATGTTTCCTCCTCTGCAATGTTTTGGTTTTATGCAACTGCTTATCTCAATGTGCCCAACTCCTAATATTCACAGAACAGTAGTGGACGGAAACACATTAATTAGCATTTTCTTTTGCTGATTTTCTGGACATTTGGTTAAAATGTGCTCTACATTTGGATGGAAACTTGTATTGAATATATATCCTGTCAAGGACATATATTCATAAAGGTTTTAAAACTTTTTACACAGGTCCCCTCTACAACACAGGGCCAGATTAGGTAAAAATGCGCCACTTGCCCTTACATTTTCAGCATATTGTGCTTTAGTGGCACATATTCCCAAACAAATTTGTACTTGACTGATTAAACCATGGGCATTAAGGTCCCTTGAGGGTCCTGAGTCCCAGAGCAGTTTCCTGCTTTGCCCAGATGGTAATACAGCCTTAGAAAATGGGGTCCACCAACATTATTATATCATGTGTCTCTCAAAACCCTTTTAAAAATTAAGGATTTATCTTCTGCTGCCATCGGGAATAATCAGTGTGTAAAGTTGCCAAGTACAGCTTTAAAATCTGACTGTTGTTGCAGTGACTCAATTTCCCAAAGTGTTTCCCACACAGACAGGACACCAAGGGGTTGGTAAGGATGACGTGGGAGTTTCCAGGAATTAGGTTCCACAGCTGTGATCCTATTTAGCTTCTTCTTTACCATTTAATGAGATTAAGGGAAGTTTAATCACCTTTTAATCTGCTTGGGGTTTTCTTCAGCTGCTGGGTGGCATCACCAATCATCTCAGGGTGATTCCAGTCCATTTCAGGTTTTAACCAAAACCCTTCACCTTAAGGCCTTTCATGAAATGTGATGGGAAATAAGCTGCAGTGCACATTGTGTTTACCAGTCAACTTGCCTTCATCACTGAGCCCTTTAACACATTGGCTAGGAAGAGGTAGGTGCATATTCAGATCTTGCACGGTTTGTGTTACATGTTAAATGGCTTCAGCAACAAGCAGTGAGAGGAAAAATCAAATAAGCCACACAGTCATCCGCCTGATAGACCTGTGTTTGTTATGTCTGAATAACTCCAGACAGAAATAAAGCTATGTAGGTGTTACTGCCCGAGGGGCTCCATCCTTTGGGCAAGGCATCCATGCCCTATGGCGAGGATTGAATAACATAGTCTAATTTAGCTTGAAGTGACTCTTCATACAGGTTAAGTGTGTCCAAATAAAAGACCGTATCTAACACTTTCTGACACTCTGAATGATGCATACATTTTGAGCTGAGGTGAATAAATGTAGTTCCTCTAAAATGAATGTAATTAAAGGCTGGTCATTTGTATAATGATTCGATTACTCTCAGCCTAAACAGTTTTAGCACAAAGGAAATGCAACAGTCTTTAAGGCAAAAACTTGAATGCAACACATTGGTTGCTGCCATCCCAAGGTTTTATATAGAAACACTGGTGGAATGTGAAGCTGAACACCATGGATACCGACCCACTGTTTTTGATCATGGTGCATTGTGCACTGGGCACCTCACAGAGCAACCCTAACACCAGACAAGAACATCAATATTGGATGATTCTGCAAAACCACATTACATTTTTTATGTCCAGTTCTTAAAATTCTTGCTTTTTTACTATGTCTGTGCATGGTCATTACAATATTGTTAAGGTTGGGGAAAGGTCATAATGGCAAATAAACCATGGTTAAGTTGTGGTTAGGCAACAAAAACACTTGGTTAAGGTAAGGGAAAGACTGGCTATGGTTCAAAAATGCAAACATTAATTACAAGTCTGTAACAGGAGGCAAATTCTGGTCTCTTGCTTTAACCTTTACAGTCTGCCTTACTACATAAAGGACACACCGGTGCACCACCTGCATTGGCACTGAACATTGGCATTGGATGTAAATTGTAAGGTGCACGATCATCCAATATTGACACAATCTCTAGGGATACTGGGTTGCATAAAGTCTGGTATCCATTGTCTTAAAGGGATAGTTCATATTTTTTGAAGTGGGGTTGTGTGAGGTACTTATCTATATTCAGTGTATTTCCTGCAGTATATTTGGGTTGGCCTGCTCCCAGTTTGGAGAAGCAGACAGGACTATTGGCACGGAAGCTAAGCAATGTACTGCTGTGGACGGGACCAACAGCAAAATGTATTTTAGCCACCTAAATAAATGCCCACCTAAAAAAGTCAAAATCAATTTAAGTGTAGGCTATATGTAGAATATTTTCACTGCTTTACCTTGCCGTCAGACAGCCCTTTCATTTGGTGCTACATTTTCTCAACTGTAGAACTACCATATTCCTACCCATGCCACATACTATTGTATTACACCGCAACAGCACTTTCTGACCCAAACAGCTGATCTGCGGCTCAGATCTTTCACTTAAACACGCAACATGTAATTTCTGACACTAAGGGTCTCTCAATCGATACAATAACAAAAGAGTGTGATGACGGTGTGAAGTAGCGTGGGATCATGGAAGTTGTTGTGTTCATTTTTAAACAACCAACTTCTCCGAGATAGGATTACTTTGGTGTCCATCGTTCAGGATGTTTTTACCAGGAGCCAAATTATCTGGAGAGGTCTCCTCCACCCCAGAACAAACAGACCTGGTGATTAAAACAGATAAAAACACTGAATAAAGCAGTTTCACGTAAAAAATCATTGTGTTTCTGATGCTGTCCGGTGGGCATAATCTTTTGTAGAGGGGGTATGATGTCATTGACAAGTGACCAAATGAAATGACCATTATCTTGATTAAAATTACTGATTTCTCTGGGTTTGAAAATTGTTGGAAACATTTGGGAAAATGTAAGCACACAATTCAACAAAATATATAACATTGGTCCAGTTGTTTTTAGACATTTTAATGCAGAATGGTTACATATTATAGCTTTAAGTAAAAATAGCAATACCACAATGAAAAAACACTTTATTACTAGTACTGCATTCACAGTCTTACTTAAGTAAGTATTGGCAGCAAAATGTACTTTAAATATCAAAAGTAAAGGTACTTGAAATTTAGAGTATTTATCATTAATAGTGGCACAAATATTAAAAACTAATACTGTTGGGTAGTCTAATCTATAACTATGCATATTTAATAAACTGATCATATGTTTTATGTATGAAATATTGGTCTAAAAAGTAGCAAGTAATATAACTGTGAAAAATGCAATGTAGTAAAATAATAGAAACTCAAGTGAAGCACAAGTACCTCAAAATTGTACTCCACTGCGATGAGAGTTAAGGTCATTTAAGCAATATGTCACTCCTGGCGGTGGTATATTGTGATTATATCACAGCTGAGGGACATTGTTTGGCAACCTCCGTTGCTGCAATATAATCATAAAATACCACCGCAAGGAGTAAGATATTGCTTTTAGAAAAAAGTTACCAAATATTACAATATAGAAATTCTAGACACAATGCAATAAAAACTGTTTTATTAAATAACAGTTACATTACAAGAGTCATTTACAAGAGAGTAGTTCCCGACTGCCTGCAGTTGCTATGCAACGTTCGTAAACTGCTAAACTAATGTTCAAACTAGTAGTGATCTAACCAGTTTATTTATTCATATTAATTTGAACATTCCCATTAGTTGTACACCTGTAGAAAAGCTGTCTAATGTCACTGGGGTCACAAGTGTTTGTAATAATGTCAGGTCTTCTAATTTTGTCATGAAATGTATTGCTTGGAGTGGCGAGGATGCTGCCCCACCTTCTCTGGACACCGAGCTTCGATCTTCAGTAGTTCTAGAGAGAGCTCTTACATTTGTGCTTGTTTACAGACATGATCTCTCTTGCTTCAAGGCCCGCATCCGAATGCTTTTGCACCAGGGTGCTGCAGAGACAGTGGTTGGTGGAGCTCTGCATCGTCCCAGCTTGCTTACAGATTGCGGCCAACATTTTAACGGTAGCTGTGGAGTAATAAAAAATAAAGAAATAAAAATAGAACCGTAAAAGGAGCCATAGTATACGCTCATTATACCATAGCTGTCAACCAATCAGATTGTGACATTTTAAATTTTAACTACGTGATTTATAATAGACAGCAGATAATACTGGACCTCAGCAACATAGAACCAACTACAACTAAGACCAAATCATCCAACTGCTAAAGTTGTGCCTTGACATCGCTTATTTCATGCACACCCACCTTCCCCATTTTGAGCACACTGTCTCGACAACTGATTCCACCCTACCTGACATGTGGTACCAGTATGTGGACGAAACTTTCACTCAATAGCACCGCTCCAGATCTGACAGCTTCCTCCAACATATCAATGCCAAAAAGTTCACAGGTGAACAGGAGGAGGATGATGAGCTGCTGTTACGAGGTGGCTGTGATCATGTGAGAGCTGATTATAGCACAAAGGCCACTGTGTACAGGAAGCAAACACACACACACACACGGAACAATATCTCAATATCTATTTTAACTCTAACCACCACTTATAACATCAACAATAAGTGGTGAGGACCCTCCTACACAGAGCACAACATCTTGTCAGTGAGGAGGAGGATAGAGATAGAGAGGTGCAGCAGGTCCGGGTTGCACTCCAAAGAGTGGATGATGGGAATCCTGCCATGACCTAACAGGAGGACAGACTTTTCTGGACTGACTTTCCTGAGTGCAAAAAAACCAGAAGTCTTTACCAGAAAGTGGAGTCTATGAGTCATGATGACGGAGATGATGCCAGAAATAATCCTGGAGGTAAAATCCAAAACAAAGACAACAGGACATCTGGCTGCACTAAAAGTTGCAGCTGATAAATAATACAGGAGGATGAATATGATTTTCAACAGGCCCTGGTGCTGCTCTTACAGCAACAAAAAAGAAGATAGTATATTTGTTTCCTAAACTGAACAAGGATATGAAGTGGAGAGATTGCTGTTTTCTAACAACAAATGAAGAGTATGGATGAGGAGGGGAATGCGTGGCAGCCAGGTTGATGATCTTCAAAAGTGGGTGACCAATTTAATTAAAAATCTTCTCCCATTTATCCATCATGTTCACAAAGCAATCCATCACATTGAAAAAGCAATAAACAGTTACAAAGCAATTGTCTTGATGTCATTTATTTAGTTGCATGAGAAGTTTATTTTAAATTATACATTTTGGTGTATTTTTCTGTAGTTTATGTTGGGTATGGGCCATACAGGTGTGGTCATTTTCTACATTTGTGGAATTAGTGCTTGACTATGAATGGCAGTTTTCTAACCACAGGTCCATTAGGAGGCACTGTGGTTAAAAAAAAAAACAACTTAATCTGAGGTGTTCACTGGCTTTTCCCCAGAGCTGGTCTGTTCTAATTAGATTATTTCCCATCCTCCAATTTTGTGAGTCTTTTTATCTTACAGAATCACAAACAAAAGCTCCCATCACTTATAACTTGATATTTTTCCTTCAAACAAAAGCCTTTAAAAAATATGAGCCACAATCTTGTCATCTTAAAAGGGAACTCCACTGATTTTACACATCAAAGTCTGTTTCCAAGCGTTGGGGAGTGCAACTGAATATGTGAAAAAATATGTATAAAGCCTTTATGGCTCCAGAGGGAGAGCATAAAGTCTACAGCTCTTTTCATTTTAAACCATACATATTTTACATATTTTTATTGTACTTTTCTATTTTATATTTATGATGTTGATATTTGCAATACTTTGTATATTTTGACCTTTATGCACCACAACACCAAGGCAAAGTGCTTATATGTGAAAACTTACTTTACTATAAACTTGTTTCTGATTCTGATTTCCAACTGTTGAATTGCAGCATTGGCTGAGGCTGAAGACTACAAAGTTGAAAATGAAAAAAAAAAATCTGGGGGTAGCTTCTGTAGCCTGCTCCTCATTTCTGCTTGAGACAAGCAGCTCCAGGCTACACCATGGATGTATAAAGAGAACTGGATACAGCATTGGAGGCGGGGCCCCGTTCATTCCTATGAAAGTTGCTCAGTGGCGCATGAAGCAAAAAAAAAAAAATTGACTTCTGGTTATGAAAGTACCTGGATCTTCCGCATCTGTCCGGCCCATAGAGCATGTGCACTAGTGACTTTCGCCAGCCGAGTTGGCTACTTCTGGTTTAAGCCCTCTGGCTAACTTGAATGGGGATAAAACAATTCAATCATGCGGCTCTTCTAGACTTTTGAAATGTGATTGGACCGAATGGATTTAGTTCTGATAGTGAGACGAGTCATTTCGCGGGGGTTGTGACGCTCAAAAAAATGTATCCACTGATTTACAGACGTCTCTTTCACAATGTAAGTCTATGGGAAAAAGTCTTTTTGGGCCAGTGTGCATCACGTGACGTTGTCATTACACAGTTTGGCCGCTATGTCAAATTGGCTTTAAAGTCCGGCGCTCTTCCTGGGGGCTTGGGCTACACTAGCCGCTACTAGCATAACACTCTCAAGGCTCATACCGCCAGGCTTTGATAAGAAGAAGAATATGTGGAATAAATCCTGCTGCATCAATTTTGATCCTTTTTGTTTTTTAACTGTCCATCATGAGTCTGATAATGTTAGAGGAAGTACTCTTTTAAGCCAAATTGAACATGGTGGCCATTAGCAAAGCACAGTTATGCTTAAAAGTGTAGCCACCTTGCTTTTTACAGAGATACTGAATGACATGAGTAACTGAAGCAAACACGCCTCAAACATACAATTTTAATGCAGTTTAAGGCTCTGCCTGGCTGGTCCATAGAGGCAGAGGAGATTACTCCTCCTCTATTTTTTGAGAGGCAAGAGGGAGATCAAAATAGAAAAAAGAATATTTATTTGAAATAAACCATTACCAAATAACAGTATTATCTATGAAATATTTTTTTCTCTTCTTTAGAAAAAATCCATTATTGAAATTCTGATTAAAATGCTTCAACAGCGACAACTGCAGGGCAGGCCGAGAAAGGGCAATGTGTGTGAAGTGGTGGTGGGGGGGAGTCGGGGACAGAGGAGGAAGAAAGACAATATAAGAAGGAAGAACTTAGGAAGACTGGAGTTCAGGAGCTCAGCATTAAAACTTTAATGAACCTGCCAAGTGTGTAGCAGTAGTGTTTTCTTTGAGTTTATTAGACAGCCAGGATTAATGTGTAGGATTTAATCTCTGGTCCACACTCCAAAGCAGAAGGTGGCGGTAATGCACCTAATACGCTGGTTGCCAACCGCCAGTATAAACCAAAAAGAAGAAGTTGTTTTTTTTCCAAACAGAGTGGTACATCCTGGCAGCCGAAGTCTTTCCTATCTGTGCAGCTGAACACAGCAGCTCCTCCGTGGACTGTTTCACGCCGACGGTCCTGGTGTTTCCTCCGCAGGCCCCACTTCACTCAGCTGCCCGACAGACCCGCTGCTTCTTCCCATTTTAACCAGAATAACAAACCGGGGCTCTGTGCTCCAGTTGGATCCACCTGGAGAGCCGGGGTTAACGTTAGGAGGCTGATGGCCAGCTAGCCTCTGCTTAGAAGAAGCAGCTTGTTTGTCATTGTTGCTAATGATATCAGACTGGTTAACCAACAGCCTGTTAACTATCAAACAAGATGACCAACAGCCACAAATGGACGTTATGACATGGATACTTCATCTCCATGATAGAAAGAAGACGACGTCAGATAACGTGAGTCAGATACAGCTTCTCTCTCTCTGTCTCTTTGGTCGCTAATTTCTTCTTTGATGGTTAAATGTCTCTGTGTGGCTGTTTTGTGAATTTATCTCCTTAACAAGAACGCAGCAGAGATCACATAATGTGTTGTGGGTAGTTTGCTTGTTGAAGTTACAGTGAGCTGTCTGGACTCACTCATTCATTTGGAATTGACCCAGTTTTTAATTGGGTGGTTGTTCAGTCACCTGTTGATGTTGTGTGATTAGTGAATGAGTGTGCAGGAGGTCTGGCTGCTGGCTTGTGACAATCTCTTCAGTTCCTTTTTAAACTGAGTCGTATATTGAGTAATAAGCTTAAAGTAGCTAGAATAACAAGTGTTAACATGTCAGCTTTGTAGACTATATTTTATATGT
Organism: Thunnus albacares; assembly: GCF_914725855.1. NCBI lineage: Eukaryota > Metazoa > Chordata > Actinopteri > Scombriformes > Scombridae > Thunnus > Thunnus albacares. The sequence goes on from NC_058125.1 coordinate 3,335,730, forward strand.
GGTGCATATAGATAAGACTAAGTCATGTATTTGATACATGCATTAATACTTTTTGTGAACCTAAACTTTTAGATCTGTGAATGTTTTTAGTGTTCAGTCTTTCTAGTGTTCAGCACTGATCTGAACCAGTATCAGATTGTAAGCTTTATGGTACTTTATATATTTCTGTATAGTAAGAAAATACATAGGAAACATGTGTAAATCATTTGAGATATTATTTGTTTTTGATGAGAACATAAATCTGTTGTCACAGTAGAACAATACTCAATAATAAATAAACAATAACAATAAAATCCTGTGGAGACATAAATCCTTTCATTCTTGATATGTTCTTGAGGTGATAGAAGGCTGATTTTGTAATTGTCTTAATGTGGCATCTCATTCATTTCAATGTAGGTAGAGTCCATGACTACACCAACATTTCTGGCTGGGTTTGTGAACTTGAAGGTTAACAACTGAGGCTGAGCACTGACTTTTAATCGGCCTGCCTTGGCTCCCAAAACAATCATTTCATTTTTATGTTTGTTTAATTGGAGAACATTTTGGCACATCCAATCACTGATTGGTTCTATGCAATTACTCCACCTGGTGATATTGTTATGTAACTCTATCTTTGTGTCATCGGCACAATTATGGAAAAAGCCATAAATATTTGGTAAAACCTCTTTCATGTGTGATATCAAAAGATGAATTTAATGAAGATAATGAAATAATAGCTATACATATCATATCACACAGTATGATGCAGTCCAGTAGGTACAATTAAGAATATTTATTGACCTGTGTTTTTCTTCTCAACTTACACAAACATCTAGTAATAAACATTTAAGTTTCTTTGTTGGTTTCGTGACTCTTGACTCACCCACTTCCAAGAAACATCTCAACACATTTTGGAGATAACAACCATCCAACACCTGACCCTCAGTTATATCATTATTTTTATCTCTGCTGCTAGAATCATAGTGCCTTTGGCTTCTGAAGTGACTGCAGGGACAGAGGAATTAAAGGGTGTGATGGAGCTTAAGGTGTGATATAACACTACGGCAATGTGACACTTTCGATTTTCGGGAAAGAGACATGTGCTCTGATTCATCCTCAATAAAGATAGCTGCATGGCTCATACAGTACCACTGTAATGTAAGGCCATACCTGACTGATTAAAGATGAACTATTTGAAAACCATCATTCACATCAGCCTCATATGATGATGGTATATAAGTAGAATAATACTGAATAAGAGGGATATACTGTATGTGTGGGCAGTGATATCTGCTTCTCTGTGTATGTTAGAAACAGATGCTGCTAATCCATAATGACAATACAAATATTATCAGCACTTATACTATATATTGTGTCATAGACCATTGTTACCAATATTATTACTATAAAATCTATGCAGAAAACCAAATCATATCCAAGTAGTTAGTTTTATGGGTGGCTTGTATGTGTTAATGCGTGGATAGACAAAAACAGGAGTCAGTCAAGTACAGGACAGGTTCACAATTTTTCAAGTGTGTATTAACACAGCAGTCAGGTGTCCATATGAACAGTGAAAGAGGTTTTCTTCGCTGTAATAATTCCTCCTGTTCATACTGGCTATTAAAAGATCCCCTTCAAATGTGCTTTCAATGGAAGTGATGGAGGCCAAATTCCACAGTGTGTCATATCATTTTGTTCAAAAATGCATTTAAAAGTTGATGTGAAGCTTATATGAGGCTTCATCAGTCTGAGTTAGTCATATCAAGTGGATATCTGACACATTTACAGTCTTTTTAGCATCAACTTCCCTCTTTGTGTTTCCTCAGACAGTGTTTCCTTGTTGAGCTGCGGTGGAAGTATATTAATAAAAAGAGGGACTTTGCCACTAAAAAGACTGTAATGTTGAAACATATCTACTTGATTTGACTCATGAAGCTTCATATTAGCTTCAGATAAACTTTTAAATACATTTGGCACAGAAGGAGGACTGTGGATTTTCTACCCCATCACTTACATTGTAAGTGCATTATGAAGGGATCTTCTAATGGTCAGTATGAACAGGAGGAATGATTACAGCAAGAAAAACATGTTTAAATGTTCATTTGGGCTCCTGCTTATTGTTTTAAGACAGACATGAAAAACCTGTCCTTTAAGGTATTTGTAAAGAATTTGGCTTGATTTGATTTTACTTAAACTGAGTGCTGAAAGGGATTATTTCATTGCGTGGCAATCACTAAAAAATGTGTTTCATTTAACTTGAATTGAATAATTTATGGGTACAATGTTTAATTTTCAGTCTGAATTTCATGGTTTTGGCCAGCATTTCTTCTGGTTGTGTTCTCTGCTAGCTACACTGCAGAAAGTTTAAACATGGGGACTTGCATGGGGGAAACTAACACAAGCTTTAGGGCTCAGTCACACCAGCAATTATAACAGTGACATTTTGATCTGAAATCCATTAACTTTAGTTAAATTGGTGCAATCAGTGGATTCTCTTGGGGACGAGAGGTAAATTTGCGCAGTGTAATATCCCTACAGATTCTGCCTGCTGTTGCTGCATGTGGTTTGGTTTCCTGATTCAGAGTAGAGAGGGACATCAGGAAAGGAGCTGGGCCTCAGTGTATTTAAGTGGCTTAATCTTCTAATCTCACTCTCTTCCTTTCAGGCCACTATCAGCTGTCTTTGGTTTGTGTTGTGTTTGCACACGTCACACATTACACTCATCTGCACTCTACACTCATTACTGATATTCCTTAGCTACATGTGTTATTTTATTTTAGCTCAAGTTTACATTTAATTTCATCTTGAATCTTTACTCTTGCACACAAATTTGTACTGTTGACCAAATGCACAACATCTGGACGGTGTTGAGCTCTGAAGAAACTGAGAAAAGTTGAGAGTCTAAAATGGACAAAGTCACGTATTAGCTCTGTTGCACAAAGCTTTTTATAACACTGCATGGCAAAACCGAGCTTTCCTCTTTATATCCATTTAGCCAAAACCAACAGTTATCCACTACATGATCTGTAATTAACATCTGTGTCATCAGGGTCCAGCATCACCTATTGTGTGCAGATGTGCAAAGAAATTTGGATGATGTTTTCCACAAAACTCAAAGTCTTCTTCTCCTGGAAAGTCAATCACAACTTTCCATTGCTCTTATGATCTACTTCTCTTGTACCTTGCAGGGTGTCCTACATACAGTGTTCATGTGAACATGCTGCTTTATTTACAATGATGTGTGGTTCACTTGTGCAATCCAAGAAATCCAACAAAAGGACTAGGCAAACACTGATGAGTCACTACATGAGTCACTTGATTTCAAATATACAGATAGAGGTATACTGAATGGAAGAGGAGAGATGAAGAATGGTCAGACTGATGAAAAATAATGTTTCGTCCACATGGAGGCATGGAGTTAATGTTCATATAGCTTATTATAATGGCTTTGTTGTAAAGCTTTGTTTAGTGAACCAATAGGTTTAGGGTTTAGTTAACCCAATAGAAATGTTGACCAAAACCTAAAAATAAGATCAACATTATCAGGAAGGCTTTAAATCTTAATAGTTTGGACTAACTGCATCATTTTCTGGTAAGCCTTAGATCTGGTAAGCCTTACATCTGATCTCAAATAATTCATCAGGTTTTTTTGCAGGGCTGCTGGTGATCTATTTCAGTAAAGTTCTGCAGCAGTAAAACCCTGAAATAAGCCAATGTGGAGCCATAGCTCAACAAAATCATTTAAATGTACAGCCTCTGTGCTATTTTGTGACCTTGTGCTAACATATCTGAATAAATATAAGGGATCTAGTTTTAGAGAAAACAATTCAGGTTTCACTGTTCATCCAAAGGCAAAACTATCTTGTGTCTCGTCTTCACTCTGGAATGATGTTACATCATCTATTCAACATGTTCTGTAAGTTGGAGTTGGAGCTAAGCTAACTTTGAATTCTCAATAAGGCAGAACAGCTCAAAAAAGTATTCGTCTATTTGACAGGACCTTGGCACCCTTCTTTTTATCATGGCAGTCACTGATTCGGCCCTGCAGGTCTGCAGGTAACAAGGCCACTCCATGTCAGTCTCTGATCAAGAGGTCACCATTCATACAGCCAGGCCTGCCAGGCAGCTCGTCTGACAGACACACAGCTCGCTGTTTTGGTCTCAATAATTCAGATGGATTTGCCCCAGAGTACATCTACACCCCACATACACACACACATGCTTCTCTCAAGGTTTCAATATATTTCTCCATATTTTTCACCAGGCACGTGATGCGGAATGATTACAGTTGTGCACTATATTCTGTGAAATTGTGGTTTTGCATTGCAAATATGAGTAAAATCTCATGTGACAAGTGTCTGTGCTCAGAGTGGCAGGGAGCAGGCAATCTATTTTCATCAGCATGAAGTGGGGGGTCAATTCACCCTACTGAAAATCACACACCGGCTCCAAATCAATCCTGCTGAACTTTGGAATTCATTGTGAAACTGCAAAACAAATGCAGGTGTGATACATTGTGCTGTGGTTTTGGAAGTTCAGTCACTCTTTGTTTTTACATACTGCTGTTTGATTATTATTATTAAAGGTTGGTTCTTATTTTTATACACACTAGCAAATGAGGTTCTAGGGATGGTGATGTTGGTCAGTCAGTCTGTTGGTCACAGACTGAAATATCTGGACAAATATTGGATGGATGGTCATGACATTTTTAGACAGACATTCATGGCCCACAGAGGATGAATTCTACTGACTGTGATGCTACGACTCTTCATTTAGCACCACCATGAGGTTGTTGCACTGTTGGATTTGTTGCCATGACATTTTTTGACCAAATATCTGCAAAACTAAGGACCTAAATTAACCTCAACTGTTTGCGCTTAGTGCTAAATGATTAGCATATGTTCATTGTAACATGCTGAACTAAGATGGTGAACATGGTAAACATTAAACCTGCTAATCATCAGCATGTTAATATTGTGAGCATGTTAGCATGCTGATATTAGCATTTAGATCAAAGCATTGCTGTGTGTAAGTTCGGCCTCCCACTAGCATAGCTTTAGACTAAGTGTTGTTGTTATATTGCCCATCATGTCTATCGGCTATAACACTATATCCACTTAAGTAACAGCTTAGATCTGGTAACATGCTAATATTCCTACAACAAAGTCTGACGGGGCAAGACATGCAGGCAGTCAAACAATCAGACAGTTTGTAAACAAACTGTTCAGACGGATTATCTAAACCCCTATTTGGAGGTAAAATTGAGAATGAAAGCACCTCAGATGGCAGTAACAATCCATTTTGGCATCTTTGGCACAGCTACAGTAAGTACAGCCTGTCTAAGCCGAACCAGGAAGTGGGTCTGTAAACAATGATGGATTTTTATGGACAATTTGGGCATTAATTCTACCATTCCCTGTAGCTTGGAGAAGTCAGCTAACCTGGAGGTTTTGTTTACAACCTGTATGATGCTCATTTTTCTTGATACTTTAGACTTTTTAATGCCAACACATTCCCAGAGCTCAACATTAACTTGATGGATAGAATGTTATTATTGCTGATATAAATGATGGCCCAAACTACCAAAATATGACCCAACCTCTAATAAACTGAAATTATCCTTTAGTGAGAGCAGTCTTACCTGCCTTTTGATGAATCCTAAAATTTAACAGTTGTGAAAAACACAATCCCTCCAGAGGGTCAATAAAACATGTTTCCTTGAAAGCTGCATGCAGCGCAGACTTTGGCATGTTCAATATTCATAATGTATTTACAACAGAGATGCTGTTAGAAGTGGGTATACCCAGAGGTAAAGCTGTAATGAGACGCATCTGATCTGTTGACAGTATAAGAACCTCTGGGATGGAGCTCTGCAATGCACAACAACTACTCCTTTGCATCTTTTTAATGTGTTTGTATCATACTCTGAGCACGCTATAGTGGGTGGGTGCACGTACAGCACTGTATCTACACAATCCCATATAGCTTAGGTGTTGAATAAATCAGTTTAGGTCAGCATTACATATCAGAGGTTTCTGCGTGGGCTAAAGCTCCCAAGCTAAACACAATACAGATAAGCTGGTCAGGTAAACATGAAGTGGACTCTCAAAGTAAGCTTGAAATATGAGCTCAGGCTCTCTTTTCAGTTTGGTGTCAGACACTAAAGATACAGGATACACACACACACTCCAACTGCTGCATGGGCCAAGCATTAGCTGAAATGCTTGCAGTATGGATCCCTGTGGGAATTAATTAGAGAAGGAAATTCACTTTTTTTTTCACCATCATTATTCCATAATCAAATGTTTTCCAGGATGAGGTCTTGACATCATGATGCTTAGCTGTCAATCTGTGCTAACAGATCACACCCACACATGACGGGAGGTATTTAAAACCACTGTAGGTACATTTGTAGGAGGTGACAAAGATTCAACACCCCAAACTCCCCCCCCCCTTTTTCTCCTGCCTCTACTTCCCAACCAGCCAACAGCCATCAGCACACACAACAGACTGACAACTGGGAGTGAAGGCCTCCAGCTTTGAAAGTGACCTCAATTGGTCAGTTGCCAGAGCGACAAAATTTACACAGAGAGTAAATAGCAGAGCAAAGGCACAGTCAGCGATGGTGAGACTGAACTCTTATATTTTTTATGTTCCACCACAGAGGGAATCAATTTTGCTGAATTCAACAAAATGATAAATGATAATATCTGCCTTCAGTAGCTCTGGGGAGAAGGTCAGTAGGTCATCATGTGATAAGTGCTTTGTGGACAGATAGTTCTGTTACATGATACAAGGATGTCTGATGCCAACGTTTCTTATTAGTCTCACTTTCTACAATATCTGTGGCGATACAATATGGTTAAGGTTATCTTAAAGTTTGTGGTTGTGTTTGCAGGTTAGGGTTAGAGTCAGTAAAGGTTGGTAAGAGTTTGGGTTAGTAAGGGTTAGTAACCCTAACGCTAACAATAATTTTTGATAGGACACAAACTCCATCCTCCCTCTTGAAAGTAAGACACACTACACGCCAATCCACAAGATCCCAGCCTCCACTCTCTTACATACATTGGATGAAAACTGTAATTGTTGAATCATCCAATATGGATGTAATTCCAAGGGATACTAGACTGAACTTGTTTGGCAAGGTTCAGATCAAGTGAACCCTGCTGTGTTTTCCTGTTTGGCTCAGTTCATCTAGGCTGGTGTGAAAGCTGTCAGTTGAACTCTGGAGAGGACCAAACAGCTGCTTGTAAAAGTGGGTCTCTGTCAGCTTCCAACCATGGTGTGGTTCATTTGTGGGGCAAATACAGCAACCACAAGATTGTGAGATGTGACATAGTTCCCTCAACAGGTCCATGTAGCCTGATGCAGACTGACAGTCATCAACACTGTCAAATGAACGGGTTACCATTCAGTCAATAAAACAGTGCTATTGATCTTTTTGACATCTATGGTGGTACCACGAACGTAGTTCCAGGACAGATGTTCAGTCCAAAAATTAAACAAATTGTCCGATACTAGTGACATTTATAACGTTGGTTCATATAAAGGGGATATCTGGTCTTGCAGGTCCTGCAGGTTTTGTGATATCCTACAATAGTCCTCTAGAAAGTAGTTTGAATTTAAACTGTTGACAGAATATTCTTTGGATTACACATTACAGTTGAATTTTCTAGATGTGATCTTTCAATGTAGTGAGCACAATAAAACAAAAAAGTTCTGTGTAACTCCACTGTATTTGAGAGGAGGCAGAAAGCTCTGACTATATGGCCAAAAGCATATAGATAACCTGTTTATATATGTTGTGGATGAGACCCTTTAGTTCCAATGAAGGGGAATCTTAAAGGTAAAGCATTCAGTTATATTTTAGACAATGTTCTTCCAACTTGGCGTGGTTCTTCCTACGTGGCTACAGTTTGTGTTTTGCCATAAACAAATGGTTTTCCTTGTTTGGTGTGGAGGGACTTCACTAGCCTGCACAGAGCTTTGACCTTAATTCCATCAAACACATTATTTGGGGTGAACGACTGTGAGCCAGGCCTTTGGACCTCACTAACACTCTTGTGGATGAATGGGAGTAAATCCCTGCAGCCAGGTTCCAACATTTGGTGGAAAGCCTGAAACCAGAGATTGGTTTAGTTTAGTTTGGAATGAGCTGTTTTACAATTACATATGGTGAAATGTTTGTGTCCACATGGTGTATCTTAAAACCTGGGACAAAAACCTAAAACCTTTTTTTTTTTTTTTTTTGTAATTTGGGTGAACCAACTCTGACGCAAGCCTTGCATCGGCATCAGTATCCTATACTCAACAAGACACAGTGCTGGGTTATATTGTATAATAATTCCACTGCGGTGTAGCTTTTTAGCCAATGGCACCAAATGAAAATAAATAAATAAATAACATCGCCATATTTAAAGAATAAAATAGTGCACATTATAGGATTATGGATGCATGTTTGTTAGGAACAGGAATGAAGGTAATGTGTTCCTACAGACTTTCAGCCATTCTCAGTTATTCTTTGGATTTATTTGCTCCATACAACACCAGAACTATTCTAGTCATTTTGACTGAGAATGTACATTACACTGACAAAAAGACTTCCTGCTATTAATTCATCAACTGCTCTTGATGCTGAAAATCCCATTAGTTTCCCAGATGCAAATGTCAACTCAATTTCTTAGACCGTAAATTCTCATAATAAAAATCCATGTTTTCAGGAGGGGGGTGTTTGTTTGTAATTCATAAATGCTAACATTTTCAAGGCAAAATCTTTGCTTGGCTGCTCTTTATAAAACATCTGCACATTAAATAAATGTCACAACATATCTCTTTTCATTTGGATGCATTTAATTAAATGTTTGTTTTTATCTGTCATTTTTGAGTTTATTTGAATATTAACTCTGGCTTCCAGCATGTCCAGCCACTTGCTGAAAAATAGAGAGCTTCAGTACATTTTGATGCACAGGTCAAAAGCTTTTTAATCCAACTTTATGAATAAATAATGAGCACTGCTGTAATATCAAATGTGTCCCTTTGCCATAGTAGGGCAAACACATTACAACGGAAAAGACAGCACCGACAATAAGCTGCAACTCTGGGCTTCAAACCGGCACCAAACCAACGGGTGATGTCACACCTCTCTACGCCCATCTTTATATACAGTCTGTGGACAAACCATGCTAACCAGGGCCTGACTGTGACTGTAGGAAAGCAAGGCAACCACCTGGGGCTCCCGGGCCAGTCTTTTGTTGTACAGTGTTAATACTAATAGCTACATTTTGTGGTGTTTACACACTGAGTAAGGGGCATGAAAATATACCAGTGCCAAGCGGCAACCTCTGGGGCTGTAAAATGAAGCCAATGCGGAAGTGCCAAAAACTACAGTTCCTTGAATGGCCACTTGAGGCTGGCTCCAAAAGCAAGTCAATCCCCATAGACCCCCATGTTAAAATGTGGAGCGGCTCACTTTGAGCTTCAAAACCTCTCTTCAGAAACCAACAGGTGATGTCACGGTAACTATGTCCATATTTTTATACAGTCTATGACCAGTGGAAATTCAGTTTATTAGCTCCACCTTGTTGCAGTTTAATACAACAGCACTGAAATCAACCCTTCATGAAGATACAAATGTTCAGTTTTTGTTGAAACTGTTTTAAAGAGATGTTGATTCAACTCTTCGTCATTTTGGATGTTGCTGTTGAATATATTGCATTGATATAACTGGCAACCGAGTGTAGTCAGGGTACATTTTTGCCACATCTTCGGCACAGCTGCCAATAAAGGTCAACTAATTCCAACAGTGCCTGACACCTCAAAAACTACGGCTGACAGGACTCGACAGGCTTTATGGGCCCTAGGTGAGATTTTGCATCAGGTCTGACCTCAGATTATTTGAGCTGCTGAGCTGCTTGAGGGCACTCAGGTCAAACAGTGGGGCACCTGGAGCTCTGCTAGAATATTAAATGAAGCCAAAAATGAAGCATATGAGTGCAACCCATTAGGTACAGGCATATTCTGGTTTCAATGTTTTGCCCCTTAAAATATTATTTTTTGAGTCTTTTTTTTTTGTCTTTCACCAATACAGACAGTTATTTACTCTGATGCAGGCACAGAACATATGTGCATGTCAACCATCCGCTAATGTCTTTGCCATCCATATGTTCAAATGCACAGGTAACATGAAGTGTTGGATCAGTCGAACATGCATTGTCTGTTCAGAATTTGTAGATAGTAACACTTTTTCTTTATTTCTCTTCATCATAAGTTTTCTGTATCCCATGTGGTAAACAACCTCTTACCTAACATGTACAATATGCTGTGTATCATCATCCTACAGTTGATCTTATCGATTGGTTGAAGAAAGCATAGCCTACATCCTTGGAAAGATGCCTTACCCTCTCTAACACACAATGCTTTTACTGTACCATATGTTTCTCCTTGTGCACTGTTTACACAGATTGAAAGATACCATGTTCACAAGCTTGGACATTAAGATTAAGTTAAAGAGCATCTTTCAGCCTGTCAAACTATGTTGATGCTTACTTATCCATCCAGGTGATGGACAAAATAATAGGAACTCCTTACAATATAAAGCAATCTGATGCAACAACATCTCAAAGAACAAGATAAAAATTGTATTTTAAATCCTTCATTGTTTAAATCCATGCTTACTAATATTATGATGTAATGTTTACTTGTGTAGACTCCAGGAAGAGTACTTGCTACCTTGGTAGTGGCTAATGGTGATCCAGATATATAAATAAAAAATACTAGCTTGCAGTGGTGCATTACAGCCACCTTTAGATTATTAGAATAGTGTGAAATCATTGCCAGGATTGTGTATTGCATCACCCAAATGCATGTGTATCCTTCATGAGACAAACATCCCAATCATAAAGAACTGCTGACACTCCACAAGGTACCTTTGAATAAAAATAATGAGAGTTTGATTAATACCTGTTTTGAAAACCTTTGTTGAGCTGGTTAGAGGTGATGAGATGGAGAAGCAGGCACAAAATGCAAATTGGAAGATTGTCCAAAACATGAGTCTTCCCTGACCAGTCTGCAGGAACAGCACTGCTGTGAGGCAGTTTTGGCACAGTGGCCACAGTCGTAGTGATGCCCACTGGCCAAAAAAGACATAAAAGACTGCCACACTGCTGACTTTTCAAAAAATCATTATTTGATTCAGCGGTTCCAAGGTTCTCTTAATACAACCATGTTCCCAGACCAATTAATTATATATCATAATCAAAAATGATTAATGTGCAGGGTCGATTGTCTGTAGCCGTAACATTGCTGCAGTGCTAATGTAATTAATAGATTAATTAAGTAGCTTGTTGTCAGTTTCTTCTTTTGGTTGAAATAAATAAATCACAAAGACAAACTATGCAAACTATGCAACAGTTCTCATTACAAGGTCCACTTGGTGTTTTAGTTAATAACAATCTTTCTCTGGCTGTCATCAATGTATTCAAGAACTGATTTTTGTGGATAGATGTGGACAAATTTCCAGAACCTTGCATGATTTCCACATTGAAACGACCAGTCCAGCTTTGATGAGTGTCTTCATAAATGATGATGTTGATGTCAGAGTGAAGGAAACAACTGTCAATCGTCTGTTGTACAACCTAAATGACGTAACACATGTCTCAGCCTTAGTCCTCCATCCATCTGCCAGATTACAATGACAGACGTGAGGTTGTACACGGTGAGGTAATAAAGTAAACACTTACAAAGAGACACATTAAAGTGTTTATGAGGTTGTGAAGTTATTATCTGTCAATTCAGCACTCAGCTCTGTCATGCTATTTTTCTCTGTGACAGAATCTTTACAGTTATTCATTCATTATATGATATGAACATCACAGTGAATGTGTCTGTCAGTGGAGGCTGGTCCATAGAGGCAGAGGAGGTTGCTCCTCCTTGATTTTTTGAGAGGCAAGAGGGAGATCAAAATATAAAAAAGAATATTTGGTTTAAATAAACCTGGAGAGAGAAGCAACCGGAGAAACAACCAGGAGAGTTAGCTTGTTTGTCATTGTTGCTAATGATATCAGACTGGTTAACCAGCAGCCATAAAGTTCTGTTAACTAACAAACAAGATGACCAACAGCTACAAATGGACATTATGACATGGATACTTCATCTCCATGAATTCAAATTTGAATTTCACTTTGTTGGTAAAATGACACATTCTGAACCACTCCACGGCTAAAATGAGCACTTTTTCTTCTCATGTATATGCTAAATGTATTTAAAGAAGCAGCCTTTTCACCAGTTGGGTTTTTGTTTTTGAAAGCAAATTGTTTTATTGGCATATAAAATTGCCCCCTACCCCTCCGATTTCATCAGGTGGGGGACAATGATATAGTATGATGCAGTTTGTTGTAAGATTCCATGTTGGTTTTCCTCCTGTCCTCCCCAATTTTTTGAGTCACCAGCCGTCACTGGTGTCTCTATATAGCCACAGGGCTCAGTGGAGTGATGTTGTAGCCAGTGTGTGATGCTGTACTCTCCCTTCCTGCCAGGTTCCAAAACAATCCCTGCACATTTTAGAGATCTGCCAGCCTCTAATTATTAAAACTTTTTTTTTTCTTTCTCAGATTTTTAACGAAGCAGCATGTGCAATTCCTGTGTCCTCACACAGAACCAATCAGCAAAACACAACTTAATCAGTGAGAAAAACAGGCCAGTATTACTGTACCTGCAGTGTTCTGCACAGAGCTGCGAGGTGGCCCCATCTGATTACAGAATGCTCCAGTAACTAATTTTGGATGGTTGGCTGAGGCAGGATCAAAACAGCCCGGAGCAGATCAGCGACAACGAGGTAGTTGCGATCAAAGTGATCAGCGGTGTGGATCAAAACGTTTAATCCGACGATGTTGTCTTGATAAATTGTGCAAAAATCTTTTGTTCCTCCTGTCACCCTTCACCTGTTTGGCACCTGCTCCTTCTCACCTTACTCCACTCTGCAAAAACCTTTAAAAAAAATAGATGAAATATGCTGTCAGATGTAAATAAAAATTCAAACATGATTCAGAGTTCTTTTTTTTTTTTTCTTTATCTCCGTCATTTACTTAGCAGTTTTCTTCCTCCGCACCATGGCAACAAGATTATGTCTTAAACTCAAGCGACGACTTACAAGGACATGGCAGCTTTCTGTTTGGCATGCCCCAGGATGTACCTTGGCCTGAATGAAAGCAACTCCAAACCACTGTTCATGCCAAGATGCTGTGAATCAGCTGTCTAGAAGAAATTTATTTCATATTATTCTGAACTCGGGGTAAGCATCTTGACTTATGTTCACACACATATTCACACAAACTAGTGAGTAGTGTCAGGCTGTTTGCAGCTACTCATTTACTTTACTGTTCCTGTAATTATAACAGTAGGTGGTATACATCGCCCCCAGCGCTAATGCTAACAAAGTGCTGTCTGAGCTCTACAGCCCCATCAGTGAGCAACAAACGGCCCACCTCAATGTTTTTATCATTGTAGCTGGAGACTTCAACCACGCTAAACTAAAGACTGTAGTACCCAAGTTCTACCTACACGGGAACTTTGCCACAAGGGGGGATGGTATGCTGGACTTAATATACATCTGCGAGGCGTTCAAGGCCATTCCCTGCCCCCACCTTAGCTACTCAGATCACCTATCTGTTATGCTACTTCTGGCATACAGACCACAGCTGAAATGCTCCAAGCCAGTACACAGGACCATCAGAATCTGGTACACAGACACAGACTCTGTGATACATAGATAAGTGCATTGAGGATTCACTATTGTGAAGCCCATCACCACACACACCAACCAGAAGCCGTTGATGATGACTGAAGTCCGTACCGTGCTGAGAGCACAAGGTGCCGCCTTCAGATCGGAGGATGGAGTGGCTCTCAGGTTATCGAGGGCTGAGATTTTCAGAATCAGAGAAGCAAAACACCAGTATGCACTGGCACAATGCAAGGCACATGTGGCAGGGCACCCATGCCTTAACAGACTACAAAACCACACCACAGGCCAATGACAGTGACATCAACCTCCCTGACGTACTTAATGACTTCTATGAACAGTTCAAAGCTCTAAATGACAAGCCAGCATGTAAGACCAGCCCCCACCACCACCCCACCCTGAGGAGCAGGTGCTCTGTCTGGGCTATCGAACCCACACAAAGCTGCAGGCCTAGACAACTTACATGGGTGAGTACTCAGGGAGTATGCTAACCAGCTGGCAGACATCCTCATGGACATCTACAACATCTCTCTAAGCCAGGCTGTCATCCTTGCCAGCTGCAAAAAGACCACCATCATCCCAGTGCCAAAGAAGTCGACTCTGATACGTCTCAGTGACTACCACCCTGTGGCACTGATTCCCGTCACGATAAAGGGCATTGAGTGGCTAGTCATAAGACACATTAATCTGCCCTCCCCACCTCACTCAACCTTCTCCAGTGTGCATATTACCCCAACCGCTCCACTGACAATGCCATTTCCTACACCCTGCACTCAGCCCTATCTCACCTGAACATTGTGGGCACTTATGTTAGAATGTTGTCCATCAACTTCAGTTCAGCGCTCGACACAATCATCCCCCAGAAGCTGGTAGGGAAACTTTCCGTGCTGGGTCTCGACACCTCCCTCTATAATTGGATTCTGGACTTCCTGACAGAGAAAACGCAGACAATATGTATTGGCAGCAGAACATCAGGCACCATCACTCTAAGCACTTGCGCCCTCCAAGGCTGAATGCTCAGCCCACTGCTGTGATCCCCCCCCCCCCTACACACACACACACACACACACAGGAACATCCCCACATTACACACACACCTCTCTGCTCCTAACTACCCTCCACTCCACCGACACCTTATACCGGACCATCATCACCACTGTGCCTCCTATTTATACTATGTATAATTACCACTGAGGTCACGGGTTAGGCATTATTTATATTAATCATATTCTTATTGTTTCTATAATTCAGTTGTGTTTTTATAATTGAGTTGTACGGCATTATTTATATTTTCATAATATTCACAATAATGGTTACACTACTCATTGTATTAACTGCTTAAAACTACACTGAGATAATCTCACTGTTTTTATTCTGCTTCATTATCTATTTTATCCTGTCAATCATGACTAGACTGCTCACTACATTTACATACATGTGTGCACATGACACAAGTAGTCACACCATGCTACAGACCTGCTTTTGTAGTTCTGTTTTTTGTTTTGTTTGTTTGTTTGGTTTTTTTTTAACTTTTTTTGTGTGTTTCATCTGAGAGTCATATACTCACACATTCTTCTTCCAAGCTCTTGGAAGCAGTTGAAATGATTTTCTCCAGCATTTAGCATTTTTCCAGATTTCAGATTTTTCATTCTTTTTGAGCTCCTTATCATCTATGAGCAGTAATTCTTGGTTGCTTGACAGTTGATTCAGTCTATGCCTTGTTTTTGCAATAAAGACATCAGAAGATGCTTTGGACTCATTTTCACTCATCATGAAATTATTTCCTGCATGGCAGAAAAACATGCTACACGAGCCTTCAAAAACTTAAGCAGGTTAAACTGAGCTAAACCACCCACAGTGCAGCACTCACTAAAGCCACATAACTCTCTGCATTCAAAAAGAATATCTGATGTTGTCCGTGTACTGTATTGTCTGAAAAGGGAAAGTCGTGACAGTGAACAAAAAAAGCCAACACTAATTATTGGTTTGTTACAGAGCATGTAGTCTGGTTTCCCACACAAAAATCTGACTCACTATACACCTGATCACCACCACAACCTCCACAGCCTAACTTTATTGCCTTGCTACATAGAGGACACACTACTTCCTAAAATTACTCTGAATGCTGGCACTCTAGGTAATGTCTGCACTGCAGAATTGTCCGTGATTGAAATTCCTTTTTATAACAGGCTTACCACCAAGAATGCATAATTTTTCTATAATTCGACAAATACCATCACTGTCATTCGACATAAACCATCACTATTCTACCACGACATCACTATCTGTAGTTATTTGAAGTTTTTTATTCTTTAAAGGTGCAGTGTGTAAAATTTAGGGGCATCTAGTAAACAGACTTGGCAGAAATGGAATATGATATTCATTAGTATATTTTAATTAGTGTATAATCACCTGACAATAATAATCGTTGTGTTTTCGTTACCTTAGAATGAGCCCTTTATATCTACATAGGGAGCAGGTCCTCTTTCATGTAGCCCGCCATTTTGGCATGTTTCTATAATAGCCTAGAACGGACAAACCAAACACTGGCTCCAGAGGGGGCCTTGTGTTTTTCGGAGTTTTGCGGCCACCATAGGTTCTCCTACATGCTTGGAAATGGAAGGTGAGGGGGAAGATTATTCAGTTGGTTACAATCTGCAACCTCACCACTAGATGCCACTAAATCCTACACACTGCACCTTTAAATGGTAAATGCACTGCACTTATATACCACCTCTATAGCCTTCCGACCACTCAAAGCTCTTTACACTGCCAACATTCACCCATTCACGCTGATGGTACTGATGGCTACCATGCAAGGTGCTAGCCTGCCTATCAGGAGGGGATTCTAATGCATTCACACACATTCACACACTGATGGCACAGACATCAGGCAAGGACACTTCAACATGCTGACTGGAGGAGCTGGGAATCGAACCGCTGATCTTCTGATTAGTGGACGACCCGCTCTACCTCCTGAGCGACAGCCGTCCCTTTGTTTACTGTTTCATAGTAGAGCTCTACTGCTGTTTGGTTTTTAAGGATAATCTGGGGCAGCTTCTGTCAGTACAATATATTCGTCTTTTCCTGCAGATTCATAACACAATTAGTTTCCCTGCTGTAAAATGTGTTAAATGGCCTAAAGCTTGTCATGGACCTCCAAATGGTTTGCTATAAATGTCGTATTAATGTTACAGACAATTAACAGTCTAATAAAAGTCTCAGGAAAAGACTCTGCAGTTAAAAATCATTTTATGAATCGTGCCAAATTAGATAAATTAGAAACCATATTTTACATCACTGTCGCTTTATATTTTTGCCCGTATCAAAATGATTACATAGCGTAAGTGAACACAGTGTCATGATGACTTGAGCAATTATTATCTCATACGCAGAAGACTGTTAATTAACTGCACATACAGAGAAGACTTATGAACTATTTCAACTCGCTAAACAAGCAATAATGTCTTATTTAATGGGATTTAAATAAGGAGCAGCACCGACCCATATTGCTATCTCATTCCCTTTAACTCTCTGCCAGTCTTACTGTCTCCCCTACACACATATTATCACTTGAGGGAAGCCTGCTGAGAGCTTGTACATGGAGGTTATAATAGGCAGTGGGGAAGGATGGCAGTGGGCTTTGAGTCGAATGACGTGGGAGTGCTACATGCGTCAGAAAAAGGATGAGAGAGTGAGTAAGTGAGTGAGAGAGGGAGAGGAGTCGGATCCTCAGTATCTACCAGCACTGGTTCGACAATGTTCTCCTGCGAGTTTCCTCTGATCAGACAGAGATGGGTGACAGGCTCGGTGTGAGCAGAGGAAGCTAAACACACTGCTACACAAAGAAGTATGGATGTACTCCCCTGCAGCTACTGTTCTCTGCAAATAGCTGAGTGCACACACTATTACTTAGGCAAAGGAAGAGTCAAAAGTATAACGTGTAGTGTTACGGGAGCAAAGAATGTGTTAGCTATGAAGTCATTTTCTGAATTTGGTCACATTTTACTGACAAAGTTCCCCTCCTGTAACCATTTGGTTTGGCGTCACTGACATTTTGGGCACATGGTCCTCAAGGCTTTCAAGATTACAAGCTGTTCTGTCGCCATAGGCTTCCAACTACAAACAGCACACCTTGAGCCAACACAATCAGCTCTGACCTCTCACATGCTCACTGTGAGCTGCTGCTGCTGTTGCTCCCTTCGGTGAAATGTGATCAATCCCTGACCACCTGATTCAATAACAGAATCTTAACACCACTACTACATGATATATGTATGCATACTGTATGTCAGGTGCATACAGTGTCTATAAAAATGATTCACCCCCCCCCTTTAGAAGTTTTTATGTTTTATTGTCTTACAACATTGAATCAAAGTAGATTAAATGTGACTTTTTTTAACATCGACCCACAAAAAAACCCCTTTAACCCTTTCATGCATAGTGGTCACTACAGTGGACAGCTATTCAAAAGCTGTTTTCTTATATATGCATGGGTTTTAATGGTATAGTTGCACATCAGCCAACACAGTGGACCCTAGTGTGTCATCCCATACACTACCATCCATTGGCCAGCCTTTGTAAGTGCAACACAAATTTCTCAAAACCATAGACTGTAAAAGCTCAAAACCAAGATGGCCGCCTGCCGGCCAGAAATGCTCGCCAGCACAGGAATATCTTGCCAGTCCTTCTATAGTAATAGACCCTTGCAGGTAAATAAAATTTTGTAACATCAAGTAACAACTAAGGAGTAATACAATTATTAAAATTTCCAAGTATTGATTTTATGTTGGGAGAAAGTGACAATTAATCATCTGTCCACTAAGTTGGACAAACTCCTTGAAAAATGCGTGTTTAAAAAAATGAAGTTCAAATATTTTTTTCATGCCTAAAGAGGAATAAAAACACTTAGGAAAAAAATCCTGACTGAGATTATCATAATTCATGCATGAAAGGGTTAATATCCAAATGGAAACAGATCTCAACAAAGTGATCAAAATTCATTGCAAATATAAAATACAAAATAAATGTTTATATAAGTATTCAGCCCCTCCAAAGCAATATTTAGAAGATGCACATTTGACAGCAGTTACAGTCTCGAGTCTGTGTGGATGCTGCAGGTCTATATCAGCTTTGCACATCTGGATGATATAATGTTTCCTCTTCCTTCTTTGGAAAACTGCTCAAGTTCTGTCAGGGTGCATGGTTATTATGAGTAAACAGCATTTTTCATGTCTGGCTACATAAATTCTCAATTGGACTGAGATCTGAGATTAACATTGTTGTTTTAAGTAATTTCTGGGTACTTTGGTTGTAAGCTTGGGCTCATTGTCTTGCTGGATAACAAATCTTCCCTCAAGTGGCAGGTTTCTTGCAGACTGCATCAGGTTTACCTCCATTCTAACTACTAACCTCACAAGCGTTCCAAGGCCTCCTGCAGAGAAACATCCCCACAACATGATGCTGCCAACACTATACTTCATGAAGGATATGCTGATGCATGCATGATGCTTTATGATGATGTAACATAGTGTTTAGGCTGATGGCAAAAAAGCTCCATTTTGGTCAGACTATAAAAGTTTCTTCCAGCTGACTTCAGAATCTCCAGCGTACCCTCTGGCAATCTTTAGCCCAGAGATTGTCTAAAGAGAGGCTTTGTCTTTGCCTCTCTCCCATAAAGCCGCGGCTGGTGAAACTCCCAGCCAACTGTTGTCTGCACAGTCTCTCCAATCTGAGCCTCTGAAGCTTCACTGTCACAGATCCCTTAGTGTCTTCCCTCACTAGTCTCCTTCTTGCACGCTCACTCAGTTTTTTAAAGACGGCGTGCTCGAGGCAGACTCACAGAGGTGCCATACTCTTCGCATTTATTAATGACTGATTCAATTGGACTCTAAGGGTGTTTCACTGTAGCACTTGGGGTTTCACTATGAATGAAAAGTGCGACACAAATTAAATGTATTATTTATTATTATTATTATTATTAGTGACTTGGAAATGTCCATGTACCATTCCTTGACTTGTGCTTTTCAATCAGCTTTTCACCGAGCTGTGTTCATTTGTTAGAGCACTGAGGTCAACCAACCAGATGCTATTGGATGTTCTGAGATCAGGCACAAAAATAGAGGCGACCGAGTGGCTGCCCCTAATCTCTGCAACAGCTTATATATTCATATAAGAACTGCTCAGACCGGAGAAACTTTTAAGTCCCTGCTGAAGACTCACCTCTTCTCTTCGAGTTGAGCTTGACACCTTGACTTCATCTTCTATTGGGCACCTTATGGGCAGGTGAGTCAATCAGCTGAAACCCTTTGACTACAATCACAGCTGATCTCCTTTTAACTAATTATGTGAATTCTAACAGCAACTGGCTGCATCAGTGACAACTGATTTAGGTGTTTTTTTATTAAAGAGGATGAATACTTTTTAATTTGTTTTCACTTTGACATTAGAGGGTCTTTTTCTGTTAATCTGTGTTTAAAAAAGCTAAATAAATCTACCTCAGTGTTAATTTTACTTTAATTAAATGTTGTAAAACAATAAAAAAAAATGAAAACTCCAAAGGGGGATGGATATTTTACAGTAATATACTCAGTGTATGTGGTTACTGTGCACATGTGTATGTCTGTAATTGGTGTCATGCTGTACATGTGTGAAGAAATAATTGCTTCACAAGTCAACTTGACTTGTCAGCTGCTGTCTATATATTACCTGTAAGGGGGATGCTTTAAAGACCTTTGACCTCTTCCCAGTCGATGCAGTGAGTGGTTTTGGTCTGGTGTTCACAGACAGCTGACGTCTGTTCACGGTATTCATTAAGTCTGTTGTTCCTCTGTTTCAGTGATGTAGTGTTCCTACAGTTTATCTTTTTGCAAGGGTTCTGTGTTTATGGTATACTAGCAGAGACCTTGAAATGTTGAGTGGTTTGTGGTGAGTGCTGATTGCAGGTTACTAGCATAACACTCAGAAAGCACAAACCTCTGTCAACGCTACTCAAACCTCTAAATTTGTTATTTTAATAATAGAAAAAAACTATATAGGCACATATGATGAAAGACAGTTACTCTGGCTGAAGAAGGCTATGACTTTGTGGTAATACCTAAATGTAGTAAAAGAATATTTGGGCTTTTTTCAAGGATTCATTGCACAAGGACTCAAGTGACGCAAGTGTGTTAGTGCATTTACAGTATATTTATCATGTTGCTTTATGTTAATGGTTATCAAATTATGCATGAAACTTCAGGATAGACGAACTTGTTGTGTTTTAACTTGGTTGCAATTTCACCTGGTTCTTAAGACCCAAGGTCCAAGACAGAAATGACCATCTTCCCCCACCTGTTATCTCATGACTCATATTCCACAAACACCAAACTCCATCCTCTGAGGAAGACAGGGAGCTATTTTTATAGATACACAATTCAGTGAAATTTTAAGAAAAGTTAGGCTATAGACCATTCGTAAAGCACTTCATGTCTTTACTCATAACTTCAAGGGACGGTCCTTCTAAGATGACTGCGGAATCAGTCATTTCAGTAAGTCCCCCAAAACAACGCATGTCCATGTGCAATTGGCAGCGCCCTGTAATGACCGCAGTAATTAGGACGAGGGGAGAAGAAATCAGGAGACATTAGTGACAAAGTCTGTGTAGGGAGGAGGTTGGGATAGATGGATGTATTACAAAATATCTGACTTCAACATGTTTCCATTCCCACCATGCCCACAATCATCCCCTAATGTTAACCACATGGTTTTGAAAGGCCCTTTAACCTTAACAAAGTACCTATTTACACCCAAACTGTGATTTCCCAAAACTAGTTTTTGTGCCTAGACCTAACCAAACCTCTACCATACTGTTGTCACACTATAAAATATATTTATTTTTCAACACTATTTTTTGTAACAGTTTTAGAAAACACAGACAAATGATTTCATCCTGTTGATCACTGCTGATATTGGCATCAGATCAGAGAACGCTTCGATGTGTCGTTCTGGAACACATGAACCGACCATAAATGTTGTCGCGTCTTTTGGAGGATGTGTTGACCTTTAAATCTGTGAAGTGTAGAAACACATTTCTAGATTCCTTGATTGGAGACAAATCTTTCAGTATAGGTCACATTCATTTTTCATTGTTTTTAATCACTCTAAATTTTTTACATTCCATATTTGTCTTTTCATATGCAGCACTGTTTTTCCATTGGCAGCCAAAACATTGTTCATCTGATATGAGCTAAAAGATTGTGAAATTGCAACTGCATTTAAAAGACAGGCACATATAGTACATCTGCCCAAAGCTATTTTGCAAAGTGCGATGGCAATTCAAGTAAAGACTGCATTACAACAACATAAACTATTTAAATGGCCATAACTGTGAGTCTGACTCACCGGTATTCTTGCACTTCATCCCAGATATTCTTGGACAGTATTTAGGTCTTCTCCAAAAACCACGGCCTCTATCAGCCAATCAGAATGATTACCCTTCACTGCACACACAGATTAAAATACATCTTTCTCTTATTAAAATAACACATTTAGAGTATTGTGCAGCCTCTGAGTGCTTTCTAGTATTATACAGATAACCTAAACGCAGTGCAATATGCATATGCATATTCACTGTCTGGTGATGCTTTATGCCGGCAGTGTTCTTCCTTTAGTGCTCTTTAGACTTATGGCTGGTATATCAGAAAACCTATAGGGTGAAAAACATTGTAGAGGGGATGTGTTGCTCTTCAGTATTTACCATATCATAATTCCTGTAGGAAATATTCAATATCAAATTACACTGCTGCACAATCATTTTCTCATTACTCTCACTAGGATATGAAAATAAAAGACTTTTTGCATGAAAACAATAAAATACAAATACAAATCATTATAAGAATTATTCTGTAAGACAATGATTTGTGATCCTGAATCATAGGTGAAAAGTTCAAACAGTAGATTACATAACCATATTCTCTTTTCAACTCTCTCAAGTAGTTTTGCACATTCCTGTTTCTCAGTTTTCCGTGTCACAGATTTCTTCAGATCGTGCTGTATTTTTACTCTCCAAAATTCCCAGTCTGTGAATATTGGCCCTCTCTAGGACACAGCACCAGGGACTTGTGATTGTAATTTAATTTCAGCCACTGAGGGCCATTGCCTCAGTTAATCCCAGTGTACAGAAAGATCATTAGTGTTTTGAAGAAAGACAGAGAGAGGATGACTAAAAACCAGAGCGGTAATTGTGAAGAGATGGGTGAAACAGCGGGGGAAAGGGGACAGACTGCTAATGAGACATGGTGAAAACAGGAGCACTGGCTGATGTAACTTCTTATGGAATCCACACTTTGGGGGTTTAGGGTTTTGGGTAACTGGCTGCAAAGGAGACAAGGCTGGGCAGAGATACGAGTGTTAGAGTGTCCTCAAATTCACCCTTTTCCCACAGGAAACATTGAACAATGGAGGAACCTGCATTCCAGTTTAAGACTAAAATTTAGGACCCTAATGGTGAGGCAGCAGGATGTACAGTGATGTCTGTGGATGTAAGTTAATAAGGATCAGTGCTGGTTTGAACCATGAAAAAGTTGACTTTGTCGTATTAGTTACATTACCCCATTGTGTTTATTTGATAGAGACTTGCTTTTATAAAACTGCTAACAATGAAATTCAAAAATTCCTACTCAGCAATGTATGAATAAAAGCTATTACTCTTCTATCTTTTAGCTTATGGAAAAAGTGGAAATGGAAAAAATCAGAACCAACAACGTGTTTGTCCGTCTCAACACTTTCTGACTTTCCTGCTCTGTCTGTGGCTCTCAGCTCCAAGCTCATCGATTTCTATTGAAAATGTAAATCTTTAAAAATGGCTCACAAATATATAGTTTCATTTTTAATAAAGGCTCAGTAATTTTCTACATTACATTACATTACTCAAACAGGAGGAAGTGGTGCATTTCTTGGACCATTTTCAGTGTGTCTATGCTCTTAGTGAGTATTTCTAGCAGGTGGATGGTGTGTGTGGGATTGATTCAAAATAAACTAAAGTGTGAGTTTTAATAGTAATGAACGAACATGTCACAGAGTGCAACAGTGTGGCTCACTGATGTGTGTTTAATAGTTTAGAGAGAGCAGGGCTAATTGTTAGGAGGATCAACTGATTGTTGGTTTTGGCTTTTTCAATAAGAAAAACTACAGATTATCACCAGATTTATCCTTTAAGTTGACACTGCTAAATAACAAGCCAAACAACTAATTCAGAGGAATACACAAGCATGTTTGTTTGACAGTTTTGGGCCAATTTATATTAAATTGCTAACTGTTACATTTTAGACTCAAATGAAAGATATAGATATATACAGCATTGGTCATGATGAACAATATGTTATTTAAAACAATACAGTATGTATATTGAACAATATAGAAATTGTACAGCTCACCATCTGCAGCAGCTGTTTTCTTGTGAGCTGATACATATGCAGACCAACATGTCCTCAAACCTCAACGACAAAATTGGTCCAATGTTATGTGTGCTGGGGAGCTCTCCATGGTGCTGATATAGTGGCTGTGAGCTATTGGCAACTAGTTATCTTATATTTGTGTGTGTGTGTGTGTGTGTGTGTGTGTGTGTGTGTGTGTGTGTGTGTGAACTCAATATTGGATTTATACACTTGAAAATAAGATAAATAATTGCAAATGATTGCTACATTCTTACGGCCAAAATACACCAGACACAGATGTTGCGCAACACGTCTGTCACTGCATGGCTGCAGCAGAGTGCATCCATTATAATCAACTGAAGGTATAATCAACTGCTTTACACTGATCACGGAAGCTGCACGCAACTGCCCATCACACAGCTCATCTTTATTTTTGCGCGGCTGGTCTAATTTTTTTTTCTACGCGCAGCTGCACAACCCTCCAACTGGTAAAAACTACACTGTAAAAACTGTGTAAAAAAACTAATACAAACTTTTAAAAAATGATTGAAATAAATACCTCATTGTACCAGATGCAATGTGAAGCAGCGGT
This sequence comes from Thunnus albacares, assembly GCF_914725855.1. Classification (NCBI taxonomy): domain Eukaryota; kingdom Metazoa; phylum Chordata; class Actinopteri; order Scombriformes; family Scombridae; genus Thunnus; species Thunnus albacares. The sequence continues at coordinate 3,360,451 of NC_058125.1, forward strand.
GCAACATTGTGGGTTTTTACATTACACATTAAAATAAATCAATCACATCAATGTGTATCCACGATCATGTAGTTTAAATGATCTAGTTAATTAATTCAGTACGGGTTAATATAGCCTACGCTTCCAAATCCTGCATAATCAACTGCATTATCATTTGGCAAAACTCAATATGATAATAGGGACACTCTGTAAGTCATTTTGAAGGCTTTGTGGAAAAATTGCACTTGGGATAAAAGCTGCAGTTTATAGTAAGGAAAAGTATATATATTTATTTTACACACTATGTAACTTTCCTAATAATCTGTTTTTTTCAGATGACATTAATTACACAACTAATAATGTTTTGAGAAGAAATAACATTTTGCTATGATTGTTCTTTCTTACAGTAGGTTATTCTTGGGATCTCCAGGGACTCCAGTCGGTAGTCCTTGTATGTTAAATATGTTGGTAGGATGAGGGTTAATGAGTTTGTGTACATTGTTGAAAATATTAATGATGTTCTCTTGTGTGCATGGTTTCTCCTGGTGTCCTTGCAGGCACATATTTTTTTACACAATATGTGAAAAAAATAAAGCAGATACTGAAACATTAGAATGCATGTCACTAAAATGATGTGGGAGCTGTCCCTGGGCACTCTGTCTGATGTGTTTGCCTTCAGGCTATCTAGACTTTCCAAGCAGGGAGATGTGTTAGCTATCAGACATCAATAGTCATTGACGGTGTATGTTTTATACTCATGTGGTTAGAGCCTTGGTTCTGGATGAAGGGAGAGAAGGCCATTAAAGTTATGTTAAATGTTAAAGGTCCATTCAGTAATTGTTTGACTGCATAGGTTACATTCACATATAAAAACACTGCAACAGTTGATGATGAAGACAACAAGCAGCAGCATTTTCTGAGTCTGAATTAAGGGACATTTAATTTAAAGGAACAGTCCAACATTTTGAGAAATATTCTTATTTGCATTCTCTCAGTGAGTTAGATGAGAATATCCATACCACTCTCATGACTGTGAGATGCTGTACATCAAGTACTCTGGCGACACAGTTATTATTGACACCACAAACTCCAACATCTGTATCAGTAAGAAAATCCACAGCTTTTCAGGGTGGTGTGAGAACAACTACTTTGACTTAAATCCCAGCAAAACCTAAGAAATGCTGGTGGATTTCAGCCCACTGCCCTGACACTGGAGGTAAATGGCCAGACAATAGAGCTCATTGAGGAGTATAAATACCATGGCACTACCATTAATCACATGCTCACCTTTAAGACCAATTGTGAGCTGATGCTCTCTAAGTGGCAACAACACCGGTTCGTCCTCAGGGGAATGAGGAAGTTCCAGGTCCAGCCATCAGTTCTGCAGGCATTCTATGGATCCTTTGTGGAATCGATACTGACCTTCAATATCACAGCATGGTTTGTAGTGATGAGCGCTATCAACCTGAACTCCCTCAACAGGATTGTAAAGATCAGAGGTAAGATCATTGGGTGGGAACAGGAGGCACTCAGCCACATCCATAAGAAACAGTAAAAAGGCCTCACAAATAGCTGAAGACCACTCACACCCTCCACACCTACTACAACCTCATGCCCTCCAGACACCAATATAGGACTCTGACCCTCAGAACCAGAAGGGCCACATCTAGTTTTGTACCCACCTCCATCCATCTACTGAACTTTCCCCACCCCCACCTGTTCCTTTCAGGGATAACAGACTGATTAACAGCCTCCCCCCTCCAGGGAAACTGACTAGTTAATATGACATATGATTGAAAGTGCAGATGACAGACAGTAAATCATGCAGATCCCTTCTCTATTTTTGTAATATGTCCTTTCCCATTGAGTGCTGTAGTATAACAACCATTATACAATTAACCAGTCAAACTCACTCACTGAAGTTTTTTACTGAGTAACCTGATGGCTGAGGCAACAAATAAAATGTACCCATTTGTTCTGTCTGTCTGCTTACATAAATGAAACATTAGGTAGAGAGGACAAGACATTGAGGACTTGTTCAGCTTTTATTATTTAACCAAATAGTACAAAAAACATTTATAATGTGTACTACTAATTTGCTTTGACAAATCTATTTTGAAAACAATGAAAACAACAAAGGAAGTGTAATGTTCTTGTACTACATGCAAGTCATGGGGAGGAGGTAGGTGATGGATAATTTGTTGGACAAAGCACACCATCCATATCCATATTTAGCCCAAAACATCACCTTTCCATAACCATAACCCCTTTAGATTGGATTTTTTTCTATTCCTAAGATTTTTTTCCCCCGTTTTTTTTCTTTCACATAGAAATAAGATCATAATTCATGGTGTTCACACACCCCTTTAAAGAAACCCAGACATTTAGATATTTAGATATTTATAGCTGAATTTGAGGGTTCTAATATCCCCCAAGCAGACATTCTTGAAACACATAGAGCATATAGGTTTGGGCAGGTCCACCATATCAGTTGCTATATTTCATATTCATGTAACACTCCTATGGGTGCAGATGTTGAGTGATTTCATCAAGAGACATCTAAAATGTAGTGTACATAATTGTAAATGGCCGACAACAACCTAAAACCTCTGTAGCTGTGAACTCTACAAGTGAAATATTATGGAATAAAACTTAGTATAAGTGGAACATTAGAAGAGTACTCCACCAAAAACCTGGCGCCTACATTACCCACAATGCAACTTGACCATCAACAGTTTGGTTGGAGATTCAGGTGTGTTCCGCTAGTAGCAGCTAATGTAGCCTGAAGCTTGTATCATGCCTTGGTCTTTAGTCTGGCTATTTGTACATCAAAAGTTGACATTTATTGTGTAAATAGATTCTAAATTCACTTTTTTTAACGGTGCATTTTCATTGGCTGAGACCAATAGATATTTAATGTCCATTACTGTGGATGCTGGGTCTGACGGTGTTAACCAATACATGTATGACACAACCATAATAACATTAATCATGCTTTAGTTGCCAAGAGCAGATACTGTAGGACAACAAATTAAATACATTGACAGTCAACAGTTTGCAGATACATTTAATATAAAATAATTTACTTTAACTATTTACTAATACAAATTAGTTGTACAATAGGTGTCAAGATTGGTATTTCACAAATAAAATAATAAAATATGTTCAGGTCTATTTGTACCATTATCCTTCATCTCTGAGAAGTTAAATTGGACTGTCTTGAAACATTTGAGGAATACTCGTTCCAAAACACAGCAGAAATGATTTAAAGCCAGAACACAGCATGTTGCCAGTACATTTTTGAATGATCAGCATGTTTCCAACAACGTGCAGATATATTAAAATCATGCAAGTGTCAGACTGACAGATATCAACACCAACACTAATCTCTTGCTGTGTAATTGTGCTAATTTCCCAGGGTACAGAAAATAAAATACATATGATGTTTGCAGACATGTTCACTAAATGAAGCTGTCACATGGAGACAGGTGCTCTGACTATCAGTACTAATGAACAGTTAGACATTGGAGTTTAACAAGATGCCTCAGCCCTCAGTGAAGTCATCTTAAATGGGGTGGAACAGATGCCTTGCGGGTAAATGTGTGGCCTTTAACGCAGTATTAATAAGCTCTGGTCGAGATATTCAGGGGCTGTTTTTCAGTCTGCATTACACCTTGATGAGTGTTTAAATGAAGTACTGACTGTAAGAGAAGACCACTTTCACTCTAAGGCTTTTCTGCCATGTTTGAGATTATTATCCAGGGTGCCTCTGAAGTTGTACTAACAAATATTGTATTTTAAAGCACATTTAAAACTTCTATGCATAGCATGTAAACATCTTTAAAAGAGTACATTAACCTCAGTTTTACATTTTGTACCACCATGTTAGATTTGGCAGAATTAACAAGGCTGAGGTTGCTTTCAAAACTCTTTCATTAGTGATGTTGATAGGAGTTTCTGAGGGTGCAGCCAGGCTAAGCTTAATTGGCTTTGGAGCTTTTATTTTTTAGGGGAAAGGTGAGATCACAGCAATTCAAACTCAGGTTGCACAAAAAGTACTTGAAAATGTGTCAAAACACTTCGACACACTCGCAATTCTGTTCAAAATGAATTGCATTGTGTTCTGCTACATGGTCACCAACAGTTATATATAGTTATTAAATAGTATACAGTTTTAAGATACTATGTTTTCAATATTAGGGATAAACTATTAACATAGCAATATTGAAAATAACACAATGTAACAGCATTTTACACATGTCAGATTTTCTTTTGGACATTTTCATTTTGTGCTTGAAGCTAACATTCCTATATCACAATAGTAACTGATTATAATTATGTATACCATTATATCTATAAAGGATTTATAACATTAACCTTTCCTAGTTTTATTACTTAACAATTGATTGTAATATTTAGACTGGCTTTTTTACTCAAGGTAGAATTTACAAACTGATTGATAAACTTTAAGGTAAAATTGGTCTGATGAGTTACTGGCTCCCCCTGACTGACTGGAGGTCAGGTCCTCTCTAGCTGAGCTCAGTAAAATTTGTTGTAATGTATGTTTGTTTGGTTTTGTTTTTTGTTTTTTTTTTCAATTTTAACATGTTGTCAGTTTCTTCTGTGAAACTTTTTTTTTTTCAAAAATATTGTCATTTAACCACATAATGAATCACTGAAGGTGAAAAAGGTCACGTTGTAGCATAAACGTCCTCGCGCCTGTTTGGCTCTAAAGGTAACCTAAGCTTTTCAATTTAGTCTTTTTTATTAAGATTGCAAAATGAAAGGCTTTATTCCATGGCAAAGACGTTTTTTAAAACTCTGCATGACACATTGAGGTTAATATTAAGGTTGTTGTTAGTGAACATCAGATTTAAAGGAGAATTTATTGACTGTTTTTAGGCAATTTGGAGGCAGTAGAACAAGCCATAAAAACAACATTGACATATCTTATAGATGTGTAATTTGTTCACAAAGAGTTGTCGATTTACACATCAATCATGACATTCTTTGCAGTTGAGTTTCTTACTAAGTAAGGAATGTAAATCCAATATTTACAAAACTTTGATTAGTGCAGCTTTAATAAAAAGCATATTTTTTGGCATCTTGGGGGCAACAGAAACAAGTTGTAAACACAACTGTGACATATAAAGTTAAAATGGCTAATTAGTAAGTATACAATAGCTTTGTTTTATACAACCAGCAGACACAGAGCAGCAATAGCATTCATTTGGAGAAGCGTTTCTTCACCTGGTAAATGTAAGTCCAATATTTACTCTCTTTTAGCTCTGTTTTGGTCTCTACCTACTCCTGAGAAAAATAAATTTGTCTTTAGCTGCTAAATCTCCACTATGTTCACCAGCTAGTTGCTGGTGCTAACTTTGTCTGTCTGCTGTTTGTTGCTGGACATGTACAGTGGATTGATCAGAGCTTTCCCCTAAACCAGGAATTATACAGATGAGAGCCATGAGACTGAACCAAAACAGCAAGCTTGCAGGCCAGAAAACCAAAACAATGAGCTCAAAGATGGAAAAAAAAGCCCTATAGGGAGTGGGAATTGTAGCATTGGTGATAAATCTCTGTGAGATTGTCACTAGGAGCACCACCTTTTATAGTACACATGCTCTTCTGATCCACTGGTCATATAAAAGTATACATTAAAGCAGCTTTAAACAGCTGTTACACTCAATTTTGATGCTATTGTTGAAGAAGATTATATCAGTATACCAAAACCAGAGTTTAATTAAGTTGAAGTAGTGTGATATTTGTTAAAGATCTTTTCCACCACCTGCTATTTACTCAAACACAATATTTCTCAGGCTCAGTATTGGGACTGACATGTCAGACTGTCCCTGAGCTGATCAGTGACAGCAAAGTGTAGTAGGATATTAATGTCACTTTTCTGCCTGCTCTTTTCCCATGATGCTTCAATTTATGCTTTCAATTTACACCGTCACTTGGAGTCTCCATGGCCAGCTTTAATCAGAGTTTTGAGAGGCAGCTGTGGGAGCTCTCCCGCTCCAAGCGTTAGCAACAGAAATATGAGATTTTGATTGAGAGCTCACCACTCAAACAACTGCACAATTTACTGACTTTGTTTTCTTAATTGACTTATAGGAGAGTGTTTGGAAGTAATTATGGAGTTTTATAAGTATGTGAAGTCTGCTAATGCCATACAGAAACACAATAATGCAGTTATTATACAATAATAGCCTCAGGTCGCTAATAGAGCTGACTGTCATGAGGTGTAAATGGGCTTTTTTGGATTGTTATTATTTTCGGTGTTCGCTCTGTTTATCCATAAGGTATCCTCATGATGATGATTCCCAGGTAAATGACAGGGGTACATGGTAAAGTCAATTGCACAATTTGTGAATCATGATGACACATTATTGACAATTACTTTAAAAGGGTTTTATAGGATTTTCACTCTAATATAGTTGGGGGACTTACAAGAGGCAGATAAAAAAAGAATGGTCAAAGTTGAAGCAGCAGAGGCAGAGATACTCTGACTTTAAGTGACTTGCATGGGTCAAGCTGGAACCTACACTTCCCATAATACAATTTACACCCCATTCGGACTGGATTAACATCACAGGGGATGGTGGGGAATGAAATATTCTGTGCTTCTCAGGAATTTAACTCATCTTTCCGGATGGTGTTTTAATCATTGTGAAATGATAGCATATGGTCTGTACTGTAGTAAAAATGGACACTCAGCAGGACAAAGCAAAAATTCTCCACAGGGGGACGCCAGAGAGTTAAAGTTGAGGCAAAGATACCGCGTGAGATGATTTGACGTCAAAAATTGTCCGCCTTCTCAGAGTCATGACCCAGACAAATCCTCACACGCTGAGATAAAACACATTCCTTTCTTTCAGTATGACTTACACTTCCTGAGGATATCATTATCTCATTATATATCATTATGTCCATTGCCAAAGTCAAAGACTTTTGCAAATTAAGATCTAACCAGCTACCTGACCCGCCACCTCTGAATATGGAAATTTGTCACCTTATATAGACATCATCCGAGCTGCAGCACTTCTCCAGGTCATAATTACTATGGCTGCTGGATGGAATCTGTCACTCAAATGTAACTATGGGTCGTTTTTGGCAACAGACCTTATGACCTATTGTGTCTATTCTTGGGAGGGCAGGCTCATCTAAACTTGCCACGAAGTTACTCAACAAACACAGGACTGACAAAATGAAAAAAAAGGTATAAAACCAATGTATGAAAACATTTTGTCCAGCACTTCCTACAGTACAGTACACTATAGTGTAGCTATGCCACAAATCCACAGAATAACAGCCTGAGTAATCCCCTTCCTGAACTCTCATTGCGGATCCAATTTCACTGTTTCACTGCAGTGTATGGCATTGCCATTAAAAGAAAAAGAAGTCATGAAAATACACCACACACACACACTCACGCCACACACACAAGGGTATTGCTTGGTGAACTCTCGTGGGATGGGAGGCAGTTCCACCTCAGGGAGCTGTGAAGGCCAACGCTCGGCAGAGTCGACTGAAGCAGAGCCACGTAGGCTGGGTGCATACAGATGACTGCATGCTTGTATAGGTGCATGCAGGCTGTATACAGTATGTATGTTGGGGTAAAGGGCAGAACATGCTACTGCAGTGCCTCGGGAACAGATGATGTTTTCAATTGAGAGCAGGAGTGAAAAAAAGGGCGGTAGGGCTGCAGGGAGGGGTTGTGAAATACAGAAAACAGCTAGGAGAATGATAAGACTTGTTATCAAAAGGCACTGCACAACTCTATTTCCGTTTTGAATGTAGAGCGTAGAGCTTAGGTTCTGACACACGCTATACTATGTTAGTAATGTCCAATAGTAGGATTCACTCAGACTTTATTCACATGTACACTGTTTGTCAACCTGATAAAACAACCTCTTTTTAATTCATTCTATTCAGATGTAATTAATTTTGTCAACAAGAACTATGACAGACACACCGGTACCTGAATGGTTACTATGCATGCAACCCAGTCACCAGAACAAAACGTTGGCATTGCATGGTTCTTCAAACCATGGCTACGTTAAATGTCTATGTTTCAGTGTTGGCCGTTATCAGTTGAATAATGATGTTTTATGATGTGACAACGCTGTGGTTAAGGTCTGGTTAGGGTTAGGGAAAGATCATGGTTTGGGTCAAAATAAAAAAATGAAATAAAAATGGCTGCAAATGTCCCGATGTCTCACTAAAAACACCTGGTTTCAAAGTGGGCATTGGTTTCAAGGTGGTCTTGAACCATGCTCTCTGCTGATTTCCAACTTTCTTCCAACAAACTTCTTAACCATCCACTGACCTCTCCTAATAACAAAGTCAGCTCATATAGATCTCATGTGAGCTACGTCACTTTACAAATGTTGATATGATACATACTGTTGAAATGTTAATATGCTACGTATTACATGTGTTGAAACGTAGAAAAGCAGCGTATCTCCAGTTTGCAGAAACGTACAATGCCAGTGTTTTATTCTGGCGACCAGACTGGCACATGTCACATAACTGCTATGTCCCTGGTTTGATTCCAGCCAGGGACCCTTGTTCCAAGTCATACTCATCTCTCTCCCCTTGTTTCCTGTCTGCCACTTCACTATCAACTGTCCAATAAAGAAAGAAAAGCCATAATAATAATCTTGAAAAAAAAAAAGAACTAGGACGAAAAATATATATTGACAACTTTTTTTCACAAAAAAAACCTAAATAAATAGTAACCTTTGAAAACGAGAACTATGATGAAATGTTTTACATTTTTTGTCAATGAATAAAAACTAAACAATAATATGAAACGGACGAATCACAAACTGTAGCTACTCCAGCAGCCAATAATATCTGTTGTTGAGAAGTTGATTCAGCTGTTTGAGCTGTTGCTCTGCCGTTAATAAGAAGCATCTTGTATTCAGTAACATTCTGTCTCTGTCAGTAATGTTATCTGACATCAGCGCTTCTCAGAAGAAACAAGATTTATGGACTAATTCATCCTCAGTCTAAAATATCACTAACCGAAACTAGACTAAAATGTCTTATGTGTATGTTGACTATAACTGACAAAAATCAGATTACTATAAAATTTGACTGAGACTAATCTACATTTTCATTAGAAGACTAAAACTAAATTAAAATCTTGTGCCAAAATGAACACTGTTAACAGATGTAGCTAAACACTGTAATTATCACCTACAAATAACAATCAAAAATAGCCACAATAATAACAATAATTACCTAACTAATAATAAACAATCATAGTAATAATAATTACAGATACAACTAGTCCGTTTGTTGCATGGACTTAACCCACATTCCAGACAGAACCCCACAGCTCTACGTAGGGCTATTTACAATACATCAAAGTACAGAACAAAAATTGTATAAATAATACACACACAAATAAAGATTAAATTAAGGAGGAAAAAGCAAATATCATCTTGAAGCTAACGTTTTCTATGCAGCAGCTTGTGTTTTATAAAAGAAGAAATGTCACGTTTCCACAGGATGCAATTGTGTCTCCTAGAAATGATACTCATACTGTATACAACTCATTTGCATTGCCATGTTTATTTTGTAAGCATGCTGGAAATGCAATGCAGGAAAAGTTTGTATTGAACACATCTTCATCTACCATGTGTCTTCTGTGGGATGTAAAAAAGCTGTAAAAAAATATTTTTTCTCAGACTCCAATTACTCATGTCCAGTTGTCAGTTGTCATCTGGGTTGTCATTTAAAGTTGTATAAGTGAAGTAGTATGGCGGGGCGGCTGTGGATCAGGAGGTAGAGCTGGTCGTCCACCGATCACAGGTTTGGCGGTTCGATCCCCAGCTCCTCCTGTCTGCATATTGAAGTGTCCTTGTGGAAGACACTGAACCCCAAATTGCTCCTGATGGTCAGGCAGCACCTTGCATGATAGCTTCCTGCCATTGGTGTACGAGTGTGTGAAAGGGTATTTCTCTAGTAAAACCATCAACTGATCACGTCACTTCCAACAGTCTCATTCTCCAGGTAAACTTTCATTCGTGTCATTCATAATTTACTCCCATCAGCTTTATAGTTTTGAACCAAGACTGTCAGTATTTGGATAAGTGGATCATGAAAAATAATTAGTACATCTGTTTTTTCAAAGTGACAGATACATATATACATACATTATTTAGTCAACATTAGGTAAATATAAGTGTCAAGTTGGACTCTATATGAGCAGATGTGCAATTAAAAGCATTCAAATTGGTTTTGGGACATCCCTAATTGGAATCAAAAGGGCAAAGTAGGCAAATACTCTGGGGCCTCAGTCTCCCAGGTTTACAGTGTGGCAATTAGTTTGTAATTGTATTCATCATAACTTTGTTTGGGAATATTCAATGCTAAATACCCAACATGAAAAGGAACTTCACAGTGACTTGAATTCAGAGATATCAGCAGGGTTCTGGGAAGGGGCAATGTCCTAAGTTCATCATTCTATTAACACACGTTACAGGTATTCTCAGCAAATTACAACAGTAGACAAAGGTGTCTCTATTTTAATAAACAAAAGAATCCCTCTAATTCACCACTCCACAACTGCTGACTCCAAAGGACGATATACTATAATTACTGCATCCATCTATGACAAAAAAATCACAATTGCCAACATATACGGACCCAAAAGCGACAATCCATCTTTCTTTGACACATTTTTCTCTACATTACAAGAACCAACAAATATCATAATTTGCAGAGAGTTTAATACAGTAATTAATCCTGCAATTGATCGGTCAAGCACAGCCGGCAATTGATCCATCAAACCAACCATAATATCCCATGATATATAGATAGACATGGATAGACATGGAACAACTATATTGCTAAAACATTTCACTTTCAGATCCACCTTTCCTCAACACAACCATCAAACAACATCCCTGCTTTAAAAATACTGCAGTCGCCACAACTCTGACAGCCTGGTGGAAATTCATCAAGATTTTTAATTCTACTCCAACCACATGTATATACACTCCTATTTGGCACAACCCTGACTTCCAACAGTACCCCTCTTCACTATCACACATGGGTACCAAAAGGTATCACATACCTTCACCATCTTTTCAGTTCATAGACTTCAAAGACCTTATACAGAAGCACAGAGTTGGGAGACACAAGTTTCTAGAATACAACTTCAATCCATAATCAAAACAAAAAAATAACATATTAATAATAATACACTTTATTTATACAGCGCCACTCTTAACAAAGTTACAGAGTGCTTAACAGAGAGAAGAAAAAAGGAATTAATAAAACAGCTATTAAAACAAAAGAAAAACAAACAGATCATAAAACAGTGGGGAATAAAATGAAGTTACACAAAAATATAAACTGTCACAAGTGGGATAATAAAACAGCAACATATCAAATATTCATAAAAGCTGATTCTTGGTTTTGGGATTTTATGTCAGCATGACACAGCCCATTCAATCACAATCTGTTTTATTAGCCAGTGCAGCATACAAAGAATGTGTCTTGATGTTTTCTCCCAAAAAACGCAACACAGAAGAATAAAAATAGATTAAAGTAATGTAGTGCAGAACTGCTTGATCACTCAAAAAACACACAAAGAGAGCACTGTCGGGTTATGAAATAATGTAATCAAATAATATTATATAATCAGAAGTACAATGCAACTGAGAGGGAGAGCATATCACCTACAATTACCTTTTCTCTCTCTGGCGAGCTGGCACTCAGCCAGTTCTTAAGTACCCTTGTACAGACTCAAAATATCCATAGCTAACCCTCAAGGTCGGTACACAGCCCTCAGATAGAAACAAAGGTCAAGAGTTCAACTAGTCCAGGAATAGTATGTCTTCTTGACTATATATGCCAGAATGACAGCACACAGGTGTGGACCAAAGCAGCATCAGATGACAAAGTGACATTGTTATCACATTGAATTGAAGAACAAACAGTACTATCCTCTAAAGGCTTGACAGCTCAACACATGAAAGAGACATAGAAATCTACATAAGTATGATTTGCCCTACCACTGGTTCAGACAGCATAATCTAACTTACATACAGTCAACTGTCTCATTTTACAAAGCTAGGAGCTTAAAATAGACACAACATGAAGGTATTTGGAACAGCAGTTGAATAACAAACTAACATTGACCAATTAATTTGAGATTTGACATTTATAACATATATAATATATACAAGAAATACGTCAAATGATAACAACTATTTAAATCTCTCTCACAGCAAGGTAGTAATAATAATAAATACAGTCATATTAAAATTGTCAAGGAATTGATGTAGAACTGGTAAACCCAAAGTGAAGTACTTGTCAGGAGGCTGGGATTTCTTACACAGGGAGATTTATTGAAGCTTGATCAAGGAGAACAGAGTTACAGTACAAGTGAAAACACTGCCGTCTACTTCTGAACAAGAGTATTTAAACCCTTCACCAAACCCTCACCCTTACTACATCCAAATAAGGTTATTCTTTACACTATATTACACTATGTGGACTATAAACAGGACCCTATGCTGACTAACATTGACTGAAGTCATGTAGTCTGTGCACTGGTCACTTGCTATCCATTCTAAGAGGAGACCAGTCTGACTGTCTGCACAGTGGACAGCATATCTCTACCTGACCTTGGTTACCATAGGAGACAGCCAGCCTTATCAAGACAGCTGCTTACCCATCACAGAGAGATGAACCGCTCTGAAAGAGACAGGTCACGACCTTCTGCTGCCAGGATAGAAAATACCAGAGAATGACCCGGGGAACACAAATATTTTCCCCCACAAAAATGAAATTGAAATGTTAAAATCTATTTACAGAATGGAATAGTAATAGTTTTGAAATGGGATATAAAACTTGTAATGAAATATTGACTGTACAAAGGAAATATGGACTGTACTATAGACAAAGAAATGAAGTGTATGAAATATATGAAGGTATCAAGAGCAAAAATTAAATGTGACATGTGTATAAATAATAAAATTATGTAACAGTGGAGGTTGAATGTAATGAACAATGTAAAGTCCAGTTTGATGAAATATATGAAAATGACAAGTGCAGGGATTACATTGGAGTGCTTTATTGGATAATGTGGCTCAATATTAATTGAGGAAGACTCTATGTTTTAATAAAGATGATTTCATATTAAATATCCTCAGCCACCTATTCTTGGAAATATAAAATTAAATGAGCAACTTCACATTTTACAATGTTTTCTTAACAGAGACAGTGGTGTTTGGCCCACTGATGGCAGACAACTCAAAACAGTAGTTGAACGCGCCCACAACACAATGCCCTTCCACTGTCAAAAACTGTCAAAAAATTTTTTTCTCAGAATCAAAAGGAGAAATAATTAAAAAGTGATGCCCTTAACGCTAACCTGTTTTTCATTGTTGAGTTATTAAGGACGCTTTGTGTTTTTCTGTTGAGAAATGTTAAAGATATCATTAAAAGAAAACCTTTTAATGAGGAAAATACTGAGTGAGGAAAATACTTCCGGGCGGGTCCTCCAATCACAGTCAGCCAATCACATGCAACTACATGGTTTCAGCGACAGCAGCGTCCATGGCAACCACCATAGCAATGATAGAAAGCCTGCAAAACTCTTAACTGACAAACTAAACATCATATACATTCACTGACTGAAGATTATGAATATAAAATGCTTATTTCTCACTAGAAATGTTATGAAAATGTATTTGAATGCAGAAATGATCATAGAATATTGCATTTTGCGCTGAGAATAAAAGGAATGGCAACAGCAACAGTTGAGCAGCAGTTACGTGATGTGGATGCAGGCCAATAGAAAAGAATAGCCCAAAAAAAAGTAGACATCTCTCAGTTTTAGAGCCATTATTGTGAAACTAATATGTTGTTTTGCACTGTGGACCAACATTTTGATGTGAGACTGGGTTTCTGAAAGACTGTTTATTTATGTAATGTTATGTAAAATTGAAAACTGTAAATAAAGTATTCACAGTGCCTTGCACATGACTAACTGATCGTGTGACCCTGCACTGACACCCCTGTATCAAAATCTAGCTCTAAGACCTTCATTATTTCAGCTGTCATTGTGTTTACCTGAGGCATAGTTAAATAAGTTTAAATTAGTAATATTAGTAAATTATATTAAATTAGTAAATTCATTTTTTTAATTAAATTGCCACACCTGGGGATAAGCAAACCTTGGGCCATGTAATATTTCAGTATATGAACATTGTACACAGTGTACAGAGTAGGGATGTGCCCGAATACAAACATATATTATTTGGCAAAGCACAAATAGTGGAATTATTTTTAAAATATTTGTATGAAACAAATATTTTAAAAATTATTTGTTTTCGTGAAGAAAAAAAAAACATGTCAAATACCAGCGTGCAGGTCAGTTACATTGCTATCTCAGTCTCTCCTCTGCTCCACTGTTACGTCTATCAGCAGGTCTCAACGAGGGGAGTCACATCCACCTGCTACATGATGCGCATTTCCTAATTTGGACGTCACCCTCAGAGTTGGTGGTGTTCCCCAGAGATAAAGCTGAGCTACTGACACATGCAAAGTGCTCTCAAGAGACTCTCCACAACCTGTTCCCCTTCTTCTTTCCACAAAGTTAGGTTGTAAAAAATAGGCAATAAATGAAAAGTGCAAAGCAAGAATCACCTTTGAAGTTCTGTACACGTTACACAGTGTGCTGTCTCTGTGTTATGGGTGTATAAATAGGTAGAGGTCTGTTTGCAATGAGACAATGAGTAAAGTTTTAGCTCAGTAGTCAGCGCAGTCGTCTATGATCTGGGAGACTCCAGTTCAAGACCTGGTGTGAGGACCTCCCTCATGAGGTTTATTCCTGAACACTTATTATAACACTTTAATTTTCTAAAATTAACAAAAAATTTAAAAAAACTGAATTTTTAAGCCTCTTTCCACTTTTATTCGAATATAAATACAAATAATTGTGCTGCCTCAACAAATATAGATACAAATACAAATACTGGGCCCTTTGCACATCCCTAGTACAGAGGAGAAGAAGGGTTAACAGAGGTACAGCATTTCATTCTTACCCTTCAGCCCTTTAGTAGGTTAATCCAGCCATGGTTGGAGCATGTTTGGTGCAGTCTTCAGACTAATAAAAATACATTCAGAGCACAACTCACTGTTTGTTTAAGCTAAATCCAGCACAGAGACTATGAGTTGCTACAGTATAAGTTAGTATAAAGGCACTTCATACACTGCTATCATTGAATACAGAGAAACCCATTCAGGGGAACCAGGGAACTTTTCTTTTGCGATCCTACAGTCATCTTTCTTAACCTCACACTCATTGCATTGATTTGAAAGGCACTGCATGATGACTCATTGTGCATTATATCAGATGCTATTAGTCATATCACTGGCTGTCTGACAAGTCAATTTCCGCTTTCCTCTTTCTCTTTAAAAAAAATTGACAATAGATGTTCCATTTATCTCCAAACCTTTTTCACACCTCAAGGCTAAAAAAGTCCTAATAATTTTGAAACCAAGATCCACAAACATTTAACAATCATGCACTCTTAAAGTGAGCTCAAGAATAAAGTTTCCCCCGCAGGGTGAACAATAGGTTTTAAACAGTAATTTGTTAATTGCTGTAGAATTAGAAGCAGCTAAATTATCCCCCAGGGTTAATTTAATTAGTGCTAGGCCTGAGGAGAAGAGAGGAGAAGAGGCAAAGACATTATCCTTTTAAAGTGCACTTCACTGCTTTGGCATCAGGTCCTCCTACTGTATAAGGGCAACGATTCAGCAGGTTGCCTTCACCAGCTGAATCTGTCAGCCTCTGATGGAATATTAGAGCCATGGAGATTTTCTCTCTCTCCTATACTACAAGAGGGAAAATATTCTGAGAGGAAAACTCAAAATCTCTGAGAGTGAAATAAAAAATTCTGAGGAAAAAAACCGGATTACAGATTTAAAATTTAATGCAGTAATGATTTATTAATGAAAAAAGTCTTGAGTTTTCAGTTTGAATTCAAATGTCTGATAAGAATCACTCCACAAAACCGCACTGCTCTGCCTTTGCCTCTTCTCTATCAAACCAAACTCCATTCAAAAATCTAGACGTTTTGTTGCAAATGAGTTCACCTTCCTTGCCTGTCATGTACATAATGCTAAAACAAAAGTCATGATATAATATGATCCACTCTTTGATAAAGTCTCAGCTTTTACAATTAGACCACAGTGTTCGCTGTCACTCTCCTTGCTGTATACTGGTGGGAAAAGGAGATTACAGGGGAACCAATTTTAAAAAGTGCTCCTTTGTTGATGAGGATTGAAGGATAACCACTTATTTGTTGCAGTGGAGGCAAAATATCATACTTTCAGTAAAAGATTGTGACATTGTTGAGTGTGACACTGTTGATTTTGACAACTTTTCACAAAAATGCCACAGTATCCTCTAAAAAGTTGCTCGGTTCACTGCAGCCTCCAACAGAGATCTCCAGATACTGCACTGTGATGGGCTGCTTCTGCCCTTAAAGGGAAACTGAGCAGAATATTTTAATGAGTCCACACACCATTACTAACAACTAGCCTTTTTTCAATTAGTGTTCCACTCTTCATGGATGAAATTACCAGGTGAGTCAGCCAACAAGCTCACCAGGAAGTGGATCCGCTACAACAGCTGTAAGAATTTCCAGGGGACTACTTTCTGTGTTTAGTTTTAGTCAGACTGAAAGTGTTTGAGATTTCTCTCCAACAAAGGTGACGGTCTATCCCGATCCATACTGTATATTTCAACAGCCATACAAATATTATATTTGTATATGTATAATATTTGAGAGTTAAGAAAATCAGATACTGAGTAGAACATTTTACAGTGTACAAATAAATTTGTCTCTGGTGAACAAACTGTAATGAAACTGAATGAAACTTTACCAAAAACTGTCTCAGTGCGGGGATGTACAAATATATATGGAGATAATTAGTCAGTTGTTAATAAGGCATGACAGATTTATATAATAATTGGCTTTAAGCTGTGACATGAAATAAAGGAAAAAAAGTGTCTGTGTTACATATTGTGCTGCAATTAGGAAAATGATTGTGCTATAGTGATAATATAGTCTTAAGGATATGCTTGTACAACTGGGAAAGTGATTGTGATAATGAAAAAAAAAAAGCGTGTCTGGGATTTTGATGTGCAGAGTGTTCAAAGATTTTTATCCAAAAAAAAAAAATCATTTCAACTGGTTTCAGTCTGCTCCTCTTGTAGCTCGCTACCTCTCCAGCTCTGGAGGAGATCCGTTCACATGGCACTGATGTTGCTGGCATGTGAAGGTCCCTTTTAGCCAGTTTAAAAAGGTTTGGGTACACTGCTGCGTGTGTTGCCCAGTAGTTTAATGTGTCTTCTCCTCTGGAGAGGTAGAGTTCTGCCAAGTAGCCAACTGTTGGACTCTGAGTATGCTTGTGTGTGTGTGTGTGTGTGTGTGTGTTGTTTGGTACAGTACAGGTATGTGTGTGCATTTATGTCTGTCTGTTCTATAGTATCAGGCCTGTAGCTACCATTGAGGACACTGAGGTCATTGCTTAAACGACTTAGTTGTGTGTTGAGAACAAAGGTTGGCATCATCTCGCCAGCAGAGCTGTTGCAACTCATTACATTATGTGACATGTAATGAGTTGTGCACGTACAGGATGGTCCTGTCATTCTGTTCACTTTGTGGATGAGGGGACTGTAACCTGGATACACACAACACTTACTACAAGATCAGTCGACACTGTTTGAATACAGGTCAAAGCACACATGGCTGTCCTTACCAACATGATATTGTAATATGGATGATACAAATCCTCTTAGATGATTTAAGAAGAATAAATAAGGAGGGGTGCTCTGGTTATATAGCCCACCTCTTGAAGCAAGATTAGTCAATGCCATGAATGATAAACCTGGATATAAGCTTCCATAGATTATATTCCACCTGACCTACACATGCAAAACATGCAACTACAAGCTACACCACAGGAACAGAACTATTAACCTATACGCTTTCAAAATGTGACAAACTATTGTGCACACAATCAATTAGGAGTTTCTGCTCTGACATTTTTATTGGCAAAAATATTCACAGCAGGAAATAGGCTAATATATTATAATTATATTATACTACACGGCAGCCCCTTTGAATGAACAATTAGCCTACCTCGCTGCAGTCACTCTGTTACTCTGAAAGTGACCCTTGCCCAGCTTGCACGAGGATCGTGGTGATGAAGGATCACATCAGGACATAAAGCCTATGTCCAAAATAAATATGTTTGCATGTATGAGAGAGAAGTCAGTCTCTACTGGGTCATTGCGCTGCTAAAGATTTTGGAATGATAAGATTTCCTGATTCCCTTTGCTTTCTCTCTGATGCTGCGCCTTCATGTATCAGAATCTTTGCAGACAGGAAATGAGGCACAGATAGATAGATGTGTGTGCAGTGATTATTAACAAAGTGTTTCAGTGATACCTCATTTATCACTGTAATTCATTGATCAATAATGAGAAATACCTCTTCTTATTTTTTTGCGACTAAGAATTACATACATACACTCCACTTGTTCTACTATATTTACATTTTCACTATCATGCCATGTGTGACTTTTACATTATGGCTTATTGTTTGGATGAACTTGAGTAATGACTGTTACACTTGTCAGGTAATTTAGGGCAAAGTGAAAGTGATTTCAATGCAATAAGAAAGTGAAGTGAAAAAGAGGAATTTCAAAATTGGCCATATTTGTGACTTATCTTGTGTTGGATTCTGATCCAATTTTCATCATTTTCATACGTGTTGGCAGTGACATTATTTCCTAAGTTATTACTAAGTGATGATAATAAATCTATACATTAAAATGCATAGACTTATATTGTAGTTTTCAAACTTTTCATGCATTTTTTGGTGGTGATAGAAAATGTTCAAAGAGTTTTTAAAAGTCTTTAGACGTCCTGTGATTTATTCATGGTGCACTGTAATAAAAACAGAAGGTGGTATGATGATACTGTTATAAGTAGTACATATAAACTAAGAAGGATGTTAACCTGAATAATACTCCAGAGAGGGAAGCCTTGAAACTCAGTGCAAAGGTGTTGGTAACATAACAACTGATTTGTCTGCCATTAGTAGAACAAATAACGCAGTAAGACACACCAGCTTCAGAATATGTGCAACATTTCACTGCCAGTGTACTTGTGAGCTGGGGTGTCCATATAAGCAGAGGTTAAGTGTCCAGATGCACACTGCACTTTACTCCCTATCCACTGCACAGCGGGGCCACTAAACACTCAATATGTGGACTGCACTACAATAACGACTCCATGCTGAGGGGATGCATGTGTGTGTATGTGTGTGTATGTCAGTGTAAATGGATGAAGGTGTAGTAGGTTGTTGTGTTCACTTCCCAACCTCTGGATGCATTAAGCATTCCACTCTGCTCCAAACACTCTGAAGCTCAGCATCAAAAGAGAGCCGACTCCTGCCATCGCATAAGTTTTTATTGATCTCGGGTTAAGAGGGATAAACACATTGATTCATGTCATGTACTGTGTGTTAGCTTGATTTGTGCTCAGCTTGTATTGCCTCTGACCTAAACATAAAGCATCTTTTTTTGGCTCATACAGATGAAGTTATTCACTCCAGAGAATGAATGAAACATATATGTTAAGGTGGAAGGAACATTTACATAACTAAACTGCCACTATAAAGGCTTCACTCAAATTCACAGCAGTGGAAAAACAAATATTACCTTGGTTTTCAATCAAATGTATTTAATGATCATTCTGTTTTTTCTAACTTGGATCAAGGCTGTTTGTGGTAATTGATTTTATATGTGAATATGCAGCTCTAAAGCATAACATCAACAGAACAGGACAGAATCTCTGACCTTTATTTCTCACTATGCTGAGGTGATGTACAGGTGTACTCCAGAACTCTGTGACATCACTGCAGTGCAACAGAGTACACTTGTGGCCACACCCATCAGTGATCAGGAAGTGAAACAGGCTTGAAACTTTCAACCACAGAGTCTAGTGAAACACTGCTGTTAGGTTACTCTTTCAACTCCAAATTCATTCAGACTAAGGAATAAGATTTTCTTCCCTGTGGAGAAAGGAACACAATCTGTTCATGACTAATACAACAAGTCTGGACCACTCATGAATTTTGTTTGTACCAAGGAGAAAATTCTGTGTGCATGAAATTGAGTGAAAGTTTTGTTAAATCCAGTAAGTCCTCCTTAATATATGTGAAAAACATGTTGTTGGTCCATGCCCTCTAGAAGGACACAGGAGTCTTGTCTGATCTGACACCCATAATGGCAGGATGATACTGCAGTTTCAAAAATAAAACCTTTCCTCGTCTGTGTGATGGGTGCAGCCATGACAACAGACTGAAATATTTATTTGGTTATCTTCCCACAGTCTCACATGCTCATTTAGGTTCACATTTGGATACAATTTTCATAATTAAATTAACAGAATTTGACTTTTGAAGATTATTAGTATTTTATACATACATCATTTCTAGATGACGCACACATTTAATTTTGTTGTTTTGTTGTCTTTAAGTTGCAGTGATATCATTTATAATCGTGGTGCTGGACGCCTGATCATTGTTGAATACCTGCATCTGGACCTTACCAACCTCCTTTTGTTTATATATTTTGCAGTTAACGTAGTAAGTTTTGTTTAGTTATTTTGTGTATATTATGCTTAGTTAATACTGAGTTAGCACAAACTGTCTATGTAGTGTTTATTTGTAGATAATTTAGTTATTGTGTCTTGTTGAAGGGTCATGTGTCAAAATGTAATTTTAAAGAAATTATGATTCCAGTTGATATTTTGCTTTAATGATGCATATTCTTAAACGTACAATATGTAATTTCAGCCGCTAGGGGTCTCTCAATCAAAACACTAACAAAAGACGGAGTGTGATGACGGTGTGAAGTAGCAAGGGATCATGGGAGTTGTTGTCTTCGTTGTTAAATAACCAGCTTCACCGGGATAGGATTACTCCAGTGTTAATCATTCGGGATGTTTTTACCGGGAGCCGAATTACCCGCAGAGGCAACAGACAACAAACGGACCCGGAGATTACAGGTAAAAACACTGAATAAAGCAGTTTAACCTGTCCAATGACTAAAGTCCTTCTTCTCGCTAAAAGATATAGTTAAAAGCGACCTAAATTTATCATGAAAATGTGGCTTAAAACTGAATAAAAGTCCATTTATAACAGTTTCTGTGGAACAACCACAACACCGATGTATTATCTTGTATGTGTGTAAGTTACTCTTTGGTAGACGCCATTGTAGCGGACAAACACACCGCCGCCGTATGCATCTTGTGCGTGTTTACTCTTTGGTAGAGGAGGTATGACGCCATTGACAGGCGACCAAATGAAACAGTCCGTTACTTTGATTAAATCACAGATTTCTCTGGGGTTGAAAAGTGTTGGAAACATTTGGGATAATGTAAGTTCACAACTCAACAAAATATATAATATAGATCTAGTTGTTTTTAGACATTTTGATGTGGAATAATTACATATTATACCTTTTTTAAATTAATTTACATCTTATCAAATTACCACAAACTACTTGGTAAACAGCAAATTTGAGGAGGAGGTAGTATCCAGCATAGAAGTACTGTTTTTCTGAAGCACTTCTTTACTGTTTTCTGGGGCTCTGGGCAAAGATGTATGAAACTGATATGTGTAGTAGATGTGTTGGTAGGATGAGGCTCAACAGCAGCCTTTAGCACATCATCTACTCAACAAATGAAGTATTGAGATCTGGGAATTCTAGCGAAACTTGGGTTTTGGGTTAAATTTAAGACTTTTAAACAACATTTTAATACCACATAGAATGTAATTTAATTCCTTTTTCATGGTCATACAGGTCAAAGAACAATGGAAAACAAGTAGGGACAATAAGGCCTACAATTATTTTTTAAGTGTATTAATTTATTGACATTTATCACATTTCTGCCAGCACAACAATCATTCCTAAAAATAAAACAAATCAATTAACATGACCTGGACACAGGCAAGTGGCAGAATATTGATAGATGGATTAACCAGTTACAAATTGATGAATTAGATTAATTGTTAAAATCGACTCTTTCCCATTGTGAATGGATGAATTTAGCCACTGTGGCTTCCTGCAGCAAAATCCACTGTGGCGCCAGTCTCACTCACCTCTCCTGACAGCCCACAACAACACACAACAAAAAAATGACCTTATGTTACTGTTTAAGGTTTGCAAGAGAAAATATTCAAGACCTTTGTAAAATGAAATTGAAGAGGTGTTGAACTGAATCCAGTGTTGTTTGCAACTTTTCAAGACCTTCAGACATCCTGCAAACTTGTTTGGAAGAGGAAAAAAATGATTGCAGTAAAATTATCATCCAAACTGTCTGTTCTAAACATCCGTCACAGTTTACAGACAGACTTCTTGCTCCAGTATCCATACTTACCATAGCTGTGTATCCTCATAGTTTTCCTGTGCAATGAGAGATCTTAACCAACATTTTAGGTGTGTTTCCTTTTAGTTTTACCTCAAAATAAAGTGGTTTTGATAATCTGGATATCTGAATCTGCAGTATTTCCAAATCTTAGCAGTTCCTTGGTGAGTACAACATGATTAAAGTCAGTTGAAATGATGACTAGATCTAAGAAAGTAAGACCAAACTTGCAATAAACTGGAATGATCCTCTTAATCACAATCCTCAGAAGTGAAATGCTGCCCGTCATCTGTTAGATCCAGTCAGGTTTGTTCATTCTCTGGTTTGCTTGACTGCTTATGAGATGAAAAGAAAAGACCAAAGGCCGGAATGTGACACTATGTGACATGTGAAAGCTGTCAGGTTGACGTACTAACTCCTGTGATCCAGGGTGACCTGAGATAGCAGCTTGTCACAATTGTGTTATGCTCTTTTATCCCAGATTATACCTTTAGTGTTGTGAGGTTATAAACAGGTAATCTTCTTGCACTCTTTAATCAGATGAAATGTTGAGCATTAGTGTAGATGTGTCGGCTTTATAAAGTCGCCTGTGCGCTGCTCAATGTCACCTTGTGTTCTCAACTAAAAGTGAAAGCTTTTTGTCAGCTTTGTCACATGAATACAAACAATTTAGAGCGTAAAAAGGACACACTTAGTGAATTAAGGTCGTTCCTATACAAACACAAATCTCTGAGTAAATGAGACATTTTCCGAGACATTCCACACCATTCCACCATCTCACTGCATCAGAATTTCAATAAATCCCTTCATGAAATACAGAAACCCTGTTTTCATTGATCTGATCACTCTGTTTGCAACATCATTGATATCAAGTTGTGATGTCACATTATAGGAAAGAAAACTACGTCTTTTACCTCTCAACACTTCTGGTTTACACACAGGCATGAATGTAGCAGTAAAAAGATAGACTGGGTTACTTTTACTGAAGAAAAAGTTAAAAAAAAAAAAAATTGATGATGATCCGTGACCTTGCATATTGATATGTTGTATTTATTTTTTAATTTACAGGCCTCGGGTTTTGGGGATCACAGCTCAGGTGCAACTCAAAATAAAGTTATAAGAGTTGGCACGATTTATGGTTGTTGTTGGGGGGTTGGGGGTGGGTGTTCAGTTGTAATTCAGGAAATACTTTCACAAATTCTAAAAGAAACGATATAAACTGTAACGTGCTTCTTTCTATTCAGTCTACGGACAAACGACTGAGAATGAATGTTCTTCAGACTCCTGGATTCCAGTATTGTGTGTACTTTGATGGATTGAGCCCGGCCCTGTGTAACATTAGAGGGCTTTGCATTTGGCTGGTTTCGTGTGATTGTGCCCTGTTGCTGTGGAAACTGATAATAACAAGATTATTATCATTTCTTATTTCTTATTTTTCCATGATTTCAGGAAAAAGATGTGAGTGAATTTACTGACGCTTATCCTTAAAAGATTGCATAGAAATATCTTTGTAAAGGGTAGCTTTTGCTGAATTTTGCTATCTTTGTATGATGTCTGTGTGTTCAGATTTGACAGATTGTGAGAATAAGAGGTACAAATTCTTTAACAAATTGCATCCCTCCGGCGCAAAGTGGTAAAGGGTTCCCAACCAAATGTTCACAAACCATAAAAGTTCTGATTCAGGCATAATCTCTGTCTATTTATTCTCCCAATACACAAGTGAGCCTTAATGCAGTTTGAAAATGACAGAGATGGAATGAGAGACGGAGAGGAAAGAGAGCACTATAACTAAACTAAGCAGAAACCAAAATTGACCTTCATTTAGTCTGTGTTTCATTATGGTTACTTACTGTTTTAAATAATACAAACACACCTTTTAGCAACACTCAGGTCCTCACATGGATTTCATGAATCGCTGAATGCTGAAAGATGCTGATGAAAGACTGCTTACTTCACATACTGATGACCTACTTTAGTTCAAAATCACCATAATGGTGTTGGAGGTTTGACAGGGATTGATGAAGAAAAACTGCAGCACATTCTGCACCAAGTTCAAGAAAATTGCTGAAAAAGTGCCTTTAAAGTCTCATTATCCGGAATTTATTTTTGCCAAATTGTAAGGTTTCCCTGCAGCTCTGTAGAAAATGTTCTGTGGCTCAGGGGTTGGGAACCTCTGCAGCACTGCACCAAGATCCATTTTATCTATTCTGAAATTTCCTCTTCAGTCAACATCAGTGAACTTCATCGAGGGAACAGAAAAGAAGAAGAATTGCTTAACAGAGTATATATTTGTCATATACTATTTATATCAATTTCAAACATTTTTGTCTATTGATAAAAAGGCAGTTTTTGGTAGCATCTTGGAAATCACTGTATATATTCATGTACTATAATCACCCTGTTTTTACTCTGTGTGTGTATTTCTGGAGAGAATAAGTAATCTGTCCACTTCAGTAAATTAACTTGACGGTTGAATCCTCCAAATTACTTAAAGTCATAATTTTCAAATAAAAACAACCTATTAACTGGGTTGTTCCTTCCCAGTATTTGAGAAAAGTACCCAGCTGTCCCTGAGGTCAGGAAAAAAAAATGACTTTGCCTTCCTGCATTTTAAGTCAGGTCAGCAGAGAGTTCCCTGAATAATGTAACTTTAATAATCACTTATTAAACTGACCCGCTTTAAGAGATGGAAACACTAGTCATCTTATTATAGTGGAAATCAATTAAACATGGAAACTATTTTAAAGGGTGTTTTTGTTATACATTTATGCCACACAAGTTGTTATGTGAATTTTATGCCTCGGTTCAGGCTGGCGGCAAGTTGTCATGACAACGGTGAGCTCTTGCTTCATAACCTTTCAATCCTGACTGCAAAACTTTCTCCAAAAAATTGAGAATGCTTTTATTTTGTTGGCAAATGACCATGGTTTAAGTGGGATAATCAACTTGCTTCGCATCAGCTGGTTCTTCGCCTCCATGTTGTGCCTCAAAACTGTTTAATGTACACCTACTTATTGATTATCCCTTACTTATTAACTGTGCCCATGAGTGCTGCCAACATTCTTCTTAATCCAACTCCAACCGCACCAACACACAGTTGAGCTTGTGCCTTATATGTACCGTTATGTGTGTCTTCCCAACATTATTCAGACTTTGTGCTGTGCTAGAAGTGAAAGTCTTATTTTGAATATGTCCTTTTATTTACCTGGAACCACTCAGCAATGAGCGTTACCGCCTCTTTAACCTGCCGCTCCTCCAGAGACTTCAGTAGTAGGTGGTAAAAGGCTTGGAAGCATCACTGAAAAGGCAGCTTCAGTGTATTACTGTAAATCACTACTTGAGAAAAAGGAGGGATGAGCTGAAGGGTGCTCTCTGTCTCTCTGGCCCTCTGTCCTCTTCTCACCACCAGGACTCAACCTGCTGTGACGCTGGAGACACACTCCCATCCTAAGCAGTCTGAGAGGCTTAGACTCAAAGTTCTCTTTGTTTTGCCACTGGGAAATGTATCTCCAGTAAAACCCTCTACTGAAAAAACCCCAAAAAATTCAAAAGCACAGTACAATTCAACCTTTGTACACTGAAATATCACCAAAGTACACTAGCAAATTTCCACTTTTTCTGTAAGGACGTGAATGTCGGCTTAATAATTGAGACTGAAAGTTCATTCTTGACCTTGTAAACAACAGTTGTCAAAACAATCTCACTGCCAGGTCTTTGTAGAAGATGAAGGTACTGAACTCTATATGCTGAGCAAGATTGTGTGATATGATGGAAAGCTTAAGCTCAAACAGCTACTAAATGGATCTTCTTGTTAGATTGTTTTGTTAAAGCGGTTAATATTCTTATATTAAAACACATAACTGTTTATGTGAAGAGTTCCTTGAAGTGATGATTCCACAGAAAATGATCACCAACTCTGCAGTTCCCCTCAGTTCTATTGTGCTTTTTAGCCTCTTTCAGCTAATTATTTTGGTTTTCTGGCCCACAACTTTACTGTTTTGGTTCACCATTATTGCTCTCATAGTGTCAGTCGCAGGAGGCCGCTGTTTTTTATGGAAGCGTTGTGTTCATTTTTTTTCAGACTGTTTTGTTTGACTGACTAATGAATATTCCATAGTCCTCTGCCTTAGGTTGTGGCCAATGGCCTTCAAAGGAATAGTTCGACCTTTTGGGAAATACACTTACTTCCTGGAGTCACTGTTTCCAACATAAAACCCCTCTTCACACCAAAACATGTATTTTTACACTTCAATTTGATATGGACTAAAGAAACAAGATATGACTTTTTACTTAGTGAGCTTTAGAGGTGCTGGCAGGTGAACTTAGTTACCTTTAGACAGAGCCAGGCAAGCTGTTTCCAGTCATTATGCCATGATAAGTTAACCAGCTGCTTGCTGTTAGCTTCATATTTAGAATAAAGACATGAGAGTGGTATAGATCTCAGCAAATGAAGTCATCAGCGCTCACAAATAAGTATGTACACTTTTAATAATGCACAGCAGCAGTGGGAAATGGACACAATTCAGCCCTAGGCTTGTTCATTATTAAAAGTGTTACATACTTATTTGCGAGCGCTGACAACTTCATTTGCTATTTTTGTGCTTGATGGGTGGGCAACCAATATACTCTGAAGACATCTGAGTTGAGCGCTCCAGCTCTCCTGTTAAGTGGTATCAATCTACTCACTCTCAGCAAGAAATAAGTGTATGCCTTTTTCACAAAATGTTTTGTAAATGCCATTGAATAGAGATAAGAAATTACAATTATGTTTAATAGCAATGCACATTCTCATTTTAATTACAGACAAGTGATAAAATATTCACATCAAACGATGGAACCATTTGTGTGCAGATGAAACAATTCCCATTAGTGGCACTAAGCTGATAAGTATTGCCGGCAAGGTGGATATTTTTAAAGTCCTCTATCATTTGCTGATTGATAGATGAGGTTTTATGGTTATCAGGTAATCTCTTTCTAATGGACACTCTTGATATGCATGACTGAAGTTTGAGGGGGTTAACTATCAAGAAGTGTTTAATTAAAGGGCTCTGTTTTTTTACTGAGTCAAGAGAAATGTTTTAATGAATTAACAGCCGGCAGTCACCCTCAGAGATCGTTTGTACTTGGGACAGTTTGATGTTAAAACCCTTTCAAAATGTCCGCTTGGATGTGGAAATTTGACCTGGTGGGAGTTATCAGAGAGAGAGAGGGGAGCTAAAGGAAAGCTCTTTATTTTCCTCAGCAATGTCATTCTCTTCGTCTGCAAGTCATTTATCAACAAATGAGTCTTTATATAACACATTTTAATCCAGCCAGTCATCTCTTCTAATGATGTATAATGACATAACATGAAAACCTGAACACTAACTAAGAAAAATAAACTTTAATTCAGTCAAATACTTATTTGTCATTCCATTAGTCAGAGGAATCTGTCTGAGAAAAGCTCTCATTTCATCAGCCAATGACTACAGTTACCTACCATCCTTCAGAGAGCACCATTTGTTTTAATTTTGTGCTGTCAGTCAAACTATGAGAATAGTTTTTTGATTAAATGGAGATCTCAATGGGAAACCATCCTCTTTCTGTAATGCAGATTTATGCTGACTGAATATGAAGCAACTGATCATTCTAGTCACATAAGAATCAGAAGCAATACATTTTCTCATTGAGACCAGAAAACCATAGAACAAGAATAAAATGAAGGGGAAGCTTGATTAAATAGCAGCTGATGAGATTAATTGTGACTTTTTGTTAGCCTGCCCAGCACATTGGTTCAGAGGGAAGAATTGTACAAAGTGTCCAGAGAAAGAGTCCTAGTGATATCCGTGACCCCTGACCTTTCCTTTGGCGCCACAAGCAAGCCAAAATGTCCATGTGTACACAGGAAATATTCAAATCTAATAAGAAATGGCTCATAGAATTTACTCTTGATTTTCATGTTTTAAAAACATAAGAAATTTGGCCTTAAATGACCACTTGACTATTCCTCCAGCACCATCCTCAGGACAAACTTTACAGTTTTAGCCATACAACTGACAGGTTTTAAAGTAAGGCAATGATACTTTTGAAAGAAAAAAAAAATCTTCCTCAATAGCAATAAAACACACCTTGTTAAATTACACTCCGAGTAGGGCTAATGTTAGAGAGGTCTTGGTTAAGTACTGAAGAGGTCAAAAGTGATTGGGAGCACAAAACATTATGTGTTTACTTTAGAGCTACAGCGATTTATTGATTAATCGACCAGCTGAACGGCAGAAACTTAAACTGCAACTATTTTGATTATCAAATACCTTTTCTCATGTTTTAGTCATTTTTTAGGAAAAAATACTAAACATTCGCTGGTTTCAGCTTCTCAAATGTGAGAATTTAAACTGGTCTTCAATTTGATCTCTAAGAAATTATAATTTTTTACTTTTTTCTGAATTTTTTTTTTAGACAAAACGATTAATCAATTAATCGAGAAAAGAATCAGCAAAGTAATCGACAATGGATATAACCTGTAGTTGCAGCTATAGTTTACTTAATTAACATGTAAACAGAACCATGATCTTTCGACCTAAACCTTACCACATGCTGGACTCAGGACTGGAACCCAGGTTTGCACTTAATACACCCCCATCCATCCAGCACCATGTCACTGGCCAAACAAATTAGCAGTTTAAAAACGTAATTTCAAGGTGACAGAGTTAAATATACAATAGTCTAACTGAGCAGCTGAACAGGTGTCCATGCTAACAAATGTTTCCTGCTTATGATGGTATGAGGTGAGTGTGTCCCAGTATTAACTGTATACACACTGATCCCATTTGTAGGAATCAGTTTGGAGACCTTGTTATGTACTACACAAAACAAGGAATTCCTATAGAAAAGACAAGTAAATATAATATATTATAATACATACAAAGTAAAAAGCCCATAATTATGACTCCTGTTCTGAATATTTGCCATTGGCTCATACTGACACTATATGTCATATCACAGATTTGGTGTGTCAGCCTTAAAGATAAGTGAAATATAGTATATTATGCAAATTCAGCTATGGGCTGAGTTACCTTCCACAACTTCCCTGGTTATTCACACACACACACGCACATACACACACAAACATACACACACACCGACAGTGCCATTTTAATTCTCTCTTTGACGGACACTTTGAATCCTCCCGTGGCCAGTGAAAAGCTGCCTGTTTACAGCTACAACAAGACTGCCACTACCAGAGAAAAACAAAACCCTGGCTGAATAATAATGAGACCTGGCTGTCTTTGAACAGATATATTCAGAATTAATCATAATTAGCCCAAATGAAATTTTTCAACATGTTGCATTTTGTCTCTCTCTTTTCCTCCATGCAGCTAATCTCTCTCTCTGCCTTCCATTCTCCATCTGTTTCTGAGAAGGCGAAGTCATTGAAGAAAAATAAAATCATTTGGCTGTCCTTAATGTGTTTTGATTTTCCCATTAGCAACCCAGTCATTCTTCCTCACATAGGCATGAGCATAATTAGTGTCTTTCATCTGCATAAATTTGGCCTCTGAACCACAAGAATATCGATCAGGCTTGCGAGTGCAGCCGTACCTGCAAATTATGAAGTCCACAGCGGCAGACTGTGCTGTGAAACCAGGATGTGTTTTCTCTTTTGTTCATCACAAACACATTAATGGTGTCAACCCTGGCTGCTGCTGAAACTATCACATATTTCCTTTTTACCATTTCTGATACTTTATTTGATCCTGTCTTCACTGAATGATACATTCAAAGCAGATATGTCATTTTACTGCAGCAGCACAATTAGCGTTAAAAATTCAGTTTTCATCATCCCCTGAGTATTCATGCTTTCCCATTAGCGAGCATGGGATAATTGGTATCACCAAAAATCTTCTGCTATCTCCGACAAATAAGCATTTCAGACACAAGGGGAGAGGATGGCTAAATGTTTCTAAGCCTATGTCCGTGCATTTATGGGAACATTTAAAGGTTTCAATATCTGTGGAATATCTGATATCCGAGAGAAGTTCACAAGCTAGAGCTTCATCCACAGATACAGTAACTGATCACGTGCTAAATGTTGCAAGCTGTTTGCAGGCTCCATATAACCTAAGCTAACCAACATTTCACAAAAGCTAATTATAATATTAAAACACATGCTCCTCCTAAAGATATCTTTAGGTGCAACATTGCCTCTTTGGAGTTTGAAATGTTTGGTTTGTGAAGATGTTTTAAATCTGAACAATACGATCACATCTTTAAAATTATAGTTTGTAAAATAAGTCTCATAACTAGAAAAGGAAAATTTTCTGTAAGTGAGGTCACTTGAGTTGAAAAACTGCAGTTACATCCAAAATATCTTTAATGTCTTAAAATGTTTTGAAATGTATTTGTATGACAGAAATAGCTGAAGTTAAATCAATCAAAGCAGAAATTGGAACATTGTAGAAGTTGAAGTGGCTGCTCACAAAGAAGAACAGACAGAAGTTCAGAAGACATTCAGCCTCACTGGATGTCAGCAAACAACTATTTGCTATGTAAAGATATAGTGGAGTAATGGCGACCTGAGCAGTGAATGAAGTCACACTCCCTCTGTTTATGTTATCTGAGCTTCTCTGTTCTTTGTTTTGGTAGCCACACTGGCCACACGTGCATGTTAGTGCATGCGAGTCCCTCCGTGTCCTCCACATCCATTTCCAAGATGGCGGCTGCTTCACATACTTTTACAGCTAAACATTTCACTAAAATATGTTTCTGAAAACATCTTAGGAATAGGCAGTGCAGTAACAGAATATTGATCCATATTTGATCAGCACTGCCTAGTTTGACAGTTTAATCTGAATTTTGTGAGCTGTCAGCTTTCTTTTTTTTCCAACTTTATTGAGTAAGAGACATGTTTATTTTGGTCTGAGATGTTGGTGCTGTAGTGCGACATCTAGTGGCTGAACGTCGTGTATTGCAACTTTAAGTGGCAGTTAAATGGAAACACAGAAAGAGTGACAGGTATATTGGTAGTGCTGACAGTAATTTAAGTTGAAGTAAAATCACTGAAAGGAGTTAAAACTGTCATTTGAGGTGAGAGTGCTCAAAAGTTTTTGTGCGCCAGGTCCATTTTTGTTGAACCAGGACGTTCTATTGTGAACAAGAGCAAATACTTATTTATATGGGAATTGACATGAATCTTTATTTCATGTTGCATTTCATTAGTTATTTACTTTGTATTTACTGTAGACAGCAAAACTAGTTTTTGTAAAGCAAAGCCACAAACTATCAATACTATTTAATAATTTATTCAAGCATGTTCAATACGCTTGTAAAACACAAACATTTTGGTGAAAAAAACAAAAGAATATTGGAATATTGTTTGCTTCATGAGATGCTTCCAACTCAACATTATTTATACAGCACATTTCATGCAAACATGCAGCCCAAAGTGCCTCACATAAAACAACACAGACAATAAAATCAAATAAAAGCAAAATAGACAACAATAACTAAAATTTTGCAAGACTAAAAAATTACAACAATAAAACAAAACAACAAGTGCAAATTAATAAGTTAATAAAATAAAATGAACACCAGGGATAAAATGATATAAAAACCAATGATTAAAACTCAAAAACTAAAGCTAAAGCTATAACACTCCTCCAAATTAAAATTAAGAGCTAGATGAAAAAGATTTCCTTTTAAAAATATCGAGGGAGCTTTCCATTCTAATATCCACAAGCAGCGTGTTCTATAAGAACAGAAGGCAGCCTCACTGCTACTTTTACAGGACATATGAGGAACATTTAAAAGAGAAGTGGTGGAGGACCTCAGTGATCTGGCTGGAACATAAAGTGAAAGACAATCTCTGATGTAGGGAGAGGTGAGGTCATTTAAAGCTTTATAAACAAGCAGAGGAACTTTAAAATCAATTCTGATAGATACAGGTAGCCAGTGCAGTGTCTTAAGCAGTGTGGTGATCTATTTTCTTTGTTTAATTTAAGACTCTGGCTGCAGCATTCTAAACTAACTGTTTTCTTATAGACTTTTCAGTTAATCCAGTAAAAAGGGAATTACAACAGTCTAAATGGCTAGTAATAAAAGCATGAATGAGTATTTCAGCATTCTCTGACTTTAGCAATATTTCTGAGATGAAAAAAGTATGTTTTAATGAACTTGTTAAAATGAGAATTAAAATTAAAATTTAATCTTCCAGTGGACATCTGAGCCACAACAGAGATATAACAAGAGTTGTGGCGGAATGCAACACATTCAGAGGACATACTTACTTCCCATAATCAATTTGATTTGAGTACAATATCCATATCCTCAGAGAGACTCACTCTACATCCCACCAACTCCTCTCCACTGCTCCTGTAGCTGCTGTAATGCTGTTTGACTGTGCAGCCTGGAAGGCATGACTACATGTTTCCAAGAGTTTAAAGAGATCATAATATTAATTGCTTCATTTAGAGTAAGGATACACTCTTGATCATGTTGGAGTTGATCCTAACATCTGCCTGCCTCCTAGTATCTGGAATGAAGTCTGCAAAAGGAATTAGAGAACTTCTCAAACTTTTAATTGCAAGTAGCAACGAGTGCCATGAGTCTGTGCCAACAGATAATAAAATGTCTTACATGTAGCATTTTTAAACATCAATATATGTTTTTATTAAATATACAATAGGGGTGTGCCCAAATATAAATATGTTATTCGGCAAACTGATAGTGAGTTTTTACGAAAATTTGTTTCATACAAATATTTTAAAAATAATTTGTTTTCGGGAAGAAAAAAAAAAAGTTAAATACCAGCGCACAGGTCGGTTACATCACTATCTGAGTCTCTCTTCTTTGCTCCACTGTTAGTCTATCAGCAGGTCTCAATGAGGGGAGTCACATCCACCTGCTACATGACGCACATTTCCTAATTTGGACGTCACTCCCGGAGTTGGGGGTGTTCCCCAGAGATAAAGCTGAACTACTGACACAAATGAAATGCTCCCAAGGGAACACTTCATGAACACTTATTGTAACACTTTAATTTTCTAAAATTAAAAGCATAATAAAAACAAAAACAGGATTTTTAAACCTCTTTCCACTTTTATTCGAATACAAATACAAATAATTTTGCTGCCTCAACAAATACAGATACAAATACAAATACTGGGCCCTCTGCACATCCCTAATATACTGTATATCTAAAAACTTGTTGACTGAGATAACCGGTGTCCTCATGCCAGCAGAGGTACTGTTAGTTCCACTCTTTGTCAAAATGAAGACTTTCAGCCCCATGGCTTCATATGATAAAGAAGAAAAATTTCTTTGGGTTTACTGTGATGATAAACAACTTGGATGGGACTTTTCCACTTGTCACATATTATAAAAGTTTTATTCTCTTTCTCACATTGGAGGAAAGCAATTATTGGTGATTTCTTGCTAAATCTGACCCAGTGGTAAGATGTACTGCACTGTAGAGGCCTGTCAGGCCTGCCAACCTTATGTTGACTTATGCTAAACATATGGGCTATATGTATTGCTAGGTGCAGGCCAAAACACCATTTTCCACTTAGTCTGAATGTGATGTGTGATGGATTTCAATTGATGGACATAAAGGGTAGATTTTGATCTAGTACAGCTTGACTTTTGTATCTTGAGTCATTATTTCTGTCAGGTATTACACCATTGTTCTCATTGTTCTCTCAAGTATTTGCTGAGATCAGACACAGAAGTCAGATGAGTGGACAGGTTATGAGAAAGTCAATTGCACAGGCAAACTGTGTGTGTGCAGAGCAGCACTTTGGGTAATAATTTTACTATTCAGCTTCCTTTTCTTTTGCTAATAAATTTAACTAACCTGGTGGTTTGTTTGATTGCCTGACTGATTGTGTTTGTTGCCTCACCTCACTCCTTTTTATAGATGTGACTGCATTCTCTTTAGCAACATTTCACCAATTAACTTGGTGAGTACACTATTATTATTATTATTATTATTATTATTATTATTATTGTGGATAAGAATGATGGCGAAGACTACAAATATAAAATCCAGTTTGTAATAATCTGGAACCATCCTTTAAAGAGTGATCCAGGCTTTAAGAAAGACCGTGATCATCTGTTCCAGGAGTACACGTCTGAACTTTGTCAAAAACACACAGTATATTTGCTGAAAGCAGAAAGATGACCAAAGAATGTGTCACAAACTAAAGACATCTTATCAGTGTGTCACATCTCAGCCTGTAAAAGCTTTAATTGCAAACAACCACGCGGGATTCCTCTAAGAAGCATCAATACCAGGCTTGAAACAGGAAGTTGCCTGCTGATGAATTCTGATTCTTGCTGTTGTCCCTTCCATAACGACTGTTTCAGACCAATTCCAATCATCTTGGTACCACAGGGACCCAACTTGCTCAACTAAACAATCAAGAAGTTTATCAGTTAGGTCAATTTAAAGTTTGCAAGTAAGACACAATTGAACGTCCTTCCTAGAAAGCTTCCCGACAGCCTTTGAATAACAGCTTGAATTGTCTGCTGTCACGGTCCAATGTTATTCATCTGCGAAATGCTTTTAACTTTCCTAAACATCATGCAGGACAAATGGTACTTGTAATCCAGGGTCATGACAGGACTGTAGAAAACAAATTATAAAAAATATGAAAGTGCGATGTCAAAATATCAATTAAAGAATGAATGAGAGAGAGTAGATGCAGGAGTCAGTTTTGAAAAGTGAACTGAGTTGTGAGAGCAGCAATTTCCTTCCTTACGCCAGCAGCACAGAGACCATTGCCAGCTGAATAACAATCATATCTTGGGTTGAAACAGAATACACTATTGTGTGCTTCCAGGAGAAAGTAACCTTTGAAAGGCCCTCCTTAAAAGAATCAGTTTTACACCAGGCCCACATGCTGGGAATGAGACACCGGATGAGACTTGACGGGTAAAAGCATTTGGGTCTAAAGGGACGGGGGAGTCTGCGGGGATGTACCTCTCTGATGTGGAAAAGTGGCACTTGAAAAAACATGTAGTGTATGGTATTGATTGCCCATCATTTTCTACCTCCTGCCCAGCCTTTGTTGCTTGGAACATCACAGGGGCCACAAGCTGGAAGAGATAAATGGAGGAAAATCATAGCATTAAGTCTTTATACCTTCAAACATCACAACACCTCCTGACAAAATTCAGGGTTTTCAGAAACCCATGCCAAAGAAAATAACAGGTGGAGTAATAGGGTTGGTATTTTATAATGTAGAGGGTATTTTTTCCGAGGCAGTGCGTGCTGAAGCTGTTACAGTGAGCTGAAGCCGCTTCGCATATTATGCTTCACAATAGCAGTTTGCATTTAAATGAATGGCAAGATCCTACAGTAAGCCTTGTTATTGATGAGGGGAAATTACTGGTGAGCTGAACAGTATGTGCTTGTCATTATGTTAAATTACTTATTGTATGAACAGTTGTGATCAAAACTGTGACCCTAAAGAAACAGTTATGTTATGGCAGTATGGGGATTTCAGTGGCCTCTGTAACTGCTCTTTTTCTATGACAGAATAATGTGGATGTCTTAGGAGATGTCCTAAGTTTGGTTTCTTTTGATACATTATTCTTGGACCATTTGAAAATATTAAAAAAAATCTGATGGTTCAAAAATGTACATACAACAACCTACAGTGCTGTATATTATACTGTAAATGTTGATGCTGTAGAAAGTCTTTAACCCTATGAGATTGCCTCTCAACTCTGATCATGGGACTTCAGATCTAAACTGTTACCCTCTGCTGAGAGAGAATTGACCCGTAGATTCATATAGTCCAAGAATCTCCCAAAGAACAGGTTCGCCATGATTTTAGAAGCTAGAATACAGCAGCTTCTAAAATCAATGTACAACTGCTGTCCTCAGTCCAGTGAGTTCAACATGGCTATGGGCTGAGAGGCTATTGTGGAAGGAAGAAGCCCCTGCTCTACAATTGGCACCATGAAGTTTAACTCAAGTTTGTGGCCAATCACATGGTCAAATAAAAGATGAAATTATATAAGTATGTTTGGAGGTAAGGTCCATTAAAATAGGACACCTGCTGTCAATCACAATGGTTTTGGGATGGCTAAATCAAACTAATTCAACTTTTAGAATGGGCTTTGCAAAGTCCTGACCTCTCAGTGACCTGAAATGATAGGTCTGTGCATAAAACCCAATTTGGTTAAACTCTACCAATTCTGCCAAGAAGAATGGTCAAAGATCCAACCAGAATTCTGCCAAAA
The DNA here is from genome assembly GCF_914725855.1 of Thunnus albacares. Lineage (NCBI taxonomy): Eukaryota > Metazoa > Chordata > Actinopteri > Scombriformes > Scombridae > Thunnus > Thunnus albacares. The sequence goes on from NC_058125.1 coordinate 3,397,136, forward strand.
GCTTGACTGCCAAAAGGTGACTAGCAAAAGTGGCTGATTGAATATTCTCAACTCAAGGTTTACTTACTAGCTTTTTTCCAGGGCTGCGTCTAACGGCAAATGGAACTTGCTCAGGCCTCATTGTGTAGCCTAATTATGTAATTCACTAAAGTTCATTCACTGTAAAAGGCTGTGAGATATATATATATATATATAAGTTCCAGAAAAACTAGTAAGTGAACTAGAGTTTAGAATATTTTATCACAGATATGTGTTCTCCACTTTAAGCATAAACCCCCATACTCAACATAAGTATATACTTTCATTTTTAAAAAAGGGCTCAATAATTTCTCCAAACAGCTGGGCAATGTAGTTTTAATCAAACATTATGCAAACTGGAGGAAATAATGCATTTATTGAGGACTATTTTCATTGGCGGCTTAATCCAGATTTGGTGCTCTAGTGAGTATGTGTATATAGTGAGTATGTGTATATATTGAAGGAATGAAGGAACAGTGTGGCTCTCTGATGTATTTTTAATAGTTTCTGGACAACAATTGAACTCTATGGCACAGAGGAATAAGATGTATCAGGCTTTTATATGTACACACAGTACTTGTTAGTAGATTTCATTGTTGGTTTGATATTTCATGGGATATGATGACAATAAGACAAATATGGAATATCACCAGACTTAACCTTTACTTGATTTGTTTTCAGAGAGAAAATACAGTTTTCTTCTGTTTACAGAATATTCAAATGACAAGCTTTAGTCTATAATTATTGTTTAGAGCTCATGTCTTGCATCCATGTCCAATAAATATACTTATCTAATTGAGTTTTGTGGTATTATGTTGCATTACGATATGACAACCATTATAATTGCCTAAAATAGCCCTGAAAGGACATGATTTTTTTCAATACTGCCTATTTTTCAATAGATAAATGAATAAAGAAACATGACACTAACATCTGTTGTGCCAACATGTATATTGCATTTACTTTCAAAACATCAATTAAAAAGTGCTTTACATAAAGTAAAATAATACAAAAGTAGAAATACAGAAAAAGACATAAACAACATAAAATACAATATTGAAAATAATTTAACATAAATTAAATACACCACACCAAAAATCTAAAACAGAACATTGTAAAAATGTAAAAACAACCCATATAGAATAATAGCCAAAAGGACCCCTATACCCCCACATACATTCCACATACCTGTTACATTCTACTGTTACAAATTACACATGGTGAGTATTTTATTAGCTAATTCAGACTCGGCTGTAGAAGAAAAAAATATGAGGAAATACAGGAGACTGACATGTGACTACAGTGCAAGTAAAACCAACAAAATTCTCAGTTTACAACACGGATACGTCATGCAGCTGTAGAGGCCTGGATCCCCTGACTCAATATGTTTGTATTTGACTAGTTTAGGCCACTATTTCTACAGAACTTTATTTCTGGTAGCCGATAGAGCAAATAGATGGAAAGGCTGCCAGTCCGTTTGGTCTCTCTCTCTTTCTCTCTCTCCCTCTCTCTTTCTGTCTCTGTGTGCGTGCGTGCGTGCGTGCGTGCGTGTCTTCTGCTTTCCTCCAAAATCCTAGCAAATGTCTGCCCGGTGTGAAAATAAATTACCCCCCTTATGACGGTATTCCATTTCATATAGAACAATATTTCAACCCCAAATATCAGACATTTGTCTGCAGTGCGCAGTTTTTCATCCACCTGTGCCCCCGCCTGCGCGCGCATCCTCTGCGCCCGCGCGCGTCGCTCCTCGTGAATCCTGATAACGTGTAGAGCCGCAGAGCTGGGTGGCATCGCTGGGTGCCCGGTGCCAGACTGGAGCAGCGAGTCCACCACGAGCTGCTTGTGAGGATAAAAGCAGGCTGGCTGGGAGCGCACCTCCCTCACGTCTGGATACGGAGTTGATCAATATCAGATATTCTGGCACTTTGTTCTTTAGGGACATTCTGCAGGTCCGTACTGTTTTCCACCGAGTTGGATTGTTTCCTTTCAGCTTTCTCCTCTTCTACTTTCAGTTTTCTGCACACAGTCTGGTTTCAGGACAGATATTCTCTGGTGCGCCAAAGCTGCGCGGTTCAGAGTTTCCTAACCATTTCAGTTTTGAGGGAGTTTGTCTCCAAACGCTGTAAGTCTGTTTTATTTTCTCTCATTCAAACACTTCCCACACACTCTCTCTCATATCCACATGAGATGTCTGCAGTTTAGAGGAATCTGTGTTTTTGTTATGTCCAGGGTGTGTGGGATGGAGAGCGGAGTAACCGTGCGTCACGTAAACACAGTTAGCACGAACTAACCGGAAACGGCGTGGTTTTGCGTACAAATTAAAAGCACAGATTATAGAACACCTAAATAATGTAGAAGTGTTTAGCGGAATAATAGGATTAATTATAATAGTAGGCTGGGTATTATAATATCATATGATTCATCAAGAGATGCTTTGATGCTTCACAAGGGTATATGAAAATACTGGAAGGCCTGGATTCAAAAGATAAACACTACTTAAGACCATCACCCTGCACTGATTCTGTGAAATTAGTTATAATCAGTCAAAATATGAGAGGCTGAGCCCCTTTAAGCCACCTTCTTCAAAGAGCAAATGTAATGTTTAATATTTTGTTGAACCTTTTACTCTCACTCTGTATGTGGCATCTTGTATTTTGCACTGTGGCTGCATAAACTGACAAGAACATGTCTTATAATAACAGTTTTATATTTGGAGCTGTACTGAAATGCATTCATGTTTCCAGTTCTTTGATGTAGTCCACTTCTATGGGCACGATTAAAAACACATGAAAGACAATAAAGCTTTTATTTTGACAGCTCAGGCAGGAAGTTTTTGTTTCATTCCGTCACACTTGACACTGGTCCCTTGCATTGAGGAGGAGAAGTCTCGATCGGAGACTCGCCACCTGGCGATGCGAGTTTCTGAGTTCTGCGTCTCCAGGTGTTAGTCTGATCCCACAGCTGTCCCGCCTCTTTAATCCAGGCTTTCTGTTTCTCTCTCTCTCCAGACCGACATTTCACTGAACCGATGATGTGTGACTTTTCGTGGTGAGAAACGGGATGCCCGCTTTGTGAAACGGCGCCGGATGGATGGATAGATGGATGTGTCCGTTCTAGGGCGCACTGGAATAATACAGTGAACTGAGGATCGGTGTTCTGCTCGGCTCTTTTCTCTTGAGTTCATCCCTTTTTTTGCCGTCTCTGGAATTGTTTCATTTACTGTTGGGGAGTGCAACACATTTAGGCTTTGATCACCTGCTATGTGCCTGGTGTGGAAAATACCTGGTGGAAGGTGTACAGCGGGATCCAGCCTGGGAGGACAGGACATCTGCAACTGAGAAAGCTCCGTTTCTTACTCGTTTCCTTTTTTTAATCTGTGCGTAATGTACGTGGAATGAAGACAGAGGATGGATATAATTTGGGAAATATTGATCATTCTTCAAGCCAATTTTATTGTCTGCATATCAGGTGAGTTATGGGCGTCGTTGCTGTCTGTTGGGCAGGTGATTCAAATAAATACAACCATGAAAATATTTTTAAGTTTTCACTTAAATTCAGTGGGCCGGGGGTGGGCTTTGGTTTGTGGAAAAAAGGACTAATCCGTGAGAATGCTTCTCAGGACGCACTGTAGCAGCTGGAGGGAAAATTGCAAAATGCACTAGTTAGTGTGCCTGGCACGAAATATTCCTGTTGTTTCATCATGGCTTACCTAGCTATAGAGAGCGTGCCTTTGACTGTGTGTGTGTGTGTGTGTGTGTGTGTTTTGTGTATGTGTGTGTGTGTGTGTGTGTGTGTGTGTGTGTGTGTGTGTGTGTGTGTGTGTGTGTGTGAGACACTGAAGACAGGTACCCTGTAGCCTCCAGAACTGGATGCGCAGGCTTCTGACGCACGCATGACATGGGTGGGCTTTTTTAATGCAAGCCACAATTAAGAGGGATTGTTTTTATGTTTTTTTTCTTTTTTGTTTGTTTTGTTTTGTTTTGTTTTTTTTGTTTTGTATTTTGCTCCATGAACATTTCGTGTGTTTGCTAGAATCCCATTGTCCTGTCCGTCATTTTGAAGTCTGTGGGGTCCAGAAACAATTCAGTCAGAGTTATTATCAAATAAAGCAGTTGTGCGCACCGGTGAGCGCACGGCACTTTGCGGTGTGATGAGCGGATGCGGCGCTGTAGGTCACGCTGTGTTATTTCGGCTCTCTGTTCTCTGTGCAAGCAGATGCGTCTGAGCCATCGGCGCTGATCAGTGGAGACGCATTTACTCACTTCACTGTGTTTTAGTGGATACATGGAAACATTTGTACAAGTCCCGTTTAGTACTGTGTTTCCGTTAGTTCACTCGTTTCACGTTTGTCTTATTAGTCTTAACAAGTTATGTGTAATACGCAAAAGTAAGATTTAAAGTCATATTTTTAATGGCAAGAAGTGAAAATATATCATCCGAGTCGTCATCCTTTTGCAAACCTTTTCCAACGTGCAAAAAGATGGACTGATCTGGCTTTTCAGTTCACCGACACACCTAAACAGGTGCATTCTGGTCAGAAGTATCGGCTTTCACACACGGGTGTGCTATCTACGCTGAGGAAAATAAAATTATAATACAATAAAGAGACTCTTTTCATCACTCTTTAATGATATGTTTTATATCTGTGCTTGCGAGTGACGTAAATCTGTGAACTGACTATAGTAAGTAGTGCGTATTCCATGACTACTGTAGTCATGCATTACGCACGCCAGGCGCACCTCTTTTCTTTGCACCTCGACCCTCAGGTTGGCAGCAAGGAGAAAGGACTATAGTGACAGCAACCCTACGTCAGTGGTATGTCCCACCCTCAAGTAGTGATTGGTTTGTTCTTAAGCATATGCTGTAATTGAGGTCAGTCACCCTATAGGCGTTCTAACATTAACAGAAGTACATTTGTGAGAAGTCAGACATGATGTTGCATTCATGTCCAGTAGGACAGATATAGGACACATGGGTTCTACCCAGTAAACTTTAAGTACAGTAGACTCAACTAGAAACACCATCATTTACTGCAGTAATTAGACAGATACCATTCATCCTAGCTTTCACGTTTTCCCTTTGAAATAGTTTTTCCCTTTTGTTTCACTCACAGTAAATACCTTCAGACCTAGTTCGCCCTATAACACGTATTAAATATTTATTAGTGTCAGACAATAGAAATGCATTGTTTTAACACTTTGGCCCAGTAACTAGTTAACTAGTCTCTATTTAAACAATAATTGTACTTTAGGATGAATTTTGGCTTTAGAAGTAGCAGCTTGACCCTAAAAAACAAAACACCCCCCCCACAATGTCCAAGTTACTCACTGTTTTCAAAGATGTAGCTTTCAACCACATCTCATGGCCTTCCTCAGCAAATTGAGTTCCTCAGCTGTCATGGAGAAGATAAATATAAACATAAAGCTTTGACATATAAATTGGCATTGCAGAAAGAAAAGACCAGGAGTGAAGTGATACATTTTTCATAATTTTTAAATATTAATAAATGCTCACGCTGACCTCATTTTGTTGAACTGGGTGTAATATTAACACATCATGTTTAATGTTAATTAAAACATTTCTTTAATGTGGAGAACACAGGACTTCTTCAAAACTGCATGTCCATATTAATCCGTATCTGGAGTGATATTAAAAGGCGGGTGATGATAATGATGATTAATCTGATGGTTGTAAACTTAGTACAATTGGTTTGGTCAATACTGACAATCAGCAGCTGTACAACATGTGCCTTTTATCTTAGCATGAAAATACAAAAATGCAGAGAAAGTCATTGTTTTTTAAATAAAGAAATACATTTCCATCACAGTTAAAACTTGAATGTGCAACACATTGTTAAAGGATACAAGTTTTTTATGTAGTTATTTATTGTACAGAAATCAAAATCTGAAAGTAGGCTTCAATTTAACCTGCTGCTAACATGTCATTGAGCTGACAAATCATATAAAGGGTTCATAAAGGCGGCTGAATGCACTGAAAACCTTTAATTTGACCGAACAAGCTCCACTCAATGTCTCACCCATGTTGGCTTAAAAGTTGAACTTGACAACGCAAACTCTGTCTGCCAATGAAGACTGTTTGATATGATAGAAAGCTCAACAGTAGCAAGTAAGTGGACCTTGAGTGGAATTTGTTTTGTCAACAGCTTTTCCAAGGTCAAGAATGAACTACCAAGCTCACTGATGACATTGTTGGGGGCGGCTGTGGCTCAGGATGTAGAGCGGGTCGTCTACTAATCGGGAGATCGGGGGTTCGATTCCTGGCTCTGCATGTCAATGTGTCCTTGGGCAAGATATTTAACCCCTTATTGTGTGAATGATTAGATTCCCTCTGAGAGGCAGGTTGGGACTTTGCATGGTAGCCCCTGTACCCATTCAGGGTATGAATGGGTGAATGTGATTAGTAGTGTAAAAGCGCTTTGAGTGGTTGGAAGACTAGAAAGGCGGTCCATTTACCATTATATTTCATTAGTGAAGATCTTTCGTGTGACAGAAACATCCCCACTTAAGGTCTACTCCCTCCCTTGTTCTTGAGCTTTCAACCATTAGACGGTCTTCACTGCCAGCAGTTTTCAAGGAACTGTAAATATTCAGACTTCACTTATTCCGAGCACTTTTAGAACTTTTCACCCATTCTGGCTTAAAAGTTGAACTTGACAGTTGAAAGCACCAGAACAATCAAGGAAGTGGACATTGAGCAGTGATTATTTTGTCAACAGCTGTTTCCAAGGTCAAGAATGAACTCTCAAGCTCAAGATGTCTTATCAGTTCACAGTTTGCTCAGAGTCAGCGTGAGTCCATGTGTCTTTGTATTTGTGTCATATATTACACAGCATCCTTTGATGATTCTTGGGATCATTTGTAAAGGTGTCACTTTCATCTCAATGACATCTTTTTTAAACAAGTATCTGTGGTGAGATTGCATGGAGTCCATTTATCAGCCACTTGCGATCATGTAGCTTCACTTCAGGTTATGCTACGTAAAGCTACAGGAATAAAGCATCTGAGCTAGACTTCAAAGGCAGGCTATTATCTTGCCCAGTTGAGCCCGGGTTATGGACATGAAAGTCTCCTCAGTGGCAAGACTTGAATCTGTGATGTAATCGGGAGGCAAAGCTTGGCATCGCTTCAATGACAATGAGCAGGAGACGGACTATGTAAGCACTGTGACAGCAAACTTAGGTGAATTTCTATAGAGAAGGAGCTGCCAGCATTATGCTAAAATCAACCAGATATATAGTACCAATCAAAAGTTTGGACTCATCTTCCCATTCCCTTGAATGAGGAAGTGCATCCAAACTTTTGACTGGTACTGTATATAAATAGATACACTAGGTACCAATATCTTCAAGTCTTACACCAAATACTTAAAAGACACAGTGGTTGGCATCCAGTTTATTGGATGCCAACCACCATACAACAAGAAGAAAGTTCTGTTATGATGACCCCTTTCCTGAACTGTAGTTTAGCCCTAAGCCCTAGCATTAAGTTGGATGGCAACTAGCAAGGAACAATGGATAAAGAAAAGGGTATTCTGAATGGCAAGCTCAGCTTCAAAGACCTGTCAGATGGGTCTGTCGACAAGACCAAAGTTATTCGTAGTTACTGTTGATGTGAACTCAGTTACCACTGGAGTACATCATCATTTGCTGGTGAAGCACACAGCTAAGGCTAATGCAGGCAGCCTCGTTAGCGCCAAACCATCCAGCTTGAGGCAAACCATGCTTGATAGTGTGAGAGGGAAACCCATGGACAAACCACCAAGCAGCAAGCTTTCAACAGCAATAGCTAAATGTGTGGCTACAGTTTGCAGGCCAGTTAACACTGTGGAGGACGAGGGTCTGCGTGGAATAAATCAGATCACATCCAACAACTGCACTTGAATTGAGAGCCACCACCACATTGAGGATACACAAGCTGTATGATGACCAAAGAGCGAAAGTAATTTTCTTTCTTTTACTTCATTTCCACTGTTTCCTGCTCACTTTATTTATTGTTTGTTATATTTTGTATTATGCTGTTTATCCAATAGCACAAGGGGATGTTTTTGAGCCTTTATTTTTCCCATGTGAGGTTGGACACAATTACATTGTGTGATTTGCTTTTGAAGTGAGGGATCCAGGGAGTGATCTTTAATCAGCACTGAAGTAATGGACATGATAGCTGGCCAATGTGCCCATCTGTTGCCTGTTGAGCTTGAGTTTGCTGTAAGTTATGATTTGAGCATATTTTTAAAAAAGCTAAATGCTGCACCCGTGAGGGTTTTGACAATCTCTGTCATTGTTTTGTGTTGTTAATTGGTTTTCAACAATGAATGCATACCTTTGCATAAAGCAAACATATCTTTTCCACTCCTATGTTGATTAGAGTATCAACACTTGTCCCTTCACAGTAAATTCTGAACAGATAAAAAATATGCGATTAATTTGTGAATAATCGCGATTCAATTTTTTAATCACTTGACAGTCTTAGTAAAAAGATATTAGAGCAGTGCTGAGGGGTACTGTAAAGTTGGTGATAATTCTGGGTCTGTTCTTCAAGTAGTCATTTGATCTATTATTAATATGGAAATCTTGATTATAGCAGCTTCAGCAAGCTACCAGGAATTCAATTTTTTTTTAAAAAAAATGATGTATTGAAACACATTGCGTTAAACTCTCTTCAACAAGCTCTTCAATGCCAAAGCTGACCAATGATAACATGCCATAGCTGATGTGCGTCTCTTCAAAAGTGTGATCACATGTTGGGGCTGTGAAATGTATAGAACTGTGATTGGTCAGCTTGTGTTTTCTCCAACAAGTTTCTGATGCAGATGGAGATTGTTGACAGTGGTGACAACATGAAGCATTTTGAAGAAAGACTCTAATCTGCTGCTTTTCAGTAACACACATCTAGTAAAATCATGTCCACTGCAAAGCTGTGAACACGCTAAAGGCAAAAAATACACCGCAGCAGTAATGACACCATCATGGCTCTGTATCACAAAGTGAATGAAAGAATGTAGACACAACAACTGCAGTGAATATTCTGTAATGAAAGCTTGATACAGACTGATCATGTATGATACATCCATCTAGTGTCACTGAAGGACTCTGAATTATCAATCAAAACCTATGCTGTAGGTGTCTACAGTATGAAGGGAACTCTGGATAAACCACAGAACACGCTGTGAACAATTTTCACATCAGGAAGTAGTTCCAATAAAAACTGCCCAGTGAGGGCTATGGATTATCCAGAGTAACTAAAGCCTCTTTCAAACAGTTTCCGGTAAAATAGTTTCCGGATAGCCTTTCAGGCACCGCTAGTGATTTTCACTATCCACACATGCAGCTACGTACAGGAACGTTTCCTGTATGCAATGCTCTTACTGCAGCTACATTGAGAGATGTTTCTGGTGGAGAGGCATGTCCACCCGCTGAGCCCCGTTAATCAGCAGGAGTGACGAGTGCATTTTAAATCCTTAATTAAAAACCAGTTTGCCGTCTCTTTTCCATGGATCTGACACCTCCGTTCTCCTGCTCACCAAAACTTTGCTCTGCGCTCCATAAGAGTAGTTAATGTTATGGATATGATTTGGATTGTGATATTAAAGATAAGATAATAATGTTAAACAGAACATAATGTTGTCATATTGTCACACCAAGCATAGACACACAGACTTTTAAAAGGGAACCATAGCTTGAATAGAGGAGATTTAACCATTTACGTGCTTGTCCCTGCAGTGCTACTGCTTTCATTCACAGCACAGCCATACAGGCATTTTACCAGCAACTAATGTTACTAGGTCTTGAGGTGGGACATTGGCGGTACAGATTTCCCTGAACATCAATCACTACTCCCATTCACACATGACCCCATGCAGGAAATGTTCCTGAACATTTCAGGGATAGACTGCATGTGTGAAAGGGGCTCAAGACACTGCTTCCTGAGAGAGATGTTGCGATTAGATTGTGAAATGTCACTTGAAATCTGTACTTGTGTGAGGTCAGATGTCAGGTGGTATCAGCTTGGGGTCAGGGGATTGTTTCTTTTTCCTGTAACATTTTGATTGAACTGGCTACAAATTAAAAACCTCTAGCAGGGCAGCATCACCATACTGATGTTAATGTAAGCTCCTTGTCCTAATACTACTTCAGGCATTAGATTAGAGAGGAGTAATCATCTTGACTATAGTGTCATTTCATTATGGATTGCTAATTATAAACCATGGTTTCATGGATATTTGACAATGGTGCTTTGATGTTACACATGCTACATATAGCTCGTTTGAAGTTGAACCTCCTCCTCAGCTTCGATATTAATGTCTGCTTCATATTCACATATATCATATTCATGACCATGGGGACTGAGCTCAACTGTAACATTTGGTTTGCTTCACTGGTAACTACCATGCAAACATCAGAAAAGGATAGTAAATATGAGCAGCAGGACCTTTAAGTTTAACACTCTGCTTATTCTTTTGGATGATCTTGAAATGCAGTCTAATATTAACCATCATGTAGGAAGCCTCATATCTAATGTATGCTGATGGTTTTCCATGAATCGTACTACATGGTATTCCACAGAGGCAGCTGAATATAGAGGATAAATATACTACCATGTTATTAATGTAAAGCAGGGCTGGGTTAATCCACTCTGAGGCCCTGGGGCAAAAATAAAATACTGGGCCCTTACTGACCCCGTTTTTCTCTGTGCATTGTGTATAAATCCTATCACCCCCAAGCTAGGGCTGGGTGATACCACAGAAAACAGGTTTAAATCTGTTACCAAGCACTACCTGGGCCAGAATCACAGATATCAACATTGATATCAATTTATGGCTAATTTTATCAGATTTCAAACAAAACTTTTTTTCACACAACCAGTCATGCTCCCCAACATCAATAATCACACTTTGATTCGTAAAATCGGCGGAGTTCCCCTTACAAAATTATGCTTATGCTACTATTTTCACAGATTTTTTTAATGAAGTTTTCCAACCGTTCCATGCAGCCACTGGTTTCCATTTATTGTTGTACTGTAAGAAACTCTGTTAGCAGACCACTGAAACTTAGCTGTATAATCCATCGCTGTGAAAATCCTGTCTGCATGAATTGCCTATTTTTTACAACCTAACTTTGTGGAAAGGACAAGAGGAACAACAGGTTATGGAGAGTCCCTGGGGAGCACTTTGTGTGTGTCAGTAGCTCAGCTTTATCTCTCGGGAACACCCTCGAGAGCGATGTCCAAATTAGGAAAATCTGCATCATGTAGCAGGTGGATGTGACTCCCCTTGTTTAGACAACAGCGCAACAGTGGTGCAGAGGAGAGAGACTGAGATAGCGATGTAACCGACATATGAGCTGGTTTTTGACATGGGTTTTTTTCTTCCTGAAAACAAATAATTTTTAAAATATTTGTATGGAACAAATATTTGTAAAAAAAAAACACTATTTTTGCTTGTATGTAAGCATGTATGTAACATTGTGTGTGGTAGCATGACCGTATACTGTGTACATTTTGACTGGAGAGCAGGGAGCTATGGAACTGGTTGCATTTTAATGCATGTGACAATACTTTTCTTGAATGTGAATATGATGCAGTCTAAGTGCAACATGATTTGAAAAGTCTGCACTGTATCACAGCAGAAAGATTTTGTAACTTTGACAAAAATGCATACAAACTTAATTAGTACACTGTGATGAATTGCACAACTAAAGCACATTTGAAGAGTCTGCTAATTGAGTTTTATATGGTACAAAAACAAATGAAAATGAATCAGGGTCTGGTACAGTAGAAAAGAAATACATTTTATTTTAAAACTTAAAATGCAAAATGGTTAGTTATGATGCAAAGTGTATATGGTTTGAAGCAAATGGGCTAACCATTGTTATGCTTCTCTAAGGCCTTTCACATTTCAGATGATTTTGTGTTTTGGTGGTGCATACTTTAAAATTTGCAATTTCAAATTAAAGAATTGTAAACTGCATTTAATTAATCAGTTATACACTGAGAGGAACCAAGTCAAACGAAGGTTTTGGATGTCAAAGATCAATAACAACCATTATTTATTGGCAGTGAGCTGATTAGTTCCAACTTCTTGATGATTAGAGCTTAATTTCTACTAGTTTGTACTTTGGAGAGATGTATCTTAAATGCCCTCAAGTATTGACTAAACTGTCTATGATTATAAATGCAATCAGGCTGCCTTTAGGCTGGATTCTTGCTCTAATGACCAAATCAAAGATCAGAAATTCAGACACACAGAAAAACCTGGCTGTTTCAGATATACCAGAGAGGGGGGGGGAAAAGAGTATTGATTTTTGGTGGACTCCAGTTGTGGCAAGATCTATAAAGACTTGTTGTGTGTGCTTTTACACACTTTATTTCTTTTATGGCAAAAGGCCAGAGCGGGAATGCAGGATGTTGTTGTAGTACTGTGTTATACAGCCTACATTCAGGGGAGCGATTTTCATTTCTCCTCCATTACAGTATCTTTTTTTTCCTGCAGTATTTCTTTGATTCCTCTGCCTGGAAGTGTTCAAAAAGATAGTTCTAATCGGGGTTTGACATTATGTGCCAGGTAAACAGTTTTGTCTGCTGTCCTCCATCTGTTCAGACACACAAATGCCTTTTTTCACTTCTTCACTGCCTTAACATGTTCGCAGCAGAAATCCTCCTATTCCCACACTGTGACAGATTGGTATAAAGGAACTGCTTCTCCTTTTTCATCCCTTGTTTTATTTAATGCTTCTCTAAGGACAAGTGGAAAATACAGATGGATGCAAGATTATTTTACTCTTTTAAACATAAAGCTTGTTTGAAAAGTTCCACTTATTTTGGATAGCAGATTGTACCTTTAAGCTAAACACACAATTTTAAGACTCAACACTAGAGTAAGTTGAGATGGGCATGTTTTTGCAATGTGGTTGATGGTTTTCATAGAACTCTTAACAGGGTCTCATATTCAACATGGCAGATGATTCACCAGAATCAATGGAACTGTATTTGTGTTGTTTTGTATTTCTCTTCTTTTAGGGAAAATATGATATCTTGCAACAATTAACAATCATGTTTAGACTTGAGACTTGGACTAAGTCATGAAAATGAGGTCTTTAGATTTGATTCAGGACTTGAAAGTAGAGAAGAAGCTTTATCATTTCATGGTCAACTTGGACTTGTCCCATAAAGAAGCAGCTCTGGATGAATATTGTTTGTGTTGAAAGCCTGTTGCCTTGTTGATCGGCTAAAGTCTGAAGGCTAATTATGTGGAAATACAACAAAACACCATCAGTGGAGGTAGTAGAGTGACATGAATTTTCCAGGAAATGTTAACAAATTACCTGGAAATGTTGCTGGAAGGGTTGGCTGGCTTCTAAAATGTTGGCTCTTTTGTCATCTGAAATTGAATGTGATGCTTGTCTGTATAACAGCAGTGTTACAAACTTGAGACTTGAGCTCGAGCCAGAATTATGTCACAAAAATACAAATGTAGGTGTTGTAAGTGTTGAGCTTTGGTCATGTGATAGCAAATGGTGACAGGAGAGAGACTGCAACTCCTGTGTCTGTAGTGTAAAAACAGCATCTGTTCTGAAGTACACATAAATTAAAGAACTTAACTGGTAGATATTTAAGAGTTGTGAAAGCAGTAAAAAATGACTTAATTCTCTATTTGGTCCCTAGAGGAACCTTTACTGCATACATTCATCTTAAATAATGACTTTGTGCCTAATGCTAATTTATCATGCAGCTCTGAAATGCAATGAATTTTTTCCTCTGCATCCTTTTAATCAGTTTTTTTGTTCTTTTGCTGAGCATATGCAGGAATTTATCCTGTTTTCATATAGGTTGAGAATTCACCCTGGCATACCGAACTTGTTTTCTATTGTGTGTGTGTTGTTGTCAGCTATAGTGATGCAGCAGCACAGAGGTTTCGATGTCACTTTGATTCACTACAAGACTGAATGTTTCCGGTTGATAAACTCATTCTCCTTCCCCTTCCTCTTTGCATTTCCTCTGTGTTCTCTTGGGTGATGCTAAAATGAAATTTCAGCTTGCGGAACATGTTTGATGGCTGTGCTGAAAGTTTAAAAAAAAATTCAATATTGAATTCTTCAGTAGAAGTAGCATTGAAATTGCAAAGGCAGTAATGAAGTCCCCACCTCACGCATTACTTTAAATTTAAAAGAAAAACAGGCCTTGCAAGCCAAGTATTGGCTCCAAGTCTAAATAATATCAACACCTGATTGCTGGCAGGGACAGAAGCATATTAGTGGCTCTGCTTCCCCTGCTGAACCTCATTTTGTGAGAAACTGCCCACCGCAGATAATCACACATTACCTTCAGAGAAAAAACGTGGCCGCAGGGAAGCTTAGAAATTTAAATGGGATGATGAAATCATAGGGTAGAGCCTTTGGTGTATTCGTGACAATAACACGTGTCTCCACCAGCTGGCCATATGCCACTAATATAACATCCGTGTTACCAAGGACGCCTGCAATCACTCCCTCCTCTGCAGTGAGTGGATGTATGTCATGTTGCAAACCCCAGTTGCACATGGTGTGTTTCTTCTTGAATCTCTGCCCACCCACTTCTGCATGGCCGTCTGGTCAGTGTTGGCGTGTGTGTGTGTGTGTTTGTGTGCTGGCCTTTTACTACCATTATGAGCACCAAGCAGTTTGAGTGTGGTAGATATTTTGATTAGTTCTCAATTTTCCAGCAGCCCAGCTAAGGGTAGGGTTAGGGTTTGATAGCGTTTTATCAAATCTGGATCCAGTCTCCAATCCGCTTATCAAATTCAAATCCTTACTGAATCCACTTAGGTTCATCTTTTAACAATTTTAAGTAACTAGAGTTATAAATATCTTCCATGAGACGGCAGAGACACTACAGTTTTTATTGGCAGCCTAATTAATCATCACAACCTGTTACTGCGAGCTTAAAATGAGATGAGCAGCATTAAATAACATCATCAAATAGTAAATGTTGATTTAATATGAATCCGACACATTAATATAGCAGGTGTAACCTACTTATGATTTGAGCCCTTTGTAATTGAAGTGGAGGTCCTGATTTAGAACTTTTATGGGTTTATAAGCT
Source organism: Thunnus albacares (assembly GCF_914725855.1). Lineage (NCBI taxonomy): Eukaryota > Metazoa > Chordata > Actinopteri > Scombriformes > Scombridae > Thunnus > Thunnus albacares. The sequence goes on from NC_058125.1 coordinate 3,412,249, forward strand.
TAAAGTATGAATATGATGTGCATGAAAGTTTAACTGAGAGACTGACTGTTTCTCTGTCATTCAGCAATATTGTTTAAAGAATCATCACTATGTTGGTCTTGTTGAAGTGCAAAAACACCCACACTTGTGCACACTAGTGGTGTTGGAGAGTGGTACTTTTCTGTCTAACAAAATTTTGTGCTTGAGTACAAATAGTTGTGCATTTACACATCCAGCATACACCGACATTAGTATTCATGTTTCTTGCCAGTTTAAAATTAAGTCCAATATTCACTCTCCTTTTAGCTCTGTTTTAGTCTCCACCAACTCTTGAGAATTAATCTGTTTCTTTAGCTGCTAAATGTTCTACTGTGTTCACCAGCTAGTTGTTAATATGGTCTTTGGCTGGTGCTGTGGAGGTATGAAAAGAGCAGCCTGCTGCAGCTGGGAATATGGAATATGTATGAGTGTGGTGAGACTGAACCAAAACAGTGAAGTCGTAGGCTGTAAAACCAAAACAATGAGCTCAAAGACACTAAAACGCTCCGCATAGCTGAGAGGATCTGCAGAGTTGGTGATAATTATCTGTGGCTTTGTTACTACATTCAAGTCATAAAAACATTGATTAGTGCAGGTTTAATTAGCTACAGCTGACATACGCTGACATTTGCTATACCAGCCACCAGCTAAATATGATAAGTTTGCTGATATCACATAAATGATTTGTACATTGATCTTTGAAAAAAAAATAGAGCAAGGTGAGATACAAGATTTGATAACAGATTTGTTAATCATCCTCAATAACCCAGATTTTAGTTAATCCAATATAAAAGCATTTTGGAGCAAGATTTTACTTCTTTACTGTACTCAGATTTGCATGTTTCATCTTGAAGTGATAAAATACATTGCTAATGTTCCCAAGTTTTCTGGAGTTTTCTGTTTTTATAACTCACAGTAAATGTCCAGAGGGTGGAGAATGGCCCGTTTGTCTTATACTTTTATTCCAGTTCTGCTTGGTTCTGTCTGGCTGAACATTTGAAGATGTGCTTGTTTCACTTTAACTTTCTTTGAGCCTCGTGTCTGTGCTGACATAAATAAACGCAGGTGCCTGCTGCTTGTAAAGAGAGGTCTCAGCAATTTTGCAAGAAATGACAAACAACTTGACATTTAGTCTGTGTGCACAGTAAATATGTCTGCATGGCTGATATGCGGCCGACTTTTCACCTCTGGCATTTTTGGCTCCTCGCCTGTTTGTTCAGATGCAGAAAGTGACCTCTGTCTACCTTTTTCTGAAAAACCACCTCTTGTGGTCATGCTAACGACTGTCCTCTCACAGTAGCAAATAATGAAGTCTTATAGCACCATAAACTCTCTTAGGGAGGACATTAGAAAAGTCTGCTTTTGAAACCAATGAGTTTGCTTTGGGCTGTGGCTTGTATCACTAGTCAATGTCCGTGTCTGTTAACCATGACCATGTCTTTCTTTGTCTTTTTTGCTAAAAGTTGTGCTAAAAGCTGCACAAGCTACACAGTATTTCTCTACTAGCAATTAATCATAACTACAAGTAAATATAAAAGCTTGCTTGTGGTGACAAACCCACATGTAATTATCACTGACTCTGCAGTTCCCTCAGCTCTAGTATTTTAGCATCTTTCAGCTCATTGTTTTGGTTTTGCAGTCTTCCATTTTTCTGTTTTCACTCACTCTGACAGCTCACATCTACCTCATTTCCAGCTGCAGCAAGCAGTGGTTTCTGTGAAAAAGCTCTAATAAGCTTCATCACCTGCCCAGCAGCAAACAGCAAACAGACACACTTAGCGACTAGCTGGTGAACATAGTGATGCATTTAGCTGCTAAAGAGCCAGATATTTCCCTCGGGAGTTTGTGGAGACCAATGCAAGAACTGACTCACTTACCTGATGGGCCACAAGGAGCTCCCTCCGTCATTCCCTATCCTTGCCAACATGTTGAGCTTCCCCCTAAATTAGGTTCATCTTGGCTAGCTTGTCTGTCAAAGCTCTGTGCCAGGACTCCAGATGAATGCTAATGTAGCTCTATTTCAGTTATGAATGGAAAAAGGCAACTGTTTGCTTACTGTTAGCCTTTAACTTTGTGTCCATGTTTTGTATATATACACGAAAAATCACTGGATTAAAATTCAATATAGCACCAACACAATACTGGGTTAATGTTACTCAGAAAGCAACTCAACACAAGGGGTTGTTTTACCCAGTTTTAGTATTAGTGTTGTGTATATTTTGAATAATACTGGGTCAAAATTACAGATTGCTACTGGGTAAAGTTAACCCGGTGTTGTATGGGTGCCATATTGACCCATACTGGGTAACATTTTAACCCTGTGATTTCTACTATGTAGATCGTTTCCAAAAATATCAATCAGTAGCACTGTAACCAAACCTAGGTGGCATATCATAACATGCTCATGTCATTTTTTGGAACTATCATGTAGAATTCTGAAAGGCACTGACAAACAAGTTATTTTGTCATTAAGGCACTATATGGGGGCTCATAAACGCTAAAATTAGTTTCAGGTTGGGATTTGGGTTTACAGTTAATATTGCAATTTGGGTTAATTTTGGGATTAGACAATAAATCATGTCAATAATATGTATATAGTCATACAAAAATGTGTGTTTGTGTGTGTGAGCCTGTGTGTATGTGTGAGAGTGACCACCTTGCATGTCCCCAAGCAGCCGTAGCTCATCACATCTGCTGCTCAGGAATCTGAAGTCTATCAGCCAGCTGGAGTGAGACAACCTCCATGCCAGCTGTAATTTACCACAGGGAGACAGGATGGAGAGTGTGTGTATGAGTGTCTGTGTGAATGTGTGTATTGTTTGTGTTTGTGAAGGATTGACACAGCTAGAAAGAGCAAAATGAGTGAGTCATGACCGGGACTGGCAGAAAAAGTGGGGATGGGAGGACGGAGGGAAAACAGCGGTTGCCGTGTTTGCGGTGATTTGGAGGCATCATACTGCAGGTGGACAGTGATTTTTCATAAGCACCAATCAGAGAGAGGCTCTGTTTGCTGTACACAACAGCACCAGCCAAGCACCCCAATTCACTCCCCATCACACACAGGCCCTGTCAGGGAAGCCAAATCTCCAGCTGCTAATCTGATAATCCTGTGCAGATGTGTGTCCTGCAACAGGAAGAGGAATAGTGTGTGTCTGTGTTAGGGAGATGGAGAGTAAGAGAGTGTGTTCTACAGTAAGTGGGTGGGTGTTACAGAGACGCAGAGAGCTGGTGCTTATCCAGGCTTCACTTTCCCTTCTCTTTCTGTGACAGTCACTGTTTGTTTTGTCAAGTCACCAGTTCTTCTGGAATAATCTGCACCAGTGTTTACTTAATCTGCTGAGGGTTTACCTTTAACACAGCTCCGATAGTGTGTTTGGTCAATCACTACAGCTGACTTTATCACATTTTCAGTATATATGATCCGAATTGACAATGATGCGGTTACTGCGAAGGTATAAACCCTATTTTTAGTGCTGTAAAACAGAGACCCAAACTCGTTGGAGTTAGAACATCCATTATCCTTTGGAAATCCTATAAAAAAAGATAAAATAAGATAAGTCTTTATTGATCCCTACGGGGGAGATTTGGGTGTTGCAGCAGCACAAAGACAGAGAAGAAAGTGCAGATAAATACCGAAAAAAATAAATAAATAAGAATTAAAATAAGAGTAGAAGTAAAAAAACAAACAAACAAACAAAAAAATAAGATCAACTCAAGTAAACCTTAAACTAATAGTGCAGTGCTGTCTCAAAGCAAAGTCACATAGTGGTATTATAAGTTGCAGCAAGTCAACCAGATATAGTATGCTAGACACCATATGTAATGCATTACGATCACATATGAGATATTGTATTCCATCTATTATATTGTATGTACAGTACCAGTCGACCGGACTGGTAAATATATATATATATATATGTGTGTGTGTGTGTGTGTGTGTGTGTGTGTGTGTGTGTGTGTAAGGGATAATCAAGTACCTTGCTCTGTTTCCACGTCGTGCCTTAAAACCAACAATATAAAATAAAAGCATTCGCAAATTTTTGGTGAAAGTTTTGCACTCAGAATCAAAAGGTTATAAAGCAAGAGTTAACTGTTGTCATGACAACTCGGCGCATTGTACTCGCTGCCTTCTCTATCATTTTAAACTCTTCAAGTGTCAGTTCCTTGTGCCACTTTTCGCTTGGTTTCTTTCTTTTCTTGTCCATCTCTTTTTTCCTCTGCTGCATCCCATTCTTCAAAATTTCATAACGAGTAAGCTTTGACAGCTGTGTTCTTTAATGTTGCTATGGTTACAGGTTGGGTAGTTGATGAATTTAGAACGGTGATTAACGCACACCTGCCAGCCAATCAGAAAAGAGTATTCATCCAGACCATGGCATAATAAACTATAGTGTATAATGTAATATATTATAATATAGTAAATAGAATAAAATATTAAGTCTGCAATATACAATATTAATATAACATACACTAATCAGTCTCGACAATGGAGGGAAAGGCATAATGAAAATCAAAATGATGAAATTTAGACTTTATCTTTAGTATAAAAATTTATCCAGATGATGGTTACAGTCTCAACAGGAAATGCAAGAAGCTATAGATTTTCCAAATGGGGACAATATTGGTAAAAGAAAGTGGAAACAGGGTTAATGCTGCATTCACACAATGTTAGCAAAACAAAAAGAACAGAAAACCTCACTTTTTTTGGAGAGTTCATGTATTACTCCAAGATGGTTACCTCCATTGCTAGCTTTGTGGTGATACCAGATATACAGTATATAGTGTATGCTGTATGTGTGTGTGTGTGTGTGTGTGTGTGTGTGTGTGTGTGTGTGTGTGTGTGTGTGTGTGTTTTAATCACATTTTTGTATCTGATATTACTTCAGATGAATAGGCAGCTAGTTTGGTTAGCTAGCTAGTTAGTCACCCCAGGAAATGATTCCTGTGAAGCTAGCCACAATAGCAAATCTAGGGGGTACTTTCTGTTTTTAATTTTAGTTGAACTCTGAAACAGGCCTATGAAATGATTTATGTAAAGCTAATGGAACCTTGCACTGCTCTGCTCAATATACAGGCACAGTCAAAGTTTCCCAAATCTCCACAACAGAGGTTTTGAGTTTAAAGTTAGCATAACCTGTAGTCACAATGGCCACTATTATGAGACCCAAGTTAAACCAGAAACAAACATTGTGTATCTCCCTTTTTAACTGATAATGGTAATTTTTGTTAATAATGGATTTTTAGACATAACTGCCAGCGATGGTGGTTTTGCTGCCATTTTGCCATTAGTTTGAGCCAAGTGTGAGCTAGCATAGCTGTCTTGTTATCTAACGAAGCGTTACAGTAGTCCATGGCAAAATTACACTTCGTATTTACTGTGAGAAAGGGGATATTTTATCCCTATGTCAGTACCCGTTAAACTGTAACCTTAACCATGTACTAACGTATCCAGTTTTTATATTTGGTGTCATAAAGTCGACCAAACTCTGTTGCTAATAAAAAAAAGTGGCTTTCAGTGGGTTTGAACTTCCACTATGTTGCTGTTCTATGATGAATAATGCTTGAATGACTAAGTAGAATTAACTGTGAGGGCACTGCTGTAGACTATATTCACCACAGTTATTCTTGGCTCTCTGTGAGTTGAGACAGTAGTTGAGTGGCTACACAGTGTGGTAAGTACAGTGTCTAGTCACTGGCACAGGTACACAGGGTTTTATGGCTTTCAGCTCAATAGGATCAGAGGCCAGAGAGGACAAAGGTACTCACCTTCTTTAAACCCCCTCAATTATTGATGGCTGCTTTCCTCTCTCTGCTTTACCTCTCCTTTCTCTAGCTTTCTACTTTCTCTGAGCACAAACAAAATAATGGATTTCCTCTCCTTTTTTTGCACTCAGTGGGGGGAAAAATAGTGACAAAGTTTTAGAGATGAGAAGTGGGAAGAAGTGAAGTAAGTAGGCAAACACTGAGTGCGTTCTTGTTAGTGTCAGAGTCAGATTTGGTGTGTTCAGCGATCCCTAAACAGTCTGCCACTGCTCTCTGGTTCTCCTGAGTACACCACTGACACCATCCTGATAAGAAATGTAAAAGAACACCACTCTGTTGACCCAACTTTACCCATTAGTGGTGAGAGAGTTTGATGTTTCTTATCTGATATTGGACTATGTGTTCAGAGTTCTCAGTGATAATTTGGGCAGAGAGGGCCAATTAAATCACATAACACATCACTGATAAAAAATAATGATGTTTATGATGTGACGACACTGTGGTTAAGGTCTGGTTAGGTTTAGGCACAAAAGCTATTTGGTTAGAGGGTTAGGGTAGGGGTAGGGTTAGGGTTGTTCACTTGAAATGCCGTTACTACTTCTTTAAAGTTATGCAACCTTGATGTCATGGCAACAGTAAACTCCACATTACAGTTTTTAAAAAAATGTACCAACTCATGGTTGGAAACAGGAAGCTAAGTCCAGTTTTTGCTACTTTTTGCCATCTAACTAACTATTTAGCCATCCACCCAACCTGCCTCCTCCTAATAAGGAATTCACCTCATAAAGACGTCATCTGAACTGCATCACTTCTCCGGGTCATAATTACTGTTGTTCTTGGGAGGATAGGCTCTGGTTAGTCTTGTTTATATGTCTGAATTCCTCAGTTTCCCTGAAACTATTTTTTCAGTGAGCTTGGGGATGTGTGTAAAAACAAGGACATAGTGTCTGGAACATCACTCCCACGTTCCTGAAGGGATTTAGGTTTACCTCTTGCTGCAACCTTGACAGCGTTTGGTCCGCCGCCAGAAAACATGGATGAAGTTCTGAAGTCTGAGAGACCTGTCAGTCGTCTTATCTTCAAAATAAGATTTAAACCTGCATCTGAAACGCATATTGGAAGAAGTGAAATTAGCTGTTTAGTCCAAACTTCTGGAGGAAAATGTGCTGACTTTGTATTTTGAGAGAGGAGTTAGGAGTCTTCGCTGTAGCTTCCTGTTATCGGCAACCAGAAGCCAGCGTCCATTACATAAGACATAAAGCTGTAAATGACAACAGGAGATATCCAATAACTAAAAACATGTTGTTTTACTGAGTGAAATGGTATGAATTTATATCAACATAGAGCAAACATTACCATGAGGTCCAGCTGGAATAGTGGCAGCATCGGGTCATCTGTCTCCCTTTCTTCATCTCTCTCTATCAGTTTCTGTTTCTGTCCCTCTCTCTGATTCTGTCTCATCTTTCTCACTCAGTTCTTCATCCCTCACATTCATTTTCTCTCCATCTCACTTTTTTTCTCATCTCTTCCTTCCCGTCTCTGCAGCCTCTCACTCTGTTCTCTTCTATCATCTCTCTCCATCTTCTCTTCCTGTCTTCAGCATTTTCTTTTTGTATCAGCAGACCAGTCCAACTTTAGTCTGACCTACAGTAGTCAAGATGTGAAAGGATAACATTATAGGAGCACGACTAAGATCAAATCAATAAACATTTAACAGTAAGTGATATTTAAACTACTAAATCTCATTACTGCTAAAATCTTCCCAGTCTGATGGTCAAGGATGCAGGCTGTTTGTGTGCAGACTTGTGTGCTCACATGAACAGATGTTAGAGGGAGGCCACTTTTAAATATGTTTATTCGCTAATCAAGTTAAAATAATTGATCTTCTTCTGACACTGACACTGCTGTTTTAATGCTATAATCCCCACCAGACTTTTACTAAAGTATGGTGAAGAATGAACCGTCAAACTCAACATTCCCTAAATGTAACAGATGTGAACACAATATAACATTTTGTATGCTCACAAAATAATTCTTCTTTAACTTTACTTTAACTGGTGATATTTCAACTTGTAATAGCAAATAGTGGAGCCAATTTGTCCTGAAGTTAACTCTGGGAACACACCTAATTTGCTCAGGATGGCTGATGAAAGAAATGCTGAATGAGAAACTGCATTGATTTACAGAAGCTAATGGAACAGAGACAAGACAGGAAATTATATCATGATTTTGGCTTTCTGTACCTCACAATTTTGCCTATTACATCAAACTATTCAACTGAACTGAACTTTTAATTCCAAGCAGACACATACAAGTTAATGTAACGCATTAAAAAGCGTTTTTTACACAAATTTTCTGCACTGTTTGAAAAACTCTGAGGATAATATGCTAGCAGGAATCGAAGTAATTATGTGTACAGCACAGAAAGAATTATCATTTAGTGTGGAATTCCTCACTAGGAAATCAATTAACTACCGGTAACAGTAGAGGATAACATTATGGGGATAGGAGCTAATAGCACAAAACCAAACATGAGGCTTCAAATCTTCCAATACAAATCAATGGGTGATGTCATCACTTTGAAACACCCTTAATTGTCTATGTTTCCAGTAAAATAACAGCATGGCCTGGGCAGTGTAGGACAGAAACACCCCGACAACAAGCTTTTAGCACAAAAAACATCACCGAGAGTTTGTCAGCTTCAAGAAATGTCTTTCAGGATGTGCGTCATAGTTTCACCCATAGATTCCCAGTGCAGTATTCTTCCCACTGTATACCCTGATGAGTCCATGTTTGACTGAGTGACTGGTGCCTCCTGAGCCAGCATATGAAGACAGAGTAGCACTGGGTTAGCATATTGCCCGCTGTATTTTAGATAGGAAACCAATTGGTTTGCTTTGATTCAGTCTTCAGGGCCCAGATCTTTCACTCTGTGACACAGAGGCAAATATGCCCTGACACACACACACACACACACACAAACACACACACAGCTGGGGCTATTAAAGAGAAGCACCAATAGGAGCTTGGTGAGAGATAATTGTCTCATAAGTCAGTAAGCACAGCTGTTGGCAAGGTCAAGTTTCATTTATGGACGCACGTTGCCACTCTGAGTTTTGTCTCTGTGTCTTTTACAATCTGTCTTTCTTTTTCTCTCTTTCCCTCCGTTTTTTTCTCTCCCTATCTGACTCTGTCCTGTACCTGTACCAGTCCCTGTCACTCCCCTCCATCCTTCCCTCCCCTCTCTCTTTCTGCTTGGTTGAGCTTCAGGATTGCTTGTGCCCTTCAATGAATATTAATGGAAGAGTTTGGATATTATACGAAAATGAACTGTTTATTTACAGAGTCTCTCTCTCTACGGCTTTATGGGAGGTTTGGCCGGGGCTGGCTAAACGGTGCCAAACTCCCAAGTATGAGAATGAAATAGGCCTGCGCTGTGCTAAATAGGATTCAGGTCAGTAAGAGGCTGTGGCCAACCAGATCCGTCATATGGCTTTAGAGGAGCCTTCTCATTTCAAAACAACACTACAGCAAAACATGGCATTGTATGGGAATGCAAGATGAATAGAGGATGGACTAAGTGGTTCTGAAGTTTAGCTTGAGTGGTTTGTGAAAAAATTCAGGTATATTAAGTTAAGGATAGGGTTAGGCAGAGATCAGGATCTAGACTTGATTGATTGTCAGCAGAAAAAGAATGATTAGATTGTGAAGTAAAATACAGAAATGTTACAAATAATAGTCCTGCTTTAGTAAAGCATAAAAGTATTAATTGGGGAGAAGATTAGTTACAGTTTGGTTTCACCGTGTGTGAAGTTTGGATTGTTTTCAAGCTTTCAAATCAGTTCAAAGGTAGAAAGGAAGGAAAAAAAAGATAGAACAGATGGAAGGAAATACAGAAAGACATAAAGTAATGGGTGAGGAGACAATGGAGGGAGAAGGATGAGATATCATCATATCATAAAAGAAAATAAATAAAGACAAAGGGACAGAGGGAAGAAGAATAAGGAAGAAAACAAAAAAGTAGTAACTATAGCTGTCTTATAAATGTAGTGTTAGGATGGAAGTTAATGGTGCAAGTTTACTCCCTGAGATTTTAAAATGGAAATGCTCAAAACTGCATGTTAAGCACAATACCTGAGTATGACTACTTAGTTACTTTTCACCTCTATTGACTGTAAAATTAAAGACAGAAATGACCTTAAAATGCCTTTACCAGTTTCCAGTGAAAATCAGCTCATTCATAGACTTTTCTTGAGTCATCTTGATACTAATATTGTACAAACATTTTGACCATCTAATTAGGGCTAACTGACAGGACGGCTGACAGTAGAGACAGCAGAATAAGTCTGCTGTATGTGAGGGCTGATTGTAACAGGCTGACAGAAACACAAAGAACACTATCGCTATGGTCACAGTGTTGAAATATGTAGTTTGTATAGAATTGACAAAAGCAGCAGGTCTGGGAGCTTCTATACTAAGAGTCAAGACATGTACAGAGTTGACAGATGCCAATCCAAACCAGCTCTGACAGCCTACACCAATAAAACCTGGATTAACAAAGGTATTTCAGTTTAAAAATGGAGATAATGGATTTTTCTCCAATTGTTACTCGGCCATTGTTCTGTAAGGAACTCAGTAGTCTCCCATTTAAGTGATTGATTAGATGACTTCACATTACCTGCTGGGAAAAGCTCATTCATTTGTCTCATGGTGTGAAATGAACATAGTATGCAGTACCTGCCCTGAATTAATAATAATGATTCAGCCTTACTGCCATTACAGAGTGACCAAACATCACTGTCAGTAAAAGTTACTAAAAAGTGTCTAAAAGGAGTGTTTGACAAAAGTAAGCATGGTGGTACATCACCTCTGTACATGATGTCACCACAAAGAGCCATATAACTTGTCTTTATTGAGAAAAAATGCTGTTGATGTTAGTTACAGGCTACTGAAAGGTGTTTTTCTCAAAGTACTCTTTATGAAGCAGTCAACTGAAATGTAAATCTAGAGGCTGAATAATTCCTCAACAAGATCATCTTCTCCAGTGAGACAACTGCACTGGTTGTTAGTTTGAATGCTTAAAATGACTTATGATTATGTTTTCCTGACAAGCAAACCCCTGCGGTGATGTTAATAATGACTGTTCTCTCTCAGAGGTAAGGTAGAATTACCTTGATGATGTTAAGGCACCAGAAACACTTTTAGGAGTGAGTTTTGATGTATTAAGACTGCGGTTGTCATCCTATGTCCTACCAACAGTCAATGTTGGTTTCTATTTTTACCCATAACCACAATCTCATCCTAACCATAACCAAGTAGTCTTTCTCAAACCTATAATTGGTTTGCTCTGGTCTGAATCAGTGGATAAGTTGATAGACTTGTTACTTTCCATTTGGTGTGGTTTATTTTGAATGAAATGAAATGCAGAAGAAGGCAAGCAGTGCCAAGTAAAGATTATTGATGGAACCTTTAAAGTTTCCAAAATGGCCAGATTTGCATCACACTTGCATATTGTAGCCTTGCCTGTACTGTCATGCGACTTCCTCTGACTATGTGAGGGGCTTGTAGGTGTTGCTCCAACATCACACAGGGAAAGTTCATATTAATAAGTAATGGAGAACATTTTAATATATTTATCAGTATGCAGAATACACTCTTCTGCTACCCCACACACTACTTAATCAATTAAACATCACTGTACAGTATAGTATCCATGGAAATACATACAAATGGTGATCCATCAGCCCCCCGACCCCCTCCCCCATTAGCGTCTTGTCTGCATTTCCCTTTATAGATCGGAGGCATTTCCTTTCTGCTGATGTCAGTAAATGTGTTTTGGGGCCACAGCCAGATATTGTGAGAAATAGGACAGTGATTGTTATGCTGCTTTGCTCTTTTTCTCTCTGGCTCTTTTCTGATGAACTGCAGGAAGTGATTATGTCTCATCTATTGGTTGCTGCCACTTCCTATCCAGTGACAACAGAAACCCACAGGAATATATATCTGGGTTGTGCTGTAAGAAATGTAGACTTAGAATTTCAGTGTTTAATTATAATCAATTCAAGTGACATAGTTAGGAAAAGAAACTATTATTCAATGATTTTTATTTAAATAATGCATTAATAAACTCAATGTGAACTCTGAGCTCACACATGTCTACCACCAATCTATAACAGTTGGACAATGAGAGCGGCTAATGAACTGTGAGATGGAATAATAGAATGTGATAGGCAGATGAATAGATAAATGCAATAAAATATAGAACATTTTGAAAATTTATTTTGTAAATCCATCTTAAAATTCATTAGCAACTCATCATTAACACACAGAATCAGTAAATAATTAATAATTATTATGAATTTGCAACTCTAATAATGTTTTTATTTTTCATTTTTGCTGTTTTAATGATTTTGTTTGAATTTTTATTTATTAACCTTTTTTAATGTTTTTTTTTTTTTTTTACTATTATAAATAGCATAAAAAGCTGATGAAACACAAGAAATCAAGAAGCCATCAGCTTAAACATTTAATATCCCCCAAATGGGAAAACAAAGGAAAGAAATTTAAAGATAAATTGATAAAAATGCAAAAGAAAAAAAAAAACAAAAAACAAAAGCATAGATATACAAACAAAGGAAAATAGGAGGCACACTAAATGAAGAGACCAATGCAGCACCGATCATGATCAATAATCATGTAAAAGAAACAGAAGAATGCATGAAAAAGGAAAGAATAAAGATTAACTGGACATCATGAATGAAAAAAGGATTGAACTGAATTTTTTTATAATAATTTTTAAAAAAATGTAATTTTAAATTATGAAATGATAACTTAAATACAGATGTAATTTCTTAATTCATATTAGCTGATGATTATAACTGAGCACTAAAAAATCTGTAATTACTGGCACACTCCAGATGCCATAGGATTAGCCCTACACACAACAAACAACAAAAAACAACAATAGTAATAAAAATACATACTTTTTCATTGGTCATACTGTATATACAATTCATTCTCCTTTTATTTTGCACAAATGTATAGTATATATATTTCCACACTTTTTACATTTTCATATTTGTGCATAACATATTTTGTTATAATTAGTGCTGCTGTTTGGCTACTGCAACAGCTTTGTTTTCCCACAGGGATCATGAAAGGTTCAATTTACAGAATTTATCAATGTACAATCTCAGCAGCAATTTATCTTAAACTGATGGTGATAAAACTGTTTCACATTCACTCTAATTAGACTAAAATAACAAGGAAAGTGGGTATATTAATCCAAAAAGGGTGGTTTATTCTTTTTTTTTTTCCAGCGACAGCAGCTGTGTTATTATAGGCTGTATTACAGTGCACATGTGCAGTGTGAGTAAGAGAGACAGAATTGTATCTGTATTGTTGTCGGTAGCTTGTAAGAGGATCATGTCCACAGGCCTCCAAATCTCCTTTATATTATTACTTACAGTAGCTAGAATCCCAAGGGCTCTCGCTCACACACTCTACCACGCCTATACACACATACACAAACTCACACAAAGTAACACTACATGCTATTGTTCTCCATGACCAATCATTATTGTTCTTACGCAGAGCTTTTATCTCATAAAACATGATGAGGACATTCTATAGTTGATAAAGTGGTACACCACCATCACAGTGTATTTGATATTCAGCAGTAAGGTTAGCTACTGTATATTTAAATGTAACCTGTACCACATTGTAAAATATATTTAACCGTGTTGTTATAGGATACTGTACTGGCTGCTATAGTGTTCAATAGATTACCATTAAATGAAACGAGAACAATAGCAACCTCTGCCAGCCTTAAGTGCAAAGTCACAGCACAACAAAATTCATGTGTGCCCTTGTGAAATAGGTGGAGGCATGGTGACCAAGGTACTACTAGCGGGTCGTACAGTTCTGACCATTGGTTGTAGCTGTGGAGGGGAGTATTTCCACAAATTCACAAATTCTCTGTGAATTTGTGGAAATACTCGTTTAATTACACAAGCATACAATCTACACCATATTGGCTCCAACAAACAAAAGCAAGTATATACCTGGTAAACAGAATGATATTAGGTATCTCACAGCTAGCCAAAAAATACTAAAAACAAAGAAAGGGTTTAGCTAATTTAGCAAACTGCTTGTTAGCAAATGCACCAGATTGCTTATGAAGCTACGTTAGTCATGAAAACAATAAAGCTAGCTATGACTCCATTATTGTGGCAGGCTCAACAAATTACAATTGAGATCTTATTACAGATAAATCAAACCACAGAAACAAGAAACAGCTTATATTACACCTTACAGACCACTGCCACTGGGTAAAGTAATATTATGAACAAGAACACAAAAAGTAAAATTGTAAATAACATAATGGTAAAGTACAGACCAATAATGTATGAAATTAACACTTGTAATGGCAATTGGTACTCTGCTACATGTTCAGTGAAGACTGGTCCAGACTACAGACTGTATATGTAGATGGACATAGCGTTGGGTGTTGCCTTACAAGCTCTTGAAACACACCCCGCTACCTCAGACCCAAGCTAACACTAGCTTACTGAGAGCATTGCACACTTGGACTAACATAGCTACTTTAGCTGAATTGTGTGAACAGGGCAGGTTTCATTATCAAGTAACATTAAACTTAGTGAAATATTGCGACAATAGTCTGACTCAGTACGAGTCCTGGAGCCAGGGAGAGCAGGTGAGCCAACTGTCAATCACAGCTGTTAATCAACACCCACATGGCGGACATGGAAGCTACTATAAGTCTTCAAATCTTATTAATGGAGCAATGATTTCCAAAATGACCACCAGCACACTTATTAGAGGGCCTGAATTTAGAGACTGAGACCATAATGACACATTGAAAAAAATGACTGACTTAGTATTTCTAAAGAGAAGTTGACACTTTCTGAATGGGAGTCTATTGGAGCATCTAGCGGCCATTGGTGGCACTTTAAGGTACTTCCACATTGGCTTCAGCATCAAGTTGTGGTAGATGTTGCTTGGTCCAGACGTGTTAGCTTAGCACAGGGGCTGAAAGTGTGAGACGCCTCTGCCAAAAGAGGACGAATGCACCCACTAGTTGCTCTAAAGTTGTTTTATTTAGGTGCTATGTTTTGTAAGCAGGTTAGCTAACCATTAGTTGTATGGCTAGTTGTATGAACCCAGCAGCCTCATTGTGAGGATGAGACTTCTGGAGGGCTGTACTGTGGGGCTAAGCTAGCTGTTAATGTTAAGTAATTAGCTACAAACCGTGGGCTGACTACTCCTTCAATCACAATATCTTCTTTTCAATTCTACACATGCTCAATATGTACAATATGTGACGTGACAGCTTTGGAGTTGTTGGAAAGCACCTTTAAAGGAGAAAGACTGAGCAACAGAACATAATGTAACTAATTACTTTTGCTGTTGAGTGATTGAGTGATTAGTGAAGTAATGTGTGTGTGTACATATATATATATATATATATATATACATGTGTGTGTGTGTGTGTGTATGTATGTATTTATGTGTGTATGTATTCAGGTTGCATTCAGTTTAAAATCCACTCTAGTGCTTTACAGAGCAAATAAAGATTTATTTTATGGCACAAGAATGAAATGAAGATACTGCTTTCCAATATGTAAAATGAAGTAGAGACATTTTGTTTGCACTGAAAGTAAAGAGGGTTTATGGAAGAAGTGTTTTTAATTTTGAGAAACAACACTAATCATCCCACTGGAGAGATATAGACACTCCAGTCATCTCAGGCAGTCTCTTTTTATGATAATAACTACAACAAAGTGTCACAATGAATTTTACAATGCTATGGCGTCTGAAGTGCGGCACATAGCAGTTTTAACATGTAATCGTACTCTGCTCTCTCATCCAAAAGCGGAAGAATGTGTTAAAAAACAAACTGTGCTGGCAGAAAGTGATTCAGATTTCATTTTTCAGTCTCCCTCTTTTTGGAAAATTGACTACATAAAAACTTTATGAATGATCTTGTGTTCCTGCGAGCAGTTTAAGTGAAAGTACTGCCAGGGTCCAGCAGCACTGGGCAGGAGGCCAGCCTCCCTCTAATGGCTTTGAAAGTGCAACTCACTGCTGCTGCTGGTGCACTGATTTAGGTACACTCCAATCAAAAGTGGTGTTTTCTTCAAGTTCATTTACCATCAAAGAAGAAGAAACAATTCATCATTTTGAGAAACAAGTTGACAAAGAGGATACACTTTTTTTTCTTTGGAGGCCAACTGCTATTTTTCTTTCTTTTCAGCTTTTTGGCTGCAGATTGCTTTGTGAGAAAGTTGCCTTTTTTGGACCGTGTCCAGCCGGCCCACCCCTCTGAAATTGAACCTGCTCTCCAGTGATAATGCAGCAAGGCTGTTTGGAGGGGATAGCAGGAGGAGGAGGGGTTGTTCGGCCACCTCAACTTCCATTAAAGACAAGCAGGCAGGGCAACCTCTGGACCCTCGATTAAGCGCCGCTTTGCGCGTTCAGTGAATGAATAGAAAAGAAAAAAAAGTTGAGGTGTGAAAAGCAATATCCTGAAGGCTCGGTGGGTAATTCTCGGTCACAACTCTGTCTTTGTACTGAGACCTTTACTTAGTCACCTCAATTATACTGTACCACCCTGCTCTAATCTGGGGCTTTCTTCCACAGCTCACACAACATGACAGAATGCATTTCCATACTAATGCCCAGGGAGTCATTGCATCACGGGGGAGTTTGCTTGTGTGTGTGTTGACTGAAACGAGAGGTTGAATTCCAATCGCAGGCCTGTTTGCTCCCGGGCCGTCTCTGGAGACTTGCTTTACTGAGGCCTCATGCTGAGAAGGTTAGCAGGGTGTCTGGAAATGATGAGGGCAGGGAGAAAAAAAAAAGCAGTGTTTCAGTTGGAGAGCATCTGAACGCAGCAGGACGGTGTTTTCGCTTTCTTGTGTGATTGATGTCCCTGTTTCTGTGTTTCCTCCTCTCACCTCACAGCACAACCGAATCCGCCGAAAATTCACGAAGGATGGTGGGCGTACAAGGAGGTGGTGCAGGGGAGCTTTGTTCCAGGTAAGCCTCAAAACAGTACGCAGCACCTTTGATGCATGGAAGTTTCCCACAGAATACTGATTTGTCTGCATACACTTTAACCACATTGTGTGCTTGATCCCGTAGTCAGAGCTTATTACATATTTAAGATAACATCAGGCCACCTTGCCATTGGCAATAGTTTTATTTTCTCATTCTGACAAGGCCTCTCCGTCCTTCCCACACAGCTGACGCTTTTTCCTCTGATTGATTGACGGCAGCTCACTGTTCCCTCCACCTTTTCCATCTTGTTGTGTATCTGCGTGTCAGGCCAATTATTTTCCCAAGATTGTGTTTTCTGCTGAGCTGAGGTGCTTTTGATAAAGCCTGCAGCTGTGTGTGTGTGTGTGTGTGTGTGTGTGTGTGTGTGTGTGTGTGTGTGTGTGTGTGTTTCTACCCAATGTCTGCACACAGATAGATCAATTAGGAAAATTCAAACAGAGGACATTTTGCTGGTAGTCACTTCTGCAAGCATCAAGATTAACTTTTGTCTAAGGTGAGCAAGATTTCTTATGATCAAAGAGCAAGTATCAAGTTACAATAAGAGGTAAAGGAAAGGGTTGATCTGTAGAGTTCAAAAAGCTGAACTAATGTCTTGAATTGGAACTTTAAACCTGATTTCAACCTAGATGTACAAGTTGCAACATCACATTTGGCCATTACTTTCAGCTGTGTGAGCCGTAGTAGCACACACTAGCCTGGTTTTTCTGCTGGTTTCCAAACTAAAGCACCAGTTTCACAAATGACTTATGTAAAGATTCTCAAATATGCCAGCAAATATAATAGAACATGGAGATGGCAGGTGAATAAATTAAAATCCTGATTTTTTACCTATTCATGTAGTCATTAGCTGTTTTATAGGGTGAGTAAGCTTCACCTGATGGTCTTCATCATACCCCAACTGCTTGCAGACAATTGATGCTTGTGTATTTGTTGTGACAGACCAGCACAGTATCTCAAAGAATTTCATCGGCATTATACAAATCTGCACCTCACACTTCACAGCCAATGCCAACGTTTAATACAAAAGCAGAAACTTTATTTATGTTTTCCTTTATATTAACCATAACCATGATCTTTCCCTAATCTTAACCAAGCGTTTTAGTTGTGTAACCATAACCATACTGTAGGTGCCTTCCACAGATATTGCATAAAGCGAGGATTTTAAAAACATTGGCATTGGGGGTGAAAAAAACATCGATCATAATCCGATGTGGAATTTTCCAGTATCAGCATTTTTGTCTGGCAACAAGGTTTGAAAGATGAGTGGTGAAGATTCAGCCTTTTCAGATAAACTTGTTTTTTTTGTTGTCAGAGTGCTCACCAACTGCCGTTTGGGAGTTTGTTGGATGTTGATTTTAGACAAGGCAAACAAAGTGAATCTGCTGTTCCTCAGTCAGTTGGACAGGATGATTGCTTCTTTTATGATCATAGATACTGCAAAACATTAATACTGTGAAATCAATCAAAGATGGAAGGAAACTGTTTCTCACTTTCATTTCTTCTGAGTTCTCATTTATTGTGTATTCCTGTAGAATGTAGAAGAAAAAACAAGCAGAAATATTTTGCCTAAGGTGTCAGTGGACAGCATTTGCCAAAGGCATCGAATAAATATACAGGAAATGAAAATGTTGGAATTCAAACTTTGGATATTTTGGACCTCTGACTTTGCTGGTTCAAGCACTCTAGTTATACCACAAGGGTAAACACAGTGATCCTTCAGTATGTTGAAAAATCGCTCAAAATCCTGATTTGGGTATGGGGGATGGAGCAGTAAGGTGGGGTGGGGAATCAGCA
The DNA here is from genome assembly GCF_914725855.1 of Thunnus albacares. Classification (NCBI taxonomy): domain Eukaryota; kingdom Metazoa; phylum Chordata; class Actinopteri; order Scombriformes; family Scombridae; genus Thunnus; species Thunnus albacares. The sequence continues at coordinate 3,430,906 of NC_058125.1, forward strand.
GCCATCACAGCTCAGTGTTAATCCAGAGACCTTTCAGTGAAGGCAAACACACCACGCTTAAGTCATAATACCTTCTTAATGGAGCACTCATTTCCTTAATCCCCACCAAGACACATTACAAAAAACGAATTTAGCTGTCATAGGTATTGTATGTCTATAGTGAAGTTGTGTTTATCCATTGATTTCAATTAGAACTGCGATGATTAGTCAATTAATAGAGTTTGAGTCATTTTTTAAGAAAAAATATCCGTATGTTCTTGTTCCATCTCCTCAAATGTAAATATTTTCTGGTTTCTTTAGTCCTTTATGATCACAAACTGAATATCTTTGGGTTGTTGATCAGGACAAAAGGCATTTGAAGGCGTCACATTAGGCTTGAGGAAACATCAACACAACATTCAACATTTTTCATTATTTTTTGCCGTTCTATAGACTAAACAACTAATCGATTAATTTAGAAAATAATCAACAGATTAATCAATATGAAAATAATGGTTAGTTGCAGCCCTAATTTCAGTGCAGTCCTAGTCTCTATGGAGCCAGCCAGTCTGAGTTGCTTCCATATTAGCTTGAATATTCAGCCTTTGCCATGTAGATTAGACTGGATTATGAGCAACCAAAATAAGTGGATTTTTTGACATGATCCTAAGTAAATCTTAACATTCCAAATTAGGGTTAAGGATTAAAGTTGGCATGTAGTAGTGAGGACTGAAGTTGGGATTAGGGACCAGGGGAATAAATACAATGCAACACAGTGAGATGGTGTGGTATTACAGTGTGTGTGCACAGTAAATAAAGGCATCTGTTTCCCAAAGCAAACTGTGGCTTTCCCAGCATGTCCAGGCATACATAAATAAGTGGCTGCTTGTCCTTCCCTCAGGCACCAACCTCTGGGTGGTTTGCTCCTACGTTAATATCTCAGCTATCTCTTCTAGCAGTCCTCCACAGCGTGCGCTTGCTTTACTAACCGCCATACAACAGCTGGAGCAGTTAAACGCTATTCATGATCCTCTCGTGGCTGTGCGGAGAATTCCCAACCTTTTGTTACCTTGCTCTGCAGCAGGCAGGATTTCATAGCTTGGAAATAAAAGAGAACGGAAGGCTTTTCACTGCAAATGAAGCCCAATTTAATGAGGCAGAGAGAAATAATGTTGATGGAACATATTCCTACCTAGGCTGCTCGGACAGTGAGTGATGATAAAAGATTTGATTAAATAGTGAACAGTTTGTGCTCTGGATTAGTCATATGTGATATACGCATTATAGAGCAGGTCATTCAACACTTACTCTCTGTGAGCAATAACTCATTACAATTATAACCTCATCCTCATCCTCATCTACACTTCAGCTTTTTCATATTTTACTTATTAGAGATTATCAGAGAAGCAACTGAGGAGACGGCTGACAGATCTAGTTTTTGAATTATTTATCACATCTGAGTGTTAGAGGAGTTCTTAACAAAAGTTGTTACTGGTGTATTTGATTGGCAGTTGGAATAATATTGTAGGAATTGAAATGGAAATAATTCGACTCCCTAACTGGGAGAAGCAATAACATCGCTGTAAGGCTCCACTCAGCGCTGGTACGGTAGTGCTATCAGAGCTCTGAGCCCTCTACGCTTCTTTTCACCTGTTAATGGCACATTTCACCTCCCTGGAAGTCTCTCAGCAGAGATCAGAAATTGCAGTCCAACATCATAGAACATTTTCACCCAAAGGTTAGCAAAGCAAATGTGATCCCATTCTCAAGCCAGGTTCACTACAGCTGACCTTTGGAAATATAGCTCATCCTTTTTGAGCCTTTCAATTAGCTTGAAATTTGTATAAAGGTCAGATATGACTCTTAAGTGCTGTTGGTTTCCTCTTCTTCTTCAGCCACGTCTTCATGTTAAGTCTTCAGTCAGGGTCAAAAAGTATGCAGTCAGTTTCCCCAAAGTGTTGTGGTTCTTTCTCAGAGCAAACACGAACCATTTATTCCAATACCGGGTCTTAGAATTGTATATTAGTTTGTTCATTTTACTGTAATTAATGGAAGCACACTGTGTGCTTTATTTAATTTATGCACTCATTATTTTGTGTCTGGAGTATGATTTGATAATTCAAGCGAACTTCAATTAACACAGGGATGCAAATACACAAAGAAAAGATCTTATTAAAATGTTTCCAAACTTACAAGGGGAGTGCCTGCTGTGTTGTAACAGTCAATTTAAACCTATTATAATGTCAAAGGACCGAAGATAGAATGAAAAAGCAGAGCCGACGTTCAATGCCTGGAGTTATGTGACAATACTGAGAGTGAGTATTGTGTTTGAGAACATCATTTGTTTGAATAATAATGATAGTGCTTCCTATGAAATGGTTATAATTCATTGGTACAGGTCCTGTCTGTATTTAATAACATACACCTTCTGACACAAGTTTACCGCCATCACCAAATAATTATAAATATAGATAGAAACAAAATACAAATACTTAACATTGTTTAAACTCAACTAAAACCTTTCTTAATAAGAGCATTTGAAGCTTGCCAGTACCTTGAGACTCGAACTAAATGTCTCGAGTAAATCATCAGGATTAGGAATTGGCCAGATCCATCAATGGATAAGTGCCATAAGAAGCCGGATCCATTTCCAGTGACTTTGCATTTATTTCCTGTTTCCTGTTATTTCCTCTTATCTCGTACAAACCTTCCTGCCACAAGAAATCTACACAGACACATTTTTTTCTCCACAGATATACAACATACTGTAGGACTATATACAGAATGTTATAGGAGACCAACAAAAGACAGCTTTGATGCAGGTTTTATTTTCTATTCGGCTCACAAAATAAATTGCTTTTATAATTTTAATGTAGACCAAAATTATGTCGCACTGTGAATGTTGCAAAGGCAGTCGATGTCACAAAATATCTGTATTTGGATTTATATCATAAATGCTGATATAAATCTGTATTAAATAGTTTTACTTTGTTTTATTGTTTAGTTTTGTTGCACTGCCATTTATACTCCTCCTACATAAAAAAGTCTTAATTGAGTCTGAATAAAAGCTGTCTAACTGTTAATGGTCTGGATGGAAATAAATAGTGGAGATAGAATGTAATGTTAGTGAAAAAATACAAATCAGAATTGCATTGGGCCATAGTGAGTGATTTCCTATAAACAAAAGAAAGCTATTGACAAAAAAACGACAATAACAGCTATATTGTGGCATAATTTGCATTATTTTATTTTTTTAAAGTAGGTTGTGCAATGGGAGGAAGTACAGATGTAAAATACTGAATAAAGTTAGTTTGAAGTGTCTATAAAAAAAATCTGAAAAGCTTCCTTGGCATCCATTTGCATGCACTTTTGAGACAGTCCCTATCCTACTCCATGTCATGCAAGGATCAGGCTTCAATATCAGTGCATGAGGTAAAAAATATCACCAGTGGAACATCATTATAAGCTTTTGGTTGGTCCAACCTTGGTGTGAAAGTTTAATGTCTGGCACACTAATTATGTTGGAAGATTATGAGAAAGCCAAAGGTCTTCCCAGCATACCTGTGTATTTTAAAAACAGAAACAATGGTTGATAATACAGAATTATTTAGAAAAGACATCAGAGGCTGATAACAGAACCCAAACTTGGCCGTTAAAATGTGCACTACATGTAACCCTGAAACTTCCAAAGCCATCTTTCTATGCTTTTAGCAATCTCTTATATGGATGTAGAAATCATCATCATCACACGTCTAGTGGGTCATAAGTGATGATTGAGAGGGATTACTTTTGTATGAGTCTATACATTGTTTTTTAGGAAAATCATGCATTTTATACCTTTAAATTAGTCTGTCTATTTATTTCTTTTGTTTGTTTAAAAGTGGTCAAATTTAAATATAGAGTCCCAAATATACTGGCATAAGCCTATAAAATATAGTGTTAGTGTTTATTTGTGGGATGTAAACTCCCCCCAGGTTAATTTTGACAGTACATGCTTGACCTTGGAAACAGCAGTTGACAAAACAAATTTTTCCCAGAGCTTTTTATCAGAGCACATGATCTTAATCAGCAGTTGGAGTTTACTCAGTTTGGACTGTAGCACTTGAAGGACTTTACATACATTTTGGTTGAAAGAGTTTGAAAACCTACAGTTCCATGACAACGGTGTGATGCGAACAAAAGCTCAGGAATAAACAAGTACACATAACATTGAGATACAATTGTTTTGTCAATATCCCCTCAGGTTGCTCACACCTCCTAAACCTTACACTGCCAGCTCTCTCTTCCTAGACGAGGCTCCCGTGTGCCAACACAACTTAGGGTTTGGGTGTATATATATATCGAGTAATCCTGCTGCTACTCTCCTAGTTTGAGTGATGTAACAGGGCAGAGTTTGGAGCTGGAGACCACCTGGGGCTAATCACAAAGATATGGAGGCAGCAATGGATGACGATGTGGAGGAGGACTGAGAGAGTAAGAGATAGACAAGAGAGAGAGGGTGGAGCTACAGAGAGGGCAACTGCAGGGCAGAGAGCGATGACAGAGCTCAGAGATACAGACAGAGGGATGCTTTTATGGAGCTCAAACACACACACACACACACACACATACTCATTACAGACACAGCCCTCCGTTTGATAAGATTCTGTCCCAGGGATCCTTATTAGAAGACTTTGTTGTTGTTGATTTAGGATTAAAATGTTTAACTGCCTACTTATACTGTATAGGGGAAAATAATCAGGATGAGTGACGCTTATAATTGTATTAGTCATTGTTACACATCCAACAATTAGGCTGGTTTCTAACCAATTAAAGCTCTTATGTAAAACATTTCTTCTAAATAATGAGGATTTAGCAGCATTTTCAAGATGATTTGCAAATATATAGCTCAGTTAAAGGGCCAGTTCACCACAATATGAAAACACTATTTTCTAATTTACCTCCAGTGGTGTCTTGGCATGCAGGCTTTGGTTTTATGTTCGCAGGTTTTGAGCCACATAGATTTCTGCCTCTGCTCTAAAACAATGGAAGTAAATGGAATTCAATGCATGGAAAAATGATATTTAACAATTAACAGCTTACTTATGACATTCTCATACTTAGAATTTCCTCTTGGGTAAAAATAATATTCACAATGATGAGTAAATTGAATGAATGATGAGTGATTCAGGTATGTCATACAACTCATACAGTCGGTCACCTTTCTCCACATGGGGAAAACTTTTTAAACCCTTTTTTAGTTTTTTCTTTTTTTCATGTTTTTTTCCTCTTTTTTTGCTTTTTTTTGCAAGTTTATTAACAGATGACAGAACAGACAAACAGAAAACAAGGGGAGAGAGAGGAGATGACATGTAACAAAGGTCCGGAACCAAAACATGTCCCCAGCACTTGTTTGACTTGAGGTCTATAATCACGTGAATGAGTTAAATATGTTACAGCAATAAACTGAACCAAAAATAATAAAATACATTGTTAAAAATGCTGTTCATTGTGTCAGTGTATGCATCATCATCATCATGGGTATCACTGCCAATAGAGGTTTGACGTTTTCACAATCAAACAGCTGATCATGGTTTATGTGTAAGATTACCTGGACTAATGTCTATCTAACTTCATGTCAAACCCTTCCATCTTTCTTTCTGTCTCTGGACAGTGCTGCTTTCATGCCAGCTGTAGTAATATTTTCTCATTTCTTCAGATCTCCTAATACCACCACTGACACTACTAAACTTGCCTTTAAATTTAGCAGAACTAGTAGCCTTACATAGTCATTTGTTGATCGATTATGCTAATGATCAAATCTCACAACCGTGCAAACGTTCTCAATGAAGGTGGCATTCATCAAGACGAAATTATTTAATTGACGACAAATGTGCAGTTAAGTCCGACTTGGGGCGCTGATACGAACATTCAACATGCCAAAAAGTGAGTGAGGTTTGGTTTAAGAATGCAAAAATGTTACTAATCCACAGAACACACTGTCAGCAGCTTCATAGAGACTATTTGGCAGTAAATAGGTTCTCAGAAAACTGTTGACAATGAGGTCTCAGGGACAGATTTCTGAAAACCTGGACAAATAAAACCACAACTCTGCATGGCTGGATACCAGAGGTAAGTATAGAATTTAAAAACTGCATTTACTCAAAGAGAGTCAGAGAAGCAACTCTCCTGATTTCAATGGGATAAAACTTGTCGGCACAAGTGTTGAATAAGGCACTGCACTGCTCCTGTTAGGATTATTCTTGTGCTTTTTGCTTTTAATAAAGCATGGAGGACAGCTCTTGATCTTGAATGTGCAAGCATCCGATGTAATCATCAGACCTTATCGTACATCTCCACATCTGATGCTCTGTTTTTCGAGGCTCTCAACCTCCGTCAGACCATTTTGTCACAGCTTCTCATCACAGGAATTTAATTTAATCCTGTGTTTGCCCCTCCTCACACTCTTGTTTGATAGCCACTTTTGTTTCCAGCAATCAAACAAGCGGCTGCAGTTTTTCTAGCAGCTTGTGAGCTGATTAACAATTTTCTTACATCCCACAGAGACGAGACCCAAGCACCAATTATAGAATTTTAGCCGCCAGTCGCAAAGTCCAAAAAGCAGCGTTGTGATAAATCCCCTTAAATGTTTTATTTATTTATTAATTTTTTTTTTTGTGAATACTCCAGCTAAGCCCCTCTCTGAATCAATAGAGGAGGTTAATTGGCAGGTACGTTGTCTGGCAGGTAGCGAACTCTTCTTCAAGTGACAATCACTGATCGAAAACCAATTAATGGAGCACCTACAGCACCGGCAGGGCCACGAACGATTTGCTGCAAGCAGGTTTATGGGAAGAAAATGGATATCCAATAGCACATTGCCAGCTTGTTTTGAATGCACCTAACCTTTCACTGGAGGTGGAAATAAGATTCTCAGTTTTGCAGAAGCTACTGTAGAGTGGGGGCAGATCTTATGAGAAGAGGCCTCCCAGTGGTTGGATCAGTGCCTGCAGAGTGGAAGAGATGGCTTCTGACAGCCAACACTACACAACAGAGACTGTTTGATGGGCCTCAAGCATCGTACTAAACAGATTTGGCCCCAGTGGAGATGACCATTGCAGGAGAAATTTCTCCTACCTATCATGGTGAAACATTACCTTCTGCACTGATGTGCTGCTGCACTCTTTTTCCACTTTGGATCTAGTCCATCCATAATCCATAAAGTTGTGTTTGCTCATAGTTTTCTTTTGTCTTGTCATGTTGTTGGAGTTCATATAATCTGATCAGCATGATAACGGCAGCAACAGCAGCTGGAAACTGGTTGTAGAGAAGATTCAGAGCCAAGAAGAGGCTGCTTAGGTGTGCATAAGCAGTCTCTCATGCAATCCAAGGTCAGTGGGTGAATTGGGAAAGTGTAGAAATGAAGAAACAGCAGCAAGCAATTGAAAACAGGCATGATGGAGGGCAGCTAAAGGCAGGAAGGGACTGGGAAATGAGAGTAGGTACAGGACACAGAAAGCTGTTGTGGAATATTTGAAGGAGATAAGATTATAGCATAGATTTTAGTGAGGTTTTTTTAATTAAAACGATCATTTAAGAATGATTTATTTACCTAATGATGTAAAGTATTCCAGAGATAATATCTAATACTACATACTCCGGTGCAGTAGGTGGCGATATGCACTTTATAAGCAATTGTTGCAACCTGCCTTAAAACCAAAAGAAGAAGGAGAAGCAATGAGAGTAGATTTAGGAAAACAGCTCATGGTACCTCAGGAGATAGCTGCTACTAAGACCAGACCTTGTGTTGTGGTCAGAAACATGAGCGTGTTTTATATTTTGTGAGTTGACAGTACCATGGGAGGATGTGACAGGAAATGGCCCATTTAGAAGAAAAAGTTTAGATACTGACAGCAGAAGCGGAGGGTAGAAACTAAAGGTCCGCTCAGTGGAGGTTGGCTGAAGGGGTTTTGTTGGCAGATCGTTTTTTTTTACCTGTTAACTGAACTGGGTATAAGAGAGCAGAGCCCAATACAGGCAGCAAAAAAAACATGGCAGACACTGCAGCCAGCTCCAGTGACTGACTGTGGGTAAGAAGAAAAGTGAGTGACAGTGATAGGTAAGTGTGGAATCTGAAACTTAGAATGTTATCTGGTGATGCAATAGATGGAGGTGTATGTTGTGTTGTTTGTTTTGTTTGTTTGTTTTAAAAGCATGTTGTCAGTGATGGCAGTATGCTAGTAAGCTCAATGTAAGGCTAGCTTAACATGCTGTTAGCTAATGTTGATAGCCAGTGATATTATACACACAGGTGTATGCTTTGTCGATTGCCAACGTGAGGTAGCTGAAGAAGATAGTTTGATTTGGTTTAGGCTCAGTAACCATGCTACAGTAGTTAGTTTAACATGTTGTTAGCATGCTATTTAGCTTAGCACACCTACTGACCTTGTAGACTTGGCCTGTACTCTAACACTCACGCACAAATTCATATTGAAACCATGTTCCTTTATTTGATAAGACATGTCAAGAGATATGATTCATGTATAGTTTCTCATACAGAGGTGTTGCTAACTGGTGGCTATTGGTAAGACTAGTGGAAGTAGATAAACAGTGATGGTGGTTGGACAACAGCAGGCCATGGCATTCAGATGAAGTTATCTATGGGTGCGGTTGCATTTGGGCCTTGGCACAAGGAGGCCTGGGTGGGCCCCAAAGAGTAGTTTTTAAATGGTACAAAAAATGTACAACAATGCCAGTGGGTTAGCGTTATCATAGCTCAGCCTAGGTAAAAGGGGCATCTACCTTAACTTAATTTATCACTAATGCAATGCACCACCCTTTGGCCAAAACAAAAACATTACAAATTAATGCTACACTCAGTCACTGATGGGTTGCAACTCCAGAAGAAAAAGCATGATTCAGTTTTGCACTAGACTTTTCAAGTCGTTGGGTTGGCTGCACCCACTGTGGTGTTTATATTCAAGTATAAGAAGTGTCAGGCTATTTGATTAATGCATTCCTGTCCTCACACATCTACTATACAAATTTCAGTCTGGAAAATCCCAAACCGACACCTGTTTATTGTATTTAACTGACTACATCAGGAGAGTAGTGTACAAAGGGAATTTTTGTGGTATGGCAATGTTAGATCTACAGAAAGCAGTTAATATGGTTGACCATGCTATTTTATTGTCCAAACTGAAAGCCATTGGTTTTAATGATGCAGTGGGTTAGCTCTTATCTGAAAGATAGGCAGCAAGTAGTAGCTAGATATTGGAGGGACAATGTCTCATCCTAGGTCTATAAATTGTAGGGTCCCACAACAGAGTGTACTCGGACCTCTCTTTTTCTGAAGTCAATGACCTGAAGTCTTGTTAAAAGTACGTGAGTGCAAAACTTAATGTCAGCAGGTTGATAACTGATAACAAACTGACACTCCATTTAGGAAAAACGGAATCCATACTGGTCGAAGATAAAATTGAAAAGGTCTCCTGGTTGTTGTTGGTGACACTGTGCTTGCAGCTAAGGAGTCAGACACCTTTGCCGAGTGGTGAATAACCACATGTCAAGAGTGGGCCAAGCTGAAAAGGTGCTCACCACAGTCAATCAAAGAACACACTTCTTAGCCAGAATTTCAAAATTTCTGGACAATGGCCAAACTTCACACCTCCAAACAGGCTTCAGACATCTCAAAGCAAGGTAGTAAGGGTTATTCTGAAACTCCCCATGTCAACCCTCACCTTGAATCTTCTCTTTTAAGAGCCTTGGGTGGTTGAAAGTACAGGAAATGTCTCTCAGATAGGGTTGTGCATGGTACATAAGATTGTGCATGGTGCTTTACCTCATACTTAAAAAAAGTATTTCATCCAGGTGAGGGTAGCCTATACACACCTATTCCACAAGAGGCAGTTCCACTGACTGCGTTCCTCCTGCTCCTGCTTAAGAGTAACCTGGGGAAGGAAACTTTTTCTGTACATGGCAGTAAATCTGTGGAAAAGATGGCTGGGAAATCTTAAAATCATAAGCAGCTTAGGAAGTTTCAAGGTAGCACTTAAGAACTGGCTCTGAGGGTATTCATAGTAGGATATAATGTCTGATAATAGGGTGTCTTTCTATATTTTATTGTCTGGGTTTGTTTTTTGATGTAGCTTATTTACTTGAATTGTTATGGACAGACCCAGATTGTATATAATCTGCTGAAGGGGTTCTATAGTAATGTTGATATATTGATGTGTATCTCTGATGTTTTTAATTAGTTGTATGAACTGAGTGGCAAGTAGGGCCTGCCACGGTCCAACGAAACACTGGTAGTGATTGATGTTATTAATACAGTGAAAAACTTGCTTAGTGTATTATTGTTTTGATTAATGTGCTGTGTCATTCTTGCCTTGTCAGATCCACCATCTCAACCTTCCCCTAAACACCCCCCTATCCCCAAATGGACCACAATGGAAATAAGCCTCTAGGCTTTATTGTGTTATCCTGACTTCTCCTTTTCTATAAGCATTCAATGTCATGTTTTTTAAAATGACATTGTCAAATAAACTCAATCATTTGTGCATGCTGCATCCACTGCAGTGTCCATGGTTGCTCTTAGTTATTGTTGGCCATTTTTGTTCAATTGCATATTTTGCTAAATATGTTCTCTGTTCTACCAAGTCTAGTGGGAACTTGGCTCAGTAGAATTGGACAATTTTCCAGCAATCTACGTGCAATGTCAATGTCGACTGTCAGAGCAAGTAATATTTTCTTATTTACATGAGGAAAATGGTAAAGGTGTAGCAGGCAGATTGATGTATCAGTGTGCTGGCTTCAAGGACTTCAGCTGAGATTTTGCAGTATCCCTCGACACAACAGGACCTCAAGTGTAGAGAATAATACAGGCCCCCTCTTAAGATCCAATTACTTTGAATTGGTGTTGTGCTTAAATGCAGCATCAGAACACAAAAGCTCAACTGAATCTTGGCAAACCTAGGGAAAAGGACTGAGCCCAGGGGCAGGTGCTCACTTTGCCTGCTCAGCAATCCTTGAATCAATAAAAGCAGAACCCCGAAGAGAGAAACCTAAATTAATTTCATTAGTCTGGGTGTCAGTGGGAAGTTTTACTAACTCATGATGGTTTAAATGCTGTTTTAACTCAGTCAAAGTCTATTCTACCACAGCTAGATTATAGGGTCACTTCAGTCAAATGATTTTTTTGCAATATCACTCCAGCCTCCAAAACCCCATGTCACTGTTGTTATATTTGCTTATACTGCAGCAATATCATGCTGTTATTGAACCCGGCCCCCCTCCTGCATGCTACAGACTTTCCAGAGCTTGATGGATGCTTCTCTTGTCTCGAACAAAATCCTTCTCCTCTACAATTCATGTCTTGGTGTCTTCTTGTGTTGCTGCTGTCTGTCCTATTGAATGTGTGTGATGGAGTTCACATCCCGTCTGTTCACATTCAAAGACAGTCAGAAGCAAAACCCTGTGTGGTGCTCCAGCTCACTGTCAGAGAGCATTGGAGGAGCGCTCAGCAGACCTGCATAACACACACTCTCACACACACACACACACACACACAGTGGAAAATTATTCAAAAAATTCAGAAGGTTGTAAGGGCATTATTTACATTTTTGGTAACCCTCTGTCAAATTCTAATGTGATATTTGGAAAATTCTAAACATACAGTAGCTCCCTGAGCTAGATCAACACACACATGCACAAAGACACACTGGTGTATACACAGTGACAGCTGTGGGTATTAAGTGGCAGTGTGATGGATGGGGTTCAGGACAGGATGGCCCTCATAACCTCCCCTTTATTTACCCTCCACTGACTGACAGCAGGGAGAGAGACAGACTGAGGAGAGGAGATGAGAGGAGGAAACAGATGAGAGGAGGAAGAAGATGGAAGAGAGGAGAGGAGGAAACAGATGAGAGGAAGTAGAAGGGAAGAAGGGAGGAATCCAATGAAAAGAGGAGATGAGAGAGGATGTTAGATGAGGGAAGAGGAGAGGAGGAGAGGAAACATGAAAAATGAGAGAGAAAAGAATGAGAAAAGAAAAGAAAACATGAAAAGAGGAGAGTAGGAAGAGAAACATGATAAGAGGTGAGAAAAGGAAGAATGGAGAGGAAGAAGAAGGGGGAGAGGAGGAAACATGAAAAATTTGACAGAAAATGAGAGAAAGGAAAGCAGGAGAGGAAGAAAGGGAAAAAAAGCAGCCGGTGAGAGAAGAAAGAAACATATGAAGAGAAGAGGAAGAAGAGACAACATGAAAAGAACAGAGGAGGATAGGAAAGGAGAATAGATTAAAAAGATGATAGGAAAACAAAGGAGGAGAGGAAGGAGGTGAGGAGGGAAGGAAGGGCAATATGAAAAGAGGAGAAGAGAGGAGGGGAGATGACACAAGAGAGAATGAAACATGAAAGGAGGAAAGGAAAGGAAACATAAATAGAGAAGAGGGGTAGAGACAAAGCATGACGAGAATAAAACAAAAGAAAGGAGGGCAGGAGAGGAGAAGGAAAGAGGTAGAGACCAGAGGAGAGAAGACAGAAGAGGAGGGAAAACAGATACAATAAGGAGATGAATGAAAGTGAAAGTAAAAGAAAAGGAGGCACGTGAAGGGGAGAAAAGAAGTAAGGACATAAAAGAAGACAGTGTCAGTGGGAGGCACAGTCGGAGCAAGAGAGAAGAAGAAATGACAGCAGAGTTGGAAAAGAGAAGAGAGGAGGAGGAGAGGGAAGATGAAAGAAAGGAGATGAGAGGACAGGGTAGATGGTAGATGGGGGGGATGCATGAGGAGAGTAGTCAAGTCAGAGTTAAACCAAGCGAGGAGATGAAAGCAGAGGCAGCCGAGTGGAGGTTAAGAGAATGAGAGCGGTGGGATAAATAGAGTTGAAGGTTGGACGGAGGGGTGGGGGATTTTCTTAAAGAGCGATGCGAACAGAGGAGGGGAAAAAAAAAAAGTTTGAAAATATTCCACACGGTTGACAGTAACCCTATGATGATGGGTGCAGACAATTTCCTCACCTCCTTTAAATCCTTCAATTCCACAGGTCAGTGTCAATCCCCGGCTGACTGTCAATCACCGAGAGACTGTGAGCGCTGCTGGCCTCCGACTTCCACTGACAAGAGGAAAACTTTCTTTTCACACTCTCCCTCTTTTGATCTGTGCTGATCACTTAAGACATGCTCAGTCAAAACTGGCTGTCTGAGTTATTCTGTACCTTCACTCCATCCTTATTTAAATCAAATCTGCCTTTTCTCCTCTTGCTTTGCTTCTTCTTTTACTCTCCCCTCTGTCAGTTGCTTGATGTCCTTCTTCTCTCGGCTCTCTGAAGATCATATGACTGGCCTCTCAAATGTCAGCGAAACATCAGCTTTCTTCATTCCACCAATTATGAGCAAGGGAGCGTTTCAGAGTTCAGTCTGTTCAGGTTCACTGGTGGTGTTTGATCGCTCAAGTGTGTTAAGCCTCTTTTCAGATTTACGTTAAACGCAAATAAAATGAAATTACAATACATTAGAATTTAAGTATTGTATCAGAGATGCAATCAGTATCGTATTATATCAATATGTTTTGTGACATCAATCTGACATCATTTTGGCAGGCATGGAGGTAGCTGTGAAAAGATTGACTTTTTAGAAAAAAGTCTGATGATTATGAACCAACATCTCAGGTTATAAGGAGTGTCTTTTTTTCTATGATGTCAAAGTAGATCAACATCATAGAACCCTAACCCTAACCCCCTAACCCTAACCCTAATCCTAACCTCCTAACCCTGTCCTCAACAGATCACACAGAAACTGACATATTTGTAAAGGTTACATGTAGATGGTGATTTTTATAGTGCGTATGATGTCTGTGCATTTTATTTTGACAATTATGATTTTGAGACTGAGGGGTACTAATCTTGTCGCAAAGTCCTCAGGCACAAAGTAAGGCTAGTGGGTTGAGGCTACAATAGCAGCTACTAGCATGACACTTGAATTTGCACAGTTGAATGAAGTGAGTCAAGTTGCATTGTGGGTGTTGTAGGTGGCAGGTTTGGACGGTTAAGTATGCTTTTTGCATCTGGAAATTGGGGATAAGTTGAGTATTGCACCTCCATAAAGTTGTGGGACTCACAAGACACATGTTTTATAAAAGAATGGTTGAATTGAGACAGCTGAGGCCGAGATATTAAGACTGTATAATTTCTAATAAAGGTCCAAAAATGTTAGAGCCTATATTTCCCATAATGCAACCAATATCATAGTTTTTTGTTAGATCGTGTCTACCCTGATGTTTTAAACCCAAGGTTATAAAGATCTGCTCTTGAGTCCATTATTCTAACCATCCTTAGTGAATCATATCTAATCTTCTTAATGATACATGAAGCAACACTCCTCTACCAACCACCCTCTTCGAGTTTTTTTACCCGCCGCCATATTTGGTATGAATGCCTGAGAACACATTGGTCCCAAATCTTATTCAGTGAGCCTTCGTACTGTGGATTTTTGCACTCATTTATTGAGATTATTGCATTAATTTGTCATCCTGTCTGTGCCAGTGAATCTAGTGACACATTTTGCATTTGGAAAACGTGTCCTTGTAAGCTGATGTATTGCCTACTTAGAGCTAAATGAGGTTGGATTCTTTTGGTGACAGAAAAGAAGCAGACAGAAATGATCTCTTTGACACTTTTCCCCCATTTATTTCGGGTAATACTACGAGCTTGAAAAAAAAATTATACAAGATAACCAAGTAATTGACCTGTGGAGTGGCCTTATGGTCAGCCAGGCAACATAAGCCATATGTAATTACATACATAAATACAAACAGATACAGATTCAAGATTTAGTTTATAGTCATTTTCTTATGTACTTGCATACACAAAAAAATGAAATGCTGTTCCTCTGAGCCTACAGCAGTGCAACAACAACAGAAAGGATAAAGATATATATCTAAAAATCCCTTAAAAACAATAAAACATGTAAATCCCAAAGAGAAAAATAAAAAAAAACAAAAAAAGAAATATTCTTATGTGCTTACATCACTGATAAATATGTACACTGAGCTTTTTATTATTCTATCAGCTCATCACACTCCCTTGCAAAGTGAAAAACTGGCTTCATTGCATAGTGTTAGCTATGTTTGTAACTGTGATTCAGCCTTCACTTCAGGGTCCAGGCGGCCATGTGAGGCAAAACTGTGTACATTCCACAGATATTAAAATCTCCGGGAGACAAGATTATATCAGAGAGGAACCGATGATGGCCTGCTTTATATCTCACCACGGACATCTTTACAAAATAGCATTTGGATTCTCCTCTTTTTTCTTTTTATTGATACTGATATTGTGTACTGAGGGGATTACAAATTGTGATATAAGTCATATAATCTGTTGTGGTCGTCTGAGCTCGATGCAGGACAAAGAAGATTACAGAGGAAAATATACGATTACATCTGATTCCCATTGTGTTTATTTTAGTTTATATGCTACTCTGTCAGCAGCTGCATTGTATGCTTAGCATCTCAGAGTGACATTTTTGAGAATTAGTGTACAGTATGTGCAGTGCAGCTGTGTATTTACAGTACAGTAATTTGCTGATACTTGTACACCAGTCTTCCCTTTGATTTACATCACCTTGGTAAATCGTGTTGTGTTAAACTCCTTACATACGCCCCCGGAGGGAAACAAATGGCACGCAAAGCTGAGGACAGATTGCTTACAGATGCCACGAGGTGCTTTTATGATTCACCTCTCCTCCTTCATATTATCAGTTGTTTGGTAATGTGGAGAAAAACAAAAAAATAAAATCCGTGTCACGTTTTTTTAGGATTGATATTGTTTTCCCGGCTTTGGTTCGGGATTTTTCAACAATAACCAAGCCGGCAGCAGCAAGAGGCAGGTGAATAACACAATCATTATAGAGTAACTCTGCATTGATAAAACTTCTTTTTGTCTTCGAGGATCTGCAGCGGAATGTCAGCGGAATGCAAAAGCTGAGTATTATATCACGGGACTTGTATTGTGGTGCCTGCCGCGCTCTGCGAGATGTAAAGATTAAGCTGCATCCTCCGGCTCTGAGCGTTCTCCGTTTTGCTTATGGAGGCAGAATAGCGGCATGCATAGTAAATGTGAGGTGCCTGGCAGAGAGAGAGAGAGAGAGCGTCTAAAGACATTATGCAGAGTGCACCGGCAGACACTGATGGCCTCAAATACAGACAAATCAATGGTGGTCAGACACACAACAAACTCCTATACCAGCTATACTGTCCCAGGGAGTAGTTACTTTATGAACAGCAGTGTGCAGGAGCAGGCTGAATGCGCTGTCAACACAACCAACCAACATGTAAAGGTTTAAAACTGGGCTGAGTTTGGTTGACAAGTGGAAGTTTAATAGATGTTCAAGTTATATATTGTTTCAACAGTATTTACTGTCGTCATGAGAAAAACCACAGTATTGGTCTTTTGCTCAAACACTTATAACAACCTATGTTTTTGACAAAGAGCTCATGTGGCCTTCTGAGGAGTTTGTAGGGCAACCATACTGGAAGAACAGAAAGCCAAAGAGAAACCTTAAATTACAGGTTCCGTTCCAGAAGTAAGAAAAACTCATCTAAAATCCCAGAGGCATTTGCAATTATGCTAATAAGTAAAAATCCAGCCTTGGAACAGAACCTTTCCCAGTAGTATGTCATGTGGCTCACTTCATATGTTTTTAGTGGCCTTTAACAAACACCATTTCCCAAAAGCCCTAGACATTCATGGGTTAAACATCACGGCTCAACAGAAGAGGCTAACTCAGACATGTCTGTAATAACAGCAGGACAGAGAGGAGCAAATGCTGTGGAAGTTTTTATAGAGATTAGAAACTAGAAAGTTGGAAAAATTACTTTAGAACATTTAGGACATGGATGAAACAAAGTTACAATCATAGTAGTTTAACATTATTAAAATTGCAAAGGTTTATATTTCTTAAAGGAACTGCTAATAAAGTTAAGTTGTCATAGAATATGGAAAGTAAACCCTAGCAACACCCTTGATCTTTTAAAGACTGATAAAAGAAACACTGAATGAGAGATTGTATTTAACTCCAGAAGCTAGTAGAACAGAGGCTAGACAGGAAGTGATGTCATGACTTTGGCTCTCTATGGTGGCATTGTCCATTTTGGACAAATAGCCGACTGGACACAGTGTCAAAGCAGTAAACCTGTGTCCTATATTAAGCTTGCTTGGCGTCGTCCAACAAGTCCCCTATAGGTTTTAACCACTCAGTGGTAACAAACAGTGATAGAGAAGCGCTCTAGGGAAAGCATTTCAAACCAGCACATAATAACTGTATAATCGAGGCTGCTGCAAAGTGAATCAACAACAATAACACACTCCATCCATTAACCATAAGACCTTTTGAAAAACAGATATGTTTTAATGCAACAAAAATAAAAAAGGTACATAGGTAGACATAGGTAGAGGCTGTAGCTACACAAACACTATAGGAGTGGATTGAATGTGCTCTATGTGCTGATCACTATGTGCGTGGGTGGTCACATGTCACTCAATCTTTTCATTTCTTTTGCACCAAATATTTTCTTTGGTATTGATTTTACATGGTTGATGGTGTGTGGTTATCCTTACTGAGAGTGAGAATCTTCAGATATATGATGTGGTTGTTGTGACTAATATACTGATTGATCTACTAGTACATAATGATGTGATGATTCATATGTTGTGGGCACTTCCCATGAAAAAATCAGTAACTGTAGGAACCTATGACTGAACGGAACAGATGCATTTAATTTTAATCAACACACCTGTTTACACTGGATGTTCAACAGCTTGTGCTTCACTCACACTTCAAGCATAACTGTGCCTAAAAGCATATTTTGTGCTTTTATTTGATGCTATATTACAAGAGTGTTCAACAGTGTCACAGTTTTCATCAGCAGATGGAGTTTGCTTAGTTGTCATGAAACTTTTTTGAGCTGTTTTAAGATTTCTCGTCCATGTTGGCTGAAAATTTTGCATGAAAGTTAACTCTCTCAACCTTGGAAAGGTTGAGCATCCTATCTTTTATCAGTGTTCACAGTTGGTTGCTTTTAATAATGACTGTGATCTTTCTCTAACCATAACTAAAGCTACTTGCCTAAACCCAACCAACCTTAAACATAGAGAAGACAGTTCAGAAAATGCTCATTTTTGTAACAGTCATTGGACAACAGTGTCATTCTGCAGATAGGGTTTCGTTTTGAAGACGTTAGCATTTGAATTACTATATTTCAACATGTGTAGGGCCTTCTTCATATGAAAGACGACTGAAACGCTGAAACAACATCATGTCACTAATTTCACACTGCAGTCAGCAGGTGATGTAACAGTGCGTCCTCAAAAGAAAGTTGACGGTATAGGTCTAAAATTCAGGCAGGCAAAAACAACTTATGGTTACGTTTATGCCATCTAGCAGCCATTGTAATTATGTCCTGCAGAAGTGATGCTGTTCAGTTCACATCAATATAAGGTGTCTTCCTTGTCAGGAGGAGGCGGGTAGGGAGGATAACTAGATAGATGGAGACCACTGTTCACCTCCCACTTTTAACCAAGTGTCCTTCCCAGTGAAAGACTCTGCGAATCACTACAGCTTGGGTGTTGCAACCTCATCTTTTCCTAACCCTAAGCAAGTGGTTTTTGTGCCTAAAACTAACCAGACCTTAACCACAGCGTTGTGATACCATAAAACATCATAATAATATAAAACGGTCCTGTGGGTCATTCGTCTGGTCCCCATCCATCCTCTGGAGGGCACTGAAAACATTCATATAGGTCGTTTTGGGATTCATTGGAAATAGACCTATTCTGTGGTTTTAGTATGAGGATGTGTTGGATGTAAGGTACTCCATGACCATCCCATCTGCTGCCTCGGTTTGGGTTTAACGCGGTTGCTAAAGGTCTTTTGCAGCAGCAGGGATGGCTTGAACATCTGGACCGGTGTGTTTTAATGCTGATGAGGTGGACCCGTGTGGGCTGGCAGTGACTAATACCCATTTAAAAACTTTTAAAGACCTCCCATGCTCCCAGGTCCCTGCTCATAGCGAGTTAAAAAAATTCATTATTCTCATCGTTAGTGCACCTCTCTTCCCCTTTTAACTTCACCTACTAGAATGACTGTATCATGCATAAATCATTCTAATATACGTATATTCTCTTTTCAAACACCCCGTGTGACTGATTACAGACCCATTTTCTACACAAATCAGTGAAAGAATTCACAATCCTGCAAAATATTGCTTTCATAATTATATTTACCCCTTTCATTTTCACTGTTTGCTGACTTTCTGTTGGACCCACAAAACCAGCCTTTCTCATTCTAACACACCAGTTAACTGAGCTAACAGCAAAGTAAATGAGCTTTTCTCTCCCTCCACATTCAGAGGTCAGATTTTCCCATTTTTGAGACCCATTTTCTTCTCTCAACCAATTCCACCCGGCCCAGCGTGTTGCCCTATGCCTGACATTGAGAAGCAGAGAACCCCATGTAAATACATGAGCTGCCGAGGGTTGGGCCGGGGATGGAGTCTCCATTAAGTTGGGTAATACAGCGAGACGCTGTTTAAACAAAGCTTCTCAGCGGGGCTCTGCTGCAGTTCAACCCCAGTGCCTGTAGGATTCCTCACCGGACTGGTCTGTAATGAGGAGGGAGTGCCTCTAAGGCGGGTGACCCCCCGCCGATAACCAAATCTGCTCCACAGATCTGAGCAAGGACACAAAGATGAATTAGTGACATGGAATTCACAGCGGGGACAGACTGGAATAGGCAGATAATGACATATTGCCCTCATCTCTGGCTTTCCTCTCATCACTTGTGCCCAGCAGTGATTTTTTTTTAAATGTGTTTTACCATATATGGAATGACATTGTGCTCCATCTCCCAGGGACTGTAGAAAGATGGTGATGAAATAGATGTGGAGAGTGTGTGTCAAGAGTGAGAAAGGAAGGATGAGTTGTGTACAGTTTACTGTTGATGCAGTGTGGCGGCGTTTTACTCGATTTGCTCTTTGGAATAACCTTTTCCCGGCTCTGTCTGATTGAGAAATTACATCAACTGCACTCGACACCCGACACGAAAATCAATTCAACCTAGGACATCATTTTCAATTTGGATGCATTTAACTTGGGGCTCATCCACAGTCCTTAATTTACCAAATCACTCCCCGCTAACGAATATTTCATTAAGTTGATTTCAGTGTTTTCTCTCAAAGGTCATAAAAAAGCCACCCTCTACGATTTGTTACCAAAACCTTGTTGACTTGCCAGATTTGTAAAGTAACACATTTATAAGGTGTTGACTTGAACAGAATTAATGGTGTTTTTTCATGCATGGCAAGACAGATTACTCCTTTTAGCTTCACTGCAGCCTTCACTGCAAAGTTTTCGCACCATCTTTCATACACTTTCCTCACTATAAACTTCTAAACTCTGCAAGCTGTCTGCATAGTAATGAGCATGTGAATCAATGGCAATGTGAGGCAGCTGAGATTATGATATTATCTACAAGCGGGCAAGTGTACCGATCCAAATCAATCAATCATAGAGCAGCTTCCAAAGGAAATGACTCAATTACTGCACCTGTATAACTCACAGTGGACAGAGAGAAAAGCTAGTCGCTTTTCAAAGTATTGAGCGCTGTGTTGAATTATATCTGCCTGTGATCAGACTGTGCTTTGAACAAGTAAGGGGTAATGACATGAAATAATATAAATGACTATATTGTGTGTAACACTAGGTTTCAAGCGCCTCTACATTTAAGGCTATTTCACCCCACTAACAAATATTAAAAAAACTCAATTACCTCTATCTAGCCACACAGACCAGTGCTTGAATTTGGCACTTATTTTGGCCCACATGAGTGCCCATATACTTTTTATTGCATGCTCTCAACTCCTGGTGAAGCCTCTCAATAAAAATTTAAAAAGCGGAAAAATTTCCTTGTTGAAATGGATTCAGAATACCCAAAAAAACAAAACAAAAATCCATTACCTCGTAGCCAGAAATGCCAGACATTATCTTGTTATTTTCAGAATAAGTCGTGGCTACTCAAAAATGGCATCAATTTGCATGTGAGTTGTACTATACATGTTTTAAAACCATTTTTATGAAAAAATAGTTTTGTGCAGTTTGAAATTATTTGTTTTTTTTGCTTGTATGTCTACAAGTTTTCAACACAGGGAAAATATCTGCACATTAATGGATAGAGGAGGATGTCAATGTTCCAGGAATATAAGAACCATGTAGATTGGACATTCTGAGCCTTAATCATGTCAAAAATAAAAAAAATAATAGAAGATCATTTTAATGGATTTTGTCACTCCTGTTGTTATTCCTTGTCTGGCATAGAGTCAGCGTGAGCACCTGAGCCTCATTACTTTAGCCTGTATTTGTTTACGTTCTGGCAAATTGTCACCATGAAAAGTCCTGCTGAATGAACTATTAGCACGTCCTGTTTGCACTGTGAGCAGGGATGTTCAAACAACTAGAACTGGATTACTGAGACACTGAAGAAAACTCAAAACCCTGATGATTGTAAGGCAAAATCTGCAGTTAGAAGAAGCGTCTTTTTAAAATCGACTTCAAAGTGGATTCATGGATGTTGTGAGATATTTACAGTCAAAAACAACAATCTAATAAAATCAATATCATGTCTGTGTGTTCAGATTTGACTGAGTTATGACTCTAGGAAGAAGTCTGCTTATTGATATTGAGGCACATTGCATCCATCAGGGGCAGTGGGTTAAATTCAGTTCCTTTACACCACTGCCCGGTAACAAACTTCAGCTGCTTGTTGCAGTGTAAATCAAATCAAGGCTGCAGATGTCCTGCATGGGTCCCTTTTTAGAGATGTAGGGCTTTTCTCACACATTCTGTTAGGATTGATAACACTTCACTGGTAAAAAAAAAAAAATGAACATAAAAAGTCTTAACCAGACATTTCATTATTTTCATGTCTATTTTTAGCCATACCTTATCTTAGGCTTTACACACTTTTGGCAGTGGTGGTTACATCTAGCAAAGCAACATGACTTTCTTAAAATATTGTCCCCGTTATTCTGGATAATCAACACACGTCACTGTCAATAGTTTTCTCTAGAACTTCTTTCTACCGAGGAAATAGTCCTTTTGAAATATTTGCAGAGATGCCAGCGGATTGCCAAGAGTAACAGGGAAAACATGTGGCTTTTTAATCTCCTAAATGTAATTTTTCACCGCTGTGAGCACCACTAACAAAATTCTTTTCACAGCCCTTCTATCAGAGACGGATATCTGAAAACCTGGACAAATAAAACCAATCTGCATGGCATGATAAACCAACCCTATGAGATGTTGGATTTGTGTCAAGATGCAAATCTGACTGGATGACCCAATCTCAGATGATACTCCATTTCCCTAAATCTTTTTCATTCTCTAATCTAATTTTTAGGTCCAAATGAAACTCACAACTATGAAAAAATCCCATTTTAAGAAGTCAATATGTCCCCCGTTGTTCCCTTTGTTCCTTAGTCTTTCACCAATTATTTCAAACAAAGTGACAGAATCATGAATCAAAGTGTGATCAGGCTCATTTTCGTTTTAGAGAAGTAAGAATTCCAGGTTTAGTTTAAGATTTTAATGATTTTTGTTGCAATGACTTTTTTATGAACTCATAATGATTTTTTTTTTATGTTTTATGATGTGACAGCACTGCAGTTAAGGCCTGGTTAGATTTAGGCACAAAATCCTCTTGGTTTGGGTTAAAATAAAAAATAAAAAAGAATAAAAACAGCTGCAAATGGCCGGTTTTGTCGGTCGAAACGTGAAGCGGGCAGTGGTCTCGACGTAGTCTTGAACAGTGCTTTTCCAACTTTCTTCAATCTAAGTTTCTAGCCAATCACCCAACCCCTCCTCCTTCTCATATAGACATCATCTGAACTACGTCACTTTACAAATGTTGATATGATACCTATTGTTGAACCGTTGTTGTATTAAACATATTCAAATGTACAGATTCAATGTATCTGTGGTTTGCAAAAAACGTACAGTACCAACATTTTATTCTGGTGATTAGGGTGCAGATAAAGGTTAACTGCGGTAATATCAGTGTCATTATCACCGTCGCTTCATCTGACTTCATCTATTTTCCCCTCTGAGCATGAAGGGGCTGCATGTCGGCCTGTCAGGCCAGAGACCTGGGGAGTAATTTACACCCTGGTTGGCCTGATGTAAATTCAGCCAGCATTTTTATGAGCTGTGGAGAGGCGGACTGAGCTGTCTTGCTGCTGGGGGAGCAGACAAATGGATCTAGTTGACCAGCATCTGCAAACAAATCATAGTCAGGGAGGGCCCCACTGTGATTTATTTCTGTGTGTATGTGTGTGTATTTGTGGTCAGGGTGCGGAGGGATTGATGAATATTTCATTCATTAGAACTAAAGCCGACTGAGAGTAGAGAGCTCACAGTCAGCATCGTTCTCTCTTACACTCAGTCTGGCCTATTGGCTTTGAAACCAAAAGCAGTCTGTACAAATGCACTCTGAGAGTCTACTCAGGCATATTTAAGAAGCTAGCAAACATTTTGATGTCGAATCAAAGCAGATCAAAAAGTCTGCACCGATGTATGATCAATCACAGCATACACAGACCAATGATGCATCTGAGTCATAAAGGGGGACTCAACATGTGTCTCCAGGTGTTGGGGAGTACTGCTGCATATAAACAAAAAAGTGGTACAATTCAATTAATTCATATACACTGAACAATTGCATCAATAGTCTTAACATTGTCACAATGTAGTTAAAAGGTATATATGTTTTTGTCTCCTCCTCTGGTTTTGAAATGTAACTGCTGCAGCCACATTTGATGATGACATAGATGGAGTTTTAGGTTGTTCGACTATACTGGGCAAAAAATATGTGGGCCCCCCAACTGGCGAATGGCTCTCTATTGCTGTTTTTTTGGCGATATTTGCACTGAGCTAAGCTGTGAGAAACTACTACCATACAGTAAGGTAAAACACTCTAACTAAAGAAAATAGTGCCAAAAATGTCCATATTTTTTTGTCCAGGGTCATTTTTATTGAAGAATAGTATGGCAAACACACACCCAGTGATATCATTGGTCAGCCCTTTCTACCAAGCAGTAGCACAACAATGTGGGTCAACGCAGTTGCAGTGAAAACAGGTGTTCCTGGCTTGGCACAGCACAGTGCCATTGAAGCAGGCTCTACTGGGCTCTTGGAAAGACAATCAATCTCAGTCTCCATAGATTTAGCACGGAGCCACGCCTCCTGGAGCCCATCCCTTTTTAAATGATTTTCAAATGTGTGTAGGAGATGGGGACGGGCTGAATGGCTACATTTTATTACCGTTTAATTTGGATTGATGGTGAATTCCCTGAACTATATATGACATGTCCAGCCCTGTTATCCTTCTATTATTTGTAAAACTGAATTCTCACACATTTAAATAACAAAGACAACATACCTAACAGCCCAAAGATGACCCCATCTACATTTTGTATATTCAAATTTTCCTCAATACTTTCAAACCTGCTTTTCAAATCTACAGCTTAAAGCTAATCTCAGTTGGGAAATAGTGCAAGTGAGTCTTAAAAAATGATGAGGCGCTGAATGAGAAGAAGATGAAAGACTTGGCAGTGAAACCACAGGAAAAAAAACAAGGAGTATTTCACTCTATGTACTTTTATCAGAAGGCCTCATTAGTTCTTTTTGGCATTGTTGTTGTGAAGGTTTGAAAGTTTATCATCTCCAGGTAGCACACTGTGGGCAGGATTTTCTTCAGAAAGCATTTGTGTATGTGAAGAAAGTTTAATTATATTTGTTAATGCAAAAAATCAAGCAGGACATAACTAGGGTGAATTATTCATTGTTGTTACGCCATCATAACACATAAACATCTTCTCTTTTAGTGAATTCATAATATCATTAATGCTCTAAAACATCTATTTAGTCACACGGTTTATGTTATCAGTAGGAATATTAAAAAAACATTGAACCATAGCATAACCTTTCCCTGTAAGTATATGAAGCATTAAAAGATTAAGTGTACACTGTATTAAACATGTATGTGGGTGTAGCTCATCATCTCCTGTCATAAATACACATGATTCCCATAATCTGCTTTACTGTGACTATTTATCTGTTGGCTAATGAGTTACCCCTGTGCATTGAGACCTTGCTACACTAAACACAAGTTACAGTTGGCAGATGAGTTAAAAACTGTCGACATCTCATTTAGCTGCTCTTGCGTGTTTGCAAGAAGAGGCAACACTGATTTCACTGTCCTGTACAACATTCTGTACAACGTTTCCTGTCAAACACAGTATAAGTCTATAGGGTCGGAGGGATATCTAGTTTATGTTGAGTATAAATCTTCACACCATGTCCCTTTCTGCTCATTACCACGAAAAACGTCATTAAATTAACACTGCAGGCTTAAATGGATTCTCCATGTCCATGTGCATCTGTGTTGTTAAACTTGTGTACTTGTATATGCACGCATGAATGAATGTATGAGCCCGTCCCATGTATGCCAGCGCAATTTCACATGTGCTAGTGCATTTCTAATGAGAACATATGGCAGAGGAGAGCAAACATGAAGTAATTGTGTACTTTGCGAGGACGCCATCAGCGAGCCTCCCCTGCTTCACATCCTCTACATCTGTCGGGGCTCCGCGTGTAGAGAGTTCCCCTGCAGTACATCCCAGTTCGATCGGAAGTCTCCTAATATTAGCTCCTCCACTGCTTCTTGCCACAATGCACTGTTTGGAGAGATTCATTATGCTATTGTTTGCCTTTGTTGCCCATTATGGACTTACTCATCTATTGTGGTTGATTTAGTTCCAACACGTCACAGTCTTGTTATTCTTTCCGCCATACGGTTCTCCCAAGTGCAATTATATTCTTCAGTTGTTCACTCTGCCCTTCAACGTCTCTGTTTCTCTTTCTTTCTCTTTTATTAGCTTCTACCAGCACATAGAGTAAATCACTCAGTTGGTCCCAAATATGTCAAAATGTGCTGTGCTTGTTTCATTGCAGGACATCTAAAAAGAGACAATGAGTCTGCATCACATTGAGTTTTTGATAATACATATCCAGGGTTATGATTCAAATCAGTTAATTTAGTATTAAACTGGTTGTATTATGTGTTATAATCATTTTGGGGATTTAAATACACAATTGTTTTTGGATTCCGGTCCTTTGTGAGAACCCATTTAATAAATTGAATATGAAGGCTCATTCTTGACCTTAAAAAGTAGTTTGACAACAATTTTTTACACTCAAGGTCCACATAGTAGCTTTTTCCTCAGCTTTCACGTTGAATGTCACAAGCAGTAAGCACTTACCACAAACTATTTAAGATCTCTGCTGGTACACCCTAAAAACAGGCTAAAATGAAATCAAATTATTCTGGAAGGTTTAGTAAAGAAAGGTTCCACACCTAAATTCCATCAGCCATTCCCTTCAACAAGAAAAGAATGGCTCCAAACTATTTCCAGAAGTAAAGAAATTGAATAAAATGTGACAAATATCACAAGTTTGAAGCCATGGTACTCTGCAGGAAAAATGGTGGACTACCCATTTTGGAATAAGTTGCCCAAGTGAGGGGGTTCAACTATCTTGGGCTCTTGGTCATGTGTGCGGGTAATTCGTTGTGCAGAGCTGTTGTGGTGAAGAGGTAGCTGAGCCCGAAGGCTAAACTCTTGATTTACCAACCATTACCTTCATTCATAAATTTTGCATCTTGATTAGAGTTTGCGGATACAAGATAACGAAATGAGTTTCCTTCTCAGAGTACCCATGCTCACCCTTAGGGACAGGATGAGGAGATCGGACATCCAAGTGGAAATGCTGCTCCTGGACACCTCTCTCTGGAGGTATTCCAGGCACGTCCAACCGGGAGGAGACCCTAGGGCAGGCAAGAACATGCTGGATAGATTATGTATCCAATCTGGCCTGAGAGTGCCTTAGGATCTCTCAGGAAGACCTGGAGAAAGCAGTTAGGGAGTGCATCTGTGGTTCTTTGCTTAGCCTGCTGCTACTGCAGCCCAGTATCCTTAGAATTACATACATTGGTTTACGTTGAACAGTTATGCACGTCATCATTTATGTTCAATGCCAATGCAAAATGTAGTGAGGCAGAAAGTGAGGGTGTGGAGGTAGGTGTTGGATCCTAATGACTCTGGTAATCCCCTGACTTCTCCTCTTCATCTAACAGCAGGTGAATGTTTTCACTTAATTCTTGAAATCTCAACATTTACAGGACGGATTGGCAAAAAAATTTGTACATACATTCATTGTTCCTGAATGATTTGCCCTAATGACTTTAGTTTCCTCTAACTTTTCCCCTAGCACCACCATGAGGTTTAAATTTGTGGTTTTGACTGAAATGTTTGGACAACTATTGGATGGATTGTGATGAAATGTGGTTCAGACATTTATGTGCCCCACAGGATGAATTGCAGTGAGTTGGTGATCCCTTTACTTTTCAACTAGCGCCACTATTAGATCAAAATTTCAATGTGTCCAAATACTTTGGTTTATGACCAAATACCTATAAAACTGTCCCAACAGCCTCAGTTGTACTTTGTTTTGCTAATTTGTGCATGTTAACACTCTAAACTTAAATGGTGAACATGGTTGACATTATACACGCTTAACATCTGCATTGTGAGCATGTCCTGCTGTTAGCATTTAGCTCAAAGCACCACTTTACCTAAGTAGAGCCTTTACAGAGCCTTTGTAGACATTTAAATGTTACTCTCTAGTGGTGGAAAATCTTGTGACAAATGATTTAAACCATTATGGCGCACCATAACTCCCGTCCAACATGATGACAAAAGTAATCACACTTACGTATTCTTGCCCACTTGGATTCAAATCAAAATGTCACATGAGAATCTATAGGTTAAGGGTTTCCAAAGACTAATCAGTATTGATCAATGACAGTATAAATATATACTGAAACAAACTACATCACATCCTTACTGTTAGACAAGGATGGAGCTGACTGGCTGATGTGTCACTTTTAATAAAAGTCCCCCAGTGCCCCCGTCAATTGATGTAACCCCGGCTCTCCGGGCTGAAGCTCCTCACTGTGGGTCAAGAAAAATGACCCAGACAGAGCGGGACTATTGGCATTCCAGAGTGATCATGTCTGGGCCATGCTGGAAATCAGAGGAGTCTTATCTAATCAATTCAATCTGGGCCAGCAGCACGTCTGGGAGAGAGAGACAGAGGGAGACAGCGGGAGAGAGAGGCCGAATAATCAACAGAGATGAGGCTCCCCCACCCTCCTTGCCCTCTCCGATCTTTCCTTGAAGTGGTGCCCCAAAACATTGATCCCTTGTTTCTGCCGCTGGCAAAACACCAAAAATTATGATAAATAGGCCCATTAACCAGCGGGCTGTGCAGAGATCTGAGGAGTCTGTGGACCTCTTGTGCTTGTCTTTTTCTTTCTTTACTGAAGGCCCAACTGCATCTAAATGTGCAGACCTTCACAACAACAACAACACACTGATAGATATCCCCTGCACTGCTGCCACCGCTGTTGTGATTGCTCTTGATTTGTATTCAAATCAGCCTGCCGAGGCATTAAGATGAGATTCATTGTATATTGTGTTGTTTCATTTTACGGCCTACAAATGGCGCGGGCCGCTTGCTGGTCCTCTCTAGCCTGCCGCATTACTGCAGCTCAGAGGCTTTTAGTTGAGTCCATTTGCTCATTTCCACCCAGTCAAACAGATAAACTGCCAGCAATTTAAATCAGAAAGGCAGTGAAAAGAGAGAACCGAAGCAGGTGTTTCAAAGGGAAATTCAAGAAAGAGGTTGCGGTATGTGTCCATTTGCTTTTCAAGGGGTGCGTGCGTTGGCATATGAAAGGCTGTGTGTGTATGTTTGTGTGCTTGTGCACGTAAACAGATATATATAAAAGTGTGTGTTTATGCATTTTTAAGTGCATTATGTCGGTAGATTTGGATGTGCAGTTCTTGGAAGTGATGAATCACCCAAGGCCCTATTGTGCAGTACCTAGGAGTAAAACCACCAATTTTGTTATGGTTGTGCGTGTGTGTGTGTGTGTGTGTGTGTGTGTGTGTGGGTGGGTGGCAGATCCTCACCATGTCTCAGTGTTTTAATAAGTTGACCAGAGGAGCCGTAGAGGCTGCCAAGGTGGAGCTTCTCTCCCCTGAGATGCCTTGTCGCCTTGTCACAGATGGAAAGACAGAACCACGGGAGAGAAATGCCAAAACTGGGCTCTGCTAAGTGTGTGTGCGTGTTTGTGAAAATTTCACCCCCCTACAAATTTTCTCCTCTGCCCTTTCTCCTTTTCAAGAGGCAAATTTTAATCAGTGATATAGGGAGAGACACTTCACTTCTCTACTCATCAAATTTCATCACGGTGAGGAGAAATCTTTTCTACAAATGATATCTGGTCTATAGTGAGCCGTATCTACTGTAATGGAGAGACAAGGCAGTGAAAATAGTGTTACTGTACCTTAACCTTAACAAGTTTTGAAGGATGTCAGGACTTGTTTATTTACTTGCAGCTTGGGAGTCAGGAAACATGAATTCTGAAGAGATTACATAAAGTTGTACAACAATGAATATGCATGAGCGCAATGATGCTTATTAAATACTGTTGGTTATAATTCATGTGATCAGCACATGATTACTAACAGTCAATTGAACACCTCTTGCTGATAAATGAGGAAGTAAAACTCGCACTAACAGAATGTAAAAATACTCCAAGTAAATGAAACATTCCTCAAATAAAAGTACATCAACACTAAAAATTAAATGACTATATATTATAATGTTGGATTCATATTACTGTTGCATTAACATATCAGCAGCATTTTAATACTGGAGCTGGTAAATGTGGAGCTGAGATTAGACTTAATATTCTGTTTATCTGTATTAAACTAAGACCGTGATCTTTCCCTAACCTTAACTAAGTGCTGCCAGTGTCTAAACATAACCATAAGAACTTCAATAATATAGCTGTAGTTACCATGTGTGGATATTAGGGATGTGCAGAGATCCCAGTATTTGTATTTGTATTTGTATTTGTTGAGGCAGCAAAATTATTTGTATCTGTATTTGTATTCGAATGAAAGTGGAAAGAGGCTTAAAAATCCTGTTTTTGTTTTTATGATACTTTTAATTTTAAAAAATTAAAGTGTTACAATAAGTGTTCATGAATAAACTACCTTACGAAGGAGGTCCCCACACTGGGTCTTGAACTGGAGTCTCCCAGATCATAGAAGACTGCGCTGATTTCTGAGCTAAAATTTTACTCATCGCCTCATTGCAGACAGACCTTTACCTATTTATACACCCATAACACATAGACAGCACACTGTGTAATCTGTAGGGAAGAACTTCAAAGGCGATTCTTGCTTTGCACTTGGAATGGAATAGAGAAGGGGAACAACAGGTTATGGAGAGTCCCTTGGGAGCACTTCGCTTGTGTCAGTAGCTCAGCTTTATCTCTGGGGAACACTCCCAACAAATATTTTTTTTAGTATTTGTATGAAACAAATATTCGTACAAAACTCACTATTTGTGCTTTGCCGAATAATGTATTTGTATTCGAGCAGACCCCTACTGGATATTGTCTTGAAAGATCAGATATTTTGGTAGGGGAAAGACAGAAATATATTGTCACTGAGCAGTTTACTGATACGTCATCAATTAACACTTCAGTGACTTGCCAGATGCATTAATTAACTAAAGTGATTTCCTCATTATGTTAACAGAAAACGTAATTCAGTGTTTTCCTCTGAACGTATTTTTTGTTGCAATTTAGTGGTATATAAATGTAATTTGTAGGAGACAAAGTTGCCTTTTCGGTGCTATAATGTGTAATAATGCGTCATATTTTAGAAGGTGATCACATATCTG
Source organism: Thunnus albacares (assembly GCF_914725855.1). NCBI lineage: Eukaryota > Metazoa > Chordata > Actinopteri > Scombriformes > Scombridae > Thunnus > Thunnus albacares. Next base: position 3,461,787 of record NC_058125.1, read on the forward strand.
TCAAATATAGAAATAAATATAGTGGCGTAAAAAGTACAACAACCGTCTGAAATGTTGTGGAGTAGAAATATAAAGCAGTATAAAGTACCTCAAAACTGTATAGTACATTACTTGAGTCTCTAACATCAAAAAAGTCTAAGCTGATATGTCTTGATAAATTTCCATTTCACATGACACATCTTCACACTTTTCAAACAGTAAAAAGTCTCAAAGTTCTCTCACTGAATGTAAATAAACTCATATACTGCAGTTCGGCTTCTTCTGCTGTGGAGATGCACAGGCTACTGACATACAGCCCACCGGTGTCCACGGAACACAGTTATATTTTGAGTAATGATTTCATTGGAGCATACAGTACACTCCTGCATTATTCAACATGTAATACTGTTGTGGAATAAAAAGCCTTACACAACATTTTCCATCCATATGTAGAAGGATATCAAAGGGTAAAACATGCCATCGGTTCCGTAAAGCTCCAGGAGAGCAGTAATGACGCTCTGCTGCAAAACCACTTTAAAGTTTATGTGCTAATGTAAAGTGTTCACAGTGATCATTTTCCTGTTGTGGGCTAGTAGGGTGAGGAAGTGTTTACGACTCACATCAACAAGAAAATGCACACGCTCACCTTTTGAAAAGAGCATTTTTAAATGCATGCATTTATGTAGATATGTGGACCTTGAGCATTGACCCATATATATAACATGTAAATGTGTTATGAGCTATGTTTACCAATGGTTCAGTTGTCAGTACAATGTGCTGTAGATTGGCACCTAGCAAACCATTTATGCTGCCTCTCAATTTTATACAAAGTGTACACTATGTACTTATGAATTATGTTAGTATTATATCAGGTAAACAAACAAATGATTTTAATTGTAATTTACCATAACCTAGAGACTCCCTTCAGGAGACTCTTTTTCTAAGTGTTAGCAGCTCATCAGGTTCTGTAAAAAGTATCCAACTACAACATGCCAAACTCAAAAATCAAGTGACTTTAGTATATTTTTCCAGCATGAAGATATTATATATTTAAAACAAAGGTAGTATTAGCATATAGTATGCATCTGGGACACAGTGTAGACTATACAGCTGGAATGATGAATCATGAATTAACTCTACAGTATTAACGATCATGAGACGTTTCTGAATCTATACTTATTTTATTCATGCTGTGGCTGCTCTGTTGCACAAAGTGTGTCCATGCAATCTGGAGCAATATACCAGTGGTGGAAAGTAAAAGTACATTTGCTCAAGTACTATACTTAAGTACAATTTGAGGTACTTTTAGTTTAATTGAGTATTTCCACTTCATGCTACTTTATACTTCCACTCCACTGCATTACAGAGGAAAATTTAGTACTTTCTACTAGTTACTGCTGATGTAAACCCAACATTTGTTGCTTTACTGCTTTATATTCAATTTAAATTACTAAATAATAGGAGACTTTTATTGTGAAAAATTTAAAGGAAATGACGTGTTCCAAAAAAGCAGTCGACACAACAAGATCTGTAGATATTTGGAGCTCTTTGTTGAGCAGATCAGTTAGAAATAATGCAGGGAGGAATAGTACAAGTAGAAACAACCACAGTGATGATGATGTTTGATGAAGAGCTGCAGACAACCAGAACACCTCCAACAGGTAAACTACTTGTTTTACTTTGCCATGCTGTGTGATGGAAAAACACTCACAGCGTGCCAGCTCGACTCAAGTCATAGTTTAGCATGACTACCCCCAAAACAATGGAAAAATGCCATAATGTTAGCGGAGTGGAGCAGTGAACTTGCTCACTATGTGTGAGGTAGATGACCATATACAGAAATCCATCATGGGTCGATGTTGGCTCGGGCTAAAAGTAGGAACAACCATTGGAAACTGAGCGTCCAGAGCAGTCTGAAGCTGGTGCTTTTTGCTCACAGGGATTACTTCTACATATGTTTACCTCATTATTTGACACTTTGGACATATTAATATGAACATCCAACATGTAATATTATATATATATAACTGAAAATGAGGAAAAGCATAATAGGTCCCCTTTAAGTAGATACTGCTAATAATACTTTCACTAATATTACTAGCATGACTTGTACTTTTACTTAAATAGGATTTTTCATTCAGGAACTTTACTTGTAATGGAGTATTTTTACATTGCTGTATTGGTACTTTTACTTATGTAAAGGATCTGAATATGTCTTCCACCACTGCAATATACTACGTGTCAATCACCCAAACACATCTAAATGCAAATCCAAATAAGATGTGTAGATACACAGTATGCAATCCTATGTGGAAGGATTAGAGCATCCAGGTTACTTGCATATCTAAGTATGCATAAACACGCAGTCCCATGTACTTTCACCTTTAAGTGCAGATGCTTCATCTGTATCTCTCTGTATTCTCAGTATGCTCTCTGGTTTTAATTGCTTGTACTCTGAATTTGCTCTGCTCTTATCTATATCCTTCTCTCTGCCACCTCAACAACCCACACATGGATTATTCAAGTTTACCTAATGTTATTTATCCAGTTTTTATGACTAATATGTTTGTAGATCATGTGCCTGGATTTGAGTATACATCAGCAGCAGGGAATATTCTAGCTGCTGAGCTGCACGAGCCAGGAACATTTCTGTAGGATTTCTGAGGTGGCAGATGGCAGTAACTCAGCCTCATCATACAGTAATTTGTTAGAAAGCACAAGGAAAGCAATGCACCCTAGATTGGTAAGACCCTGAGAAAATTTCAACAACAACAATTGTTTGCATACTTTTCATTTTATGAAGTATTGGCTGACTTAAAGCCAAAAACAACCAAAAAAAAACCTGGCACTTTCTGTCCTCAGAGGCATTCTTTATTCTGATTAACTGTAAGCCAGGTGGTGTTGTTGTCTTATCCTGCTCATTTGATTTACCTAAACCCTAATCCTTACCTTCATTAAGAGCCTTTGTCTTCTTTTACTTAGTTTTCTTTACATTTTATTTAAGGTCTGCCATGCAGCTGTAATTGCTTTAGTGTTTGCACTGCGTTTCCCAGGGATCACTGTGCAACACTGTAGCTAGTGCTCTGACATCCCTGGACTGACAGCAACTCCCACACATCCAAACAAACCAGCATGTGTAGCTCCATTCACAGTAGCAGCTACACACAACACAGTGACAGTTTCAACCACAGCTGAAGAGCCACCAGTCTACACAGATGGTTCGACACTACATATATCTTAAGATATCTTCCTTAGCATAGAGCCAGAACAGTGACAGTTACATTCTGGCATCAAGAATAAAATTTGGCATTGAAAACTGAACTGGAAATGGAAACATTGGCATTGAAACTAAAAAAATACATCTTACAATCTTAATATCTTATTTTATTTTGGTATTTTTTGCATTATGATTTGTTTTTCAATGGATTTTTTTCTTCATGTCTGTCTTCTTTCAGTGACAGTTTTTTTTCACTGTCACTGGTTTTCAGTTTCAACTTTCTGTCAGCGTTTTGGCGGAGAGAGGAGGACCCTTGCTGGGTCCTCATTACCCAGTATGACTTGCGGTTTTATGAGGTTATCAGAGGGCGATGGCATTATGGCGGAGATTTTGTGCCAGACTGTTGTAATTTTCGCTCTAAGACTGTTAATGTTGCTTTATTAAGATTTAATAGGTTTTCAGGTGAGAAAGTAATCATATAGATTCCCAATATGTGGTCCGTTTATCCAAAAAATATTCGTTAGTAAATCTGCTGTGACATTGTCGGAGATGTGAGGAGCTGCTGGCCAGGTGAAACCAGCCGGTCATCTCACAGCAGCAGTCTGAGTCCTGTGTCGTCATCCTGGGGAGAAAATGATCCAATGACCTGATCTGCAGGTCTTTGGTGATTTACTGCTGGCTCTTATTTCTCTGCTGCGTTGTGATATGTGATATAATTCCTTTTGGAAGATAAATGTTGGTCTCACAGATGAAATCTAACACTTGTAGCTGCCACATTAGTTTGTTTGAATTAAGCAATATTACACGAGAGGGTGTGCTTTACCGTCATTGTTGGTACTTCAGTGATGCTTATGACCTCCTGACCTGTCGTGCCAACAATGACGGTAAAGCACACCCTCTCGTGTAATGTTGCGATTATACAACATTTAACAACAAAATAAAAGATATAAACACAATGTATTCATATTGTCACAGTTCGCTCTGAAAATAAAAAACTTTTTTTTAAAAAACAATCACTCATGTCAGTAGACTCCTATGTAACGAAACCTAGTTTACTACTCCAGCAAGTAGGCCGACCCTTAGTAACGACCTAGCAACAGAGACGATTCCTAGTCAGCTAGCCAACTGCAGCTAATGCTCTCTAGAGATCGCGGCATTTCCCAAACTGAATAAATACCACACATATAAACACAAAACCGCTTTACTAGTGTGTGCGTGTGGAACTCATCCCACAGTCTCAGAGTTCAATCCACTTGGTAAAGGGTCTGTTTTGTTTTCCCCACAACTTAATCGATTCAGTTCAATCAGACAACTCAAAACTCTGCTCCAGGTTTTCACCGCAAGTCCCTGCACAAAACAAACCAAACCAAAGACACTAGCAAAGCAACATACATAAAATAAAGCCAGCAGAAATGTCGAATAGGTCAGACCACCATATTTAACTATATATCTTCAAACGTTACAGAAAATGACAACAGATAAAAACAAGTTTGCCAAGTTCACATATCTCTGCAATTCAAATAAACCACCAGTCATCTGCCTAGAAAAGACTGTTGTTGTTGGCGCAACGTCATGGTCTGTAGTTCTAATGAATGGCGGAGTAATATTTTCAGTGATGAGGCTTTTTTTCATTTGAGTGCGGCTAGGTGTGCTGTCATGTTGACTTGAGCACATTCTAAGTGTCTAGTTGACCAATCAGATTGCTCGGTCGGAACTACGTGTTGTATAATGTAAAGTGAAGCTTCATGTTTTTACTGGACAAAACAACAGCGCTGCCTCTGGGGCTCTATATGTACAGATATCACCACATTTCAAAAAATATAAATGTATTAAAATGAAGAGATCAGTATGTTAAATTTTGTTTTATTTTATTAAGTGTCCTCCCCAGAACTTGCCAAGTCCTCAACACAACTACCTGACAGTACTGTGACAAAATCATCTCAACTCAAAGCTCTACTCACAGACTTTTTCTCAGGAAAAAATAACCTCAATGACAGAGAGATGCAGTAGATTATGTTATTCAGTCTGTAATATAGCTATAATAAAAATCCAAACTGTTATGTGGCTTAATAAAATAAAAAGAAAATTAACATAGACTGATCTGTTCATTTTAATACATTTATATTTCTTGAAATGTGGTGATATCTGTATCTGTAGAGACTCATATAAGGTCCCAGAGGCATAATAATCAAGTCAAACTTGTGGCTAGTGAATGATAGTGAAACCTACTAATCTGCATCTGTGTTGTTTTCTGTTGTCCACTTTATCTGTAAAAGCAGCTCCCTTGTTCACTCCAGCATTCCCCTTTAGCACGCTTGTCCTCCTTTGACTAATTAATCTGACTGCTTTTTCTTTGGATTTCATGTTCTATGTCAACTCAAGCAAAGAGGCGCCCACTGCTTATGCAATCTCACTCTATTTTTTTTTTTTCATATGGTGCAAACAAAGAACAAACACAGAATTTTCTGTATGGCTGAAGATTGTTTCTTTTATTCGAGGAAAAACCAACAGTGGGAGCTTAGACAAGTAAATGAAAAAGCCTGACACTTCTGGGTAATAAAGTCTTCAGTTTTCAAATCTTGCTGCTATTTGGCGAATTTTATGGCAGATTTCAGCTTTAAGATTGTCTTTTCTACATAACCACATTGTACATAACCACATTTATGGAATGTATTGAATAGTAAACACAATTGGTCATAGGAAATTGCTAAAATTCTGATATATCACAAGAGTTGAAGTAGATAACCACCAATGAACAGTTGGGCAAAAAATGAAATTATCCCCACTTTGTAAACCCCACTGCTGTGAAAGTGAGACAGCAGCTCATCTGGTAAATCACAATCCTTTTTCGTTTACTGTGATCTTTGAAGCAACAAAATGAGTTGAGACTTGAAAGAGGATTTTGAAAACAGCCAGAAACAAGAATAAAAAAGCAGCACTCGGAGGAAGGAACAAATGAGTTCTCGCTGAGCGAAAAACATCTCAGCCTTGATGGAAAGTTAAGATGGTGTTTGTGCGTTGCGTCAGCTTTTTAATTACAGTGCTACAGTATGTTGGAGTAAACAAAGTAGACAAGATTAGCAGAAGAAAACATTGCACTCAAAAGTGAGTATTCAAAATATTACATTTCAAATATGCATGAAAGCTCGCCAAGTGCAGTCACACCGGGGCAACAGCAGTGACTGGTAGAATAATTACTGGTATCTCTGAGACATGTTGTGCACACACCTGCACAGAGATGACAGGGAAAAGCTGCTCTTCAACTCTCCACTTTACCACAGAAAAGCGACAGGATTTAAGTATGTAAGAGGAAGGCCCCGCGCCAGGTTGAAGTGACTTGAGGGGGCCGTTTTTTTCATAAAATAAAATAAATTGATTTAACCATGCAATAGCCTCAGAAAGGCTAAAAAACATCAACATAAGGCTAAACGAAGCCACCCAGCGGCTGGAAGCTGACTAATCAGAACACAATGAGTTCATCAGGAGGCGGGCCTTAAAGAGACAGGAGCTAAAATGACCTGTTTCAGACAGAGGCTGAACTGAGGGGCTGTGTGAAGGGTCAGGGAGTGAAATAAGGAGTTTTTTTTTAAAACTTTAAATCATGGAAATATATTCCAGTAGAGCCCCAGATCCAAAATATAGACCTTGAAATGTGCATAATATGTCCCCTTTAGGCGTGTGAAGCCTAAAGTTATGCTTCAGGACATTGTTGCATGTGTAAAGTGTGAGTAAAACTCAACCTGTTACACAGTTTGGGTAGACAGCTGTATTGATTAAAACGGAAACTATGTGTTCCATCAGACACTTGAGAGACAGATGACTAAAAACGCGGCTGAAACGCCTCCAGCGTCGACACGCCGTTACACAGAAAACAACGTTTGCAGCTGTTATGATGCACGTCAGACGCCGCTGGTGTGTGTTGCTCTTAAAATTAGCAGGACAGACACTGAGAGCACTGCTGATTGCAGAGGGCAAAATAACAAGCCCTTCAGACTGAATAATGAATTGAAATGAGATTGCAATTCAGCCTGATGATCAGGACACACTAAAACATTCAACACACAAAGAAACAGCCATTTTTCACAGTAGACATTTTTACATGTCATAGCAAGAAAGGCACAGGTGTAATTAATAGCATCACTAATGGCTGTATTCCATGTAGTTTGACTTGTACCAAGGCATCATGGCTTCACCTGTGTACTCCTGCTATATGTCAAGTCAGAATGTCAGCTGTTGAAAAAGGTTTATCCCAAGTATTCATGGGAAATTCAGTGTAGTTCCCAACATCTAAAAACTATATAATGTATCACAGAACAAAAGGAAAGGAAAGAAAATAATTAAACACTTCAATAAACTTTAATAATCCTCTCTGATGAAGTCTCTTACTTTATTCCATCCTCCTGTCATCATTGTAATAAGATCATGTGATGACTGTATGATCAAATTCGATGAAAATGTTTTGTACATACTGAGAACTCGTTTACTGCCTCCTCTGTGCTCCCAAACAGTCTCCTTCTTTCCACACTCTCTTCCTCTTATTTCTGGCTACTTTCAAAATCCTCTTTCAAGTCTTTTGGCTTTTCATTTCCTCGGAGCTCACACTGTGCTTGGCCTCGCTTGTGTGATTGTGAAGCTCAGCTGAAAGGCACGACTCAGTCTGTGGCGGAGGGATTCACTCCTGTTTCCCTTTAACACCTCTGACACACGAAATAGAGTGCGAAGGATGAAAGAGAAAGGGTTTCTAGCTAGTTCTAACTCAGAAGGTTTCTGTTTATCAGATTTTTTTTTCTTTAAATAAAGTCATGGTGGTTTGTCCTTTAGGTGAACTAGGGATAAACCTTCAGTTAAGGTCAGTCAACCTGTTTTTAAGGCTTAAATTAAATCCTTCAGACATGCATTGTTAAGTGATCATTTGTACCATAATGAGACTAATGTAATTGTCCATGTTGGTATTAACTCTGACTGCACAATTACTTTTCTCACTTTATTATTTACAGCTATATTCCTGCTGGTGACTCATGACTCATCTATATATCTCTGCATATGGAATGTATTGTTTGAAAGTGACATTTAACATGTAACTTTCTTTTGTTTAGAAAGTCTCACAACCCTGTTTCTTAACGATGATGCTGGTATACAACAGATATACTTTAGAAAATATGTTTTGTAGCAAACATACTGTAATGCTGCCCTCACTTTGTCTTTTATCAACATAATGAGGAAACATTTCTATTTAAACTATCTGCAAATGTTAATGTCTCTCCTACAGTAAGCGGCTAAAGCATGATTGACGTTTTTTAAGATTATGGTTCAGTAATTCAAGGCACTTGGTTAAGGTTAGAGAATGATAATGGTCTTCATTAAATATTGCAAAGCTCAACCTTGACTTGAAGCACAAGACACAACACATTGAATTTTTTATTATATAACAAAATCCATGATTTTTGGCTGACTTTACCAAGGCTTTAGCTCAGTCACTAATGTCAATGAATTGACCGTTAGTGGACAGCCAATGGTTATTCAGTTAAATTTGGCCAAAAAAGTTCTGCTCTATAAGGGAGATGTCAAAGAATAAGAACAGCAATGAGGATTCTTGTGTGAAGTCTCAAGTTATAATGGCTGCACTTTACACCTGCATGAATATGACTGGATGTTACCAGTCAACTGATAGCCACACAGCTGATGAACCAGCTAGTGATAATTTAGCATGAATTTAGTGGCTGATGCCAAACAGCTCAATCACTTCAGTGCTCTGCCAGAAATGACGCAATGTATCCATTAAGTTCCATTTATGGTCAATCAGAACTGGTTTGTACACATGCTGTTTGACCGCATCAGAAATCAAATGTGTTTATAGTTGTTCCAAACAGCTTCACTCAAAGGCGGAGTGAGAAGCCAACCCAGACAGGGGGAGGTGGACGGGGGAGATGCAATATTGTTTACATACAGGGATAATGGAACATATTGTCAGACAGTCAAATGTTCACATGAAAATGGACATAAACAGTTGTGCCATGAAAAAGGAAAGCTATAGAGAAGTTGAAAACCTGACTCCTTTCTCACCTTGGCACAGCTGGCCAATCACTCTGTGCAGTGGGCGTGAATGTCAGCTTGTCAGTGTCAGAAATAGCCCTGCACAGCCCCACCTAATCTGCCGTCAGAAAGGTGTGAAAGGAGGGGGGTTTCCAAAGCTATTCAACCATCCGACAGGCACGTCTGAAGGAGTATACCGACCCTTACACTTAACAACACCCAACAACATGTGGGATGCAGGATGCAAACCCTGTCCGGTGTCAAAGCCCTGTGCTCTTGTGTAGTATCAAAATGTCCCACTTCCTGGACTGGAAAAAACATAATAAACAAAATCCAGGCAGGAATTCCGATGTGTTGCAAGACAAGTTCATTATATATAAACTTATTTTGTAGGAATAGACAGGCAACCTTTCAATATGCCATGTATAGGCATTACACAAGTCTTTAGTCTTTTAAATCAGCCGAATCACTTCTCCACAAATATGAAAGAGTGTGGACTTAGGAACAAATATGTAATATATAAACAATATTTCTGTTGTTTAGTTCTTCTAGGTCTTGCACTAATACAAAAAAAAGAAAGTGGACTTTTATAAGTTCCAATGTGCAGCAACCATGCCCTTCATTACACCCTCAGGTCAACTGCTGTAATTCACACGTCCATCCTACTACACTACATCGTTTCCACATTTTTTTTTTTTTTGTGAGATATAACTCAAGCAAAACCAGTGAAACCAAGGCTTGTTCACAAAACAGGATTGATGGAAAGCAATACAAAGAGTATTTTTAGAAGATAGTCTGGGAACGAATTAGATCTACAACAGGCAGAGGATTACTGTGCAGCTTCCTCCTGTCAGCCCTTCTCCTCCCCCTACTCCTCTCTACAATCTCCCACTTGTCTCCTTCAGTCTTGGACTCGTAGCACAACTTCCACAGCAATAAGGTAAATACGTTGTGACTGATGGGAGAAAGCACGGGGCTAAGTATAGCCAGAACCTTTTGTACTCGCACCTTTCCAGGTCGCAGAGGCCCCGGGGATTACAAAAGCAATTGTGCACCTATAGCCTTACATCAAGTGATACAGCCACGTGTGCTCCTTCAGGCCATTAGCCCCCAGTGTGTTGTGGCTTTGCACTCCCAGTGTAATAGTCAGCCAACACACTCTACACCTCCACACACTCATAGCCTCAACACCTGAGCTCAGCAACTTAATGTTGTTCTCTTTTTTATGTTTTGTCAAGTGCTTAAGTCGTGATTTGACTGGTGGTCAGTGTATCTATTTATAAGCTCGACAATGAACCAAAAATTCACAATTACCAACAGTAGTAGTAGACCAAATTAGTCTTGGTATGTTTGATTCCCCACTCTACCCCTCTGTAACATTATTTTGAAGGACGTTCACTTGAACACCAATATGAACACCAAATAATGTATGTGGGCCAACTGTGTAGATAATTACATAGTGTTAGATTGGATATAAGTTAATTGATGGGCTAATAATGAGCTCTAATGCAGCTACAGCTAACAATCAACTAACACCTTTGTTTTAAATCATTGATTACTCTGTTGACTGCTGACTGAATGTGTTCATTGTTTAGACATTTAGACAAAAGTTCATTGTACAATGCTAGAAAATAGTCAACATAGTGCTTAGCAGAAGTTCTCAGAGCTCAACGTTTCAGATAGCTTGTTTTGTCCGTCCAACAGTCCAAAACACAAAGCTATCATTTTTACAAGTCACAAATCACACAGGAATTCTGCTCTGATCCAGAGCCGTTTACTGGCGGGAGGAGAGCTCAGAGTTTATTTTTTAAACGTTCTCTGTGGCTAGTGGCTAGGCAGGCTAGTGGCTAGGCAGGCTAGTGGCTAGGCAGGCTAGTGGCTAGGCAGGCTAGTGGCTAGGCAGGCTAGGGGGCAACGTCATCATGCAGAAACCTATGTTAGGTCATGTGAGAAAAAGTTCTTAGAAGGGCTTGGGAAAATAGCATTTTGATGCTAAAACATACGTACTTCATCCAAAATTTGAATGTTCAGATTTGAATACATATGTAACACTAATATGAAGCCACAGAATGATATAAAAATCTGAAAAACTCAAAAAATAAATTACCTTCCCTTTAACCAAGCCAACAACAATACTTTCAAACATGGGTACATTTGCAGTTTTGCTGGAAGATTTGCCTAAGGGTCAACTCATAGTATACTTCAAAGCTCGAGATTGCCCACTATTTGTGCTTTGCCAAATATCGAATTTGGATCCAGCCCCACCCCTACTATATGGTTGAGGTTTTGTTAAGTTTACACAACTAAAGATACTTGGTTGAAAATAGGGAACGATTATGGGCATGGTTAAAAGAAACCAGCATTGATGGTTGGTAGGATATGAACTCTGGTCTCCTATGACAAAGTCACTTGGCTTCTTTGACCCAACCATTCATCCCGACCCCCTCGGGCAGGGTTAGGGCATTAGGGTTAGGGTTAGGGTTGGGGTTAGGGGTTTAGTAATGAAGCTGCTCCCACCTTTGCTCCTCACAGATAATAGTCATTAGTCACATAGCCACAAGAGGTCCTTGTCATGAAGACTTAGGTGTTTGAACAAATGATTAATGCTGTCGTTTTTCTGGTGACAGCCCCTTTAGTCACTGTAGTGGTGGAACTCTGGAAACTTGAGTCTTTTTCTTCTTTCATGCCACATAAAACCAAACAGCTAAGCTCCTGCTCAACACTCGTAGCTTGTAACTGGCAATGATTTAGGGCCCCAAATATGGGCCTTTTTCTTCATTTCTCTGTCATCTCGTTTCTCTCTCTTTCTCCCCCTCTCTCCCACAATTCCTCTCATCTCCCACTCATGCCAGGAGTGGTGGCTGCTCTCAGCTGGGCGTCCATTTTGTAAGTGCCTAGGAGTTTGTGGAGTGGCAGTTCTGCAAGCAGAGCTGCAGAAGAAGAGGCAAAGATGGGAAAGAGGCGATGAGGAGAAGAGAGATGGATCTGGTGCCAGGAGTGGGAGAGGGAGAAGGCAAGAATCCAGAGTGGAGACAGAGAGAGAGAGAGAGAGAGAGAGGGAGGGAAGGGAAGCAGAGAATGATACATCAAACCAGAGAAGAGAGAGGAAAGGAGAGAATGGAGTGGTGGACATGCGGCTGTCACAACACTGCCTGATCAAAGGCCTCCATGTCCCCTTCAAAAAATTAACTTATGTATGATGCCAGAATTCAGAAATGTAGTTGAATTTAGCCATACAGATCAACAGTTCACTTTCAAGTCATGATTTATTGTATGCCAAAGTTGGCTTTCAATTTCCTTTGATATATTTTTGAGGAATACAAATTCCAACATGTTTGATTAAATCTTTATCTTAAAGTTTAAGAGAATTGCAATAGGAGAGAAAAAAAAGAACAGGCATAAAACTTATATCCCTTATTTGTTATTCATGCATAAGCTCCAGCTCCTCTTGCCTCATTCATATCATACTTCAAATGATTTGGCAATCAGGCCCCAGGGGAGACAGGAGAAATATTGCTTGGCGTTTCAGCTGTTCAGTAATTATTTCTCAGGCAGTAGCGAAGACGCCCAGAGGCTGATGAAAGACCAGTAGATCTTTGGGGGTCCTCTGAGAGCCTCAGCGCTCCATGAGAGGTGCTCCATTAACTGAGGCATCATGGGAAATCTAGCACTGGGAGCTGGACAGTAGCCCACTGTGAATCATCTCACCAACCAACATCTAAATAGGCTCTTTTTCAAAATGGATTTCTGTCAGCACAGCATGTGTACACAAGTTGTATTGTTTGATGCAAATAATTTGCCCAGAATCTCACCATCTCCTCATTATGTGGCAAGATTTCTTACAACTGTTTTAGAGCTACATTACTTATGCTACAGCTAGTCGCTCAAATTATTATAATACGGTAATATGTATATATTCTTTTCAGCTAACAGTAGCATGGTTCCAGACTTTTCAATCCTTGTCCATATCTTTCATTTGTTCAGCAGTTCAAAGAGGTCTGGTGTTGTGTTCACTGACGGTTGGTTCACTCGGTTACATTTGACCAAACAACACTTTGTAGGCAGAAATAAGAATGCGGATGTCAACCTTGTACACAACTAGCTACCTAGCTATATATTGAAAAATGGAAAAATAGACACAAAAATGGCGACAAACATGAATGAGATTGATGCACCTGTATAAATTGTTGTAAGTTGGTTTACAGAAATAAGAATTCTTAAATCTACATATTTCATTAATAGAATAAAAAAATATTAGGTTAACTGCCCCCAGCTACCACAGCTTCAGTGTCAACCAAAAATGACTTCAGCTGTACAGATACATCACTCACTAGGGATTGGTTAGTGCTAAAAATAAGGGCTACAAAATAACCCAACTCCCAACAAAAAAATCAGCTAACATGAACTCAATGTCAGGTTAAATAAATGAGGTGAAACAAAACGGTCTGATTATCAGGCTAGCCCAAGGCAAAAATCTAAAATATGAAGAGATCCTTTAGGTACTGTATGCTTTCATTAAAGGTACCCTTTATTAAGTTATTGACCACTAGTATTACTCTGGAGTGATTTTTTTGTTTTCATGAACGGGTCTGTGTTGAGCAGTGTGATACATCCCTGCTGATGGTTTGACACTATTCCACCTGTTAACAGTTGATGACAGTAAGGGGCCGAGAAACGTAGCAATGTGCCAGCAAAGCACTGAGTGATGTAAACAACACAGGTTTCAAATATTAATAAAATATTATAAAATCAATGTTCACTCATTAGCTTTCAACCATGTTTCATGGCCTTCTTCAGTGAATAGCACAGAGCTAGTTAGTGAAACTTGGGTTTAGAATATTTTATTACAGATGTGTTCCCACAAAAAACTCATAATAGTGTGTTTTTGTAGTTGACTATCTAGAAAAATTGGGACACTGATTCTGTGAGCACCACAACTTCAATTCAGTTCACTACCATTGGGGTGGAGGAAAAAATCTTATACAGAAATCAAAAACTATCTGCATGCATAGAACCATAAGAAAATATGTTTTTCCATAATTAGTGTGAACCTTGCCTTTAAATCTTATGGCTCCTTCTCTGTGTTACTTTCTTATAAGAATTAAAGCTTATTTGCCGTCTATCCAAAAAAGATTTACTTCAAACACAGCTCCAATCAGCTTGGCTCACAGAAATACATCATTTGCCAGGGCTATCTGTCTCTTTACATACAGTAGATTGTAAAGACAGATGCTATTATAAACCAAAGAGATGAAGTGCTTGCCAAATGATACAGTTCTATAATCTGAGAACAAAAGATTTATCAGTCATATAGGCATTTAAATTAGTTTTCTTCTAGATCGTTTTCATTTTCAGTTTGGATACCTTTTATTTTTCCCCACCCCCATCCGTTTCCTCTATGATTTATAGCGTTTGAGGCTATGATTTGATCATGTTCTCCAAAGCCATCATCACTAGCAAAAGGTCAAAGGTGCTGTTACTCCCTCTATTAGTCCACACATGCCATATGATCATAAACTTCAGAGAGGGAAGACTTTAGCTGTTTACTAGAGCTGTAGATGCTTTCTGTCTGATTACAAATCTTAACACATAGATGGCCTCAACCAATCCATTCATGGACCACATGCTTTTTTAATGCTCGCTGGATTAGCACATATATGATGGAGCTTCAACAACATACTAATGAATGAATTATAACAGCCTGCCTTTTGTTGTGGACTCAAAAGAGAATAACTGGATTCTATGTGAACAGAATATGAAATGATGCTGGGAAGATAAGGGATCCACATAATTAGAGCAGGATCTAGAGTGGGGGATATGTGAGATATGTGAGAGTGCTGTACAGTATGAGGGATTAGTTTGGATTAAAGCAGTGGTTAAGGGCTGTGCTCTCTAATACTGCTCCCTCATTTGCCACAAAGGACTGAACACAACATGTTCTGAGGCACAAAATTACACTATTTTTATCCTCTGGCAACCTGGAGAAAGTCGCCTCTGCTTTTATCTCTTCAAGCTACCACATATGTGTAAAGGCTCTCTCACGCTGCCAACATGCATCACCAAGACCTTTAAATAGAGAGCAGAGATGCCAAGTGCCTCATTGCAGGTTTAGTGTATTTGTGGTACACAGTGGTAGTTTTAGAATTTTCAGATTTTTCTAGTGTCACAGCTGGGCTTCCCTCCCGGCTGCAGCGCTGCTTTTCTATCCCGTCGTCTTTGACGACACAGGCGATCCAGCAGTTTCAGACTGATTTTTAAACTGTGTGGATTAATCTAAGTTGTGCACGGAATAAGATGTCAAGAAAGATGTAGCATCAATCTACAGCACTTAGTAGGATTTTTACAGATTAGAGTAACTGTAGAGCAGCCCTCAGTTATTGTGGATGATTAGACCTCTGTCAGGTTAATGCTGGATGGAACCATGCTAGAATTATATCATGTCACCAAATAACTATTGAGAGCTATAAAGGTGTAAATGACAGCAAGGCTGTCAGAAGAGTGAGGGAAGTGTCTACTCCCACACAGTCCTATTAATAAGTCTAATCAAGCAACGCAGTGTCTGTGGAGTGTGAACAAAAGTAATGTCTACATTCAGTGTTATTAACCAAAGTACTTATATGTATTCTTGAAGTCTAACAAATGTGTCAAATCAATTAAAACATCTGCAGCTAACTTTTCTTCAAAGTTTGAACCCTGCATTGTTTATAGTACGTCCATGTCTACTAGCTTGCAGTCCTCTTTCTCACTGCCTTTGTTGGCACATTGATGCGTTTCTTTGCACGTTACCACCACCTGCAGATCAGTGGAATAGTGTGAAACCATTGGCAGGACTGTGTATCATGCCACCCGCATGCATATGAGTCCTCACACACTAGCCAAACAAAACAGGGACACACTCATAAAATACCGTTCCATAGCATTACTAGAGGACAAAAACTCTGCAGGGTGACTTTAAGTGAAAACACCGGTGAAGGATGGACATGTATCTGTAATGCCTAAATTTATAAAATGTGATCTTTATTGTTAATAAGGCATATGAAATGACAAAAAACTCCATCTCTCAGTACTTTCTGACTTCTGTCTACCCTGTCTGTTAGTTTGTCTCAGCCCTACACTCAGTGTCTCCCATTGATAATATCAATTGTAGTTTAAATCAGATGTTACTCAAACAGGAGAAAATGGTGCATTTGTAGGGACTATTTCCAACAGTGGATTAATCCATTTCAAAGCACTGTCATAAGAGAGTGTTGTGTTTGAATATAAGCCTGCTGCATCTGAAAAGGAGTGGCCAAATCAGCAGAAACCAGCACATGAACATATTGTAATAGAGCCATCTGTACATACTGAATATGTGAGTGCTTCTTAACAATCACAGTGACAGGCGTCACATCACTGTGGGTACAGAAATAGTCCCAAAGCAAATAGGACCTTATTTGACCTTCTCCGGAGACGAAAGGCAACAGAAGAGACGACGTGTGACTTCAGACAAGGGCTTTGTAGTGTCTGACGTTCTGGAGTCGAGTCAATGTTCAGATTTGTAATACCTGCTGTGAAGAGCAGAAGGAGTTTCTTCTGTGACTGCTCAGTATTCCCCACGTAGTCCCGCTGCCAGAACCAACCTTAAGGCTCACCCCCAGCCTCAGACACACAGCACGCTACTGATGCTTAAAGGGCTGCTCGGGGCATGGAAGGAGGAAGGAGAACACATAGACTCTGCCACCTTGAGTAATGACTCATCTTCTTCACAGTATCACGCATGTGTCACACTGAAGTTGTATGTCATGGATTTTTAAATACTCATCAGTTCATGTTTTGGAGGATTTGTCAGAGCATGTGAAGCAAGAGTTTAAAAGGAAGGAGCAAAAGCCTGACAAGTAGATGCAAATGCTTTCAGGGTAGAGAAAATCAGATTAGGGTTTCATTGACGTGTTTGGCTATTTGCAGCCCAGTGAACACATGACACTGGGGATAATCTGCTCAAATAGCTCACAATAATTAAAAATATTCAGACACGCACCAGCCCCTAGCCTTCATTTTCTTTAAGCATCAACATGTGCCAACATGGATGGAGCACACACACACACACACAAACACACACACATCCACACTCCACCACAGCCTTACAATTACACAATGTGCATCAGAGGCATGAGGAGCTTTACGGAGTGCATTTTAAGCTGAGTCAGTGCTAATGTTTTTGTTCTTCATTTCGATTATGACTAACTGCCATGCGTAAAGGAGATGCAGTTCTACATGAGCTCTGGGAGACAAAACAATTCTAATCCTCTGTGAAGGATCTTTTTTTTTTTCTGAATTCTCTTAACTCAGATCAAAACAAATGTGTTGATGCTGCTTTTGCTCTGCAGGTGATTTTTTTTTTTTAATTAATTAATTTTTTTTTTATCCTGGTCACGTTACAAAAAAGTGACAACTTTTACAACTTTCTTGTAGTCAGAAATTACAGCTTGGATAGTTCTGTTGCTGGCTGCTGTGTGACATGGTTTTCTGTTGCGTAACAGTTCATGGGGGTGGGGTTGGAAGGTCATGCTTATGTAGACTTTCAGATTGGGTGCATGTTAAGGGACCGTGGAGATGTAAAGCCTGATCCTGCAGCAGAGGACAGATTCATGGCGGCCAGTCAGACCAGAATTTCATTGGTACAAATTTACTTTTGGTAACTGAATAATGATCCATGTTGTTATAATCTAAAATGATCTGTATTTTTGTCCATTTGGCCATCCTCCCTATCAGTAATAATAATGGCTTCATTGAGCTTCAGTTCTATATGGCCACATTTGAAGGCGAGGCCTGCCATGATAGCCTCCTGCAATGATTCTTACAAATGGCGTAAATGGCCAAATGTTGATGGCAAAAGGTGTGAGTGTGTGTGTAATTGTGTGAAGAATGAAAAAAAGAGAGCTTGAGAGAGAACCTTTCCTAATTTCTCCAAATTTCTCACCTCTGCACACCCGGCAGATCGCTGTGTAGAATGGCCTGATTGTCAAATTGCCTGTTTCAGAAAGTTACAGAAATGATCAGATAAAACCGGCTCAACTTTGACCTGCTGTACTTGCTGCAACGTGAGCAGCACACACAGCGTTTGTTCACTGACCTTCAGCTTGACCTCCAAATCAAGTGGTTTAGATAATCTGGATCAATTGTGTTCTTCTTTACAACCTGTCTCTTACTGTGTTCTTCTGGAGTTCATACCAGTGAAGAATTCTGAAAAATGTGTGGAATGTTTCAGTTCTAAACACCTATAAAGTTGTGCACTTTGGATTAATTTTCTGTACTTTTATTGGCTTCCAGTCTCACAAACTGTATTTTTTTTACTATGTACATCTCTATATGGTTATATTTGCAATCTGAGCTCACTTGGAATTGTAAATTAAATTAAATAGTAATGTGAATTGTATTACTTTTTGGGAATGTATCACTCTATATCTGGAACTTATGGTATTTCTTTCCATATTTTTTTGTTAATGCTATTAATGCCAACCACACAGAATGGATAACAGGCCTGCAGAGTTTTCATTTACAGATGCATCTCAATTTATTCATACACACTCTACAAAATATTTCCAGCTATGATACAGTAATAATGACATTTTTAAGGTCAGAGTAGCAACAGTTTTTCTGTAGCGTTAATGAGGTTCAGCGAGATTGTCTTTGTTTCAGTACACACCACACACACAATCCTGTAGGTATTTTTTCCTGGGGAATGGGAGTGCATTTAGCCGAGAATTCCCAGGAAATATCAGGATCTCCATTTCCGGTATTCAACCTTTGAACCAAAAAAAAAAAAACCCCACTTTAAATAAATAGTTCAAAACATGCTTGTTGTGTACAAGCGTGTGTCCTGATCCTGGTGTCGGTCAAACAGCTGAGTATTAAAGTCGGTCAGGATTGCACTCAGGAGTCAAATCTGCACAGCTGCTGTCGTATCTCCTCTGTTAGGCATCCGGCCCAGAATTGACTCTTCTCTTTAGAGCTGATTAGATTTTTTTTCCATCTCTCCCTCTCTCTCCTATGCACTCTATATCTATCCTTCCCCTCTGCCTCGAGTGTGTGTGTGCAGCTATTAGCTCTTTACCCCCGCGTCTTCCGTTTCACTCCATATGTCTAATCCATACGCTGAACTGGTAATACCAGGAGAAAAAAAAGGATGTGTGCAGTCTGGTGTGTCTCTGTATGCAAGCATATTCCCACATCCCATTCACACCCGGATGTCTCTACAGTGACCTTTACACCGAAAAAACCAGAAGAAGAAACATTAAGGAAGATCTATGGAGGCATTTGACTTCATTGTCAGTTTATCTCTCCATGGCTGCTATCTCGACGTGATTCACAAGCATGCATGGAAGACACCATTTGTATGATAATGTAAAACAGACTCTGTGGACTGGCTGCTCTACAGTATGTGATGCCATGCAGGAGACAGCTGACATAAGCACTTATTGAATCTTGCCAATGATTCAGTAGAAATTGTGAGTAATACAGAGGTATAGAAGGATAGAAAATGAGGAGAAGTAGCTGGTGCTGGTGGTTTGCCCTGTAAATGTCAGCTTTGCAGGGCCACTGTCTACCTGCTTTTTAGGCTTTTAAGCATTTAAAAGACTTACTTAGACGTACTAAGTATTTACCTGGTAGGGTAAGTACCACTGATAAAAAGTAGGTAAATACAGTAGAACTACAGCTGAAATACTAAGACAAACCTCCACTATTACCCATCAACTCAACTAAATACCAGTTTAGGTTGGTAATAACTCAGATATAATTGCATACTTCCTAGGAAAGTAGGCAATAAATTCTTAGAAACATCTCCTCTATTACCTATCAATTCAAGTTACAATTGTAGTTATCAAAGATTTATGTTGGTAACAGCCCAAGTTTAATTATGTACTATATAGAAATAATAGTACTTCACAGTACATTACTTTTTCTTAATATAGTTATTGTTCATGGCTACACCCATTTATAAAGGTATAAATAACCTATAATGATAATAGTAGTATATAGTGTAGTATAATATAGTAATAGTGGATGTAGAGGTTTTTCTTAGTATTTCAGCTGTAGTTTTGCTGTAATTACCCAATAAAATACTAAAATTTACCGTATATTTAGCAGGTAAATACTTAGTAATTAGGGGACTTTAAAAGGAAGGGTTACCCAATCCTTTACATGATGTGAGTCTTTTGTGCTTGTTTCAGCTCTGAGAGTCGACTACGGTGACCAGATTAATGAGCAGCCAAGTCTCCATTCCACCCACTCCCACTCCCACACCGTCTTTAGAAGAGGCTTCCAACACATTGTGGATGATATGACATGATATAACACACTCTCCCACCTCAATTCATATCTCTTTGTTGAGGTGCCTTTGAATAATGGGAATGTACATTAGTATACTCAGGGCTCCCAAAGCCTGTCTGGAGACATTACCGACAAAATGTTTCATCCAGAGATAAAACACAAATGCATAGTGAGGGTTGGGTGAACATGTGCCATCAGTGCGAAATATGAGGCATTGATTAGTAGTAAATCTACTGTGGCTGGTGGGAATGCTGCACTATAAAAAGACATTTAGCTCAGAAACAGAATTCAGACTGCTCACGACCAGTGTAAATTGAAGGATTTTAAAATATGTCATACAGATTAATTAAGAACAAGATCCTGTTTACTAAACACAGTTGAACTTTACATCCCTAACAATCCATTTTCACTCTAACACTGAACATTCTGTTTCTTTATTTATTGACCTACAAGTACAATTTTTTAAACCCCTTTCAGACCTGCACTTTATGACCTAAATGGCAATTTTACATTTCAGTTTCATGTTTTAGTCCCTTTTCTGAAAAGTCACAATGGCTTTTCTTACCAGGGATGTGGCTTAGATTTTCTCTCTATGTGGAGAGAGATATATGTAAGAATTGTTTTGCCTTCTTAAAAATACTATAATAAAACATGTAATTTAATTAGCAGAGACAAAAATTGTTTTATTGAACCATGATATACTGTAAATGAGCCTAGTTTAGGTTGTGAAGAGGTTCCTCTCACGTCAGCCTATAAAATGTCTTTGATAGGTTTTCTTTTCCCCATATTGTGCAAGGCAAAGACCATCAGGCCCCCTGACTTTTCAACTTTTATTCATGCCAACTGCTCATATGAATATACAGCATGATGTTTTTTGATACAGCATGTGAGCAAATATGAATTAAATGACAGTCACAACCTAATGTCTTGTTCTCTATATTTTTCTTATTGCCAATATATCCCATGAAAAGACCAAAACCACCTATAAGCTTTCTGGTTCCTACTGAACATGTAAATCTTTAAAAACAAAACAAAAAAAAACAGCTTACAAATACATTAAAAAAGGCTCAGCAATTTCTTAAAACAGCTGGTCATTGTAGTTTTTAGCAAAGGTTATTAAACAAGAGAATATAGTGCATTTGTTGGGGACTATTTTCAGCAGTGGATGAATCCACATTTGGTGCTCTAGTGAGTATTTCTGGCAGCAGGATGGTGTGTGTGTGGGATTGAGTCAAAATAAACTACAGTGTGTGTGTTCATTGTGATGAAGGAACAGTCACCCAATGCAACAGTGTGAATCACTGATGTGTTTTTAATAGTTTTTAGACAACAATGGAGCTCTATGGCACAGAGGTATAAGATATATCAGGCTTTGATACACACATAATACTTGTCAGTAGATCAATTCATTGTTGGTTTGGGTCTTATCATGGGATTTGATGACAATAAGAAAAATATAGAATATCACCAGACTCATAAAAGAGTCAGCAGATTTCTATATGGTGAATGACATATCTTACAAGTAAATTTGTTTGGGGACCTACAAGGCTGCTGATGATAAGATAAATGGCCTCTTGTGTACCAGATGCCAAATATTGTGCAAGCATTGCAGTTCCATCAGTGCAGTCGTGCTGTAATGTAGACCTACAATATGTTAGAATGACAAAAAGCTGTACTTTAATAGAAATAGATGAAGGCAGTGATTTTAAAGATTAGATGCCTTCACTGATGCCCAGTTGAAATCAGATATGCCTGTGGTGTATGTACAGAATATACAAAGTTTTATATTTGACAATGATGGGGGATATGTACATGTTACTAGACAATTTGTATATTAAAGGGGACATATTATGCACATTTCGAGATCTATATTTTTGAATCTGGGGATGTACTACTAGAATATCTTTGCATGATTTACAGTAAAAAAAACCCTCCTTATTTAACTCATACCGACCTGTTACACAGCCCCTCAGTTCAGCCTCTGTCTGAAACAGGACGTTTTAGCTCCTGTCTCTTTAAGACCTCCCTCTCAAGGAGGCCACTCTCCTCTGATTGGTTGGCCCCTGGATTTCTTTTTCTCGTCTTTACTCGAAAAGTCAACTCAAATACATCCATACACGTTCAAGCCGATCTGAAATATGAGAGTGGACAACGCGAACAACACGTAGAACAACCTTAGCAACAAAGGCTAAGGGAGAGGTAGAAAAATTTTTTGCAAATGATGTGTTAAGAGCAGGTTAAGCCCTGGATTTTGACTTGCAGGGAACATTTCTACATACGTTCACCTCAAGTTTTAAAACTGACAATGTTTAACATAGAGATACAACATCATAACAGTTTATAAATAACTACAAAACACAAAAAGCATAATACATCCCCTTTAAGCTGTAATATGCAGTATATTATTTGTAGGTTCAGTAGTGTTACACGGTTATTGCACAGGGATTGTTTTCTGACATCACATTGCTAATTTAACTGTTCATCAGAGTGATGGCATGTGGATACAAAGTGTTCCTAGTAAACAAGACACCAATCCAGCTTTTTTAAAGGTAATAATTGAAGTTGCGGCATGAAGATGTATAAAATGCACTTAAATTTCCCTGAAGCTTACGAGAAACGGCCTTGGCTCAGACTGACCACAATACTTTTCATGGGAAACTGTAAAACCATGAATACACTATAGAGAATGTCCTTCACCAAAACAAACCCAGCTCAAGCCCTTATTGTGACAAACACAAATGTTTTTAAAAAAGATTTTGAATCCCTTTCATTTCCAAGGCTGCTGTCCTATAGTCACAGCTGATCTGTGACCTCTCCATTAGAGAGAAAGCTTGGAGGGGATTGAGAACAAATCACATTATTATTAGCTGGAGGTCATGCTCACCCACAGTCCTGTAAGTGGGTGTGTGTGACTTTTGTGTCACCAGTGGAGAGAAGAGGTTTTTAATACCAGTGACAACAGCGAGCAGCCCAGGCTTTCAGCTCTAATACTCTCCATCGCTTCATTAGCAGGGACTGTGTGTGTGTGTGTGTGGGAAAGAGAGCAAGGGAAGAGCAGCGTTGTTGCTGTCATTCGGCTGCCATTATGCTTCAAACAGCCCACGCAGTGGCAGACAGAGTCAAAGAAGAGCCATTATTAATGTTTCCCCTCTGAAATGAGTCGAGGAAGAAGAAGCATATGGACTCTCATTGTCTGATGGCATTGAAGTCCCCTTTTTGGGGACATGAAAGTGGACACAATGATTTCTATTACCGGACCTTATCAGGCGCTTAGCCAAGAGATTAGCAGTGGTAATTCTCTCTTTTTTTTTTTTTTTTCTTTTTTTTGGGGAGGAAAGGTCTTTTTTGAAAGAGTAAAAGAGAGGAATGGATTCATTAGCCTGGAACGGGTCAGTCAATAGCCACATTTTGAAAATTTCTTTATTATTCAGAGTCTGCTGCCAAATGAAATTCAGTTGTTGACTTATCAGCATCCCCTCAGAAACAGGGCTTTACCAAATCCACAGAGAACACCGGTGAGACTCTGTGGTTTGGGAGACAACTGAGTCTCTATTGAGTCGGGTTTCAGTGGCCTGGATTTTGTCGTCCAGTCAGCTCCGGGGATGGCATCGTTCTGACTGAACAATGAAGTGAGGCGCAAATACAGAATGAGCGTGGAGTCACTGAGCTGTGAGCTTCATCACCCTGCTTATTAATTTTGCTTCTATACCCGGCTTTTCTCATTTGCTTTCTTCAAGAGATGCTACTTTTTGACCCCTGAGGACTGGAGTCAGTGCCACTGCGTGTTTTAATCATGTTCCTCCTTCATCCATATAGACTAGGAGTCCAAGTGGAGGCTAGACTGAAAGCAGACCTGAGAGGGAGGCAGGGATTACCCCTGCACACTCTCCTAGGGATTTGAAGCTACATATAAACCCACATACATGCTTGGACATGCTTGCCACGTACTCTAGCGGACCACAGTAAAATGTAATGACATGGACTGCCGAGGAGGCCCAAGCACCCCGCTGTGATTGAAATGGAGACACAAAGCTGTGGGAAATTGGAAGAAAAGCCAGTGCTCAGTCTCATTCTGACGCATGCAGCAAGGTTGTTTTACTCATTTCTGCTGTGTAAACCACCATCCGTGTGCTGCGTTAAGCCAATATCACAAACTCCTTTTAAAAAGGACCATTAAACATTTTGTCCATTATGCTTGCTTTCCCCACAAGACATCCACCTGTTTAATAGAGACGACTTCACACCGTAGCTATCTGCAAAAGCAGATTATCCCCAGGACAGATTGACACAGCCGTAGATCTTTTACCTTTAGGTAATTATTACTGCAGTTGTTTTCCTGCTCTTACATGTCTTTAGTCTCCACGGGGGCTGAGTTAGTGACGCACAACTCCCGAGGATAAAAGTACATTTGCCTTGAGTCGCAAGGTGTCTATCAGGCAGGGGCTGGGTTTCCAACTGGAGTCTGGAGTCTGACCTCAAAGATCTGCCAGTAATTAACACAGCAAATGACTGACAGTCTCTGTGGCTCTCTCCTTCTTTGATGGATAAGACTATTTAGCCGTATTAGAACTCCGATAAGGACAAGCTGTTAATGTAGTGTGAGGAGCCTGACTGCTGTGGTTCACTGCATTGATATTTTGTCACTGCTGTCTCTTTTATTCATCAGTTACTTTTCTATCAAAATATAGCACTTTCTTAGAAGGTTTCGCAAAAGAAAATGCGACTCAGTATTTTTCATTAACTGTTCCGTGAATATTCAGTAAAGGGCATAGAAAGATTATATAAGCAAAAGTGCCTGCCACACTTCTGTAAATCCAGGCACACTGTGGCACTTTGGTGCAGTTTCCCAACTTTTATGTAATTTATTTCACTTTTAGGAGTTAAATTAGTTTCCAGTATTCACACATAGAGAACCATATCTGTTTCAGCCAACCATCTATCCATTTTCTAGACACGCTTATCCTGTTTAAAGGAGAATTTTGCAATCATTGTCTGTTGGTGTTGGGGAGTATGGCTGCATATGTAAAGAAAAGTAGTATAAAGCCTTTTGCAGCTCTAGAGGAGACTGTGTGAAATCTGATAAATTACCTCAAGTGATGTCACTTAAATGATGTAACTTAAGTCAGTGGCAAATGGGGCTACAAGTTTGTAAATACAAACATCTGGGGGTGTGAAGTTAGCAAGAAGTGAGGTTACCAGACCTCTGCAGCAGCTCCAGGTCACATTAGCCGCTACTAGCATAACGCAATCAAACAGTCGAGTTACATTGTTGGTAATAAGGCGCCAGGTTTTGACACGGCAGAAGAATGGGTTGAATATAAAAGACAATATCTCTGGTCCTGATACATTGATTTTGCTAACTGTCTGATCTGAACACAAAGTCCAAAATGGAGGAAGCTATCATTAGCTGTGTTTCACTGTGCAATTTTATAACCCTGCTCTGCCAGCATATAAACTGCTCCACAAAAGAGGCATGAAAACAGTTGTTACACAGGAATCATTTGACTTTGTCTTTAATCTAAACTATGCTAAGTTATGGTCCACTTAGCAACCAAGCTAACTGCTAGGCAATAAATGTGGCAATTAGCTGGCTAGCCAGCGTGTTACCAGTCAAGTCACCAGCCATAGTAGTTTGTCACCTAGCTCTGCAAGTATTTATTACGTCATTAAACTTCTAGCACCACCTGTTTTCCCATGATATACAAATAGGTTTCACTGTGCCTGTGTCTGGTCTGATCAGGCACTTTTCAGGTTTATCAGATACAAAAACACTGCACCGGAGTTTATAATACCAGCCTGATACTGGCCCCTGAAGCCTCTGCTCACCACTGTGCACTGTGGTGTCCCTATGTTCTCTTGAGAGCATGGTTTCTTGTAACTCATCGGGAAATCTGTTTAGACACCCTTATGTGCGCAACGCCCCTTGCCCTGAACCTCCAGTCAACACCTCCCATCCAGTCCTCATACGCTATGATGTTTCTGCTTGAAAAACACTTGAGTCAGAAGAAAAATTCCCTCCCTTTTTCCCCTCTGTAGAGTAGTGATCCACATTCTGCTCCTCCTCTACTATCCCTCTTCCACACCCCACCTCGAGGGAAGTTGTATTTGTTATTCCGCCCCGGGAGCGAAGGCCTCTGCTGGCCGCCAGCTTGGATATCCCAGACCATTAACAACATGACAGGGGGAGTTAGGTTGACTGGCATGTTTATTGTTCTGTTGACTGGGCAGTGCTAATGAGGCCTTCGCGCTGTGCCGGGCCAGCAGGATTACCCCAGCATCACAGGACAAACACAAACAAGACCCACTGTCACTGACCATTTCCCTGACTGTGCCCAAACACATATACTCAACACGGGCGCAACTGCCTGATACATTCGATGGTAGTTCAAAGTAATTTTGTAGTGGCTTTTATATCAGAGGTCAAGCAGTGCTGCTTTGCACTGGAGCGAGAAAATTAAGAAGGGAAAATTAGTACAATGCATATAATTGACGTTTTAATAATTTATTCACTTGAAAATGCATGAATACACAGCATTATTGGAACGGCACTGGCTGCCCTACAGCAGGTCAAGAATAAGCCAGAAAATGCTATAACAAACCCAAGTCTCATTACATTGTGAATTTGAAGCCCCAGTGAAACATCAGTTATAGTATCTTAAAGGAAGTTTACACTGTTTTTTAACCAGGGTTTTCCATTCTTATGGGTCATGGGTCACTTTCAGATTTTACATAAAAAATACCAAATGCTTGTTTCTTAGTCCCAACTAAAAATAAACAAAGAAATTAGCCCCCTGGATTAGCTACAGTACTACCACTAACTGCAAGGGGATCTACTTTCCGAGTGACTTGCTGGTTTGCTGACAGCAGGACAGGGAGAAATTAATAAATTAACAACCTCTTGTAGAACTATAAACAAAGTTTTGGACAATTTATTTCTTAATTCATACCTCTGACCCATGATATTGCTTTGTTAGTTACTACAAAACCAAGCTAACAAAGTCAAGTGCAGTTTTATATACAGTAATGGGAGGCTTTAGCGAGCTGCCATGAATCACACTTGATTGAATAAAGTTATGTAGTGCAGGAGTGTAGGATGAGTTATCAAATATATGTTTTACAAGAAAAGAGGGATTTGATATACATATATAAAAAATAGAACCTGGAAAATGTATTTTGTATGTCAGTTAGACTTTAACATGCTAATGTTACAATATTGCATATTGTCATATTAATGTTAGCTTATTAAGCACAGTATGCAAAGCATCAGAACTATTCATACACTCTCATTAACAGACTTATCAAGAATTACACTGATATTAGACAATTCCACACCTCACAATTTACATCCAGTGTCAATGCAGGTGGTACAGTAGTGTGCCTTTCATGTAGTGAAGTGTAAAGCCTTTAGAGGTCTTGGTGGTGGTGTTCCACAGCATGTCTAACTTTCACACATACTTCACATCCTGCTTTTTTTTTTACTATAACAACAATCATTCATTAACATTAATAAATCATACTGTTAATTTGCAATGACAGTCTTTGCCTAATCTTAACCATACTGTAGCTGTCATGTGCCATCTTCAAAAAGTAGGTATTAAACAAGCAAACAATAACAAAAAAAAACATTTGTATCTTTTCTCTTGACCTTTCCAGCCCCAATCAGTACTTTGTTAGATATGTAATTTATGTTTGCTTAATACTTTTTTTTAACCTGCTTTAAATAGCAGAACGTGGGATTGTGTCGTTTCATAAACAAAGGCTCCAGTATGTTATTCATAGCTACTTCAATTGTATTTTATTAAAAGCACAACAACATTTAGTTCACACCTCTTAGAAGTGCTTAACTGAACAGTTGTATCTGTTATTTTCTCTAATTTCTTGGTGAAGTCTGGTTGTATATTTGACATTGTACTTTACAAAGTGTTGTATTCTTATCTGCAGCATATGTAGCATTAAGTGCTGTGGTGATTTTGTTTTTCGCATTGCATAGTCATTTGTGCTAGCTAAGTAACTGTAGCAATGTGTTTGTATGATATTTCACAATTTAACTCTAGTTAAATGTGACATTGACCATATCAACCTTTCATTTTGAAGTATTGTGTTTAATTGTCTACTGCCAACATGTAACCTGAAGGCAGCACCACACAGGGCAGACACTGGCAGCGACAGCTCTTACAGACTCTGTAGTCCACAATTTATTCAGACACTAACATTTCTTCCAGGCCCCTCCCTCTGTCTGACAGATGCAAACAGTCTAGTGCATTCACTCAACATCACTCAATACACGCGCATCTTGAAAGATGTTCAAGTACCTGCGGCAGCCTGCGTATAATAGCAGCCTGGTGATTTACGGTTTGTTCTGCTAATTGTCAGAGGTGCCAGTGTTAGCCTCATTAGCACCACTGCTAGAGCTGATAAAATGGTTCTATTGATGAACTGTGCTAATGAGACTACTGTGGACCAGGTGATAAAAGTCCTCTCTACAACATGATAGTGCCTCACCTGCAGCAGAGACCATTTATGTGAGTGTCTATGTGTATTTTTGGTATTAAAAGCAAATATCCCTTTTTCAAGAAGCTTGTTCATTAATGAGTCCATTCACAGAGAGGATAGAATAAAGAGTAGCATTGAAGTGCTCAGTTTCTATAGATGCATTCATACGGACCAGTTTTGTTGAGGTTTATGCATCTTTTAGTATGTTTTTCAGTTTATTTGGCAAGCTGAGCACAGTGCTATTGTGATTAATAGTCCCTTCCGAAAATAAACTATGGTACCATTCATTACCAGTCAAAATATAATATACGCCAGCTGGCTTTAAAACCTGGAGTGGTTCTGGGGTAAGTCCAAGTTTAGGGCCAAAAGTGCCCCAAAAGTCCCAGGTTTCCTGCATGTCAATTTATTTTTCTGATTTGTTTGGGAATTTGTATCAATAAAATATAACCTCAACTATAGCTTGTCTTGTATCATTAGTTTATCTCATAGTGTATATTTAGTCTGCTGTGTGAACTGTGATGTATGTGAACTTGGAGGTGACAGGGTACATAAGCAATGCACAGAGAAAGGTAGTTGTGTTGGTGAGGAGAGGGTCAATGGGGGGCCAACAGCAAATTTTGCCCTGACGCCCCCCAACAGGTTAAGCCGGCCATTTTTTTTAAATGGACCTGAATCTCCACTGCCTAAATCCTCTAGGGTTTATGGTTTTAAGCAGATTGGGTGTTTATATATCTGTCAGCGATGAACTACATGTACTTGGAAAGTCAACCATACTTCTAGACATAGGAATTTGTAAAACCTGCAACGTTTAATTAAATGGGTTGGTTTTTCCACTTGGTATGATTCGTTTGGGCAGATCTGAACATAGCAATTATACTAGGCTGCAGACCAAAACAACTACACAAGACCCTTCAGAGGAAGAGACCTTGGTCTGGTCACAAATAAACTCTGGACAGATTTATTTGTTTGTGCTGGGAACTTGATATGACCTGATCTGACCCAACTAGAAGGCATACTCTGCAGTTTTGAGCTAAACACCTCATAGACCATCGAAAAAAGTAAGTGAAAAGTAAAGCTCAAGAACACGCTTTATTTTTTCAGAAAGACAAATGGAAGAAATGCCAAATGAGAGATTGCATGGACTTACAGAAGCTGGTGAAACAGAGGTTCGCCTCTATCTGCCACTCTGGGAGTGGGAGCTGTCCGAGGTGCTGACTCTGTCTGCACAGTACACTATTAGAGTGAAACTGCTCTGATTTCCAGAGTGTTGTGTTGCTCAGTCACTTACTGTTAAACAGTAATTACAGAGGCAGTTATTGTGCCCTCAGGCTTGTTTAATGTGTATATTAATTATTATGCACTGTATGTATTAAGAACTTTCATGCAAGAAATACAGTGGAGTGTGTTTTACATTAGCTTTAGTGAAAGTGCCTGCCTTGTGTTCTGTCACTCCTCTTCTGTTGTTTAGGAGCTCTGTTTATCTACCTCAGCATAGCTCCTGTTAGTTGTCTTTGTCTCAAAGTGTGGCAGCTCTGGGAGTTAACAGTCAGTTAACTTAGTGTGTAGTTATTGTACCTCCTCTCTGTACTGCAGTTGTGTTTATCTTGACGCCACAAAATCTCTGCCTCTGCCCCGAGTATGTCTCTGCACGGGTGTCTTGTTCCAAAAATATAATTTCTAAACACCTTTCATACATGCCAGAAACTGTGTTGTATGTAGAGCTGACAAATGTAGCAATGCAAAGATGTGCATTATATACTCGCCCCCACACTTTTCTTTCTTTTTTTTTTAATCTCAAATTTACAGTCACCAAGTTCCCAGTGCTTCTGAAAACAATGACAACTTTTTCATAAATGCACTGCACCTGGTCCCCGTCCAGAGCTTTTATATAAAGCAAATCTCCCTCTGTTCACAGACGCACCAAAATGTCTGTTCAGATGCCCCCCTAGTGAGTAAACAAGATGGAACCTGCAGCGCCGGAGCACTGTTTTAAATTGAGAGCTAGCAGAATGTGACAGCTCCTTCAACGCTGCTGTTAGACATTCATTATCATTAAGATGTTGGTTTCCATACCTGCTTAAGTAAGCATTTATCCCCAAGCTGTTAGGTCTCCTTCAGCTCACTCAATCTCTCGCTCTCTCTCTCTCTCTCTCTGTCCCATTGCGGGTGAATTTGCAACCCAGCTTTGCATCAGCAGTTACAAAAGGAAGGCACTTTTTATATTTTTCTTGATGCTCATCTAAGAAATTGATGTACAGGATGCATTTTGGTCTTTGGGAAAGGGAGGAGAGAGAAAGGCTGTGTGTTTGTGTGTGTCTGAGTGTGTATGCACTTTGCATTTCTCCAATTCCATCCTGTTTCCAAAAGACTATTACTCTAACTTTTCATCCATATCCACTTGACAGAATAAAGACGTTTCATTAAGGCTATCTCTGCACGTGGGCCTGTTTAATGAAATGCATACCTCTGCAGCTTGTAACATTGGTCTTTGTGTGTGTGTGTACCTCATTTAGTGTAATTTGGAAATATGGGGCTGCCTTTAACATTTGTAGTTGCAGATGTTCCTGTCCTTGCTGCAGCTTTAACCCCTTCGGGTGTGTCTGCATGTGTTCATATAATGCATTTTGATGGCAACATTCTCCGAGCTGCTCCATATAATGAGAAAGCATGTCTCTCCAGGCTTTGGATTTATGACTTCATGGTTATCTGTAAGATATGCGGCAGTGGAAGTAATTAATGTAGGACTTAATTGTCCAGTGAGCGTCTCCTCAGACCTCGGATCCCACCTTCACTGCAACCCTGAACTCTAATAAGCCCACAGGGACGATCCAGCGTACACCGCAGACTCAACCGAGGCAGCCGCATAATTAGTCTGCAAACATGGCCTCACATACCCAGGCTGAGCCTGAGTGTGTAGCTGCACTAGACAAGGTTTTAAATGTGGAAAACACCCATTCAGTCAGATTAAATAATGACATTTGACTGTAATAGACAACAGTAGCCCAGTCCTCAAAGAAAAAAAAAAGATTTTTGCTCATCACTTCTTTCTCAAATGCAGCTCAAAATTCTGAGATTAGGTAGGGTCACTGGTGGCAAATCTAGAGATTCAGAAAAATTAATAAGTTGTAAATCTTTTCCAAGTTATTATAAAGTAAGTGAGAGAAAGCAGGATTCATCATTATTTAATCTTTGCCCCCTCATCGTCATTAGTCCTTAATATCTTGAAATTTTAAACAGTTCTTGCTGACTTTCAGTGCTCATTTCCTACTGCAGTTTTAAAGGATTGTACCAGCAGCTTTGTAAGTTTGACTTCATTTACTACAAACCATGTAGTCTTTACATTACAGCTAATCCTTTTGCACACCATGCTGCTATGTCTTAGAAATGAGAATATTTATGTCATTGTTAGTAGCAATTGCTTTCTATTAATTTCACTATGATATGGAAATCTATGAACAGACTGTTGAAACATGTTGTAATCCATCAGAGTGAGCATAAAGTCTGTATCAAATTTTAAGATGAATATTGATACATTGTCATTATGATGCATCACAGAGCAGATGTTTAGAGTTGATCTTCTCTTACAAGAAGGCTAGTGTTATTCTACAATTCATTTATTGTCAACAAAGCCAACAAAAAGATCAAAACCAACAACATGTTAGCGCATCTCTTCTTCTGTTTGTGGCTGTCAGCCCAGATCTCATTGTTTCCTCCTTAAGATGAAATACTGTAAAAATGGCTCACAAATATACAGTTTGATTTTTTTAAAGGTTCAATAATTTCCTAGAAAAACTGGTCACTTTAGTTTTTAACAAACATTACTCCAAAAGGAGGAAATATTGCATTTGCTGGGAACTATTTTCTTTTGCAGATGAATCCACATTTGGTGCTCTAGTGAGTATTTCTGGCAGCTGGACAGTGTGTGTGGGATTGAGGCAAAATAAACTACAGTGTGTGTGTTCCTGGTAATGAAGGAAAATGTCAGCCAGTGCAACAGTGTGACTCACTGATGTGGTTTTAATAGCGTTTGGACAATAATGGAGCTCTATGACACAGGAATAAGATATATCAGGCTTTGGATACACATGGAATACTTGTTAGTAGATCAGTGCATCGTCGGTTTTGGTCTTTCAATGGGATTTGTTGACAATAAGAAAATAGGAAATATTGTATTACCATACAACAGTAGTGCAACGGTGACTAAAATTAATGCATACTTATGGTTCATTGTGAGGGATTACACAACTCAAACAGCAGTCTGCTAATTGATTCATACCATATGGAAATGATTGAACACAGAAAACAGACACCTTGGAGGCAGCAGGGGAAGAGAAAGAAAAAAAATTACTTCATTGTCAAGTGATTCCCCATAATATTTCAACCAATTATCTAAAACTCTATAGCATGTACTTGAAAATGGCAAGCAAAACCTTCCAATAGGGTTGGATAAAATGATGATGCATAATGGTACAAATCGGTGCAGTATAAGAAACTGTGAAGATTGCAGTTATAGTTTAAAGTTTGCCTCTCAGCTGCTCACTATCTCATGTGGTGACATTGGTGTCTAAATAAATCCAAACTATAATCCACCATGTTAAATCCTAATTGCCGAAGGCCCTTTGACAAAAAAAAAAAGTGGGATGAAGACTGGCTATGAAACTGAAGTCCCTCCCCTCCCCCTTAGTTGCCCTTTTCACTTGCACATAAGCATCCCCTCTTTCCGACTGCAAAAGGCCACAACATATATCCCTGTCCACCTTTAACAGCTTTCCAATAAGAAATGAAAGTGGCTCTAACGCTCGCTAGCAGCAGCTAAGTGAAATATAGGAGTATCAGTGCTATAGGAGGTCTGTGTAGATTATTGACAGAGCTGCTTGTGCTTCTGTCAGCCGTGAGTGATGTCTCTTGCCACTGTAGTTGCATTCAGGAATCTATCAACGGCTAATAATTATGTGTACATTTACGACAAGGGGCCGGGTTTAATGGATCGATTCCCTCACACTCCAATTCCCATTCTGCACATGGATTTCCTGTCATTTTCATGAAGGATTTTGCATCAGAAGAGGTCTCTCTCTCTTTCTTTCTTCCACTCTTTCTCTCCCTCCCCGGTGAAACATGTTACTTCCTAATTCAGTGTCACCTTTAACAAACGATGGCTCAAACCATATTTAATGTTTTTCCATTCTGTCTTGCTGTTTTTTTTCTTCCCATAGACAGAAAGTGGTTAAATACATTTCAACAACAACATCTGGAATCCAGGAAATAAAATGAATCATTTTTCATGGCTGGCTTTAGTAAGATGTGCTAACACAGTTCACAATGCATGGCTTGATCTTATTGGTCTTTGTTTCTACCCCATACGGCCTATTTAAACTAGTATGGTGGTGTTCAGACCGAAATTAGCCCTGTGTTAAAACAGTGCAAGGGGCTGCAGTGGTGGGGGCGTGTTGTTCAGGTAGTAGTGAGACAGAAATTCTGGTGACTATGAAGGCCATAGCAGGGTTCATGTCAATTTCATACTCATCAAATCATTTAGTGAATCTTTGTTCAATATGTAGAAGCATCTGCATTTGTATGGTACCACACTCATCTGTTCAGGTTTTTCCTTAAATTTGAACCCATATGTATTTACAGAACTTTATAGGATCAGTTTTGGTATAACCCCCTGAACTCCATCAAAGGCTGTATAATTTTGACCTTTGGCTGCCACTGATGTGTTTCACAGAGCTCACTAGAATCACCAGGGAGCCCTTCTGCATCTCGGTCAAACATTGCAGTTCACTGGGCAGGCCTTTCATGAATATCACAGCTCGAGAGGCCAGCCTGCCAAAGTTTTTCAAGCATCTGTACAAATGACAAAAATGGAAAAAAGCTTGTTGGAGTGTCTAGAAACTACACATCTAGTCCCGTGCTGCCACTGCCGCTGCTGCTGCTGATGGGCCGGCAGGCAAAGCTGCTGACATAAATAGATGCAGCAACTTGCCACCCCCTGGTGTGTAAGGACTCAGTGAAAGTCAGCATAAAGTCCAGCATTCTATTTGAGGTCAAGTTTTGAGTCCTATTTCATAAAGCAACAGTATTTAGTATTTTAATCTAACGTGTCTCAGGTCAACATTTTTTTCTTTTTTGCTTGTGATAAAGTCAAAGTATTGGCTGTTAGACACAGAAAGAACTGCCGTATTCAGCAGGATTAACAAGCAAAGCTTTTTATTGCAGTGTGACTCAGTGTTGTGTGATTAAGGTCTGACAGTATGCCATAACTTATGTCCATAGCACAGTTACCACACTGTATCTATAGTAGAGCTATTTATCATCCTCCAGTGAAGGATTAAGCAGGGATGGTTGTTTCAAACTGATAAGAAACATAGCTGCAGCATTAGTTTAATGTATCAAGGTACTGGTTTAACTCTGCTTGATGTGACTTTGGATAAATAATAGATAGACTTCAGGCAAACCTTTAATAAGCAATGAAAGGTCTCAACTTGTTCTTTTGAGATGCTTCCTGTAGCAGGGAATGTTGTAAGCCCAGCTTGTGACCTGGTGACCTTTCATTTAAATCAAGTGGATTTGAAATTGACTTACAAGTTTGTTTCTTTTCTTCTTTTTTTCATATTTCCTAGATCATATTTGAAATTAAAAACGCAAAACTTAAACATTTCACCAGCATTTATGCCAAAATAAATTACGGAGAATTACATAAGAGAGTCCCATTATTTGCTCTGTTTTCCCCTTCTTCATTTAATGATAATTCAGATACATTAAAACCTGTCTTATTTTCATAGTTTTGGACATTTTTACTTTGTCAGATTTAAAATAAATTCCCAGGTTAGCCAAATTTATTTGGAAGAGAAAACAAAGGTGAACAATAAATTTATCACCCAAACTATTGAAAATATCCATCACAATTTACAGACCGACCTCCTTCTTCAACTTTGTCCGAACATACTTACTGTAGTTGTGTGCGCACAGTTTTCCTTTACAATTAGCAATTATTAGCAACATTTCAGGTACACTTACTTTCAGTCTAACCTCCAAATGAAGTGGTTTAAATAATCTAGCAAAACCGGTAGCAAACAGTCACCTACTGGAACAACATTAATGATGAATAAATCCAATATTGACTCTCCTTTTAGCTCTGTTTTGGTTTCCACCAACCCCTGAGAAAAATATCTGGCTCTTTAGCTGCTAAATGCTCCACTATGTTCACCAGCTTGTTGCTAACTTTACCTGCTGTTTGGTGCTGGGCAGTTAGTGGTTTTATCAGATCATTTTAACTGAAAATAGTTGCTTGCTGCTGCTGGAAATGAATGAAACAAAACTGTAAAGCTGTGGGCTTTAAAACCAAAACAATGAGCTGAAAGACACTAAAAAGCTCTTCAGAGCTTCAGGGAACTGCAGAATGAATGGCGTCTTTTACATTACACATGTGCGACTTGATCCATCATTGATATAAAAGTATTAAGAAGTGCAGCTTTAAGGTAAACTAAGAACATGATTCTTATAGCTCAGACAGCGCAGTCACTTGTTTTTGTTGAATTACTTCAGATAAATGCTTTCTGATGGTATTTATTCATTGTGGGAAACACCATGAAATGTGCACATACCCCAGTTAACACCATGCTCATGGTAGAAAGGATGATGAATAAACTGCCACCTGTTTCTCTTGACTCCATGCTTTTATTTGAACAGTGATGTAGTGCTTCCTCTGTAGAGCATGTCTGTGAATACAGCAAACAAACTCTGTGGCTTCGAGCCTTGTCGGACCGGTTGACTTGCTGAGTCTTTAGCTTTGAATTCACGCTGTGTCGTGTCTGCTTCCCTGTGATTCATCATGAATTTGCATATTTTCAAATTATCTCTGCTTTTGTTGGAAATCTCAGTGGAATTTGCATTGCACAATTCCAGTGACTCATCTCTGCATAATATTGTGTTCCTAAATGGAAAATGCTGCTTTAGGCTCCAGCAGGTACTTGTAGCAAAAAGTGCCTTTCGTTAGAGTTGCCGATGATAAGCCTTTACATCCCACCCTAAAAAGGAATTGAATTCTTGGTCCCGGTGGCCAAGTCTTACATAAGAAAATGACTGGCTGAGATGCCTATCACTCCCACGGTGCTGACATTCTCTCACTGTGCCAGCCTGTCCTCTCAGTCTTAAAGTACATGTGTTAGCTGATTATAGGCTGATTCCCCCTCTCTCAGTTCTATAATATCTCTTCTATTCAGAGGGAGCTTTTGACCAAATTGCTAAAAGTCACTCCAGATTAGTTTCGCCCACTAAGCTTCGTGATTCTCATCTTGACATCGCCTGCTGCAGCATGAGACTGGCAATCCATGCTACTGTGTCTTCAAGATGGATGATATGGGCGCATGGGAGCCTATGTTCAAAATTAAATGCCTTGTAGTGTGACCTGGCTCCCAAAAATAGGTGAGGAAGGAATGCTAGAAAGCATGCAAGGTGACTGACTCCTTTCTGTGGGATTGATAGAGTGATGGTTTATTACTGTGGTTTTTCACTTGTCCTTGTAATGTATTACACTGTATATTCAGCAGACTGCGGTGTGGTAAGAACAAAGTAGTGATAAGATGTTAGTTTAATTTAACTAATGCTAATGTTTCGGAACAGACAGAAACATCAGCTTGCCAATATATTATCATATTAAAAATGAAATATGATCACTGTAATTTAAAGTGTAATTTAATGGACATGATCATTTTGTTAACTAGATATTTACTGTAGGGATGGTGGTTATGGAAATTCCTTAATGGGAAACTGTCAAGTCTGACAAAATGACACACACTGATGTCATAGCGACATCCTCAGGATTAACTCGGTCTGGGCTTGGAGACCGTTTTTTTCTTGTTCTTCTTGTTCTTGTTCTTTCTTTTTTTTTAAACAGAAAGCCTGTATTACAAACTGGGGATTTATTATGACCATTCCTTTTTGAAATCTGTCTCTCATGAGTTGGCCAACGTTATGGAAGTGCAGTACAAAATTGCTGTTGCGGTTCATCCTGAACCATTCCTTTAGTTTGTTGTACATTAATATCTTGGAAGAAGTATATGATACAGTGACAGAAAGTAACAAAGGACATTAACTCAAGTACTCCTGCAGTTGTGTGATACTTTTATTCCACTACATTTCAGAGGGAAATATTGTACTTTTTTACTTAACTACTCCGCTTACTTTTACTCCAGTCTCAAAGAAGCCAAAACAGTACACATCTTTTAAAAGTCTTTTGTTTTCTCTGTATTTTCTCAATTTTATAAGTTGTGGTTTGTACTCTTTGTGTCCTTTTTATACATTGTCAGTTAATTAGGTACACCTAGCTAAAACTAATGCAGTGTAATACATTAGCCCTGCAATAAATCCTGCCTTTATGTAGGTTTTAATATTCCGTTTTTGTTGTTTGTACCTGTTTTACAGAGATATTGATTCAACTGAATGTTTTGGGGTTTGTTTGGTGTTTTTTTTGAGGCTTTAAATTGCAGTGCTGTTTAACTGTAATGGGTATTTGGGTGATATACTGAGAGGTGTTTTCCACTCATTGATATAAATGGGATGCATGAAATATAAGAAACATCAGTTAGTATAAAGAAATAGAATTTGACAGCAACACAAACTACAGTCTCCAAAATGACCATAAAGGTGAATTATCACCTTTAGAAAACAGCTTCAAACAAAGCTGAACATGATACCTTCTATATTATCGCAGGACTGTTGTATTAGACTGTATTCTTTTTAGATAGGTGTACCTAATAAACTGACTATATATATGTTGTATATACTATGTATGCATGTTTGTCTGCATATATTCATTTATATTCTTTCTGCTTTCCTGCACAAGATTTGAGAAAACTATTCAATGTGTACCGTATGTACTGGAGAGGACATACAGTTGGTATGACGATGCACAATAGCAGACAAAGCTTAAGTTACAAAACAAAAAAATGACCACAAAAAATGAGGTATGATGACGATAATTATGATGGTGACACAAAACAGGAATACATTACTGTGAGAAATCCTTGTAAATGTTTGAATTTGAAAAAGATTTCAGATATCAACAAGCAATATCATATAGGAGCAGTTGGCAGGTTGAAACCTAAAGTTTTGCTACAGGCCATCAAAAGCTCACATCAGTTGAACCCTGCTAATTACATTTCTCCCACTGTGATGCTGGTAGGTCTCAGTTCAGAGAAATGCTGAAGCACAAACTCTGGCCGTCACTGTGTGACCTCTGCAGAATGCTCTCCTATCTGGTCGGTGCAGATGCTCACCGTTTTCAACACCCACTCTATCTTTTGTGTTGCAGTGCCATCATTCTGGGGGCTGGTAAACTCGGCCTGGAACCTGTGCTCGGTGGGGAAGAGGCAGTCACCAGTTAACATCGAGACCAGCCACATGATCTTTGACCCCTTTCTCACGCCCATAAAGCTGAACACGGGTGGACGGAAGGTAAAGACACACACTTGCTACTCTCCGCTTTCTGCTTGATGGATGCTGAGGCTTTGTTGAATCTGTTTTTGTTGCTGCTTGCATCTGTGCTCTGGTGCTATGTCGCTATTGTGTCGGTCGTTCTTTCCATGCTATTGTAGTTTGATAAGGTGTGTATCCTTGATCGATGCTCCTGACTGCTGTTTGTGCTGGCAGACAATGTAAGCTATTTGTCTAACGAATGCTCCTCTGGAGATAAAACACAGGACGATTCACCCATTCAGAGATGCATAATGGCAAGAACAGCCTTAACTTTATCTTAAGGGCTTTACAGATGAAATCCTGCGGCATGATATGGGATTAGTCGACCACATTGTTTATTACTGTCTCCTGTACAGTGGTGTACCAAGGACAGTGTGTATTAGAAATCTGTTCCATTGCTGTGCCATATGACAGCAACTAATTGGGAAGCCTTCACAGATGGTCTGCTTTCAAAAGTGCACATTTGCATGGTGAGATTAATGTTATGATTAGTTTATGTTTGCATGCCAGCAGTGAGTACAGGGTTAGCCTTGGGCAATGATAGAGCATATAGGACGCATTGCAGAATACCACCTATGGTAGGGCTACTCACATGTCTTCATCTAAATCCCAAAACAGGCCTATGTTATGTCCTTGAAAGCCCTGTTTGATCAGATTGTGGTCCTTGGGCCTCTTACTGGAGGAGTTTTGTCATTTAGAGTTAGTATTAAATCTGCCGACTGTTGAAGAATTTAAAAGAGGTAGTAGAGAAACCTATGATTGGAACAGTCACTCATATGTTTTCTCACTGGTATCATTTCTACTTGAAATGAAAATTAAATTTAACAATACCTCTGTTTTGCAAGGGTTCCCCTGCTGCTCTCTCAAGGACTCCACTTTGATAGCAAGTACCCTGCAGTGTGTCCGGAGTAAGGACATTACTCACTATGGCACAATTCTATTGCTATTCGGATGAATCAGATGGAATCAGATGGGAGCAGAGAGAGGCAGAGAAAGAAAACTGTCTTATTTAGGGTTGCACCTCAAACAATGAGAAAGAGACACAGCTCTCAATGCCATTGCTCTACAATAAAGCAGATCTCATTTGGATCAATCGGATACTCTTCTCCCAAGAAAAAACAGAGCATCAGCCGTTTCAGCAAATGCCAAAAAACTACATATGTTTATGTGCGAGAGACAAAGCCCCCAAGTGGCCATCTTAATTATGACTATGGGGTTCAAAATGATTCATTTTACCACGGGAGTTAATTTACTGTTTCCTACCAACAGTTAATGTTGATTTCTATTAACCATGGCCGAAGTCATTCCCAAACCATAACCAAGTGGTTTATATTGTGTCCATGATGGCAAAGGTATCCTAACCTAAACAAAGTACTTATGTTAACCCAAACTATGATCTTTCACTAAATCTAACCAAGTTGTTTTGTGACTAAACCTAATCAGATCCCCAAATAACCTGGTTCAAGCTTTCTTGAAAAATAACTTATACTATCTCTAAATTCTTTAAGAAGGAGGTTTTGGTGGATAGTTGAGACAACAAAGTATGTGACTTTGATATGTCCACTGTTTGTCTTTGAGACAGTCGTGGGTTTGTCCCCAGTCAACGCTGCAGCTTAACAGGAGCACAGAAGTGTGGGCTATGTCACATTTGTTGAAAAGTGCTAACAGTTGCCTTAACTTAACCAAACCTCAACCATTAGGGTGACATTGTTGGGTATTTGATTCCAAAGTGGTTACAGATCACTATTATAAAAATGTGTCATATAGAGCTGCAACAATTGGTCAATTATTCAATTAGTTGCCAACTATTTTGATAACCAATTAATTGTTTTCAGTCATTTTTTAGGAAGAAAAAGTCCAAATTCTCTGATTTCAGCTTCTTAAAAGTGAATATTTTCTGATTTCTTTAGTCTTATATCACTTAATATCTGACTCCAGTCCAGTTAATGTCTGGTTACTTTTAGGCACAAAAACAACATGGGTTAAGGAAAGATCATGGTTTGGTTTATAAGAACTACTTTGTTGAGGTTAGGGGACCTTTATTACCATGATTAAAATAGATTAGGGGTAGGACACAGGAAATGTCAGAGTCTAACAGTTAACAGTAAACCAATTGAACCACTCTGACCACCTCCCTACATAGATCTTATGGCTCTAAGACAGTGTTACACTACTTCTGGTTTTGCTCCAGATGCACAAAAGTCATAATTCACAGAGCCAGAGAAGCTCTTTGTAATTTAAACATAAACTATATATAATGCTGATGCTGCTGTTTTTCTTGAGAAAATTAGCAGACTGTCAGTCAAGGTTGGTATTAACACACAGACTATTAATATTGATAAATCTGACAGCAAATATCGATCACACGTAACAAAGCCAAAAACAACCTGAAACAGATCCATAATTTCTCCACATTTTACAGACAAGAAACACCAAATACTATTGTTTTTATTTATTTATATAATTGTCTTCGCTATCACATTATCAGCAGGCTTCAGAACACTCACATATTGACGCCTCATATACACACCTGCACAAACCCAAGTCCAACTTTCTCATTTATCTCTGAGAAAAGTTTCCAGAGTCCAAAAGCCATTTTGGTCTCTTTCTTTCTCTTTCTCTTGCTTTATCTCCCTCTCTCTGTCTCTCTGTCTCTCTCTCTCTCTCCCTCTCTCAGTGGCCTAAATGTAATCTGTTGTGTCTCCATCTCTCTGAGCACCTGAGCTGTCAGCCGGTGAACACGAAGCTGGCTTCACCTTGTCAGTGCTGATTCATCCCCACTCTGTCTCTGGCTGTTTGGCAGCCAGTCAGCCTTGGCCAAACACGCAACGGAGACCGGTAAAGAGCTTCCGCTCGGCTCGCCACGGCTCGGCTCGCCACCTCAACACCGAGAGCTTAAGCCCACTCTCTGCCCAGGAGGAAGGCAAAGAGAAAGATTAACCCTCCCCAACCCCCCTCTCACAAGACACATACTCAGTGAGGAGAGCAAGATGAACTCCCCATTTAATAGAGTTCTGTGCTGCCCTGTATTATGGCTAATGAATAGTTAAAGGAAATTTAATTGACCTCCAAAGAGAAATTTTAATTAATGACAGAGAGAAATGCAAGGCTATGAGAGGTGGATTGAAGGAATCACAGTTATTAAAAAGACATTATTAATTGAATATTTACTGCCAAAGATGAGCTGCAATTACTTGAAGAGATTTTAATGAATTTAATCACTTTAGAGCTGGGGAGGTGAAAAAAAAGTGATTTCGGAGTCCTCACTCTCTCTGCGTAGTGTTTCCTGCACATTCATGAATACTGCTTATGAAACAGGATTAGATGTCTTTTGTCCTGGTTCCTGGTTTATTTTTCAAACAAACGCACTGGGAATCTATTAGCGCTGTGAAATTGGTGGCGCTCCTCAGATTTGGGGACATGAGGCTCTCTCCTGCTTTTGTTCTTGCACTTTGAAGTCAGGTACGTGCCGAGCAATAAGCGGCGACTCATTGTGATCAGCGACATCAGTGCCAGGTGGTGTATTCCGTTCTGAAAGGGTATTAAGTAGTTACGTGTTACTAAATGGAATTCTGAGTTCAGCAAAAGTGGTTTGAAAGTTTTAATCATATTTCTGTTGCTAAACAAGCTGCTTATGCTTTTATGACAAATCTGTGACCCTTCTAAACACTGAGAGGATTCTCTACTTTTCTTCTTCTACTGTTTATGAAAAAAACATCTCCCTCTTGTCCTGATAAACCAGATGAAGAAATATGGCAAGCAGGCAGTGAAACTCACTGTCAGGTTGGTGCGTGTGTGTGTGTGTGTGTGTGTGTGTGTGTGTGTATGCTACTGGCAGCCCTGAATCTGCCTAATTACAGGGAGTGTTAGGTAGAACAACAAACAGCAGGCTCTTGGATGGCAGCTGTACTTTCACTCTTGAGGGAATAACCACATTCTCCAGATTGCCCAACCAGCCAGCCAATCAGATATCAGTCAGAGAGCCAGCCAACCAGTCACTAAAGCTCATTCTTTACATGGGTTTAATATCCTGTGTTTGATATCAAAGGAGTGTGTGTACCTGTGTGTGAAGCTGTCTGCAGGCCGGTGTTGGTTCTGCTGGTGCTGTTGGGTCTTTTCCAGGTGAACTCACTGCAGATGTTTGCAGGTAGCTGAAGGGACTCTTAGCTAATATTATTTGGTATTGTTAATAAGATACTGTAAGTTAAGATTGAGTGATACCATAAAATTTGGTTTTGATCCAATACCAAGTAATTTCCAAGTAACATGGGCAGAATCACCAACACAGATACAAAATTGAACATTTATTAAAAGCAACTGTATCATATAAGGAAGAGTATGATTTATGAGATAAAGGCATCATAAACACATGTCCATTTCACTATGTATGTGTGTGTTTATAAGGTGATTCAGAAGCTGCCCATCGTTGTATCGTACAGTTATTTTAAACATGTTTGATTCGGGGTGTGCCCGAATACAAATACATTATTTGGCAAAGCACAAATAATAGGTTTTTTTAACGAATATTTGTTTCATACTATTATTTAAAAAAAATATTTGTTAGTTAGAGGTCTGTCTGCAATGAGGTGATGAGTAAAGTTTTAGCTCAGTAGTCAGCGCAGTCGTCTATGATCTGGGAGACTCCAGTCTGAGACCCGGTGTTGGGACCTCCTTCATAAGGTAGTTTATTTATGAACACTTAT
Source organism: Thunnus albacares (assembly GCF_914725855.1). NCBI lineage: Eukaryota > Metazoa > Chordata > Actinopteri > Scombriformes > Scombridae > Thunnus > Thunnus albacares. The sequence continues at coordinate 3,505,998 of NC_058125.1, forward strand.
TGTAACACTTTAATTTTCTAAAATTAAAAGCGTAATAAAAACAAAAACAGGATTTTTAAGCCTCTTTCCACTTTTATTCAAATACAAATACAAATACAAATAATTTTGCTGCATCAACAAATACAGACACAAATACAAATACTGGGCTTTCTGCACATCCCTATGTTTGATGTGTAGCACTGAATTCTGCACTGTTAACATTGCATATGCAAGTGAAAGGCACAATAATCGAAAAATTAAAGAAATTGCAAAATTAGTGCGATGTCTGTGAGCAGAGAGTACTTATTTTTTGATACCCCACTTCATCAACTTGTAGTGGAGACCCACAGCTCAGATGAAGTTCTCTTGAGAATTTATATTCTGTCTGCTTTGGTGCAGAAACACCCAAGAATTTCTGGGAAGTTCTTGTGGTATTTCAGTGGTTGCCTGGAGATGAAACTGTGATTACAGCCTACCTATCACCAGTGTATAGAGTCTGTATTTACTCAGCCGCTCAATATATGCTCCTCTTTTTTATATTGAGAGAGTGTCTTGTCTTTGCAGTGAACTTCCCAGCCTTGGCAAAGCTCACTAAACACTGTCAACACTTTCTGTGGGCGTTACATGATAAAGGCTTAGCTGCCTTTACATTAAAACGTGTTCATTGTGAAACACATGCAGTGAGTGTTCTGTCAGCAGCAGTTTTACACATTATCATTATCATACACCAGCAAATGCACAGCGCAACAGAAAACAACTAGGCTCCAGCTGTGACTATGTGATGGCAGATAGTGTTTAATGTGTTAATATATGGAACAGCGGATGAGCATGGCACCACAACTGATTAAGTGTAGCAGAAACTACATTTCTAAGCAGTGATGTTTCACACATGCATCATTGTAAGTCACATGATAGTGTACAACATTACATTATCTACAGTAGTTAACTAATTAACCAGTGGTTTTAGTATTTGACTGGTGAAACACCTTGAACTTACATGTTAATGCTGTTATCTTTATATATATTAGGGTTTCTTTTGTACAAAAATGGATTCAACCATCATTTGTAGTGAAACTTGTGACTTTTAAATTTTGTTCAAACACAACTCTTGGCTTGTATGTGTGAAGGGGTCACATTCAAACTCCTGTCATGTACAAGTGTTTGCTGCTGTACATAGTGTCGAGTCAATGGCGTGACAAGTAAGAGTCTGCAAACACGAGCCAATGTCAGTTGCCAAAGGTTGGAATGCATTACAATAACGTAAATATTCAATTATGCAAATTACCGATTCAAATTAATTAGACACGAGTTTGGGTTGGCTGAACCTTCGAGGTTGTCGCAGCATTACAAAAGGGAGCAGGCCCCCGCGCATGAAAACTGCAATTACCATCATCTGACTGAGGCCTCTTCTCACTTCTCAAGGCGGGAGATTGCTTTAATTGCCTCGGCGATGCAGGGGCCTTGAAGCTGAGGGATTCTTCTCATGTCTCCGGCTCCGCAGATAGCTGGACGTGTAACAGCCATGTCGGAGCCAGCATCCATGGCATATCCATCTGTGGGCCTGAATCTCAATTACAAACTGCACAAGAGAGGGACAGAAGAAAGAGGAGAGGAGTAGGGAGATGTCAGGAGGGGGAGAGGAGAGGCAGGCTCAGGGTACGGTGGCCCAGATGGCCTTAAGACATCACTGTTGGTGTCCAGATGGCTCATTTACCTTCAGTGTACACATTGTGGTTGTAAAATGCTTGGATCTGCTGAGAATCTTTTTCAATGCTGAGGGGTTTTTTTAAAATTAAAACTAAATTAGTGTGTTTACATGTCAGTTATAATCAGGTTTCTTGCTGCATGTGCTTCAAAAACCTGAACAAGTTCACTTAATCCCAGTTTTAAAAAACCTAAATGCACTAGAGTACTCAATTAAGATACTTTAATATGTAAAAACTTGTCTTGCCATGTCTGCGTCTTCAACTCAAGTTATGTACTGTTAGTTAGTAAGACAAGAAATCAGATAAAAGACATCAATGTGCTCTATGTGCTGAAATAAAAGTGTCTGAACATGGAAATGTGGAGGATAAAGTGTACTGTCACTATTCTGCCATTGCTGATTATTAGATGGAGACGCTCCATCAGATCACTTCCAACAGAGCTGTAAATACAGCAGAATCAACACAGTCAGAAACTAAACTGTGTTCATCCTAGACTGTTTCATGACTGTAACTTAATCATTTCAGAAATGAGAGAAAAAGTCACTCCTGCCCCGCCACACAGGATGTGGGCTTTCTTATATAAACCTTGAATCCCAAATATGATGATAAAAACTCAAACCCAGGATAATAGTGTGCCTGTGAACATATTCAGTGACTTATAATGCTGCTGAAATGTTTTGGAAAGTTAAAATTTTCATTATCGATGTTTCCCTGAAGCAAAACGCTTGTCTCTGAAAATGGAAAAAAAAAACGAACAAATTATGATAAAATGGGTTACTGTGCTTTCCATAAAACTGCTAGTATAACAAAAAGTGAACTGTTATATAAACCTCTGTATGAATACACTAACCCTATTTAATCACATCATTTTGCCTGATACTTTCTGATAGATTTTTTCTTTTTTAATATTATATTTATTCTGCTTTAAACATATATGTCAAACATACAAAACACAATAATCAAAAAGACAACCTAGTCTCATGTCTAGTGAGATGTAATCTGCACAGACAGCTGTTTAAATCACACAAATATCCAACTGTATATGTGTTTTGAACTCATTTACTGTATCTACATTGATTGATCAGCTCCCAGTCTGTCTGTGAGCCGCCTGTTTCACTACAGGCAGGGAAGTTGATTTCTTCCTGTGGAGCCGACATGCAAACTATTTTGGTTCAGTAAATTTCTGCTGTCAGTCGGTTTGTCCGGCCACTGTCCTCTCAGCTCTCCAGGAACTGCAGCTGACAGACGGCTACTTCTGTGGACGGAGACGTTGAACGCAGGTCAGAGTCGGTGTAGACTGAACGGATAGAATAGAACGGATAGAACGCTCTTACATGCCACTCACGTCTCGCTTCCTTCCTTCCCAGTTAGATTAGAGGAGTGTGTGCAGCCAGATTGTGTTTTGGGATGTTTTGGGTGAAGGAGAACGATGGAGGGCGTGTGCGTAGGGTGTGCACAGCAGCGTGGCAGGATGAGCCACAGGGACGTGGGTCAGAGTTAGTAGTTTGACTGCTGCCCTGCAGATTCACAGCGTAGAACAGCGGGACAACACACAGCATGATGCACAGGACTGCCTCTGTGTTTGCTTTACAAATAGCTGTCACAACAAGGAGCAAGAAAAGATGAGCATCACAGTGTTGAATTAACGTTATTAATCTATATAAGATGAGTGATTTCTCCGCTGTTGAAATATCATGTGATCTTAGTTGGATTCTGTCCCGTGTAAGCTTGTTTGTAGCCTTTCCAACTTGTTTGAGAAACTTCTCTGTCTATTCCTCCCGTTGATGGATCCCCTCTCAAAGAGCTGGTAATGACATCTCCAGGGAGGAGGCTCCGTTGGCTCAGGGCTCAGCTGACAGGGGGCATCCAGGGACGAGCCGCTACTGATGTTCTCCAAAGGAAAGTGGCCGGTACAATCCAGACATTCATCTTTATTAATGTGTCAGACCACTTTGTTCTTGAGTTTCCTTAACAGTTGATCTAGGGTTGCAACCCACTATTACTGTCATTATCAGTTAATCCCTTGATTATTTTTCCAAGTAAGCAATTAGTGGAAAATGTCCATCTCTTCTAGTTCTAAGAGTCCAAGGTGAAGTCTTTAAATTGCTTTGATTTGTCCATCCAACAGTCCAAACCCCAAAGATAAAGATATAAAACAGAGAAACACAGCAAAATCTCATCCAACTGAGAAGCTGGAAGCAGAGTTTGGCACTTAAAATGCCTGAATGATTGAATCAGTTATCTTATAAAATTGTTGTCTGACAAAGTAATTGCTACACTTGCCACAATTACTAGTTTATATTTAGAAGAGAGAAAAGAGAGTGAATATTGGACTTCTATTCATCGTGTGGACACAAACAAGACTTCAAGTGAATGCTAGTGTTGCTCCATGTCTACTGGATGTGTAAATAAGCAACCGTTGGCTAGCATGTTAGCCATAACAACTTTATATGTTAATGATATGTGAGTGTTATGTTTACAGCTTTTTGCCCCCAAGTGGCCAATAAAGTCAGTTACTACTGCTTTAAGATGATTTCAACTTCAATTTACACATTTTTCCATAAAAAGTCTATAGGGTTACAGTAAAAACACCCTGGGGTTCAAAAGGTTAAGGGTTTACCACAGATGATCACTATAGTTTTCATCAATTATACAATAAATATGCAATCAGGGTGACTTAATCGTTTTCAGGAAATCAGATGAAGAAATGGGTTTCTAATCAAAGAAGACCTCCCTGCATTGGCAAAGTAATTTGCTGGTCTAACTCTAATTGAATAATTAACTTTTTTGTAAGTGATGGAAAGATTATTCTCTGTTACATCATCACCAGGGAGCCTTATGTCCATATCCACAGAGGACTCCCTTATACCACTCTAACTGGGTCATCAGCTCTGTGACTGTTCCTCCGAATGCTACCTGTGTTGAGATATATGGGTCCGATCTAACCAAATCAGGCGGATATAATTGATGAAGTCAAGCCAGTGTCCATTGGGACTCTCTGTGAGTGTTTGCTACTGATGAAGACGAATTATTTAACCTAACAAGGTTACCAGACTTCCTGGAACTTAGACATGCAAGTCAGTAATTAGAGTGCAGTTACTGGCAGGCTTGTCACACCAACAATCCCTCACCAACACACACACGGATACGCACAGTGGGTATGGCAGGAACATTAATTTGGAGGGGGGTAGGGGGGGACGATGGAGCTGGCAGCTGGGACAAAAGCAGACAGCTTCCTGACAGACTGGCAGATGAGATGAAAGAGGAAACACAGGCGTACATTCACACGTTGTAGATATCAATCCATTCACTCAGCTGTGCAGGTTTAGAATAGGATCGAGGCTCCAGGAGAACCGAGTGTGATGGAAACGAGCACAATTCTGGCCTGTGACATGTGTGTGACACGCCAGAATTTTCAATTCTGGCATCCGTTTCAGTACAACTCACACCAAAGACATCCACATGTGTACACCAATCTGTTTCTGGAATATCACTGTCCATGCCAAGTTGTATTTTCTGCTATAAAAGTGTGCTGTTGAGTCAACTTTGGACTGTGCACATTATCATTTCATATTCATTTGTTACTCATCCAGATAATATGCACAGAAAAGTCAGTTTTCCAGTCATGGGGAGTGCTGCTTGGCCTGTGAAACCAGTCATATAATGTCTTCTGTGGCTCTGGAGGGACTCTGATGAGTGTCATGATGTGTAATGATGTCATTAGGGTTACTCACTTTGGGCTTGGGGATTACACATTTAGAACAGAAATTCTGTAATACGAACTGGGGATGTGGAGTCTGGAAGATGTGTGCATTTACCACCATGTCTGGAGGGTCTAGCAAAAATATGCTACCTGTTGCATTATGGGAAATGTAGGAACCAGTGTTTTTGGAGCTTTGCCCTTACTACGGACTAAAAATTAGCATATACATCACCTTTCTTTTTTTACAGTGTGTCTTATGAGCACCCCGACACTATAGGAGTACATCATGAAATCACTGAGTGGCCCCTTTAAACCGACTTGCTCCTGTCAATATGTTTTATTCATATAATAGGTAATAAAACAATCTATTTTGTTAACAGCCACATAGCTAAAAAAGAGTTTGCATGAGTCCACCTATAAAAGCAGCTTCCTGGCTGCTTTCTCAGTCATTTGGTCTTTAATATGCACCAATGTGAATCATATGACGACTAGAAAAGGACACTTTTGGTGTCTACGTTCTCTAATTTGAAGTTTTGACTGGATATGACCTAAATGTAGCCGGATTGTTCGACATCAGGGCTTTTCACAGCTGTGTCCGCTTACATTGCGACACCTTTGTGTGTAGCTTGCGTGACTTTAATTTGAATCTACATGTTTTTCACTACTTATCTCTCATCCATCACAGAGGCTGACAGTGAGCCCGAGGCCCCCCACACATATATCTGTCAGCAGGGACAAGACCTGCTCCATCACTCCTCTCTTCCACTCACACACTCTCTCTCCTCCTCTCTCTTTTCCCCCCATAATCCCATATTCTCATCAGTCATCTCACTCGGGCTTCTAGAGCCTTCTCAGACTCTGATGGTAGAGTAATGATAGTCCTGTTTGTATGGGCTTGGTGTTTCAGCAGGGAGACATACATAATAGGGAGTCATTTTCCCCAATGGGACCTCTTTTTTTTTTTTTTTTTTTTAATCCTACCTTCGCTATTTGTCAGATAGCGGGCATTACAAAACAGATATAACCCAGCACTTATTCTCAGTCCCAAGATGCATTACTGTCTTTTATGGGTAAGGTGAAATGCTTTGCCGAGATGCAGAATGCTATGTTTTGAAGAAAGCTCTGCTACCTTCTGGCAGTGCTTCTTTCTGGATAAACTGCTTTTTTTTCTCTCTCTCTCTCCCTCTCTCTCTCTCTCTCTTCCCACAGCTGTGCACAAGCAACAAGTTAATCTCCTGCTCAAATCCACGCATTTTAATACACTGAATTAATTCAATTGCTGTTTGCCAAAACCATTTTGACATTTGACTAACGCCAGGCTCCGCTGTGGAACATGTGTATGAGAAATCAGTCAGAATCAGCAGCGGTGCCATCCCAGTGAACACAGAGGAAATTACTTTATGCATGCTTGTTGGTTGCAGGAAAGATGATGTCTATAACATTGTCCATAAGAGAGGGGTTTTTGTTGGAGCTTTGCTTAGAGTACTTTTAACTGCATCACCTGAACAGGACTTCTTGTTTGTTTGTTTGTATATCATCTAACAAAGAAATCCTGATAATTCCTTCCTGAACCTGCTGATAAAGTATATTGTAATGATGCTGCAAGCCAACTCGCATCAGCACCAGGGCCAATTTTGAAGTGGATGAGCCAGAGTAAATAAAGCCTCATCTATTTCTGATCTTCTGTCTCAGCTTGATATGCCAAAAATACTGCTGAATGTAACCTGCAAACACAGACACCTTCCCAAGGCACAGTGTTGCGAGCGAGCGGTGGAGCGCTACAAACAAATTAACAACAACCGTTTCAATTAATGATATTCACACTGGCAGCGAGCATCAGGGAGTCATTTCACTGGTGTATCACACCTCCAAGGTGCTGCTGTTTGTTCAACTTCAACCGACTTGAACTTCATGACTTTGTTCATGCAAAGACTATCCAAACCTTCCAGACACAACATGCAATCCTGGTCTCACAGATATTCTCACAGATTTCTTCAGTATCAAAGTAATCCACAGTGCTACAATGCAAACAGGAAGTGCTAATAGCTAATTCCACATTCTTTTAATGCCACCAGTATGTCAAAAGAAAAGAAATATCAGCTAAAAATGGGTCTTCTGTCATCATATTGGTTCCCAAAGAGATCTATGATGTTAGCATGTTTCCATCTATCAGATTAGCAGAAATATTTTTGACTTCCTTCATTTACACATAAAAGCCAAACTTCACACTGAGCTGATTTTTTTTTAAAAGTTGACAGACAAGAAGCACTTTAAGCTGAAAAAACTCAAAGATCCACTTTAAAATGTGAGGACGTCGCTCTGGAGGAGATTTAAATTAGATGAGAGTGAGTTTGCAGAAAAACAAAGGCTAATTGGAGCTTTAATTACTGGGGTGGGCGTGAAAAATGACCCATGTATGCATCTAACCCCCCCCCCCCCCCCCCCCTCCCCAGAGAAATAAATCCAGTCCATATGGGGCTTTAGGCTACATTTGCAATTTACAGCTGCTAATGTAGGTAAATATAAATATTAGATGGGGACTCGGGATCAAGAATCATGGTTCACATGTATGTAGGATGTAGTAGAGGGTAAAAAAAAAAAAAAACCTATGGACCTGATCTTAAACTGACACATGGACCTGAACCTGATATGCTCACATTGACTTTTAAACTGAATTTTATTCACTTTTCCTCAACTCCTGTTCTGTGTCGTGTCACCAACATTATCTCTTAAATAATACCTTACATGCACACCGGTCCCTGTTATGTGTTATGCTGATTTTATTTCCAGGATGTGATGTGATAATCTGTGCAGAAGTGTCTTCGACGCCTCCACATGACACAGTCTCTGTCATTTCAGCTACAGGTATTCTCAGTATGAGACTTTCACTTCTGCTGTTCTGACCACATTTTATGAGCCAACATTTATTTCTATATTCTTTCTATTTTTGACATTTTTCCCTTCACTATACCACTTACAGCACAGTACACACTTTAGACATGCATTCAAATTAATGACGCAGTTTATTTTATATACAGAGAGGATGTTAGTGTTGATCTGTGGCAGGAAGCACTGTATGGTCAGTGTTCCAGTGTTGACAGCTGTCACTCCAGGAGCAAACATCTGCATTTCAGACATGCCAACCCTGGACAAATTTTTTGAGTATGACTTTGACGACCTAGATGTGTCAGATGCAAATCGCTGCTGTTTGCACAATGAATTATTGTACATAATTGCATATATTACATATTGTGTACTTAATTTGCAATGGAAAGTTATAGACTACACAGTGTCAACACACACACACACACACACACCTAGAAGGCCTTTACACTCTCTCCCCTCAGTTTTCTCCTTCACTATTTCATGATGACGTTTTCTTTCTTCCTTTCCTCACTTCAAAGTGTCGTCAGTGAAAAGCTGGCCAGGTTACTTCTTGTGTGTACGTGTAACCAGGGGCAGCAGGTAATGTATGCTCCCTACATTTACTGCTGGCTATTGTGCACCCTACACTGCATACTGGTAAGGTTATAATAATGAAAATGGCTGTGTCAGCAGCAACACGTTACGTGGCCCTGAAGTTAGCAACAACCTGTTAGTGACGCCATTAGCTAATGTTAACACAGTTGAATTACAAGCATTTGTGGGTAGAACGCCTGTTTTGTCAGTCAAATGTATATCAAACCTGTGAGAGCTATAGCTCGTTCAGAAACATTAGGACTTTCCAGTCAATATAATCTCACAAGCAAGCGGACATATCTGAGAGCATGACAGGTTAAATAGAAATACTTGGGCTTTACTGGTTTGGGAGGCTTCCTGCAGCAACTTCTAGGTCCACACAGTGTGGCATGACTGATATTAAAAACTATTGTATGAGGTTAACTGTCACTGCTCACTTTTTTATTGGTAGAGCTTATTGGCAGGAGAAGAAACAATCACACCAGCTTAATGTCTCGATTGGCTCAGCTCTATTTATCCATTACTTAGGTGTAAAACAAAGGAAGGCAACTGGCCTCTTTTTGTAACAACTCATACCAGCGTACTTTGATGTCAGAATGCGTACAGGTTGGCAGGTCTGGATTTATAGCAGATAACTAGTAATCACAACCTCAGTGCTGTGGATCAGCTTGGGACAAGTTTACTTTGATTTAATCCCAGTGTGCAGATAATCATTTATCTTTATGGGGTTTCTTCTGTTAAACTTACTGACTACATGACTGGAGTTGCAGACACATATGCCTATTGTCTTGTCCTGGTGTGGATCAGTTTACATTTGTACGGAACACAAGTAACCTGGTTGTTCAAAGATGAGTCTTACACAGCAGGTTAATGATACGAGAGTGAGTGTGAGCCCCCAGTAGAGTCCCCCTGTAGTCTTCAGTCAGTATCAGCAGGTGTTCAGTGCAGCATGGGCACTGAAATACAGTGTTGGACTGCAGCCATAGACTTTTAAAAGTAAATTGGGCATCTGAAATTAATCACTTAACTTAAGTAAAAGTACCGATAAAGCATGGTAAAAATACTCTATTACAAGTAAAACTCCTACATGAAGAATCCTACTACAGTAAAAGTACATAAGTATTATCAGCTTGATGTAGTTACAGTATTGCAGTAAAAATAGTGGTTTGGTCCCTCTGACTGATATATTATTATATATGACATCATTAGATTATTAATAGTGAAGCATCAGTGTTAGAGCAGCATGTTACTGCATGAACCACTGCATGTAGCTGCTGCAGTGGTTCCCAACCTAGGGGTCGGGGCCCCTCCAAAGGGTCAGCAGATTAATCTGAGGGGTCGTGAGATGATTAATGGGAGAAAAAAGAGGAAAAAACAAAGTTTTGATACACAAATCTGTTTTCAGTTTTTTGACTTTTTCTCTAATCTTTGATTTTTGGTGAAATATTGAAATGAAAGCATGTGAGAAGTTTAGAGGAAAAAAAATCACTATTTGACATGTGAAATGTGACCCCGACTACACACTGCTTTTTGTAAGACGTCAAAAGCCAGAAAGGTTGGAAACCACTGGTTTCATCTTTAACAATGTGTTGTATTTTAAAAGCTTGTTATATTATCCATTGTGGCCTTCCACCACTCCAGCAGGTGGCACCCTGAGCAACAACCTGGGTCGCCTGTAGCTATAGACAGCCCTGTAGAGAGAGAGAGAGGGAGTCAGGACCTGGCTCAAGTGGCCACAACAAAAGGCAGACACACCATGACAAAGTACAAAAGATATTTATTTAAGCAAATTAACCCAAATTAAAGTGATAACTTAGTATTTACAATATGAGGCGTGGAAGTGGGATCAGTGGTGTATGTGATGCATGGTTGGTGAGTGTGTGAGTGTGTGTGTGTGTGTGTGTGAAAGCAAGGTACGGAACTAAACCAACATAACCAAATCAAAAGGGAGAGGAGCAAAGCTGCAGCAGCTACAACAGCTGCTGCAGCGGCAGAGTGGAGAGTCAGCCAGAGAGAGAGAGAAGCTGCTAGCTGCAGCCAGGCTTTATTATTCAGAGCAGAGCAGATAGACAGGTGAATGAATATACAGCGAACCAAAGATGACATCTCAGGGGTCATCACAACAGCAACACTAGCAGCAGCATGATGTGCCACCCATTTGTGATCAGCTACAGTTGAAAAGAGCAGTAACGTGTCATTTGTCCTGAACTTCACTGTTCACGCTTTCCATCTTACCTCCAATATGAGGTAAGATGAGAAGTTCTCCTATATGATTATGATGCACCACGTAATCAGAGCAGATAGTGAGTCTGCTTGGATCCACTAGGATATTATTTGGACCTGGCCCGATTGTGGTCCTGTCAGGTCTTGCTTTCTAGGAACAAATTGGACCCATGAAGCTCTCCAGTGGGGTGTAGTGAATAGTGAGGAAAACACAGTGTACCTTACAGACAGTCATTCTTGAAGGTCCCTGCATTCAGTTGCAGATGAAGGCTATGAAAACATTGCCTCTCCTCCTCACCCCTGTAGTTAGACTGTATGAATGTCCAAGTCATATTTGTTATTGAAAAAAAAAAAAGGAATCAAAGTCCCTCGGTGATAGATGCACAACCACATTTCTGAATCTTTCACAGTGGTAAAAGACTTCAAGTGAGGTCACCTTCCTCTGCGCCCAGTATCCTTACAAATTCATCCTGTCCTACAGAGTTGCATGTAGTGATACTGATGACATAATGATGCATTTGGCAATGCTATCGGAGCTGCCGGGATGCACTTAAGGGACTGACACAGTGCCGGAAGGGTATTAAATATGAACGCTGCTGTATGGCTAAAAATAATGACATTCCCATTTACAATATAAAATATCGACATGGATTCAAGTGTGAGGACACACACACACAGCTCTTACAGGCATTATCCATACTGTGCATACTGTAATTGTGCTGTTAAACTCACTTAACAGAACATTTGATAGAACATTTTGTTCAGGAAGTTTCAAACTGACTTATTGTGTATAAACGTATAGAATCTGTGAAGAGGAATGAAGCTTGTTTTAGCTATGATTCATTCAGAATCTCCCGTACACCTCCTCCTCTATCTATTTCACACTCTATTCCTCTTTGTCACTCTTTATTTTCCATTTTTCAGAATAATTATTCAATCTCGACAGGCTTCCTCTGTTTCTCTATCAGTCACGGCTCCTGTGCTGTCTTACTGGATGGGTGTTTTTTTTTTTTTTTTCCCATCCTTTCTATCAGTTCAATAGTTTCCCATTTTATAAGGTTAGCGCTGACGTAGATTGAAATACATTGCAGCAGCTCTCCAAATCCAATTGCGTGTGTCCATCTTTTTCAACCCTTACGCACAAGCAGAAAGGGATACATAATGCCTGATGCTTTTATCTCTGCCAGAGTTTTACCATAACCGAAATGCTATGTGTTACGCTTCTGTAAATGCACATCCACTCGGGTGTTATCTACCTACCTTGTCTCTTTATCCAATCCACCTGACTTCCCCTTCTCCCTCGAGGCGCTTTCGGCTTAGCGGGGAACAAAGTACGTAAAAAAACCGGAGACCCGCTTTTACGGTTCTGCTTTCTGACATCTTGTTCTGTCCCTAACAAGCTCTTTTCACTATGAAAATTACTATACTATGCATGTCAACTTTAATATTTATTCAGCAAGACGTCTTGGACAATAAATTCCAGCAGCAGCTCCAATAGACTTTTCTAGTGGATAGACTACTGTTATGCTAAATGGTGCTGTGTTTTGTCATTGTGTGGCCTTTTCAGGGCAAGAGAGCAATACTCGGCTTGATTAAGATGTAGATAACTGCTGCACTAATCAGCACTCTTTCCAACCCACCATCCCTCTCCCCTCCTCCTATTCTCTCACTCCATCTTCGTTCTTTCTAATGATGCCCAACCTGAACTTCTCCTCTCCCCTCCCCTTTCATCTGAGCTCAGGCCATTATGGCAGACAGTGAGTTAATGAACAGCAAATGGGAGAGGAGAATGGTATTAATCATCTCTGGGCCCACCGTGTGCTCTATTATCATTCAGCTTCTTTCATCTAGGAGTAACCTTTTTTTTTTTGCTTCCACAACCCCGTCTCCCCGCTCGTTGCCTGGTGTCTTCCAGTGCTTTAAGATTCCCACCTGTCAGTCAGTTTCTGGAACATTAGGGACGTTTAACGGGAATGTCGGGGGAGATCTGGAAATATCGAGGAATTAGTTTTATTACAGGGATATATCAGGATATATTTCACACATTCATTCATTTTATGGAATGTTTGTTTTTAGCCCAGTTGTTTTTAGGAAGGCAGATTGTTTATCTCTGTAGAATCTCCTGGAGGTTTTTACATTAAAGCTGCAAAATGTAACAAAAAATACTCATCATATCCGCCAAAAGAACAAGCAAGCTGCAACAGAAGAGTCCATCTCCTCATCCTTCCTCCATGTGCAGGATGTGACGAATAAAAAATCCTGCATGATTTCATTTGAACTGCTGTTAGCATTTGTATTTAGGTATGACAATATGTCTAATGCAGCTTTAACACACAAGAAATGTATGAATTTTCATTTTTAGTGTATGAATTCATTGAACACCACTAAACATCACACACGTTTGACATATTATAGCCTTGTAAAGTTGTTCTGGCTAACATGTCAGCAATAAAAGTCATATTTTTGGCCTCTCAACAAATGCAAGCCCAATATTTGACCTCCTCTTAACTCTGTTTTGGTCTCTACCAACTACCAACTGAGGGAAATGTCTGGCTATAGCTGCTAAATGCTGCACTATGTTCACCAGCTTCTGTGGTAGGTAGCATACAGTAGGTTTATGAGAACCGTCTTATTGAAAAAAGCTGCTTGCTGCAGCTATTAATGAGGTTGATGTGAGTGTAAAAAAAACCAAAGCAATGAGCTAAGAGAGGCTTAATAGATCGATAAAGCTGAGGGGAACTGCACAGCTGGGTGATAAGTCTCTGTGGTTTCGTCGATACGATTGACCCCTTTAACATTTCACATAGCAATTTGACACATTAAAGAATTATGCTAACATTAATTAGTGCAGTTTTAAACAACGGGTAGTTGTAGTAGTATTATCCCCCAACGGTGCTCGAAGCTGTGGTCTGCACTTTCAGTATCTGTAACGTTCACTCGCAGCTCAAAGTAAACAAATGTAGAATTCAGAATCAATCTGTCCAATTAAGTTGGTTCCTCATAGAATAGGACAGAAACCTCTTGATATGTTTAAGTTTGCTAACGTTTCTTGACAACCAGTTTAGCTTAACTAACACAAGGATGCTGCAGTAAATTTTAACTAATGACTGAACAGGAAATTTGTGTTTAGATGATGAATTTACCTTTTAGTCATAGCAGTTATGTTGAGACTGAGCTAACGTTGAGTTCTACTGCATCTATCTCTTCTCTCCCATTTTACTAAACACATCTTTATATCTTTATATGATTGGGGGTTTGCATGTCACTACTGGGCCATACATGTAGATGAGACACATCTTTTAACTGTCTCGCTAAAGTTGAGGGATATCCCATTACGTTTTTAAGGTTCTCCGAATTCTTGCCCAGCTGTGATTGGAGCATTGAGGGAATGGGGAGGGGTTTATGATCAGTCCGTATTGTTAAGTTTTTTTGTTGTTGTTTGTTTTTATCTTCCCTGAATCGTCTTGTCAACTTCATAAATGGTCTTGGAGTTTTTACATCAATGCCACAGGGAAATTTATGGTTAAAGAAATTAATATCAAGCTGACCAGAACTGTCTCATGATGATTTTAGGCCACACCCATCCATGATGTCAGAGTGCACTGACCACACCCTGAGTACACTTCTACATCACCGCACCCACTTTTATCACTGCAGGAAAGCAGAAACAGGATTTTCAAGACTTTCATCATTAAGTTTCATCATAACATGATGGGAAATAAAACACAGGTGTGGCTCAGCGGTGGAAATGTGAGTTTTTTTATTCCGCACTTGCAGCTCAGAGTAGAGCAGACTTCCAATCGATCTTACCTGTCTTGGAGGGCTGTTCTCACTCCCATCACCAAGGTCTTTCAGCGCTGAATTTAATACTCACCCCTTAGTGTGTGTTTGCATGTATGTGTGTATGAACCTGCACACCCTTATGTGTGTCTAAATGTAGCCTGCCAGCTCTCCATCTCCAGGCCGGGGAGGTGAAGGACGGGGTCGAGGAAAGAGCGAGGGGCCTCGGGATGGACGTGATCCTCCTGCTAATGACGGTGCGGGTAGACTCATACCGGTCTGAAATCTATAGTCCTGTCCTGCTCTAGATCATGTCCTTGGTTGGCCTACACCCCGACACCCCACAACTCAGTTTCTTTGGCATAATGGCACGCTCTGTGTGTCAGTGTCTTCTGATCTGAGCAGGGGGACTAGCACTCCACAGTTCAGTAAGAGGAATTATAAATAAAATGCCTCTTGCACGACTGAATGTTAAACACAGCTGAAGTTGAAGCCTACTAACTTTATTTAAAACAAAATAGTTCTCGAACACTACTTGCATTCAAAAATACGTTTTTGTAGTAGTCATCAAACAAGGCAAGTTATGAGGGATCACATTATTACATCACATTACAACAAACTACACATTAAACTAAAGATAAAACATAACATCACTCCCATTATTAGACTTTCTGATCATGCAACTTTGCTATTTTTAAACATTTGAGCTAGTTTGGATCAAAAATAGTTCAATCTGGCTGTTTCACACGTTCACATATGAATTAAAAATGACATTTGTAGCATCCTTACCTAGTCTCTTACAACCAGAGAATTACGTAAGATATGCCAACAACGTTACTGCATTCTGAAATCTGTCTGGTTGGTTTTCAATCACTGTGCTGCACAAGGACAAGTCAAGAGCAATGTCAGACAGTCACTCTGACACTGTTGGTGCAGGCTAAAAATGAAACATAAGAGTTTGTTTATTTCTTTTTAAACTGCCCAGCAAGAAGGCGAGACATTGATGCCGAAGCACAGGAACAGGTAGATCAGATAGCTTGTTGGATGTCAAAGCTAAGACAGCCATCCAAGTCTGTTAGTAGTCTGTTACTGGAGTAGTGAGCTAAACAGCTTGGCTGAGCCAGGTGTAATGTGATAGGTCATGGTGTTGTCATGGTGTTAACTCCCTCTCTCTCTCTCTCTCTCTCACTCACTCTCACACACACTCTCTCCCTCTCTTTCTCCCTCCCATTCTTTACATGAGTAGCTTAAGTTCATTTATTCAAACCAGTTCAGTGTTTTCATGAGTTTGTTTCTCTCGTTAATGTAGAATGAAGTGACAGAAGTGCAGACTCAGGGAGGACAGAGAGAGACCTAATATTTTAATATATAGTGCAATATAAACTGAGCTTTATTGGTCATGATTGAATGCTCTGTATCGCAAGAAATGCACTTTCAGGTGTTAATTCAATTTAAATCTTCCTGCCATACCTCCCACTGCATTATTTACTACTGTATATGTAGTGTAAACATGCGTTGATTATCCTCAATATTTTAAATGTGGACCCCAAAAATGGGGGGATAATGAGGATCCAAATATACAATAATCAAACATTTATTGCGTCCAATTAGTGGCCTTCAATCATGCTGAGGCTGTCATCATTGGATTGTGAAAATGTTTTCTCATCAGCTGTTTCCGAGGTTCAAAAATAAATTTTCAATCTCAACTTTTCATCAAGTTCTCAAGAAAGTGCTCAGGAAAAAAAATTGGAAATTTGGAACACAACTCCAGGAGAACTGCAAGAACTTCATCTAGTGATGAAGACCATGTGATGTGAATGAAAGCTCAAGGACAGCTATGGACCTTTAGGTGAGATTGTTTTCTCAAATAATCTAACACTATTTAACTCCCTGAATTGGTGACATCATTCCATGTTACCTGCAGTATGAAGCACTTTGTAGCCTTTGTTATCATTGCTATAATATAAGCAGTGTTTCCTATTAATTTCGTAGACTGTGGCAGCCCGCCACACACACACACACACACACACACACACACACACACACACACACACACAAGACTAGAACATTCCTGACTGCATTCGAGACACCGAGGCATTTTGAGGACACAACATTGGCCTGCAGGACTACCAACAGGGCTGGCGAGGGTTAAAAACCAGTTTGCATTCGGGAGAAGTGAATGCAGACCAGACCACCAACTGGTAGCTTACTCTTGAAAGCCTTCCCACGCCGCCGAACAGGGACAAACTCCACTACATCTGCCAATAAGCTACACTAGTGCTATCATTAGCAGGCCTGGGGCTAAGGCTATCTGGAGGGCCCGTCACGTCTAACGTAGCCATAGCTGAAAAAAGCTGCTCTAAAGCATGGACACGTCTCTCTGGTAGAGACATCCTATCAGCAGCTGCGGAACAGTCATCACAAACCATTGTTTTAACGAGGCTGCTTTGACCATGGATTCACAAAGCTAACTGCTAAGCTAGGCTAAGCTCAAAGCTAGTAAACAGAGTTGCAATGAAAGGCTTTCCACTAACTTCTTGTTTCAGAAAGAAAACTAGCGAATCTAGTGATATGTGAACTAAGCACAGAAAATAACATAGTAAGTAAGATAAATGAAGAGGTTAGAGCAGAATATAGAGGAGGAGAGAGTGTAAACAGCTGTTATCCATCTCATAGAAGTCAGAAGCAACATCTAGTGGTTCAAATATTTTACAAAAACACAAAGATAAGAGAAAAGTTCTGGAAAATGAATCCAAATGTGTGTATCAGAACTTTCTTCTTTCCTGCACACATTACCATCTCACATCTCGCTCAGATTTATCTTGTGACTCTTAAAAAGTCCTGAGACCAAATAATGAAAATAAAATGCTGCTTATGCATTTATTCATCAGTATTAATATTCATTATTATTTTATTATATATGAAACATATTTAATATAGTCACAAACCGGGATGTTCTGCCAAACAAGTACTTTTAATTTTATTTAAGTAAATTTACTGCTAATACTTCTGTACTTTTACTTAAGGACGATTTATTATCTCTTAATATTTCTCTCAAAGTGCACCAGATTGATGCATTTAACTTTAAAATGTACAAAATTTTCTGTCAGAGGAAACTGAACTTTCAGCTGAACTTTATCACGATGAATTCTATATGTGCTTGTTCTTCAAATCTTTTTTTTCTTATTTCTGAGGATCGACATTTAAGCTGTAGCTGTTTTGTAAAAGCTCTGAAATGTCAGGTGAATTAATAGCTCAAGAGATGCTGTTGCTCCTAATCTTTCCATACTTTGAAAAGATAACAGGCATGTCGTTATGGTCACACTGACTGCAGAGTGTGTGTACACAGTTTGCTGCCTTGCTAGCAAAGAAAGACATGGACAGCAGGTGATCAGGTCAGTAAGACTTTTCTGGAAGTGTTATTCTACAATATAGACACACACATGATAAGTCAATGTTAAAATGCGAAGTGGAACACACACATTGCGTGGCCTTGAATTTGAGGTGAGTTTCTATTTCTTACCGCCTGCTGGGATCAGAAACAATATGGGATTGTTGTGCTGTCATCTCTTCCTGTAGAGACGCTTGTGCAGACATAATGACAAATGAAGGACAGGAAGCTGCTCACTCCTCCTGCGCCCCCCCCCCCCATCCCATCATACCTCAAATCTCGTGCAACAAAATGGACGTTATTTTCCTCCCACTTCCCAC
This sequence comes from Thunnus albacares, assembly GCF_914725855.1. Classification (NCBI taxonomy): domain Eukaryota; kingdom Metazoa; phylum Chordata; class Actinopteri; order Scombriformes; family Scombridae; genus Thunnus; species Thunnus albacares. The sequence continues at coordinate 3,524,559 of NC_058125.1, forward strand.
TGTCGCTGTCAGTTTTATCCCTCCCTCATATCTGTTATCTGCATTTTTTTAGAACAGCGATACAAAGCAGATAGTCACTTTGTATAGAGGTAAACAGAGCTAGAAGAAGCTCTCTTTATATTCTTGTGACAGGAATTCATTTCACATGTGAGGGGGGAAAAAGCCTGGCTGAAAGAAAAGCTAGGATGGGCAAAACGTCGACATTAGCCAAAAGCGAGTGCCCGACCCCCCTCCTCTCTCTTCTTTGCTTTCTGTGCTGTACTTCATGCGCAGTGAGCTATCTCTCTGTGCGGTATACAGTGCATGTGAGGTGTCAGCAGTTTGCAGAATATACAGTCCCCCTCTATAAAGGAAGGCTTGAAGATCACAAGGATGTTCCCTGCTCCTTGATGTTTGCTTAGTTCTGCCTTTTTTCTACTTTTCCTCAGTAATATAGTCAGCTCTGCCTCGCACAGTTTACCGCAGTCTTATCCCACTTCAGTACTTTGGGATACTTAGCTGTGAAATATGACTATGACTCGGTTGCTGTTCTGTCATAAAACGCTGCCTTTAATACAAGAACAGAGGTTATAGACCCACACTGGCTGTAATTATTCTCTAATTACATAAAGTGCATGATTCTATTATCCCACCATTGCGGTTTGTTATAGAAGATCATTAATGGGCTTATTTTGTGTGATGATGTAAGTAATATGATATGATTTACTGTTTTGCATGTGTCTGTGTACAGTTTATGTTGACTGCAGTCTATCCCAGAATAATACAGCCTGGATGTCAAATGGGAAAGCCATATGTGTACTATTCTGGAGCAGCGCATCAACCCACACACTGTATTTGAACTATGTTTAGCTGCGGAATACACAGCATCCATGTGCGCTCTCCGATACATTAAGCAGGATGTCAGGAAAAGGCAAATAGAAGGAGCTGCCGCTAGAAAGGAGAAATACAAGACGGCAATCTGCTCTGCTGTTAAACAACAGTGTTGTAATTTAAATCCAGATGCATTCATTCATCCATGATGATTATTTATTTAGTAAGCGGTTATTCTTCTAGGAACTTAGAAACGGTTAACACGCATTATCTAATGTAGCTATCCTTGAATAATTTAGAAAACACATACTGTATGCAAGAAGAGTTAGTAAATTACATGTAGTCACTCCATTACACTATTCACTTATCCTGGACCAATTTAGAGGTTAATTTCCTTTTTCAAGAAAAATACAGTAATTCAACTTGTCCCTAAACAATGTCACATCACCCCCACCCTTAATTCCTCAGACATGTAAATACAGCAGTTAGCTGACAGCAGTGAAGACAGTATGGAGTATGAGATGTTACTGAGAGTAGCAGTAGTAGAAATACTGCCACTACTTGTAAGCTAGTAGTTTTTGTGGCTAATGTATAACTTAACTTCCACTCATTCACATCCACTATTCTCTCCACTGTCTGTGCTAAATCTGCTGAGGCCTCTCTAAGCTAATGCTAAGACTAGCCACGCAAGTGAAATGCAAGCCGTTACTGGCTGGTATAGAAGCTAATTTGAAGCTAATTTGACGTAGTGGCCAAACCGTGTAATTACAACTTCCTGGTCCGTCACGTGATGCACACTGGCCCAAAAAGTATTTTTCCTGCATACAATCATCGGAGAAAAAATGATTCTGAGCATCACAACCCCCACAAAATGATTTTTGTTACTATTAGAGTTTGATCCATTCAGTCCAACAACATTTGGAAAGTCTAGAAGAGCTAAACGATTAAATTATTTTACCCCCATTCAAGTGAACAAGGAGTCAACCAGAGGTCTGCTGGCTCGACTGGCAGAAGTCTCGAACAATCTGCACGTAAAGACTTTTTTTGACTTTATGCACCACTGAGCAACTTTCATAGGAATGAATCTTTGAACGTGGTATCCAGTTCTCCATAATACATCCATGGTATAGGCTCCAAAACAAGAGTTGTATGAATTCTCGATGACTGTCAGATGTCATTGCTTGCATTGTATGTGAAGGGCGTGTTCAAGCTTAAAGGCTCAGGGTCATGGTTAAAAAAAAAAGCTAACAACTGTGTGCCAAGCTGACTCTTGGCATCAGACAGAAGGTGAACCCTTGGAGTCGAAGGCGAGCACATTACACACTCATCCACCACCCACAGCTCCGCACTCCTCAGCCTGATTTATAGTTGTATGGTAAGGGGTTACACAGTAGCTACCTGTGTCTAGACCATTTCTCGCTCTGTTGGACTTTGTTGTAGCGATGATCCCAGATCTCAGCCTCACGCACGGTGATCATAGTAGTCATGGTGTTATCATAGCCAATAAATGGTGGCTAAAATTACAAAAATAACACCCAAGTTGTTATAAAGCATTATTTTTCTTTAAGATGACACTACTTCTTGCACTTTCACCGTAGACTGAACTGTAACGTGGGCTGAGATTTGGCTTTGATGTTGCAAGAATGAGAGTGAGAGCGGGCATGTGAGGTTGTCAGGTGTGAACATATCATAAAACATTTCAGGTTACTTTAGCTCACAGCATTAGAACAACCAATAGAAAGATCTGGCCACTCTGTACATTCAGTACCACTCACTCACTGCATTTAACACTGCGCATTCAGATGATTTACAAAAGGAAGGAAAAGAGCATGACATGCAGGCTGCAGTCACATTTAGCCATTCAGCCGGCTTATCACCAGTGAAGCAGGTTGATAAGGAACGGTGTCTGTCCACACTGTAGAGCCCTGTGGCTTACATTGAAGCCGGTGTCAGCTGTGAAGCATTCTGCTCCATCCCTAATTAGATCAAACTAGAGGCATGAAGTGCAAACGTGTGTGTGTGTACATGAGAGAGAGAGAGATAGAGAGAGAGAGAGCACATGCAAAGGCTTGTGTTACTTGCAGACGAGTAGGCATCTGTAGCGTTGCTTTGACCAACACCTTGTGCAACACAGGATATGTTACTGTACAAGAGCTGTCTTTGATTTAAACCTCTACCTTCACTCGTTCCCCTTGTCTCTCCGTCAGTCAGACCACTAATCTTGGCAGTGGTAGTCAGCCAGCTGTGCTCCAGAGGCTTCAGTCACATCACAGATGTCTTTTCACTGTGGCCAGTGCCACCGTGGATGACTGCTGGAGAGTTTTCTGCATGGAAATGATGTAAAAAGAAAAGATGAGGAGAGCCCATCTGCAAATTTATGTTTTGGCATGTTTTGGGTTGTCCTAGGGCGTCTCAGTGTTTTCTGGCCGGTAATCCCACTTTTAGGCCCAGAAATTCTTGTGCACCAAGAAATTAGAGATGTAATGTGAATTCAAGTGTGGTATATGTTAGTATTTTTTATTTTTAAGGGGATAAAAGTTGCTCAAAATATTTTACAATTCATTAATAGGCTTCCTCAATATATCAGAGTCCTTACCTTAAAGCTGCACTAATAAATATTTTCAAATTAACAATGGGGCAGATGATTGTAGTGATGAAGCCACAAATTATTATCATCAGGTGCAGTTCCCATCAGCTCTATGTGGTTCTCCAGCATCTTTCAGCTCATTGTTGTGGTTTTACAACCCACTACTTAACTGTTTTGGTTCAGTCACACCACTCTCATCAAACTCTCCACTCTCCACCACTCTCATCAAAATCATTTCCAGCCACAGCTGCCTGCTGTGGCTGGAAATGAGAAAAAAAATCCCACAGTATGCTACCTGCCCAGAACTAAACAGCAGACAAAGATAGCAACTAGCTGGTGAACATCATGGAGCATTTGCATTGTGAATGCTAATGTAAATATGTATTAATGCAGGTTTAAGTCTACTCACAAAGGTGTTTCTTAAACTGAGCTCACATTTTCTGATTTTGACATTTTCATTAGCTGACTGGCAAAAAAAACTGCTTAACACACAAATACTAACTGCTACCAAGCCTAAGCCCATACAATCATTATCTTTACTGCCTATATAATACTACAAGCTATTCCATTCCCTAATGTTTCCCTGGATGCCCTGGGCCCAGCCAGCTTGGCAGGCCTGCTTGTGAAACCACTTTGTCAGACTCACATATTACTCAGTTACACATACAGTTTCAATGTTGCCATAGTGTTGCAGTATATGTACCTGAAAAACATGTCATCAGCTGTCTGCATAGTTTTCTAGCTACCTGGCTAACCCTGGATGATGTCACCAAGTTTATCTCAGCTATGTTGACTACAAACTTCCAACAGGAAGCAAGTGAAACTGTTGGTATAGAGTTAAGGTGTTTATTAGGCAGGGAGGGTCTAATGAAGAAAAGAGTTGCATTGTGGGAAATGTAGGATCCTGTGTTTTTGGAGGTTTAGTCATTCTAGGGACGAATAGTCAGGATATCTCAGCTTGTGCTACTTCAATTTTGACCGTTCTTTTTTAATCTGTCCTTTCCAAGTCCCCCAACTATATGGAAATGCAATACTAGATTGCTTGAGTGTCCCTTTAATATCCTCAGTATTGACCAATGAATTCAGTGGCTTCCCAACGATTTTGTTTTTGTCAAGTTTAAGAGCGACAGTAGGCAGTTTTACAAACTACACCTCTGAACTCTAGTATATAGGTTATAAGTATGAAACTACCACAGCTATTGGAATCATTTTAATAACAAGAAGAATATCAGTAGAACACATTCAAAAACAGATACATCAGTCTTACTGCATTTCCTGATGCCACAGCCATTTGGCACACTCTGCTGTTGCTGCAGATTTCTTACAGTAGCCATGCGGCAGACTGTAGCCGTCTTCAAAATTCACAAGATTTTGCTAATTTAGCATGTAAACAACATATGTTGCTCTGTCAAGCTGAGGCAAGGCATAAAGAGCCTCCGTTGGCTTGTTTGGTTAGAGGCACAGTGTATTCTTTAAGGCAAGTTGTTTACCTTTCCCTCCCTCTGCTCTGCGGCGTGTAGTGCTAATGAGAGAGACAGGGTGGAGAGGGGGGGTGTAAAGATGCAGCAGGGAGGCAGGCAAATGCGACCTTTACCGGCATCCCACCATCTTGCTATCACTTGCCATGTTTGCCTCCATCCATCTCTCTAAATCTGTGTGTTCGGCTACGTTCACACCAGATCCGGCAATGCAGCACCTTCCTACAGGGTTGTGTGGAGGTGTGTTTGTTTGTGCTTTGAAATGTAACCGCAGTGAAACAATAACATAATGTTTCATATCTCTAACTCACTGCTTTGGTCCCACTACCGCCACTGCCTCTCTTCATTCACTCTCTAGCTTGTTCCGCCACCGCTGCTCTCTCTCTCTCACTCGTGCTCTCAGCTCACTCACGCTCTCTCTCTCTCTGTTTATCTTGTCTTTTTAAAATGAGTCAGGAAGCCGTCAACAAAGTCAACAAGTAAACAAGGTTCTTCTTCCCGTGGGACGTTGCGTTTCGGCAAAAGTTGTCTCTGGTTGAACTTCTTGCTGGGCGGCCGCTGCAGGTTTTTGTTGAACCTTGTGCCTAAACGCACCAACCCCAATTAAATGAATGGGAAGACTGCTGTTTTTTATGCATTGCCAGATTTGGTGTGAATGCGGTGTAACCTTCCCTCGCAGGCTTAGTGGGGGTTGGGCTCTACAGGTTAGGTGTTAAAGATGTGGGTGAGGAGGTGCAGGGAGATGGTGCACAAAAGGTCACGGACACCTCCACAGCAAGCTGCATAGAACGACTATTTACGTGGTGGTGTATTTAGTACATATTATGTACTTTGACGTGTAGTTTGGATCTCGCTCCAGTGAGTGAAAGCTCACAAAGAGGCACAAAAGACTCGTGGCATGCGATCGATCAGTATGTGTTTGTATGAGTGTATTTCAGCCCACATTGAGTATCCCATTAGCGCTCTGACTTCAAGGGTTCGACCCCAGCTTTTGACCTTCACCCCTTGCTGAACACTCCTCATTCTCCTGTTAACCCTTAGCTACTGACCCCGGTGCTAACAAGCTCACTCACCAGCAGTAATGGCAGTCCTGACATGTGCTCCTCAGCAGAGGGCAGATGCAGTAGTAGCCACCGGCAACTCAAAGCCAAGTCGTAGCACTTCACTTTTTAATTACTTCAGTTGCACTAGGCAACAGAAGATTGTACTGTCAAGTACAGTCAAGTTAAAATCTTTATATTTTCAGCGTGGACAGTTAAAGATATCATGGACTTTTTTAATGCCAAAATAATCACCCAAACTATGAAGGATTTTGTGTTTCCCTCAGATCTTGATTCTTGTCGGGGAGCAAATGCTTTTTAAAATTCAGACTATCCATCACTGAACCTCCCCTCTGAATTCCAAATGTATTACTGGGTGAGCAGCTCCTTCAGGCAGGCTGAGATGGGTTTCTTGTAGGTTTTACAGATCGACCCCCCTGGAGCTGTGGAGTAAACACACACCACACTGGAATGATTTTTTTGAATCAAGGATGAACTCTTTGACAGCCAGATTTTATTTATTTTTTAAAAGTCTGATTTCTGGCTGATATAGCTGCAATCTCTATTGGAATGTATCAGTATGATACCAGAACTGATTGGTAAGATTGAACACCCAAGCCTATCACTAGACAGAACATTGATATTGGATGATCCTTGGAACCCCCAGGTGACACTGGCCTCCCAACCCTTACTTTCCACTTTGCTACATACAGTGCAAACTACTTTCTGCATTGGACAGCCCTCAACATAAATCATGAGTTGAGAATCATACAATACAACATTTCCTCAGGATACCAGGCTCAGAAGTTTTACCAACATTTTTTGCCAGTTCTATTCACTTTTGCCAGGAAGAATATCTGTGGGAACCCGAGATTTCATGTTCATGTGCTTTGTCTGCGAGTTCACATAATGAAGATTATCCTATGTACTGTACTGACTCAATGACACATTCTCCAAACCTCTAAATGCTAAATTCTTATTATGGTAATGGCATTATAATGTAACAGCATCACCTTTTCAGTTGCAGTGGTTTCTTTCAGTTACTTCTAATGCTAAAATGACAAGAATGTCCAAGAACAATGTTACTATGCCTCAAACCACCGAAACAGCACATCAGAATAGCTGCATGGTTTTTCCTTCCCTGCCTGTGCACACTGTAATAACCTCAAGTTAGCATTATAAAGATTGCCATATGCTCCCATATAATGATGTGGGTGTATTACAACTGGTATGAGGATATGCTGAAAATACAGAGGATAAAATGATTCTACACGGTGCTTTATCCACTTCATTTTGCTTACTCAATAGATCTTGCTAACCTGAATCTTGCTATCATCAGAACACTCTTGTTTCTTGTATCATTCGCAAATGGATCAGATTCACAGACCTTTTTCATAGCAGACATGTTGACTTGTCATAGCAGCACAGATGAAACTAATAACATCAATGATAGTACAGCAATTTATATTATTTTATGGCAGGAAATCAAGTTTTCCTTGGAATAGAGTGATATATTTCAGTCAGTGATTTCTTTGTAGCATGCTAACGTAACATACAACATTTTTTCAGTGGCGAGTAGAGTAAGGGATTACAATCAGAAAATCAGAAATTACATTACATTTACTAATCCCAGTAACGCTCCGTTACTTCAACACTTTGGGGGTCAACTTGTTCGCCATCTTATCGGTATTGTGAGTTTGAGAGTTGCTATCAGTTTGGTCTTTGTGCATTCAGTGGACATACTGGTCCACTATGTGCTAGCTTGGTGTGAGGGATGGAGGTGAGCAGCCATCAAAAGAGAAGAAATGCAGTTCTCAGTGACTTCAAAGTTGTCTTATTTACATGTTGTGTCATCTTAGCTGACATGCTAACGTTAGCTGCTGGTTAGGCTACAGTGAGGGAGGCCGTGAGAATGATGCAGCTTTACTGAAAGGATGGGACTTCATGCAGTCACTGCAGCTAACGTTAAGCTTACTGTTGATGGTCAGTAAATGCTCCAAACTGTCAACTGGCTTCTTGTTAAACCATAACGTCTTCTTTCACGGAGCTGACAGCTGAGTAACAACAGTAAACTAACAATTAATGTAACTAATTACTCTTGCTGTTGGGTAATTAGTAAGATAATGTTGTTACTTTTTAGACGAGGAATGTGTAAGAAAACTGATCCTAGGAAGAGGTAACTGAAATTACTGAAACACTCAACCCCTACTCGTTACCATTTGCCCATTTGTAGTCACTCTATCACAAGTGCCTGTACATGGCATCAGTTTGCAAGGCAGTGTGTGCAACCACGTCCCACTCTTCATTTGTCACACTTAGTGGAGTAAAACCTTGAGAGTGCAGCATGCTTTAAGAGCCCGGCAGAAACCACCCTGACTGCACTTCACCACAGATTAAAAGATTGATGACTGGAGTCAGGAGTAAATGAGGAAAACATAAGATTTCCATTTGACTCCATAAGACTCCGTTTAACTTTGGCAGAGGGCCTGGACAACTACACCTAGGTGACTGGCTCCTGCCTCCGTAAGAGTTTTGAGAGCATTTGTTGCATTGAAAAGAAGCAAAGGATTGAAAACCACAACCCTCTCTGTGGGATAAACCCTTCCTGAGGTCTGGAGAATAATCTAGTGAGCAATTAATTGGGAGTTCAGGGTTTAATTCTCAGTTTGTCCCTCAAAGGTGACCAGAGGGTACATGTCTTTGTAAGCCCTCTGTCAAACCAGTTTGGCTCTTTGTTGGTGCGAATACACAAGGTCACTTTACCCAAACAGGACAAAATAGCACTAATCCTCTTTCAACAGCTTTGAACACTTTCCATAATTTCAATGCCATCAAAAACTCTGTGTGCATCCAACCTTAAATCAATGCCTGGAGAATTAAAACCCCAAATCTGATCTAAAACCCTTTTAGTAAGCATTGATGAAAACCAAAATGACCAAGAACTCTTTCTAACTTTTCTTTCATTCCTCTTCTATCTCTTCCATCCTTCTCCCTCCACTGTCACTGTTAATTACTTCCCCTCTACCTGCCCGCACTTGATTTCCACCTGTCTTATTGTGTGATGTGATTAAAATGTAAAACGCTGCAGTTGATGGGGCTGCTTGTGCGCTCGGCTCCTCCATCATTCCTTATTGCGCTGGGCCTTGGCTGTTTGCAGGCTGCACTCGGGGAGCGTGCGAGGAAGATTGAATGGGTCTGTGGCTTAGCACGCTATTTCCTCTAATGCACGGCGGGCATGAAGGCTATCGGGGAGATTAATACTGGTTTGGGCTGTTTGTAACACTGGCATTTATTCTCTCCAAAGTCTCAGCAGCTGGAGGGCACTTCTTCATTCCAGCCCGTGCCAGGCCTGTTTACCCATCAGCTACCTGCTGCTTGTCTTGCCGTCTTATTCCAGCTTCTCCTCCTCTTTCTGCGTCTCCTTCGTTCCTCAGTTCCATATCTCCATGTTTGCTCTGATCTGATCCTCCCTCTCTTTTATCTTTCACTCTCTCTCTTGAAATCTTGTTATTTGTCCTCGCCTTCAGCACCCTATGCAGGCTGATCTTTGGGAAAATGCATGAAATAACAAGAATAAGTTTTGGAAATCCAATAAGGATTAAATGATGCTGCTGTTCATCCTCTGCAGATCCAGCAGGCACCAGATAAACACCAGTAAACTGAAAACGTCTGTTTTTATGATTTAGATTAATAGGGTTACTGAAGGCTCGGGCAGGCAAAGCTCTCTGTCAGCTCCCTGAGTCATCAGAGTTGGTATACACCTCATCAAAAACACCCTCCCCTGCCTCCATTCATCTGCACATTGCATTGCCCACTTTAAGAATGGCAGCCTCCTCTGAATAGATAAACAGCATAGAGAGGCCCAGCTGAGTTTTAATTCAGACTGCTGAGCTAAATAAACTTGTCTGAAGAGGTGTCAGTCACATCACGGCGTGCCGGTGGGGCCAGAAGCTGTGGAATCTGTTCCACACACAAACCTCTAGACACCAAATCGTTCCGTTCATTTTCATTTCTCACCCCCTACCAAGACCCATTTCTTTCTGCAGCGCAAGCATCCTGCAAATTGTATTTCCCCCGAAAATGAATTTGGGGAAAGTTCAAGGGTACTATATATATATATATATATATATTTTTTTTTTTTTTCTCCCCCATGGTTTCAATTTGTGGTCATATTTTCCTGGGTGCTGACATGCGGGGTAGTTTTGGCGTCAGGGTGCAGTAGAAGACGCATTAAATCCCCTGCCGTTTTCTCATCAATCAAGTGTTTGGGCCCTGCCAAGGAGGCACATGTTAACGGATTTCATAGTAAACCTCACTCAATATTGCCTCGCGCCCAGAGGGGTTCACTCATACTCACTCTGGAATTCTAAAAAGCATGGTTTTATATTTTATAAATGCTGAGTAGAAAAAAAGCATACACAAATAGACGAAAATGCATCACTATACGTCTGCTGGTGTTGATACTGTCATCTTTTACAGGTGCTGTTGTACAATGTGTGTTAATAAACCGTGTAACTCCAGGTACTGAAGGATTTTAGTTGACTTGGTTGACCGGAGCCTTAAAAAGAAAATCGGTTTATTACAACTTCTATCTTATTATTCTAGTTTTGGCCTTCAGTTGTACTCACCAAAGTAATTACAAAGTCTGACAATCAAACAGGTTGTAAACAAGCTAACAGTTTATCCAGTTTAGCTAAACTTCTTTATTTGGAGGTAAACCTGAAAATACCTCAATCATTGCACAAGAAAATTCTGTTGATGGATGTACAATCAATAGTTTGAGTCATAATTTTAAAACTTGTCTGATTGTGTGACTGCTCGTGTTTTTTGCCCTTTCATACTTCTCTGTCATTATGTTCTCAATAGTTAATTTGGTCAGAAATGATGTCCGAAACTACAAATGCAAGACCTTGGTTGTAGTAAACCTGAATTAAACTGCCTAACTCAAGGTACAGAGGGATATCTAAGGGACGTGGTAGAGCTGTGGCTTTAAGAGAGGGCTAATGGGGTCAGTATGGTCCAACAGAACTATTTGTTGGATGGTCAAACAGCTTTGGAAAAACACCCCCACGCAGATGGTCCACACACATGTTGAGGAAATTACTCAACAAACCGGCTACAGAGGTCCCCAGTTTCCAGAACGATCTTGAAGTCTCAGACTGAAAATGTCAAACTGAATGTAGACTGACATTAATAACAAGCCGCATTTCTCTGACTGACTGAAAGAGAGAAATCAGAGCAGAGGAATACAGTGAAGGAGATAGGGTGATTAGTAATGAAAAGAGGCTTATGAAAAGAAGCGAGGAAGATACTCCCCTCCCTTCCACACGAAGGTTAACCAACGCAGTGTACAGAATTTCTCAACATCCATCCCATTGTGCCCTGTCTGGCTTTCTGTCTTCCTCTTAAGTATTCCTCCCACTTGTGCAATTGATTCTAGTTAATTGTGTGAAGGTTTGCATGAGGAGAACACAGTGCTACAAGGATTTTTTTCCATTCTGTCCTATAGAGTAGACAGTCTGAGTCATGTCTCTTCACTTTAGCCCTCACTCACCCTGTGATAGTAGTGTCCTTTCTGTTTGTCTCCAGGCACAAGTCTGCTCTGCTTCTGTCTGAGCATCAAGTTATCCCATTTTCATTCTCTATGTTTGCTGTATATCTTTTACGTCTTCCTCCTGTGTCACAGTGACCAAACTTTTAACATAGACACTAATAAACTCAGACAAGGAGTACTTCTCCTTCAGTGGGAACTTAACAACCTTGTCCAGGAGGTACATGACTTTAGAGGAACAATAATACAAATATTAAATACAACCATGGGTCAAGTTATTTGTATTTACACTTAATGCTAGAGACACTGACGCTCTCATTTGCTGTGACTTATATTGAGAGAAATAGGTCTCCAGTCAGTGAAACACTACTTTACATTGCAAAGACATTGCAGTGTTCGTCCAAACATTATTATTATTATGTTTAATGCTCCTATTTCCCATGAAAAAGATTTTCAGTACAGGCAGCACAAGCTTTTATTCCAAATCTTTACTTTATACCAAATAATCTACAAGAAGCAATTATTTTTACATTCTTTACACATTTTACATTCTTTTGTGACATAAATTTCTCAACTTTCATCACTGAAATTGTTGTAAGAGTTGTGTGCTAATACTGTTAGGTAAGAGCTGCACTGGTTAAAAATGAGTGGATGAATGGTCTTTACAATTAATTATTTTAATAGATGGTCCAATGATGGTAATATGAAAATGGTCACTAATTGTGATAAATCCACAGAGAATTATCACCAAACTCTTCAGTTCCCCTCAGCTCTGCAGAGTGGTTTAGTGTCTTTTAGCTCATTGTTTTGGTTTTACGACCCACATCTTTACTGTTCTGGTTCAGTCTCACCGCTCTTATCGTCCCTGTTTCCAGCAGCAGCAGCTATCTTCAACTAACAGGCTCTGATAAACTCGCCGCAGCTACCTGCCCAGCACCAAACAGCAGACAGACAAAGTGAAGAGCTAGTTGGTAAGTATGAATGTAGCAGCTAAAGAGCCAGATATTCTTCTCAGGAGTTGATGGAAACCATAACAGAGCTAAAAGGAGAGTGAATACTGGACTTACATTTGTCATCTGGACAGAGAGAACAACTCCTGTTGTGATGCTGGATGTGTAAATGGGCAATTGTTATGCTAATGTAGTCGCCATAACTACATTACAAGGTGATAATTTATCAATGTGTTTACAGCTTCAGTTAATGCAGGTTTAAAGCTGTGTATTACTTGATTATACTGACCACTTGGGGACAGAAGAACTCCACAACAAACCTAGAGCCTGAAAAATTATTACTGTCTCATAAAGGAGCTAACATGCTTGCAAACATTGCCAACTTTTACATCCGGCACACATGAAGCAACATTTGTTTTTTTTAAAGTCAAGTTTTTTTTGCCATTGATGAATGTAAATCTAATATTCACTCAACTTCTAGTTCCAATTCACTTTACACTAACTAATGAGGGTTTAAATGACCTATTTGGCTGAAAGCAGCAACCTGCAACTGACAACAGTGTTAATTTGAATGCTGAGATTGAATCATACAGTAAATGTGTCATGAAACCAAAACAATGGGCTAAAAAGCTCTAAAAAGCACAGTTGGATGATAGCTCTCTGTGGGTTCACGACTGGAGGAACCTGTTTTTATTCATTGTTGATATAAAAACTGTTGATTTCTAGAGTTTTCATTACCAGACCCAGAGATATGAAACTGTTATTACCTTGTCATTATCTTGTTATCTCAAGATAACAAAGCATGCTAGTTAGCTTTGTGAGTGAAAGACAAATCCTACCAGAAAACAGAGCACAAGGACCAAATGCATATACATCTACATGTAATATTACCATTATGATCATGTGACCTGATAAGATTACAATTACAATTTACAATTTCATTTAGCTTTTATCCAAAGCGACGTACATCTGAGAGTTGATACAACACAAGCAAGGATCTAGTCAGGAGAGAACAACGCGATGATCGTGACATAAGCGTATTTCCCAAATAATAAGGTACTGAGGATGAGTGTAAAAGTAGGGATTGAAGGAGTTTTACATTAGCCTGGATGAAAGGGGTTCTCTTTATATACCTGAGAAGATTTGAGAAGCTAGAAGGTGTTTTGGTAGGTTTACTCACAGGCCACTAGCTAGCAATATAGCTGTATTTCACTGACCATGAAAAACAAAGATTACACTTCTTGTCAAAACCAGCGACTGTGGCAAAACTATTTATATGCATATGACAGTTGCAATGATGTCATCAATCAGCATCTGACCTCATCGCCGCAGAGACAGAGAGAAGCAATCAGAAAGGGCAGGGTCACACGTCTGTGAATAAAATAGGTTTAAGTGACTGTGACAGGTGAAATTAGGACATGAAGTTTGCAGTCTGCTTCAAAGCACAAGGTGAACAAAGCCCAGGTTGGGTTGAAAGTAAGCAATAGGAGGAGAAAGGAGAAGGAGGAGGAGGTGAGAGCTCTGAGAGACTTTGTCCTTCACCTCCTCGGCGGGGTGAGTCTCCACTGCCAGAGGCCATCGCTCCACTCGCCTTTGATCTTCAAACTTGCTGCTCAGTGACAGTGATAATGATGTTCGGTGAAAATATGTTTTTTTTTTTTCTTTTCCAAATACCTTCTCTTTCATGTGTTCGGGGTTGCAACTCAGAGTGCACACACACACACACACACACACACACACACACACACACACTCGCGCAAAGACAGCAGTGCAGAATAAACAGCATCATATACCCCTGCTGTAAAAGCGATGGGATGATGTGTGTGTGTGTATGGTGTGTTCTGTGTGTTTGTGTGTGTTTGTGTGTGTTTGTGTGTGTGTGTGTGTGAGGTCACATGTCCTCTCTGTGTCATTATCATTTCTACTGTCATCTAGGGATTGTTGAAAGACCAGCTAGGCCACTTTTCTCTGTCTATTTCTACCTCGTCAATTGAATTTGTTTGTTGTCTTCGTAAATCGAGCCGACAGTCTTTAGTCAGGTGTGAGTGATGACGGTGTGTGATTTGTGTGTTCCTCTGCAGCCGCAGTGATGTGTTGAGGTGGGACAGGCCCGAGGTAAGGTAGCACTTAACGCCACAGTGAAAACGGAAATGTCAGGCTCCCTTATGAAACGGCACTCAGTTTGTTATTCAGCACACGGTAGCTGGAGACACACACACACACATATTGCAGATGAAATAGCTTCTCGTGTCTTAATGGGTTTGTAATGTACGTGTGTGTGTGGTAATCAAGCAATAATAGTAATTAGCATCAATTTATAGTCATTAGCATCATACTTATGTAAGATAGGGTCTTAAAGGGATAAAAAAAAACCTCTTTTTGTCAGATTTTAATTCACTGCTTCATCACTGAGTTGATTTGGATTCAAAGAATTACATGTATGGTAAGTTTTTACAGTCTTTCATGGGGAAAAAAAAATAGTGGGCGTATACAAACTGTGCTTGATTGGCATCTAACTAACACTGCTGGTAGTTGTGTTGCACCATTTAGGGCAGGATAATTTATTCCTTTATCATCTTATTAGTGCATGTATTTTTGTGACTTCCGTTTATTACAAGTATATTTCCACCCAGCTTTGACCTGAACAGAGGTCTAATTAGAAAAATAAACTTGTGCAGGTGTGCGGGACCCTTAAACAACGGGACACTTTCACAGCAGACATTTTGACTTCTCATAGTAGGAAAAGAACAGGTGTTACTGATAACATTAATGAGGCTCTGTTGTATTCAAGTGTCCCAGTGACTGTGTGCGAGCCACAGACCTGAAACTGAAGCAGCTAAATGAAATTCAGCCATCAGTAATTCTCAGTTTCAGTTTGTTTTTTTTTACACATGTGCTTTGCCTAGTGTTTATTGTTTATTCAGTATTTAAATTACTATATTTCAAGCTAAGGAACGGGTCCTTGCTAGATGTTGAAATATAGTCCCTAGACTTTTGCTTAAACAACAGTAATATTTTATCTACATGTACCTACTGTATATATTTAAGTTACCATTTACACATCATTTTAATTGCCCCATATTCCTATAAAAGCCAGATGCTTTTTAAAACACTTTGATTTACTCTCATTTACACCACATATTTGTCTCCATGAGCCAAATCATAAATCTGATTGCATGTGTCGTGGTGTTCCCAGGCTACATGTAAATCAGGCTACTCCAGTGGTGATAATGAACCCTAAATTGTTTGCGAACAGCCAAAAAACAGCAGAAGAAAAATAACTTCTTACTTAGTTGCATCAATATGGATAACCAATGAGACAAAACTTTTGCTTCACAGGCCCTCACTCACGCCACTCCCTCAACCATACAGATCATTCAGTGGTTTCACTGAACAGATAATCGCTAAGACAACGTGCTACACCATCTGTATGGGTGTATGTGTCGCTGTCACTTTTTATGCAACAGAAAGAAAGACTTCAGGTGCCTTAATTACAGAAGTAAGACCCTGTTAAGGATACTTTCAACAGTAGTGACTTTTGGGAAGATTACATTTTTGAGACAATTTACACTTTTTGAACATCTGGATAGAATGTGTCTCCAAACAATTCTTGAAGTTTGATCGAGACATATGAAGTGGTAAATTTGTTAGCAGGTAAAACACTTGCACTTTCCAACCAAGTTTAGCCCAGTCTTAACCAAGAGATTCATGTCCTTTAAGCTGCAAATCAAAGTTTATTTTGTGTGGTTCCAAGGCCAACATGTGTTTTTCCCATCCACCACTTTTGTGACCTTGCTGCTGTAAAAGACACGCAACAGAAATACAGCACTTCTTCTCTCCACCATGCATCAAATCACACACTATAAGACAGCACTTGCCGCCACCCTGATATGACTAACAGATCGAATGTAACAGATATTTTATGGACCCACTACAATCCACTTCCCTCCCCAGACTTTCAAACAAGCCTTTTGAAATGTGAGAGCAGCCTGCTGTTAGTCCTCAGCGCCGCTCCCTCTTTGTGTATCTATTGTGTTTGCTATTTATCGTTCCTTGTAAAGTGGCTTTCCTCTGGCGTGGTGGTAACACAAGCTAGGGCAGCTCCCGTGCAGCACGCAACCATCAGAGAATGATAGATTGTAGTAACATGAACCACCAAATGCCTCCTCGGTGCTCCTTTTAAAGCTTTTATCTCAGATTTGGTATGAGTGCGCACTCAATAATCAAGTGGACCATGAAAACATGTTTTTCACCAGATGCATGACTGATACCTGGTTGACTGCTTGCTGAGCAACAGGGTGTGTAAGTTTATGGACCTCTTGGGAGTGTGTATAGAAGATACTTTCAAATCAAATGCAGTCAACAGAGGTTTTATTATTAAGCTTGGTTAATTTGATGATGGATTTTTGCCGGAGAATTCAGAAATACTGCCTTGTGCTTTGAGAGAGCAGAGAAAAAATTTCGTCCAGAACTTGGGTTTGGCTTTTTCCAGGTTGTATATCTTGGGTGGGAGGTAGGATAAAAGGTTGAGGGTTGTGGGGGGGATAGACAGATAAATGGATGGTCTCTCTGGCGGTCGGCCTGGGCAGGGAAGGCTGAGGCTATGGATGACATTTTGAGCTCTGATTGCCTGGCAGGTCGGCTGACACTTGGATAGGATGCAGTCCCACAGGGAATGTGACAAAGATGGAGTGGAGCTTGCTGTGTCACATGCACACACACACCTCAACCACTACCAGCTGTGTGGGAGAGAGTTTTTGCACCGGGTGACCTAGGTGCTGCAGGCATCCATGACCAATCTTGGGTGTGATTGAGGGGAGATCCAGCCAGTAAGCATGTCTAGGCTGTTTTATCCCTGCTGCTTTACCACCTGCCTAACCTCCTGAACCTACAATCCTGCCACAGCCTAGAGGGAATTGCGACTCTCTGCCACACAAATCTGAGTAATACAATATACTGCGGCCAAGGGGTCAAAACAGTAATGCAATTGTATGCGGAAGAAAGTCTACTCAACTTAATTACAGCTTTAAAAAAAAACTGAATGTAATGACATAAAAGTATGACCTATGTATAGGAGGTTCAAAGGACATTGCATCCAAGGTAACGCCTTCATTTTAAAAATGAATTTCATCAGCAGAAAGCATGAATAAACAATTTGAGCAATGTGTTAGTGGTGGTTTCTGAGCTGTGAATCCAAAACAGCCAAGGCTAAAAGGCTGATTTGGTTTTGATGACTTTCATTGACTTTCCATCACTTTGTTTCCCTCCTTCATTGCTTGTAAATTAGCCTATGTCTGGGGCAACGCTAATGGAGAGCCTGCAAAATTTGCACTTGGCTTTATAATACAGAAAAACAACTACAGTGGGGTCCAAATGTCTGAGACCACTAGTAAGATACTACTATTTTGCATTTGTTGCAAATGTAATACCATTTTTTCATTACAAATGATAATATCAGCTTAACAATTTGAATGAAAAGCTGGATATTTAAAAAATGTACATGAATTTCAGAATATCTCAGTATTTGTCCCCCTTTTGCTTTAATGACAGCATGCACTCATGCAGTCATGGCATGGACTCCACAAGTTTGTTCAATACCTGATGACCCCTGTTATCCCAGCATGATTTGACAATGTTCCAAAGAGCCTCTTGTGATTCCTCTGTGGAGGAAAGTCCATGACAGTCAGGACTCCTTGGTCTTCTTTGCTTCGGAGTGTGTTTGGGGTCATTATCTTGCTACAGTATGAATCCTTCTCCACAAAGATGCAAACCAGAGGGTATAACATGTCTCTAAAGAATGGAGTGATACTTCTCCTTGGTCAGGGTGGAGTCAATTCATTGCAGGTGTCCAACTCCAGAGTGGGCAAAACACCCCCAGACTTGAATATTCCCTCCACCATGTTTTACTGTGGGTTTGATACACTGCAGTATCATTCTCTCTCCTGTTCGTCTACATACGCCCTTCTGTTACTGCCATAAAACTCAAATTTAGATTCATCAGTAAATAGGACTTTTTTTCCAGTCCTCCACTGTGAAATGCTGGTATTTCTTAGCCCACCCCAAGCGTTTGGCCTTGTTTCCCCTCCCGAGAAGCGGTTTAGAAACTGCTGCTTGTCCTCTGAGACACTACAAGACAACCTTCTTTTGACAGTACTTTTGCAGATTGGAGTCTTGTGTTCTTTAGGTATCAAATTCTGTATTGTGATGAAGTTGCTCCTCTATCTCTCAGGGAAATAAGCTTTATATACTGATCTTCTGATGATGTGGTCACTTTTGGTCTGCCTGATCGTGCTTTGGATACCACTGATCCAGTTTTTGCAAAGCATTTTAGAGTTCCATGCACTGCCCTCTTAGAAACCTTTAGTCTAGCCATGATTTGACGCCGAGAAAACCCCTCTTTGCTTAGAATAACAATTTGACTTCTGACACTTTCACTTAGTTCTGATGCCATGTTTCCCACTTTCACAATGCTACTTAGTAAGACATGATCTGCTGGAAAATTGAGGCACAGCCATATTTATAACAGGTCATGATTGGTGCATAAGGTTTGTCAGTGTTTATATGACATACTTTGTCATGATTGATATTGATATTTGAAAATTAAGTTTCTAAGCTAGCAAGCCTGCTGGCTTAATTTAATGTACCATGACTTTAGTCATTGGTTAAAGGATAAGGTTGTCATTCTATATTTCATAAGTTCCTCATTGTAAACATATGTCATGTGTTTCTCTCAGTACTTTCTGACTTCCCTACCCTGTCTGTGACTCATCCCCAAGACCACTGCTTCCCACTTAAAACATGAATCTTTAAATACAGATCACAAATATAAAGTTTTAGGTTTTTTAAAGACTACATAAAGCTGTTTTCATTTTCAGCTTGGTAGTTGGAGTAAATGGTGCATTTGTTGAGGACTATTTTCAGCAACGGATGAATCCACATTTGGTGCTCTAGTGAGTACTTCCTGTAGCAGGATGGTGTGTGGGGGATTGAGTCAAAATAAACTACAGTGTGTATATTCATGGTAATGAAGGAACATGTCACTCAATTAAACAGTATCATAGTGATGTGTTTTAAACAGCTTTTGGACAACAATGGAGCTCTATGGCACAGAGGAATAAGATATATCAGGCTTTGGACAATACTTGTTAGTAGATCAGTTCATCAATGGTTTGGGTCTTTTAATGAGATTTGTTGACAATAAAACAACAGATAGGTGTCAGTCTTATCCTTTAAATCAGCATTTCATGCATGATTTACATTGCCTACAGTGTATTATATTTACTATAATATTATATTTATATGTACTACTTCTGTGGCTGCTATGCTTCATGATTTAGGTCAATAATCAAGATCAGTCTGCTTTTACACAATCTTGCTGCACCAGGTAAGATTAGTAAAGTAAAATTACTAACTGCAAAAGTACTCAAAAAAAGTACACCTACATGAAAATCTGCTTATGTAACTGTAACTCCTCACTTAAGCCCTCAAGAGTACCACATACTCCCTAATTATCATACACGACTCTTTGGAGCACGGTAACATAAAATAGACTTTTTCATCCTACACTAAGGCCTCTATCTCCTAGTGGACTTTACACGCAGCAGAGTAAAGCACGGTATGTTGAATATATATATATATATGCCTACGCTGTACATTTCCAGTTCATCATTATTCTCCTCCCCTTGGACAAGTCGTGAGTAGGAACAAAACTGTCAGCAAGAGGCGATATGTTTACACACAGCTATAAAACCGCTTACACCAAAGTATGAAACTTTTATTGACTAGCAGGTGCTGTGCAACAATGCCTCAGCTTATTTCAAGGGTGTGTTTTAATGCAGAGCGTCCACTCTTGTGAGTGGATATACAGTCACTGTGAAGTGGTGGATAAAAGCTACTGTTAATAATTTACTGTGAGTTTTATTGACGACAAGGATCAGCTGTACCTGGGCCAGCAGATCCTTGGATCTACCTCAGAGTCTTTAAAGGGGACCTATTATGCTATTGCTATATATGTAATGTTACAATGTGGCCAGAGTTTCAAATAATGAGGTAAACGTATGTAGAAGTAATCCCTGTGAGCAAAAAGCTCAACATTAGGGCATTTTTCTATTGTTTTGGGGGTAGTCATGCCAAGCAATGACTAGCGTGGAGTTGGCATGCCGTGAGTGTTTTTCCATTACACAGCAGTGCAAAGTAAAATAAGTAGTTTACCCTTAGGAGGTGTGCTGGTTGTCTGCAGCTCTTCATCAAACATGTGGCTGTTCCTGCTAGTACTCTTCCTCTCAGCATTATTTCTAACTGCTCTGCTGAACAAAGAGCTCCAAATATCTCCATATGTTGTTGTTTCTACCGGTTTTTAGCACTGCTGTCGAAGCTCTGCTAATTTGGTGAGGAACACATTTAATTTCCTGTAAATTCTTCACAATAAAAGTCTCCCGTTACTTAATCATTTAAAGGCCTTTAATATGAAACGGTAAAGCAGGAAATGTCGGGCTTTCATCAGCAGTAACTTAACACGATTCTGATACAGCAGGCTTACGGAAAGCTGGCCAATCAGAATAGGGTGGGCTCATCAGGAGAGGGGCCTTAAAGAAACAGTAGCTAAAACTGCCTGTTAGAGACAGAGGCTGAACTGAGGGGCTGCATAAAGGGCCAGTATAAGATAAATAAGGAGTTTTTTGAACTCTGAGTCTTGCAAAGCTACTCCAGTGGAGTCCCAGAATAAATATATAGAGCTGGAAATGAGCGTAATAGGTCTTCTTTAAACATTCTAGCATACATCTAGCATACAGTTATTGTACAGCATCTATCTGCCTCTGTTGCTCTATGTAAATCATTCAAACGGTGCTCTCCCTGTTTCCCTGTTTGGATGTCCTATTCTCTTTCAATACACATGTGGCTTTCTATCATACAACTCATTAAAGACTAACATGTTTATCATCCCTTTCCCCAGCTGGCCTTTAAATTAGGACATGTATTATGCATTCTGGCTGCTTTCATCATATTCTGCATGGTATAAAATCCCACATGTTCTTCTCACTCTGCTTCACTCTTCCGGGATGTTTATCGACCTGTTTAGTCTCACTTCTTGTCTTTTATTGGTCCACTGGTAAATCTCAGACACAGTCTGTGAGCAGGTTAAACCCCTAAACAGATGCCAGTTAAGCCCCTTTTACACTTGCACTGCAACTCTGAAATTGTGACCAGATGCATGGACCTGATTCTCCAGACATCGTCCAGAGTGAAAAAAAAAAAAGTGAAAAATGGCTTTAGAGTCTAATTGGTGAAGCTTGAAAGGTTTGGGGAAAAAACGCCTAAATCAAATTTGCCCGTCTCTTTATTTCATGTTACAGAAATTTTCAAAATACATCAGGTTATAGTGTATTACACTTCATAAAATGTATCAGTATCTAAAATGTGTAGATGTATTATATATCATTTGTACCTGGTTTTATGTTCTTATCAAAAAGCTGTTTTTGGCACAAAGAGTTTGGAGCCATCTGCCTTTGTTCAACCTGAACAGAGGTCTAATCAACTAACAAGAACCACAGAAAACATCTGAGTGGGTGTGCAGGTCCTTGTTCTTGCCACCAGAGGACCCTTTAACCAGGTCCTCTGGGCACAAGGACAGCTCTAAATATGCTTCTTTTGACCAAAAGCACAGAGAAAAATAAAGAGAAAATGCAAAATATCTGCTGGTTATCCTGCAGAATAACCACTTAACTTGTTGCTTAAGATCATGCCCTCTGATAAATATTGTTATTGACTGTCACATGGGTGACCGGTGAAACTGCACATTCTTTGTGCAACAAATGGCATTTTTATAATCCAATCTTACCTGTATTTTTGCAATATTGATTGAAATTTTCACAACAAGTATGAATACCCCTTGAAATAAATACATTAGTGTATTAAAGGATACATTTTTTTAAGCCATCTTAATGCATTTGATATAATACTTCTCTTTGGAGCCGTTTCTAAACAATCTACAGTAACCAGTCTCGTCAGGGATGAAGGAACATGTCACCCAGTGCAGCAGTGCGGCTCACTGATGTGTTCTTAATCATTTTTGGTTGACAACAGAGGATACACACACAATGCCTATAGCTAGGATGAGTTCACTGTTGGTATGGCTCTGCACATGAGATTTGTTGACAATAAGAAAAATATAGAAAATCGCCAGCCTTATCCTTTACACATGCCCTTTTAGAGAAACCCTGTAGCGACAATAGACAGTTTTTTTTTCTTTGTAAAAATGCATTCTGAAGTTCAGCTGAAGCTAATAACAGCCTTCAACAGTCTGAGTTCGTCAAATCAAGTGGATATGCTCATTCTGGTAGCGGTGAGTAATTTATTTCAGGTGCATACATGCAACCACCAGGACTCTTCCTCAGGAAACACTAAAGTGAAATTTCCAGATAAAAAGAGCATAACTTTGGAAGATACTGACTCAATTTGGCCAAGTCAGACTGTTGAAGCCTAATATTACCTTCGGCTGCGTTAAAAACACATTTTTGCACAGAAGGAGGACTATGGATTTTGTCCCCTATTCACACATCACTCTACAACAGCATCACTTTAAGACCAGTACTGCAGAAAAAAAGGAATGATCACAGCAACCAGTAACTCAATATATGTAAGTATTAAGATAAACTTGAAAAATCCTAACTTATCTTTTTATGCTGTCCGTGTTCATGTTGGTGTTGATTGCCATGTGATACTCACTGGCTGAAGGTCACACTTTGCCTTAGGTCGCTTTTAATTCAGCACATCCCTGATTATTATAGTCACCTTTATACATTTGTATTCATCGAATAACAAATGAAAAATTTTCATGAAAACCCTCCATATATACATACACAAGGCTCACATCAATACTGAAATTATAACTGAATTATTGCAGAGGAAGCAGGAGACGATGTGTGTTTGGTGGCTGTGCAATTCAGTGCAACTCAGTTATTCTGCACTTCTGAAAAGAGCCTTATGGCATTAGGTATAAATGGGAAAGTAATTAGCAAAGCACATGCACTTGGACCTGCAAGAGCAGAACAAGGTCTTTGTACTACTGCCTGCACACCCACGTGGGTCTTTGTGTGTGTGTGTGTGGGTGTGTGTATGTGTATGTGTTCTGTACAAGGCCACCCACAACAGGAGAGCCTGATTGACAGCGAAAGAGCCCTGAGAGAAGCAAACACGCGGGTAAACAAATGCATGCACGTACAACCAGAACTCCATGTATTGACACGGCTCTGCCAGCAGCTTTGATCCGAGAAAAACGACTCCCTCTTGGCTCGCCGACTTTCAGCCAACAATCGGGTTCATACTGAAAAGTAACAAAAATATTGATGTTTAACAACATTTTCTCTGCTGTTTCACTTCATTCCATGTTCCACATTTTCCACATGCGTGATCTCATAAATCCACGCCTTTGGAGACTTAACTTTATCGCCTAAAAACCCAGAGAAAGTGCACAACACTGATCACTGTTTCTTCACATCCTCTCTGTCTGTTGTAGCAAAGCAAAAGCATGCTGCCTCCCGCCTTGCCGAGCTCACGCATTCAAGAAGGCACACATCACAGCATGATGCAACGCTGCAGCCTGTATCAGCAAGGCAAAAGGTTACATAGCGAACAGAGCTGGGTCAAATGGTGTTGGCAAATAATTCTTACTGGAGGATTTGTTTTAACCTGCAAGGACTCCAAGAAACACAGAGAAAATGCTAAGTAGTAAGAGTAATAATGTGACTGAGATATGTTCCACAACTGTAGGATAGTATTTGGATGTTTTATAGACTTACATACAGGAATGCTTTTTCAGTGAGGGGTGCTGCACAGCAGAATAAGTGTGTGTGAAACTGGTCGTCTTCTTGTTCTGTGGTTATTTTGGTTGAAATACGTTTTTGTTTTCTGCTCCATTACTTTGCTACAGTCAGTGTTTGCTACAATTTCACAGCTTCCCTACACTTTGAGCTGAGGTAACAGCACAGCACAGTCATGTTAAAGGGGGAATATTATGTACATTTCCAGGACTATATTCCAGGTCTATAGATTTAGAGTTCAAAAAACTTTACTCATACCGACCCTTTAAACAGCACCTTAGTTCAGCCTCTGTCTGAATGAGGCTATTTTAGCTCCTGTCTGGCCAACGCAAACAACACATGGACAAATTTAAGCAATAACCTCAGCAACCAAGGATACAGAACAGACAGTCATTAATGGGCAAGCACGACGAGCTGATGTCAGGTCGTCAGCATGGTAGAAAAAACCATCACAAACGAAGCGTTCAGAGCAGGATGAAGCCCTAGCTTGTGACTTGCAAAGAGCATTTCTACATATGTTAACCTCAAGTTTTGGAACTTTAACCATGTTTAGCATAGATATCCAACATCATAACAGTATATAAATAACAGCAAATCACAAAAAGCATATTATGTCCCCTTTAAGATATGGGGCTGTTTAAAAAAAAATCAAGTTCATTCAAATGACAACGAACATGTAGCTACTTCAAATAAATTCGAACACAGAACCATGTAGCCTCATTCTAAACTCACGTTAGCTTGTAAAACTGACAACATGTAGTTTATTCATGCTGCTTCCGCTGCTTCACTTGACTGACAAGCTAACAAGTGACTTCAGATTTGTTACTTTGATGATGTTACTGTAAATGAAGTTACTGTAATGATACTACAGTTTTAAAAGTCAGCAGACAGTGTGGATTTCATCCATGATTTCTGAGTCAAAAATGCCTCCACACATCTCAGATAGATTATCTGTTCAGCACAGCTTGCTAGTTTTTATAAGTTTGCAAAGAAATCAATAGCCTAGTTTAATCAGGAAACAGAAAATACGATAGATCGGATTGACAGTGCAGTTTAGGAATGGTCCCAGTTGAAATACAGTATAAGTATCACTCATTAGATTGGATATTAAATTTTTTCTCATATCAAACTGTAGTTCCAGTTTGAATAAAAAGTGGCAAACAGGATACTAAGGTACCATACACATTTTATTTCATCCAAGTTACAATTTTTTGTGCTTGAATCATAACAAAATGCTTCCAATAACAGCTTCAGATACATTTGTCAATCATTTTTGATGAAAGGTGATTATTTTCAATGTTTGATGTTCCGCTGTCACTCAGCAGAGAGTGCTGTAGCACCCTCAATGTCACCCTTCCCAAGCCTGTAACATTAGAGTTTAATAGTGCAAATTCATTCAATTTATCTTAAATAAATAAACTTCAAATGAAAGATAGGATAAGACAGAAAACAAAGACGATCATTTTTGAGTTTCCATGTGACGGATCAGTTTTGTTTTCCTCATTTCTCGAGTGCCACTCTCAATGTCGCCATCACTCACCGTGTAGCCCTCATACTGTATATTGTCTTGAAGTGCTGAGCTCTGGCACGGTGTTATTGCATGCCACTGGGGCCTCTCACCGTTGATTGATGGATAAATGCTACTCATACATCTCAACTTCCATCTTGTACGGGATGGTAAAGGGCGGCCGACTGCAAGTGTCATCTTACAATAATGGTAAGTGCCAAGAAGAAAGCTCATATGTGAGAACAAATCAAAGTGTGTGGAATTGAAGGGTACCAAACTGGACGGATGGATGGATGGATTGATGATCAGGGGTTCAGTCAGGTCTACAAACAGATTAGAGAGCAGGTTCATTTTTCTTTTTTATTGTTGTTGAGACATTTCTTTGTCAAAGTCTGAAGATGTCTCAAGGACAGCTAATTGTGTTGTTTGCTTCTCTTCCCTCCTCATGAGCATCTTTCTTTTTCTCTTTCTCATTCCTTCCTTCACTGTCTCCCTTTCCTTATATTTCCTCCTCTTCGATTTTTATACTTTCACTTAATCCCACATAGCCTTTCCACCTTGTCGACGTCTGATAATGAGGTAATTTATCACCACTATGTAAAGAAGGCCTCTTTTTAATGCATGTGTTTTCACCTTCCTAGAAAAGACATGTTTTTGAACAAAATTGCTTTTTTGAGTCCTGATAGCGTTAATCCCCCAGAACAGTCACTTTAAAGCACCAGACGCCTCTCTATCCCCTTTCGCAGAGTGCAAAAGCCATTAAAAGTTGTGAGTTTCCTCATAATGGCATTATGAGTGAGTTGTGTGGCCTCTGTATGCCTGAGCCTCCCTAAGGCCATCTCCCACTCTCTCATGTTGTCTGTGGCATACGTACCCTCTCACCACAATGCTTTATTCTACTCAGTATTGATCTCATTGTTTTACAAACTTATACATCTAATGTCATTTGCTTGAAAAGTCATTTGATTAACTAGTCATTATATTACAGTAAATGTCCTTCAGTCCATCAAAATAAAAAACTTAATTTGATTTTCGGTGCTCTTGTTATCCTTTTTCTGAATGAAATGTTTTCTTATCAAGAGTAGCTGAATTGACTTTTCACTAAACCCAGATTGTACTGTTGTTACACCTGTCAAGCTTCCCAAATTAGCACTGCCAGTATTAAGTTTATACTGATAACGGTGGCACAATGCGTCCTTTATTTCAGACAGAAGCAGGCACAAGTAGCTTCTCATTTTTAATGGCCGACTGTTGATTTCTTTGGCTGTAAAGAAGACCGTCACTAGTTGATTTTATCAGCTCTAGCTAGCTAACTTATACCTCATGAGTTGATTAAAAACAACCCTGTAAATCATCCCAAATTTGCAATTGATGGCTATACACGTATCATGCTTAAAGACTGACGCTAAAGCTAGTGTACATTTCCCAGACAAAAAGTTAGCATCCTTACCCTTTGATCATCCATGTACAAAACATAGAAATAATGGGAATTGTTTTGATATTGCAGGTTAGATTAAATTTAGCCTAATTTTGGTAGACTGCTGTTATTTCATTCATATTCATTACCCCAATCATATTTCATTACCCCATTTGGATATTTACTATAGTAAAATGCACTTGGACGAGTGACACAGAAATGAAGATTTGTTTTTTTTCAGGAACAATGCTAATGGATGAGTTTGGAAAATGTATATTGTAACAAGCTTACTGGGTTTGCTGGAGAAAAATGTGAAAAAGCTGCTAATGTTAGCTTAAACTCTGCTAGACTCTACTGTAGAGGTTAGGTGTGTCAGTCCTTCTGATATAAACTGTAACCCCACAGATGATATAGTTAGCTAATGATATACTACCCCTTGCCTTGGAAGTAAAGTTACTGCTGTACAGTAGTTATCTAGACAAGCTAACAGAAGGGGCTTGCATTACAGTAGACAAATACACCATTGAATCCATTCCATTGAGGGCCAGTAGTGGCCTAATGGTTAGAGAAGTGGGCTTCGCCAGAAAAGACGCGTCAATCCATCTATCAGTTTATCTATAATTTTGTCATCCTGTTTGTCCATGTTGTAGTTCTGCAACTTTGCCTTCTTGGTCTATTGTATACATACAACAACTTTTTGCATGTTAAAGATTTTTAGAGTTTACAATTAAGAGTTTTTCCTCATTGAAATTGAGGGTCTAAGGATAGAGGACATCGTTGCTGTACAGACTGTAAAGCCCCCTAAGGTAAATTTGTGATTTGTTATATAGGGCTATACAAATAAAAATCGACTTGACTTGACTAGAAGTGGGCTTGACCAGAAGGTCGCCAATAAAACTGCTTGGGGAAAGTAAAGACATTGCCACCACTGATGTGCCCTTGAGCAAGATCCTGAATCGTCCAACTGCTCTAGTGTAGCTGCTCAGTGGCCAGCAGATCAGTGGTGGTGACTGTGGTTTTACTGGGCAGCGTCCTGTTGGAAATGTGTAAGTGGGAACAGGGAGTTCCTGAAAAGAGAAGCTGGTTCTAAGTGATACATCCCTGAACACAGAAAGGATAAAAAGTAAAATGTGATTAAAAGCTCCAGAAAGTGATAGTAAGTGATATTCTGGGTTAAAAATGATCTTGTGCTGGCCTCATGCACTTATGCCCCAAGTTTGGGTGGACGCCTCCACACAAAATTCTGCAGTCTACAGTACTGTACAATCAATATCTCCCAAAAAGAAACATATTTTTTTAATGCAATAAAATATGAATGATAGGATAGTAATAATGTATTTCATAGTTGCCCTTCATGCAGTTTTGAAATGTCAAACCACTCACACATGGAATGGAACCATTCTGTGGCGATATCCTTTCACCTAAAAAAAAAAATAAGGAGCACCTGACAGGCTGTGAATGCACCTCACCGTGAAACCCTGTGGAGAGACTAATGCATTAGTTGTTGATCTTTTCTGTATGTCAGGGGCTTTTATTGTCAAATCCAGCCAGTGCAGTTCTTTTCAGAATGATTCAAGTAATATACTAACTTACTGTTATTTTGCAAATGATTATCCTTTAGGAGAAGAAAATCACATTCTTGAAAAGCCTTCAGAGAGGTGAATAAAATTCATGAGGAGCCGAAACGATTTGATGATTACGTGATGAAGAATGATCATTATCCAAATCAGAATCTGTCACTCTTCCCACTGTACTGTCAACACTGCAGCAAGCCTCGGAGGGGTACAATAGTGATTTTCTGGCATACAATTTTCTCACTGCTAGTTATATCTTTGCTGGTCAATAACTGTCCATGAAACCTGTGGACAGAGATTTCCCAGAGAGTCAGCCACCTGTCAACTAGATAGACACTATCAATAAAGAGTAAGAAAGGGTTTTCAGCAAACTTTTGTCAAAACACACACAGCAGTGGTTATGGTTTTAGAAAGCCAAAACATCTAATATAGACTGTGTGTGGTCTTTCCAGCCCAGTATCCCCAGACACTGCTTTCATATCGGAGGATTCTGTTGTATACAAATTACATTCTGTTCCAACGATGCAGGAGGTTGCATCCCCTTTTTGTAGTGAAGTGGAAAGTAAGGGTGTGGCAGTCGGGGTGGTGGATGGGCATGTGGCATATAGAGTTTGCCTCCAACAATTCATGTTCAAGTTTCACTAACATTAATTAACATTTTACTTACTTAACATTAAACAATCAGGTGTCCATATGAACAGTGAAAGAGGTTTTCCCTGCTGTAATCATTCCTCCTGTTCATACTGGCTATTAAAAGATCCCCTTCAAATGTGCTTTCAATGTAAGTGATGGAGGCCAAAATCCACAGTGTGTCCAAAAATACATTAAAAAGTTGATGTGAAACTTATATGAGTCTTCAGCAGTCTGAGTTAGTCAAAGCAAGTTGATATCTGACACATTTACAGTCTTTTTAGCATCAAGTTCCCTCTTTGTGTTTCCTCAGACAGTGTTTCCCTGTTGAGCTGCGGTGGAAGTATAGTAACAAAAAGAGGAACTTTGGCACTAAAAAGACTGTAATGTTGAAAGATATCTACTTGATTTTGAAGCTTCATATTAGCTTCAGATAAACTTAAGTGCATTTTTGCACAGAAGGATGCATTTTGGCCCCCACTTACATTGTAAGTGCATTATGAAGGGATCTTCTAATGGCCAGTATGAACAGGAGGAATGATAACGGCAAGAAAAAACTATACTTGAAAAATTGTGAACCCGTCCTTTAACCAAACCTTTACCTTTATTTGCTCTATGACCTTTTTCTTACCTTAAACATTCTGTAGTTGCCATGGGCTGGTAATGCAGAAACACACATTTTACACACTTTATTCTCACCCTGTGGGATTAAATGTGGATTTTGATCTGAGCATTATGCTAAAGATGGAGTTTACTGATGTGTTTGAGTGTGTTTGTGTTCTACACTTTATAACTGTTTTTATGATAAGTTGTGCAGTTTCCTATGTACTGTATTTGTACATGAACTACAATTATAAACTGGATTTCTCGTGTCTACCTGCATGAAAAAGAAGGTATGCTCAATTTTCATGTCATTGCACAGTAGGCTTTGAAATTCCCTTTTGTCAAACAATTGTCCTAGAGCATGAAAGCTTGGCTTTATTATTACATACTTGTCACTGGACATAAGCATACAGTTCCTTCCGTTCTCCAGCCTGACAACACTAACATTTTGCAGAAAACTACATGTATAATATAAATTAATGAAAATAAAAAATTTCAACACAAATAAAGAAATAAAAAATTTCAGCAAAAAATATTACTTTCTGGTTAAATTTAATGACGTAACTGTTGGCTTAAAACATTAGCTACTCACAGTTCAAAACTACCATTTGATTTTTGTTCTTTCTTTCTTTTTCTGACACACGCATGCTTGCGCACACACACACCACAGTCCTAATGTCCTCTGTAACACTATACACACACACACAAATGCTCTCCGAATGAGCGGAGATCAACAAAGAGGGGCGAGGCGCAAAGAGTTTCACAACTCACTTACAGCCGAGCTGAGTGATGGCCAGCAGGGAGGAAATCAATAGCAGGAGGGGAGACACCATCAAAGCTGTCCATGGACCAACATCCCGTTACTGTCGACAGGTTTTAATCCATAAAGCTGGTGTCTCCCCTGAACAAAGAGAGAGGCAGGAGGCTCTTCTCTTATCTCTATCAGAGCTTTGAATTACAAAGGCCGATCACTACGCAGTTAGAAGGGAACTATGTGGAATTAGACTGAGGATCAGTCTCTTGTGGGAAAAGAATAGGTTTCATGTTGTCTGGCTGTTGCATAATAGATGAGGCTGTTTGTTGTAAAATTAATACAAATTTACAGTACAAAGAAATATTCATTTAGCCAACAGATCTCTTCAAGTTTCAACTAATAAGTACTTCATGAAAGCGTTCTCAGCAGCTTGTGTCTGATGAAGTGATGCAGTTTACATTTTTATCTTGGGAATAAATAGAAGAACCATATCACCACATATAGAAACTCAGACTTCATCAACAGCTTCAACTTCAAGAACTTTACCGTACCGCCTACACGGTTTGATTGACAGCTGATCTCTAGCAGTAAAGCAGGAGACAAACAGACACAGCGATGAACTTATAGCTTAGCATTCTCAGTAATTAGGATGAACAGATTTTGTGTCTGATTGACAGCTGTGCATTCTCTAAACTATATAAGAAGAGTTTCAAAGGGTGAGTTCCATAGACTGTAAAAAGATATGGATGTTGCCACCATGACGTCACCCATTGGTTTGTGGAGTGCCATTTTGAAACCTCAAGTTTAGTGATTTGACCGTCGTCATCTTGGATTTGACCATCGCCATCTGGGATTTTAAGAGCCAGAAGTGACCATATTTGGACGAGAAGGTGGCGCTGACCCTAGTGCTAGCTGCTAGCTTGGTTAGTATGCACTGTGCATTTACACTATATGGTTAACTGTGATAATGCTAACGCTAATCTCTATCTCTAGCGAAAAACAGGCCTAAAACCATTAAAATGGAAAAACTGAACATCCAACTCCTCAGAGGGTCTTCAATCACAACCAAACACTCAACAAGACTTTTTTAGGCGACCAAAATGTTACAATTAACTTTCATGACCTGAAAACACACTGAAATAGCAACAGCTACTCTGCCTATACTCTGTGAATCTGGAGTTACGCCATGGTTACGGTACGTAATCAATGTTATCACCGTGGTAGCAACTTGTCAGTTACAAGGTAATGAAAATGAATATCATGCTGTATTGAAGAAGACTTGAAACTAGTGATTGAGACCATAAACTCCTTAGAAAAGTTTTTACTGAGGTAAAAAATCAAATGAGAAGTAGGAAAGTCATTTTCTCATAGACTTCCATACAATCAGACTTCTTTTTGCAACCAGCAGAGTTGCTGGCCATTTGAAAGAATGCAGGTTTAAGGCACTTCCACATTTGCTTCACTTTTCAGACCCAGAGCTGCCTGCTTGGTCAGTTCACCCAAACTTTTTTTTTTTTACCTACCTCTAGTGGTAGCCATGTACATACTGTAGCTTTGGCTTTATTTGTCCAGGTTTTGAAATCTGTCTCTGAGATTTCTGCAGTGACCCCAGTAAAATGGGGTGGGCGAATGGAAATTGGTTTCTCATCCTTACCTTAAATTCTGAAATAGAAACCTTACCTCAGTGGCAGCGCGAACCAGTCCTTTAATTGGGACAGACTTTAAGTAGAGACAGACCATTATTTTATAATTTCCCCTGTTCCCCAGTCAATGCAAACTCAAAATTTCCTTCACATTGACTTGTTGTCTTGATAAATTCAGTGTAATGTCCATTTCCACAGCAGGATGTCCCACTTTGCCTTTTTCCCCCCAAATTGTTAAGCTACCATGAAGCCTTTCCTTTGTGTGTAGGTTTTTAATGTTAAAAAAAAAACCTTAGGACATGTTGAGTTTTGTTGAGCTTAACATTAATCATGAGTACAGCAAAGAAGAAACAATACATCCTTTCTGTTAAAAAATGAGAAACTGAGAGCAGCATAAGTGAGTATGGTGAGTATAACATAGACTACAGGTAACCTCCCTGACTAATATGAGAGGCGGTCATGTGACAGTAACAGAGATATAAGAGGAGAGAATATTATAGCCAACACTAGGTGATGTTACTGGACAGCAACCTGCAGAGAGACCCTGAGGCAGCTGATTATTACTACTGAAATGTGGTTCCTGTGCTGAAAAATGCCAACAAAATAATCAAATCTAAAAAAAAAACCTAAGTAAATTAGGAGCCATAATTATGAACAGAATATTTCTTATACATTAAGTTTATGTTAGTGAGAAATTTTATTCTAGTTTATTTTAATGAACTCCAAATTCATTTAAGTTTAAGACATAATTATTTCTGGTCAAATGAATGTTTTTAACCCTGTGGAGAAAGACAGACTCTCTGTTCATAACTCGTACGACAGGTCTGGACTACTCATCAGCTTTGTTCATCTTCGTTCAAGAGAAAACTCTAAACTAATTCACACGTAGTACCAATTAAGTAATTTGTACTAAATTGCACAGTTCTTTTCAGGAAACATCTTAGAAAATTATTAGAAATGTACGGATCCACAAAACAAAGTGTTTCATAGGAACCTTTCTTTTAAAACTGTTAATTGTGAAGTCTGTGGATTCACCAAGACACTGATTTGGAAAAGAGACGTTGCTGTTGAACGTTTTACTTTTAATTGAATTTTAAGCGTAAAAGTTAATTCTAGACCTTTGGAAACAGTATATGAATGAAGACCATGAGATGCACATCACAGCTAGTAAGTGAACCTTTGAGCAAGTTATTTTATTACATGGTTTTTCAAGTGTTGTGGGACAGAAATCATAGAAATATCCAAACAACTTGGACAAATAAAACCACTGATTGTTGATATTTGGTGGACTGACCCTTTAACCTGACAACAATGCAAGGGGACAACATGGAGAGCGAAATGTGAAACCCAAATCAAAATGCGGATCTCGTAGATTTAAAGGACCGCTATATTCTCTGTGTCGACCCGCGATATGTCGCTCACATTGGTCACGCGTGTGCATGCATTATGAATAAATATTCAGTTGAGTCAGCGAAGGGGAATGCGCATTGATCCGGTAAATATCCAAACTGACACTTGCAAACACTCTCCCACCTCCCGGAGTCTGATCCCTCTGCCTCTTTCTGGGGATTTAAGTCTCTTTTGATCCACTAGCCTCATTGGCTTCATCCACCCACTTCCTCCTCTTCAGGATGTGTATATGTATACGTCGGTTCACATGTTCATCTTCAGACATCCGTTCGTGTGTGTGTGTGTGTGTGTGTGTGTTCATAGATGGACAGGCTCATGTAATATTCAGCAGACCCCGGAGCCCCTTGGTGCCACTGGTCTGCCCTGTGCTGGAATAGAGGTGTCTGCCCTCATCTCACCTGGTGACTGCCAAAGGAAAGACTAGTGCCATAACCACTTTACTGCCCCCACCAACCCCCCCACCCCCCCCACCCCCACCTCCTCTCTCTCCTCCCCCGCCTCCTCATTCTCCTCCAGGCTCTCTCTATCATCCTGTCCTGTCCTCTCTCCTCTCCTTTCCCTCATCTACTCTGTCATCTCTCCTAAATTTGTATCCCGCTGCCACTTGGCTGTCACCCCACTGTCTCCTTCTCCCCTCCCTCCCCTCACTCATGTCCTCTTCTCTCTTTCTCCTGCTGTCTTCTCTCCTTTTTTTCAATTTCCCTCCATTATTTCTATCTCTTCTCTCCCTCTTTGTGGCTCAGTCTGCTCAATTCTCCATATCTCGTCCTCCTGCTCCCCGCGCAACCTTTCTCAGCCTTGCGTCTGCCTGTTTGCTCTCAGCATGGTAGAATTAGAACGTCTCTCTCAATTCCTTCACTTGATCCTGCGGGAAATGACAATGTTGCAGTCTGCTGCCATTATTTCACAGATCAAAGCATTGAAATTGAACCTGGCTCAGCTGAAAAAATAACCCAGGCTCCTATCGTGTTGTTCACCTTTGCATCAGTCTCACTGCTCACTGCCAAAGGGGTGTGGGACTCTGCACTCTGTGTACGTGTGTGTGTGTGTTTGTGTGTGTGTGTGTGTGTGTGTGTGTGTGTGTGAAGGTGTATGTGTGTGCCTCCACGCCTGCTTGCCTCCACAGATTGCTGGAGTGTGTCATGAGGGTTTTTCAGTCTTAACACTCCCCCTGGTGGCAGGGACTGAAAGGGCAAACATGCATACACTCCTGCAGCAGCTACAGCAGGAAGCAACAAGTGTTTTACAGGCTGCAGAGATGTCCAGAGACTGCAAATAAAACTAAGGTTTTGAGAAATTTCTAACAATTCTGACATCTTTCTCTGTAAAAAATAATATTAATCTTGCAGGGGCCAGTATTAGCACATCATGCAGTTGTAATACAAAAATGTACTATTACTACTAACATTTTCATGTTTTATATACCCCATCCCAACCTCAAGAACAAACCAAAAATGGCATCTGCAAG
This sequence comes from Thunnus albacares, assembly GCF_914725855.1. Lineage (NCBI taxonomy): Eukaryota > Metazoa > Chordata > Actinopteri > Scombriformes > Scombridae > Thunnus > Thunnus albacares. Next base: position 3,559,800 of record NC_058125.1, read on the forward strand.
TATATACTGTATATAAACATGAATGAAATAATGAGCCAGTGAATTAATAATAAATCAATGCACAGTATAAACTGATGTAACTATGTGCAATATGGGCAATAATATTGTACAGTGTATAGTAGAATTAATGTAATTACAATATTTACAGTGTAAATAGGTATGTAGTATGTACTGTGTAAATAGTGTTTGAAGGATTATCAGATCTTAGTCAATTATATATTCAAGAATAACGCTGAAAAAACACCGCCGCCATGCATCATATGACGCAAGTCAAGTGCAGCCCCTAGCACCAATAGGAAGGGTCACGCTGCAGCACATTAATATAGTAGTTACCTGGATGTAGCTCCAGTTCTATGAATACAGCACGGGACAACAAAATGCCATGGGTAAGTTGTAGGGGTGTACGGTACATGCATACATACCCAACAATCACAGTACAGGCATTATGGTTCATTGCGGGCAGTCATACAAGAATACACTCCGTGACCCAAACAACTACTGTCAAAATAGTTTAATAATCCACTTACTCTGACATACAGAACAATAATTCTAGAGTGTGAGTGCTGCGAGTTGTTTTGGCAGTGCACCCCTTAGCTGTAATATGCCTAATAAAAATAAAAGCAAGCAACAAACTAGTAAATAATGTCTGTAGTTGGCCTAACATTGTATTGAGGTACAAAACAGCTTTTTCTCTGGAAAAAAAATGCATTTTTTCAGGGGCAATGCTGGAAATAGGACAGTGGTGTGAAGCATCATGGATGCACACTGGCATGCACTTAGCTGCTGCTGGTGTGAGGATTGTATGTAGAAAACAATGGCGGCAGCTGTTTTGATGGGCACCATTTGGCGGCGATGTGTTTTGATGTTAAGTCTTCTAGCAAGTAAGGAAGAGAAGGCTTGTCATTTTGTCATTTCAAGTGTCTGATATTCAGATAAAATCCAAATGTGACTTGATTCACTTTGGTTTTCCTTGGTCTTGGCCTTACTCCAGTCCAGAGGATGGTGATAATGCGCCTGAAGCTGTTTGGTAAATGCCACAAGACCAACTTAAGTTTAGCTTAGCAGTTTAGTTACAACAATAGCAGTTTAGCTTGCTAAAAGCTACGTTATCTATAATCTAACACAAACACATGGATGGAATGCATACTCTTCTTCAAGGGCTGTCACTCATGCCACTCCCTCACCCACACAGATCACTGGTCTCTCACCCACACAATCATTTAATGGTTACACTGAACAGTGATCAGATAAAAGCTACAACAGCTCCATACGCCGTCTGACCCTGTGTGTTGACATTGTTGTAGCTGCTGCCTTCAGTCACTTTCATGAGACAAGGTGACTAACTTCAGTGTCTCTTCAGCTGCCATTAAGGACCCTGTTGATGCTATCTCCACAGATTGCTCACTGACGAGTTACATTTGGGAGTCTTGGAAAGACGAATGCATTTATACCTTTTAAACATCTGGCTACAATCACATTTCAATCCTTCTAAGGCTTCTTGGTTGCCTTTACACATGTTTCCTTTTTTTGTTGGACAGACAGGGAGAAAACGTGGACAGAGAGGTGCATGACATGCAAAAAAGGTCCCCACCAAGTACTAAACTAGGGACTTTACATATAGTGTGTGTCAAACAAAAAGGCACCAGGACTACCTGTAGCCAATACAGGCACTACGGTAAACTTTTGTCCCAGTGCTCACTAAAAGGTTAATCCAGCCATGTTTGGACCAATCTTATAAATTAACAATTTCTAACTGAACAAGTTTAAGAGAAATTGAGAAGTAGTAGACCTCTCTGCATTTCTACATACTGTAACAATCCAACATAGAATACTGTGCTTGGGGGATGTGTGATTTTTCCTGTGATCACACAGTCCTAAAAAAGAAGCAGATGCAGATTCTTGAAAATAAAGGAGCTGATGATACCACCATTTTGATGATACCACCATTATAGTCCAATCAAGTGAGCCATCTGGATGCCCGTTAAACAGCAAATTACAGCCACCCACAGAGCAGTGTGCTGACATTTTCTCTGCGATGCAGCTCTAGGCCTCTGGTTTTACAAAGATAGTTAGATCTTACAAAGATAAGATAACTATCTTACAGAGATAGTTGGAACTTTTGTGGTGCTGGGCTCGAGCCCAGCAGAACAAAAATTAGACTTGTTTTGGTTTTTTTTTGTTTTTTTTTTGACGTGACAAGAGGGAAGAACGGAGCAAATTATGTGTGATCTCACAACAGCTGCAGTTGCCAGTGTAATATGGGAGCAGACAAGGATGGGCGGGATGTGTCAAGTGCGATGGGAGTTTCAAGTCAAGTGGGTAATGTTCTCACCAGCCGTCACTGTATTTATGTGTGTGTGTGTGTGTGTGTGTGCAGAGGTGTTGGGGCTGGGTTGCATTGAGGTATGATGTGTGTGTACGCTGGGTGTTGAACATCTGGGCGTCTTTTTGAAGTACCCAGGTGCATAGTGTAGCGACAGCTGCACCGCTTCCCTCCTCGCCTCCCCGAAAGACGAAGGGAGCTTGACAAGCAGAAAATCCCCCTTGATCTACAGCAACTTCCCCCCAAACCTGTCTTTTCTTCCTTTCGTTATATGCCACTACCACCACCTATCCTCCACCTCCTCCTCGGGTGTTGGTAGATCAGGGCAGATGGGCCAACTCCACAGGTAGATAAACGCCGACACATTCCCACAAAGAGCTCTTCCCATCAACAACGGTCAGCTACGAAGAGCAGAAACAAGCTGCTGCCTTAGTGGCAGGATGAGCATGTTGATGAGAGGGAGTGTGTATTGTTCAAAGGTTATGTACAGAGGAATGGAAAAACACAACCAGAATAAAGTGGCAAAATCTCTGCACCTGAGATTTGCCAACCAAACCTTTGGGCACCAAACGGAGAAATGTCTGATGAGATACTTATAAATTATTGGACACAGGTCACCAATCTTAGAGAGAAGACTGATCCTGAACACTTTAAACATTTTAGCTACCAAATGGGTTTCTAAGGGTTTTCCTTGATCCTTGCTCTCCATTATAATGATAAATCTATTTTCTCCAATGTGGTGACACTTCTAGTAGTGTTTGGTGCAGATAAAAAAGACCGCTGGAAAGTTTTCTCTACAATCTCAGAATCGCTTATTCATTCAACTTATTTTTTACATAAGTTTTTCTTTTAACTTTCCTTATAGATCAGATATGTAACTTCTATATGTAACTTGTAATGTAATTTCTGTAAGTTCTGTAGCTTGACTTTTTCCTGTCCTTGGCTTCTGTTCAATGCTACTTTATTTTCTATTTCTATGATATATTTCTTAGGTACAGTAAATGTGATACACAGTCGCTTTGAGATGTACTGCAGCAGCTATATTAGTTTCTGTGCAGCCTTACCTATAAAGCTCAAGATCAAATGTGAACTTATTTAAATTTGGCAAGCACTCCCACCTTGGCATTTTAAGCTTGTGGAAAAGAGCCAAGTGTGTAGGGTATAAAAGCATGTGCGTGGGTGTATGTGTCACCAAGAAATTGCCAAAGATTAAAGTGTACATGTTGTGCATGCTTTTCATATAGTGGGTTGTACTCCTTAAGTGTGGTCTACGGAGATACTCCTAAATTGTTTCATTTCATCTCCTACACAGCGTGCAAGCTCCATCCTCTAATCTAATTTACCAGTCAGCGGGCGTAATTACGCCCTAAGATCTGCTCCGCTGGGCAAAATGGCTTCTGTCTTCTGCTCGAGTGGCACAAATAAAACCACTGCCCCGTCGCTCCTTGTGAACAGAGAGAGAGATGGACCTGAAGGAGAACAGTGTTATAAATGAAAGTCTTAACAGATTAATCAGGAGAGCCTCAGTTGTGTGCTTCTGGTAATTAAGGGAGTGATTAATGATGATGCTAATATCGTTTTCTTATTGTACGAGAGTTGTAGCTTATGAAAAACTTTGAATGGTGATGAGAAAACTAATTTAGGTTTTATGAGTGGACGACATGGATTCATAAAAGCTGGATCCTGGGTTAGAGATATTAGTGAAGTTTGGCTCCTCTCTACTTGAAAGATACTGCTGATACTTTTTCTTTCTTCTTGTTGAACCTCTTTTTAGCTTGTCCTCCCTTCTCTTTAGCATCTTTAAGCAACACTGTACACCTAGACCTGCACCTGTGGTGAGCCGGATTGAGCTGAAGTTTAGCATGGATGCACTCTTTCCCCCCCCTTACATTCACAGCAGGTTTATAGTGCTCCTGTGCACACTTAGTGTAATTAGCCAGTTGTCCCTGTCCGTGACTGTCCTCAGCACTGTCAGCTTCCCCCTTGTGTTTGTCTTTCAGCTTCTGCTGTTAATTGATCAAAAAAGCCGAGGGAGGCAGTGCTGAAAAAACATTGCAGTAAACATCTCAGTAACTTACGAGCAGGTAGGGGCTCAGTGTTGTTGTCAGGGACAGACTTTGGTTCAGGAATATATTGTGCATCAGGGGACTATTCCAGGGAACTAACCAGTGACCTTCCGGTTACAGGAAGATCACTGGAACTGCCTGTCTACGCTACAGCACAGCTAGTACTCAGTCATGACTGTATGCTCAACCCAGACAAATCCACAAGGCATTGTTAGAGCCCTTAAAATGGATAATCCTGTCTGTGTGTTGGACTGTATAGAGTCACAGGTCAGCTGTTATCAGATGTTCAGCCAAGTCAACTGCGCTTGTTGTGCGCCCTCCACATAACCTCTAAGGGTTGAACACACGAGAGATTAGGACGGAGCACGTAAGCCTTTGCAAAAGGTCATGATGCAACAAAGATGAGATTATACAGCTATGGTTATACAGTCACTGTGAATGAATACAGTGTATTTATCCGTATTTGAGTGGATCAATGAGTGTTTGCAGCATACTGGACATATAGTTGTGTAGTGGAGAAGTGGATTACGCTGCAGGAGTGGTTCTAGAAGTGTTGTAAGCTTCCTTTTTTGAGTAGCTCGTTACGAAGGGTTGTGTTGTCGTTTAACTACTTCCAATGAGGAGAAGCTTGTAGCTTTACTCACTACAGTTTACTACAGTAGTGTCCCCAACACTGGCCCTGAGTTTCTCTTTTATAGAAATATTGTTCTTCTCTCAGTCAGCTTGACTTTGTCGTTTTTTTCAGTTGTTGTTCAGCTACTGTCAGTGAAACACAACACTTTCTTCAAAGATATTTCACATTAAAAGCCTTCCAGAAGCTCAAAGGGAATATTCTTCTTTGCTCCTTGGCTTTCAATGGGAAATAATGACTTTTATTAACACTAGTTTAACACAGAAACACAAACCAGCAAAGTAGAAATGATCAGAATTAACTAGTAAATACAAACAGTATTTCTAGATTATGCTGTAGGAATAGTTTGAGAAGTAACCACCGTGAAATTATTCTTCTGGGAAACGAAACTTCAAACTTATTACTAATGTGTTTTGATTTTGAGTGGAATAGAAATTTAAAGGCACATATCACAGCCATTAGGTGAAAAGATTCCTTTTGATTAAAAAAATTATACGTTATAATTTATTTTGAACACATGCTTGATGTCCGGTTCTTTCCGCTTGACATAGCACAATAGTTTAATTAAGTCTAACATGTTCATGAGCAAGAAAGCTTTCAGAGAATTAAACTTTCAGCTCTCTGTTTGCTCAAAACACATTCAAGATGCAAGTGTGCAAGGCTTGGCAACTGATTTTAGAACAAATTTAAAGACTTTGGCTCATGTGCATAACCACTTGATTTGCTTAACCCTTCAGTAACTGGAATATTGTCTCTTAAAAATGATTGGGATGGTTTTTAAATGTCATTTTTCAACGCAGTGAGCACCACAAATAAAAAATCCATTCACCTCCATTGTATTGGGACGGAGGCAGACATCTCACAGGCAAACCAACCCTTTAATGCAATGGGAAGGAACACATTGTCAGTAGATGTGTGGGCCTATCTTCAAACATGACAAATCCAAAGGAACTTTTTTCCCTCCCTTTCAAAGCTGAACACTCGACTACAGTACAGACGCTCACTTACCTACACCTAAGTGGGAGGGATTGACAGTTTGTGAAATCTTACAAAACACTTTCAGCAAAAAGAGGATTTCAAAGGTCACTCTGAGAGCTGAGTCATCCTTCGGTTCAAATAGACCATGAAAATTGGCTACATTTCCCATTTTAGGGTTGTATATTTTGCCTAACTGAATTCTGCCAGTTCTTCCTCTTGCTACCGAGGCGAGCTCTCTGTTTGCTGTTTGTTTATACCTGTTCACTGCATTCATCTCTGACAGACCAGGCCAGTATCCTGTCGCCTCCTCTTCCTCCCTGTCTTTTTTTTCTTTTTCTCTCTGTCTGTCTCTTATCTCCCACAGCTGCCCTGTCCTCCGTCACATCAGCTTTGCTCTGTCATCTCCCATGCCGTGCAGATGTTTCATCCTCTGCATCTGCCCCCCCCCCCCCCCTTTCTCCCTCCTCTTCCTACCCTCCTCCTCTCCCTCTTCTTCCTCCTCTTCCACTCGACCTTCTTGTCCTCCACTAAGTCGTCTCTTCGTTTTTATAGCCCACGCTGAGGGCTTGACTGACATGTAACAGTGCTGTGTGAAGAGCTCTCTACCACAGAGTTCCCTAAGACCTGAGTGAACAGCAATAACAACCCCCAGACTTTATTTACAGATGTCACTAGCATCAGTAGCAACAAACTAAATTCATAGATGTGCACAATTACTACTCTTATTGCTCACTATACTACACTAGCTTAATGCTGTAGTATTTTTGTTTTAACACGTCCTCATACTGAAACAACAGAATAGGTTTATTTCCAATGACTCCCAATAACAGTGTTTTCAGTGCCCTCTATAGGACGTATGGGGACTACACCACATAATGTATATGCTGCTTTCCAAAACTGTTACAAATCACTGTTCAAAAATAATAATGATGTTTTATGGTGTGACAACGCTGTGGTTAAGGTCTGGTTAGGTTTAGGCACAAAAACCACTTGGTTAGGGAAAGATCATGGTTTGGGTTAAAATGATCATTTGAAACGTGGTTTATAATTCCTTAAAGTTATGTGACCATTGTCATCATGGCGACAGTAAACACCAAGACATTACAGTTTTTTAAAAAATTACAGAAACATGACACTTGTGGTTGGAAACAGGAAGTGAACAGTGGTATCCTGCAGCAAAAATGCATCTAGTCATCCACACAACCCGCCTCACCTTATAATAACTGCGTCACTCCTGCGGGTCATAATTACTACGGTCACTAGATGACATAAACATAAATCCATGTTTTTGCCAGCCTGCATTTAAGACCTATACTGTTGTATATTATATACTATTAATTCTTAAACTGTGGTCAGTGCCTGTATTTACTTCAAAAGTGTAGAGAAACAGGCCTTTATTCAAAAAGACATATAAGACACAAGACTTTTTCATCAGTTTGCTGTTAATGTTAACCAGGCTTACCTGTTGTCTTAATAAAGTCTGAAAATGTATATTTCCATAGCATTATTGTATAAGAGAGTCAAGTCATACCCACCACTTTGTTGCCCTGAGTTCAGAAATATTGTTCTTACTTTGCCATTTTTTTGTTCGGTTTTAAGCTACTGTTAATGAAACTAAACACGTCCTGCACAGACATTTCACATTAAAAGCCTTCCAGCACCTCAGAGAAAATAATCCCCCCCCCTTTCCAGGCAGGCAGCCTTGAAATCTAGGCCCTGTGCATATGCAGTCCCTGTATTCAGTCCCCTGGGCTCGTAATCAGTAATGAACTGTTTTATCAGATTTTAGAAAAAATTACTCAAAATCCCCCCTAAAAAATCCAATATGCCAGACCTTTCCTCAACACACTGCACAATTAACATGTGATACTCTTACATTTGTTTGCTTTTAATGTTAGCTAGTCTACACACCAATAGTACACCATTCTAAAACAGTGCTAGGATGTTGTGTCCACTAACTTTTTCTTATGACGGATTTTTGTTAGACTCTATTATAGGGTTGGACTAAACCATGTGAACCTTTTACAGGGGCCATGGATAGTTAGCTCCACTCTTCCTCTCACTATGACACCCCTGCCCGTACTGTAAGTAGATTAACAAAACAACAAATTAGAAATGTAACTAATTAGTAATTGAGAACCATATTTCTGTTACAAAGTAATTGTACTATTGTATTATTGTACTGATGGAAATAGTGCTATGGAAAGGTACATAATGCTGATTTTACCATGTGAGCCATTGTAGAGCTGTCCTACCCCTCAATGGCTTTTACCTGGCCTTTATTAGACACTATTATTTGAGACTTAAATATTATTTGCTATTTGCAATGACCTTTTGTCCCCATGGGGATCAGTAAACCTTAATCTTATCACCATCATACAAAATATCATATGACTATGTTGTTATCCCATCAACGTGCTTCTTACCTCTACTTGTCAGATATTAGCTGTGTGCTGCGGCGTCGGATGGATCTTGTCTTTCCTGAAAGCTTTTCATTGCAAATCTCTTATGAAGCAAGACGTTCACACCCATGAGAAGCGGCAGAAAGAGTGACACGAGACAAGCTATCTTGACATGGTCTCGCTTTGACTGTGAAAACCAATATCCTTGGTGTTTGCTCAACACAGTTTCTCATTTCAAGGTCAAAATCACATTATGGAATCACGTTGTGTGACAGCAGGGCATTTTGCAGGGCCAGGAAATGAGCGAGATACGTGTACACCGATGACTTTCCCTCAGGTAAAGCTGTCAAACATGCAGGCTAATATACAGACATAGAAGGTGGTTTTTGGTAATGTCCCTGTCTATCAGCAGACCTGCTGTGTTACTACATGTCTTGTCACAGACTCATGTCATGGCACAGATGACCAAATCCGACCATGTCCCAAAACACATATGGCTGACGTGTCGTCAAATGAAGTCGCCACCTCTGTCTCCCTCATTTTCTCTCTTTCTGTGTGTCTTCCCCCATGTTGCCCCTTCTAATAGAGTGACAGGAAGCACCTCCAGTGCCGGTGAAGCCTACTTGCATGGGGAGACATTTGGGATGTTGCAGTGCCCTTGAAAAGATCAGATGAACACAGTTGCCCAGGGGAGGTTATTTCAGAAAAATATGATGACACATAACAAAGAATTGGAAATAATGACAGGAAAATCCATGTCATCTCAATGTCAGTGCCATCTTTTATTCGCCTACACGTCACTGTGAAGAAGACCTTTCAAACTGTGTAGATGTGGATGAAACAACTGCACACATACTGTATCACATTGAAGACCAAGGAGAATGTGGATTTCCTGCAGTTTTGACAAACTGAAGTCTGGTGATCCTTTGACACCTGCCATACCTGTCAACATTGCTGGGAAGACGTTTTCCCTATTCGTGGGGTGTCATTATAATGTACCCCTGATGACATCATCACGGCTGAGTGTGACAGTTCATTCTTGACCTTGGAAACAGAAATTTACAAAACAGTCTCCACTCAAGAGCCACTTACTCCCTAGCTCTGGAGCTTTCATCTGTCATACATTGACGAAAGGTCAGTAATGGAAAGTTTGAACATCTGCAGGTCCAGTGCAACTGAGCAAAGCTTATCTGCTGACGAAGACCATGCAATACTGGCTAAAGTTCCAGAAAAAGCAATAAAGTGGACCTTGAGTGGAGAGATAATAAAGCTTTAAAATCTCAATGATAATGAAAGAAGCTCGAGGGCAGTTTGCTCCTCATACCATTTAAAGTGCTACCAAAAACAAGTTCTGCCATTAGTAATTGGATGATTTGCTTTAGTTAAGAGATGTAAATGAAAGAGGAGATGTAATTGCCAACATGATTATCTCACAACAGTTATTATTTCACTTGAATCCCATATAATTAAACTGAGAATAGCTGCAACAATCAATTACATCTAATCAGAAGTTTCATCAACCAATCAACTCCCAGTCTAGTCCAGAAGTCTAGCTGGTCATACAGTAATTAATGAAGTCATATCGTCCAGCTGCACTTCCTAGAACACTCTTGGATCTAAGACCTGACCTAACTGGGACATTGTTTCTGGAAACCTGGATAAATTAAACCAACACTACCTGCATTGGTAGATACTCTACCACTAGAGATAAGTATAAAAATATGGTTTTGGTGATCTGGTGTGTAACTATTCATTAAGGTCAATTTATCTCATATACATATACATAAAATTGGTTGTTTTCCATTTTCCTTGTTGTGCTCAATCACAAACATTAGAAAAGTCAAGCACAGTTGACTGCTATTATGTATGTTTCATAATATTGATGAAAATGAACAGATGTCCCTGACTTTGCCTATAACCACCGTCTGTACATAACAGAGGAAACATTATTTATATTAGGGGTGAGCAAGTACACATTTTGTATCTGTATCTGTTCAGCCAACTAAATTATCTGTATCCATATCTGTATTCGGAATGGGTGGGGCTTAACCTGGAACGGGCGTGGTCTAATCGGAAGTTGGTATTTTAAGCCTGAAATGGATATGGTTTGATCAGAATTTGCTATATTTATTGTTTACTAGAAAACTATTTACAGAACAGGCTCAGAGCTGAGCTTCAGATCAATGTTTTTGATCACAAGAGCAAGAGAACCAAGGTTATTCATAAACTTGAATGAATAAACTTCTGTGAATCAATGAACACAACACATGCAGTATTAAGAAGTATGAAGTAAAATGCATGAACTAGAATTTTCATACTCAACATAACTTTCTTTTTTATTGATTTTTTTTTTTTTGCAGCCTAGATCATTACTCTGAGTTTGTTTTTGTTTATTTTAATGAACTGACTGTGTGAACATGGGTGCAACAGCCTGTGTTAGCAATCCAACATGGAATTATTATGCATTCAGCCTTGCCACTTGTCAAAAGCACCGTGTCCGTTTTGAGCCAAGTTCTCCAAGTAATTCAGCTGATTTTAGATATTTTACAAACTGAGGTAGGAGTGAGACAATGGAATAAAACCAAACCAGTGTAGGAGCATCGAGAGTCATGAGCTGTTAAACTCTGTGGACAGAGTGGCTGTGACGATGGCAAGATTGTGTTGTGTGGTGAGGCAGCAGTGAACTTTCTATAGGCTCTGTGTCGGGGAGGAGCTCTGTGTGTGGCTGGCCTGTGGAAGCAGCTACTCAATGCGGATTTTCCTTCATCACAAGTACAGATATTGACACATTTTACTTGGATGATACTTGTGAAAATTACATTACCCGTACCGGATACTCATTTCACTCGTATACTCGTATTCGGCTTAACCCTAGCTTATATCTGTCACCCTTCCACTGGCAGCCTGTTGACCCTTTGTTAGACTGCAAATCTATCAGCCTCTCTGGAGTTAACATACAGCATTCATCATCTGCTTATGTAAGAGGCAGGCCAACCGGGAGCAAACCAGAGAGAAAGAGCCAGAAAGCGAGATTATGAGTGCGTGAGTGAGAGATGGTCTATGTTGTAATGTGTAATTGGATGCGGCTGTGTTTGTGTACGCTTCCGCATGTACATAAATTCATCTTCTGCGTCTTCCTCCCTCAGTCTCCCGTTTTCTGCCTCCGTCTCCTTGAGGGATAAGATAAGCAGCTAAAACTTTTTGGAGCCAAAGCAGGGAAGAGAGAAGAGGATGAGAGATCACCCTCCAAATCCTCCCATAATCCCCTCCCGGCTCATTCTTTAGCTGTAATTATGTATCAGATACGGGGACAACAGGCAGGCCACATCCAGGACAACAAAATATTACAAATTGTTGCTTTTCGTAGACATTTTGCAAACACTTATCCACTCTCTTGATGAGTGTAGCATCTCTGTAGATTTGCTCAGCACCTGTTTGGTTGACTCATTCAGCCATGCTTATTGAGAGCTATTTGCCTCCACTGAGTGGTTTTGAACCTGTGCCTTTTTGAGAGTGGCTGAGTTTATAGGTGATTATGAGGGTGTTTGTGCAGTGGGAAACATCAGGCAATTCTGGGTGTTTTCAATACCATATGTTCTCATGCTTGCATTAATGTCGCAGAAACACAATAATCTGTATGTTTTGGGACAACCCTATCTACCACAAAATATGTTTATGTGCTGCTTCTAGTGCTAATTTGCTTTGCCCAAGACATTTAGAGGAAATGTTATTGCTGCCTAGATAACTGGCAACATTTTTTTTTACAATCCTGGACGTGTAACATTCTTATAAGGCAAAGAGGCCATACGGAGGGGGTTCGTGATATACTGTTGGACGTACAAAGCCCAGGACTTTGATACTACAGACCTGGGTACATGGTTACATTTAGGAAAAGATCAATGTTCTGGTTAGACTACCATCTAACAGTCTCCACACTAAGGTCCTCATACTCATTTGTCCATTTGTAGTTTTCTACCATTATCATGCAGTCTTTATCAGCAGGTTGAGTTTGCTCTGTTGTCATGGAGCTGTAGATAACAAACTTTTGATTATTCTGAGCACCTCTAAGACTTCTTATGTATGTTGTCTTACAAATTGACAGTTGGTGCTTGACCTTGGAAACAGCAGAAAAAATCTCAAGTCAAGGTCCATTTACTTGCCTGTTCTTCTATTCTTGTCAACCTTATCAGACAGTCCTCACCACACCATGGAAAAGATGCAGGAACTCATTTGACCTTTATCTGAGTTCTTTGATTTATATTCCTTTTCATCAGCAGTGAACAAATTGTTCTCTATCGTGTTGAGACTATTTGTCTACCCTACATATTCCATATATATATGGGGGTCAGTCCTTGAACATATGGAATAGAGTGCAGAGGTAGTCTCAACCTACCTGAGGGAACTGGGGTAACACATGCAGCCTTCCAATCAATGAAGAGAAATGGTCTTGGAGCAACTTCATGTAGTAAGGGACAAAAAACAATGTTCATGATATCAGTTAGCAAAGCTTTCTTTATTTATCATGTCATATTGATAATTGTTTTCTTTATTTAAACCACAATGCATGCCATTTGACCACATGACAAGATCAGAGAACAGCCTGTATTATATGGTATAGATTGGAGTTAGTAAGAGAGGAAGTTGCACCTTGCTGTTGCCATTCAAAATGCAGAACATTGACGCCCGGGTGGCAAATGCAGCAGTAATTTACTGTTTGAAAGCACCTTAATAGAGCATTTGAGCATCTACACATCCATTGCAGCTAAACAAACTCAGTCTGATGATGAGGACGGTATGATACAATCTAAAGCTCCAAAATAAATGAGCAAGCAGATCTTGAGTTGAGATTGTTTTGTTTCCAAGGTAATGAATGAACAGTCAAACATAATCTTAAACAAGCAGTTTTAGCTGCTGATCAAACCTTAAACATAGTTGTGGCTCATGGTGTCATATCAATCACTGTCTGCCAACTCATCACTGCCAACATAAAATGTTTCATTGTCAAGATATTTCAACAGTTTAATATATAATAATATATATTCAGTCTTGTCAGCTATACTATATAGCTGTATATATAGTAGTTTTGGTATATTCATTAGTTACATTCAGAGCATTTCAAACACTAGGTTAAGGTTAGAGGAATTATAGTGATCATGGTTAAGATAACCCAAAACTGACTGTTTGTAAGAGATGAGATGCAAATTGTGGTTTCCATTGTCAAAGTCAAGCACTTTCTACGCCCAACCAATTCTGACTTCCCCTAAAAAGTATTGACACACTACTTGTGCCTTTGCCTCTGAGAGACAACAGACATTTAAATGACACACAAGAGGTCATTTGAACTTTTTCTGTGTTTGAACAAACTACCGATGCTGTTGTTTTACTGATAAGGACAATCCCCTACCTTCAATATAGCTGCTCCCTCTTAATGTTGATTAAAAACATAATATGGTAAGCCTTATTTTCCTACAAAGTGTATTCACAATGCAAATTAGTTGTATATGAACCGAAGTTTTGGGAGAGCGGATTGGTGTGCATGTGTGTGTGGTCATTACCGAATCTTAGCAACTCCTCCTCTCCTTCAATCAGCTCTGTCCACTGCTGCAAGGTCTCTAAATGTCATGAGCACTCACTGTGAAATTGCAATTAAGAACATAATAAATAAGTGATCGAGAAACACTCTCTTGCAGGCCTGGACGGACAGAGGGACATGCAGCTAATTAAGATTTTATGATTAATTAGGAGCATTCGAAGTGAGGGAGAAGAATCATTCAACACAAAGCAACACAGGAACATAATGAAGTTAAAGAGTCATTTATTTTGTTCCTCCTTTTTCTTTTGTGGATTAGGTTGTATGGGTGTGACTGTGTGTGCATGTATTTTTCCCATGGAGTTACCGCCCCCTCCTCCACACGCATATATTCCCATGTGCACCTCCAGCCAGGTTGGCGTGGGAAAGGGCTGTGAAGTTCACTGGGCAGATTTAAAGTGGCTAAAAAGTTCCCCGCAGTGCCTTTTCTATGCCTTTCACGTGGAGTGGGAAAGCCAAGCTGGAATTATTTCCCTGTTCACAGAGAGCCAGGATAAGAGGAGAGGAAGAAAAAGATGGAGGGGAGTGGAGAGTAGAGGAGAGGAGGGAAGTCCTCAGAGGGCCCCGGGCTGTAAAACATTTCAGGCTGAAACCAGATCATGGACAATTAGAGGAGAAATGGCTGACTTGGTAAACAGTGGTCCTCCACGGACCCATCTCAGATGGAGACTAATTCCGCTCTCTGCGTCTGAGAGGAAGTGTTGTCTCTTGCTGTCATTAGCAGCAGCAGTTTGGATTGCCCCAAATTCCTCCTTGATCGTTTAAATCATAAAAAAAGAAGGAATGAGATTACTTTTCTGTCTGCTGCACTTTTTCCCTCTCCCTCCCTGTCTCATTTCTGACCTCCAACACTCTCTAAGGTGTCTTTTAATATCTCAACTTGCTGTCTCCTCCTTGTCACATAGTTCAAATATATATGCAAAATGTCCTCCACCCTGCGTACCTTCATGTGCCAGAATCAGAAACAAAAATACAGCGGAGGTAGAAAAGACAGAGACAAACGGGGAGATAAAACAAAGAGAAGAGTAAAATACGCAGGGAGAGGCAGCTCACTGTAATGAGCGTGACAGATTGGCCTCTAAACAGACTAATTGTAATAAGGCATATTCCCTTTTAAAAATAGATGAGGAGTAATGAGGCAGGGACACAGAGGACAATACAGAGTGTAATGGTGTGTGTGAGGCCTGGATGAGCGTGTCTGGAAGGCACACTGCAATATGCGACCATGTTTTCTTTTGGCACAGAACAATCTGTGGCCTTGGGCAGGGCATCAGAGCATCTCGGGTGGATTGAAGTCATAGCGGGGTGTCAAACACAGCCAGCTCGTTTATTTACACACAACATGAATCCCTACGCTTCATTTGTGATCTGTCGTGTGTACGTGCAGCTTCTGGTCGATAAGCTGATGACCGTTTTTGCTGTTTTAATCAGCGCTTACACTGATTTTATTGCTGCATCAGAAGCGGTTGATGCTTTCTTACTTTTTAAATCATGTTATTATGTGTGTCTGATGGTTGAGTAGCAACAACACTGGGATTTTGAAGCCAGGCTACCAAGCCGACAGTGCTAAAAAATGGCAAAGTTAACATGCTGATGTTTAGCAGGTAATATTTACCATGTTCACCATCTATCATTTTAGAATGTTAGCATGCTAACATTTGCTAACTAAACAGAGTACATGCTAATGGGAATGTCATTAGATTTGTTAGATCTGATAGTTGTGCTACAAGAAAACTTTGGGATCACCAAAGTTATTATGATTCATCCTGTGGGGAACATGAATGTCTGGTCCCAGTCCAGCAAGTAGATGTTCAGATATTTCACGGAATAAGTGAAAACTATGACCAGCTGGTGGTACTAGATGAAAAGGGGGTCAGCAAAGTCATCAGGGCTCTTTGTCTCAGGATCATGAATGTCTGTACAAAATTTCTTGGACATCCATTTAAAATTTGTCAACACATATCACTCTGAATTATGGTGGTGAACCAATGTAACGACTGACATAGCCATCTCTACAACCATGCTGCTACCATGACTACAAAACACATGGTTTGATATTTCCAGAGACATAAACAGCAGATCAACTCATAAATGTAAAAAAATGCAATAACAATTTCGTCTTATCAGTTTTCTACGTGGCTTTTTCCAACATTGGAACTTCTCTCTGTCTTTTCACCACAAGCAGTCAACGTACGACTTCTCCACCTAATGTTTGCTCTGACAACAACAAGCACCAGCAGTGTGTGTTTGATCTCAGACTGATTTCCAAACTTATGCAGAACTCCACTTTCTCTTATTTTTCCCGACCTTCTTCTTCTGCTCCTGTCACTAACATTGATGGACTGAAATAACTCAGTCATTGAAATGTTTCCATTTCAAGTTGATGTGTCTTTGCCTCTGTTTGCAGAACCTTAAACAAATCTGCTTCTGGTAAATGCTCAAATAGAACCTCATGCTAGATTTTAGCATGAGCCTTAGCATGCGCCTGTAGCACAAGTCTAAAAGAATCACGAAGTCTTAGTAATGTCCATTATAGAGATATATATATAAAAGTTTGCTAACATGAACCAACATAAGCTACTGGTGACACCAGACCAAGTAAGCAAAGGCATGTTTTTTCTAAATTCATCTTTTCATTTGTAAGAAGAAGGTGTTATTTCTTCTTTCATAAGTTACATACTTTAAGTTTAAGAAAGTACAGTACATTATTTGTTTTTTCACTTAAATCTATAAGAAATTCTATTTCACAAACTAAGAATGGTGAAAATAAAGGTCGTTTTTGTGTTTTCACACATTTCATACCTAAAAAAAGAATGGAACTTTAATATTTAATGTTCTAACCAACATTTCAGTGCTTATATAATTCAAACACCTCCACCTCTAGTCCACTTAAATACCATTTCTAATAAAGCCATATTCTTTCTTTTGATATGTTGTTCTTGATACATTTTTGATGGTGTGGAATCTACGATAGGTTTCAGCTAAGTAACTTTACACAAAACAGTTACTTTTTGAAACACAAAATTTTCTTTTCGGCTTTCCCACAGTAAACAGTAGAGACGAGATTATCTCCTCTGTGAAGAATACTGAAAAATAGGCTTGATGAGGTGTCAGCCTGGAGAAGGCGGGTGTCACAACTGATGTCACGCTGCGTGATTGTGAGGGCCATATGCTTTCCCTTAACGTCACTCCTCGTGGTGACTCTGTTCCACCTTGTGAGAAAGTAGTAAAGTTTTGGAAGTGGTGGCACTATAAATACAGAACTGACGTCATGTTTAAGGCTGGAGTACAGGACTTTTGTCTCCCCCTTCTGGCAGTGAGAGTAATTACAAAAACATTGCCAACACATGCTTACATCATAGTCTCCGCTGTCATAGGCTCACTTGTATTGAGCATCACACAACCCTCGTGAAATGAGTTGTTTCACTATCAGAATTTGATCCATTTGGTCTGATAACATTTGAAAGTCTAGAAGAGCTGCAAGATTTATTTATTTTATCCCTATTCAAGTTAGCAGAGAGCTAACCACGAGTTAACCACTCGGCTAGTGGAAGTCTCTAGTGTGCATCTCTGTCCACAGAGCATGCTCAGTATACATTCAGCCAGCCAGCACGGGAATGTCAAACCCAACACCAGATTTTAAAACTCTGTATACTGTGAAATACAGAGAGATTTACCTGCTTAATCAGCATTGTGTAAACTTGTTTGGCAAGGGCTGGAATGTAACAGATGTTTATTTATATGTAAAAGCTCCACTCTGCAGGTTTAATTTTATTTTTACATGATTTTTTAATATAATTTTGCAGTATTTTTTGAGGGAATTTTTTCCTTTTATTCATAACTTCATAATTTCAGTCCGATATTTATCAAAAATACATTTTTATTTATTTATTATGAGTTTTAGTTCGCGTCTCTGTTTTCTGATCTTCTCCTGTTTTAATTTGCAGTTGATGCTTTTAATACACACAAACCTCCCCCATTTCACCCTGTTGTCTTCTTCTACTTTTTTTTACTCTCTCTCTCTCTCTCTTTTAGCTCTTCCTGCAAAGATGTTTCACATTAAAAATCTTACTTCAGATTAAAAGTCTAACAGTAGGTCAAAGGGCATGACCCTCCCTCTCCAGATAAGCTTTTCATCTCAAACAAATGCAGGAAGTGGGAATAATCAGCTCTAGCTTTACAGCGATTGCAAAGGACATTAATGAGAAGCGATAGGAAATAATTAGTCAATGAAAACTGTATTTCTGTTAAAGTGAAAATCTCAGAGTAGCCAAGTATGGGCAGCTGGTGAGTATGACACGACTCTGTTGTACTTACAGAGTTAGTGCTGTGGAAATGGACATTATGTTGAATTTATTATGTGAGCTATGTAATAACCTTCAGTGTTTTTACCCAGCTTTTATCAGCAACTGGTCTTCATTTATTCATGGCCATGCAGCTGGCACTTATTTGAGACTCCAATTATTTGAATAACAGCTTTCATCTGAGACTTTATAGTAACTGAATATGTATATATCTTAATATATCTTAATATGAGCTAGATTTTTAAATCTGAAATTGATACAAGTAGTAAAAAAACATTTTCTTGCTTGTAGAAAGTCACATGAAAACAAGAACCAAACAAATTCAGTGCACATAGGTCTAATTCATTAACTTTTGGAGGGCAAACAGCTTTCCCTCCAAGGACACAATGCTGCTGTAGAAACACACAAAACACAGACATACACAAGACCCTTTAAACATCTATCACAGACAGACTGACCTTGAAACTGAAGCACAGCCTGTGATTATGATCAGAGTATAATAAAACAACATAAGACTTTGTGCTTGCCATGGTGCCAATGGGATAACACACTGTCACTGTGAACTTGTAGCCAATGAATGTAAATCCAAGCTGAAACCTTTTGCCAAGGCCAATTACCCGGCACTGCATCCAACTGCCTAATTATCCCAAATTAGCTGACTCAGTGGATTATGACATGAATTAGTTGTTATCAAAATCATGCAGCAGTGCTGAATATTAACAATGTAATTTAAAGGAAATGGGTTTCAAGCTAATGTCAGCATACAGGGGTGGATACAGCATCTGTACCACAGTATAATAAAACATCACAAACCACTCTCCAAGTGTGTGGAACTCTATTGGAGTTCAACATTCTTGCAAATGATATTCCTATAGCATATGATTTATGTCATTTTCATACTCATCAAAGCATTCAGTGAGCCCTCATGCCCTGTATCTGAATTTGTTATGTTTCACCACTCATTTATTCAGGTTTTTCCTTTCATTTGTCACCCATATGTTGATCCAGCATACCCTGCCAGCAGCAGCACTGCTTAATGCATCCATAATACATGCCCCTACTTAAACCCAATTCAAAATGTTGGAGACATGCCCCTGTTAATCATATTATAGTATTTATGTTTCATAACTGATAATGGACAAAAGAACAAAAATAATACCCAGACTCTGAATTATCCTTTGAAACATTCCATGTTTGGTGTTAAAGGCATTAAGAAACTGGTATCCCTATGTAGATAAACCAATAATAACATAGAAAACAAAGTTAGTTAGTACTTATGTAATACAAAGGAAGAGTGACAAAATATTAAAGGAAAACATGAGGTTTTAGATCACCCGTGCACTGACCAGGGACTACTTAATCTATGGCTACAGGAAATTAAAATGGGAATACAATGGGAAATAATACACTGGTTTGTGTGGTAGTTTACCAGAAAAAATAGTGTGAGGTTGTTGATATATTTCATATTTTCCCTTTTTCCCCACATAGATTTCCCATTAACATGAAACTGCAAAACAAATTAGACGAGCACTACAAGCAGCTTAAGTGAAGTTGATATGGTGAATGTATTAGCCAATAATTACCTACATACACATGCTTGGGTTATTTTTGCCACCTGACGAATGTAAACTCAGTATTCTTTTACCTCTGTTTTGGTCTCCACCAACTTCTTTAGCAGCTTTGCTGTGTTCACCAACTAGTTGCTAGTTTTGTCTGTCTGCTGTTTGGTGCAAAGTGGGCTTATCAGAGCTTCACAGAAAACATGAAGCCCAAACAATGAGCTGAAAGACACTAAAATGGTAAAATACTAATTAATGCTGCTTTAAAATCAACCTGCTCAGAAGGTCTGTATTCTGACTTTATATGTAACTTTGTGACAAACTAGTGCAGCCTTTGCTTGAGTATTAACATGGAGCCTGTTAGCTGTCATGGCATAATGCACCAGAGCAAAACATCTATGAAGGATGATTTTTGTGTTTATATAGGTCAATCTAAAACTAAATTACAAAAATGATTGACACTTGTGTCACTGAAAGCAAACAACTTCACTAAAACCTGAAAATAAGAGAGTTATGAGATCACATTAGACCAATGAGAAGTTGTATTTTTCCTTCATGCCGCACACTGAAACAAATGAACCCATCCTGGAAAACAATGGCAGCTTCACTGTGACCAGCAGCTTCACATCAGTCTGAAAGATGGAGGCAACTCGGCTGTTTGTCAGTGTTTTAATGGCCCATTCAAAATAAAGGCAGCTGGCTTTATCAAGGTTGTTGATCTAAGCAGGCAATTTTCTTCTTGGAACTAAGAGGAATGAAATGGTTTAGAGTCTCTTCAAAAAAAAAAAAAAAAAACTCATCTGTGGATGCTGATGCAGCATCACACACATACTGACAGATTCAGGTGGGGAATCACATGCAGAGATGCCAATTTTAGTCTCTCTGATCATTTATTTATTTGTGGGTCACCCTGTTTTTAATCTCCGAGATGCCGGTCTTTTTTGATGCATTCGATGTGATCAGATTCCAGTGAATTGTACATCTGAAACATTACTGCGATTATTACTATTCTGCATGAGACAGTCAGCACGAGGGAGAGAAAGAGAGAGAGAGAGAGACAGAGAGAGAGAGAGAGAGGGAGCAAGAGGCCACATCTTCCCCTGCTAAAATCAATCTTGTGGAGGACTGTGAGTCCAGCATACTGATGAGCCTTCATTCACACGGATCCATGTCTTTGTTGCTCTCTTGGCCTCCTGCACGCAAAAAAACTGAGATTAATACCTGATTTATATGAAACCCTTGAAATCATGTTATGCATCTAAATTAAACTACAGTGGGTGTTTGTGTACAGAATTTGCGACATACATACAGTACCTGGGTATTTATAGCACAACAAATTGGCATGTACACAGTCTCCATATGGTCAGAGAATTTAAATAGGCGAGACAAAGTGTGATGATATCTTTTTTTTCCTCTGGCCAGGCTTGGCGTAATCCTCTTTTACCCAATTTAGCATGCTGTTACTGTACATATATTGCTAGCACTACCCTGGACTGAACTCATCATAAGCAAAAAAAATCCCCACAACATGCCATGTAATCCACTGTTGAGACTTTAAACCATATTTTGTTGAAAAGGAGTCAAAGAAAGAGCTAGCAGTGCAGTGAGATAACACAATACAAGTCAAGCTGACTTTACTTGATGGGTGGTGTTTTCTTGACGGTGTTGCGAGTTGTGGTCATGATCGGCCCTCGTTCAAGGTTTTTAAATTCAACTTGAGATGAACAAATATATGCAGAAGAGCCAGAAGCTGTCCTAGAGGAACAAAAGAAGAAGAAGAAAACAGTTTTACATGCAGATTTTGATTTTATTTCCAGCTGCTCAAACCACCACAAAGAACAATTTTCATGGCTTGTTGGCTGTAGCTTGAAAGGTCTGTATATAATTTTTTGTAGTACAGATTTAGATGCACACCAAAACAGAAAACTCACCTATATATTATACATATATAGCTGTGGACAACTATATAAATAAAGGATTATGAATAAACATGCACAAACAGAAGGGGAAAATGAGATAAAACGTAACAAAAAGACAGAAATACAAACAACTATATTAGAGCTGAAATTATTGGTCAATGAATCCATTAGTCCATCGAGCAAAAGTAGAAGAAAATGAAATTGTCGGTCAGATTAACAAAATATCTTTTGGCCCTTTAATCGAGAAAATGAAAGTAACCACACTCAGGTTTTAAAAAGAAAAGTGTCACTATTGTTTCACTTGTATACTAAAATTCCAGATAAGAAAGGAATGGCTGATCCATATGTCACTCATAGGTATAGAATGACAAAAAAAAAATCAACTCAAGGTCCACTTACTAGTGTTTTCTGGAGCTTTCACCCACTTCTTACTGCCTTCATCAGCAACTGGAGTTTGCTCTGCTGTTATGTAAAATTCTATTACTTATTTAGAAATATAATGTCATGGAGATCTACCTGGCAACTTAGAAAACTCTGATGAAGGCCAAGAAATGTGGTTGAAAGCTCAGGTCAATCTTCAAACAGTAGAGAACTGAGACTGACAGCTGTCCACCCAAGAAAAATAACAGCATCAGTCACTTGTTGAAATGACTAAAAATGACACATGACCATGATAAGTGGGAGAAAGCTCTGGAAAAAGCTAGTAAGTGTACCTTGAGTTAAGATCTTGTCCTCACCCTAGGAAAGAAAGCAAACGGTTTTCTACTAGTCTGCTATTGAACTTTTCTTTAAAGCAGATTCATAGAAATATAACAGAAAGGTTTGTTTTCTGGCTGATTGATTCTCAGGATGTGAACTTCTCTGCGTGCTCACTTCAAATGACGTCATTGATCTGAGATTTAGGCGACCTTTCACCCTGACACGTCCATCGCCAACATTTTAGAAGACAAAGCATTTCGAGCAGTAAAAACTGTACTTTTCTTGTGTTACTGCAATACAAAAATGTTCTCTGCTGAATAAACATTACAACAGGTTTCCTTCCTCTTTGACAGAAGAACCTCATCCCACACGAGGATTCAAAATCGTCAAAGTTATCACTGTTATCACAAACATATCACTGATATGTTTTTTCTGCACCGGTGGAGAGAAAAGAAGCTGACTCTCTCTCTCTCTCTCTTGTTTTGCCTCTCCTTCTTCTTGACTCGGTGGGGTTGCTCTCCATTGTGGCAGATCATGGATTAGTCTCTTAGCAGGGATTATAGAGTGGGCAGTAAAGATGATTAAAGACTCCTCCAATATTCTGCCTTTGGGGGACAAATGGTGAGAAAGGGAGAGCGAGCCAGAGAGAATGTGTGAGATAGAGAGCACAGAGAGACAGGATATATTTCAATGCCAGCTCTCGCTCGTTTGTATTGTTGACTGCCACCAGCTCTGTGAGTGTAAATCAGGGCAATATAACCCATGCAGGTTCTCATCAAAGTGGATTTTCATTGTTTTGCACCAGCATGCCGCACTTTAAACTACATTAAAATGATCAGATCTTGACCAAATCTTTCCCTGAACATAACCAAACCTCAACCATAGCATTGTAACATCATCAATGTATTTATTTTTTGATGGTTTTGGAAGGCACAGACAAATGATGTCATCCTGTTGATGCGGGCATCAGATCACAACACTGATGTATGAGTCGTTCTGGATCGCCTAAAACCTCAAAGTGTCATTTTTACATCACTGTTTGTGTACAGATAAAACAAATACTAACAAATGTATAGTAGCTGTTATTATCTATCAGACTATTTAGAATAAGCTGCTTTTGAGTCAATAAGTTGTGTCTGATGTCTAAAAAGTATTCTGTTCCAGCCTGTTACAACATATAGCATTTTTTTCTTTTACCTCTATCATTTTTGATCTTATTTGAATGAGGACTGTGATACAAAGGCCTGTTTGGTAAAGCAAATACATAAACACAAAAGATGTACTTTTGTCATCAATTTATGGTTGGCTGATACGAGGCTGCAAGAGCATCTAAAAACCGGTATTTGCACTTATTAAGCTATTTCTGTTCTCTCATACTGGACGTCCTGGAATATTGTGGAGTTTGTAGAAGTCCATCAAAGACAGGAGAGGTCAGAGAGTTTGATAAATCCTTTGGGAAAATCAGAGAATGTCAGTCAGTTTTACAAATGGGTCACTTTACAGCAGTAAGCTTGAATTTATTTGTCACAAGCCAGACTGATCAAATAGAACAGGCTGGGAAATAATGGACAAATTGGTCATGTACATTTATAGAAACCGGTCACAGTGTGAGCTCTCCAGAACAAAAAGATCAGTTTAAAGAAATGAAGTATTGTTGCACTGTAAACACACATTCGAAAGTGTTCCTCAACACATTAAAAGTCGTTCGTATAAATCAACAAAAACTTTCTATTTCAGTCATTCTGAGAAAACGTATTTTTTCCTTCAGTTTTTGCACATCAAACAGCACTAAATACTACAATAACCATGAGCCTCATCAGCCGACGCTATGGAAAAGACACCAGCTAGAGTCATTAAATCATACTGAGGACGCAATCAGTAACAAAACACTGCTTTGTAGTCACAGCATTGATTCAAACTTGATCAAAATTTCAATTTCATTCACTTTTTCCTTTTTTTTTTGCCATTTTCCTTTTGTAAAAATGCTTTTATTTAGATCAATCAGGAACAGATTGTTCTCAGTCTGTCTCATTATTCCAGTGACTGTCAGTAGCTGGAGGTACAAAAGAAAAAATCAGTCGCCAGTTGCTTTGGGCATCACGCTTTGTTTAAGTCCTTAACTTACATTTTTGTTCTTTATCTTAATGTCTTAATGTAGAAATGCATATGGATCTTCATGAACAGACTGAAATAATGAATTAACAGAGACGCAACACAAATTTCAGCTTGTTGATTGGATGTTTCATACTGCTCTGGGCTTCATAGCTGTCTCATTATGTACACAGTCCCTCGTGTATTATTTTACATGGAGTAGCAAATTGGGAGTTACTGCGGGCGTCCAGGGTTCCGAAAATAAAAGTCCTGATCTTGTTCTGCATAGATAATGTGTGATGACTACCGGGGTTGAATCATCAGTGCAACAGATGAGCAAAAAGTCAAAAGTGCAAAATTGTGCACATAAAAACATGAAGTCGGAAGTCAGTTATGACTCCCAAAGAGCATTGTGTTATATAAGATGAAGCTTTATTGATCCCCAGAATGGAGATTCATATGTTACAGTAATATAACAAACAATCTGAAGAGGTAGGGAAAAGATAGAGCTGTTAAACAGCAAAATGGGGCAATTTAGTAAATGGCATTCAAAGGCTGTCTACATTATATACATTACAATATATAAGCCATATACATGACATGAGCTGAGTGTTGTGTAGGAAGATGAACAAATAGGTACTGTACATGCAGAAGTAAAGAGTCTAGTAGTGCGAATCTGAAGGCCTTATTGAGGTAGAACTGTGTCTTGATAAGAATCATACTGAAGTGAAGTTATATGGATAGTTAATACAAAATCTATGGAATGTACAGAAGTGTATATTCTATATACATACAGTAGATATACATGTAGTATTTCATATATATAAGCAGTATTTCAGCATGCTGTCTAGCTTCAGGTAGTAACCAGATGCACACACAGTGCACAGAAAGGAGGAGGAACATGGGGTCAGTAGGGCCTGTGTCCCCTAGTGGGTTAATCCAGCCCTGCTAGTCACTTAACATTGTCCAAAAAAAATGTATGATGAGAATGCTGCTGCTTCCATGTAACGCCACACACTTTGCTCATCCATTAGTGCACATGTACAGCCTATGTAACCACAAACAGCCCCAGAAGCTCGGCCTCAGATCCTGTCAGGACCTCTGGTGTCTGAACCCTGACAGCCTTACAGGACACATACTGTATGCACCTCACCTGGCCTATTTTTAAAAAAAAAAAAAAATAGACCCCTGTCCTTAAAGTTAAATCACGTTTTTCTTGTAGTCCCTGAATACCACATCTCAATCCATGCATATCATCAGGGCTGCCCTGGAGAGCAGTGTAGCACACATCTGGTGAGCGAGAGGGTCAGCGTATGTTTCTACTATATATGTGTGTGTGTGTGTGTGTGTGTGTGTGTGTTTGTGTGTGAAGAGCTGACAGTGACAGCTGGTTGGTGGTTGGCACACAGGCCAACTGATACAGGGATAAGTGCCCTGGCAATAAACACACTCTCACTCTCTCACACTCACTCATATACATAAGAACGGAGCTTCTATAATGCAAGCTGCTGTGTGGTTCTACGAAGCTCGCAGAGACAGAGGTGATAATGTGGCTTGGAAGGGTGTGAAAATATGCATCCATATACATGCTCTATTTAGAATCAGGAGCATACACAGATGTAAACACATGGTCACGGTGTTAAAGGAGGACGAAAAACACATTTATTCTGTACATGAGTGAGCATCAAGACGACCTGTTAAACCGGAATGTTCCCTGATTCCTCTGAGAGCAAACACGGACATATTTTAAGATTTGATGGCACTCATAGAGAGGTGGCAAAAGGCTCTACTGCTGCTGGTGCATCACTTTGGGAGACATGTGTGTGTTTGTGCATGTGTGTATGCATGCATGATCATGACTCGTCCTTTTGAATTCCCCTGCTCCCACTACAGCATGAGAGACTCTACTTTAGAGTGAGAGTGAATATGTGAGTCTCTGTGTGTGTGTGTGTGTGTGTAAGCAAGAGAAAGAAAGCAAGTAAAAGAAGATAATGATCAAAATCTGCAGGAGTAGAACTATATTTCCCTCAGGCCTCTGTGTGTATCACTTGCTTTCAATGTCCTCCTTTTTTGTTTGACTTCCTTCTTTCTTTTTTCTTTTTCCTTTCTCTTTCTTTCTTTCTCTCTTTCTCTTAACAGTGTTGCTTACAGTAATAGGCAGTTAGTGGCTACATTTTAAGGGAATAGTTCACTGGGAAACACGCTTTTAAATTTCATTCAGTTCAAAGATTTAACATCACTGACTATGTAGAGTACCAGTCAAAAGTTTGGACACACCTTCACATTCAGGGGTTTTTCTTTATTTTTACTAGTATAATAATGAAGACATCAAAACTATAGAATAACACCTATGGAATTATGTAGTAAACAAAAAAGTGTTAAACAAACCTAAATATGTTTCATACTTTAGATTCCTCAAAGTAGCTACTGTTTGCCTTGATGGCAGCTTTGCATATTCTTGGCAACATTTTAACATTATCTTAATATGTTAATCACTTTTTTGTTTACTACATGATTACATATGTGTTATTTTATAGTTTTGACTGGTACTTTATGCACTTTTTTTCCCAAGCTAAGTAATCGCATCACCAAGCAAGAACTGCTTCTGTTTCAATTCAAGTAAAATTGAATTTAAATAAGCAAACAGTAAATTAGTAAAGCATGATAATTTTCATTTTAGTTTCATATGAAAAAAGAAATCACAGATACAAACAAACTGGCCACACTGGAGCGAGATAGTGAACTTGGCTTAGAGACAGGGTAACCAGGGTTCAATTCCCATTTGAGACCACTTCCACCAGTTGAGGTTGCCTGCTAGTGACACACAATATTACATGGAGGAAACAGCATTAGTGAAAGGTCCCCACCCACACAGATGCTGCTTTAACAATGTGACAGAGCACCCAGCAGTGGTTCCTAAAGCTCCAGTCAGACCAAAATTCACTCGCTTTAGTATTGCTAAAAGCAGGGTGGACAGGAGACAGTGTGGTTAAACTTACACTGTGCTAGCATGGCCAGTGCGCTAACACCAGCAGTCCACAAAGTTGTAAATTATGGGTCAATTTGTGACAGAAAGCAAACCTGCTACCTGGCACCCTCACTTGACAAGACAACAGGAAGCTGTGCAGAGTCACTTTGCCCAGCTGTTGTTCAACAAAAAGTAGTTACCCCCTAAAACCACAAATTGTCATTTTCACATTTCTGTCCACCTGCAGGTTAAACATGCTAATAACTGAGCTCTAAGGTGGATTCAGACCATAGACTGTAAAAAAAAAAAAAAAAAAAAATGGAGGTAGTCACCGTTACGTCACCCTTTGGTTTGTGGGCTTCCATTTTAAAGCCTCGAGTTTGGCATTTTGACCATCATCATCTTGGATTTTTGGCGCCAGAAGTGACCATATTTGGACAAGAGGGTGGAACTCACCCTAACGCTAGCTGCTAGCTTGGTTAGCACGATGCATTTACAGTCAATGGTTAACTGTGCTTATGTTAATGCTAATGCTAATTTTCACTAGTGATAAACCATTAAAACAAAACATACTTACCGGAAAAACTGAATATCAGACTCCTCAGAGAGTCTTTTAGTACAACCAACCGCTGAACAAGACTTTTTTTAGTCGACCAAAATGTTACAATTAACTTTCATAAACTGAAAACACACTGATATAGCGACAGCTACAGCTACGCCTACGCCTACTCTGTGAATCTGGGGTTATGTCATGGTTATGTTAACTAACCAATGTTGTCACCGTGGTAGCGACTTGTCATTCACAATGTAGTCATATCCTAAAGCATTCCCTGCTTTATTGTCTATTTTACTCTAAATCAGACCACAATTTAGAAAATGAATATCATGCTGTATTGAAGCATGAAGACTTGAGACTAGCAATTTAGACCATAAACTCATTAGGAAAGTGTTTACAGAGGTAATAAATCAAGTGAGAAGTAGGGTCATTTTCCCAAAGACTTCCGTACAATTGGACTTCTTTTTGCAGCCAGTGAAGTTGCCCCCTGCTGGCCATTAGAGAGAATGCAGACCCGGAGCTACCCACTTGGTTCAGACGGAGCCAAGCTGAATTTTAGGCGTGGTGTGATAGCATAGAACATCATTTGAAAGACACATCCATCCAAGTTAAAAATGTACCTGAAAAGGGGCGTTATGGGTCTATGCCTTAAACATATAGAGACAAAAGCAAAAAAGAGAGAGACTGGAGCAAAATAACAGAAAGAACAGCTAAATTCAGAGCCTGAGGCATCACAGAAACACACACACACCCTTTGTACACACACAGTCAAAATGAGTTACTAGCAATTTACAGATAAAGTCTGTAGTTGATACTTTGGCTGTTTAAGGCAAAGAAACATTAACAGTCCAATGGTCAAATCCTTGCAAATAACACAGAGCAAAAATGTACCACATGTTCTATGTAAACACTCCTCTAGAGTTGTTGGAAGGTGCAGACTAGCTATGTCCCAATTTCCAGTCTTTATTTTAAGCAAGGCTAACTGAGTACTGAACACACAGACATGAGATTGATATTTGGTCACTTTCAAAGAGAAAGAAAATAAGCATATTTCCCAAAAGGTTTAACTCATCCTATAATAAAGAACTCTCTTTTTTTCAGTTTCCTTCTTTCCTTCCTTTCTCACAAGAAAAATGTCTACACAAAATGGAGGATTTGTGCCTTCATGCTGTGTTCAGGCTGAGTGTGTGGTAATGATTTACCTTTACCCCGCTGTGGTGAATCTCTCAGGCCGTTTAGCATGCTAGGATCCCAGGGGTATGACAGTGCGTGTGTGCATTTGTAAATGCATGTGGCTTGCCAAAGTGTGTGTGAATGTACGTGAATGCAGTTTTTTTGGAGAGGATTGATCTCAGTGTTATTCACAGGAAGGTTTTAAAGGTTTCAAAGCTTGATCTGGTGCTCACTCTGTGCTCTCCCCAAAGACAAGACATTGATGTTACTTTCCAAAGAGTTGTTTGGGAATAAAGGTGAAAAAAAGAAAGAGGAGGTGTGCTAAAAAGGATGCTCCCCATCAACATGCCAATACAGTGGGGGAGTGGAAGGAGTTTTACCTTAATGGGTTTGAGAGGATATGCTGAGATATGGTTCAATACTCCCTAAAGAATGCTTCTTTCCACTTTGAATGAATATTGAGGCATGAATTTGAAGAAAATCAGTTCTTTACAGTCTCCAAGTTGACAGCGACGCCCTGCATAATGATGTCACTACTATTTAAATAAGTTAGGCACACACAGCAGCAGGATGAAGAATGTGCTGTCAGACATGTCCAAGTTATCTTATCCGTTTGGGCAATCCAGTTCTTTCCCCGCTGTATTGGAGTGATTTAAACGCAGCAGTTTGGGGTTACTTACATCACAGCTCTTTGTCAGCGGTGGTAGCTACCGGTAACATCCATCAAATGCTGACCAGACATGCCTAATGATGGCCATCATTTCCACATTATAGATATCTAGAGGTGATTGCCTCGATACAGCTGCTGCCCAGCTATCCCCATTGACTGACATTAGTGCTGCTAGTCAACTTGGCTCGATTGCCTCGATCGATTAGTGCCGGCTAAGAAGGAAGCTAGGGATGCCACTGGGTATTGATCCAGCATTAGCATGACCGTTAAGAGATATTGACCCTGACCATCACAGTGTGTCCCATGGATCAGCGGTCAGTGGCCTTGGGGATGCAGGGAATGCAGTATGATGACTGGCATGATGATGTCTCAGTCACCCGGTAGCAGTCTCACAGTATCAGGAATCCATGAGAGCACAATCCATGTCACTCTACAGTGTACAATACACTGCTATTGGTTGTAACATTCACACTCTCTGATTCATGCTTTTATACTGTGCTAAGCCCATGATGATGCTGTTCTATTATATCCATTCCATTATATATTATATATATATTCCATATATGAATCTAAACTTAATAAGCACTTTATTAGGAACACCTGTGCAATCTAATCCAACAGCTCTGCCATAAATTCTACTTTCACAAAGCTTGTACATTTCCAGCTTTTGTTGACATTGTCAGAAAGATGAAAGGTGTATGTATTATTACAATACCTCATATTCATGCATTGATACATACTGTAGATAACAGTACATGTGTATGTACCAGCATTATTCATCCAGCAGACACAGAGCAACATTAGGATTAATTTGGAGTCATGTTATTAGCCCCCTAAAAAAAGTCAGTCTCTTTTCAGCTCTGCATTTGGTCTCCACCAGCCCCTGTGAAAAATATCTGGCTCTTTAACTGCTAAATGCTCAACTACATTTACCAGCTTGGTGCTATAGGTCCATCAGAGCTTTTTGACTGAAAATAGCAGCCTGCTAACTGGAAAGGAGGTTGATGAGAGTAGTGAGACTAAGCCAGAACATTTAATTTGCAGGCGGCAAAACCGAAACAAAGAGCTGAAAGACATTAAAACACGTCCAGAGACGGATGATAATTCTCAGAGGGTTTGTCAGCCACGAGTCACCCCTTTTACTTAACACTTGATCGATTGTTAATAAAAACATTTTGATCCATTGTTAATAAATAAATATATTGATTAGTGCAGCTTTAATGAGGCACCATGCCAAATCGAATATGCTAAAGTGTTTGCAAACAGTTGCCTTCTTTTACATAAAGCAAAGATTAGCATTCACTTGGAGTTTCTGGCCAGTTAATGAATGTAAGTCAATGTTGGTCAATTTTCACAAAAAGCAGCTGCCTGTCACAAAGTTTTGCAGGCTGTAGAACCAAAAAAACAATCTAAAAAAGGCTTAAAAGCTCAGTAGAGCTCAGGTGAACTGCTGAGGTGAGTGATAATTCTGTGGGTTTGTCAACAACCCCTTTCTGCAAGTAACGTTACTCACATTCATTTGATCATTTTATATAATATATTCATTAGTGCAGCTTCAACTTTTTTTCCCCTCATTTTATGTTTGTTATTGTATGTTATTTCATACCTACCCTGTCAAGTATCTTGTTATATCCTGTTTCTTTTTTTGATTTACGTAACTCCACTGCTACAACAATTCCCACTGGGATTACTGATTATTGTCAGTGTGTGTGCTGCATGTTGCCCTAACACATGGGGAAATGTGCGTAAAAGGAACAGATGTACAGTAAGGGAAGTGGCTCGTATGTCTGTGTGACACTTTATTATCTCATATCTTTTTAATCCGTAACTATGATGAATTTTCCTCAATAGGATAACAGAGCACAGCTTGAATTTGAGATTTACATACATCAAACAGGCTTCCTGACAGCAAAGTATCTGTCATCTTTTACTACGAGGGATCTGCAGAGCTACATCTTTCATCAAGCCTTTTATTAATATGATGATTTTTGTTAGAGAATTCTGTTTCTGCATGTGCTACTACCACAGTCAGAGATTTTGTTTTTTTGGTCTATATTAGTGCTGCAATCATAAGCCTCCGACCTATTTCAAAGGGCTGCACCAGATTACTGTCACACACAGTTTTTTAAGGTACACCTACACAGCACTATAAATTCAGGTTGTTATTATATCCTGCTGCAATTGCGGGGGTTTTCATGTACAGTAATAACTAGAAATATAAGCCTGCTGTGGAGATCCAGGAATTCATTTGGGTGATTATTCCTATCTTACTTTCAGTTTTTTTGTGCAGCCCAGATTCTGGCACTATATTACTCACATTGTTCTTGGCTGCAGCACAAAATCTCAGGTAACTGGGGATGCCAGTCCACGAGAGGGCTGTGTTGAAAAGGAATCACTAATCAGGGACTGGCGAGGAAGTAGTGAGGTAGCGTTAGAATAATGCAGGAGCACAGGAGGTCCATTTCATCAATGTTGTTTGATGATCAACAAATCTAAATCTTTCTCAGTTATGTGGTTCTTCAAAGGACTTCAGAGAACCGCTGTTAATAAAACTCCCCAGGGAATAATTATTCTGCTGTATGTGTGGGCACTTACAAAACATGTGAGATTAATATTCTCCTTTGTGTCCTGTTTAGGACAACATGCATTTGTGTTACTATTCAACATTAGTATACGTGTACATCAAATGTGTGTCATAGTGAAAGATATCTGATTCTATGTCTATGGCCCCCTTTTTGCCTTTTCCTTCCTGGTTTGACAACATCTATGACATATTTGGCGACATTTCAAACGCCATGGTTGCTGCCCTTCCTGATCTATGACTGCTCCTGCCGATCATCATCACAGGTCACATAGGTTGTGAAAGACAACAAGCGATGATTGGGAGTAGTTTAAGACATAGTCTGACACGACATGTCTCATGGCCAAGTCTTGGCAGGATTTAAAGTCGCCACCTTATCTAATAGTGACACATAAATGTGTTGCAGTTTGATCCCGGCATAAGAGAAACGCACATAATCAGTATTCAAACAGGCCTGCAGCACAGCATCTACTCTATAAAAACAAGTTAAAACTGTTTAAAAAACTACCTGGCCCTTTGCCACTGTGACTTGTTTCTAGTGTTAATGAGTTGAGGACTCTGCGGCAAGCCCTTCAACTCCAGTGTCCCGACTTCAGTCGACAACAGATAAAGTGAAAAGGCTTTAAAACCATAGAAGGCCTCTGCTTGCTGGCTTTCCTCGCTTTCTTCTTCCCTTTCCTTCACTGGTTCAGTTCTAAGTCTTTGATTCCACCGTGTTTTGAGCCGCGCATCCAGCGAGTTGAGCAGCATCTCTAAACCTCATCTTTCATCTCTCTACCACTTAGCACACATTCATTTCAGAGGCTATCTGGCTTCTTTTTCCCTTGTTTCTTCTTGTCAATAGTTCTAACCTTGCCAGCCTGCTTGACTTTTTTCTGTTGCAGCCCCAAGATGTGAACACAAACCATGAATCTGATATGAATCACGTTGGAACTTATTGTCTACAGTCTTTACTCTATGGCGGTGTAGTCCCACAGGCCTCTAGTGTCCAGAGGCTTTACACAACTTAGATCACAAGGTTTCTCTCTGATTTTGAGCTTTGAAACACACTCCAGCCAACTAGGAAACCAAGTGTGTAGCCATTCTCAGTTCACAATGCCTGCACAGAGGCAGAGTGATAATGATGTGAAAAATCAGGGGTTTAAATTTAGAGTTACTGCTGCCTTAGCCGCATAAAGAGGGCCTGAGGGCCAGGCATAGGGCTTTCCCCTTATACAATCCCCAGTGGATCACTCCTTACCACAAACAAAATAAATAAATCAGAGCCAAGTACCCAGGAGCAGTGTCTGTGTGGGCGACCTCTCCTATTTTAAGACACATTATGAGGACAAGTTTTTTTTTCTCTGTCTCTTTGATTCACTTTCCATCCCCACACTCACTATTTGCTTCCCTTCTCATCCCTCCTTTTCTTCTTCAGCTCTCTATCTCTTCTCATTGAATTCCAGCGCAGCAGGAATAGTTATTTCTTCAGTTTATGTAATTTGTAATTACTGGTAAAGCTCTCCCTGTATATAAAGTTAAGTCCCAGAAAGCCCGACAGTACAGAAGGAGGGTGGCGTAATCTACCGGGGTTTAATGTCCCCCGTCTTCAAATGTGTTTAAGGTGCTAAAGTGATTTTTAAATTAAAGCCCCCCCCCCCTCCCAAAGTTAAATCATGACAATAGTTATTCTCAGGCTTTGTTCTGCTTAAGTGCTTTCTAAACCACTCAGAGCACCAAACACACAGAGCATGACCCAGCAAAATACAAATATGGAGCTTTGACTTGAAAACTAGCCCCAGCGTTTTCCCGCAGTAGTCTGCTGTTGGAGCAGCTGGAGCTACGGTATGAATCCAGATCTCAAGAGATAAGATACAGTACTTCATGCAGGCTGACGCATACATATGGCTCTGCTTTTTAACCACCCCACAATGATAAGTAGGCCGACAGCAGCTTTGCAGTCCAACACTCTGTCTGAATGCTAATGAGGATGCCGGTACCATCAGAGCAGCTTCCAGAGCTCCAGCAGCGAGCTGCGAGTAGACGAGTATTCTGACACTAATTTAATTTAATCCTGACCTCCTTTCCTCCTCTGCTCAGTGAGCAGCGGGGTATGTTTTAGTGTTCAAGACCCCTGTGTGAATGTTCCCACAGGTGCATACACGATATCCAAGCCATTCATTCCTTGTGTTTTATTATGTACACTGGGTTAAAACTAAACTCCATGGTAATGTAAGGACTTTAAATGAAAAGTTAAAAGTGTTCCTGACACTCATGACATTTCTTGTCAATCACAATCTTCACAGTGTAGGTTTCCACATGGGGGGAATGGATGAATTTGGCCAGTTGTTTTGTAAAGATAAGGAATTTGAATTGTTGCTAATCCTGTTTATGGAAATTTGTCAATTTCCATAGACAGGATTGGCATGAATCTCTCACTAAGTTGGAAAGCAACATTAGTAAACCTATGCCTATAAAAAGAGAATAGGGCTCTAGCTATATTTAGCTGCAAAATAACGCACTTTGTTCACTAGCTTGTCGCTTACTTAGGCTGTCTGCTGTTTGGTGCTGGACAAGTACTGTACTGTGGGTTGATGAGAGCAGTGAGACTGAACCAGTAAAGTTGTTGGATGTGAAACTGAAACAATGAGCTGAAAGACGCTAAAATGCTCTGTTCCTGCGTCAGGTACAGAATTGGGGGATAATTGTCCCTATGTTCATTTATAAGTGACCCCCTTCACTTTACGCATAGGTATTGGATCCATTGGTGATATAAAAATATTGGTTAGTGCAGCTTTAAGCTCTAAAGTAAATGTTGTGTCACTTTCCACAACTTCAATCAGCTTTGTTGAAGTGTTCAACACTTTCTAACACTTTTACAAGCCAAGTAGCAAAATGGAAGAAATAATGTATCAGGTATTGAAAGTGCAACTATAGAAAGTCTTTGAAAAGTTATTTTACATGCTTGTGTTTGGGTGCATATATGCACATGGGTGTTTCTTTTTCCATCAAGTGTGAGCTTTGCTGTCACTCTCCCTCTGCCTATTCTGTGGGACGTGGCTCATGAGAAAACAGATGGCATTGTGGGACGGGTTCCAGGGCGCCACTTCCTACCGTGCTGTCATCTCACTGGCATGGCCTCGGCCTTAATCAGGGGCTCAACGGATGCCACTTTACACCTGCAAACTGTCACTCAGCCAGAAAGCACTGATGCTGATGAAGATGATGCTAGGAACAGAAGGCTAGGAATGCATCATTTTCCTCCTCTTCCTCTCTTTTTTTTTGGCTCGGAGGAGAGAAACAGCCTCCAAAAGACTGTGGGAAGAGAATCAAAGCAGAGATATGACAGCTAGCTGGTTTGGGGTTAGATCTTTTGTATTTGTTCCCATATTTGTTGTAAATGTGGGTTAAACAACCACTAAATTCTTCTGTATCTTTTAACCATACAATACATTGTAAAGTTATGTTAACCACTTACATTTCCACATCTCACTGTGTGAATGAGAAGTTTTCTTCTTAAAAAAGGCTCTGCGCCATCTGTTAATATGCTTACCATGATGTTCAGAGCTAATTGAAGGCTCTTTTTATTAGCCGATTCAGCAGGTTTCCAAAGTATTTCTGGATCAAAGTATTGAATCAATATCAGCTTTTAAACCTGATATCAGCTCTTCAAATGATTACTGTACATATAGATGCAGAGTCAGTTTTCTGGCAAAGTATACCTTTTATTATGTTAGGTTGCACTAGTTCCTTAACTCTCCCTCTGAGCACAGCAACCCGTCAATAGCATCAAATATTTATCGTCGTACCTGTCTTCCATCAAAGCTATTGGCTGCCTTTGCCTGTCTTTGCCCTGAGGTAAGCAGTACAATGTCAAAAAAGCAGGAGCGGAGAGAAAAGTCTATTATTTTTATTCACCCTCTCGATACGTGTACACTTTATACGTATATATGACCTTGCCTGTGCTGAGAGAACTTTTAAATTCAAGAAGAAGTTGAACTCTCTCGTACCCTTATTGAATTCCAAAGCAGAGCCCTTGTCCAGTATTTTGATTGCAATCAACATGTTCAGACTGCAAAGCTATGACATTATGCCCAGCTTTCTTCGTCTTCCCCTTTCCGCCTTATCAGCTGTTATTTGATTTCCAGCGGTGATTACAGACAGCTAATCTGGCCGGCCGGCTCTGTACTGAAAACTAGTGCCGTGGCAGGAATGACAAAGAGAGTGATAAGCTCAGGAGGAGAACTGGACCCAGCAGAGTGCTTGTGGGACTGAGGGTCAGATTTATGGCCACTCCTCATCAAGCAATTAGGCTTGGTAAGAGGAGGTGTGACGTCTGGTGAGGAATCCAGCGGTGAGATGAGCTGACTCATAGCAGTCAATCTGATCTGCTAAGAGTTGAATATTCAATTAGTGTTTTCATTTTGTTTGAATCAGGAGACGTTTTCTTACTTTGGTGCAGATAAGCTTCACAAACTTATAGTCTACAAGCATCTCTTTGAGGCTGTACTTTGGCACAGTGTAGTCTGAGCCAGAGTACAAGGTCAGCATGAGAACATGCTCACAATCACCGTGTTAAAGGTTCTCTATGTAGAATTGTGAAGCAATTTCTATGTATTAATCATTTTCTGTTGCCAGTGAGTGAACAGGTAGTAATGTAACGCAAAAAAATTAGACCTTCCCCGACTTTCTCGATTGGACTGTGTACTGATTTCTATGTGAAGGACCCAGGCTGGATTTTTTACAAAAATCCAATGGAAGTGTCAACAAACGACAGGCATAATGACACAACAACACAACTGACTGAGTGAGAGATGTTTTGCTGAAAGACGATGCGAAACACAGCGTCAGAGATCTTTTATGTAATTATGAGAAGTGTAAGCGAGGAAAAAGACATCACCTGCAATGGTCTCACGCTGCGAGCACACAAGCAAGCGCACGAGCACAAGCACCAGGATGCTGAAAGTACAGCTGATGCATTTAAAATCTTCAACAGCAACATATTTTTCTAGAAACAGTGTCCCTTTTATTCTGGATAATCCATGAACACACTGTCAACAGTTTTCACACAGACTATTTCTTTGGTAGGAAGTATTTCTAATGACATTGTTTTTGGAAAGAGACGTTGGTGTTAGGGTTACTGCACATAACTCACCACAAAACCACAAATTGTCAATTTTCCACGACTGTGTATGGATTAAACAAACAAAAGGCAATTCGTTGACTTTTCAAGGTGATAGGTATTGTTTTTCACTTTGGGTAATGCCATGCTAGCTGTTTCCTCCTGCTTACAGTCTCTATGCTATGCTAGGCTAATCACATTCTTGCTCTTGCACCACAGTTAATGCACAGACATGACATTGGTATCAAGAAAGTTAATAATCCAAAATGTTGAGCTATTCTCATGGGTTAGGCTATAAATACTGCTGGAATGCAGGACATGTTTGATAAAACCTTATTCTGCAAATGAAAGCTTGAAAAACTTCACTGTATCAATTGGAAACTGAACCTGAGTTATCAGAGTTGAAAGTCAATGTGCAAACGTATCCACCCCCTGACCTTCACATCCTCAGGCCTACTGCCAGGTACTACTTCCTCTTCTGACCATGAAGGTTTCACGTCTTTCATGCACGGAGTGCACCGCTTGTATTTTGAGAGATTATGCAAATTTCACAAAAATGTGCGAGACCAAGAATGGCAGAATCACATTCAGATCACGTTCTCAGTCCAAACGAAACTCCAGGCTCAGTTTGGAAACGTACCAAGAAACCTCCTTGTCAACAAGAAGCTCGATCCAATTGATTTGGTCTGCACCCGACTGTGATTGCTGTGCTCTCAGGAGTCCAAACAAGTGCAACAAAGGGAGAAAGCGCTCCAGGGTTCAAAATACCCTCCCACCCCCCCCCAAAAAACTGAGTGTTGGACTGAGGAAAAGTACTTTAAGAGACAGGAAATAGAAAAGAGAAGAGCTGCAGGAAAACATATTCTGCGCTTTTCCAAACTTCTTCTTCTCCTTTCTGAAGATGAACTTTAACTGGTGATCCCCTGGCAGTCATGACTGAAACAAACTGTTTCAGGCAGGTGCTTAAACTTGTATGCTGAATAAACAGCCTCCCTTAACTCCAGTCCCAATGCTTTTTATTGTGCTTGTTTTGGTGACATGAGAAGTTCTCTTAAAATGCCATCATCTTGATCGCCAAATGCGGGAGGCGCTCCAATGGCTCTTTTGAAATTCACTATTCTGGCACATCCAACATCTCCAGATAATCACGGACACAAAGACAAACACATGCTTCCAGCCTGAGCAAAAACGAATCTGCTCACAGCTTTAAAGGCTCAGAGAGGTGCTCAGAATTAAAAATGTAACATAATCACTTTCTAAAAACCACACATGTTCCCCTGACCACTTTCTTCTAATGTGATTAAAGGGGGAAGGATAGTCCCCTGCTTTCAAGGAAGCAGCTAGGCTGACACATTAAAGGAGCCCAAAGCCTTCACAGCAGTATTCACAAGCCATCTATTCTCAACAGGAAACAATTTAGAGAATTACTGAAAGGAGAAACATATTATGTGGATTGTGTGCTTTTGCTGCAAATTTAATTCAAAGTGTGGGGTTAGTGGATTTAGTTTTGCCCTTGCCCATTATACTGTGGAGGAATCCTACAATCAAATGTGATTATACCAATGTGAGTACAAAGAGACTGTCAGAAAAAACATTTTCAGCTCTTCTACCCAGGCTAGTGTTGATATTCAGACCTTTCTTGCCTTGGAATGTAGCAATTTCTGGTTTAAGCCAGCGCTATGGTGTCCAAATATGTGTTTTCTTTTAGATTCTATATACAGTAGTGGTGATGATGTAAATGTCTAGTCATACTTATTGAGCTTACTCATGCATATTTATAAGTTTTGTAAATTATACCTTGAATTTACACATTCTATTTTAATGATGTGTTGCAAGTGCATGGGCAAATATTGGCCAAATATACAGCTGTACAGACCCTCAAAATAAGCACGGTTGTTTTTGTACAGGGTGTGCATCACTGCGCATTCTGTCTTTCCATCATCATTGAAAATGGAATCCAAGTACATTTTTATAAATGAGGTCCCTGAGGTACTTGAGCCTGATTGGATTCCTAATGTTTTACAGGGTCTAATTAATTGCTGTTCACTCCACCCATTGAGTTTAACAGCCTATTCCAACTGTTCAGAGACTTTTTGATGAGAGAAGGAGGTCTGTTTGGACATTTAGTCTGGTTCATACTCCAGCACAAAATAATGTATCAGTGTTATAGTTTAGTATATGAATAATATTGCCTTACTGTCCTGAATTTATCGTCATCTTTTCTGACAGAGCATATTCTAACTTAACTACCCCACAGCTCACAAGATAAGCCACAGAGATTAATGTGACGTTTGAAATGATTTATGTTATTATAACTTCCTTTTTGTCAATAGATGTCCTGAGGATATTATTTCAAGGGTGTTCTATTGGAACAATAATGCTATCAATGATAGTAGACCTTTTATAAGCGATTCAGTGATCCCATTGCCTGAAACCCAACAATCATACCTAGATGAAAAAAAGGTTGTTTGTCATTTCAAAAGGGATTGATATGAGAAGTTTTTTGATCTGCAGTCTCTATGGTTAAGGCTTGGTTAAGGTAAGACAACTAAAACTGCTTGGTTAAGGTTAAAGAAAGACAAAAGTTATGATTAAAAAAAAACATTAAATGCAGGTCTTTGACAGGCCACAAAAGACCAGCATGAAAGATGTGCTCCATGCCCATCCACTACCCAAATCCTCCATTACCTTACTTTTCTTCTCTCTATACAAAGGTCACTGTTTCACACACTGGCATTGGATATAAATTGTGAGATGCAAAATCATCCAGTATGAACCCTGGTATTCCTACCATCCCATTTCCTACCGTCAGTCAACTTTGGTTTCTTTTAACTATGGCCTCTTTTCCCAACCTTAACCATACCTGAGCTCTATAAATAATCTGGATCTTTTCCCAACCTTTAGGGCATCAGTATGGTACAAACAAAGTTCTTTATGGATCTTTATAGATAATTGAACAGCGTCTAAAGCCCCTCCCCCCACACCTTTCCACTGTTTTTTTGAAGCCTTCCAAAATTGACAATCCAACAAGTGGGTCTGCTTCACACGGTGATTGGCCAGGTATGTGATGATAAGAAGGTACATAGGATTTGGACATCTCTCTCAAGTTTCTTTTTTTTCATTCTTCACACAGCTACTTCTGTCACTTTTTCAGTGTACTAATGAGTTCAACACCATAAATGCCATTAAGGCAAGTCTGTCCAAAGGTTGCCTGCCTCTGAGTGTGGCCATTCAGAACAAGTATAAATGCTTTTACCATTAGACACAGGTGAACGCACTTTGTACAAATTAGATCATTTCGAGCAAACTCCAGCCTTAACCACACCATAGTTTCCATGCACAAATATTGTAGAAAGATGGAGTTTGAAAAATGTTGACATTGAACATAATCTGGGGCTTTGCAGAATCTTCCAAAATCAGCATCTTGTCTGTTTGATTTGAACAAACTACCGACACAGTCATTTTTCTGGAAAGGAAAGTCTGTTGAAATCTATTTCTAAATGCCTCAGATTTGTGTTGAATCTCTCTCATCATGTAGCATTACTGGAACGGCTCAACTGATATGTGTGTCCATAACTTCACCAAGCTGCAACCCACACAGCTCTGCTTGTATTTAATTCATCACAGCTAGTCTCTTTCCCCCCCCTTTTCTCTTCTCCTTCTTTCTTCCCCTCCTGCTCTGTGGTGCTCTGCAGGTACATCCCCTCTATCGCTATCCATTCCATTTACTCTCCATATCTGCACACCTTAATGAAAGAGCACCAGTCTTCTTGTATTTTAATCAAATACATTACGCTTTTGACATGATTCAGTGCTTACAGCTGCGGGCCTTTAGAGAAGATATTAAAAGCCATCTGACGGTTGCTAAAGCACGTGTGCACTTCACAGATTCTGTCTAATGTATTCATGTAGCTTATCACCATTTCCACTACTTAACTATTTTATAGTGCGTGTTGGCACGTACAGCACTCTGACATATTAAAACTTATTTTTTTGCTTGGGTGTTTCTGTCAGCTAAAACCCTTTTTCATTAGCTAATGATGGCGTTTATATTTAAAACACTCCATGTAAATGGAGCAAAACTGCAGCCTAATAGCTGAACATATACAGTAGTTAGTAGAGACCTCTTCTTGTAACAAGGGGTAATTTACTCTATTGATCTGTGTGTTCAGATAATGATGATGTTCCCTGTGTTTTCTCATTACCGGCATACTACTGATGTTTTCTATTACCGTACCTGCCTGCTACTACCAAGTCTGACCCAGACAGTCAACAGTCTCCTTTATGACTTGTTTACGTTCGCACAGCTATTACCTCTAATGTGGTGGTGCGTTGTGATCATCACCATCCGTTAAGGGAGGACCAGCGCACAATGCAATTGTCCGTTTCAGCTCCGTCGCTCCTGGAAGCTTCTCGGAACAAATTAAAAGCATGCTTTGGCTGCTCAAACAATTACAGTGGTTACAGGAGATGCACAGCAGTGACATATGACAGGAGATATGTGGCAAAGGGCGTGATTTGCACTAATGAACATAGAAAGCCTCAATATAAATAATACACATGTAGGCACAGGCTAGCAGTGTGTTCCCACACTAAATATTGCTGGCTATGATCTCTTCTCATCACTGTGCATCGAAAACAACTGATCCTATTTATTGGAAAGGTGTTGTTACAATATGTGTGAGTGAAATGTTGTGTCAGCTGTCAGGCTCAGCATTGATGCCGTTTGCTTGATTTCAGTTTCTATCTAAATCAAGCAGTGTTGGCAGCTTTCTCTGTGTTTTTGAAGTACCTGCCAGTAAATGTGCACATGTTCAACAGTGTGTAGTTCTGAATGTGTGTATGTTTGTGTGTGTCAGACTTTTCTTTATGAGGCCTAAAGAAGGGAAATCTTACAAAATGAGGATATTTCTGTTGATTCTCACCTTAAAGAAGTGTATTCTGGGTTATTTCTGGGATAGGGTTGTCAGATTGCAGTTACAGGATTAGGGTTAGGTTTAAAACATATTATGGAACATATTATGATTTTTGTGATTTTCTGTTATTTGTATACTGTTGTAATGTCGGATATCTGTGCAAAACATGGTCAAAGTTCTAAAACGTATGTAGGACTGCTCCCTGCAAGTCAAAAGCCAGGGTTTCAACCTGCCCTGAATGTTTAGTTTGCAGCAGTTTTTTCTACCTTGCCGATGATCTGACGACAACTCGTGGAGGCAGAGGGGGCCCTTAAAGAGACAGGAGATAAAATGACCTGTGTCAGACAGAGGCTGAACTGAGGGGCTGCATAAGGGGTCAGCGTGAGTTAAATAAGGAAGAATTTTTAACCTTGAGTCATGCAAAGATATTCCAGTAGAGCCCAAAATTAAAAATTTATACCTGGAAATGTGCATGATATGCCCCCTTTAAGTTGTTATACTCAGTGTAGGAGTAAGGAGCAATAGTCTTTGGAAAGTTTTGCTCCAAAATAAACTTGCACCTCTCAGAGACAGAAGAAGAGACATGTATGTGTGTCTTCCTACAGGCATTTGTGTATGACTTGTTTCCAGTCGAACCTAATAGTCATATTGACTCACTGAGAGGAGCATTCTTAGGCTGCGTTCCGACCAAAACCGGCAGTACGGCACTATGGTGCAGGGGTCTGCTGTGGTGGTGTTGTTTGAGGTACCAGTGAGACAAGGAAATACAATCCAGGAAGTCGAGTTTGATTTAAAGATGAATAGAAGCCAAAACACTGTAAAGTGGTTTGTAAAACTCACAGATAGAATTTCACAACTCTGGAGAGTTATCATGGTGGCAACTGTTTTATCTTTCATCGTGGCTGTCGCAAGGTAAACAGTGGAATACAGCATTCACATTACAAAGTAACTGACCATTTGCATGTATGTTATTGGCCAATGCAGTGTGAAGTCAGGTTGTGTTGTGGCAAAAGTTGAGCCCAATTCACCTT
The DNA here is from genome assembly GCF_914725855.1 of Thunnus albacares. Lineage (NCBI taxonomy): Eukaryota > Metazoa > Chordata > Actinopteri > Scombriformes > Scombridae > Thunnus > Thunnus albacares. Next base: position 3,603,358 of record NC_058125.1, read on the forward strand.
TTTGCAGTCAGTCTGTAAATACTTTCTGACTTCCCTACCCTGTCTGTGACAGTTTATTGAAGACGTACAGTCATTTTTAGAAAAAGGCCCCGTAATTTCCCAAAACAGCTGGGCACTGTAGTTTTTAGTAAATGTTACTCAAACAGGAGGAAAAAGTGTATTTTTTAGGGAATATTTTCAGCGGCGCATTAATATCACTTCCTTTTCAAAACTCACTTTTCACAGTAATACAAACACTGCTATGTTAAAAAAAGTACCATCATCTAATGTTGCAAGACCTTGAGTTATAAAGACCAAAAAGCATAGATTTCAGTAATAAAAAGCAAAGCAGTATTATACTCATGTCTCTGCTGGATCACTGTTACCCTCCAATTGTAGAAATTTTACTTTTACTGTTTTTATCCATAAATCAATAGTAAAGAAGACTTGTGTAGGAGGAGATATTTTTTAAATGTATTGTGTCTATAAATATATGTGTTGTGTCTATCATAGAGAGGATTTGAATGCTGCTTATGGCATTACTGTCCACAAAAGACTGAAGTGCGGTGACGCATTCCCTGATGTGATTTTGAAGCCATTAGTGTAGAAGTAGAAGACAGTATAATCAGTATAATAGCATAATGTTCAGACATGAGATGACCTGGACAGCTTTGAGTGTTTTTGTTGATTCTCGCACAGCATAATATACAAGTTCCCTGCTTATCTGACAGGCCTATTTTTATGAATAGACTACAAAAGCCTGTGATTTTCTGAAATACATTCAGCACAGAGAATGAAAATATGAACTCCACGATTTGCTTGTAATAATTACTTCACTACTCGCAGAAGTGTCGAGACGCCAAAGAATAATGAGAAAGCAGATTGGAATATAGTGCCTTTGCTTTGTTTGCAACCTTTCCACCACATTGACTTTGTCTGGTAATTGTTAGAGCAGAAACATGACAGATGAAGTAAACAAGTTTTACTCAAGTGTGTGGGTATTCATTTACTCTTCAAGTCTGGCTCCCACCAGCTGGCTAAATGTGGCTAAATATGATCTCTTTCAAACCTTTCTCAGAATATTTACAATTTTACTTAAAATATGAATGATTTCTGTGTTTTCATGAGTTACTCCAGAAACAATTTGTTTTGTTTTTCTTCTCAAAGTCACCATTTCAAAGTTGGTCATTTGCTAAGATTACATCCAAGTGGGTAGCTCTGGATCCGAAAAGTGAAGCCAGTGTGGACGTGCATTAAACTAGTGTTCTTTCTAATGGCCAGCAGGGGGCCACTCCATTAGCTCTAAAAATAGGTCCAATTGTGTGGAAATCTTTGAGAAAATGACCCTACTTCTCACTTGATTTATTACCTCATTAAACACTTTACTAATGAGTTTATTGTTTCAATCACTAGTTTCAAGTCTTCTTCAATACAGCATGATGTTCATTTTGTAAAATGTGGTCCCATTTAGAGTGAAATAGATGATAAAGCAGGGTATGTTTTAGGGCTATGTTGTGACTGACAAGCCACTACCACGGCAACAAGATTGATTAGGTAACGTAACCATGGTGTAACCCCAGATTCACAGAGCAAAGTAACTGTCACTATTTCAGTGTGTTTTCAGTTCATGAAAGTTAATTGTAACATTTTGGTCACCCAAAAAAGTCTTTTTCAGCATTTAGTTGAACTAAAAGACCCTCTAAGGAATTAGATGTCCAGTTTTTCCAGTAAGTATATTTTGTTTTAATGGTTTTAAGCCTGTTTTTCAATAGCAAAAAATAGGATTAGCATAAGCATAATCATAGTTAACCATAGACTGTAAATGCATCATGCTAACAAAGCTGGCAGCTAGTGTTAGGGTTAGCTTCACCCTCTCGTCCAAATATGATTACTTCTGGCTCCAAAAATCCAAGATGGCAATGGTCAAAATGCCAAACTCGAGGCTTCAAAGTGGGAGTCCACAAACCAATGGGTGACGTCACAGCGACTACGTCCATTATTTTTTTACAGTCTGTGATTACATTACATATAGCTACCATGATGTTCTCTTGTGTTTTGCTGTTGTGAGTACTTCACTAGCTGGGGATTATCCCAGGAGATGAAAGAATTACCAATTAGAAAGGAGCTGCTTAGCGGCCACTCCGTATCTAGTTTTCACTGTAAGACAAACACGATTATTCTCCTCACCTCTGTCATTCCAACCACACTCCACTACCTGCGCCTCCCAGCCAGCCTTTACCCATTTACTCTGACATGAGCAATCAGCCTGAAGAACAGATATTGGTTAGGGAAAAAAAAAACTGTCATCTTATGTACTGAGTGTACAGTGTTTGCTATGTGCAACAGTCACATGAAACAATAGTGTGAAGATATAAGGCAGGCAGGAGTAACTCAATGTTCCAGCTGATCTTTCTCTGTTATGTGCTTCACAATTGTACTTTGTGGCGAAAATGTCCACATACTTTTATATGCTTTTTGTCTTTCATCTGTTTTTCATTATTAGGCCCCTTAGTGCCAATTTAGACAAATCTTAATTGGAACTATATATACTGTCCAGAACAATTACATTTCAGATGATGTATGCCTCCAACTTTATGGCAACAGTTTTGGGCTGAATGGAAGCAAATCCCTGCAGCCACGTTCTAACATCTGGTGAAAAGCATGAAAACAGAAGAGTGGAGGCTGTCACAGTGGAGACTATTCTCATAAGACAGCATTTCTCATTTGTTCAAATGCCTAAAACAACCTATATTTACCTGACAAGGACCTCTAGTAGAAGGCTCTCATGATTCTCGTAAGTCAGGATGAAAGACCAAAGTAATGTGAGGTTACATATCGAAAAGCTAAGTCAAGGGCAGCTGGGCGTGATGTACGTACTTGAAGAGATTTCACGTCTCATCTTATAGGCCTCTTCACTTCTGACTGACTGGTGGGGAGCCATTTAACTTCTGCAGGGTCATTCATTTCTTGAGAGTGGCTGTAGATACAGATACTTTTGACTGTCAAATAAAGTCAAGAAATAAAGACATACAGTAGTGTGATGTATTTATTATCACCACAAATTAGGGAGAAGGTAGAGCTGGATACATTGGACAACAAAGCATCTTTGACACGGGAGATGTCTGCTCTCAAACTACTGTTGTTACCTAACCTTAAAGCTGCATTAGTCCATTTTTTTTGTTTGTTTGTTTTTGCAGCCATTTGGGGTTAGAATTCCACAATAAGCTAAAAGTCATGTTTGACATATTGCAGCTTTATAAAGTTGTTATGGCCAACATGTCAGTTGCCTCCCATCCAGAGCAACACTAGCATTCATTCGTGTTTCTGTCCACCTGGCAAATGTTTTGTCCAATATTCACTCTCCTTTTTAGCTCTGTTTTGGTCCCCACCAACTGGCTCCTTAGCTGCTAAATGTTCACCAGCTCATCGCTAACTTTGTCTACAGTTTGTTTCTGGGTCGGTAGAGTACAGTGAGTTTATTAGAGCTGTTTTGCTGCCTACTAGAGCTGGGAGCTAGGCTAATGGAAGTAACAAACAGTAAGGCTGTGTGCCATGAAACCAAAACAACAAGCTGAAAGAAGCTAAAACACTCGATAACTGAGGGGGCTGAAGAGTCAGATGATGATTCTCTATGGATTCATCACCATGTGCGACACCTTTCACATTATACATAGTAATTTGATTGATTGATCATATAAAAACATAAATGAGTGTCACTTTAATCAAGTAGTTTTTGTGTGAAAATCTAGCTAAACCTCAATTGCAGCACTAGCAGATCACAAAGCAGATATGAATTATTTTGGAATGCAATGACAAATGACGAATTTTGTTGTTCAGGTTTGGCTGTCCACATGTGTCCATCATTAACCAGGCTGCTCGATTTTCTTTATATCGGATGCTTTTCAGAGGAACTACATAGACCTCTTTACCAATTTTTCCTCATTAATAATAGCCAAAGGAGGTCTTAAAGGAGATGAGATTTTTCTGGCCTTTTCAGGGGTCTCACCTCATCATCATCATCATTATCAGCCTTGCCAGGAAACCTAAAAGACTTTCCTTCACTCATTCCACTTTACCTTTTCGTCTTTGGGCACTAAATCCAACACACCTCTCTCCTCCAGCTCCACGTACTTATCTCCTCTTTGCATCGTTCCCTTTTCCTCTCTCTTTCTCCTTTCAAATCATTGATTTTTCAGAGGTTCTATAAAATATTTACAATGTGTGGGCAGACTTCTTTCTCTGGGAATTTGGGGGGGGGGGGGGGTTGTGATGATTTTGAAAGAGCAAGTGGTAAAAGGAATGAGGGAGAGGAGGGAAAGCAAAGGGAGTGGAAAGAGGAGAGGAAAGAGAGAGGCTAATAAGAGTGATAGAAGTCCGACCAAAGTCATGCTGAGAATATCAACGCTTCACTTTGAAACAACTCCCATTTATAAATAAATAAACAGTTACTGATAAAAATCATTATTGGAGTGTCCTGATACTGTGTATGCTATGTAACTGCAGCGTCACTGGTTTGATTCCAGTCAGGGATGTTTGTTGCATGTCACACCCATCTCTCTCCCCTTGTTTCCTGCCTGCTGTCCAACAAAAGGCAAAAATACCAAAAGAAAATCATCATTAATGGCTTTTGTATTACCATGTTCTCCCCAAAACCTTGTAAAGTATTGATTGTGAGTGTATCCTGATCATTTCAACCTTCTTTTGTTCTTTTTTATTTTATCTTTACCTGCCCTTTCTTTTCACTTTAGGCTCCAAACTCTCCTTTGTGTGTTGAGCTGTTGTTGCAGTTTACAATATTGCGTCTCCCGCCTGCTTAGATTGCTGCCTAATTAAAAAAGCCCTCAGGACTGTTCTTGTGTAAATCACTGAGCTCTGCTGATGAGACAAGACTCCACAAAAACTTGACTTCCAAAGCTGTCAAAAACACGAGACAACAACATCTCCTTATTACTGAAACTAAAGCCCATACAGCTGTAGAAGACTTTAGGAGATTTTCCTCATTTCATCACTTTTTTAAAGTTCTTACTAAACAAATGATTCACTGCTCTGTCAGCCAAAAGACAGACTGAGGCAAACAAAATACACTTAAGCTTATGGTAATAACTGTTCCACACCTACATGTTCAAATAGAATTCATAAGATAGTAAACATCATTCCAAGTTGTCTGGTTGGATTTCTTCTTTCTTTTCTGTAAGAAAATGATGTTTTTGAATAAACACATTAACATTTCTTACCTAAATATATATTATTTTATTAATGAGGTTGTGTTTTCATCCAAATGCTGCATTTCATTAAGAGCAACATATGAGCAATGGCAGTTATTGTCTTTTATCCAGAGAGGTCTGTATTTGAATGCATTTTTAATATGTGGAAGGGAGAGTATTCAAGCAAAGAAGGGTATTAAATTGCTTTTTAATAGCTTAAGATTTAAGAAATTACAAGTTGATTTGGCTGGAGTTGGGTGGGCCGGTAGCCTCTGGTGGAATGGTCAGTTGATTACACTTTCTCAGTGAGCCACAGCTGGAATTTCTGCAATTAAATGAGTTTTTTCTGTTTTTAGTCAGCATTACTGTGCATTTGTATGCTTGTGGGAACGTCCAATTTTCCACTTTATTATTATTATCTAGGAGGACATTTGGTTTGCAGGCAGGCATTAAAGCCAGTCTATGTCACATTTAAAAGAAGAAAAACCACATTCATTCTATTACAAATGAAATATTGAACTCATAACAAATAAAATACATCCTTCCTCATTTCAGTACACTCAGGGGTTTTGTTGCTACAGCCTTACTTAATCTGGGGTCATCAGGGTCTTGTGGTTACATATTAGCTAACTAAGTCAGCATTTATCACTATCCTGTTAACTACATGTACCTACCAACAGCATTTTGTGATAGATGATACTAGATTTTAGTTATAAGCTGCATCTACCAGCTGTGAACTGTGGAGAAAAAGATCTCCCAATCTGTATATTTAGTCAAGATGACTTAGTAACCATGGATTGAGAACATGAATGCAGGATTTTCCTTGATACATCAGACAATGAAAACAAGTTCAAAGAAGTGTGTTGACCTTGTGTCCTAAACCATTTAATGGCTTGAATATTACACTACCAACATCTCTTTTTGTGTTTTTCTACCTGTTTGTCATTGTACATGAATTTGACATCCAATTGCATTAAGGTGCAGCATGACCTGCTGTCAGTCACCACAATTTTATTTTCCTCCTTTTAGTTCATCTGTGTGAACATGACCTTGACCAGAACTAAAAAGACAACAATGGATCTTTTTTTCTTGGTCAGAATCAAGTGAGCAAAATTAAAGGTGTTAAAGAGACCACAGAAAATTTGCAGTGCAGTTGAGGTCTATTTCGGGATCTGTTGCTTCAGTTTCAATATGTATATAGTTTCATATGATTGCTTTGATTTGTGACTAACTCTTCCTTGTCTGCTCTTCCTCAGGTGGGAGGGACCATGTACAACACAGGCCGCCACGTCTCTCTGCGATTGGACAAGGAGCACCTGGTTAACATCTCTGGTGGGCCTATGACATACAGCCATCGTCTGGAGGAAATCCGGCTACACTTTGGCAGTGAGGATGGCCAGGGCTCCGAACACCTGCTGAATGGACAGGCCTTCTCTGGAGAGGTGTGTGTGTGTGTTTGTGTGCATGTTTTTGCTCCCTCTTTGGGACCTTTTCTGGTATAAACACCAACCTTGTCAGGACCAGTAGTCCTCATGGGGACCAAAACCCAGTCCTAATGAGACAAAACGTCATTTCTGAGGTCCTGGTTAAGGTTTAGGATAATGTGTAACTAGAGGTTAGTTTAAAGTTAGGGTTAGGGTTTGGGTTAAGCTGTCCACAATGAATGGAAGTCAATGAAATGTCCTAACAAGGATAGCTGTGCAAACCTGTGTGGCGATTGACTAAAATGGACTTATATGGAAAATCACTGGCCAAGATTACTGCAGTACACACAAAACCAGTCAAGGCCTGTGTGTGCGGGTCTGCGGTGAGGCCAGACACCCTGGAATTCACCTCATTTCAGCAACAGCAGGAGCTCTGCCATGATGAGTTTGTCAGCCCAGATTTCTCAAAAATATCAAGGTGAAAATACTATTCTGTTAATTGCACACATCTCCATGGTTACCAGCCTACTAAAATGCTTTTGCTCGAAACATTCGGATATGAAGCAGAATTAAAGTTATAATATCGTTCCCTTTTCACTGGATCGCAGCACAGTCAATTGGAAACTTCATAGTACGCTATCTCATTGACAGATGACTGTCACATTGATAGATATCCTTATTTAAAGGCCACTTGGGGGCAGCAGAGTACATTATAAACATAACATCTGACATACTATCAGTTTATAAAGTTCTTATATTTAGCAAACAGCTTCCTATTTATTTCAGTCATTGTATTTAAGTTATATAAGTTTACAGTTGAAGCTACTCCAACTGTTCTTGATGCTCTGAATGCCTGTTATGCTTTTACATTAAAGTGTAACTTTACTGTTACTTCTCACCTTGCTGCAGTGATGTACAGATGTACTCCAGGACCCTCTGATATCACTGTTGGGTGTGGTTACAGGTGCAACAATGCACATTTCTGACTACACCCGGTCAGAGTTGAAACAGGTTTCAAACTTGCAACCACAGTGAGTGGCAAAACATGACTTTTCAGCCTGCTTTTAAGTTACTCTTTATAAAAAGGACTGATGTCTGGAGTATGACTGTAAATTACATGTAGCTCACCACATAAAATTCAGGCTATACCAACACATAGTCACATAGTCATTGGTAACATTACAACAACCCAGCTGATGATCTTGTGGGATGTCATTATGGTTTAACTTAATTTTATTTTTCCACCACGTTGATTCAATGTTGATGTTAACAAGCTCACTTCTACCAGGTTAGCGAAATCCTTTTTGACTTCCTCAGTTTTAGCCCAGTACACGTTTCTGTATCTCACCATTTATGTCCAGTGCCAATGTTCAGTATCAATATAGGAGGCAGTGTACCTTAAAAGTAAGCATGTCAAGGTAGAGGTAACAGAGGCATATTTAACATGTTCAGCTTTAATGCAGAAAATCACAGAGACCGGAAATTAATGTTTGCTTTTTTTCTTTGATGATGATCTTTCCCTAACATTAACCAAGTGTTTTTGTTGTCTAACCCTAACCACACCTTAACCAGGATTGATTTGCGATAACCACATTCTTTCCCTAACCTCTTTGTGCTGAGCTGATGTAAAGCAGTAACAGGAACTCTGTCTATGCATAAAAACAAAACTTGGCAAATTATGGAAGAAGCAGCTAGAAAAGTGTGGCTAGAAAAAAAGCTGATAATTGGGACTGTAATTATTACTGCGGTATGGGTTGAAAAGATAACCCACATATGTGCACTGGACAGCATTAAAATCCCTGACCAGCTCATGTAATATTAAATCACCCACCCCCACCCCCTACCATCAAACACACACACACACACACACATATAAATGGGAAGCAGAATTAAGTTCAGAAAAATTATTAATAGCAAAAGCAGTTTTTATGTTTTTTAAACTCAATCGTCTCAATGAAAACCTTAAAACTCCATTTCAGGTGTCTTAAGAAAATAAGTTATGATTTCAGCTTCACTATCATGTTTTTTTTTTATATTATTATTTCTAAAGCAGATTTTGAAAAGCTTTTTACGCACCTTAGTGAGACAGAATTCCCACAATCTGCAGAGATGGTGTGTGAGTTCTAACATGACAGCAGTGATTTAAGCAGTAACAAACTTGTCTCGGAGATGATGGTGAAGCATTTACCTCTTTCACACACACACACATATCTCATACACGCTGTTGCATGCTGCCATTTTAAAATCTTTGACGAGCGAAACAATTAGCTTCTGTGGCTTCAATTGTTCAACAAAATCATGAGTCACTCAGGCCGCTGCGTTCTACCGCCATCATTATATGAATAACCAATCTGTGTGGCAACAAAATAATTGCAGTCTTGACAGGCAAATTTATTATAATTAATGATAATAATTTATCCTCGCTCATATTCCGAGAGCTGATATTCAAATCATAATAAAACAAGTGTTTACTGCATCCTTCAGGGTGGAGGGAGCTGTAACCCACACTACAACCCACCTCACACACACACACACACACAAACACACACACACATATACACACAGTTTATGGAGTCTTCCTCCAGGGCTTCATGTTTTATTTCACATATCCCTTCAACCACTGATTTGGCCTTTGTGGGTTAACACTGTGATGGAGGAGTTGTTCTGAACCCAATAGAAAGGCTCTGAAGAGATTTGCACTTTGCCACTGTTTTTGTGTCTGAAATGCGATGTCACCCTGTTGCCACATTGCACACAGCATCCCCAAGGCAGGCAGCTGAGAAGGATAAAGGTTGTGTGGATGGCAAATACGTAATTTCAGATGAGGATGGGAGAGCGTCGTTCCTTTGCCTCTCAGGCTACACACAGCACAGGCTGGTCTTTCCCATCAGATTGGGAAAGCTTGTTGGGGCTGGACAGAGCATGAAGTAGTGTCATGCTGAAAAAAACAAACTAGTCTTCTTCTGCATGTTTATTTTTTTTGGGGGGGGGGGGGGCGGGGGAGATCATTAAAGGGGACATATTATGCTTTTTCTGGATTTCTGCTATTTATATACTGTTATGATGTCGGATATCTATGTTAAACATGGTCAAAGTTCCAAAACTTGAGGTTAATATATGAGGAAATGCTCCCTGCAAGTTAAAAGTGCAGTATTCAGCCTAATCTGAATGCTTTGATTTGCAACATTTTTTTTACCTTGCTGACAAGCTGACGTCAGATCATTGTGCATGCTCATAAACAGCTGTCTATTCTGTAGCCTTGGTTGCTAAGGTCGTTGCTAAGGTTTTTCTATGTGTTTGTGTTGTCCACTCTCATATTTTGGATCAGATTCCAGCTCGAACATGTACAGATATATTTGAGAAGTCGACATTTTGAGTAAAGAATGAGAAAAACAAGTGAAATCCTGCTACTATAGTTTGTTTCTTAGTTTATTGATGTAGCCTCCCGAGCAGCTATTGGAAGCTGACCAATCAGAACAGAGTGGGCTTGTCAGGAGGGGGCCTTAAAGAGACAGAAGCTAAAACTTCCTGTTTCAGACAGAGGCTGAACTGAGGGGCTGTGCAAAGGATCAGTATAAGATAAACCAGGTGTTTTTTGAACTGTAAATCATGCAACAATATTCCAGTAGAGCCTGAGATTATAAATATAGACCTTGAAATGTGCATAATATGTCCCCTTTAAATTAATATTTTGATTTGCAGGTGACAATGTGTCATTTAAGTATTCCAATAAAAACATGTTAGAATTTAATATCAAAGCTAAGGCAGCAAGAGGCAATGTTCAGTACAAGTATTAAAAATGAACCAATTCATTGTTCCATTTGAAAATGAAATTTTACATAATGGCTGGATTCTCCCAGGTGTTTTAAGTTCAATCTGTCAACCACTATAAAGTTGAACATTATGAAAAAGACCATGAAAAAAATATTCATTTCATATTCATTATAAATTGGCTAAAATTAGGAAACACATTGAAAGTTTATTTTGCACATTATCTGTCAGATGGAAAAATGAAATTTCAACATTCAATTTCATTAGCCATGTTTCCATCAACGTAGAAAAGGTTGATGGAAATGGCAAAATTTGAAAAAATGTCCTCAATTTTGCAAAAAAGTTCTTACACTTGCTTGTTTTTGCCATTTTCGAAAAAAATCGAAAAATTCTGATGATTTCATTTGATACTGTGTATATGGACAGTTTGAAATAAAGACTAAAACAAACACATTACATTTACATTTCTGTTCCACTGAAGAGATGATAAATAACAGCAGATCAGTGTGGAGCGATGAGGAGACTAACACTCTTCATATTACTACCTGAAACAAAAAGAAATATCATATTCCCATCATGTTTTCTATGTTATTATTCACTGTTTCAGGTTTGACTGGCACTTGTTTATCTTGTTGCGCCCTCTTCTTCTGCAGTAGTATAATTGAATCTGACTGGAGAATTAGCGCCACCTGCTGCTTATTTCAATGAACCAACTCCCAATTTTTGCATAAGAGTAGAGGATGGAAACGCTTAAATTTGCATTTTCTTTTGCTGATTTTCTGAAAATTAAAATTTGCGATACATTTGGATGGAAACCCAGCTAGGGTCATTAGGTCTGTATTATGCTTAGGAGTAGACTGAAAAGTGTTTGTCAGAGGAGTGATTTTTTTTTTTCTAATTGAAAATTAATGGATTTTAATAAACTTATTTTAATATCACCATTCATTACGCACACAAAAATGTAAAATAAAATTTCAGTTTGATTGAATGATTTCATTTTAACATTGGCATCCACAGACTTCCATATATTCTTAAAGTGATGTATTTTTGTACTTAAACACATACAGTTTAGGGACTCTCTAGAGCCAGATTTTTGAAAGAATGTTGAAAATCGATGAAGCAGAAGATATCCTGACTTTTAGTCTCAAGTATTGGTCGAGCTCAAAAAATGCTCGATCCTGCATCTCCCTTAATGCATTTTCAATAGTGTCTTTCATTAGACCATTTCTGCCTCTTCAATAACCTTCCTCAATACGCCTATCCAACTCCACACTTTAAGTTTGTAACTGAGGCTTTCTGTTAGTTTCAAGCCGAATCAATGCCCTAACCCTAACCCTGATTACATCATAAACTGATTTGAAATGATGTGAAAAATTGTTGGAGTGTTGACCAAAACTATAATTCAGTCTTAAAGCCTTGGCATGCTGTATTTATTGCATTTAATGTTAAGGGTTTGTGGTTCAAGGTGTAAATACAGCCCTATTTCAGTCTCAGTCTCCAATAAATTACGCTGAATGTAATTTCCAGAAGGGTTGCAGAAATAACACAGAAACTAACACAGCAATTCTTTTGTTAGATTTAGGAAAGCACAATGACCATTTTTTTTTCTTTTGTCTGGTTTAAGAACTCATGACTTCATAGTGCTTTCTTCCCCTGTTGAAACCACAACCTTGCCCGAGGGCATGTGGTCCAAATTCAGTATCTGTCTCCAATCACAGTCTGTGTTTAAGGAGTTCACAATTGCTGTTCTTTTCAGCAGAATAACTGGCTGCACCGCTCTGATAGACTGATAGTTGTAGCTACTGCTACTGTTGAACTGCCAAACCACAGGGAAAACAAGTTCAAGAGAGGTTGCTAACAGATGTTTTTTTTTTCTACATCCCATTCCCTTTTGCCATGTTCTCCTCTCTCAAACAACTGTTTCTGAGTGAAACGGCAACTAGAAAACATCCTCCGCCACCTCCCTCGATAGCCCACCCCAGCCTTTCTCTGAGCCAAAGCTGTGACTTCAAGGACCAATGTGATGTTTCATAATCGAAAATGCAGAAAATTCTCTTTCTTTCTCTGCATCTCTCTGGCTCCCTCTCGCCCCCATCTGTAGATGAGTGGCTGTGCATGTCCTTGAAACGTGAACAAAGAGAGAAATATTAAAACTTTTTACAGCAAAGCATCCTTCTGAAATGGAATGAAAATGGCAGCCTGTGGGAGGACACGGGGTGGGGGGGGGTATGGCGCCATGTGCGTGCATGTGTGCATGCGCGTGTGTGTGTGGGAGCATTAACACTCCAAAGCCTTCGTCTTTAAATCATCCCTTTATATCTCCTAACTCATCGTGCCTTTTTCTCTGCCTTCCCTTTTGCCTGATATTGTGTGTGTGTGTGTGTGTGTGTGTGTGTGTGTGCGCGCGCACATACAGTATCTGTGGTAGTAAAAGATCAAAATTCAAACATTAAAAAACATTAAACATAGCCATTACATAAATTTCATCTCTCAGATGGTACAAATACACACATACATACACAATTACTATAGACTTTGTTAGGATTAACCAGTGCATCAAAGATGTAATTCTCTACTTTAGCCAATCTACACATGCATTTGTATTCATAGGATTTCTTATCACTCCTGAACAAGTACTTGTACGTTTATGCAGATGAATATATGACAGGCACTATAAAATGTTGGCACGCACAATAACATCCTCATGATATTTGAAGTGACTGTTGATCCACAGGGGCAGAATGGAGCAAACAGTAATGAACATAGTCTCCACATGCTTGATCTGACAAAAACAGTACAGTGTGTGAAGTTGCCAAAATGAAAGGACAGATTCACAATTTTTCTGTCTTAAAACAGCAGTCAGGTGTCCATATGAACAGTGAAAGAGGTTTTCCTCGCTGTAATCATTAGTCCTGTTCATATTGGATATTAAAAGATCCCTTTCAAATGTGCTTTCAATGTAAGTGATGGGGGCCAAAATCCACAGTGTGTCCACACAGTTGTTTTGTGCAAAAATGGCTTCAGCAGTCTGAGTTAGTCATATCAAGTGGATATCCAGTGGATATATACGTTTACAGTCTTTTTAGCAACAAATTTGTATTTCCTCGGACAATGTGTCCCTGTTGAGCTGCGGTGGAAGCATAGTAACAAAAAGAGGAACCTTGGCACTAAAAAGATAGTAACCTTAATATTAGCTTTTCATATATTTTAAATACATTTCTGCACAGAAGGAGGACTGTGGATTTTGGCCCCATCACTTACATTGTAAGTGCATTATGAAGGGATCTTGTAATGTCAGTGTTAACAGGGGGAATAATTATGGCAAGAAAAACCTATTTTAATGTTCATTTGGGCTCCTGACTATTGTTGGACAAATAAATCCATTTTGGTTTGCTTTAGGCACAAAAGTTTAAGTTTTAGGGAAAGATCATGGTTTGTGTGTCAAATTACAAGGGGAACTTTGTCGTCCTGGTTGCAGTAATAAACTTAGTGAAGGGAATGATCACATTCATAAAAGAAGCCAATGTTGACTGAACCGAAAGAAGCCATAGTTTTTCCTAGAAGGACGTTCTCTCAAATTCTGATAATACTGAAGAAAAAATGAATAATCATTTAACAGCTGTTCCTTTTCTAGTGATCGTGTATGGGGAAAAGTGTATTTAGGTCAGTGTGCATCATGTGACCTGCAACTCTGACTGTGGCCAATACGCCAATATCACCTCACAGCCAGGTGCTGTTCCAGGGGGCTTGGAGATGACCCTTCTTTAGCAAAGGAAAAATAAGTAAAGTGCAGCAGCATTGCTTCCACCAACTCTGTTTACCTATATGTAATTATCTAGATAACGTATCCAGATACAGATTGCATTTTAATACCAGGTGGACCACAAACAAATGTTACCTAATCTGCTTTGTTCAGGTGATGTATTCACACAGATTCAACAACAAACACAAATTAGACATTAATTAGAACAAGAAACATTAATTTAAAATGAATTAACTCCAAGTTGTAAATATATATGTGGAATATTAAACATGTATTCAAGTTGGTAGGTATGACTTTGTGAAGAGAGGGTGCATTTGTGTCACCATCATTTATAATCTTGTAAATATTGTTTTTATTGCGTATAATGAAACATTTGTCACCAGTATTGAGACATATTTCTCCCTACTTACTGCATATATTTGACCTGTCAAAGTCAGCACCGTGTTAGGAGAATATACTGAACAGCAGAAAATAGAACCGAATCATCTGCATACATAAAATGATTAATTATGAGATTACCAAGAACACTGTGTGTGTTTTTGCAGATGCAACCTCCTGTCTGAATATAGCGTGTGTTTATGAGGGAGTGAAGGAGAGACGACTGTTGTGTATCGGCTGGCTGTCATACAAAACATTCCAGTACCGGGGGGGTTCATTTATGCTGTGCGTGTGTCCCCAGAGCTGCTTCACAGTCTAATCTGAAAATGAAACACCTTGGTCTTTTAATAAGTGCTAAAATATTCTAAATATTATTCCTCCACTGCAGGTCGGCTCATGTTTTCACACACTCAGAGAACACTCAGCCATCCTATTATCCTCTGCTAAAAAATCTTCAGGTTACTGTTTTATTTACATGGTAAAATGTGAATAAATGAGATGAATGAAGTATTTTATTTTTTGTTTGACCAACACAAAAGCTGACAGGCCCCTGATATCAATATTCTTATACCAATATTGAATTACTTTAATTTGACAAAAATCCATGAAGCACTGGATAATAATGAGGAATCCAGAGAAATCCAGTCAAAATGTGACAATAGTCAAGGTTAAAGGCCCAAACTGGTGATTGTTTGGGTGTATACTTTACTGTACTGCCGACACTTTTCTAAAGTGCTGAGATTGATTTCCTTACTCCCAGGCAATCACTGCTTTGTGTTCATTTCAGTCCACTGTACTTGAAACGTAGGTGATCCATCACAGGGAAGAATTCAGCTCTTTTAGTTTTTGTCAAAGTTATGTTGAAGTACAGTCACGCAGGGACTATATTGCAAACACTTGCTGCTGGTGCGTTCAAGGACACTCTGACATTTGAGTGAACTAACAAAAAAATCAACTTTAATACTACACACAACCATATTTACATCTGTTTCATGGATTTCCATACTAGTTTTATTGTTTCTCTTTTAAAGATGATTTTCTGACAATAGTTAATGATTGCTTTTCACCAAATGACATCTTCAACTTTAACTTTATTATCCTTGAGGGGAAAATCTGTCTTGCAGCCAGGTAAAATATAGAACATACAGAGACTTAGGAACACAGACTAAGATGCATAAAAACTCAAACATCAGATCTCACACTGCAAAAATGTCATTGAGTCTCATATTTCTGCCTTAAAATGAGATTTTTCTTAAAAATATGATAACATAACCATTTGATCTCACTGCAGTTTCTCTTGTTTCATGAACAATAGTGTCCCTGGTTCGAGTCTGTCTGGGAACCTTTGTTGTACGTCATGTATTCCTGTTTCTTGTCATCTCTATTTTTGTCAACTCTCTAATAAAGTCCCCCCCAAAAAAATACTTAAGAAAATGCACCAGCAAGAGGGAGTTTTAAATATGGTTCATGTTCACAACTGCAGTGACAAAATGACAAAATAACTTTGAAAAAAATAATAAAATAAAGGTGACTTGATAGTGTCAAGTCTCTGCTTCAACTCTGCAACTTGATTTTAATGTTGTAATAAAATGGATGAAAAACAGTGACAGCCTAACAGTCTACAGCCATGCTAGCAGCTCTGTGGGGCTGTGATAATAAGGCACAGCAGAGCTTTGAGCTAAATGCTAACGTCAGCATGATCAACATGCTGATCTTGAGCAGGTACTGTATAATGTTTACCACGGTTATCTTCCTTTCCCTTGTTAGCATGCCAACATTTGCTAATCTCCTCTAAAAAATGAGACAATAGAATTGCTCACACTAAACAGTGCAGCTGAGACTGATGGGAATGTCATTAGTTTTTCAGGTTTTTGGTCATAAACAGAGGATTGGGAAAATTATAAATATAAACATAGTGCTTCATTCATTTGAAAAAAACATTACCTGTGAACATAATCCATGTAGCGATTACATTTGTCAATGCAACATAATTGGCAAAACAATTAAGTTATATATGAATGTAATTTCTAGGAGACAGGGTTGAACATTTCAACATGCTAATGACACTACAAGCCAGGGTACCACGAATGTCTGTACAAAAACTTGTGCCAATCCATTCTATAGGATTCATCCTCTGAGAGCATGAATATTTCTACTATGGCGTTCCATCTAATACTGTATTTGTCAAGAAATTTCAGTCTGCACAAAAGTGCTGGACTGACCAACTGATTGACGTCGCCACCAGAGTGCCTTCAGCATGGCTAAAAGGCTATACTTTCATAAATGGTTGGCAATAATAGAAGAAAGATAGAAGTTTGTAGTCTTTACAAAAACAGGCAATCAGCCAAACAGCTTCACATCCAAGATTTCAGAATAAGTCCAGTGTGTAGTATTTTAATATTGACCTCGTACAGCTTTTTCACATTAGCTAAGGCTAACATTCACATAACACTCCAACAGCTTGTAGTTTTTATCAAAGGTGACCATGATCATGAAGAGCATCAAGAAAGTCATATTTTAGAGAAATACAGACACTGAAACCTTTTCAGTTTACTGTTACTCTCTCGCTCTTCAATACTTCCATATGTGAGAGCTATCGTCCTTTAAAGAGCTATCATGTTTCAGCAACAATAGACCAGGAGTGAGGAGAAAAAACTTTATAGTAACCAATTATAATACTGCCAAAGACCTATTATTTCTTTTTCCCTCACTTTTTACCAGCATCAGATGAGACTCTGCAGTGTGGAAAATCTTTGAAAAGCAAATAATATTGAACAGATTTTTCCTTCACCTGAGATGTGTAATGAAATTAAGAATCAATCCGTCTGACCTTTCCACACCCGTTATCGACATCAACTGATTAAATAATATGATGATGGACAAAAATCTTAAAATGGTGGATTCAAATTATATTAGTGTAAACAGATTAAATTAGGATTACGGCTAATAAATTCAACAGAGAGTTAGCCCCTTGCTAAAGAGGGGATACAGCTTTATTTATTACAAATCTTGTTAAGTGTTTGAGAAGCATTCACCATAGGCTGCTGTTCCAAACATTTTAAACAGCCATCAATCAGAGACACACACCTCTTCAAACACAGTCACACATATGGAAAATCACATTGAGCTAATATTGCTGTGGCAGATTATCAGTCACAGAGCTTCTGATGAAGAAGCTTGCTGTGTTTTATTTTCTCTTCCCCTAATTATCATTAATCACTATTAAACGGCATATTTCGCCCACATCTGCACTGCGGCGTCCTAATTGTGGTGAATCTTGGATTAGAATCACATCAGAACATCACCGCACGGCTTGTTCTGAGGAAAACAGAAATAAATATGAATGAAGAAAGCCAATTAAATTTGGGATTATGTTCAATTACCACTGCAGCATGATGTGTATTAACGCAGATGATGGATTGAAAGATGATGATATCTGAAAATGTCAGCTTGTGCTTTAGCAGTGTTCTGTCATGCCAGTTAAGCACCTGCATAAAAAGCAGTTAGCTAGGTAGCATTATCAGAGTGTAATTGGTGTGTGTGGTAGTAGCAGGCCTTGTCCGTTTGTTAGTTTTATGGATCTACGCTCCAGTTAATCTGAAGGAGGGAGGCTGGATGGATGGAAGTTGAGATGGAGAGCGTCATTTCCAGCCCAGAGCTTTTAAACCCCTCTCACCGTTAGCGCTGAACACCTCTCCTCCGCTATCGACTTGCTGTCTTCATATTTCCCTACCCCCAGGGCCAGGCCAGCCATCATGCCATAAAGAGGCTGTCATGACCCCTTCAGACACTAACACACACACATCCGCACACACACATACACACTACAGAGAGCACTGGCTAGCCGAGCAGTAGTGACCCTTCACATGCAATTCAGTGTTGTTTCAAATCATTCTGTTCAGTGTTGCTTCCTGTGCAGGTTTCATTGCAGGTTTAACAAACTGAAACCTAAAAACTTGTGACAGTGGCCAAGGACACACCAAAGAGCTGGACAAACAGAAACTGAAACAGAAAGATTCACTAACCAGAGAGGCTAACAAATGTTTTATCTCTCCTTACTCTTTTTTTATTGGAAAGAGTGATGTTTAAAAAATTCAGATAGCAGGCTTCTCACTTATGCCCTTGCTGCCTGTCGCTTTGAGCGTTTGAAATGACAAGTCAGGGTTTCCCCCATAAAAGTGTTAAGGGGAGGTTGTATCTCCTTCTCCCAACTCGTAATGACACATTGCAAAGTGCTTCTCTGATTAATTACTGCAAAGCGATCATACATCAACCCATCATGTGCTGAGCTGAATCAGACAGATACTGAAAATTCTCAATAATCACCTCGCTTATTAAGTACATGGAATTTGTTTATTCATGTAGTACTACCTTTGCTGACCAATTATGGGACAATTCCGTATTTCATGAGATGAGTGGCAACCCTAGATGGGAATGTCATTAGCTTTGCAGGGATTTGCTCATTAAGCAAAGTACTGGACAAATTGAAATGTTGATTTGATGACACCCCTAGATGACAAGTCAGTGGATCATCAGAAGTTTTCCAAGTCATCCTGTGAGTAACATGAATGTCTGCACCAAATTTCATGGAAATCGATGAGCTGTTGAGACATTTAACCACAAATGTCAGCCCAAAGTGTCAACTGGCAGATCGTCACTGCCATCCCAACAGCCATGCTCTTAGTGTGGCTAAAAATATTTGAGCATGGAAGTTTATTTGTGGCCTGTGAGTCACAGGTCCACTTTTTATAGGTTTCAACTGCATCTCACAGTCTTTGTCGGTGAATAGAGATGGCTCAGGTGTGTGGGACTTTGGTCATATGATAACAATTGGTCAGTGTTGGTCTGTGAAAACCACCCACAGCATCAACTTGGAAGATGTCAGTGGACAGCTTGAGAATGACCAAAGACATTCACATACAATCTCTTGCCATGTATGACCAACTGTCACAGTCACCTTCTCAGTCATCCAAAAGTGATTACAGATCCGGTCTTGATCTTTGAGTTTGAGTTATTTCTTACTTTACCTACTTACAAATGTTGCACAGTAAAACTATATAGATTTAATAAGGGATTCAAGAGGATTTGGATTGGATTAGCAGATTTGATGCTGTTTTCATATTCAGTAAGATGCTATTGTACCTCAACCCTAATCTGCACCAACTCTTTAATATCAGTCACACCCTGCATCTCTGTCATCACAATCTGTTCAGTAGACATCAGGAACAGTGTTATGGCTGAATTTGAATAGACTGTACCTGTTTAATGGGTACAGGTGTTCCTGTATGCAGTAGTTAGTGTGAGTCTGTGTTCGAACAGAGGGACACTGTGATAAATGGTGTAATGCTGCGGTCTCAGAGGCCTCACCAACATGCAGTCGCTCTTCTCTTTTGCTCTTTCTTCAACTGTTTCTGTATCTAATTGCGACCTCTATTTTCTCCCTATTTTACCCTGCATCTCCCTCATTTTTTCCTCTCCATTTGGCAAACATTTTCACTTTATTATGGCTCACACTGGCCTTTTATTGCTCACCAGCAGCAAACTTTGCACAATTTGTCATTGAGGCAGTGTGGATGAGTTCTTTTGGCTGCCTCTGACACTCTCACCTAAAAATCTAATCAGTGCAACGTAGGGCCCTAATCACTTCCTCTCTCGCCTTGATTGCATTTATAGACGTTCTGTCGCTCTGCGCTCCCCCAATCGAGCATTTCATAATTACTATCCTCTTACATTTGTTTATTTATATCCTCTGGTACAGTATGAGCCAAGCCCTTTGCCAATGAGCGAGGATGAGAAGTTTATGGAGGTGGGGAGAGAAACACTGAGAGCCATTGGGAAAAATCTGAAATCATTACCAACCTTTTGTGCTTGAAATAAGTGCTTTACCGGCTTTATATTCATAGCAGCTTGTTGTGTATATTACTATTAAAATATAGAAGCACTACAGCCTAAAGGCACTGAATTGTAAGCTTTAGGTTAGAGTTGTATGGCTGGTTTTGTTGATTTGAGTAATGAGGTGTGGCGAGTTTATAACTTACATTTACAAAGGAACTGCTTGCATTTTTTTGGTCTTGTTGTTTCTGTCAGAAACAAAACAAATATTACTTAAACACAAAAGACTAAGTGAGTGCTCATAAAAATAAAAAAAAAACAGCCCTGCATTAAAAGACTGTATGAGGCTCCATTGGTGGGGTTGTGTTGTTTCAGGTACTGGTGAGATGATGAAATACATTCCAGATAGTCCAGTTTGAGCAACAGATCCATGAGTTTGAGAGTTCATCAGGTGCAAAAACACTGCATAGTGGTTTATAATGCTATGAGAGAAGCTTACAGCTCTGGAAAGTTATCACAGTTACAATCATCTTTCCTTCTGTCATGACAACTGTGAGGTAAGCAGTAAGAATACAGCATTCACATTACAAAGTGATCTATAAGGAATGTGCCCTTAACATAGTTGACTGGCCAACAAAGAGCCTTACTAGATGATGTTGCATTGCAGCAAAAAAGCTGAGCGTGCCCTTGAAGGTTGTTCTTGTGGCTAGTACTCGCTGGATCATTGACAGTTTCAGACACTCCTTTTCCGCATCAGAATTGGGAAGCTGCATTCAAAAATGTTTGTAATTTTTCAGAAATTCATCATCTGACAAGCACGTGATTGGTCTTGAGGATTTGAACTTCTCTCTTAAGCTTTTCTTCATTCTACACACAAATATTTCCTTCATTTTTCATGTGTACAACTGAATGTGATCCCATGAATGAAGATACTGTCCAGAGTTGTGCACCATTTCCATTGCTATGATTTATCTCCCCTTTCTCAATATGGCAGTTTTTTCAACCAGCCTTCCAGCGTGGCCATTTGCAACAGCAATAAACACTTATACCATTAAATATCATTGGACAACACTTTATACAAACTAGATCTTTTCAAGCATACCCCAGTGACAGACCAACCAACCTTGCCAAGACCAATGCCAAAAGCACAGTGCCCTTGCTACTTGTTACTTCTTACTTACTAATAAAGGCTTAAAATGCCCACAAATATATACCTACTCAAAAATACATATCTACAAACTGATTCATCGTTACTGGCTCTGAACTTGTATTCATGTTGTCTTTGTCAGAACAGATTTCAATACCATGGGCTTCTCTTTCAGCAGCTTCCACTTTTATGAGTTGAAAGTTGAGCAGTGCCTCCTGCCCACGTCCACACATCATTAAACGGCAGGAATATTGAACAGCTGGAGTGGATGAAGCATCTGTGTCAGTGAAACATTAACCTCATGCTGGGAGATGGTTTAGCCGCTCTCACCTCAGCCTGTGAAAGCAGGCTGGCCTTGGATCAAATAATGACAGAATCCTCGCCTCTTTATGTCCCTCTTATTACTTCTATCCACCTCTACGCCGTGTATAAAAATGTTCCGAACACCAGCTCCTCCTGTTAAAATGTCTCAATGGATGCGTGGCAGAGTTTTGATTCTGTATTGATTTTCCCTTTTAAATCATCTGACACGATGTAGCAGAGAGGAAGGATTCTTCAATTGAGGCAACTAAAATATAGATTATCTAGAAGCATGTTCAAATCCAAGATCTCTATTTTGTACTCATCATGGAAAACAACCTTGTATCTCACTATAATAATGCAAAGAAAAATGACAGGTTGTGATTTTATTTAAGTATCTGCATGTCCTCTCTCTGTATGTTCCAGGTTCAGCTGATCCACTACAATCATGAGCTCTACACAAATTATACAGAAGCTGCTAAAAGCCCCAATGGACTGGTCATAGTGTCCATATTCATGAAGGTAAGTCTCATATACATGTTTAATAACTACCTTCCTGCCAGTGCGTAGGCTGTATTCACTCACAAGAGTTGTATTTTCTCATGACATGTCCTGACCCAGCAGCTGATCTGGTGACATTTTGTAATGGGTTATATATACTAGATATCCGGCAGAATCTTTGCATTGGACAGGAGTTTTTTATATTCCCCTGTAGATAATGGGTGAGTCACCAGAAACAGTGGCTGAACAAGGAACTTGACCTGGTTTAATTAGAGTTTAAGCATTACAAGACAGCTACAGTATACAACACACAAATGGAACATATATTGCAAAATGAAACAGGACTTAACATCATGTATGGTGCAGACAGCGCTTAGTGAAGGTGTTCATTCAAGTATTTCCATTTAGCAGTGTTTACACTCAGAATTTAATTTCTTGTCAGGCTGTAAAAACAGAATTTAAATCATTTACTAACCTTTTGAACCCTACTTATGCTATTTCCATCAGAACTCGCAACCTTCTTCTTAGTGTTATATTCAGAGAAACCAGAACACACAGATGTCATAGACGTACTGCATAAATCGTCATGGCTTATTCTTTCCAGTAATATCAGTTTCTCTTACAAATGCAGGAAAATGAACCTTGTTTGGTTTACACTACCTTTGTTTTATACATTTCTTTTACAGTACAAATGTAATACTAACACTGTTCTCCATCCATGCATATACAGATATTAGTGGTGTGTGGACAACCATTGGACAGAAAGACAAAATACCAAGGCAGTTTCAAATTTTATAAAACCTTTTCCCCCCTAAAAGCCTACATAGTAACACTCACATGCTAAATGAATAGCCTCACTCATTCTGAAAATAAGAATATATGACATGTCTGGCTAAGACATGTAGTGACAATACCATAAACCTGTAAGTAAGGGGAGTGAAAACTGAGCAAAAATGGGGATTGTATAAGTCTGGAATTTAGATGAAGTGGAATTAAATTCTATCAAATATGGATGTGATTTAATGATGAGATGTCTTGGTTCTCATTTCACAAATTTGAAATGAGAACCAAGAATACATCCATATCCAACATAAATGTATCATCATTGATTCTACTATTCTGCTCTCATGTACCTTTCAGATACAAAATAGGCTGATTATCTGTGTTTGTATCTAGCAGCCAAATATTGGTTGAAAGAAATCTGTCAGGAGATAAATTATCCTTCAACACGATAGTTGCGGTGCTCCCACCCCTCCACTCTCCTGCTCCATCTGTCTTTGCCTAAAATCTTATAAATGTTCTACTCAAGAACTCACGACTCACAAACAATTAGCAATCCAATTATCCTGCGGAGCGAAACAATGTGCTCCTTGGCTTTGTGTCAGCGCTGAGCAGAAGTATTAGGGTGGTGGTAGTGCTCCCCTGTCTCTTTGTTGTGTATGAGAGGTCTCCATTTTAAATGAGAGGCTCAGAGATCAGAGAGGCAGCCGACGTCCTCAGCACCGTGTGCACTAAGGCTGAAAAGTTCAGCTGCTAACTGCTAATTAGCTCCCCAATGTCAATGGGACCATCAGTTAGTCTTGAAGAGAGAGAGGAGACGCTGACCTAGGTCAACTCTCCTCGACTCCCCCCCTCTAACCGGCAAGAGAGTGCGTGGGAGGAGAGAGGAGCTGGGCTTTGGAAATGGAGTGCTGCAGGTGTGGTTGGCATATATGATGGCAAGATGTAACTTCAGCATACGGCTCTGCACTGCTGAAGAGTCCCAGCTTTAATAGGTGTAGCCACCAAAGACAAGACTTTTTCCATCAGCAAACTGATATTATAATGATACCAGTGTGTTACTATTTGGGAAGCTATGCATTTCATCTTAAAGGTGCCCGACATCTTATACTGAAGTAGTTACGTGAGTTATGTCAGGTGTTCTGGGTTCAGAAAGTAAAAGTCTTGTTCTTTTTCTACACAAACAATGATTCTCGGCAGTTGGAGAACTTTTGAGGCTTACACAGGCATTAAACTCTCCTGGTTTATTTATTGGTGCAAACGAGAAGAAACAGTGTTAGAAAATAACCAGTTCTTTGATAAATAGTCCAAGGTAGGAAGGCTGTGTAAAACCTTAAGGAGATTAGCATCTAACAGCAGCTAACACCAAGCTCAAGCTCAAGTTTAGCTTTAGCTTCAGATTAGTAGAAATCTTTTGTACATTCAGCAGTTTAAATCTGTTTACTTTCACATTTTCCGTCAAAGGTGAATTCAGCAACTGAGTTACAGTTTTGTTCACAATTGCAACAAAAATAAACCTTTTTTTCTGAAATATCTGTACGAGAGCATATATAGCACCACTGACATGTTCAATGATTGCATTTGTGAATAGCCTCACTGACTCTGAAAATGACACATCTGGCTATAAGATATGTAGTGACAATGACATTAGCCTGTAAATAAAGTGAGTGGAAACCACAAACATAGGCATTGTGTACATTTAGAATTAAGATAAGGTAGAATCAAATTATGTCAAATATGGATGTGATTTAGTGGTGAGTTTTCCTGGTTCTCATTACACAAGTTTGTCAAGTGTCACTTCGTCCATATCCAACATAAATGTATCATGATTCTACTTCGTCTGTATTCTGCTCCCATGTACCTTTAAAATACAAAATATGCTGATTATTGGTGTGAAGGAATCTTTCTAAATTAATTATTATTATTACAAAAGATGAGAAACTGTATTAGAAAATAGCTGGATCTTTGATAAATAGTCCAATATAGAATGTTGTGCAAAACCTTAAGGAAATTAAAGAATACTCCCATAAGTGACTTCTAATTGCTGAGCATTTTTCTGTTGCTTGTGCGGCTAACAGCAAGCTAAAGTTAAAGATTAGCTTCAGCTGCACATTTGTAGAAGCCCTCGTAACATTCAGCAGTTTAAATCTGTTTACTTTCACATTCTCGGTCAAAGTTGAACTCAGCAACTACAGTATGGTATAGTGTTTTATTCCCAGTTGTAGCAACAATCATGGTGGATTTGCTACAGCTGTGATTCTTGCAGCTAGCATGGCTTTCTCTCTGTAGCAAGAGCACCTAAGACTGATCGAGCACTCCAGTGTTTCAGCAGGTCAGTCTCTTCAGTAGTAGCATCGAGCTATCCGGTAGTAACACATCTCTCTCAGAGCAGGAACTCGTTTTTCTCGCTTTTCAGTGACTTATGCTTTTCAAGGTCTTGTCATATTCCTGCACGCTGCGATCCCATCGCTTTGACTCAGAATGCCAGGATGGGCCTACAGTCTAGACGTAAAGTCATGAGGCATCATTAAAGAAAGTGGTGACTGCAGCTACGTAGGGACCTCTGTGAAAACCAGACACACAATAGAGAGACACCGGGTCAGGGTTTCACAGTGAATACAAGGCAATTTCGTTCACACGTTGGATTGTCGATTGATGCAGCAGCGAGAACTATGTGAACCCTCAAGATGTAGCTTATGGTGTCGGATCGACCTTCAGCCATGTGGTTCTCAATCTGTGCCATTCTCACACTTAATGTGAGGACATTCCTGGAATAGAAGAGACAGGATGACTGAATCCCCTCAGGTGATTTTCCAAGAAAACATTGAAAATGAATGAAAATAAGTGAGATAGAAAGTAGGAAAACTAGCGAGCGGCATGACTTGCTGGTAATGGCATAATGCCTGCCTGAAGAGTACAGGGAACAGGTCAAAGACTAAGTAATTTCAGTTGCAGACAGGGGAGGGGGAGGACGAGTACATCTCTTTTTAATCACTTCGCCCAAAGACATCTCGACAATTAGAGTTGTGAAGTCCACGGAGCATGAGTGAGGGATAGATGGAGAGGAGAAGAGTCAGGGAAGGGCGCGGGGGTGGACGTGAAGTGTGAGGTTCTTCTTTCAGCTTTTAGTGAGCATGTCTCAGAGTTGGGAGCTGCTCAACGCTTCTCAGACTGCACTGAACAATGGAGTCGGTCAGGCAGACTAACGCTGGAGTTAGGAATTAATAGTGGCTCTGCAGCTTCAGTAGATTTTCATGTCTGATTGGTCTTTGACAGAGATCGACGAACAATCATGGTGGCAAAGGTTTGACAAGAACTGTCTGCTATAACCCAGTATTTTACAAATTATGGGATGAGTTTGCGGCATTAAACATAATCTGGAATGGTCCAATTTGCTGTTTTTTTCTAGTGATAGGGTGGATTTTAACAGTCCTATTTCATTGGGTAATTGAATACAACTGATTTGCGTCAAGAAGACTTCTCATCACCCCTAAGGTGAACCAAGGCTGCTGTGACTGTGAATGTTTTTGTTGTATGTGTTTCCAGGGCAACTAATGGAAAATCCACACAATAAACTCCTCCAACAATAACCAGTCACATCCTAGAACTGTTGGTTTGTGCTATCAGATTCCTTCCACTGCCACTCTCCCCTTTTTACCAATTAGTTGCATACTTACTATAGCCTTAGTGTCCTAATACCTTGCACAGCTGTGTGAAAGGAATTTCATCTTGATGCTGATCCACTGTTCTTTCAAGCATTCACTGTTGGGGAAAAATGCTGTACAACTGGTTACAAGCATGCAGAAAACTTCTTTTTTAATCAGAGAGCCAGATGGCTGATTAGAAAAGTTGCTGCGGTGTAACAAGAATTCTTCATAAACCTTCTCTCATCAATCAAATGAATGTAATCCTGTGGAATACAGCAATTTTGCCAGAAATGATACAGAGGTGTAAACAGGGTAGTACTGTTTGTACCACCCATGATGGAGTTGTTGCATTCAGCTGTAAGAACTTTAAGTGTTTGCTTTAAAGTTCAATAGTTTATCCTCTATTTTTTGTACTTTTTAGAGTTTTACACTGGCCTGCATTAAAACATATTATAAAATTGTGCTTAGGAAAATGTTAGATTAGAACTTACCACGCATTGTCTGTGTTCAGTGTCTGATGCTCAATACAATCAACTGTGCTCCACTGTTATGCATTACATCAGACAAAACTCCTATGTACAGTCAAACAAGAATCTCAGTTTACTTAATTTTTACTTAAAATTTGCTTGTCATCATTAATTTGGTAAAAGTATATTATATGGTTTCATGAGTAAAGGAACCTTGTGAAACAATGTTAAATATGAATCCTTTATCATAAGGTTTTGATTCCACTAAAATTTGCTAAATGATAAGAGTGACAATGAGGGTTTAAAACTGCAAATTTGAACTGCCATGAGCTGGCTAAAGACTGGAATACTGTTGTATGGGGACCTCTCTTTATAGGAAAATTCCACATTGATTAATGTAATTCATCATGGTAATCAGCATATCTTTACTGTCCCTCTTGGTTATTGGATGTCTTTCCAAGACTTGGATGAGAAGATCAATACCACTCCTATGTCTGTGCGTTAAATACAGAGCTAGAGATTTGAAGCGATTAGCTTGGATTAGCATAAAGACTGGAAACAGTGGGAAACAGCTAGCCTGTTCAATATATGCCTACCATCTCTGAAGCTCACTACCTAACTCATATCTCAGAAATGTAAAAACAATTTATGGAAATAGCTACATGCTGTAACTATTTCTAGTTTTATGCAAGACTAGCCACGTCTCAACTTTAGCATCGCATTTAAGAGTGGTATTAACCTCACTCTCAGAGGGGAAAGTGAATAAACATATTTCCCAGAACCGTTCCTTTAACATTACTTTATTATACAGCAGGTTGCTCACTTTTTATGTGACCTTTACCATTACCATTATAATTTTATGATGGCAAAGAGGAGGCAAAAATGAGACTCAAAGCAAGGTGGAAGCTAACTGTCAGTGGGGTCACTGGCAGTTATCTGGTCACATACAGCTGTGGCAGAATAGAAACTTTTTTGATCCATTATTAAGTCATCTTATGATAAAAATACAATGTAAATGTATTATGTTTTGTCATGACAGCAGTGTGTGTGTGTGTGTGAACTGTTTTTAATGGTCTCTTGAAAACAGTGGGAGCCTTTGTTTTCCAGAAGGCAAAGCAGCAGCAGAAGAAAGTGTAGGAGCTTCTGACTGTGCAAAATACATCAGTGGGTTTAGACATTTCACGAGCATTAAAGGTGATAGATTAAAAACTACACTGGCATTATCCCTTAAAGTACTGAACTGCGTAGATTAAATTGAGTTTCATTTCGGATGGGCTCTCAATTCATTTCATGATTTTTTTTCCCCCCCTTTAACCCCTTTTCATTCTCTCTTGCTGTCTTTTAATCCAGATTGCTGAGACATCAAACTCATTCCTGAATCGAATGCTGAACAGAGACACCATCACAAGAATAACATATAAAAGTAAGTGGTTATGTGTCAACATCTGTACTAATTAGGTCTGAAACACATTTTTTTGTTGTTGTTCTTTTTTAAATGAGTACATCTTTGGATCTATAAAAGCATCATTATTTCATTTCAAAGTAGTGACTGATGGGATGCTGCAGGGTGGGGATAGTGAGATGGCTGCATGGGAACTCTGTATAGCTGGAGGGAGCTGTTGGTGAGGCAGCATGTTAGGCAGCAGTCGACAGCTGCTCTCCAGAGGTTTCCCTCTGCCAGCCTGCCATACAGGAGAGGCAGCATCGGCACAGAGATCGCCCGAGGCTAGCTTGAAAAAAGAGACAAATAATTGGATTAATGGGGGGGAGCAGTGAGTGGCTGGATACACACACTGACCCCTTGTGGCTGGGAGGTGTCTCAAAGGCACCGGGCAGAGCAGGAGGCTGCAGGCGAGCGGCCGGCTGGGGTTTCTCTGGGTCCAGCTGGAGGAGCTGAAGAGGAGCATGGATTCTGACAGCTGTCAAAACTCCCTCAGATACACCGTCTCACACACGCTGGCTCACACACACATGCACACACAGTCAAATGCCACCCCCTCATGCTTATGAGTCCTTAGGCATACCCCTCTCACAGCCAGCAATGCTGGCGGCCCATGCTTTTTTTTCTTTTTTTTCCCCAAACACATATGTACACACATGTAAACACAAAGATGCATACACACCATCCAAAGAGAATGATTCATTTCAAGCACATAAAGATCAATGATAGAGTTGCACATGTGTAGGAGTGGTAAAAGCATAAAGAGAGGATCACAGAAGATTTTTTTTAATGGGGATTTACCCAAGTTAAGCCTATTGTGCTTGGTTTTTTTAATCAATTAATATTCCCATGAAGCACAAGATGCAGTGTTTAACAGTGAAGCAGAGCACAGCTGAATTGGCATTAAAGCTGCAGTGGTCCCACCACAGTGACCTCATCACAACAGGCAGTCCATTTGTCAACAGATGACAAGTTATTGAGAGTGTGCTACTGGACTGTGAAGACAGAGAGAAATGCAGGCTGTCTAATTAGCGTCCTGACAGAGGAGACAGTTTGAATAAAAGGAGTCTTGTGTTGCAACACCAACAGCCTGTCATTCACAGAACAGTAAATGATATGTGAAAGCAGAAGTGAGAAAATGTTGGTATGAAAGATGAGCACAGTGCATGAGTTGTGGGAGATTAATTTACAGCCCACACACAAAGGACCCCATCCCACTTTTTCTTTTTCTTTTTTTTTTTTTTGAGCAGACATAGAATGTAATAAGAGACTTAGCACCAAGATGTTCCGCTAGGAAGCCTGGTGCTTCACATCAACTTTTAAATGACTGTGTGGACAAACTATGGATTTTGGCCTCCATCACTTACATTGAAAGCACATTTGAAGGGGATCTTTTAATTCCTAGTATGAACAGGAGGAATGATTACAGTGAGGAAAACCTCTTTCACTGTTCATATGGACACCTGACTGCTGTTTGAGGACACACTTGAAAAATTGTGAACCTGTCCTTTAATGTGAATTTACCTGCAACAGTGAGATCAAATACTGCCTTAAACCTTTACTTGGTATAGCTGATGACACTATTAATTACTGTATGTAAATTACAGTATTAAAATCATAAATAAAATAAAAATTGCACTCTTCCAAATCATGATTTACCAAAAGAAACAATTAGTTCATATACATATTATATACTACATATTAAGTCCACAATCGCTATCAGACAAAACCCAGACATGACAGTCTTTCAGGCATTTATAAAAATTTTAAAAATCTTGCGTCACCTTTGATTTTACATTTTTTGTATTGACTTTAAAGGAAGTCAAACCTTCTGTATTGGAATAAATTATATTTTTTGTTATTTTACACCTGCCTGACATTGTTTTTTTCTTGCTTATAAGTTGCTAAGAAGATTGGCTTCCATCTAATGAATTTGTATTTTTCAATATTCAACTTTTAGAAAGACCTAAGTGACTGCATGATGTATGAAAATACTCCTTTTACTAATCCATATATCCTTTTTGTTTTTGTCTCAATGGACATTTATAACATATCCACAGGTTTTGTGCAATTTACAACTTCTGTGCAAACTAGAACCGCAGTATCCTCTGCTGAAACACTGTTTTCTGGCTGCTTTTCTCCCTGCAGATGATGCGTATCTACTGACCGGCCTGAACATAGAGGAGATTTACCCAGAGACAAGTAGTTTTATCACATATGATGGATCGATGACCATCCCTCCGTGCTTTGAGACAGCCACATGGATCCTGATGAACAAGCCGGTGTACCTCACGCGCATGCAGGTGAGCCTCAGTTACCAGCCCAGACCTGAAACACAACTCTCAAAATTCACCTGGGATTGTCTGTCTCAGCCAAATATTTTCTCCCCAGTAGTGCCTCACTTTCGCTCTGCCTGTGAGACACGTCAGCCCAGCACCGAGGCTTTTACTCCAAAACTTCCTCTGCTCTCCTTCTGTCTAATCCTCCATACAGTCCTGTCTGGAAAATAATGCAGTGGATCAGGATGACTCTGGCTCACATTTCCATTTTGCTTTTTGCCAACTTTTTCTCACTGGCTTCTTTTCACTCTGCCTCTCTTGTCTCCGTCTCAGATGCACTCCTTGCGGCTGCTGAGCCAGAACCAGCCATCTCAGATCTTCCTGAGCATGAGTGACAACGTTCGCCCGGTTCAGCCGCTGAACAACCGCTGCATTCGCACCAACATCAACTTCAGCATGCAGGGCAAAGACTGCCCCAACAACAGGGCTCAGAAGCTCCAGTACCGAGGTAGAAACTACTGCTTAATTCATGTCATCTCACTTAAAGAGCGATATCTTCAGTTTAATCATGCAAGTATATCTGCGCTTTCAACAGGCAACACCGTATTGCTAACAATAGTTAACAATAGCATTTAAAAGTTTTCGCCACACTTCACCTGAAAGGAAATATACAGTTTATTTCAGTTTCAGCCATTACTGACATCCATTCTAATAGCATTGTACTCACCAAAGTACCATATTGGCTCTAATGTAAGACCATACTGATTGTAAGACAACCCCCACCTTCCCAAAACCTGTTATTGGAAGAACACTTCATCAGACTAGTCCTGTTGGGGAAGTTTCCCCAAAATAATATTAGTCTTTTTTATCATAAAAGTGAAACATGAAATACTTCCATTAAAGAAGAATGTAAATCCCACATGTGGAGCTTGTCCAAGTCAGATGCAGCTAATTCTTCATCCTGATTATGACTCACATACTTACACTGTCAGGATCGTGGAGATTGGAAGGATTCTCTCTGGCAGTTAGCATTTTTCATGATAATGTTTTGTGACACCAGTAATTCTTTAACTTGGACTGGTTTCTTGGATTGGTCCTCATCAAGCAGTTTGAATTTGCTAAATTGTCATAAAACTGTAGATGTTCACACTTTTCTTCTAGGACTTTTGTCTGCTGTATCCAAGGTCGAGACTGACCTCTGAACCTCGACCTTTAAGGCAGAGTAACTCTTAAAAGACACAATATAAACACACATGAAGACACTTGCTAGCTTAGTAAGATTAAGGCTACAAACAACCTCTATAACACATGGGTCAGTACCATTCTCAGAGAACACCCTCTATTGTGAATATGCAAGTGTTTAGTCCTCAAATACCGTACACCCCCCACTTTTTAAAATGCCTTATATTCGGGCCAGTATGGTATTCTGAGAACAGCAATTTTGCTGCTATGAATTCTGACGGGGCAACAAACATGTTGAGATGATCAGACAGGTTGTAAACAAACCAACAGTTTAATAAAGTGGTTTAGATATGAGGAGGTAAGTATGGTAGATCAAAGTTAAACCAGGTAGTTGGTCTCTAATCTGTGATGGATGTTTAAAATGGACAGTTTGGGTCATAATTTTACTGTTTACCATTGTTTTCTCTTCATAATAAGTTTGGCAAACTTTCAACTAACATTTATTTACAACCTGATTGTCTGACTGCTCATGTTTCCTGTCTTGTCCCACTCCTGAAGCAGTGTTACCAATTAACTTAATAAGCACAAGGTTATTATCACCCATAGGAGTGATAGAAGACCCAAGTTGTAATAAAATGAAATTATACTTTAAAATGCGTTGCAAGGGAAGGTATCACCTCAATACTTTTTAAGTGTTTTAATTTACTAAACTCAAAGCTGTGACAGTCCCTGCAGCGAACATTTTGCAGCCAAAACAATTTAAACCCTCTGAACTGTGAACCAACAAGCAACTGACAAGATATAATTTTTGGTCAGTAAGCGTGATAAATTATTACTCGAGTCATCAAACTGTCATCTTAGGGATGAATATTGCTCCTGAATGCCTCTGATGTAATTTGTTTTAGATATGACATCCACAGTTCCGAGGGATTATTGCTAGATCTATGCTCACCATTATAATTAATAAAGAAATTAATATCGAATTTGAGCGCTAAACTGGGACTCAGCTGATGGCTGATAAAATGTAGACTGCAGATTGATGTGCTAAAGAGAAATGAGAAAAAAAAAAAGGCAGTGGGAAGTCAGATGGCTGGAGTGTCAGGAACACCTGTTTGGACCTGACTGACAGATTTGGCTGTTGGGAGTCTGAAATCTGTTTCAGCCAATATATCTGAGCAGCTGCTGCACAGAATGTTGAATTTCACCCCTGAAGTGTAAATACATTAAAGGCAAGGGCTAGCCCCAGTCCCTGCTATTCATTGTTTTTTTTTCTTTTTTTTCTTTTTGCTCAGGATTTATTGTACTGTGGCCGCACCATGATTGTCCTTCTGTGTGTGTCTCTCTCTCTCATTCTTTCTCTGTTCTGCTCTACTCAACCCCCTCCCCCCCTTCAAAAGATGAAATTCTTATTCCGTGCAGCAGTTGTGGGGAGATTTCACCTGCCTCCGACCCTCCTGATCGCCAAACAAACGCACAAACACACCAGAGACCCTCAGGAAGCCAAACGAAGAAGACAAAAACATAAAAAGCAGACCTGCTTATTTAATTGTTTGGAGGTTTAAAGACCTTCAGAAGATGAAGTTAAGGGGTGGGGGGGTGTCTCATTAAAAGGGGAAATATGGCTCTTTAGTGATTTGTGTAAGGTCAACCTTCAGAGCAGGCACAACAAGAGATGCTCCTCCCCTCCCCTGAGAGGTGATCATCGGGTTAACTGAATGTGAAATCAGGAAGGTTTGGGAGCTAATCATGCTGTGTGTGTGTGTGTGTCTGTATGTGTGTGTTTACTTTCAATACCTGAAAAAAGAAAGAAAATATCATCATGATAACACACCGCCAATAAATTCCTCCTTTCACACAACTGCGAGACTTTTTTTTTTTTTATCAAATTATAATGTTTACTTGTGCTCCTCCTCGGTTTTGGGTCTAATTTTCTGTCAAGGCTGCCACTCAAAATATAGCAGCAACAATTCACCACCCCTCACCCCCTACTCACCCACCCACCTACCTCCCTACCTACTGCTGCACACCCATTCACATTCACTCCATTCACTTGGGTGCCATTCCTTTTAAATTGTGTGTTATCGCTAAAGATGAAATATGGTGTAGAGGGTGAATAATGCCTGGAGAATAGCTGAACTGTGGAGAGTGCCGCATATATAAATCAGTATTCTCACTCCTGTCCTTCTCCTCTCTTCCAGTGAACGAGTGGTTGCTAAAGTAGCCTCCCTTGGATGAGCATGGAGACGGGTGTCAGAGATGGAGAGCGGGAGCGAGGCGAAGGGGAGGAGGGAGGAGGAAAGATGTGAAATCGGGCTTAAGGCTGCATCTCATCTAAGATTATTTCATGGCATTGTATAAAGACAAACAACACTGGACATCGTCCGAAATAAGGAACTTTGCATTGTGAGCAAAGAGACTCTTCTTTTCATACATTGAGAACTCTTAGAACACTCGATCTTACACATACTAACAAGCCCTTTCCCCACTGTACAACTATATCTATACGGACATTTTGATACCAATACTTTTTTGGGAGAAAACAAAAAAAAGAGACACTTGGAAACAAACTAAAAAAACCACCCGCGGAAGCATTTATTTGATAGCCTCTCAATAGGACAACGTTGGGACATTAAAGCCTTTGTATATAAAGATGTTGCTATCAGTGGGAAAATCCAAGGACTAAGTCACTGCCCCCACCCCGCCGGTCAAGACGAAGTTGTCAACAAGACACACAGATGTTTCATTACAGTCACCAACAAGGCATGCAATCAGCAAAACCAACAGAGAGGGAACACAGCCTTACCTTGTCATTTTCCAGAAATAGTCATGTCATGGGAGGCAAATATTTACAGGCTTTCTACAGCCTCGGAGCAACCAGTGTCTTGGCCTCATTTGTACATATTATAATTATCAATACTGCAGAAAAATGAATATGTAAAGAAAAGTAATGAAATATCATTCAAAAGATATATTAAGAGGATTTAAAAAAAAAAAAAAAGAGTTAAAGAGAAAACGTTGAGAATTTTAAATGCTTGGCGCACTTTGAATTCTGGAGCAGCTCTCGGTCTGAGCTGATGCCTTTTTTTCTGTTTTATTGTTTACAATGGTCATACACTGTGTTTGAGTAATGTTATCAGCCCAATAAATGTGTCTGGAAAGTTCACTTTGGAAAATGCTTCACTATATGAGGATCTGACTTATTGTACCTGTACCTGTTTTGTACTGTTCCATATTAAATGTGTTGATATGTCAATATCCATCCTCAGAGGCATGCTCAATAACACTGGCGTAACCAAGAAAGGGTTGCTCAGAGATTACTTACAAAGGTTTCAGGGTTTTCTTGACAGATCCTCTAAATGGCATAGGATTCTCCTGCTGATACAGCTGCAGTGTTACAGTCTGGCTTTCTTTCCATTGTTTGCGTGACACAGCTGAAGCTTATCTGCCATGCACAGAGGAAGCTCTGTCAGGGTTACTGTGACCTGTCAGAGTCGTTCAAATCACATCAGCGGTCATCAGGGGACAAGGTGGAGAGGAGCCACTTCTCTGGTGCTGATGACGGTCTATGCCTAACAATGCGGGTCCAATTCACTGCTGGCTGCCTCACAATGTTCTTCACTCTACAGGGAGCTGAAGAAAAAGGTAATCAGGATATCGACAACCACCCAATCTAACCAGCAATTAGAATAGAACATACAATAGAACATACAATGATATTTTAGACAATGTAATGCTGAAGTTAGACCAGAACTTCCAGGTTCTTTTCCAGAAGCAAGAAAACCTCATTCAGATTTTTATAAATACAAATGACTAAAAATCTAGCCTTGGATCAAAACCTTACTCGTGGTTCACTCTATATACATAAAGTTTTTTAATAATCTAATATAGTTGTGTAGTTTATATTTCTGGTTTTAGCTGTGTCCTAGACCATTGCAGGTTCAACATACCATCTTGAGTCCATGGATGAGTGGCCAGAAATGTTGAATGAGAGATTATACTGACTTGCAGACACTAGTGGAACAGTGATTTAACTCACTCTATAGTGTGTTTTGAACTCTTTGGCAACAGATTGCTGAAGGTTCTTTCCAGGTACTTAATATGACACAAACAGGGATCCATAACACTTTGTTGAAGAAGAAGTTCTGACCTTAACTGCATCCAACACCTTAGATGAAGTGGAACTCTGACTGTGAACCTTATTGCCCAAACTCACTAAAAGCCTCAGTATTCTTCATACAAGGTGTTTGTAGGATCGATCATCTGAGCGTCTGAAACTCCCTTTCCAATTACAGAACTGAGGGAGGCCTTGTGTCTGACAATTTTTCTACCTTTCTGAATCTAACAAGCATTCTCTATTTTTGTATTCTTCACAAAAACGCTTCCGTCACTTTTCGTATGTGCAACCAAGCGCAACACCATGAATGTTTTGGAGGAAAGAGTGACCCAACTTTTGCATCTTTATCCCCATTTGTACAATTTATCGCATCTCACCCCTCTATGATGGCAAGCTTTTTGCACCACCCTCTGAGTGAACACTGCTTCCTTCCAAACATACTAGCACAACATGTCATCCATCCTATTCATTTGAAGATTTCAGAGGTCTTCAAGTTCTTGTGGCTGATTAGGAGCAAATCCCTGCTGCCAGGTTCCAAAATCTTTTGAAAAGGCTTCCTCTTGAAGTGAGAGTAATACTTGGGTCGCTCCATTTGTTCGGGTGTTCAGCTACTTTTGATCATGTGATGTACGCAGGTATAAAAATGTACAGTATACACGCACATCCAAAGCGAAGAGGTCAAGTGCTGGGCTGCAAGTGAGCACGTGTAGAATTAAACAAATAAACAGCTCACACACTGCAGCGTACAAGCTGTTTATTTGTTTATTTATAAAAATATACAGATCCACATTTCCCAAGTAATGTCCTCTCTCTGTCCTACAGAGATTTCTGAAATGATTGTGCCTTTTTTATGGTTGGTGACAAGGCGCACTGGTCAAACACCAAAACTATTGCGAATATAAAATTTAACAGTGCAACTTTGGAGAGTAGCTAGGCTAAATGATGTGTTGTCACATTTATTTTATCATCTTTTGGATGGATAGGATGGAAAGGTCTTGACTTTATTCATGCAATATTCCTAGCAGGGATATTAGTTTTATTTCAAATAGCTAGAAGCCTGTAAACCTGCAATGAAAGCCTTCTTAGTGTACCATTGAGGGCTACTAAATCTCCTTAAAAATCTTCATAGGTCTGTATCCAGTGGAGAATTTAGTGTTGTAAGGTGGTGTATAGTAAATGTCTTTTCAAAGAACTGGTTAGAGGAAAAATCTCCTGGTTTACTCATTGGATTCTTGAGATGTTTAGGCTGTTTATTGGTATCAAAATGCTCAGATTTGAAGAGATTCAATGCAACAAGAAATATTTCTCAGCAAAGGTCAAAATCGTCAATGAATTGGTTTAAACGTGACATGCGAACACAGAAACATCTCCAGATCTTGATAGATTTTGTTCTCAGCCTGGCCTTGTGTGTAAGTGAAGCACCCAGCCCTGTGTTGTCTGTTTCTGTCAACAGGGTCCTGCTGCATCGATCCCTCTCTCCCAGCCCTCCTTCATTATCTCACAATCAATTCAGGATGCCTCTTCTTGTAGCCCTGATGTGGAGAGAAATACGGCCTCAAAGCATGTGGGAGTGCACGTGAATTTTCTGTTTTCTATCTTTTTTTTTTTACAGATCTGTAATGAAAAGATAGCGGAGGGGGAGGCTGAAGAGAGAGTTCTCAGAGGCCACCAACGCCCAAGGTTATGGAGGCCATTATTCTACCTGATCTAGGAGAAGCAGGATTGAGCCAAAGCTGGAGGACGGATAATAAATACGCCAAATGATTCAATACCCCAACCCTCACCCCACCCCATCCCAACAAATAATCAGTTTCACCCTCGTGACTCTGCAGACGCAGTAGATCTCGCCGGACTCAGCCGCTATCTGGCCCTGCCAAAAGGAATGAATGTTACGAGGTGTGTATAAATTGCTGCACTCAGATATTCAGGGGGACATTTAATGATATTACATTAATAAGAGCGTAATAAGGCGATGCCACACGGGGAGCCAGAGTGGAGCGAAACAGCTGCTGAGCCAAATCGAAAATGTGCAAATCTCCCTATGTGTGTTGACTCTTGAGACACACCTGTCCAGATGTGTTAGAGGAATATTTGAGTCTAAGGCTCTAGAAGCGGGATGTGTTGATATCAATTACAGTAAGATATTTTTATATTTATATTATTTTTTTAAACCCTAATTTATCTGGTAAGATTGACTGGGCATTTATACTCTTTTCTTCTAGAAATTCTTTCGCTGCACATTCATACCTGTATAACCACAGACTACTGCAGAGTGTGACTGGTGACTGACTTTTGTGAGAACCTCTCACAAGCAGTGTGGCTCCCATATATATATCTGCATTATGCGAAATATAGGATTTTTTATTTTATTTTAGTAGTTTTAATAAGTTGACCCATACTAGGGACTACAAGTTAGGATATCTTAGCCTCTGCTGCTTCAACCACTCTTGTTTTTATCGGTCTCTTTGGTTCTGCCCAACTTTATGGAAATACACTACTAAATCATGGAGTTCTCCTTTAAAATCCATGCTAACAAGGTCATCTTACTGTTCTGCTTACTGAGGCTTTATGCAGCCAGAGAGAAATATGTGCATACACTGCACAGAGTTGAAAAAACGACAACATAAAACATGTTTAATTTACAATGGATGTTTTTTAACAGTCTATAGAAACATGATCTATTTACCCAGGGTGAAATAGCAATAACTGATTACCACATTCACTGTGGTTAAGTTTTTCAGTATCGTCTACTGTAAAACCAAAGTGAAATCTCTAAGAAAAGCTTGTTTAATAACAGGGTACAAGGGTTTATGTGCTCTTACTATAGTCATAGTAATTACACAATGCCTCCATATCTCATACCAATAAACAGATCATATTCAGAAATGGATTATTGATGGATATCCCGTTAATTCAATAACAAACAATCTTTCACTGCTTATACAAATTGAATACAAGAACGCAACTAACACTTAACAGCATAAATACGCTGTATTTAGATGTTTTCCTGAGTAAAGAATTAGTGTATGGGGCATACAAACAGCTTTATACCACAGTGCTTACACGTATGAATACATTCTCATCTGTCTTATTGAGATGTCTACCAGTCAACTGCAATGCTGTTTAGAAACAATTACAGATAAGATGACATTTCAGTTTGGATTGTATGAATTTTCCTACTCAAAAATTCCTCACAAAATGATGAGTGAGGGCAAGCATAATCTGCTTACTCCATAATCACCAGCCTCTTCTGAGGCCTCCGAGCCTCTGAGAGCCATAGAACTCACCCTGGACTAACATTACACTGTCTCTGCGGATGCTAATTAATTTTACCATTCATGTACTCTCACTCTCTTTGCAGCTGGGTGCTATTCACGCTTCTCTTTATCCCCTAAGACGGCATTATTACATACATGGTTTCCTTAATTTGTGCATAGTGAATAGTGTTCCCATGGTGCGTCTCTCCGGCAGTGGTGTGACATCACATATGCCATCAGCTGGGATCACGACAATGCATTATGATAAATTAGATTCAGTTTGATAAAATA
Source organism: Thunnus albacares (assembly GCF_914725855.1). Classification (NCBI taxonomy): domain Eukaryota; kingdom Metazoa; phylum Chordata; class Actinopteri; order Scombriformes; family Scombridae; genus Thunnus; species Thunnus albacares. Next base: position 3,643,115 of record NC_058125.1, read on the forward strand.
CTTGAAATATGATACTGACAGGGACTCAGCAGGATGTAACTGCTCACTGATTAATTTCTAGCACAAATGTTAATGTGCAGCTCACCTTTTTAAGGATGATATTAAGACTTGTGGTTAATGTGGTAACAGTAAGTGCGATGTAATACTACAGCCAACACGCATTGAGCAGCTACTTTGTCAGAAATATAACAGGAGAGTAACTAGTGTATCTGTTTACAGCAAAGAAGTCAACTGTTTGCTTCACAATGAAGACCACAGTGTGTTTCGCCAGCTGGACTCTTAATGTGAAGCAGCAAGAGTAGGATGTTCCATTTACATTAGCAGCACCTTCATACATCTCTGACATGGTGATAAGAGAGTGAACAGCAAACAGTGAGGCTGTTATCAGTGAGATAAACTTGCATTGGATTACATGCTGCATCGTTTTCCTGTGAATCCCCAGCACGGGAATGACGGACTCTGCCACTGCCAGTAATACTGTATCTACTATGTAAGAGATAATTACTGAAGGTTAAAGGGATAGTTCAGATATTTTGAAGAGGGGTTGTATGAGGTATTTATCCATATTCGGTGTATTACCTGCAGTAGATGGCGGTCAGCACACTCCCAGTTTGGAGAAGCAGGCAGGAGTACCAGCATGGAAGCTAAGCAATGTACTGCTGTGGGTGGGGAGAGCAGCAAAATGTATTTTAGCCATTTAAATAAAGGTCCAACTAAAAAAATCAGTTTAAGTGTGTCTTATATTTAGAATATTTTCACCACTCTACCTGCCATCAGACAGCCCTTTCCTTTGGCACTACATTTTCTCGACTATAGAACTTCCGTATTCCTACGCATGCCGCGCACTGTATTACGCTACAGATGAGCTGTTTGGTTCAGGAAGTGCTGCAGCAATATGGACTATGGATAATGACGTCATACTTCAAAAACTCTGAGCTATCGCTTTAATACAATGAATGGCTGTTGCAGAAAAAAATGCCCATCATTAACACAGGTCAGTCAATCTGGACGATCTATTGCCCTAAAGTCATCTAATAGTTATCACATTTATGTGAGAATTTTCACTTAAACAACAACAACTTACAGTCAGTTTTGTATAGGGTGGCCTCCATGGAAGAGGACCCACTCCCTATGTAGATATAAAGGGCTCATTCTAAGGTAACAAAAACACAACTATTCTTATTGTCATGAGATTATACACTAATTAAAACATACTTATGAATATTATATTCCATTTCTGCCAAGTCCGTTCCCCTAGATGTCACTACACATACTTAAACATTCTACACACTGCACCTTTAAAGCAGACGAGCAGCTGTCATAAAGGAATTGCAGGCTCTCATAACCACACTCTTCATACATAATATCCATCAGTGGTTGAATAAGTACTCAGATCTTTTTCTTAAGTAAAAGTACCAGAACAGCAATGTAAAAATACTCCATTACTAGTAAAAGTCCTGCATGAAAAATCCTTATGAAATAAAAGTACATAAATATTATGAGCTTGATGTAGTTAAAGTATTGCAGTAGCTAGTTTAGTCCAGTGGTTCCCAACCTAGGGGTCTGGCCCCTCCAAGGTCACCAGATAAATCTGAGGGGTCGTGAGATGATTAATGGGAGAGAAAAGAAGAAAAAACAAAGTTCTGATACACAAATCTATTTTCAGTTTTTGGGCTTTTTCTCTAATCTTTGATTTTTGTTGAAATATTGGATCATTTGAACATTTACTGAAATGAAAGCAAGTTTAGAGGGAAAAATCACTATTTGGTGGAGCTGTTAACAACTCATAGACATGTGAAATGTGACCCCGACTACACACTGCTTGTTGTATTTTAAAAGCTTGTTATATTTTCCATTGTGTCAAATCTTCATCTGAAAAATAACTGAAGCTGTCAGATAAATATAGTGGAGTAGAAGTATAAAGTAGCATCACATGGAAATACTCAAGTAAAGTACAAGTCCCTCAGATTTTTACTTAAGTACAGTACTTGCATAAATGTACTTAGTAACTTTCCAGCACTGATAGCCACACAAAGCACCGTGATGCTCATAAGACCTTATAAACTTTAATGCAAATTGGGTAGAAAAGCCATTAAAATCCAACGAGATATGTGACCTTATTAAGTACTTATAATGCCTGATGTGTATTTTATTACAACACCGGGCTTACAGCCGCTCTCATAATAACATTTTGCATTATGCATGTGTTATATTGCATCATTCAGGCGTAGATGTGGGCCTCAGAGAAAGAGGCAGAGAGCATGTCAGATCCAGATCTCATCCCTTCTTCGCCTGTGTCTTCACAGATGGTACTGGATATTTTCAGTGTCACATTTGGGTGCATCATTAGTGAGTTGGACATCCACAGCAACAACAACAACAACCGCATCAGCCTATAATTAAAACACTGGATCATCTCACTGGGCTTGTGGAGCAAATACAGCCCCAACTAATGGACACATTTGAGGTTTGTCCTTCAAAACTGCGTGTAAAACACATGTAATGGGTTATTGAACTATATTGTGTCACTGGGTACACACTGATAACCCACACAGGCTGTGTTTTCTCTTTCCCTTTCACACACACACACATACACACACGCACACAGATAACAGCCTTTAGATCTCTGAAACAAGCCTGCTCTATTGTTGCGTGCCATAAATTTCCCCCAATGTGTGTAGCTGTTTTAACACCTCAGTGAATGACGCTGGCCTGCTAGTAACCAAAGGTATAAAGGCTGCAGTGGGGCAGTGAAACATGAAGGACTGCTGCTTATATTATGACCTTTCTCGCTCTCACTCCCTCTCCTGCTTGCTTTAACCTGGCTTTATTAGCCAACAGATGGGCTGCCCTCTCTCTTTGCTGTTTAAATGGCTGTAGCCTGCAGCTACATAGAAAATGCACATCTCCTGTGTGCTGTTTGCTTTTAACACCTCTGCTGAGAGAGGACGAGTTCATTGAGCCGGCAGGTCTCCGTCTAGAATTGAATTCGTTGCATACCTAAAGGTGTGTTTCACTTTATCTGAACATTTCTTGGAAATTGAGCTTTGAAATTGTCTGGTTTGGGTGTTAGTGATGAGCAGACTAAAAAGGAACCCAAACTTTTCTCATCTGTTAGAAATTCTGTTGTCATTCTGTTGTTGTTGTTGTTGTTATTTCCAATTGCATCTACTTGTCGTTATTTGTGATCGCTGTTAAGCTGCCATCAGTGGAACTCAACACTTCCTTAAATTACAGGTAATTCCATCTGCCACTTAGTGTTTTTTTTTTTTACCCAGGCTTCATTAACAATCAGCCTTTATTTGTTTGTGTTTACCCAAGCTGTTATTTGTAATTTGGCCATTATTTGAATAGCAGCTCTTATTTGAGAATGTATGTTATACGGCTCCACTCAAAGTAGGTTTCACTAATCTAATGATTTATTTCAGCCTCTGAGAAATGTGTACAACTTCAACTCTCGTCTCTATTGCATGTCACAATACACGTCTCCTCTAGCCGCTCTGCTGTTGTAATCTGGCCTTGATGTCTGTTGAAGTGGTTTCTTCTTCTACTAATGGAGGATTTAAAAAACTAAACTATTCAAACTTTTTTTTTTTTAAAAATCACAATATTATTATATGCTCCAATCATTATTCATATCATTATTTCTTGTTTATTGCATGACAGATGTGCACTGTTTTGAGCCAAAGCTGGCTCTTTGTCAGGTATTATAATGAATGAGCGCATGTGACAGTGTTGCAAGTCTCTTAGAAGGTAAATTAGATTGTAGAGACAGTGACTAATATGATTTGATATGTGTATGTACTGTTTAGCATCTAACTGAGAGTTAGTAAGCAATGATTCATTAAGTGGTCAGTGCAGAGATTCACCTATCAAGGATCTAGATTAACATATTATGTCTGTTCTAGTTTACATAGATCCTAATCCAGCACCACTTTCTATTACGGAGCCGTTCAAAAAAGTGTTTATAAATTGTAACTAATTGCTTAATTATTGGTTAATAAATCATTTACTAATCCCCTATAAATCAGTTATTTAATGAGAACAACTTTTGGGTTGCCAGGTTGCCATCTGGCTGGTATATTGTTGACTACAGGACTTCCGGAGCATAAAAAAAACTTAATTATTGACTTATTAAGATGTATAACTGCAGATATGGTGTTTTATTAGAACAAGATAAAGTAGTACCTGCCAATTTTTCACAACCTAGAAACTCAGATGTTGCTCTAATAAATGGATTTTGAAAGCGTTAGTCAATCATTTATTAACCATTAGTAAAGTTATTAGTTACAATTTATGAATCCTTAACGCAGAGAAATAGTAAGAAGTAGGTTATTCATGGATTTGCAGTATTGATTTTTTCTGGTCCTTGGTAATTAGTGTGCGTAAACCTTAATTTAAAGTGTTTAACTCAATAATTCGTAACCGATGTTTTTGTTTTCAAACCTGTAGATGTGTCTTCATGTACCACAATGCTACATTTACAATTCTCCCTCAGTTTTGCAAAATCGTCTCAAGATTTAATATTTTAATTTCTGTTTCATAAAAGAGGCAGCAGAACGTGACAGGCCTGCTGCCAGTAACGTAAGCTTCACAGAGAAACCCACACCGCAGCACATCTCCATGAGTCGAGGTCAGCCGGTGGACAGCATGTCTTTAAAAGAATGAATACTGTACTGACCATACTGTAACAGTGTCACCAGCAGCATGATAATAAGTTCTTTACTTCTTTTTTTTTATTACCTGTTCTTCTCTTCTTTTTTCTTGAAATCCAATTAACTGAAGGAAGAAGCTCTGTGGCACCACACCACATCAATTATTCATTGTGGGGTTTTTTTTTTTTTTTTTTTTACAGTGGATTCTTGGGAGTTCCTGTGAATATTAAAGACCTAGGAGCAGCCGACAGGCCAGATGTGTTACATTGCTCTCATCTGACAGACCTCTTCAGGATCCAACCAGTCCCTCCTCCTCTCCCCTCCCCCCTCACCTTCACTATGACTCCCCACCTCTGCCAGGCAGCTGTAAACTGTGATAGTTTACGTAGCTCTTGTTAATGAATGATTAAACTGCAAAAGCTGAGGGGCGAATGGATATGAAATTCATTCACATTGTTATTTATGTTATTCACTGCAAAGAAAAAAAAAAAAAAAAGCTTTGTGAGTTTAATTGCATCCAGGTTCTTGCAGGGTTGTTTTACAAATTGGTTGCTATAGTAAAGGCTAAGTAACTGCCAGCTATGTTGCATGTTTGATCTGCAGTGAATTCCAAATGGACATATGGTGCCACTAGTTTATTATTTAAAGTGACAGTACAGAGCGGTACATGACTTTTGCATCTGCTACATGCTGGTTTGACTCATGTGCTGCTTTAGTTGCTGACCAGCAGTCTCTAGATAGACCAATCAATTATGTAACTAAGTGTTCTATGTGTGGTGGAGGTTGGTTAAGGTTTACAGCTGTTGCCTTGCCCTGACCTACACAGCTCAGCAGGGTCTGGGGATGGCTAGCGTGAGGATTTTAATGATGCTACTACTGTTATCAATATTCCTTATCGGTCTGGTGCTTTAACAGTTCTCTTAACAGTACCTTTTTATTACTGTGCAAAAACAAGAATACATTTAGAAAAGGATTTTAACTTATTTCTATTTTTAATATAACCCAATATTTATTTGTAGAGCAGCAACAGCAAAGTCACTATAAAAACTCAATATCTCCACAGAGAAAAATCTAAAGTCCCAGTAAAATGAAGAACATTGAAATCAGTCCTCTGTCATCCTCACAGCCTGGCAGAGGGAGGTGGGCCTGGTTTAGGAGTGGAGTGGGGGCTGCTGTCTCAGCCTGAGAGATCTGTGGCCGTTACAATTAAGCGCACAATGGCTAAAACATACCGGTGGTGAATGGGAGACTGCAGGCAAAGCACTTGAAAATATCACTTTTCTGCAAGTTCAGGTTTGTTAAACAGATTTTTTTTTTTTTATAAATGACTCTTGCTGTCTTTTTAATAGCTTATAGGGTTTTATTGCACTTAAGGTAATGAGCATATCTCTGGTTTCTTCAAGTACCAATAAAACCAACCTTAAAAAATATCTAAAGGGTTTTCACAAATTTCAAACTGGTTCCAATTCAGAACGAGGTTCCAGGGAGTATTTCTAGTGGTGTTTTAAACATGGTTAAGACTCACAGTAGGTTGTTTGGTTCAGTCTCCTGGCCATGCAATCAATATGAATTTTATCTTAATAAGGCTTTTATTTAACTTTTTTAGTATGCACAGGGGATTGCCGTGGGACCACACCTGAAGGAATGGAGTGAAAACTATGGTGATACTGGCTAAAATCATATTATCCTTAAAGCCCAGTTTACACCAAAGAGTCGTGACGAGACGAAACCATTTTAGAACGTTGCAGGGAAAAGTTGCAGCGGTGTAAACTGGCCCATCTCAGCTCGACTCAAGTCAGCTGGTGGCGTCACCTGCAACTCAGCTTGTCAAGTCGCCAGTGGCTGGTTTTAGAACATAAGGCACATCACCTGTTTCAACAGCCAATCAGCTCATAGCAAAGTCAGCTGGTCGAAATGGCAAAGTTTTGGAAGGAGGAAAGAGAAGATCACCTCATTAGTTTGATTGAGGAACAGCCATGTCTGTATGACACAAGCCTTAAAATTTACTCCAACGGCTCCAAACTCTCAACCAAATTCTCAAAGTAGCCACCGTTTGCCTTGAAGGCAGCTTTGCACACTACTGGCAATATCTTAACTAGCTTGTTCAAAGCTGTCATCAAAGAAAAAGGCAGCTAATTTGAGGAATCTAAAATATGAAAGATATTTTGGTTTATTTAACACTTTTGTCTTATTTCATAGATTTGATGTCTTAAGTATAGTTCTACAATATATAAAATAATAATTTAAAAAAAGAAGAAAAACCTGAAAACACTGAAATTAGAATCAGAAATATAAGTTCACAGATATGGTTTTAACAGTGCTGAAGAGTCTTTAAGGTGTATCTGATGAACAGTGAACAAACATGAATTAAACATTTGTATTTGCAGCTGTGCTTTATGCTTTGAATTCTATTGCATTATTTTCCAGTGTAAGATGACTCAATTTTAATAATAAATGATCATAAGTAGTCATTATATGTACATTAGGATCTGTAGAAAATGAAATCTATATAACTTATGTATTCAGTAAACAGTAGAAAGTTATTTCTGCAGCATATCTCACTCTGCATACATTTTGCCAGACTCCTATACAAAATCACCAGTTAGTTCCGATTTATGGTTCTATATTCATAATTCAATAGTGCACAGCATTAAACACAGTCACAGGAGCAGCTCCAAGCATGTAGGTCATGGGAGAATGATTGTTGGTGCACAGCTGCTGCACAGCTGGAAGTGAGGTGGATCCAGTATCAGAATCAGTCATGACAAATCAGTGTCACCTCTTTTTCGTCTCCTTTAAAGCAGTGCTCTCTTGTGATGGATAGAGCAGTCTGGAGCAGATTCACCACTAAAAGCTTCTCCCAGCAGTGATGTCCTTGATGGAGGTGTATAACCACCTCATGATTTTAAGGTGTCTTCGCTGTGGAAGCGATAGTTTGCATGGTGATCCTAAGAAAACCTTTTTCCAATTGAAGGAAACAGTTCTGTTATGCAAAGAGCTAAACAGAGGTTGTTGGGGAGCTGCAGGGATGACTTACATCACTGACTCTGAATGAGGCTGCTCCCACAATCCCTTTGGGTGACAGCTGTTTACACCGCAGCCACATGTGTATGGAGGTAGAATGAAAAGTGTTGTATCTTATTTTACCTGCTTGAGCAACTTCATATCTAAAACATTTTCCACCAACAAACTAGCTGCAATAAAAGCTGGTAAACCTTTGAATATCTATTATTTAATGCAGCTTTTGTTGGAGCAACTTACCAAATAGGAAGCTGCCTGCTACTGTGTGTTTTTCTAGTCTAAACAGGCAGGCCATATTAACCACAAATCTCTATAATTCTGAACACCACAATGGAACTGCTGCTGTTTGATTTCGATCCCCACTCTTTCCACTTTACTGTACAGCTACATTTATTGTGCATCACAACATTGCCATATGGGTACAGGGGAGATAAAAATACCAATTTGCAGGTACAAAGTCCGACTGTGATGAAAATATTTCCCATGGCTGCTGCATTGAAGTCCCTTTCAGTGATCATGTCTTCTAGAAAATGTGTTTTTATGCTGCTAAATTGTTTTGTCAAATACATTTCAGAGGAAACATAATTGCTGCTTGGATTATGTTCGCTGGCAAAGTTTTTATCCAATCCAGCAAGTGTTATGTTCTTGTACCGCAGACAACTCGCAGTTACTTGATAGATCTTTGTCACAGCAGGTAATGCACAGGTGGAACTAATAACATTAATGAAGGCGAGCAAAGCGAGCAAACATGCACAATAGCTTGGCTCTGGAACTGCAAGCCCTTAATGGAATGCAGCCATTATCAAAGTTATTAGTCACACCTGTGCTCTTCCTGCTATGACATGAAAAAAATGTGAAAAAGGGATTTGGGGTGGGTTAGACATCAGAGAACAGGGTTCACGTCCTGCATGTGGTTAGGTTTAGGCAAACCAAAACAGTTTGTTTTGGGGAAGACCGTGGTTGTAGTTTAATAGTGGGAGAGTAGACACATCTTCCTTCATGCTTAAAGTCAGCCATGCCTTATTCAGTATTTAAAGAGCCTCTCCACATGCGTTTTAATATGTTTATGAAATACTTTAAATAATAATTTGTGTCTAACACAGTTTTTCCACAAAAAAAATCAACTATCCCCTTAAATTTCTTAAAATGACATCCACTCCTTCTCCAGGCTTCATGTTTCCACATCACACTTGTGTTAGTTGCCTACTGGACCAGGATTGGCTCCAATCAAGTTGCGACAGATCATGCTCATAGGTATATGCCTTAAACTCAGATTTTTTACGGTGAGATCACAGAAATTTTCCTCTTTCAGCAGATGAATGTGAAAACAAACTCTGCATATTAGGGTAGTGCCTGAATCCAAATCTATATTTGTTGAGGCAGCAAAATTATTTATATTTGTAGTTGTATTAGAATAAAAGTGGAAATAGGCGTAAAAATTCAGTTTTTGTTTTTATTACACTCATAATTTTAGGATATTAAAGTGTTAAAATAAGTGTTTATGAATAAACTATCTTATGAAGGAGGTCCCCACACAGGTCTCAAACTGAAGTCTCCCAGATCATAGACGACTGCTCTGACTACTGAACTAGACCGAGTGCATTGCCAATGTGCAAACAGACCTCTACTTATTTATACACCCATAACACAGTGACAGCACAGCACGTAACGTGTAGAGAAGAACTTCAAAGGTGATTCTTTCTTTGCACTTCCCATTTCCTGCCTATTTTTTACAACCTAACTTTATGGAAAGGAGAAGGGGAACAGCAGGTTATAGAGAGTCCCTTGGGAACACTTTGTGTTAGTCAGTAGTTCAGCTTTATCTCTAGTGAAAACCCTCGACTCCAAGAGTGATGTGAAGGAAATGTGCATCATGTAGCAGGTGGATGTGACTCCTCTCGTTGACACCCGGTGATAGACGTAACAGTGGAGCAGAGGAGAGACACTGAGATAGTGATGTAACTGACCTGCAGGCTGGTATTTGACATGGTTTTTTTTTCTTCCCAAAAACAAAGTATGAAATAAATGTTCAAACCCCACTATTTGTGCTTTGCCAAATAGCGTACTTGGATTCGGGCACACCCCTACTATTCTCCCTGAACTGAATAATTAGATCTACTCTACTGTCTCCATCATTAGAACAAAGTCCTCATCTTCAGTCGTTGTGACCAGTAATCCTGTGTGCTCAATCCATTTACCGAAGGCCTCCTCTTTGGTATGTTGTTCTTTAGAGTCACTTTTGTACTTGGGAGCACTTAGAGGAGCTGTTGAAATATTCTGCGGGGATGCACTAGCTTTATTTGCACTCAGTGGCCCATCCTTGTCATTGGAGGTCTTCTGTATCTGTGAGGTTGAATAAGGAGAAAAAGTTCTGTTTTTTCTCTCTCTCACCCCCTAACCTCCCCTCCCCTCTCTCACTCATACATGCACACACAGCTCCAAGCTGTCTCCATGCTACGTTTCTGCTCCTTTCTCTTGTCATATGTCTAACATTAAGTAATAGTAATATTAAGTTAACATGAACATTAAGTTTACGTTTTTTGACACATCGGTGTGACAAGTTGAGAAAGCTCAAACATTTCTTCAGACCTACATTCTTCTGTTTGTTACATCCTTTTCAATTTGAGAACAGTGAAACTTTAAACTTATTATCTTTGGCGTTTCAATCAATCTTTTAATTTATGATCTAAGATTAGCAACTCTGGGTCATTCCCTTCTCTAATCAGTACAGGACAGAAGTGATTTTTTTAGCTTGTATTGTATTTAAGATTAATAAGATATAACTTTAAAAACACATACCAGCTCGGGTTAGTTAAATAAAATAACGTTAGCTTGAAAAAAACATTTACGTGTGCTTACCTCTCCATGAATTTCGGGATGACTTTCCTGCAAATGTTGCTTCAAGTTGTGTTTTTACCAGTGATTGTCGCTCCACACAGACACCAAATGTGAAAACGATCCATATCTCTGATCTCTTCCCAACTCGTCTCTCCTAAACATTTTTGTCTCGTTTTTATTCGTTGACAAAAAGTATCAATAGATTTTTTTCATAGTTTTTGTCATCATAAATTAGTTTTTATTTACTTATCATCTCATTTTCGTCAGTGAAAAAATGCTGTTGATGACAAAAATTATTCATCAACAACATTAACACTGCTTCTCGGTTAGATATTTTCCAACACCATAACAGAACATTTATGCAGCTGAGACCAAGGTTTGGAGGCCTAAAAGCTATTATTTGAATAGATAGATTAAGCCAGTGGCATTATATATTCCGTGTCTGAATAGGGCTTTATTTTCTTCTTTCACACATAAGGATGAAACTACTGTCACTGGATGAACTGACCCAAAAGTCAGTCAAAAAAGAAGAAGAAGAAAGAACAGAAAAGAATTCAGCTCTGCAAAGTTCATGTGGGGTGAATCCTAATGGTTCATATGCATCAACTGTCATTGAATTAAGTTGACCTGAAGGACATAGAGAGTTATTATATCAGTCTGTTATCAAAGAAACGCTATGATTAATCACAATGTGAGGAAAATTGTATAAGAATTGTATAACTATAACTTTGTTTGATGAATTAACATAAAAGCCTTTTTTCTCTCAACCTCAGCATTTATGTATGAGTTGTTATGTTTGTACACCTGCTACCTTGGCAACGGTACAAACACTGTACTTGTCTTTCATCATTATTCATTTGAAAAGTTGCACTTTCAGCTTTGGTTACTAAGTTATTTGCAATGTATTATACAACAGGAGAACTCGACAGGGATGAAGATGAAGTTTCCTTGAGTGAATCTCTCACTGCGAAGGTGAAGTCATGTTTGCACAACGAATCTTTTAAGTGTCTCCTCTCCAAGGCTTCACTGGTTTGTACTTTGTCTTTGATTTCCTCTGCTCCTATCCTTTTATCCATGGCAACACAGCTATTATGGTATTTTTTAGGTGAAATCTTGTATTATTAAAATTTTTTTATTTCATCTGCACAGTGAAATGTTGTTAGATATTAAGAGCAGCGCATTCATGAGCGTGTTGTCTATGCACCTCCACTCTGTTTCATTTCTCTGTGTTGCAGCTTGCTTCCTCCAGCTGACAGTGCCAATAAAGTGTCTTCAAACCAGAGCCTTTGCGCAACATATCATGCATTTTTATAGGTCCATGCTCTGAAGTCAACAGTAAAACTTAAGAGGTGCGTAAACTTTTCAACTTTTGTAATGTCTGATTCATATAAACAGCAGACTTTATAGACACAATCTTCTTCACCAGGCATAAAAAGGAGGAAGCAGCAATTATTTGAGCCAAATAATGGTGGAAAGCTTCTTCTAGAGGGATAAATAATAATAATATTTGTGGCTAGCTGTTAGCTAACTTGCTAGCCATGGGTGCATATTGCATTTAGACAAAGTTCATCTTAGTGAGCTCCACTAGCCACTTAGCTTTATCTAATAATAGGTAAGTTTATGTGAGATTACTACACAGACATTGTAGTCCTGTAATAAAGTCCAACATCCGCTCAACTGTGTAGTAAATGACACAACATCACAGGCATTGTCCACACATAGTATTACCATCTTTATGGTGATTGCCATATGATTTTAATTGTCAACAACAGGCAACAGAAAGATCAGCAATCATTTTCATATGGTTGCCAAGAAGGGCTGTCTCTTTTTCAAAAAATGAGGTTCAAACTAATGAGAACCAGCACAGAATTTATTTAAATTAACTGAAAGTCAGGCGGCCAACCTAAATACTTGGAGGCTTGGGAATTATTTTGTTCATTTGTAGCACCTCTCCTGCTGCGCTTGACAAGCTAACAAGTGACTTCATTTATTGTGATAATATTGCTAAGCCAGTTGCATTTTACAATGTCTGCAAACAGCCTTACTCCCGCTGCTTTGCTAACTGTGAACTTTACTCCAAAAAGCTTCCACACATTACTACTCAGATGCATCGGTGTCATTATTGTCCATTTAGTAGAGCTGGCAAGTTTTGTCCATTTTGTGTTAGCAAAGAAAACAACAATAGTCTAGTTTACTGACAACAGGATATGCAAAAGATCTGAGTGCTTTTTAAGAACTCCACTTGAATTATGAATTTGAACAGATCATTACAGATTTAAATGTTTCTCAGGTGGTCGTTGTAGTGGCCCCAGGCCAAGAATTTCCTTTGTTTGACCACTCCTTGGCTCCACCACTGCTACAGAAAGACAACATTATTGTATATAGTTGAATATGAAACTTTATATTTTTGCTTAATTATCAAAGTTGTGTGTTTGTTGGCAAGGAATATGAGTATTAATTAAGCTAATGTGAGCAAGGCTAATCTAAATTCTGTGGCTGCAGCATAGAAACTCTGTATAAAGGCCTTTACACACCGGGGGCATTTTTTTTGTGTGTGTATGTGATTAATTCGTACATTAGTATATTTTTTCGAACATAGGTCAATTTCTCTGAGCTTCCGCACAGCAAATAAAAGCATCAACCAATCACGAAGCGTAATCTGCACAGACAGTTGTTTACTGCGAAGGCCGACGTGGGGTGTTGACAAATAATGGCAAATATCCCGCTGTATGTGTTTTAACTTATTTACTGTATCTACATTGATTAATCAAGACTCCCAAACTGTCTGTTTCACTGCAGGCAGAGAGGTACACTCCCTCGCTACAGTGGGTGGGGAAATAAAGTGAATGAATAAATATTGATTCATGTATCATATATCATCATATGCATCATCATCATATATTTATAAATACAATCTCTGTGGATTTCTTCCTGTGGAGCTGACATGCAAACTATTTAGGTTTGGTAAATTTCTGCTGTCAGTCAGCCTGCTGAAGGCAGTTTGTCTGTCCGCTGTCCTCTGCAGCTGCAGCTGACAGACAGCTGCTTCTGCGGACAGAGACGCAGGTCCGACAATGATCTTGTCCTCTTCCTCCTCACTCAACAAAAGAAGAGGAGAGCATTATATCTGTGCAATCAACACTGACTACAGACCTCCCTTCTTGTTCCCATGTCATGTTTTATTTCATTTTGGTTGATTTCTCTCTGTGTTCTGTTTGTCTACTTTTATTAATCTATCTGTTTCAATTTTGCATGTGTATGTGTCTGTAAAGTGCTTTAAAACTGTGTGTTTTAAAAAGTGCTATATAAATAAAAGCTTACTTACTTACTTACTGACTCCGACCTGCGTTCAGTGTGTCTGTCTGTCAGCTGCAGCTCCTGGAGAGCTGAGAGGACAGTAGCCAGACAAACTGCCTGACAGCAGAATGAGCTGTCGCAAATTTGTGTTTCTGTCACAAATTCGTATTGCTGTCGGTGTGAATAGCTTTGATAGTTTTGATTTTCGTGTCATTGATTCGTCATGCCCCTGGTGTGTAAAGGCCTTAAGTCACAATTAGAATATCATATAATTAGGATTGAAGTGTGAACAGGCCTCTCTTCTCACCAGAGTGTGAAAATGTACGTTGTCGGCTTAACAACATCTATTCAGAGTTTTATCTAACTTACCGGTGTCAATACAACACATATGAAGCCATGTCAGACCCAGCTTGCCTAAGGCCTACTAACTAGTCACTACGTGCAAAGTCTGCAATGTTTGATAACAAACTTCTGCGCTTTTTAAGCAATTTTTAATACCTGTCCTCAATCTTTTTCTGCATTACTCCAAAAGACACATCACACCCTAACCATAAAATAGCTGCCTGGTAGCCCAGAAGATCAATCAAAGTAATAGAATGAGTAAATGTAAATGTGCAGCTCCATTTCCCATAACAGTACCTACTGCAGCTATCAGAGGCCGGCTCAATCTGTCCCTGTCAAAGTGAAGCGGAGAGAGAGGGCCGGAATAATATATTCAGTCAGGGAAATGGAATAAGGAACGGGTGGTGGTTCCCATCGATGTGGGAGGGTGTGTGTACAGTAAGTGTGTGTGTGTGTGTGTGTGTGTGTGTGTGTGTGTGTGTAACTGAGACAGGATAGCTTGGATCACACAAGTCTTCATCTATGGGACTAAACAACATAGATATTACAAGAGTATAAAGGCAGAATGAATAGAATAGATGCCTGTTGCAGGGATGGCTCAGGAATGGAATAGCGGAACGATGAGCTTGGATGTGTGTTTGTGTGTGTGTGTGAGAGAGAGAGAGTTTCAAAAGTGAGTCATAAATTCAAGCAAAATTAAAGCGAGCCACATCAAACATATTCTAAATGCCATGGCTATGAAATATCCTCTGTGTTCTGAACAGTGTGTGTGGCTATCATTCAGAGCAGACATATTTGCCTCAAGATTGTATGTCATTTGCAAGCCTTTAAAGATGTCCTCTAAAGGACAGGAGGCATAGCCTACAGCTGACCACTGTTACTTTATTCAGCATGGAGTTAGAGTCCAGGAGCGGTTCATTAGCCAGAGGTGAAGATGAAAAACGAGGAGTGCACTGGATTTAAATGAATGCTAGACCTCCCAGTTAAGGTTTGAATACATTCTGAAGAGTGTGTGTAGCTGTGATTTAGAACAGTCTCAGTATATACAGTATACTTCACTTATAAAATGATTCATGTATCTAACATACACTAACCTGTGAACCCCAGCTGTGTGCAAACAACAAAAACAGGCTAATGTAGCTAGTTGGCTAACTTAGCTAGTTTATTTGCTGTTACGACAGGGTTGACTCAAAATAACACAAGTCTACAACTGGATGACACAGTGAAGTTCCAGACTTATTTCCATTGTGGTTGTTGATATAAAGGAAAAGTAAACATCAGACAACTATAATATTACAAGGACTTTAATGGGGAAGACCCACTGAAAGCGAACAAATCACAAAACATTGATTCTGCTACTTCTTACTTGTCACTTTGAGCATGTCAACACTTGCTAAAAACAGATGTGGAGATATATATGTCAGTGTCACCAAGGAAGAGCCACTGCGTGTCCCAGTATTATTTGAGCATTTCTTAGAAAGGATTGTGTAAATCTGCTTTTTCTTACAATTTGTGCTACAGTTTGTGCCAAGTTGCATTTCTTTTGTCATTGTCCTTGTAATCTGGTGAGGAACAGTCATATAAAAGGGGAATTCCTGAAACGGAAACAATTATTTTCTTCGGACATCTTCCCATCGCTTCAGGGACCACCACTAAGACACTTCATAAATTTCACTGAATCACTTCCTGGTAAATTTTACCATCATTTTCATAGTTGCAAGTTTAAGTTTTTCAGCTTTTGCCTAAAATCCCACAATGCCTTATGAAGCGATTCACTTATGTCCCATAGAAAATGAATGGGGATTAATTTTGCGTCACACCACCTTTAGTGGTTCATCACACCACCTTTAGTGGTTCATCACACCACCTTTAGTGGTTCATCACTGTAACGGGGGGGTCACATTTCCAAATGTGTACCAATTTGTCCTTGTTTTTAGAATAATACTTAGTTTTAAAATAATGGGAGGTAACATGTTCCAATTTTTAGCACCACACAAATGGAACATATAAGTGTGATGATGTTGTATTGTCAGATTAACCAAATAATCCATTCAGAGCCTTGAGTCTTGACTTTTTTCCTCTTTTTTTTCTAGAGCAGGGGTGTTTGATCAAATAATGGCATGTTTTTATGATTAATAGTGAATCATGCTAATTTGTTAAATACACACACAGCTTGGCCACAAATATGCTTATATTCAGACAACAGAAAAAATTAACCAATAACCTGTCATTGAGGAAAACCACCCAAATGTTACAAAAAGGTGTCCAATTTACCTCAGTACTTTTTACCCACCCAGTAAAATAAAAATGGCCTACTTGCATGGAAAACTGCCCTCTGGCAACAGTGGTTGGTGTCATGGACAAGCACATGGATACAGCACAGGATATGTACTGAAACTGAAACTAATTGTGGTGAAATTGAATTAAACATATCTTGTCTTGGCACCCTGTCTCGATGCTCTGCTTTATCTTCAGTCAATATTGAAGTTTCACAAGCAAAACTTCTGTTTTCTATCTTTGCCACAAAATGTATAAAACATCTTGTCTAACATGATACACAGTATGTAGATACTCTGACCCTGAACATATATTAGGAGAAGTCTCCCACTGTGAGTAAGAAACAGATAACAGAGAAACTGTTCCTCCCATCTACCAACAAAATGAACCATAGCCCCGGGGTAGCCCAGGGCTGTGGTTCATTTTCATACCTTGTCATGGAGGTAAGGATTTACATAAAGCTGCTCTGGAACAGCGGTGGCCCCCCACAGTTCCTACCAGCAGGTAGCCATGTACTGTGTGGGCTCGGTCTCAGGTTGAAAAACTTTTTTGTGGCCTCTGGTCTGAACACTCAAAGAGAGATGTGTGAAGTGGCCAAAAGACCGAGGATTGTACTATATGTATTTTCAAGTTTCTAAAGGCTCTTTGCCATGTTTCCTGACCATTTAATGTTCCTATTTGAGCAACCATCAACTGTATTGAACACGGGAAAGCTTTTCATAAAAATATTGCTGGCCTAAAAGGTGGGCAAGTTTGTTATTTTGGTATAAATCCTGACCATTTTGCTATATTGTCCTAAAACCTGACCCTTTCATGTCTTCAGATTATCCCAGGCCCACCTTGTTGACTCTACCCTCATTGAACTCTTCATTTCCAATCTATTAATTGCAGTAATCCACTGATTCTCCTAAACAATACAGTCATTCAACCTTAATCTGGTGGTGAGTCCATTAGGTTATTAAAGAAAGTTGCCTAACAGTCCTGTTCACTCTTTCCTAAATTGCTGTTTTATACAGACAAGGATACACAGGTGAAGCCCATTAGAATATTGCAGGAACAAATCAAAAGCAGGGGGTACAAATTAAAGAACAATAATAGACCAGTACCCACTCAGACCCAGTGAGTGAGCAGAGAGGTTGAGTTGGGACAGACAAGACAACCGAGGTCAGCAACTGGACACTTCAATAAGTGTGTAAGATAGCGGGGGAGAGTAGTTAAACCTGCCACTCAGATGCCACTGACATGGTTCCCTCTTTTATCTTATTGATCCATGTCCTTAGAATATATAAGGTATTATCAATGGCGTGGCACACATTAAAATATAACAGTAACTCAGAGAATAAGAGGTCGTATAGGGTATGCATACCAGGAGTGTCAGTTTACTAAAAACCTAGGCTATGACAAAGTCACTAATTATGAATATAAACCTGTTTTAATGGACTGAATTTCTGGGGACTGGCTAGATTTTTGGTTAGTGAATTAAACTATCACTGATCAAATGTGACATAATATGACTTCTTTGTGCTCCATTAAAATAATTAAAGCGAGATGATTCAAATCAGACTAAAGGCCAATTCATGGTTTTCACAACCCAAAACCCACATACTGTTAAACTGTAGTGAGGGTCAAAATGTTTCCAAACATACCAACAATGCCATGGTAGAAATGAGCACAAAATGATGAACAAGACATGGAATATTTCTATATAGCCATTGACAACAAAACATGGCATGTTGGGTTTTATTCAGCATAAGTATAAAATAGCCCCTGGTCCCTTAGAGCTTAGAGTCCTTTCGAGTTACTGTAGACCTTTGGCAGGTATAATGTTTACCTTTTATACCATCTTAATTCAGCATGTTAGCATACTAAAATTAGCAAATTAGCACTAAGCATAAAGTACAAGTAAGGCTGAACAAATGTCATTAGTTTGGTAGAATTTGGTCATAAACCAAGGCATTGGAATTATTGAAATTTTGACCAGATGATAAGCTAGGACCACCAAAGTTATTACAATATATTTGAGGTTGGCATGGATGTGTATAGAGGTTCCTGGAGAAGTGGGTATTCTCTTAATTTATGCCCCCCTTTTTTTTAAAAGAGGCCCATCCAGCAAAGAACAAGAGCTGCTCAAGATTGTTCACAAGGTTTTGTAAGAACTGGCCTGAATTGATAGACTTGAGCTTTGAATTTCTTTTCAAGGCTATAGACTGATACTCCCCATTCTCTTTTGCTTCTAAAGGCTCACCATATTTCTCACCAGGACTCTCTTTTAATGAATGGATCACACAAGCATTTCAGCAGATGCTCTGCTTTGAGGAGAGTGATAGAATGAGCCTGAAGCTCCTGTGACAGGACATTTAGTTCAGGGTGTGTAATACATGAGCCCAAGGTCACAAAGAAATTCAGGAATTTGAACACAGCCTAATTAACCTCTGTACGTTTGGTTCTCTTTTTAGGACCTCCTCTCATAAGCATTTTTAAAATGCTGCACAAGAGCTCCCAGTGATGTCCAAACAGCATGAACAGTCCGAAAGATACTGGCCACCCAGTGTACATCCAAGACTCTGCCAGTGCAAAGAAGTTGTGAGCCTACTTCGGCTGCTGCACTTGTGAGTTCACACTCTTTTTTTTTTACATACTATACAGAGAATGTAGCTTCTGTGTAAAAGCTTTTAATTGTTTGACAGAGTTTACCTCATCAACTGCATCTGACACAGCTAGTTCAAGTCTATGGTTCATACAGTACCATACAAAAAGCTTTGGGAATCTCGCAGTCAACCTGGTTGCTACCCCTGACTTTTTTCCTTACATGACGCTGGCTTCATCTGATACAAATGTTACCCAGTTTTCATGAAGCCATCCTTCTGTAAAACAAGCATTAGTTATACAGTGAGTAAAGCTCTACTATGCCATCTGCTCTCTGATTTTCCAGTTCAGTAAGCTCAAGGAATATCAATTCAGGGCTTTCTTCTTGAATTGCTGCTTTAACTGAAACTGTCATGACAGTTTTGTGTGACTTAAATAATTAGGACAGCTAACTTACTCGATGGTGCTATTATGCTACTGATGATTTTGCTCTGCATCTCATTGGCAACATGTTTGGTTATTTGTGTTGCACTGTAACATGAGTGAAGTATTGAGCCATCTTCATACCATTTATACCAATTCCTGCAGCTCAGTGAGGCTCTCATGGTCAGAAAAGAGTCTGTACTCTTTGGCCAAATGGTCGGCTGTTCAAAACACAGCTTCGATTTCCTTCATAGGACTAGGTCATAGCCTCCATTGCATTCTCAATGACTGCTTCTTTCTGTTTCTCTGCAATCGCCTGAGCGTGTGCCTTGGAAAGGCATTGTTGCCTCACCTTATTTCTCAAGGCTGACAGACTTGTCTCTCTACTTCCCTGGCCAGACGTTTGAATTTCAAAGTTCATCCATTCTCTCTTGAGAGATACGCCTTGCTCCTTGTTGATCCCAATGGAGCTCACACTGCAACAGACCAGACAACCTGTGAAGCATAAACAAACAATGTAACTACTGTATTCACATCTGTATGTGTGTAGTGTCCATTTCTCCCACATACATACAAGCACACAAACACACACACTGTATTTTTCTCTGTGTGCACTGTTTTAGAAGCTGTCAAAACTAAGAATCTACCTAAATTACCCATTTTTTTGTTTTTGTAGCCTAACCAGGAGTTCTTGGATTTAAAATCTTCTTTTTGTTTGGCTGTCCACAGGTCTGGCCAGTCATTATTGGTGTCTACAAAAAAAAACATATGTACCACTGAATTATAGGCTATAAATGTAACATTGGAAACAATTATCATAACCTGAACATTACTGAATTTAGTTCATTGACAGAAGAATTTCAAACAGACTCACTAACTAAGTTAATTGGAACCTCCAGGTAGCTGCCAGAATAATGGAAGCATTCAAGTAGTTGAGGGATGCATATTTTATTGAAAGCAGGCTCTCTTGTGGTGTGGAATGCACTTTCATGGGCCAGGTACACATTTAAAGAAAAAAAACATTTTAAGTGTTCAACTTCATCTCTCTCTCCTAATGAAAATGCCACCTTCCACACACAGGGCACAAGTGGTCACTGAATGGTGTAACTGCATCACAAATGGTGACAATAACATACTTTACATACAGCAGTGGCCTTGGCGTAATTCCTGGGGGGAACATGTCCTCCCCCATGTATTCAAAAGGAAATTTGTAACCCCAATAAACCGTTTCATTTGATTTCCAGTTTTACCCCCTAAACAGTTGATTACAGGTGATGTTTCTGTATATCTGTTGCTGCCTGGACTGTCTATAGCCTGTTTAAGACCCAGACACCCCACCCCAAACACCCTGCTGTCAAATTGGTCAATGTGTGAATAATTGTTTCTCCCATGACATACAGCAAATGGTAATGTCGAGCCCTGACATGTTATCAACATAATTGCATAATTACAAAGTCCTGCTATTAAAAAGTGCTCACTGTGGTTGACGTAGTCGTTCAAAGTTGTAGTGGAGAAGACAGCATCTCACTGTCAGCATCCTCTCCAACTGAGGCGGGGGACGGAGCTTGGCACAGGTTCTGGGCTATCATCAGCTGAGCTGCTGGCTAACAGCACCAATGTAGCATTACAAGGTTGTTTGTAATTCTGAATGCAAATTTTTGTTTGAGTAGTTTGCTCCATCTTTAATTAACTAATTCCATTAATTAAATATTCCAAAGCCATATTTTGTTGCATTAATGTTTGAGGTTAACCAACAGCGTAAGTAAGCCGCAGGCGTTTTTTATTTCCTAGGATGGTGAAGGCATGACCCGCCCTACTCTGCCTCTGATTGGCTTACCATGATACCCTTACCCTTACCCTAACCAATCATCACTCCTCATGCCTAAATCTAACCTCCTCATGCCTAAACCTAACCAACCTAACAAATGAAGGCAATGAGTACTAGCATATCAGAGGCAGAGTAGGGTGGGTCATGCCTTCCCCATCCTAGGAAAAAATGTGGCTTGCAGCACACTAATGATAGCACACTGAATGATGCACATCAGAGGGGATTTAGAAGTGGGTATACACAATGCTGACTGAAAGATAAGTAGGTATACGCAGGTATTAAGCATATACCTACTTATCTGCACTACACCACTGTTCATGGCCATCCATCCAATAGTTGTCAAAACATTTAACTCAAAACCACAAATGTTGGCCTCAAGGTCATGTCACAAAATTTTGCACCAATGCATCCAGTGGGGGTTGAGATGTTTCACAGGATAAGTGAAAACTTTGCCTGTTTGAAGCATTAGCGGAAAGGTCAAGGGATCACTAAATCATAAGGATTCATCCTCTGGGCACCATAAATGTCTGTACAAAATGTAATGGCAATCCATCAAATAGTTGTTACTATTTTAGTCTGGACCAATGTGGTGCACTGACCAATATTGTCATCCCTAGAGCCATGCCACTGTTTAAAGGTATGATGTGTAACAACTGGCCAGAACTTTAGTTTAAAACATTCCCAAATTAACTAAAATTATCAACAGAATGTGAAGAAATAATAGTTTAGACATTATGTCAAAGACCTACATGTATTGAGTTGCAGATATATCTACTGAGGGTAGCATGGTAACCAGCTAGCTCTAGCCCCATCCGGCCTGTACTGTCTCGTAATACCACTTTGTACCACAGGGGCGATAGTGAGTCACTGTAGCATCCAGTGTGCCCTCAGTCCAACACATTGACTGTATATAAAGATGGATGTCGTGACAGCTCCCCAAAAGTGAAGCCAAAACATCTCCATCGCCACCTGGAGTCTGGCTGCAGGTCATAAATCCCACCCCCTGCATGTTAGCGGATGGGACATGAGCTAAACTAAAAAAACAAAGTACACGTCAAATAAATTTCTCCCAAATATGTTTTTTGTCATTTTAGGTAGTTCTTATCATGCTGATGTTTGTCCAAGTGTTTTTTTTAATTAGTTATTTGATTATATAAAAACGGGGTGTGACATCATGATTGACAGCTGTGACGGCCGCTCTCAAACCTCCGTCAGTCCGCTGGATGACTGAGGGGGCGTGTCCCACAGGCCGTCATCCCACCGCCCAACTCTACTCCAAATGATGTCACACAAGAAAGATGGCAGCTTCCAGAAAAGAAATATTTTAGCTTCACTTTTGCATGGCAGTAGAAAGTGGAGACCATATTTACATACAGTTAATGGTGCAACGTGAGAGTAAGAAGTAGCGCTGCCTTAGTTATGGCAGAGCCAGGCTGAATGCTGTTGAAATTTACGCTGTTAATATGTCACTTCATTAAATTTTAATATATTTTCAGGCGAGTAAGTTTATCCAAATAACACCAGCTGCTCCTGCACACAGGGAGACATCAGCTGGTCATATCAGCTGATCTGACACACCAGGTACAAGAAAACTGGCATGAGCCATTTGGCATCATAGCACATCGTAGTAAGCTAGATGGATATTGAAATATATAAATAAATTAGGTCTCTACTGGGTTATTGTGTTGTAAAATAGCAGCAATTAATGAAATAATGATGCTGTGTGGCAGACAAAGTGCTGTTTTACCATTAGTGAGTTCTGTGACATGTGACATGTGTTTGTGTGTGGGAGGGGGAAGAGGGGTGATATGCTGCCCCCTATTTGTTTGGATCAGGTGGCCAATTTTTATACATCACACCTTTAAAAGATAAAATCAGGGATTGTAGTTTTACATTCAACCACTAGAGGGCAGATAGGCTGACCTTATCTGCCCTATAGTAAGTGAGTGAATGACTGCAGGCAGTATGTGAGAGACCTCTTGGATCCATACGGTGATTTGCATTTCAAAAAGACAAGTATAAACATAAAAATATAAAAGGAATATAATAGGCTACATAAATTGAATAAGACAACAAAGCACTACTCAAATTAGCACTGGAGAGACAGAAACTTGTTCGCTTCTCGCTGTGTGTTTCATTATCACACAGCCTACAGTGTATTCATTGAAGGCTTGATTTTTTAAAAGCAAGTTGATGTTCGTCTGTACCCACGCAGAAGATGAGTAAACAGAAGTTTAAAGTGTGTTGTGAAATATTAAAAATGAGGCAGGGATTTGGAGCAGAGCTAGGGGAAACACACAGCATGAGGATGAAGGGTTGGGGGGGTAAATGCAAACACTTAGATAAGCAAACACACGAGTTTGTCCGAAGAAATCCATCAGTGCAGAGGCTGTATGCACTAACTGTGAATTTCAACATTTATTCAAGCAATAGCTTTTGCATGCAGCATTTTATTTCACTCCTTTATCCCAACTTTATCCTCTCAGTGCATGTCAGGCTGGCTTAGATACATGTGGCAAGAGGAATCGCCACATTATTGCCGTCTGGTGTGAGGAAGAGCAGCGCTGAGGTCTTCACTCACCATCATTTCAATTACCTCCTCAGTCGGACATGCTGTGCAGAAACAAGGACACTCTCTCAGCATAAAGACAGGAAATCATACATTTTGGCATTATGTTAGGGGGGCCATGCCCCTCTTCACCCTCTCCATCCCCCTTGTTTCCTCTTCTCTGATGTTTGCTCACTGTATATGCGAGCTGATGTTTACATGTCTCAGGGAAACCAATTAAAAGCTAGCCCGTGGCTACGCTGCACACGATGAAAGTGCATAACGTGACACATCCTGAATATATTCATCTGCGCTCATCTCGTAATTCACCTGTGGAAGTCATGATGTGCTGATCAAACGTTGTTGGGCCTTGTGTTTGCACGTAACGGATTCAGTTCAATGGCATCGATAACAGCTCAAGAACAGGAGGCAAGCAGTTAATCCCTATGGCCAGAAAGTTACGTATGAATAGATTTGCTGCCATTGACATTCTCCAGCCACACACACACACACACAAATATACCTTTGAACATATGCATCCTTATCATTTTCAGGAGTAGTAGGCCTGAACAATAGAAAACAGATTTTCCTCCATTATTCACCTCTCTATGCAGGTGTGTGACGTGCAATAAATTACTGTGAACTGAGGTGGACACATGCGCACAAACATATAAATACTTTTAGCTTCCATGTTCCTTGACGAAGAAACACACTTTAATAATGGAGAGCTCCTGGCCATGCCTTGCCATCTTTTATTCATATCCTCTTCTCTCTTTGCACTGGGACACTTTCTCCTGCTTTATGCCAGTGGCACCGGTGGCATTTTTCAGTTTCATTGTGAGGCAGTTTTTGCTGGAATCTCGGGGAAAGCTGCTAATTGTAAAGTCAGAGTTTAAATCAAGTGATAAATTTTAATGCAAATTTCAAGGGGAGGAAGATGGCACAATAATAATTTCATACTATGTACATATTCTGACACATCACTGTACACAAATGGGGAAGTACACTATTATGACCCATGGAACACAAAGAAGCTATGTGATTTTTGTTCCCATGTTTCTATAAATCAACATATTGTTCCTACTGATTGTGATGGGGACCAATAAAGCTCTGACACTGACCCAGGATTATTGTCCTCTGCAAATGGGGAAGTACACTTTTATGACCCATAGAACACAGAGAAGCTATGTGATTTTTCTTATGTAACCAAGGGAAGGCTGAATTAAAATAGAAATCTTGGGTGAGAAAAAGTAAAAGGCACTGTTCTCACAAAAAATTCATAGTACCCTCCTTTAATCCAAAAGAAATATATATAGACTATTTATCTTTTCTGATCCCACTAATAACTTTTGTACAGTCCCTAAAGTTGCTGTGTATCATAGGCTGAGCAACCCTAATCTAAGTTATTCCCTCAGTGTAACTGCATTAATGTACTAAGTCACTAAGCTCTAATTTGTAAATGTACCTTTTGTATTTTTCTTAACTTACAAAAATAGTATTTCTGACTGTGAGGCATTAGCGTCTATCAGTGGAGACTAATTTAACCAATATGACATTTGAATCAAGTGAGGTAATTTAGGGGAAAAAGTAATTAAATGGTTTTCATCTGTGTTTTTGATTGAATGAACTACAAATTAGGAAATGTGAGTGTGACAAGTAAGAGCTTTAGGGAGATCATTTTAACTTCCAGTATTACTTAATGGTTTTCTTCAGCCATTGTGATTCTGTCACCTCCCTGCCATGGTATTACTCAGTGACACTAGAAGTGAGCAGTCTTTTCATTATGGTAACAACTGTGATTATGGTTTATGCTAAGTAGGGATAATATTCTTGTAAGTGAAGAAGGATACAAAAGTACAGTGACAATTAAACTGAGCACATTTACAAATTAGAGCTTAGTGACTTAGTACATTGATACAGTTGTGCAGAGAGAATAAAGTAGAATGGGGTTGTTCAGTCTATAATACATAGCAACTTTAGGGACTGTACAAAAATTATTAGTGGGATCAGAAAAGGGAGAGGATTATATATATATATATATTTATATACTTCTTTTGGATTAAAGGAGGGTACAACAGTGCCTTTTACTTTTTTCTCATCCAAGATTTCTATTTTAATTCAGCCTTCCCTTGGTTACATAAGAAAAATCACATAGCTTCTGTCTGTTCTATGGGTCATAAAAGTGTACTTCCTTATTTACAGAGGTCAATAATCCTGGGTCGGTGTCAGAGCTTTATTGGTCCCATCACAGTCAATGGGATCAATATGTTGATTTATAGAAACATGGGGAAAATGTACATCTTTATATTTATTACAGATTAAACATTATATCTCTTAACAGCTTTTCAATTTTTTACAAGCCTGTTGCTTACTGTTTCATAACAGAAAGACGGAAGTTGGTTAGAAGATTTAAAGTTTTATAATATAATCCAAGTTCAGTAATACATGCCACTAACTTGTTTTACTAATTGATAAATTACAGTTATAGTTTGGAAGGTTATCAATATCCCTTATTGAATCTTATTAGCCATTGAAAGTCCTGATTCAAAACTGTTAAATTGATCAGATTAAAATGTTGATATGATATGACAAATGAAGTTTAACTGGGTGATTTTTAAATTGACATGAAGTGATAAGCTAGCATAGATCACTTCTCTAGAGAAGAGTCACCACTCTGAAAATACAAGAACACACAGTCCACCGGTGGTAATACAGTGCAGTACAATACTACTGCAGAGAGCACATTAACCAGCTTTTAAATGATTAATATCATTAATAGATAAAGATTTTCAGTCCATTCTTGTCATGCAACTTGTTTTATTTGATGCACGGACATCTGATCTCATACACATCAGGCTTATTAATCCATATTTATGAGCACAGTATCACCCTGCTTCATACATGCTGATCTACAAGCTACACTCTCATAGAGGCGGTGCAGTGATGCAATGGAAATTCTTTCATTGAGTGTCTAAGAGCTCCAGGGAACAGATTTCGGAGAGACGTTTCTTTAACCTTTCTGACAGTGAAGAGCCTTGTGTTGCACAAAGAGAATTATTCAAGCAACTCTAAAGGTATTCTCCCAAAATAGAGTCAAAGAGAGAAGGGGACTGAAATCGCATGTGGGAAAGTGCGTGTGCATCAGACAATGCATATGGGCATAACATGCAAATGTGTGAATGTGCGTGCATAGGTACAGTGTTTGCACGCGTGGGTATGGTATGTGTGCCCCCTGGGTAAGAGCGAGCAGGAGTAGTAGGACAGGGACAGACGAGGCCAGACGACTAGAATAAATCCGATAAAATATGCAGGCAGGCAGAGCGAGAGGCAGAGAGCACCTTTACCTGCTTTCATTTTCTTCCTGTTGTCTATAGGGACTAGAAGCTGAGATGAAAACAGGAAATAGAGGGGATGAGAGAAGGAAGAGGGTATAGAGAGTCACGTCCCAGGATGGATGGAGGTAGGGATGGCTGAGAATAGACAAGAGATGGCTCAGGCTGCTAGGGGGCCACCCGTGGCCTCTAAAGCAGCACAGGTTGCCTCTATAACTGTTCCCACATCTCTCTTTTTTTCACTTTCTGCCCATGTGTCAAGCAAACTTTGGAAGTGTCAAAAACTAAAATGAACTTTGAGTTCTTTTAGAAGTTTAAGTGTGCTTCTTTAATCTCTGAAGAGAATAAATGTTCTTGAATCTTGGAATCTTTAGTGGTCATCTCAGCTCATGCTATGTGTATTTCATGCAGTCTAAAAAGAGGGGGAGAGATTAATATGAAGAAGAAATGTTCTTTGCCATATTAAAGAGCAAAAACGTCAAGAGTGTAAAACATCTTTGTAATAATGAGATATTGAATTAACATTTGCCATTTCCATACAGTATTACTAATTCAACAGCACTCCCACATCATTTGCATTAAAATATCAGACGGAAATCTTCCCTGTGTCAGTTTAAAGCATTTTAAAGGAGAATTCCAGTTTATTACAACTTGGATTTTGAGTGTGAACGTTCATTTTTGAGCTTGGGAACAGTAGTTTGACAAAATGTCCCACATCAAAGTTGATTTACCAGCTTTTTCTAGGGAACTGTTTGTTGGTTTTTAAAGATTGAAAGCTCCAGAAAAAGCTTATAAGTGGACCTTGAGTTCAGATTTTGTTTTTGTTTGTAATTTTGTTTGGCCATCATTCCTATAAGTACTTAACATCATATTTGTTTTCGCTGAGAACAGTGACATCACTAAAAAAGAACACACAGTACTGTGCAATGAGGAATTATTGCCTCACTTTTGGTTTTACCTCCTGATAATCTGTTTTAGATCATCTGGTTTGCTTGTTTGCAACCTGTCTGATCACCTGACTATACCAGGCTGGATTACTAGAAACTGGCCCCAGGAATCCAGGGGCTTAAAAAAGTCCAGACTTTCTGTATGCCAACTGATTTATGAAAATTATTTGAAAATGTAAGATTCAGAGGTTTTATTTGTCACATGCTCCTCCAGTATGTTCAGTAAAATGCAGGGTGTCATACCCCTGAGGCTGTGCTAAAAAAAGCTAATGTGCAATTAAGAATACTAATTAGAATGTGAATAAAAAATAAGGACAAATTATGAATACAGTATTAAAATGCTATATAGTGTATCTTGGTCTGATGTGTAGGCAGACTGTACAGTTTTTCAGTGTACAGTATGTCAAATGTACATGTCACAGTTTGCAGTGCAAAGTATTCACTGAGGACAATGAGCAAGACAAGGCCCAAGGATATACAGAGATCAGTGTTCACTGTCCTGATGGCCTGAAGAAAGAAGCATTGGAACACCTTTGAAAGGTATGGAAGACATGGAATACCTAACATTGCTTGTAGTGAGAATCCTTTACAATCCTACTAGTTCTGGTTCTGCACCTTCTACGAAAGTCTCTTTGGAAATATGCACCAATGAAGCCCATCCACATGATAAGGGTAAATCATGCTTTACTACCTGATCTTGAAGCCCTGTATTGACGAGGATCTGTATGTTGAAGTCTAGTTTTAAGATCAGCATAATTTCAAGTTTTGTGCTTACATCGTGCATATTCCTATATTAATGTTTAATCAAATTAGCACACAGCCAATCTGGGGCCACATGATGTGAAAAACTGTACACATTGTGCAGAGAGGGCAGGAGCAGAGGGTTGACAGGCTCTTTTTTTGCCCTGGGCCTCTAGCAGGTTAATCCAGCCACGCTGGTAGTTCACGTCTTCCCCATCAGACTTTGTTGCAGTGATGTCACCGTGCTCCCCACATCTCTTTGGTGAGTATGATTTTATCATAATATAAAAACAACAAAAATAAGACCCATGTTATAATAAAGTGGAATTACCTTCTCAGTATCAATAATACTTACTGCCATTGTGCCAGATTAGGTCCTGTGGTTTCAGGACAAAGAAAAACATCACAATGAAAACCACCTAGTCAGATTCAATGAGCTGTAGCTTCTTACAGTCTTTATCAAAGCAGCAACTAAATGTGTCCTGTGTGTTTCCAGCCACAGCATGTTGTCAAGTGTGTTGCTGTTACGACACACAACCTTGCACTTAAGACACAAAATTAATTTCCAAAAGGCAAGATTGTGAGATGATCAGCTTAGCGTATCCCCAGACGTTCAGTCTGCCTCGGCACTGTTATATTGGATTTGTCACCTCAGAACTGATAAATATGAGAGGATGTGCTGATACTGTGAATTTGAGTCTTCTTGTTTAGTATTTCAGAGTTGCTGGGTTTTTTTTATTTGTTTTTTTTGGAGGCAGGCCTTTCAGCCCATTCCTATATTCATAGAGCTGTCTTGTCCTTTGTTGCCCTTTTCTTATCCTCCCCGTATGTACTATCTGCAGTGCATCCAGTTATCTGTAGTGCATGACGCTCGGCATTGGATCGGAACGGAATTGGATCGAAACTATGTCCTGGATTTGGGCTGTGTTACAATCCACCTATATCAGCTAAAGATTCATATGTAAATGAAACTGACACATAGCAGCCAGTGTTCTTGGTCCTTCAAAAAGTCTTCTTTTAACTTTTAATGTGCTAAATGGGTAAAAAGTTAACTGTTCCCTGTGTTGGTAGTGCTTTGGTTGTACATGTATTTTCTAAAGCAGAGAAGGCAGAGATGGCTGAGGCGACAGAGAGAGAAAGGTTATCAGGGGTGCTGTGTGTGTCAGTTTGAGTTTATATCTGTGTTTCTGTCACTCTCCGTTTCTTTTTACGTGTTTCTGTTCGAGTGTTGGTGTATCTACTCTTCCCCCACCCCCCCCCCACCCCCACTCACCTGATCTTTTTACCTCTCTGTGAAAGCGCTCGTGTCATCCCTTTCAACCCATTCAGGTTGGCAGTTCAAGGTTGAACGCAGACACAGAAGCAGCAAGTATGAGTGAAGGGGGGGAAAAAAAAAACATGACCAATGGAGGCAGTTTTGTGCGTGACCCACACTTTC
This sequence comes from Thunnus albacares, assembly GCF_914725855.1. NCBI lineage: Eukaryota > Metazoa > Chordata > Actinopteri > Scombriformes > Scombridae > Thunnus > Thunnus albacares. Next base: position 3,673,388 of record NC_058125.1, read on the forward strand.
TAAAGCGCAGAATGTGATTCCACCTGAATGGGGTCTGTCTCTCTCCTCCTCGGCTCAGAGTGGTTATGGTGGGTTTAGCCGCTAACACAGCCATTGTGTCATGTGGGGATAAATAATGGTCAGTTTGAGATTGGTTTCACACTCAAGCGCTCTGATTTGATTCAACTTGCAGCCTCCTGATAACAGGCGTACAGTATGCAGCATCCTTCAAATGTTATCTCTTCTAGCTTAAGTAATTGATTTCATGGGTGTAGGAATGTCACAGAATATCTGACATGTGGGCATTTAGAAGGATATTTATGTCCTACTTTACATCCGCTGACTTGTGATGGGAGCAGTAAAGCTATTTACAGTATAAGGAAATCATTTGTTTTTGGGAAAATAATATTATTTGCCACCAGCAGTGATCAATGGCGTCTTGTTGTAACCTCTCCCTCAAACTTGATGTGAGTGAGGCGTTCTTATTCCAAAATATGGTGTGAATAGAATACAGCTTTCAATATTTCTTACTTTGAAGGGTACAACTTCACCTCCAGCAGTAGACAGGTGGCATCAAAAACACAGAGCAAAAATATACTGTATATTTTACTAAGAGGAGCAGATGCTTTCCACACATTCCCCTCTTTGTCAGCAAGTTCTTTTATGAAAGGCAGACAATAGGGCATCCTGCCAGCATTCAGACATACAAATATAAAATGTCTTCTAGTCTTCAACTTCTACACTTCTCTCTCTCCTCCTTTCTCCTTCTTATTCACCGCTCCTCAGTGGCTCCTTAATGCTTGAACTTCCTCTCACACAGCCTGCACTTCAGAGGAACTATAGGAGGTATTATTTTTGCAAGAGGTGAAGGTCATCATTATGCAAAAGGCAGATTTTTTCTAAGCGTCATGTATTATTCCAACTTTTCAACATTTACTCCTCATTTCTTAAAGTTATTTTTGTCCTTTTTTGAACTTCTATCACATAACTGTGGCCAAATCCAGACACTGTCTGTCTGTTCTGTTCTGTTCTGTGAGGTTTCCACTCTTGTGGTGAGTGGTACTTTTGAAGCATTTTAAGTCTAAAAGCAAGCAATGCAAAATCATATCAAATGCAAGAAAGATGCACTTCCTCCGACTGAACTAGGTGTTTACAATGTATGAACTGTTGTGCTGTGCTCCATAATCAGTTTGATTTGATTCAGTGTACTTTTTTTTACTCCAGCACAGTGTAATGTGTGTACTGTGTTTGATCAATGTAGAGTACAGTAAGTCATTACCTCCCCTACATAAAAGGGGATGATTCCTTAATCACTAGAAAATGAGGATGATACTAGTTTTGTGCTGCTCTGATGATGTTTGTTTGGCTAAATGAGTCAGGCTTCTGCTGCCTGACTATACTGTACATGCATGGGGATGCTTTTTCAGAGGAAAGATATATTGAAAATAGTCGATGGCTTTGCCCTTCTCCAGCTATTATAAGGCCACACCAGCTCACACCGGATTTTAAAAAGGCCAAATTTAACTGCTAGTTCCATTAATTCCAATGGAATCGCTGTCATCATTGAATTGTGAACATCTGTGAACTTTTACCCACAAATATGCACCATTGACCTTAGGTCAACACCATAACATAGGTTATGGTGTTGCAACTTTCTCTTTTACTGAACCTTCTCTGTCAGAGTAAAAACTGCTCCACAACAGAACAATGATTTGCAGACAGATATGAGACAGATGTCAATGGTATATACATCTATAATCTGTGTGAATTTACTGTCCAATTACTGACCTAGCTAAGCCAATGAATGAGTTTTTATTGTACAAAATGATGTGCAGTGGTAAACAAAATGCCAGGGGGAAGTAAACAGAACAGTAGAGAGAAAAGACAGACGCTCCAGGAGCTATTTTGACTGATTAGCTTTGTGGTGTGCACTAAGCGACTGGAAGAACCATCACTCAGCAGAGGAGATGGTCTACCACACCACTTATCAGCCTCTTAATGCAGTCCTGACTTCCCTTTCCAGGTAGTTTAACACCCATTCACACCATAGACTGTATATAAAGATGGGACGACGCGTTTCCACTTCCTGCCATCTATACAAAAGTGAAGCCAAAATATCTCCTTTCCAGGAGCTGCCATCTTGTTTGTGTGACATCATTTGCAACCAGAGTCTGCACAGTAGAGTCGGAGGGCGGGATGACAGCTCGCGGGACACACCCCCTCAGCTATACCGCCATCTGAGTTTTGAGAGCGGCTGTCACAGCTGTCAAACACCCCCATTTTTATAACGTCAAATAACTAATTAAAAACAACTTATCAGAAAAATGAGCACTTGAACAAACAGCGTGATATCAATATGATAAGAACTACCTAAAATGACAGAAACCATCTTTGGGAAAAATTTATTTGACGTGCGTTTTGATTTTTAAGTTTGGCTCATGTCCCATCTTATGTCCTATACTGCAACCAGCCACAAGGGGGCTATCGAGATATTTTGGCTTCCCTTTTGGGGAGCTGTTCATCTTTATATGCAGTCTATGAATCACACCTGGACTCATGTGACTCTAATGACTCTCACATGACAGCCAGGTGCACATATGACCTAAACATGCTCAAGGTGTAAACAATCCTACAGAGTGTCTTGTTGTCTTCTCTAAAGCTAGTCCAGTTACCGTGGATATAGCAGTTCTACCTATAAAACCAATCGCAATGTTTGTTTACAATAATTTCCAGGTAGAAAACCCCTGCGTACAATTTAATGGTGCAGAGCAAAAATTAATGTCAGTTTAAGCAAGTAAAGAAGCAAACAAAGACGCGTATGTAAATAAGTATAAGTAAGTATAAGCAGTAAGTAGCAAAACTAATTAAAAGTAAGCATAAGTAAGTATAAATGAGTAAAGCAGTGGTAAAGCGGCTTCCCACTATGACAAAGGCAGCCACCAGTTAGCCTGAATGGCAATGAGATGTTGCTGTTGGGTAGATTTGGATTATCAAATGTTTAACTATTTATCTTTAAACGTTACAGCTGAAAATGATGACAGAAATAAATAAGTTTGCCGATTTTAGATATCTCCGCAATTCAAATCAACTGCCAGTTGTCTACCTGGAAGTGACTGTTGTTGTTAGTGCAACGTCACAGTGATTCCGTCTAGACCAGAGCATCTTCACAGACAGAGGATGCATTCATTTTATTTCCTCTACTATCTGGGTTTTTCAAGGACTGGACACCTTTTGTGATGACCCCAGGTTTTATTCACAGAGAAATTGTGATAGCAGCTTAAGATGATAACCTCTCAGTCAGTATGGCAGGTAAGTATTTCAAAACAAGAGCCTTGTCTTTATGCACTTACTAACAGGCTTGACAGTGCCAAAAGGCCTTACACCTCATGAATAAGTATGTTATATTTTTGAGAATTTGTACCTCCCTCCTTGGGCCTACAGTTCCCGAACTCTAATGTGTTAGCTTGATGAACTGCTTAAAACACCACATGGTCTCTATTTCTTTATGGTGCAAAAAATGTTCCCATCTTTCTGTATGTTGTCAATCTACTTTTCCAATCTTTTCCTGTTCATTTTTGGTACTGCGGTTGGGCTCCACAGATTTGGATGCAAGACAACTTTTTGTACCATTTGTTTCTAGGGACACGATACACAATTAAAGCAAGACAAGGTGTTGTATCTTTAGTTCATTGATACAGTAATTCATGCAGTTATTCATATAGTTAAAAGTATACAGTTTTAAAAGTCAAATATTACAAATGTGGAGTCATTTATATGTGGTATTAGGAATTAAAGATTGTGAACAGTGACAAATACAGAACACAAGGTGGCAGTGATGTTTTAGACCAGAGTTACAAGCAGAAAAAGGAAGTAAGATTGAGAGAAGTTCTTGTTAGTACAAGATGTATATAAGCAGTGCAATACTGTGCGAGTTTTCAATGTAATAATGCACAGTTGTTCAGTAAAGGGTTGAATGCAGAAACACGAGGTTCCTTTCATTTTTGGTAAACGTTACAGCTAAGTCCCCATACAAGGCAACCTTTGCTAAACATTGGCCACTACACATGTGGCAAATAACAAGATAATGATACATTTAGTGTTGTATTTCCCAAAAGATGTAAAGTAAAATACATTCTCCAAGTTACAATCCTGTGTCCTGTGAGAAGAGTGAAAGTCAGCAAACTGATTCAGTAATGTCAGTTACAAAGTAATATATACAGTATTTTAAGTTTGCTAACACTGGCTAACATTAACTACCATAATGGTCATACCAGACCACAGGGGCCTGAGCACTTTATTTCTTATGAATTCATCATTTCATTTCTAAGAGAAAGAAAGGATTACTTTTTCTTTCAAAAGTTACAGAGTCTCCCTTTGTGTGTCCTTGGTGTAAAGAATAAAGTAGAGAATATGGAAATATAGTCTACTTTGAAACTTGTTGAACTGTTTCCAGCACTGAAGAAATGTTGCTCTTTATGCTGAATTAGAAGAGGATTCATCTGAAAAGACCATAGCATTTTAGGAGCCCTACTTGTGCCCAGACACCACTGCAAAATGACCTCCACCCTGAAACCTCCGACTGAGGAGAAGAAGTCAGATTTAGAGGCTAGTTCAGTTCATGTTCATTCCTGATTGAACCACTTAGTCATCCACTCCAATCATCAGTCTGAACAGAGAGACAAAGCACCTGTCTCATCCTACGTCTTGTTATAACCTGAGGTGACAGGTATAAGAAGCAGAAACAGAGACAGAGCATATATTCAAGTGTGTGCACGTAGTAGCAATGTGTCTGTGTGTCCATACATTGAGCTAGCACCCTGAGAATATATTACCATCTCCTCCTCTACATTAGGCTGTATTTTATTACTATTCATAATTCTGGTGATATTGACACAGTGATAAGCTGAATTGGGTTTATGAGGCTTCTCCTCTGAGAAAGATACCAGCACACACCTCTGGTTGAGTCAGCAGAATAACATCAAAACTAATCACAATTTAATAGATCTCCACATCCCAAGGTCACAGAGATGTGAATAAAGCATAGCCTGGAGCGCACTTGGACAACACTATCCTCTCCACATCCAGATCATTTCTGATGAGGTGAACATTGGGGTTGGATTTGCTCGAAATGGACACTGCTTGCCACAGGCTTTATTTAAATATGTAGTTTCTCAGCAGGCATTCCTTCACTAATATTCATATGCTAAGACTAGCCATTCCCCAAGGTATTCTATTTAATTCCTCACTATAACTGAAAACCACCAGGCTGAGAGGGTAAATGCAAGGGAAGAAGTATGAAATTGGATTTGTGTTGGTTCAAGAGTGCCTGGCCTTTGCACAGAGAGCTTCTTTTCAGTTGAAGCTTAATATATAGTGCCTTATTAAAACAATTATGATGTCACAGTTATCTGCTAAAATGAGAAAGGTCCAACTGCAGACCTCCCTCATGGGGAAACCCCAGTTCCCAGGAGTGAGGTGCATCAACTGAGGTTTACTTCGATATTGTTTCACTCAGGATAAATAGGTGACAATTCCATAACTGGTGTGAAGATAAATGTTCTAAATGAATAAATTCTGTAAGAAAAGACACATGGAAAATAGATTGTTGAAGGACTACTGGCAAAATATGAATATCTTTAGTCCTCTATAGAAAGATTTATATGTATATATATTTTTTTTTAAACATTAGGATTATGACATTAGCGACGTGTAAAAATGGAGTTGGGGCCATCCTAATGTCAAATTTATCATAGCTAACGTGTCTTTAAATTTGTTCTTGTTGCATTTATCATTTCAGAGCAAAAAAGAGTTGAATAGACAGCAAAAGTTAAGAATTTTCCGTATTTGTTTAGGCAATAAGAAATATTCCACAAAACATAAACTTCTCAACACTCAAACTTCGTCAATGCTGTATAGTTGTGTGAAAAAACTATGGAACTTGTTATCGCTTGTTGAGTCAAGTTCTTGGGGGTTAAATTATTCAAAAAGAAAGCTAAAGGAAGTTTAAAAAAACTCCCTCCTGAAAACCCATTTTAGTCAGAGACACTGTAAATGGATTTACAGTTAAATTTGGCGAAAAAGGCTCTGCTCTTTGAGGGAGCTCTAAAAGAATCCAAGCAGCAATGTAGATTCTGCTGGGAGAACTAATCCCCCCTTAACAAACACATACTTGAACATAAAAACTTATTAAATCAACAAAACCAAAAGCTTATCATATAAGGAGCAGGTCGGGATGGTGGAGAGAGCTGCAGCAGAAAACTGCATTAGGAATTAGCATATCAGTAGAATGAGAAGTGTCAAGTTGAAATGGCTATGTTGTACACTTGAATGAATATGTTTGGACATTTCTAGTCAGCTGGTAGCCAAACAGCTGTTTAATGAGCCAATAAAGCATGAATGAATCAGCAGATGGCAATCAGCTTATGTAAAAGAAAGTCACGGACCTCCCTCCTCAGGACCTTATGCTTCTCCCATTGGCTTGAGGATTTGGGGTCACCAGAGGGGATGCCTGCAGTCGGACCACCTCAACAAAAACATCAAGGATGGTAATGGCTAATGACAACAGTAGAACAGTAGAAATGTTCCTGGTATAAGGCAGAGCTCCCAGGGAAAAAAACCTAAATGTTGATTAGCATGTGCCTGATCTGCTTGACTTTAATAGCAATCCAGGATTAAAGGAGTTAGAGTTTTTATGGCACGATGATCTGCCTCCGCTAGATTCACACAGTCTGAGCCAAAACAATATCGAGCTGAAATCTTTGTTACTGTTAACACTGTCTCCTCTGGAGAGGGTATAGAGATGTGGGTGGAAATCACATTAGGGGATTTCTGACATTCTCGTTTATCTGTGAAATGTTCATAGGTTATACCCAAAAGGTTCATAGTGATGAAAATTGTGACTGTATCTCTCTCTTCCAGTCATGGGCTTGAAATGTTACAAGCAGCTCATATGACTTTAACTCACCATTCTTTTATATACTGTACCCTTGGCAGTAGTGTTACTGATAGAGAGTGGAACTAAGGATAAGTTCAAGGTTCAATGCGTCCTCATACCAAAACAACAGAATAGGTCCATATCCAGTGACTCCCAAAATTGTGCGTCTGATACCAACGCACAAGGCACCTTTTGGCATCTGTATGAGATGCACCAGGCTTTCAACTAACTCCAATGTAAACCCATCCATGTCATTATTAGGTGGGGTGGATGGCTAGATAGTTAGTTAAAAGTGAACTTTGCTGCAGGAGACTACTATTCGCCTCCAACTGTACCAACATGTTTCCACCCATGATGCGTTGAATTGTGAGTTTGGGCACGTGGTCAATTTCCAAAAAAAGAAAGTCCATGAGTTTTTTGATACTATATTTATTTAATGTTTTTTATATTCTCTCCCATGTTTTTAGCTGATTTTTGCTGTAGGGATGGCTATGTCGAACGGTGGGTCAATCAGTCCACTGCAGATGGAAATATCTCAACAACTATTGAATGGATTGTGCTGAAATTTTATCACCTGACAATTCCTCTAGCACCTCCATGAGGCTGACAGTTTTAGTTTTGAGTGAAATGGCTCGACAGTTGTTGGATGGATTACATTTAAATCTGGTAAAGGTATTCAAAATCACAAGCAAATTAATCCGAACAGCAGATCCCTTGACTAATGCCACCATCAGGTCAAAATTTCAGTTTGTCCAATACTTTGGTTTATGATCAAATACCTGTAAAACTAACGGCATTCCCATCAGCCTCAGCTGTACTCAGTGTTTAGTAAGACTGTGTATGATAACACACTAAACTAAGTTAGTGAACATGACTTGCTTTAAATCAGTATTTTTGCATTGTCATTGTCACCATGTCACCATATTGACAGTCGCATTTAGCTCTGAGCCCCGCTGTGCCTAAGTTCCATTAAAGGGGTCAGTATGCTTCAAATGAAGTGTTTGTCGGATCGTTCAACAGCTTCTAAACCCCTCGCCACCCCCCGAATGTGGCCATTTGAAACAGGTATACATTACACTTTTGCCTTCAGACATGGTCGGGCAAAACATTGTACAAACTAGTTTCAAGTATAATCCAACCTGAAGTCTTTAATAAGGATTATCAAATGGAAAGTTTGTTTCTGGATAGATAAATTAAACACACTAGCTCCACATGGACTGAATGAAGAGCTTGACTTGAGGTGCTTCCTTACACGCTAAGATGAACTGTTATTATTCAGCTTTGATACAATTTGTTGGAAATTATTCAGGAATTTGATTTTTTGTTTGTTCTTTTGGCTGGATTGATTTGCTTCAGTTTAACCACATGATGGTGCTACAATGTGTAAAGCAAAGACAGGTAACAATACGGGTGACCCAGATTGCTTGATTACTGAATGATGTAATTATCCTACAGGATGTCTCCTGTTCTTTGAAAATGTATAAAAAGTATTTCTCAACCCATTATTCCTGCTTGGCCCCTGATGAAGGCGTAAGCTGGAACGTTTGGCTTTGATGCAACATAATGCTGTTTGAATAAAGAAGATGATGATGAAATGAGCAAGTCTGTGTGCGGTCCTCCTCCTTCAAGCAGTTAAGAGTTCAAGGCCAGCACCAGCATGAATTTGATAAGTTTGAGGTGCTTTTCATTTGAAGTTTGTTTTCTGAAAAATGTAAGCTTTTTTTTCCTCCGTAATAAGTCTAGTTATGTTGGGAACAGAGAGAACCTCAGGGCCTCAGAATCAGAGACAATGAAAGATTGCAGCATTAGGTAAGCTGTAGTTGAGAGAGATGAATTTATTGATGGTCAGAGTCGTGTTTTTCTCATTTAGTCAAGCTTTGCCTCAAGAAAATACATTAACAAGATTTTCATGGTTACCTTGGCCAGGTCTGGAGTCAAAATAACTGCATGTAGGGTTACACTATTTCTTTTCTTACCCTTTTTTTTGGATGGCTCCTGTTGTGTTGTTCCATTTTTAAGTGATTTTACAGTGCTGGCACAGTGGGAGATTTTAGAGTAGCCCCCCTCCTGCTACTTTTGAATAATTTAAGCGCCTTGGCTCAGTACTATCACGCAGAAGACAGCCTGCTTTGATATTGCGTGTGCACTAGGACCATTCCTCATACACCTTCTCTGTCAAAGATAAAGCACACCCAGTGGGCCCAGTGACACCCGCATCATATGATTAATTAAGAAACACATCCTTCAGAGACAGACGTTTCAATTACTGTGTTTTCAAACTTCAATTGTTCAGTTAAGTAAGGGGCAGTGAGTGCACATGGATATCTCAGGACATGTAGTGCTTTGGGCTGGATTTGGAGATTGGACCAGCTTTGGTTTTATGAGGATTACACACCTTGTTTGTGTCTTTCTGACACTTTTGTACTTAATTTCTTTCTTTTATGAAAGACTGCATTATTTTTAAACACACAGCATCAGACAGGTCCTCTCTGGAAAAAACATGCATGGAGCTCTGAATTAATGCATCTTCTGTTTCTATTTTCTGTGGATTTACTGAGTGCAGTTCCATGCAGAGACAAAAACTACACAACTAGCACATTTAAAGGTCCATGCTAGTGGTTTTGAATGCTTGTAGCCCATTTACAACAAATCACTTTTACTTTACATCAGACTTTTCAAACAATGCTGCAATGTTTCATGAATTGGGAATTCTCCAGGTTGAATAATCAGTACAAACAACGAGAAACTTAAAGGGTAACTACACACTCAAATACTGCTAGCTACCACCATGCCAACATATCTTAAAATGCAACAGAGGACTGGAGGGCAACAACTGTAGGAGGTGTGGCCTCTTGGCTACATAGAGTATGACGCGGCGTGTCAGGCATGGGTGTAAGAGCTCCATCCACAGACAGATTTCTTTCAAAAGTGAATATTTGTTTCATCATAGTCTGTTTATTTTTACTGCTAATGCAAAAGAAAGATTTTACTCTGCCACCACATTTCCGCCTTTTGCTTTGTATACATTTAAACGACAAGGGAAAAGGGAAAGAAGCTGTTCCAGGTTTGATCCAGCTTCCTGCAGTTGTATATGTGTCAATTTATACGTCTATTTCCTCCAAAATAATCAAAGGTATGACGATTTTATTTAATGTGTTCTTATTTCTGTAGGGATGGGTACCAAAACCCGGTATTAAACGGGCCCTGGAGCTAAATTAATAAAGACCACAGTATTGATAAGCTCTGATGTTACCAGTTCTTTTATTAGTACTTTTTAACATTTTGGTGTAAATTATTATCACGCTCCAGCCTCTCCTCTGCTCTCTGTGTTGGGGCTGAGCTTCTCCACACACACACACACACACACACACACAGAGCGAGAAAACAGCAGAGCACGGGTGATGTGAGGGTTGCTCGAGTTGATGACAACTACGCTTGTTACTGTAAGTGCAATAAAAAGTGCAGGTAAAAAGCCAATACTTTATCAATACACTTGTTCAACAAGCACAGACATGTAAACGTGTGGAGAAGCGATATTTCAATCTGCTCTGTCCACAGTCTCTCATCCATTGCTGCAATGTTTTACACAAGCACAGTGCGCTGGTTAGGCGCACTGTGCTTGTGAAAAAAAAACCCTAGGTGACTTCATGCCTTTAGCATTCGTCATTTTGCCACATAACCTGGATACCAGTAAAAAAAAAGTTCAGTCAAAAAATGTTTCTCACCAGCACCCATGGGGTCAGGGGACCTCAGACTGACCACCGCTCAGTGTAGCATGAAAAGTGATGTAGAGCTGGTAGTCAGAGCTAACCAGCCATGAGCAGCTGCTGTCAGACTCCCATTCATGGCCTTGTGTAAAAGTTTGTGTGTGGTACCTGTGTTGTAGCTGAGTTAGCGGCTTACTGTTACTGTTTGTCAATCTTGGGTATCGTGTAAAGCTCTGAATATAGCACAGTTATTGTCGGGCTCGTGTTGTGCTTCCTGCCAGAGAAGAGGAATACATTTTCAGTTCATGTAAGACGTCGCCTCTCTGCTGTCTCTTATCACCCTGCTTACACTACCAGCAGCTCTGTGTGTGAGAGACACAAACTGAGGCTACAGTTAGCCCGTGCTGTGCTATTTATACTTGCCACAGCAGCTGAAATACAGACCTTGGATTCTTAATTATTCCATCACAATTAGAGAGGAGCCAGAGAATTTGGCTGAAGTGAACTTTCAAATCTTAGCAGACACATACAAGCTCATTTTTAGCAGGAAAAGCAGTTTTCAAACACAATATGTGTATTGTTGGGGGGAAAACACCTTATAAACATCATATACCAACAAGAATCTGTGTTCCTCTTTAAAATAAAAAGTCAAATGTGAAAGTCTGTGAAAATAAAAACATAAGGACAGAAATTTATTACAAGATGCATTTTGGTAAGAAACATCAAATCACTGAGCTTAAAATTCTGTTAGGTGCTAGCAACCAGCCGAACCTAAAGATTATGCTTATTAATATAAGATAATATGCATCTTAAATTTATTAATTTTCTGATTTTAAGGTCATTTTTGGTGAATTCACTAATGAACAACAACAAAGTGTTTTCAATTTGCTTCAGTATGTAAAGCCATGTGCCATGTCAAACTGACAGAAAAAACAAGATTTCTCCGACATGAAGTTGAGATAAATAAAACTAATGTCCATAACATAAACCTTTAGGACTGTCACTTTATCCAGGAAACATCAAGTCTGCATTAATTGCTGACCAAGTGACACTAATGCAGTTCACACCTTTCCAAACCAGTCTGCTCTTAGCTTAGTTACCACGCCACAATAATAGAACATTGGGTGAAATGTGTGTATGCGGATTACATAACTGAAACAACTTTTAGGAGTTGGCTAATAAGATGACACACTTTACAGAAATGAAAGTAAAACAATGGCTGTCTGGAATTACTGGAAATATATTCTTCATAGCACACAGGCAAAAAAAAGTCAGCAAAAATGTACAGTACATGATTTGCAGCTTAAACTTTAACTATGGTCCTTAAGGAAAAAGATGTCTCAAAATTACTTTTTAAATCATCAATTGCAATCTCAGCACTTCTTACCCACATGCAGAGTAGACAGTTATAAAAGACAGCATGGAATTAGCAACAGCAAGAAATCTTTACATGTGGGTCTGTTGAAACATATCTTATTCAAACAGGATCTGATTTTGTGTTTTCTATAGAGGGGTCTGTGGTATGACAGTGTTTGAGTACCCCCGCTCTAATGCATGCACATACAAACACACGCATCTCTCACCCCCTCCCCACTATCCCACCAGCAGACCCTGAAATAATTCATCGTCTCAGAAACCTGATCCACAAACAGCACCAATCATCTGGGAAATTGATCCTCCCAAAGACTAACATTCACAGGGTGAGTTTTGGTGGGTTTGTTTGAAGGCTACGTTACATTCAGTAAGTACAAACACGGAGCTCATCAAACTTGTGTTTTCTTGTTCCTTATATCTCCAACCCACTTCAGACTTGGACAGTTTTCTAGTTAGCTGCTGTTTTTCTTTAATTGAATTTGTGGTGTATTGATGAAGCACTCCAATGGAAATAGTTTCTTCTCACTGGTTTTGTCAGTAATGAATAAAATATAATAAGTTCCCTCATAACACAAAACTTGAAGATAATTCCCGGAGCATTTTTAGTAGTCAAACTACTACTGGGCATCCATTTAAAAAGAGTTTGCCCTGAAGGACAAATTATAATGTTTGCACACTATTATGATGTCTCACCACACAAAAACGTAATGCTCTCTGAAAGTGTTTCTGCAATGTAGGTGCTCCCAACACTTGAACAAAATGAGAAAGTTAAAAAGCTATTATGGTGGAAATAAATCCCCCACTTTTTTTATTGCATCGATGATGGTTTTTGTAGCTGCTGCATACTCTAGTCTAGTCTTTCCACCTTCGTATTCCAGCAGTGCTGATGCTTGAGCAAGTGAGAATTCAAAACTCAAGACTGAAGAATTTTCTTTATTTATCTCAACTGCAGAGAGGCCTTTATTTCTGTTTCTTCCAGTTCTATGAGTATTTCAACATATTCCAGTAAGGAGTCTCCCCTGCAAGTAACACCAATAGTCCCAGTTTAGTTATGTACCATGTTGTACTATTTCTTTATTTGTTTTATCACTGTTAAGCTACTGTCAATGAAACTCAACATTTCCTGCATACATATTTCACATTAAAAGTCCCCCAGCAGCTTAAAGGGCACAATCTGTTTCTTATAGCATATACCTGTGTAGCGAAGGAGGGCTTCCACACCAGGTCTCAAACCCCAGTCTCCCAGACCATGGATGACTGCATTATCCACTCAGCCAAAGGGTCAACCCACTAGCCAAAGGCCAGCACGTCTAATCATCCATGGTCATTACTCTAGAGGGCACAGGCCTGCACCATGAGAACCTGATCAGCTGTTGTATCAGTCATCTCAAAACCTCCTTCCCCACTGCCACCAGTAACAAGACTCCCGAATCCACACCATGTCGGAGGAGTCAGTTGCTCAACCCAACAGATCAATAAAGCTTTGAAACTGTAAACTAGTCTTTCCTGATTGGACTGTAAACAAACAATGCCAAGACTGCCAGTAATGTGGGGAATGCCATTTGCCAATTATTTGCCAAGAAAGACTGGTAGCATCTACTTTTGTAACATGTGCCACCACGTCCATTTTAGCAGGCCCAAAACAGGAAGAGGTCAGTGTTCTGCTCACAGCTAAAGTTTGCTCACTGTGGCAGATGGCAGAATGAGTGGAAGGAAAAATTAAAGCTGCACAAATCAAAATTGTTTTATGTGAACAATAGATAGTGTGTAGAGTGAAATGTGTCACTTACACTGATAAACTCACAAAAAACCCAGCAAAAAAAGCTCTGATACCAGCACCAAACAGACGACAAAGTTAGCAACTAGCTGGTGGACGTAACTGAGAACCAGATATTCTTTGCATTTTCATTTGCAGGACTCCTCAAATAGTAGAAGACTAGTCTGGAGTGATGATATTGGAGAAGAAATAATAAAGGCAGAGCGGACCACAGTTGCTTACAGAACACCAAGTTTAAAACTTTCATAATATAAGTGGTTAATGAGAATCTATATTACTCCTTGCAAGCTGCACAATTCAATTCAAACATCCCAGATCGGTGCATTTAATGTAATGAAGATAAAGGGACACTGTACCATTGTTCAAGAAAATGTTTTGTATGTTTGACATACTGTATATGCTTAAAGATGAATAAATATAAATGGTTAAAATAAAAAACAATAAAGAGGTAAAAGACTAAATATTGGCCACAAACACGACACCAAGTGAATGCTAATGTTGCTAGTGTCCGGTAGCCAAGTAGCTAAGTGTTTGCTAACACGTTTTCCAGGGGATAATACACTAATGCTGTGTTTTCAGCCTCTTCTGCTTCCCTTAAACAGCCAGAATTTGCATTATACATTTTTATGTATTTTCATTTAAAATTCCAGTCACTTTTGACATATAAATGAAAATGAATGAATAGTGTTTTTTCATTGGTTGAGCAACTTTAGCACACCAAGATGAAGACACCAAGTCTTTTTCTCTAATTCACTTTTACAGTATAATTTTTCAATATTTTTGGCTGCATGTGTTTGTATGTATGTAAATTTACATCCAGATGGCAGTAGTAAAATTTCATTTTTATTTTGCCTCTCCAGCTAATTTGTGCAAAGCTGCTTCCCTGTTGCTAAATCTCTATAATGTTCAGACTAATGTTTCTTGTTGGAATGAGTCCTCACTGCAGGACCCAGCACTTAAGGAGAGACTGTGACATTTGAAGCAATTTTACCCCATCAGACACAATGTGAAGAAAATGAAAATTACAACCCAAAAAAGATACAGCTAGATACTGTACATCTGGAGGTGCTTTAGGGACAATCAAGAGATGAGTCATTAGTATTGATCCCAATCAGAAGTGACTTGTACATAAAAGCTTTCATGGTGATATATGGTGTACACAAAATCCACATGATAGCTTTCCTGTCAAGCAGCATCATATCAGTGCGCACTAATTACAAAACTAATCAATACACATCTGGTCCAAAAATGCTTAGTGGCATTTTGCTGGTGCCATTTAGTCATTCCCCTGCAGCTAACAGTCCCTATGACAAGATAAATGGAGCCATTCAGAATAATGAGTGCCATAAGTACGCAGGTCAAACGCTCTTTTTAGTATTAAATTAGAGTAAGGGTATTGAGTCACGGTTATTAAGTCAATTGAAAAGTGAAATTCGCACACAGCATGAAGCTGTGGAATTTAGAGCATCACAGCAGTAATTGGACTAGATGCTTTAGCTCATAACCTCTTTTTTTCCGAGCACAGGGGGAATAAGAACAATTTGCCATGTGAATGTTCTGCCTGATCCAGCTTGCTGAGACTGTGGTCACACCATCACCATGTTCAGTTTCATTTGTTCTTACTGTTCTCTCTATAGACACTTCAGTAATGCTTTAAGGAACGGTGTAACAGTACAGTACATTCAGGCATATACATATGTACATGTAGGAACAAGAGAGCAAGATGTGATGTTTGGGAGTCACAGTCTGGATATTTTAAAAGAACTAAAATACTTTTTTAAACTAAACAAAGGGACACTTCCACTGATTTGACATTATGGTCAAATGAAGCATGCAAGTATTCCTTTAACCATCCTGATTAAAGGAACAGTCCAACATTTTGGGAAACACTCTTACTTGCTTTCTTTCCCAGAGCAAGATGACAAGATCGATATCAATCTTGTGTGTTAAGTGCTGGAGTCAGTATGTGGTTAGCATAAAGACTGCCCATCTTCAAAAATACACCAACCAACACCTCTAAAGCTCACAAATTAACATGTTGTATCTCATTTGTTTCATAAACAAACAAAAAAACAACAGCTGGGTGCAATGAGTGTGCACAGCATCCTGAAGCTGTGTTGCACAGTAAGGTTGCCAGGTTTGGCACCATTGTGCCCATACAGAGACCAAAACCTGTGCTCACCGGCCGTATCTGGCAAACTAAGCTCTGCACAGGAGAGATGGGCAGATAAACAAACTATTCATACAATACAACACACAACTCCCCTTTCACAGCTCTGTTTGAGTAAGGATAAAACAAACCAGATTCATGTTAATTAGTGAGCTTTAGAGGTGTTGGTAGGCGAATTTTTGAATTTGAATTTGAAGTACTTGTAATTTGAGTTACTTGCACTATACAGAAGTATTTCCAATGTATTTTTACTCCACTACAATTCAGAGGTAAATATTGTACATTTTACTCAATCTTTACTAAATCTTGACACCTTTAGTAAGGCTATAGTTCCTTTACAGATTCAAATAATACAATACACACTGTATCATGATGCTTGACCAACTACAACAGTAAAGTGCCACACACCGCATTAGTGCATCAGTAATAATAATCCAATAATATAATATAACAAGACTACTTTTGATAGCGATGAACCTACAGAGAGACTCTGAAGCTCCCCTTGCCTTTACAGTGCTTTATAGTGAGTTTCAGCTCATTGTTTAGCTGTCTAGCTGCAACTTTACTGTTTTGATTCACTATCAGCGCTCTCATAGCGTTGTTGTCGGCCGCAGCAGGCGGCTGTTTTCAGAGAAAAAGCTCTAAAAAGCCACTAAACACTACCTGCTCAGCACCAAATAGCAAACAGACACAGTTAGCTGTAGACTAGTTGGTGAACATAGTAGAGCGTTTAGCAGCTAAACTGCCAGATTTCCCTCAGGAGTTGGTAGAGAGCAAAAATAGAGCTAAAAGAGAGTGAATATTGGACTTATATTCACCAGGGGGACAGAAACACGACTCCAAATGAATGATAATGTTAATCCATTATTGCTGGATGTGGAAATAAGCAAATGTTTGCTAACAAGTTCAACATATCAACTTAATGTCAGTGTTGTGTTCACAACCAAATCCAATGCTAATACTGTATTGGCCCAAACATAAAACAACCCTGATTATAAAACAGCCCCACAGCCCCCTTTTCCAACAGCTGTTTTTGGAAAAAAATAAAGCAGAACATGAATCCCACATTTGTGTAGCTTGTTTGTCAGTCACATAGTCACACTCTTCTGTCAGGCCCCTGGAGCTCCTCATCGGTGGCGCGGTGTGACTTTTCCACTAAGTGGGGCTACAGCCTTTGGTAGCTCTGTGTATTTTGGCCGTGAGCATGCCCAGTACAATGTAGCAGAGAGCCAGCTGCTGGTGGCTAGCGGCTGGTGTGAGAGTAACAACTGAAATTTATACACACGCAACACAACAGTAACAATTTTCATTAAACTATGTATTACACAATTGGAATTGCAGGAGGTGCAGCAGCTCAGCACCTTTAATGGACCCCATGGCCCTGCTCCTCATCATCTGTGACAGCTTTAATTCTTGGCCGCTTGACAGACAATTTGAACCCTGGTCCATTTTTGTAGTAAAGACGTTGGAAGACGCTTTCAACTTGTTTTCACTTGTCATGAATTTATTTCCTCTGTGGCAGAAAAATGTGTTACATGAGATATCAAACTCCTGCAGGTTGAACTGAACTAACGAAACAACCCATAATGCAACACTCTCTCGAAAGAGCCAGTATAAACAGGTATGCTCTCCATTCAAAAGGAATTTCTGATCTTCTGAACTAACGTAAATGTCTAGTCCTCAAATATGAGAGGATCCCCAATTTTTCAGACATAATTCCAGAATAGAATATTGTCTTATCATATCCAGGTAGAGTACTTCAGTGACAGTTGTGACGGACTTTTACTTGTAATGCAGTATTTTTATATTGCAGTATCGCTTCCATTTCTGCTCCACAGACAACTCTGCGGTGCAGCAGCCGCCTGTGTTTCATCGCCTCCTTCTGGAGATGCTTCTCTCTCTCTTCTCTAACTATCATCAGTCTCATCATTGAGAGATGTTCTACTTGTTAACAGAGTTTAATAGTGTACCTTGGTGTGTTTGCTTTACATTTTTTTGTTACATCTGCCTGATTAGCTATGAAACTCACAGGTTCAAACCCACGCTAGAGGTCTATCTATGTGGGTCAGCTATCCCTCCTTCATGACCCCTCCGCTGCTCTGGTTTGGTTATATATGTTACCAAAATGTAACTTAACAGACCCACCGAAACAAATGAGGGAGAGGGAGAGAGAAAGAAAGGGCAATCAAGTGAGCGAGTGTGCATATGAATCAACAGAGAGGTGGAAGTGAAACTTTTAGCTGGTAATTATTCAATGTCATTCTCAGATCTATTAGTGGAGTGTATGAGCGGCACAGCAGACTGCAGTCTCTGCTAACAGTGAGAAGCAGGGTGACAGTGTCTCATGAACAGTGGTGGACGAAGTACTCAGATCCTTTATTACAATGTAAAAATACTCCATTACAAGTAAAAGTCCTGCATGAAAAATTCTTCTTAAGTTCAAGTACATAAGTATTATGAGCTTGATGTAGTTAAAGTATTGCAGTAAAAGTAGTGGTTTGTTGTCTCTGACTGATATATTATTATATATGACATCATTAGATTATTAATACTAAAGCATCAGTGTTAGAGCAGCATGTTACTGTTGTAGCTGCTGGAGGTGGAACTACTTTCAACTACTTCATATACATCTCTTTAGTCCAGTGGTTCCCAACCTAGGGATCGGGCCCCTCCAAAAGGTCATCAGATAAATCTGAGGGGTGGTGAGATGATTAATGGGAGAGGAAAGAAGAAAAAACAAAGTTCTGACACACAAATCTGTTTTCAGTTTTTGGGCTTTTTCTCTAATCTTTGATTTTTGCTGAAATATTGGATCATTTAAACATTTACTGAAATGAAAGCATGTGAGAAGTTTAGAGAGAAAAATCACTCTTTGGTGGAGCTGTTAACAACTCATAGACATCTGAAATGTGACCCTGACTACCCACTGCTTTCTATAACTTCCCGTTCCCTTGAATGAGGAAGTGTGTTCAAATATTTGACTGGTGCTGTACATTTAATTACATTTTCATTTGTATACTAATAGTGCTTACTGTATAGATAATGCCTATACCAGCATGTATTTAAATAGTCCTTCAGAATCTGCTTTAATTCATATTTGTGTCAGAGAAACTTTATCGCATATTGTTGCTTAAAGAAAAACTATACATTTCTTGTAGTTCTTTAAAGAAGATCTCTAGTTCTTTAGTTATAGTTCTTTTCCTCCAACTTGGTTGCACTTTGACAACACATCATGTGGATGGATGCTGATATGTGACAGCCAGTATGGAAAGCCTAGCATAACAATAATAATAATGAATTCTAAGTAGGATTGAGGTGAAATACTGCTACATATATGAGCCGAGGAACATATTATCTGTCAGCTCCCTGAAGTTACACAAAAAAATACGGAACCATACAAGCTGACAGTAATCAAAAATGCTCAGCTAAAGCTCCAGGGACTGGACTCGGATCAGATTTTTTCTCTGACTCCCTCTCATCTCCTACACGTCTAACCCAACAGGATGACACAGCCCAGTTAGCAAGCAATTTGTGAATCCACATGAGTTTTGTTTGCAAGTCCTAGTTCACTAAGAAGTGTGAACCTAAACACATCAAAATGCAGCAAAGTAAACTTTTTACATTATTGTTCAGACCAAAGATAACAAACTGTAGGTGTTATCACACCAATAAGCTATAAAATTAGATTGTGTTTGCCTGATAGCAGCCACACAACAATCATAAGAAATGATCTGTTGTGCAGGCCACTGTATGTGAGGAAGGATCATGTTTGTCATATTTTGGGCAAAATCATAATATAAGATGCATTCATTATTACTTTATACCATAATATGTCACAGCCAGACTGTCCTTACCAGGAAATGACAGCATTTTTTCAAATGCCCTAAACCAGAGGTTACAAACCTCTGGGCCCAGGACCAACACTGGACCTCAGAGAGTTTACTACTGAGCCGTGAGGAAACAATATGATTCACTGAGTAATATTTATAGAACTTCATAGGCTATTATAGGCTATTTCTGCAGTACAGACCTTGAACTCGGTGCAGTCTTTGCTCCATTTTTCTTCATCACACCCTGTCATGTCATGTCTCCAACAGCAGTAAGCGGGTAACCAGTCCATCGCACAACCTTCAGCATTCAACAAAACATGTAATCTGTGTGAGCTCACTATCTGAGTGTTGCTCAGAGTCTGTATTTCTTCCTTTTATACAAGTTTTTTTCTCTTTCTTGTGATCTCTCTCTCGTGCTCTCTCTCTGTATATATCGGTCAGAGTTGGGAGAATAGAGAGACCCTCTTGATGAAGTGTGGAGAACAATTATGAATCCCCCAACAAAAAATAAGACGTGATAAGAGCCAAAAGGGAGTTTGCTTGTTAAAGTCCCTCTCCACTCAAAAATGTGTTTTGTTTATTGTTACTTCAGTCTTTTGAGCTGTTTTCACATTCAGCTGCAGAAAGTGGAAGGTTTCTCCCACAGACTGTATATAAAGCTGGTGGTAGCAAGGTGTCACCCATTGGTTTGCATTGGAGCCGGTTTAGAAACCAGAGCTGATTATAATCGCCACCATCTTTTCCGTTTGGAGCCAGAACCTTCCAACCCTGGCAGGGTGTTTCCTGTCACTCTTTGCAAACACGCCCCACTGCCTCAGACACAAGCTAACACTAGCTACTGGGAACTGAGCTAACATGAGCTAAATTGTGCTAAAAGGGCAGGTATCATTATCAAATAACATTAAACTTAGCTGGGGAGAGCAGCAGGTGAGCCAACTGTCAATCACAACTGTCAATCAACGCCCACATGGCAGACATTAAAGCTACTATTAAGTCTTATTAATGGAGCAATAATTTCCAAAATGACCACCACCATACTTATTAGAGGGCCTGAATTCAGAGATTGAGGCCATAATAACTCATTGAAAAAAATGATTGACTCAGTATTTTTTAGTGTGTTTGGTTGGATCTTGGATCTTGCTGGCATGGTGGAGTGGTGGCGTGTTGACACGCTGCAGTAAGCGTATTGTCTCATTTCTGGTTGCCGGCTGTGTTACTGATAGCGTTTTTGCTGTTCTCGACTCAGTTAATTTTGCTATGTTATTCATTACTGCGGATAATTACCCACTGCACATTTAAACTTGCGCAAGTTCTGCTCAAGCACTTTTAGCTCTCTCCTTCTTTTAATGACTTTTCCGCAGTTGTTTGTTACTTTAGCTCAGCAGTTAGCGATGGCTTCTCTCTCTCCCACTCCTGCTCTTTTGCAAGGTGTGTCATATGTTTAGTTTTTCCTCTGCCTCCGTTAGTGATAATGGTACGTGTAATAAATGTAGTTTATTTGTAGCACTGGAGGAAAGGCTCAGTAACTTGGAGGCACGGCTCCGCACCATGGGAAACCAATCATTAGCTACTGTAGTTTGCCAGCCCGCAGTAGACGATGCGGACCGACCTAGCGTAGCTCCTACTCCCCCAGTAGTTGCTGAGCACCTAGCAAGCCAGAGTGGCTGGGTGACTGTCCAAAGGAAGTACAGCCCTAAGCAGAAGCCCGCAGTTCACCACCAACCAGTTCACGTTTCTAACAGGTTTTCCCCACTCATTGACACACCTGCTTAGAAACCAACTCATTGTTGATTATTGGCAGCTCCGTAGTGAGAAACATGAAGTTACCAACACCAGCGGCCATAGTCAAATGCATTTCTGGGGCCAGGGCGGGCAACATAGAATCGAATTTAAAAGTGCCGGCTAAGGATAAGTGTAAATATGGTAAAATTGTTATTCACGTCAGTGGTAATGACTCCCGATTACGCCAATCAGAGGTTACTAAAATTAACGTTTAGTCAGTGTGTACATATGCAAAGACAATGTCAGACTCTGTAGTTTTTTCTCTGGGCCCCGCCTAATCGGACCAGTGATGACATGTATAACCACATGTTATCATTCAACTACTGTTGAGGTGGCAAACGACGCAAACGACGTGGGCCTTATAGACAATTGGCAGACTTTCTGGGGAAGACCTGGTCTGATTAGAAGAGACGTTATACATCCCACTTTGGGTGGAGCTGCTCTCATATCTAGAAATATGGCTGAGTTTATTAGTGGACCAAAACCATGACAACCCAGAGTTCAGACCAGGAGGCAGAACTGCAGTCCTACACGCTTCTTTGCACTTCCATTAGAGCAGTTACCCACCCAAAACCACATCGAAACTCTGTCTGCCCCCCAACCACTTAAATCACTTAATCAAAAGTAGAAAAAAGGGGAGTTATTCATAAAAATCTAATAAAAATTAACACCACCACTGGAATAGTACAACAAAATAGGAGCATTAAATGTGGACTCTTAAACACTAGATCTCTGTTATCTAAAGCTTTATTAATAAACAATCTAATCTAAGATTATCATATTGATTTATTTTGTTTTACTGAAACCTGGCTGTGTCATGAAGAATATGTCAGCCTAAATGAATCCACTCCCCCCATGTCATATTAATACTCGCATTCCTCAAGACACCGGCCAAGGAGGTGGAGTTGAAGCCATTTTCAACCCAACCCTAGACCTAAACTTAATTAGCACTGCGTTTATCTCATTATTAGACTCAACAGGCTTCTCTCAGACAGTAAACAAAGCCACTCACTGTTTTAACCACACCATTGACCTCGTTCTGACATATGACATTGAAATTGAACATTTAATATTCTTTCCACAGAATCCTCTTTTATCAGACCATTATTTAATAACTTTTGAATTCCTATTACTGGACTACACGCCATTAGACAAAAATGTCTTCACTAGATGTCTATCTGATAGTGCTGTAGTTAAATTTAAGGAAGTGATTCCATCAGCTTTGGATTCAATGCCATGTCTCAATACAACAGAGGACTCTTATGCTAATTTTACTCCATCCCAAATTGATCATCATGTTGATAGTGCCACAGGCTCATTGTGAATGACACTCAACTCCATCGCCCCTTTAAGAAAGAAGATAATAACACATTAGAGGTTAGCTCCATGGTATAACTCCCAAACCCACAAATTAAAGCAAACATCACAAAAATTTGAAAGGATATGGTGTTCCGCCAAACTGGAAGAATCTTGCTTAGTCTGGCAAGATAGTCTTAAAACATATAGGAAGGCCCTCTGTAATGCCAGAGCCACCTATTATTCAACATTAACAGAGGAGAGTAAAAACAACCCTAGGTTCCTTTTCAGCACTTTGCCCAAGCTGATAAAAAGTCATAACTCTATTGATCCATGTATTCCTATAGCTCTCAGTGGTAATGACTTCATGAGCTTCTTAAATGATAAAATTCTAACTATTCCAGCAAAATTCATCACTTCCTGCCCTCCTGCCAACAAACACTGATTTCTCCCCAAACACAGGAACCTTAGAAACAGCTGTAAAACCTGATGTATATTTAGACTGTTTTTCTCCAATCGACACCCTGAACTAACTTCAACGATTTCTTCATTTAAACCATCAACCTGTCTCTTAGACCCCATCCCAACTAGGCTGCTTAAAGTTTTATCCTTAGTTAGCACTTCATTGCTAGATATAGTCAGTCTGTCTTTATTAACAGGTTATCTACCAAAGTCCTTTCAAGTAGCTGTAAGTAAACCTCTTAAAAAGCCTACTCTTGATTCAGGGATTTTAGGCAACTATAGACCTATATCTAACCTTCCCTTTCTCTCTAAGATGCTATGAGAAAGCAGTTGCCAGTCACTTGTGTGACTTTCCACATAACAATAGTTTATTTGAGGATTTTCAGTCAGGATTTAGAGTGCACCATAGCAGAGAGACAGCACTGGAGAAAGTTACAAATGACCTCCTAATTACATCAGACAAAGGACTGTCTGTACTTGTCTTGTTAGATCTTAGTGCTGCATTTGATACCATTGACCAACACATCCTATTACAGAGACTGGAATATTTAACTGGCATTAAAAGAACTGCATTAAGCTGGTTTAAGTCCTATTTATCAGCTCGATAACAATGAATCGTCCATGCACACAAAAGTTACACATGGAGTTCTCTGCTTGGACCAATACTATTCACCTTATATATGCTCCCCTTAGGTTTATATTATTAGGAAACAAATTTTAATTGTTATGCAGATGATACCCAGTTATATTTATCAGTGAAGCCAGATGAAACCAATCAGTTAAACTCCAAGCATGCCTTAAGGACATAGACCTAGATAACCTGTAATTTTCTGCTTCTAAACTCAGAGAAAACTGAAGTTATTGTGCTTGGCCCTAAACACCTTAGAAACATATTATCTAATGATATAGCTACTCTAGATGGCATTGCCCTTGCCTCCATCACCACCGTAAGAAATCTGGAAGTTATCTTTGATCAGGATATGTCCTTCAACTCCCACATTAAACAAATTTCCAGGACTGCCTTTTTTCAACTAGGTAAAGAAAAACTTGTCCACGCATTTGTTACTTCTAGGCTTTATTATTGTAATTCCTTATTATCAGGCTGATCCAACAAGTCCTTAAAGACTCTCCAGCTGGTCCAGAATGCTGCTGCAGTGTACTGACAAAAACTAGAAAAAGAGATCATATTTCTCCCATTTTAGCATCTCTGCACTGGCTCCCTGTAAAATCCAGAATAGAATTTAAAATCCATCTCCTCACCTACAAAGCCCTTAATGGTCAGGCACCATCATATCTTAAAGAGCTCATAGTACCATTTTACCCCACTAGAACATTGCACTCCCAGAGGACGCGCAGGAGACACACATCTCATGCTTGGCTGCTGCGGTGCATCATCTAGAGATTCGGGGTCTTGCCTATTTTTTCAGCGTGATGTGCACAGTTCTCAGCAAAAATAGACAGAGAAAATGATCTGTTGACAGTCATATTGACATCACACTAGCAACATCACACCTTTCACTATAGTTTCAATATCTATATCTGTAGAATATGTCACAGACATGAAGTGTCACCACTGTGGGTCAGCCTCACTTGGAGTGGTGGCAGCGCGGTTTAACTGGTGAAATGATTGATATAATGAATAAAAAAAACAAGTCCTGTGTGAGGAGTGTATGTGGCTGAAGTATCTCCAACCAGACCCCACCATGCCCATCAAAAAGAAAACCGCTTTTATTTATTTTTAACAATTGAACACACGCTTCTTAATCTTTTTCTGACTAAACTAAATATAAATTAAATTTGTAATTAAATGATATGAAACATGCTATTATTGATGGCAATTATCAAAGCCAAACTCTACATAGAAAGATAGAGCTGGCAGCAGAAGCGCTGCAGCAGCAACGCTGTCTGTGTGGACGCTGCAAGCATGCAAGACACAGCAGTTCAGCGACATACAGGCACTGCTGAGGTTCATGCAGGCTGTGTGTCCCAGGCATAATGCATGTTACTAACTTAGCTTCTTCCCCAGAGTTTTTTTGCTTTCTTGTCTCACAGGTTCCTATGGATCAGGGTCCTGGACCCCTACTTATGGATCGCAGCTTCCATGGACCATGGCTGCAGGCGTCCCCATGGTCCTGCTCGACACCCAGGCCTGCTTTTATTATTATTAGTCATATTTCTATTATTATTATCGTTGTTATAGTTATAATTGTTGTTATTGTGCTTCTCTGTGTCTCTCTCTCCCCTCTCCTGCTCCCTCTTTCTCTCTCAACCCAACCAGTCAAGGCAGATGGCCTCCCACCTAGAGCCCGGTTCTGCTTGACGTTTCTTCCTGTTAAAGGGGAGTTTTTTCTTGCTGCTGTTGCCAAGTGCTTGTTCATGGGGGAATGTTGGGTCTGTCTTCTATAAAATAAAGAGTACGGTCTAGACTTGCTCTATGTGAAAAGTGTCCTCAGATTTGGTGCTATATATATAAAACTGAATTGAATTGAATTGAAATTGAATAAAGAGAAATTGAGGCTTTTTGAAAGGGAGTTAGTGGGAGCATCTAGCAGCTGTCGGTGGCACTTTAAAGTACTTCCAAACTGGCTTCAGCCTCAAGCTGTGCTGGTCCACTTGATTTATCTTAAATCTAAGTTTAACACATGCAACAAGTGATTGGCCTTGTGTATGGAGGTGAAAAAGTAAGTAGGATTTGACTTTCTTTCTTTTTTAATTCGTTACACAACTATTTCTATCACTTTTCATGTTTACGACCCAAGTGCAACAATATCAATAACCTCCAGGAGAGACTGTTTGCAAATGTGCACCATTATCCCCATATTGAAATGATCTCTCTGGCTACAGGCTTTTGAGCTTCAAGCCACGATTAACACTTTTTGCCAAGTGAACCTGTGAAAAGCTCTACTGCTAGCCTTAGCCAAGTAGTTTTTGTGCCTAAACTTAACCAAACCTTAACAGTCAGATCAGAAAACAGACATATTAATCATTTTGTAATGGTCATATACATTTTGGATGGCAAGAACAATTGATGTTGTCCTTTTATGGGTGCATTAGATCAGAAAACACTTAAACAAGTAATTGTGGAAGGCAAAAGAAACAACTTGTTTCACTGTCAAATATGTGGAATTTTCCACACACAAAACACAGACTCCTGCCTTGATGTCTTCATGAAGAAATCCATTTCACGCACATACAATAAATCCCATAGAGCTGCTGAGGTAGACACATTATAAAAGACATAAAGTCGTAGTTGGGTTTTACTGATAAGCAGTGGAAGCTGTGGTATTCAGATAAACCTCCTGTACCTGATGTTATATACATTTGAGTTTCATATCATAAACTATCCATGTCAAGGACACACGATGGGATCACAATGCTATACCACAGAGATTAACACAGCTAGGATGTGTGTTGGCCCTAAGTTATGATAACCTTGTCATCACTTGTCAGGTCTGTAAACTTCATCACCATTTATATTTCATCCCAGCACTGGGGAAGCCAGCAGTTAATAGAGATTTAGACCTTCAGCAATTCCTTATCTGCTCCGGTGCATCTCACAGCAAACTATTCCCCTGCTGTTCTCTTGATTTGCCTTTTGTCTGAGGGCCCTCGTGGTACATAATATCTATAGTGTCTGGTAGTAATTGATAGAAGGATATTGTACACTTATCACAGCAAAATGATCAGCGGCATAGCATGTCCTAAAGAAATGTTCAATTGATATCATGGGAGTACTGTGGAGAATGATAAAATTGCCTCAATATACTCAGTGTTTAGGAGCCCACAGTGCTACAGAGACACGTTAAGTCCTTGTAGGAATATTACAGGAATATTATAAAATATTATTATGGGGCTTATGTGTTTGGGAAATCTTTGTATTTTTAGATTAATCGCATGACTATGGAGCAAGTGAAACATGATTCTAATGTGGAGCTCAAATCTTTTAAAAACAATAAAGAAAAAACCTCCATTAATTACCAAAACATAATCACGGATCAGTACCACCTCCACTCCGATAGGATAGCAGGATAGTGGTGTTGAGAGGGTAGTCATGGCAACAGGATATCTTTAACACAAAAGCATGTGCACACACATACAGAGACACACAGATACACATCTCAATCCCATCTAAATTCAGTGTTTTGAGTTGGCAAAAAACACATACATTGCAATTTTTGCTACTTTAGAAAAAAATACTTTAAACATTGTTATGCCACTCCTGACTGTAGATTTTCCATCTCAGAGGTTTTGGATGCAGTCTTTTGCATTTTGCTGATGGATAGGCTCATTTACATTTCCTTAAAAACAAATTAGACTGTAAACAAGTCAGTAACACTGTCAAATTTGAATATGCAGCCTGTTTATTTAATCCACAGTTCAACAGCTACTGACACAAGTTGTGATTTTTAAAGTCGAACTGAAATTTGAATTCATATTGCTTTTTGGTTAAGGATACATAAACTATGGCAATACTGCAGCTACTGTGCATATTTTTCATTTTTTCAAAAAAGGATAAAACAATTTTTGTTTCACAGACTAACGTATGAAAGTCAATGAGTAATGTACTGAGTGCTCAAATCATAGACGGAACTGAACAAGACCTAACAGCATTGGGCCCCCTAGCAGTTTAACTGTTTGTGTGACTGTTGGGATTGAAGTGAAATTACAAACTACTTTTGGTGCCTGTCCACAGAGATATTGAGCCAATCAAATTACCAGTACTGACACCAGTCAGTCAGCATATAAAATTCAGGCCCCTTGAAGAAATAAATAAAAATGTAATTTCTTCTTTTTGGCAATTACAAATTACAAATTAGGTGCACAATTCGAGTCAAACACCAAGGATATATACAAATTTAAATTTCATTTCCACTTTAAAAACTTCTCTGGCTGTCCATCCATGCAGAGCCAGAGGAGTAAACCAGGAATCGTTGGAGTAAAAGACTCAATTCGGTCACACCTGAACTGATGTAGCCTCTCAACACCAGACTGCCATCTCTTTTCCATCAGGGTCATTTCAAAAGTGGCAGTGAAGCCTGAATTTATCTGGCAGCCCACATCAGTCTTTCTAGTTACACATAGCACTCAGCCAATCCTGGCAGAATAAAATGACTTAGCACTTTTTTTTTCTCTACACACTTGAGACTCCAGTCCAGCTGGGTGGCAGACGGCATTATTTGCAAGCAAAAGAATTCTTGTCCCTGTTTGAGATATTTCACATTGTGCCTCTTATAAATTTTTTTTTAAAAAAGGAAAAATTAGCACATCAAATCCAGAGGGACAACAGCAACATTACCCAACTTAATGGGAGTGTAAGTGTATTTGACAGTGACCTCATTATCCTGCTATCAATCAACATAAGAATTCAGTAAAGTATACTGTATGAATCCCCTAACTGATTCTTAATAGAAGACTTCTTTCATTACTTACCAGCGTTCATAGGCTGATGGCTGAATTGAGCAGCCGGTTGCAGTGATGGATCTTTCACTCCATCATGGGTAATGGGGTAGACAGGAGGGAGTAAACAGGGGCTGAGGTAGTGCTGATAGAGAGCAACACCAGGGGCCAAGGTTGCATTCAATATCATTTATTCAAGTTTATATGAAGCGGAAATCTTGTGCGAAGGTGCTGGGCAAGACTCATTGACTCCTTTGGCTCTTGGTTTTCAATCACAGGGGCTAAACAGAGAGAGTGAACAGTGGGAGAGGTGTAGTAATTCAAGTCAACATGCTGTAAGTGCCATATAGACATGATGTGCAGGCAGGCGCTATGATTACTAAAGCTCCTTAATCAATATTTTTTTATATCAACAATGGAGCCAATGACTCTGTGTAACATAAAAGGTGTTGCTTGAGGTGACAAACCTACAGAGAATTATAAGCCAAGTCTGCATTGCCCTCAGCTTTAGACCCTTTTAGCCTCTTTTGGCGTATTGCTTTTCTTTTCTGGCCCACAAACCCCACTCTCTAAGACATAATCATAGAGAGTCAGTTAGTTAGTTAGTGACTAGCTGGTGAATATTGTGGAGCATCTAGCTGCTAAAGAGCTTTTTTTTGTCAGGGGTTGTTGGAGACCAACACAGTGCTGAAGAGAGAGTGAATATTGGACCTAAATTTGTCAGGTGGACTGAAACACAATTCCAAATGAACTCTAATGTTGCTCCATACCTGCTGGATGCGTAATTAGTAAACTTGTTCACCGAAAGACATTTAGGTAGTAAATAATAAAATGTCAGTGTCATGTTTAGCTTGTTCTTCCATGTTAACAGGTCATATGATTGTACGCAAGTGTATGCCATTAGTGAAAAACAGAGAACTCTGCAGTTGACTTCAGCGTTACCAAGCCTTTTTAGCCTCTTTAAGTTGAATTCCGCTCTCATAGACCTCGTTTCCAGCCACAGTGTGGAGCTGTTTTCAATGGGTGTATGTGTGTGATTTCTTTTTTGTCCATGCTTTATCTTTCTGTGCCTCAGTTTACAGAGGCTCACTCAAGCCCAGACTCAAAACAAGTCCAACAGGGGCCCAAAAAGCATTTTTCCTGCACACAGTCGTGGGAAAAAGAGCAGCTGTGAAACGGTGAATACATTTTTCTGGGCATCACAACCCCCACAAAATTATTCTTTTCACTATCAGAACTTGATCCATTTGGTCTGATAACATTTGGAAAGTCTAGTTGCACAATTCAATCATTTTATCCAATTTAAGTTAGCGGAGAGCTAAACCAGAAGTTAGCCGGCTCGGCTGCGGAAGTCTCTGGCGTGCATGCTTTATGGGCGCAGGGGCCCGTAGAGCATGCTCAGTATGCATGCATCTGGGTAATTTCTTTACAGTCAAAAGTGAATTTTTTGGCTCCATGCGCCACTGAGCAACTTTCATAGGAATGGACAGGGCCCTAGCTCCAACCTTGTATTCAGTTCTTATAATACATCCATGGACTCACTGGGGAGGAGGGCAGACCAGCAGAAAAGAGGGGATGATGAATGACACAACACACACTCTCTCCTTCCTCCGCCTAACTCTCTCTCTCTCTCTCTCTCTCTCTCTCTCTCTCTCTCTCTCTCTCTCTCTTTGTCCACCTTTCTTTCTTTCCCACCGTGTCTTTATCTCCCCTGGTCTCCCTGTGAGGAAGAAGAAGCTTGTCTCCTTCCTGTCGTGCGCAGCGGATGTCACTGTGTAGCTGCATAAAGAGAGGACACCGTCCAGCAGCGGTACAGCCAGATATGATGCTGCTGGGAGCCAGATAGAAAGAAGGCCTTACACATCACTTCAAGGGCCTGTCACTCTCTGCCATGCATCTCAAGACTGTGGGAAGCAGGACACTTCATGTTCAAAACCAAGGAGTTGTGGTGTCTGTTATGAATAGAGCTTAGTGAATGGCACTCTGTCTGCTGAAGACGACCCAGGGGTTGACATAAAACCACCAGTGTGGCAGCCATAAAATGTTGGGGGAGTGCATCCTTCTTCAGCTGGGGTGTGTGTGTGTAAATTTCATGCATCTTTCTACTTAGTTTCATGTATTTGTGTGTGCCTGCCTGTGTGCGATTAGGAAACTCCACCTCTTGTGTCTCTGTGAACGCCATGGGAGTGTTTTTCAACTCCCGTATCAAAGGCGATTCCCAATTTGTTCCTGTGGATCAAGCAAACGGGACGGTGGCTGAGTGGAATGTTAATAAAAAAAAAAGAATGCCTTACGGAAGCGCCTTAGTCGATGTCATTACCAGTGTGGAGTGAATACTGAGCGCTGGTGCCGAAGCTGCAGACAGAACATGGGTGGAAGGGGGTGTCCGGTTTGATTCTTTCACCTACCTCTTCGGGGATATGCCCAAACCCCTGGGATATGCTCTGTTTGTGTATTTTTGATGAGCTATAAAGTTCTGTTTCTCCACCAGAGGCTCACATTGTGCTTCCTGAAGCTGCGTGGAATAAACAAGTGCAAGAGCATCTGACAGCTAGCATGCTGATGAAGAACGAGGAGACGAACAGTCTGATTTGCAGGACAGCAGATCAATGAAAATTTGATGTGTGTAGTTTGTAGCTCACAATCTCTGAGGAAGGACGTGGGGTTGCTAACAGATCTGCTGTTCCAAGGGCAGATTTAAGATTCCCCCTGCTGCTGTTAAGATTATGATTTAAGGCATATAAGCTGATCTCTGATAAGTGCCTGAGGGCAACTTCCCCACACGCCTCACCAGTAGTCCTGGTCCTGGTGTGTTAAACACTAATGGCGTAAGCTTCGCTTTTAGCACTCCAGTCATGATTCCTTCAACAGTGAAGGGAGAGAAAGACTGACAGGAAAGAAGAGGAGGAGGTGGAATATTGAGGGACTGGAAACTGAATGTTGATGACAGCTGGTGACACCTGCCTGTGAATGAGAACTTGTTCCCCGCTTTTCAACCCAGACCTTAAAAAATGTTTCCTTCCATTTTGCATATCACAACCTCACCGTTAGCTTTAGCATGCTGTATCTTACTACTCTGCTGTAGCTGCTTAAGATGTATTTAGACTGAACACAGAAACTAAAGTAAAGTAAGTAAAATGTTCGCCTCCTGTTATTTGCATAAATGTGACAACTGCAATGTTATAACAGTCTGTATTCGCACCAAAGAGTCAGTGTGGAAACTATACAGTAGCTAGCTAGCAAAATATACAACGACTGTTTGTGTGGAGATAGAGGCTCTGATTGATATCAGAATCTAGCAAAACGCCCAGTTCTTTGTTATTTCCCTGTGGTCTCTCTCCTTTTCCCTCTCTGTATGATCATAGAGTGGAGTCATACAGCATCAGGCTCAGTGCGAATTTTTTGCTCCAACTCCACTGTATCTTCTGTGTCCACTGGCATCTTTGTATTATGTAATCGCACCACTTCTAAAATGTGTTTCTCAATCGTCTGAACACACCTTTACTGGTACACCTTTACTACTATGGTTTTTTACAACTAGGGTTTTATTTTCGCAGCTTCAGCTACTTTTTTTAATTGGTTATAATAACCTTCCAGTCACCAAGGTGGAGATCTCAGAATGTGGCAGAATCACAAAAAATAGCTCCAACAGTGCAGCAAGCATGAGGGGTCGATCACAATCATTGTCAATAAAGCCATAGGTTAGTCTAATCTTAGTTGGAAGAGAAAATGTTCAAATTTCAGACAAATCACCTGGTTCAACTTTGATCACAGTTTTCCTGAGCAATGATGGA
Organism: Thunnus albacares; assembly: GCF_914725855.1. Lineage (NCBI taxonomy): Eukaryota > Metazoa > Chordata > Actinopteri > Scombriformes > Scombridae > Thunnus > Thunnus albacares. Next base: position 3,705,890 of record NC_058125.1, read on the forward strand.
TTAGTAGTGACATTACTGCTGCATTAACTTTCAGTTTTACCTCCAAATAAAGAATAGTTAATTTGACAGTACAGTTGTGGCAACCTGTATGATCTATTTAGTTCCAATGAAGGGAAATCTTAATGCTACAGCTTACAATCCTTTAAGTGATAAAGTGATTCCAACTTTGTTGCAGCAGTTTGGGAAAGGACCTGTCATGTTTGAATAATTCAGTGCCCTGTGCACAAAGCATACAGAATTGGTTTCCCCGGTTTGGTGTGGCCGTCAACCCCATCAAACACCTTTGGGATGAACTGGAATGGTACCTGAGAGCCAGACCTTATCATCAGTGTTGGACCTCACTAATGCTCTTGTGGCTGAATGGGAGCAAATTCCTGCAGCCAGGTTCCAACATCTTGTGCTGATTTAGTAGTATAGTAATGCCTGTGGTTTTGGAACGACATGTTCACCAACCACATATGGGTGTAATGTTCAGGTGGCCATAGTTCCGTCGTAGTCTGTGCTTGAAAACAACATTTATCATGGTTCTTGAGGGACTATTACTGCCCAATCGGAGTATGTTCTGTGCTGCAGCAGGGTTCAGTTTCTTGAAACTAGTTATGTTTTGCTATACATGATAGGAAACATTTGAAAACAGGCTTTGGATTTAAATACAGTGAACCCATCCTTTTAAAAATGTTTTTCACTTGGCTAGAAAAGTTTTTATATCAATAAAAACAAAATGTGACAAAGTGCAATGGAAACAGACTTGATGAATAAATCATGATGTACATGAGGCATGTGTGGAGCGATGAGGAGACTGTAACGTTCCATACATAAATACATGAGACAAACAGAAATGTCATATTTCCATCACGTTTTCCACTTGGTTTACATCATTTGAGGTTTGACCAGTGCTTGTTTAATGCGTCATTGCACACTGCCCTGTTCCTCTGTAATTGTTAAGTCCTCCAACTGGAGAATTAGCACCCAACTCCTAATATTTGCATAACAGTTGTGGATGAAAACCTGCATTATTTAACATTTTCTGGAAATCGATTTGGATGGAAACCTGGCAAGTGTAGTAGAAAACAACTCATATCTTTTGCCCTATTGCTGAGAGCCAGTCCAGCTGTGTGTTTGTGTGTATGAAGGTCTATGTGCTTGTTAGTTGAGGCTCAGGAGAGGGAAATCCAATAACTTAGTACAGTTTGCTGGGTATAAGACGATGCAGGTTTAAGATTAAAATTAGGAATAAGAACGTAATCCCTATAATTGTAATAAATGCCATAACTGTCAAGCAGCTAACAAGCTTAAGCATGTAAAGGCAATGGCTAAGGTTTAGACTAAAGGGTGAGTCTGTATAGTATCACACAGGGAAGAAAAATTGAAATGTTCTGCACCTCAGGCCACATGGCAAGCAGTGATGTCACAGCGGGTATTTTCCATCAGTTGTCAATAGCAAAATACCCTCTGTGTACAAAAGATGACACTGAGTAAAGGTAATATACTTCTCCTTTTTCCCTCTCAGCTTTGTCTCTAATACATTTACATATTCACAAAGCAGCCACACAAACACATTGTCTCCCTGCGCATGTAAACACTAAGACAGCCCAATCCTCTTGATAGTCAAACATTATATCACACTTCATGATCATACATTTTTAATGTGGCAGACAGCAAGGTTCACAGACCTGTTTCACCTTAATCCATGCTGACATCTCCTCCTTATTCCACACCACCACGTCTAAACATGAATGAGCCTCTTTGCAGGGCTCTCCGTGGTGAAAACTGAAACTAGCTGCAAGATATGAGACATCCTACGTACAAATAAAACACTGAGCTGACACGCCCTTCACTTTGAAATCTTATCTCAGCATATAGGAAATCCTCCCAAACTTATCTGTGCCATTTATCAAAATCTTCAGTAGTTTACTTTGTGGATATTTATCTTTCCCCGTCCCTTAGTTTACAGGATACATTTTCTGCCTGCCTGATAATTTATCCAGCCTCCAAAATCCTGACACATGCTGATGTTTTTCTATCTCCCCCATCTGACTCTACTCTAATCCAGTGAGTTTTGTATGTGGCTCAAGTCTGCCCCCTGCTGGCTAAATATTATCATGACCGTGGAGCTGGCACAACCATTTAGACAGTGCTGTGTCTCTTCTACGTCTAATCATGATTATGAGTAGATTCATTTACACCTTCACCTAATTAGTATATTTTTATGTTCTGCAACATTTATTCAAACAGAGCATTTTAGATTGGAAAACATCAAGAAACAACAACAGGAAATTACAAACCATAAGTATATGACTCATACAGAGTACAGTAACAGATAATTAGGCATTACATGTTCTGCTAATGGAACATCTTCAGGGGTTTCCACTGCAAAACAAGCCTTTTGCCCCGAGGCCCCTGAAGCCTCAGGGGGCCAAAGGCTTCAGGTTTACCATGTGGAAATCAGTTGGTGGTAATGTAATTAATTGTAAATTGGTTTTTTAATACTGTGTGGACCACTTAAGCACAACATCAAGTGAAATTATAGGAGTCATTGCTTAATCTTTAGGTCACATCCTGTAGAAGGGCCCTGATTTAAAAACCTGGTTGATTTCTTGTGCATATTCCTAAACAAATTTATGTTTTATCTGTTTAATTTACCACAAACTACATACTAATGACCAAGACTGTCCTCCCGAGAAAAACGACACAATAGGTTGCGATGTCAGTCACCCAGAAATGACATATAGTTATGTTTGAGTGACAGATGCCATCTAGCTGCCGTAGAAATAATGACCCGGAGCGGTGCAGTTCAGATGAAGTCTTATATATAAATATCAATTTAAGCCTCTTGACAGACAAGGCATACATAACATCACTGGTCCCATCTATCCGTTCAAGCTACATCTTTTTGTCTTTCAGACATACAGGAGGAGCCGTTTACATAATTGTACCTTACAACATTTACAGAAAGAACCACAATACTTGCGCAATATTTGGCGGTTAGTATGCAAGACACTGGGGAACAGCAATAAGTTAAAAATATCAGAGCAAAGAAGAGTGTTGTCAGTTGTCTAGGCTGCATGGAGTGATGGATTTTTTAAAATTTGTATTATTTTACATTTTTTATTTTTCAGGTCTGTCTTAAAACATTAGTCAGGTGCCAATGTGAACACTGAATGAGATTTTTCCTGCTGTAATCATTCCTCCTGTTCATACTGACTATTAAAAGATCCCTTCCTTACACACTTTCAGTATAAGTAAGGGAGCACAAAATCCACAGTCCACGTTTTTAGCAAAAATGTATTCAAAAGTTCATCCAAATTTTTCAAACCAAGTGGTTATCTTTTTAATACAGAATTCCCTCTTTGTTTTCTCTATAGAGCTGCAGTGGACAGATAATGACAAAAAGAGGGAAAATTGTACTGAAAAAGTTATAACTTTGGAGGATAACCACTTGATTTGACTCATTTGCTCACATGTTGGATAAGTCTATTTATTTATTCATTTATTCAACAGTTGTCGTGAATGAAATTTGAAAAAATGAGAGAGTGCTCATCGATGATTACTGTGGTTTGATAGACTGATCTCTGAAGAAAAGTTAAAATTGGCTTGTTCCAAGTGTTTCCTGGTTTATTTAACTAATTTTACATTTTTCTATGCATACAAGATAATAATTAAGTAACAAAGGAAAACATTTATCTTAATAAGGCAAATGAGACATACGTTTGATCTCTCAATCTGTGTATTTAACCTTGTGCTGCTGTAGCACTTACGTTACTTTGACAGTGCTCAGTTCAGATTTTTGCTGTGTTGGAAGTTTTATGGAAACGTTAATTAGTCCGACGTTGTAGGATTGCCATCTGGACCCTTAAGTAAAAACAGATTTCTCAGGGTGGGAGATACAAGGAAACAAGGGGAGTGGGCTCATCAGGGGTCCAGGCTATATTTTTCCCTCGGGGCCCCCTAGTGAGTTTATCTGACCCTGCCCAGGAATCCTGCATGTTCGCATCAGGTCTAAGTGTTGACGGTGTATTACATTCAATCATGTAATTTTGTATTCTGTTTGCTAAAAGTGCATCAAAAATTCATTATGCAGCCTATGTTTTCAGTGGACAGCATCTTTTGCCTTGTGTAAAGTTCAAATGACCATCTTTATCCTCTTAGTGCAGCAAGTATGCCATACATAAATGCCACGTTTACATGTTTTCATGTGCATCAAACAGAATCTTCAAGTGGATATCTGCCCGTCTTGGATAAACAGATGTTGAAGCGAAGCTCTGAAGCATTGCTCTCCATATTTCTCCATTGCAAAGATGAAACCCTATTACTTTTGAGTTTAGGTCAAGCAGAGAGGGGCCAGGGGGAAATAACTTTGCTATGGATAGGATATTTACACACATTTCTTACTTTTTTCGCCCTGTACAACCCCTTTTCTGTTCTTGCTGTTCTCCCACTGACTGTATCCCTTCAAGTTTACCCTCACCTCAAAGCAAACAAGAAAAGGATGGGAAGTGGAGGCCTGTCCTGCGGTAGAGCTAGGCCGTGTATCTTTCACTGTAATTGCCAAGTTCTGTGACCTGAACTCAGGTTATCTGAGGAAAGAGCACCGCTTCCTCCTGCATGACTACATGGACTAAAAGCTACTGAATCATGTAATGTAACAATAGCTTTGGGGCAATGATGCCAGAACCAATTATAGATCACACTCAGTTGCCATCCACAGATGATGTTATAGTACACTATCCTCAGTGGATCTTAGAGTCAGGTGTGGAGAGCGTGGGGGGCCTTAAAGGGTCAGTTCAACCGAAATGACAAAAAAAACCAAAACATACTTTCTCTCTTACCTCTGGTAATATCTAGTCATGCAGATACTTTTGCTTTTATCTGCCCGGGTTCTGAGATATCTGTCTCTGAGATTTCTGACTTCTACCACAGTACAATGGAGGTGAATGTACTGAGCCTGTATCCAGCCTCACATGCTGTCTGCTCCAGCTTAAAACTAGGGGGGACAAAGTGTTTGCAGCCAGGGTCCCAAGGTTCTCGAATGACATACAAGATATAAAGCCAATATTCACTCCCCTTTTTAATTTGTTGCCTTGTGTGAAGCACTTTGTTAATCGATTCTTAAAATGTTCTCTACAAATAAAGATTAATAATCTTTTTTGTATTTGGTGAACTCACCCTTTAAGTTGGATTCCAGAAGATTACCACACAAAATAAGTTTGCTTTCTCTTTTATTACTTGAAATGACCAGGTTTACTTTTCACCTTTATGTCAGGTGTCCAGTACTGTATAAAAGAAGAAACTGTGAGAAACTGCTCCAAATGGCTCATATCCACTACGACCTTGAGCATCTATGTAGGTTTGTAATGTGAAAAAACTACACTGTATATTTTGTATTTTTCAGTATGAGTAAGTCTGAAACAGTACATTCTAACCATTTTCCTACTTTCTTCAGTTCTTTCCTGCCTATGAACCTTCTCTGTCGATATGTACTGATGTACCTCTGGATGTCTCTCTGCATGCAGGACCAGGGGTGAGGCATGTTGCTCATCTCTTAAGCTCATTTAACAGCTCGTTACCCATCCGTCTCCTTCTCCCTCTTTTCCTCTGTTCCAGGCACTCATCACTTCTTGGTCGGGTTCCATTTCGCTAATGCAGCGGAAATGAGCCGTGGGCATTGCAAAGCGAAGTGGAGCAGATTCGTGGCGGCATTTCACCACTGCACACCATGAAAACACAAACAGGGCCAGGCATAACAAGGCTCGACACACACAAGAGATGAAGACGCTGGAGAGGGCAATGACACAGAAAGCTCAGAGGCTGGCCACGTGCAATTCAATTGGACGGCAATTAAAACACATGAGAGGTGAGGTGTTACACTGCACTTAACGCTTAATTAAACCAGATTAGAGGTGAGCAGCAGAGATGTTGTTCCAAACAGAATACAGTACCTTTACTGGAGTTGACCATTCTTGCCTACATACTAAAAATGTAAAGGATAGAAATTAAACATATTGCAAAACTTAAACTTTAAAGATCCACTCCGGACATGTATTGAGACGTACAAAAATACTCTGCTTTGAACAATAATGTGTTTTCACTTTCAGCAGATGAATGTGAAAAACTGCACAAACATCATTCTGCACAGTGAGGAGAACATCAAACTGAAGGAACAAGAAGGAAAACATATTTTTGAGTGAAGGAACTTTAATTATTAAGTATACCAAGAACATAGTTTCCAACTTTAAAAGAATGATTACTTAAAGGAATAACCCAGTATTTTTCAACCTGGGTCTTATTTTTGTAATTGTGTCCATTTTGATTATGGATCATGTTATCTTTGCACACACCACTTCAGTTATAAAGATTTGGGAAATGCAAACTCCAGCAAAAAAATTATATACATTAGAGTGAGCAGGGTCGACATCTTAAAGCTTTACAAACAGTACATAAATTATTTCAAAAACTTGTTTTAAGTCCAATTCAAAGTATAAAAAATGATCCCCTTGGATTAGCTTTAGCTAGTGCAGCTAACAGTGTAGACTGCGCTGTCGATTTAGCACGTAGGAATGCTGGAGAGCTAGTAGCAAATGACACAGGGTTTGTTTAAGCTGTCTTCTATGGAGATTAAAGAAAACTTTAAGTAACATTGCCGAGCCGGAAACTGTCTCATCTCCCCAAATTCAACTGGAAGACCGAGGCTAGCTTGACCAAACTGTCAGCTCACCTTGCAGTTAGCAACAGCGATAACCACCCCGTCTAAGAAATCAAAGCTGTTCAGGGCATTTTTGTTTATATCTCATTTTTTAATACCTGTTTACTTTGTTGAAGAATAATTATGTTGTATATGAAATGATAATGTAATAAATGTTCACAGTTATTGCAAATAAATAGACAGCTAGCCCAGTTAGCTTGAAAGTTGCCTCAGAAGTAGACCCTTATGCTGTTAGCTACAATAGCTAATCTACAGAGGGTTTACTTCTACATGTACTTTTCAGTCAGACTCAAACAAGTGATTCAAATGATTTATGTAAAATTGAACTTTATTTGGAAAAGTTCAAGAAGCTCACTCTGCTTGGCCCAATTTATGTTTGTTTGTTTTTTGGGGGGGTGTTTGCCAGAGTTGCAAATTCCCGAATCTGATTTTAAAAAATTGAATTTCCCTTGATAGTATCTGATGTTTCATAAAAATGATTACTTAATGACAATCCTCTTCAAAGCTGATACATTTTTATAAAACATAAGATTTTTATAAAATATTTATATACATTTAAAAAAGGTATTGCAACAACTTAGTGCCAAATGTACTGTTGTGAACAGAAACCGCCACAGTAGAGAGCTGTGGGGAACAAGATTACAAACTGTCAGGTCAAGTTCTCTGGAAAAAAAGGTCAGACAGTGGAGTCCAGAGTCTGCTCAGCATCGCAGGAGTTCATTATGAGGAAGAGGCGTTTGGAGAGCTCCGGACCCACCCGTCGAGTCGTGGAGGTGACGCCCTCTCCTCTGCGAATCAGAAGGTCCGACAGCAGGGAGATCTTCTCTCTGTCAGTCTTGCAAAGACTGTAAGCCTGTGGACAGACAGAGAAATATTCATTGTGAAGAAAGAAAAAGATATTGCATGCCAATATATTTGAGGATGTGTCTCTGAGAATACAGGTGTACATGTTTAGACCCAGATGTGATCTTTATCTTTTGGCTTTCATAGATGAGTCATGTCCTTGTTTGCTTGCTGTAGTTAAGTGAAATGCTGATTCACATAGGTACATGGCAAAACATTTATATGTTGTAAATCTATACATATATGTATACATTTGTATCTATAAGTTGTAGGATCTTCACTCGCATAGAAGCTGATTTTAAAACTCAGTGATGATGCTTTTTACAGTAAAACTAAAAAAAAGAACATAACAGAAAAAGCAGAAAATGTAAAAAGGAAAGGAAAGCAGAAATACAGCATTAAAGGGAGGTCAAAGACAAATAATATAAAGCACAATATCTCAAGGCTTGTCTACAAAAGTGAAGCCTGCCAGGGAGCAAACACAATGTGTCTGATTTTTAATGTTGACTTTAAAACAGACAATATGAACCTGCCTCGCGGTTTGTTCTGACTGTGCCCAATATACTGTATAACAATATATCACTTATTTATATCACAATGCAAGTAACAAGATAAATGTACAATCTTTACAACATACAACACTCTTTATCCTTAGACCCTGGGTTTAGATAAGGAAAAACTCCCCCCAAAAAACCTTTAATAGGTAAAAGGAGTCTCAGTTAGAGCTACAAGGTAAAGACCCCTCTTCAAGGACACAGTTGTCACAAATCAATTACATATCTGTCTGTCACATTTTTTGTTCAAACTGAATGTGGAGAGAAAAATATGTCTATAAAAGGAAAACTATCTTTTTATAATGTGAAAAGGAAAGCATTTTCTCTTTTTTTTTTTGTTATAGCAAAAAAAAGCAAGCAAGCAAATATTGTTTGGTCATGGCGGCAGCAATAGCCTGCAGTAAAAAGGAGCAGAGATGGTAACACTGATTAGTGTGTGAGCAGTGAGTATACCTTCTTGAGGAGCTGTGGGGAGGGATAAACTGCCAGGATGGCTGAGGCCATGTCTGGACTGACTCTGTTGAACTGTTGGATCTGTCTCTTCCACACCTGCAGCAGCCCTTTCCCAGCTTTATCCACCCGCTGCCCCCCCGCCCACTCACTCTCAAGGTAGAAAGAGAAGCCTGTCTTCTCCCTCTCTCGCCTGAGAACACAGAAGGGTATGGAATATTATTCTTTTATCTGGGAGGGAAAGCGTTCGGCAGAGTTGTAGAGGTACAATGGGTTCACTTACTTGAAAGGAGCCTCTGCAACCGCTTTGGTCGTCATGGTGATGTGATCCGAGAAATCCTTCCAGGTGGACAAGAAGCGAACTGCGATGCCAGTGTGCAGCTGGAGATGCACCACAGCCTGATGGGATATTAGAGGAAAGAAAGATGAGACACTATGAAAAAATAATCTCTTAAAAGACCTTTAATTTATCCCTGAAAACATACAAAGCCATTAATCTAAATGTTATGTTAGATGTTTGCTAATGTTAGCCATTTGTCCATTAATTAGAAAACTTAACTTAGAGGTCTAATTTATTTTGGAGCACAAATGATATTTTAAGTGATTCTTGGGTAGGGATGGGAGGATATAAGGTTTTATCTTATATTAAGATAATTTAATCATGGTGAATTTCCATTATCGGGATAGTCGTGAATATCCTCATGAGTGACTTGATAAAGCTGTCTAGCTCACTAACGTACAGTCCTATTGATTTCCTGATTTATTTTGAATTGCCATTTGTCACAAGGCCTGCATCTTTCCAGTCATTCGTTACCATGGCTGAAGGCTCAGAATTTCTCTGTTCTTCCCTAAATTATGAAAAATGCTGATGTACTTTCTACTACCTCTACCCACCACCTGACCCACCTCCTCTACTTCAACTCGCGACACCTCAGGCAGCACCTCCACTCCACCATTCTTCCTCCTTTTCTTCACTTGCTTCCCACCAGCCACGGCCTCTCGAAACTTCTTCTGGCTTTGAGACTTCTGGGACCTGGGGACAAAAAGTTCAGAATCTTTGTGTATTAAAGAACCAGAGTGTATGATTTAGTGCCATCTAGTGGTGAGGTTGCAGATTGCAACCAAATGAATACACCTCCCCTTCCAAGCGTGTAGGAGAACCAACAAACACTGCAGCATTAAACAACTTAAACCAACTCTGAGGTGAGAAAAAGAAAAGAGAACAGTAAATAATAAGAGAATAACTCCGTGCTCAGTCTGTTTGACCTCAAAAACCCTGCACCTGCTCAGTGTCTTGGGCAGCGATGGCTTTCCCTGGAGCTAACAGTGCAGCAGAGAGGCTGCTCTCCACTGCTGGAGACATGACGTTAACAAAGTGGAGCACTGCCACTCATTTCCTTATTCTCATACAGACAGGAAACTGTACGACACTTTCAAATTAATGAATTCATTAATTTATGCCGATAACTTTTGGTTTCAGACTATTTATCTTATCTACCAGTTATGTTTCATATATTCATCAGCATGGTAGGTCACAGATAAACAATGGAGATAATAAAACAGTTGTGTTGACACTGAAACCCTGTGTAGGCCTACTTTTTTTCCACAAAGAAAATTAATCAGGAATCAATAACAGCATCAGATCGATAAGTAGAATTGATAATTGGTATAAAATTTTAATAATTCCCATCACTAATTAAAACATACTTATGAATATTATAGTCCATTTCTGCTGAGTCCGTTCCGCTAGATGCCACTAAATCCTGCATAGTAAAGGCTGCTGTTCACACATATTTTTCACACTGTTGAGCAGCTGTGTTCTGGCAGACTCTGCTGACAGTGATCATGGCAACGTGTTTCTAAATGCTGGCCAGCAGCAGATGTGTTTAGGTTAGCTAACAGGATATCTGAGTGGCATTCCTTGTTGTTTTTTAACATTTCATCAAGTGCTATACTTCACACTCTTGTACACATTCACACATCAGCCTTCTCCACACAATCAATCTTCTACTGTCAGCCGCTGAGCAGAAGTTTTTAAGAGAGTGGACTCCTACTTATCTTTTCTCTTGTCTCATATGTTTCCAGCTCCACATTCAGATCCTAGTAGATGCTGCTGTCCTTCCCTACCTGAAGTATTTCTCCAGGTCGATGACCACCAGGCTGATGATCTTATCAGGGTGACGCCTCTGCTGTGCCTGCACCCAGGACGTCAGAGTGGGACCACAGTCTGACATGCCATGCCTCTCCTCCTGGGTTACAATAGATTGAAGTCTTTAGTAGGAGCCATCTTTTTCCTGATTGCAACACCCTAAAGTCCTTAGGTTAACCCTATCTACTGCCCTCTGAGCAACCTTCACCAGCAGTAACTGTTGTGTATATGAGACATGATGTAGTTGTTTGAAGGTGATATGTGATGCATATTGTGGTCATTTGTTTGTTGCCATTTAATAACCAGAATTGAATTCTTTCTATTTATTCTCACACTCATTTTTGTTGTAGCTCATATTTTTTAATGAACATCCTTCTACTTGCTTCTATTACTATTTTATGATGTCATTTTCTGCTGTGTTACTTTTCATACGCCTAAAGCTGCTCAGCTCTCACCTCAACTTTATTGTTACAACAATGACCCCATTTCCCCACCGCCATCATTAAACTTTCATCTGGTCTCATTTTGAAGCAGCGGGTTCAGACACTCTGTTGACACGCAGCAGCAGCAGCAGCAGCAGCAGCAGCAGCCAACACACACACCAACCTGAGTGTAGCTGTGGATCAGAGCGATGAAGTCATCAGCTGTCATCTGCATCACAACATGCGCCTCTGGTACACACGCTCCATCATCTGGCTGAGATACAGACGGGAGAGCATCAAGACATCACTCGTTGCTTTATTTTTCAGTTAAAAAAGTGGTGGTGAGACCCGTTCAGGATGGATTTATGTCTCTATGGGAGGTTGATTTAAACATTACGTGCTGGTCAGTCAGTTTAATCCAGTTTTTCACCGTCACAACAGTAATAATTACAGCCAAAATCACCTAACGTTCTTCAGATACTTAATGAAACTGAAGAAAATTTACAAATGTGAAGCATCTCTTTTCAGTGATTTCTACCCAGATGTATGAGTGTTTATTAAAGATGGAGGTCAGAGATAATGACATCTTCGCCCACCTGTAGAGGCTGTTTGCTTTATCCTGCTGGATGTCCACTACACACCATATCCTGTCATTTCCCCACGGTTGAAATCCAGAGGAGCACAGTGCAATATTTCATTCCCCACATCACCCTGTAATGTTTATCCCATCCAAATGCAGCTTTACTATAAGAGTACTTCATAGTGGAAGCTATTTAAAAGCATTCCTTTCTATGACACAGAATACAACTCATCTCTGCTGTAGTCTCATTTGTTTATGGCAATTACAGCAAGTGTCACAAGAAATTTGACAAGTATATATTCATGCATCACCTTTAAACAAAACAAGGCAATGGGAAAATTCTGTGTGTGTGTGTGTGTGTGTGTGTGTGTGTGTGTGTGTGTTATCACCTGTGCACAGGGAGTCTTCCTCATCCAGCTGACACTGCGTGGGAGGGGTTGTTTCTCTATGGCGCAGCTACAACCCAGAGCCTGCACTGACGCCAGCAGAGTCCCACCTCCTTCCAGCTGTAACAGAGCTGCAGACACAAACACAGTTACCTAAATAATGTCCACAATAAACTTCTATAATGCATTCAATGCATAAGGGGAAGTGCAGGGCTTTCTTTACAGTCTAATATAATCTATAATAAATGTATAGATAGCAACGAGACATGACTGAGTCCTTAGGGATTTTTTTCCCCATTTATGTACCAATATTTATTGTTTTCTCCCTGCTCCTTACCTGGGTCCACAACCACCACCATGTGCTTGATACACTCCTCTGGCCTCAGGGCCTTGGCAGCTTCTGCCAGAGCTTTCTTCTCTGCTTTCTGTCTCTCTTGTTCCTGCCTAAGCACCTCCTTGTCCTGCCGCTGTCTTTCCCTGGCTTGCTTCCTCCTCAGAGCCTCCTCCCTGGAGCCCTGGATCTCCTCCGCCGTACGCTTGGCAGGTTTCCTATTGGCAGAAGAGATGTCTGTGCTCCCCGTGCCAGAGAGCGGCTTTGGAAGGAGCCACCACTGAAGGGAAGCCGCCTCGTCTGGGCCATCCGAGGCTCTCTGGCTCTCTGTTCTCACCTGACGGGAGCTGAGCGGAAGCGGGGGCTCTGATTCTGGAAAGCCATCCTGGTGAGAGAGTTGTGAGCTGGCTAGATTGGATGGTAAACACTGCTCAGCATCTTTTCCATTAGTAATAGTGGAGGAGGTACTAATCACATTGTCTCGTCTCTGTTTGAGTCTCTGTGCCAGAGGGACATACGGTGCGTCGTCATCAGAATCACTAGTGATCATCATTACATCATCTGTACCCGCATTTCCCTTCACAAAGGCTGGCACAGAGGTGGCTCCTTCTTCTGCGTCAGAGTCATCCAGGTCGACCAAGTCTGCTTTCTCCCTGTGGCTCTGGGAGGCTTGGCTGAGGTGTCGACCGGGCTGGAGGAAGTCAAACACAGGCAACTCCTCTTCGAGGTCACTGCTGAAGTCACTGTAGCTGCCCATGTTCTTTCATGTCCAAACTGAAGTTACTGTACATGAGATATGAGGCAAGAATTATAGGTAACACTTTATTTTACAGGTCATTTAATTTTATAAAAATTTAAATGTAATTTGCAGGTATTTAATGGTTCATTTTACAGGAAGGGTGGTGCAATTTGGTACAAATTATCAGAAAAAATGGCAAAACGTTACGTTGTCATTATATTTTGGTTCCTAGTTCTTAATTAGCAAAAAAAAAAATTAATAAATTAGACTCCTAACAATTTAACTGACAAAAAATACTTCATTTGTATTAGTACTGGCACATTAGATTCGTTATTAAAAACTCTCTAATGAGCACATTTCCCACATACTACCAAATGACATATCCCTTTCACAAAAATGTCCTAAGAATGAACAGATACACATCAGCTACTTTTAGGAAATTGTTGAAAAAATTTTGGAAAAAACTACATATGAAACTACAACCCAAACTACTTAACTTTTGTTTCCATTTTTCTTATAACTTGTACCAAACTGCTCCACCCTCCTGTAAAATATCCTAAAAATTAACCATTAAATACCTGAAAATACCTGCATTACACTGAAAATGTAGTATATAGCCTAATATAGTACAGTATATGGTAAAATTTAGTATACAATTAAGGGACCTGTAAAATTATTTGTTAAATGTATGTTCCTGGCTCATACAGCCAGTTCCTGGCTCCAAAAGTGCCTTTCCTTCTGCTAACAGAAACTGCACCAAGCCTCATTCACCAATCTGTCAAATTTGGATTTTTTGTTTATTAGCGAGTAAACACACACCAACCAGCCCATGACATAAAGCCTCTCAACAGGTGTAGGTATTCTGGTCAGTTCGGCATACAGATAATCCACCATGCAGAATGTATTTCAATATAATTGCAGTTTTATAATCGGTGCACACTGCTGGTTGCCTCCCACCGCTGTTAAAAGATGTGAAGACAAATTACAGAAGTCGCTTATGTTAGTAGCAGAATTGGTTGGTGCTTTGTAAATTAGTGAATATAACGTACTCTAGCTTTGACAAACTGAACTGAACTGAAAAATAAATCACTTTTTAAATTGAGTTTGGCAAAGCAATGAGAGGTCAATGTTCTCTCAGCGACTACAGACATGATTCAAACCACTAACCTTAATGGAAATTAGCAGACATTCGTTAGCTGGAAGCGATTTACTACTGTGGTTTGCGTACTCACTTTCTTCGAAATCTCGCATACAGTTAATTAAAAAGCTAGATATGTAGGTAAATACTAGCTACTTGCACTAGCTAGGGATCATTTACTTAGATCGACGAAGACAATGTAAACTCTCGTCTTTCTGTTGGGAACAAAACTCATTTGATTTCCCCGGGTTGTAAGGTAGTGTTGCATTCAGGTTTACTGGACGAGCGACTTTTCCTCTGTACTTGCGTTGTCCACATTTAACACATACATACACACACAAAGCACTGCGTAAGTGACATGATTGAGCTTATTTTATTGAAATGAACCTTAAGGTAATATTAACCATTAACAGCAATTAAATGTATTTGTGTATTGCAACATAACATTTTATAAGTTATAAACACAATGTAGGTTTTCAGGCTAATATTTGATCCAGACACGCCTATAAATCCCAATTCATTTTTATTTTTTAAATTTCACAGTCGGGTTTTTTTTAATTACTGAGGTGACATGAATGTTACTTTTGATGCCATTTGGCTGTCAATTAAGGAGCTATGATGAATAGTGTGTTCAGTGGGTTCAGTGTGTTATTACGGTCTACCAGCTTTTTTTGGAAAACCTGAATACAGCAGATATCCGGATGTGACGCAGATACTAGGGGACACATCGTTGAAGATGGCAACGCTGGCGTCCTTGATGCTCAAGCCCAGAGCAGGTATCAAGTATCTAAATGAGTATTTTACAAATTATTCACGAGTTTATTAATTGCGTATGAACACGTTGAATTAATTCCCAGCAGTTCTGTGCTTACTGTAAACACACGTTTGAAACAAGAGGTGTTTTACATGCTAAAGTAGCTAGCTGTACTAGCTGGTCGAAGTGTAGTTAGTTAACTGAATGTCAAAGATACTGATGCAGCTGTAAAAGAAAAACACAAGAATCATTTGTGCTTTACAAGTTATCCCTTAATGTAATAAAAGCATGCTTATAAACATGCAATAAACCAGTTTAGACGTTTGTAGTAAATTACTGACGTTTCTTTAACATGTGACACACCAAGCTGTACTTTAATTTATGACAATACAAGCTCATTTCACTGTACCCGATGCTACCTCCCATGTATTTCGTTGGAAAAATACACTATGACATAATAAAAGTCTTAATAATTCAATGTGTTTAATTGGGAGTTTCCATCAAATAAGTAAGACCTTTCTAAATCGGTCAGATTTGAATGGAGTTTGGTGTGCTGTCATTAGCTACAGTACATATGAGCCGGAACTGCATGGTTATATGAGTTTGCATGAATTTCTCTGTGTTGCTGGTTTCAGGGCTGTTGGTACCTGGTCAGTCGTCTCTCCTGGACTCTGTGAGGTTTGCATCTAAGAAGGCAGGTGGCAGCAGTAAGAACTTAGGAGGAAAGAGTGCTGGCCGGAGATATGGCTTCAAGAAACAGGATGGTAATTCTAAAAGTGATTTTTATTTCAGTCCTCATAGGTGCTGTAACTATGCTTCCTCAACCGTTTATTTAAGATCATTTAATCCAAGTAACAGCTTTGTATTGCTCAGATATATGTAATGTTTTCATTTTCAAACTACAGTGGTTTCTGATGCACAGCATAAGATAAGAGTAGACTCATGTAAACAGTTGTAGGGCTGCAATATAATTTCCCACAGTACAAGATGACGTTTTTAAATGTCTTTTGTTTTCCAATCATCAGTCCAAAACCAAAAGATATTGAGTTTACTATCATGAATGACAAAGAAAGTTTTGGTACCACCAAATGTTTGGCATTTTCACTTGACTAAAACAAGTAATTAAAATAGGCAGCGATAAATATTCTGTTGATCGATTAATCAACTAATCGTTGTAGCTCTAAAATGATTATTATAACATCACTGAAGACTTGTGGCAATGTTTTCATTGATTATTAATGCTTCGATACATTTGATAATGAATATTTGGACTTGACTAGTTCTAGTTCTCTTAACTAGTTTGGACTAATTCCTCCTGAGCAGCAGTAGAACAATAAGTGCACCTTAAGTTATGGGTTGTTAAGTTCCTGTTGTGGAAAAGGCCTCTAACTGATCTGTCAATGGGAATATTAAATCTAGATACATCATAGCATTGAATTTAAGTGATCTAACGATTCTTTTCATCTGTTTACAAGGAAACTTTGTCCATGCTGGTAACATCCTTGCAACACAGAGGCTGATGAGGTATCACCCAGGAGCTCATGTACGTATACATTGACTTGGACTCTCTGATTTAAAATGTTGATCTGATGTGATTTGAGACTTAAATGTACACTTCTCCTCTCCTCTCTCCCTGTCCTGCAGGTGGGGATTGGAACCAATAAGACGCTATTCGCTCTGGAGGACGGTTACGTCAGGTTCACCAAGGAGGTCTACGTCCCAGCACCACGCAGCCCGGAGGCCACCCAGGTCATCACCAAGCTGCCAAAAGGAGCTGTGCTCTACAAGACCTTCATCAACGTGATGCCAGTCAAACAGGAGGGGAAGTTTAAACTGGTGGACATGGTCTGAAAGTGACTGGACTGAACTGGACTGGATTAGTAAGTAATTCTTTGTCAGGATGAAGCAGGATTTGGTTTGGTGAAAAGACATCACATGCATCCTGGAGGACTTTGGCAGCTTTGACTGATATCAGGTGATTTCACTGATGAACACACCTTCAAGCAGACTCTCAGCCTCTCCTCTCCTGCCCATGTGACACTTAAGAAACATAATATACTGTGTTGGTTAATAAAGATTTTTTATGTGTATGTCTTCATGTTTAATTACTTGGGGGTTTTGTCCTGAGTATTATGTGTTATATTGGTCAGTGGTGGAAGAAATATTCAGATTATTTACTTAAATAAGACTAGTGATGCAACAAAGTAAAAATACCCCATTAGTAGTAAAAGTCCTGCATTCAAAGTCTCATTTAAAAAGGTCTGTAAGTATTATCATCAAAACGTAGTTAAAAGTAACACAGGTAAAATATGTCATTGTGCCCCTTTCATGTTTAATATTTTTTAGGATTGTTGTCATTTATCCATTCATGTTTGAGTGGCATTTTTGTTGCAGCTGGTAGACATAGTGACCACTTTATATGGTGCTGTTGGGCAGTTTAATCTGCAAATAATCTCAGTCTTATGAAGATGTTTCTGTCTATAATTCAGTCCTAAAAACTTTATTTTACATTGCAGAAAGAATATCTCTATATGTTTTCAATTTAAATGAACTTGTTTAAAGACTGTTATAGAAATGAGTGTTATTGTGAAACAATAAAGAATAACGCCGGTTGTGGCACTAGTATTATGAAAAAGTTGATTTTTAAAGTCTTTAAACAAGCTGATATGAATTGTAAACTGCTCGACATATTCCCACTAGCAGATTTCACTTTTTCTAAAAAAATAAAACTTATAGGATTCAATTAGAGTGAAATGACTTGATAAGTGGACAGAGCAATGCATTATGTTTAAGCTTATCATATGTTTTGTGTGAAAATTAATCAGAAAAATATGCAAAGTAACTATAGCTGTCAAATAAATATAGTGGAGCATAAAGTTGCATCAAATGGAAATACCTCTAAACTGTACTTGACCAAATGTACTTAGATACATTCCACCACTGATACTGGTGTTCACCTAAATGTTGGTAATTGCTCTAAGGCCCAGTAAACTAACAGCAAGGGTATCCCCCATCAGCCACTATTATCTGCCAAAGTGTGATGTGTATGGGGCTGCCCTGAACAAAAGGACCACACACCAATTGGAAGTTTATTCTTTAAAAAAATCTGAAGTCAATTTATTCAACAACTATTTAGGTTGTTTGCTTATGTTGCCACGGAGATGTTAGTGTCAGTCAAATCCGATTAAACCCTACAGTCCTGTTTTAGCAGATTTTCATTTTTGAGAGTAAAACTAATGTTAAACAGCAATTGTGAGAAGAATTGTTTCTTCTTTAGTGACATATTTAATGTAAACAAGTAGTAATTGAGATTTGAAACCAAGTTTTCAAGTACTTTAATAATACTTTAATAATAATAATAGTGCAATACCAATGCTACTTTTTGAACAGTTGGAAGAGTGTAGTACCAACATTGACCACAAGATGTTGCCAGATCCCTACAAATTGACAATCCTATGGGGATTTTTAATTATTTATGTAAAAAGATTAAAGTATGAGAATTTTCTCAATCCACAAAGGAATATGCATAAAAAAAATCAAAATCATCAGAGTTGAACAGTGACATATTGCAGCTCTGTTTCTTGATTGCTTAGTCAGCTGGGTATAAATAAAACCTTGATGACTAGCAGTCTTTCTTACCCCGGCTTATTCACAACCTTTACTTCAACCCCTTTTGTGATGCCATTGTTATTCAAGTCTTATCAAACCACATCCACACAATCTGGGTAAAGCAGATTTTTGTGTTTAAGCGTAAAACTATTTGAAATTTATCACTAAGGAAGGATTTTTTTCCTCACTGTACCTGGAGAAAAAAAACAGCGCAATACCAAAACTGACCACAACATGTCGCACAATCACTCCCATGTTGTGTGCTCCAGTCAGCATCAGGATTGGTGTCCAGATTGCACACTGATACTGCAGGTCTGTTTCCTCATATATTGGATTTATGATGCAAGTAGTAAAAAAAAAAAAAACCTAAATGGAAATAAAAGAAAAGTGTTTCCTGAAGTCTGTGAATGCTCAGTTTGGAAAAACTAAATCTTCCTCAGTCAGGCATTGCTCTTCATTTGGATACTCATTTGACTGCTTATAAGCGAGATATTTTGTCAGCAGTTCTTTGGAAGAACTTTCAACAGAAATCAAGAGATAAATGAGAACCGTTGTATTTCAGAGGCTTGTGGTATGCAGCGGGAGTGTGAGTAACGCCTGGTACACTGTATGGGAGTTGGTCATGAAGCAGAACAAATGATGGATATGAGGAGTTCGTAGACGTGGAGTTCTTATTCTTAAATGGTGGAGGGTAAATCGCTTGTGGATGATTGTGGGTCACTGTACACTCCACTGCCTGACTGGATAATGGACCAGGGATAAACTAAAGGGTATTTTTATAAGTTTAAGCATTTGGATTTTATGGTATTTCCTTTACTGTTAACTCGTAATAAAAAACAAATGAGTCATGAAGTTACTGAACAGCCACTGGCTGTTGTGTAAGATACGCATTCTTGGTTCTCAGTGCAGGCCAGCATCAGTGCACGTCATGCTCAATGGATGCACAAACAAGTACAATTTTCGACAAGTCTCCCAGATGCTTCCTGGTTGTGGTGGGTTTCTGTCCTCTGTTAGTGTTTGATCTGGGTTAAAGAGTAACCCCGTGGTGTCATGCTTTGTCTCTCAAATGCGAACAGTCATTGGTGAGGTGTGTCAGGCTCAACAGAGTTACTGTTTAACAATGCCTGGACTCGCCAGAGGGACCTCTTCCACAGTGGAACCTTTAGATTTTTTTTTAACCTAATTCAGCCAATATGTTTACTGACTTTGGTGATCCCCCGACTTTCCTCTAGTCCAACCTCTTTGGTTTTTAGTGAAATGTCTTGACTACCATTAGCTCCATTACCATGGAATGTGTTACAGATATCCATGGTGCCCAGAGGATGGATCATAGGGATTTTGCTGATTCCTTCTTATAAGTTTTCACTTATCTAGTGAAATGTCTCAACATCTACTGGATAGCACTGAAAGAAAATTTGTAGAGGGATTCAAGACTCCCAGATAGTGTGTCCTAAAGACTTTGGTGTTCCCCTGACTTTTCATTTAGTGCCACCATGAGGTTGATATTTATGGTTTTGAGTGAAATGACTTGACAACTATTGGATTAATTGCCATCAAATTTGGTTCACATGTAAATTGTAATAACTTTGATCTCTTTACTTTTCATCTTGGTCATCATCAGGTCAAAATTTCACTTAGTCTAATACTTTGGTTTATGACACTAAACATAAGCATAATAACACTGTCATTTTTAGCATGTGAGTGTGCTCATGTTAGCATTTAGCTCAAAACCCCACTGTTCCTACGTACAGCTTCACAGAACTGCTAGCATGGCTAAAGTCTTAGCTTTGTTACAGACTAAATATCAGGTATCAGTTCACCAAGATCAACCACCTCCAGTATAAGGGTTTTTCTGTGACTATACAGAAAACAGTCTGTTCCTTTTTTTCTTAAATTTTACCGTTGCAGTGATTATTAATCCTAAAAGAATTAGATTTTATATGGTGTCAGTGGACAGCTTTAGCACCCCATGATGGTCTAAATGTGTTTTCAGAGGTTTCTAGACCCTTATAAAAGTAAAAGTCTGATGGAGACACTGAACATTTGGGATTTAATTGGTATAAATTCTGGTAAAGTCAAGGGCATTGAATATTAGGTTTCAATTTAAAAAAATCCTCATAAGTCACTAAAGAATCACATTTGTCAAACTTTTGAATACATCCCCCCATTATGCCATTCTTGGAAAAACACAATGTGATTCCTGCCAGTAACTGCATGGACAATGTAGAGTATGTCAGTCTCACCCTTGGGGAGAGTACAGCTTGAGTCAGAGTCATTATCATGAGAATACTTTCAAACAGAATCACAGGGATCTATCAACAGATCTGCCTCAAAGCACAAGCATTCCCGAAACTCTTTTCTTGTCCCTGGTGGCATCACTTGTTTGGCTCTAACAACAGTAACGCTCCTCCTCATGCTGTGGCTTGGCAATGAACTCTAGACCCATCAGAGAGCTCTGTGCTGGTCAGTAAGAGGAGGAAATCCCTGGAGTGGTGTGGATGGTTGACTAGGATTGTATGTGCCATCACTGAGTTGTGAGGAACGATCCTGTGTGTGGACTGACAGGTTAACATCCAGAGACTGCAGATCTGCGGGTGAAATGTCAAGGGACTGCCGAAGGGTTTCTTCATACGTTGGTGGAAGCTTGATGGGGGTGTGACAAAAGAAATATTACAATATAACATATTTAAAGCCGATTGTACACAAGAAGGTCAATTTACTAGTCAGGGACAATCTAACAAAAATATGCTTTTTGTGGCACTATGGGTAATGTTAGCTGAAGCACGCTAATATCTGTGATTTGTTCAGCAATTCAAATAGGTTTGGTGTTGTGCTCACTGACGGCAATTTCTGCCAGTTAGAGGAAAAAAATCCACCAATCAGAACTTTGTAGGCAATATTAAGAATCTGGACATCATCTTCTGTAGCTAACTAGCAATGGAAAGTTCCTCCACCCTTAACTCAAGCTAAATCATCAATGTTATGATGTATTATTCTTGAAAACTTGTGATTTGATTCCACCAATTATCAACCAAGGTATCAACATTTTGAGAACTTTATAATTAGCCAGTTTAGCTTAAAGTCTGAAAGTAGGGGGCACAGCCAGCCTGGCTCTGTCAAAAGTTAAAAAATACACCTACCATCACCTTTTTAAGCTAATTGACACTTTGTATGAGGTTGTTTTAATATGTACTCAAACAGAAATATACAAATGACAGTTCTTGGTTTTGGGAGAGTTACATGCTTGAACTATTTATTTGTGTACAACAGCCCGGCGCAGTTACTTCCCACCAGTTAGTAGGGTTCTTTTTTTAACTCTAAGCCATGATAGCTGTTTCTCCCTGTTTCTAGCCTTTATGCTAAGCTAGGATAGCCTCCTGGTTCCAGCTCTGTACTTAACACACAGACATGACAGTTGTGTTGATCTTTTCATCTCACTCCGGGAAAGAAAGCAAATATGAAGGTGAAAGAACTCAGTCAGAACTGAAGAAGCCTTATGGACAAGAGGCGAATTATCCTTGACTTATATTAAGCAAAAAAACATATTCCCCAAAATGTGAACTATTCCTTTTAATTTTTTTGGTGTTAGTGAAGTGACATGAATGTATTACACATTTTGCTGGGTAAATTATATTATATCCCTCAGATTCCCTAATTTTTACAGAGCCACATACCAACAGTGACACAGTCCATAGCACTCTGTATGCTCACCTCATCATGGCAGTTACTGAGGCCAAAACGGTGTGCAATCATATTGTGGATGTGTCTCTGTCTGTCCCTCTTACGGACGCTCTCGTAGGTAGGCAGCCGCGGCAGAGGCCTGCCCAAGTGATAGTCATTTGGCATCCCTATGATAAACACTCTTCCAGGAAGCTAAATTACACACACACACACACACACACACACACACACATCAACAAATGTTCTGATAAGAGATATCTAACAGTTACACAAAATGCATTTCAAATATTTGCACTGAGTGCATTTCATCAGCTCCTGAAATTGTGATGTTACACTTTTTACCTGTGGTCCAAGAGCTCCTTGGTTCATGGTAGCACTGTGCTCATTATGGGCAATGCCAATCAAAGAGTGCCTGCTGTGATAGTGTGGAGAATTGTCCTGGGAGGAGAGATCATCAGGGACCAGTTATAGTTTTTAATTTTTCATTTTTATTTTAAGTAATAGTTTTGGTTAAGGCACTCTATATTGTAACACTGCTGTAAGTAATACATTAAGGACAGAGTTCATGGCAATTTGATTCCATTCAACATTTACAGCAACTCAACAGTCATTTCACTCAGAGTACTTTATATTTCACCAGTGTAACAATTCGTATCAATTCATGTCCAATTTCCATACTCCATACTAATTGCATACAGAATACCAATCTGAATAGCATACTGTTTTATGCTGTTAGTGTACCAAAATGTATTATACAGTGCTTGCACCATCAAATGTCAAACTTGAACTGTAGAATGTAGATGGAAATTACACTAAGACAAATGTTTTTGCAAAACTTTAATAACTTTTTTTCCTGAGTTGTTTCCCTACTATCCACAATTAATTTTAATTATTTCCAGCTGTGAGCACTTCCTCAATTTCCTTTGTGCAGTGCATTTTGGGAAAGTAGTGTCCATCAACAACATATTCAGCCATCAAGGGTTTTTAGTATGCATACTGAGTGTTTTGAGTTCGCATAGTTTTGTCACCTTCTGTATGGGAGATTTAAAATGCCTACATGAAAGTAAATCAAAGAAATTTAGTGGAAAATAATGCACAGTTATATGTATTTCCTTCCCTTCCCTTCCAGGAAGCTAAATTACACACACACACACACACACACACACACACACACACAAACACACATATCAACAAATGTTCTGATAAGAAATATCTAACAGTTACACAAAATGCATTTTAAATATTTGCACTGAGTGCATTTCATCAGCTCCTGAAATTGTGATGTTACACTTTTTACCTGTGGTCCAAGAGCTCCTTGGTTCATGGTAGCACTGTGCTCATTATGGGCAATGCCAATCAAAGAGTGCCTGCTGTGATAGTGTGGAGAATTGTCCTGGGAGGAGAGATCATCAGGGACCAGTTATAGTTTTTAATTTTTCATTTTTATTTTAAGTAACAGTTTTGGTTAAGGCACTCTATATTGTTACACTGCTGTAAGTAATACATTAAGGACAGAGTTCATGGCAATTTGTCCATTTGCCATCAACAACATATTCAGCCATCAAGGGTTTTTAGTATGCATACTGAGTGTTTTGAGTTCACATAGTTTTGTCACCTTCTGTATGGGAGATTTAAAATGCCTACATGAAAGTAAATCAAAGAAATTTAGTGGAAAATAATGCACAGTTATATGTATTTCCTTTTTATGCATGCATTTACTGTTTCATACTTTAAATGAAAAAAAAAACGTGTTAAAATGGCAACAATTACCTTTTTGTCTTTAATAACCAACTTAACTGTTTTTCATTGTGACATGACTTTTCCATGCCTCATTTCAATCAAATCATAGCACAAAAAAGTGAAGCGCATTTCAATCAAAAACTATTCATTCAGACAAAAAGCTAAATTATTGACCTTTTACATATGTTAATTTAATAATGTCACAGTAATATGGATATATAAAAAGTACATACAAATACATATTACAATGTGTATTGTTTTTTTTTTTACTTTATTTCTTTGTTTGATTTGTTTTTATTTAGGTGTTTTGAATCTTCCATAGTTTTTGACCACGACCTTTTTCCTCCTTAATCTGAATCTATAATGCTCAGAGGAGCTAATGATGTAGGCCAAGAAATAAGGCCACCTAGATCCTGGATTCTTGACTTCTCTGGTGGTAATATGATATGATCTATGATAATGATGTGCCTATTAATTCTCTTTTTTCGTGGTCAGCTCTGGGCTAGGCTGAATTACCAAATGGGATACTGCTCCAGGGCCCCAAATCCCCAGAGGTTGGTTTTGGTCATTTCATTAAGTACAAATTCACAATATCACTATATCAGCAAATGTTTGCCCTGGGGCCCTGAGCAGGTGAATCCGGCCACGTCTACCCCTATACTGGTTTATTGGTTCTCTTTTGCTTCTTTTGTAAACTCATAGGCATGTTTGTAGTGAATGCCCCAAACATAATATTAAATCTAATAAAAAATTGTCAAAAAAGTCTCTCTGTGTTGTAGATGGTAGGTCTTACTGTATAGTGTTCTGTTCTGTGAGGCTTGAATCTGCAGCAGAGAGGATCTTTTCTGTAGAGCACCACCACCAGCATTAGGATCATTATACAAAATACTATACAGGCCACTGAAGTGGAAGAGAGACACAGAGAATGGTTACTGCCTCAGGAGGAGAAATGTAACAGTGGACTATACAAAACATGTTATAGTGCAGAAAGCCAGTAGGGGAAGATGGGGGCAGATGTCCCATTGCATATAACTGGACACCAAATACCAGTGAAATGAGTGTCTATGTATCGCCCACATGTAGTAAGGGTTGCCATTTAAAAATGTCTATCTTATCTTACAAAGAGACAGTTTTTTGGGTTGCTAATTTTTCCTCAGTGATATTTAAGGATGTGTGTGTTTTCACTGTTTAGAAAGGTACACACATAAAATAAGTTTGGTCATTCAGGCAAGAGATTTGCATAGAAAACTTGTTACTCATTTATTTGAAAAAAATATATAAAATGTGAAAAATGCATACCTGCAGTAAGATGCCCCAGTAGTTTGGGGGCAAAATTCCATGGAGCACCTCACTCATATTTTTCTATTTAGTCTGATTTTTGTTAATGTATAAAGTAAATAAAATACACAAATATAATTAAAATAATGATTATATTATATCTTCATGAAAGGATGAGAAGTTAACTGATAGTGCTATGAGGCTGTTTGCTATATCGAAACCTATTGCTGTATACAGTACAAAATAAATAAGAATATGAATAAATGTAGAAGATTATTAAATAAATAAACACATACACTGTAAAATGATTTAACAAATTATTAAAACTCAACCCATTACCTTATAATGTCACTTTTCAGGACAGTGCCCAAATGCAGGCTCACTCACTATCAGCTAGTTTGCGAGATCCTGACAGAGTTGTGCATCTTTCTTTGAGGAGCAACTTTAGAATCACAACACTGCAGAGAAAACCCGGAAACCAGCTAGCTGCTACTACTGACACTGGCTCTTAATTCTGCTAATGAGTAATAATCCAAGGTCAAGGTCACAAGACATGCTAGTTAACTGGATAGTTAGGTAGCATGTAGCCTTAATATGCTAAATATAAGGATAGGGTTAGTGGTTGGTTGATTCAGAATTATGTTGGCATTTTTGTTGCCGTGTAGAGCAGTTGGCTGAATCTGGAAGCAGCTGATGAAATTGTGATTGGCAGAGAATTGAGAGGATTGGTGACATGAAATAAAAACAGACTTTTTGAAATAAAAAAATCTATATTGAAATAAAAATGAACAACAATAAAACCCCATTCATGTGAAAATAAGAATGATGAAATAACTTCAAATTCATGAGTTGAGTTTTCATAATTAATTGAATAATTTCACAATTTACTGGTTCATTTAAATATTTAACACTATTATTAATATGCTATATAAATTAATATGCTCCATTTTTAAAAGATTGACTCAATGTAAAAAAAGAATACATTAAATACATTACATTTTGGCAATAGCTAAAACTATTGAGGCACATCTCCCCCCACATCTATTATTAGTGATGTAGGCTCATGGTAAATACAAATGTGTATACAACTGAGTCTAAGAAAAATCAATCAAATCAGCAGAGGACATGAAGTTTTTCCTCACTGTTTACATCAGTTTAGGACAGAATGTAAAATGAAGATTAACGTGAGTCTAAGTAACAGTAAGTGGTGTACTCACCTGAAGCCACAATGACAGTCATTGGATCTGGTGCCATTGGAGGAATCTCTCTCGCAGTCGGAGTGGGAATAGACATTAAACTTTTTGTTTCTTAAGTCATACAGACTTAAAAAAAAAAAAAAAATCAGTCAAGCTGCAAGAAAACCGCTGACTCTCTGGATTTGTTTCCTTGACTTTCAAAACTCCTGAACACCAGAATTAACTAGCAGGTAAATATTAACACCATGTCAGAAGAGCGTTTGTCTTCCCGGCACAAATGACTCACCTCAAACTGCCCTGTCCTCACTCATTCCAGAGAAAAAAAGACAGAGGAAAACCATCTGCAAACACGACTCTAGTGCAAACTCTGGTGGAAGTCAATGGAGACACACCTGACCTGTTAGACTTCCTTAAAATAACATTCATATTTAATAATAAGCACAATAAGGTCATTAAAATCACTACTACACTCACTAAATCAGTGTCCTGAATCCAAAATAAGAAGAAATAGTAGCCTACAGAAGTAAAATGTACCAAAGTATCAAAACAGAACGCCTCCTGTCAGAGTTGTATTACAGTATACAGTATATTAAACCAACTGGATTATGATTATTGGTGCATATGTGTAGACTTTGCATGTTGTTAGACAATTTGATGTAATTCACCATAATTTATAAAATGATAATGTATGTAAAATTTCAATAGATGTTATAATAACAATGTAGTGGAGTAAAAAGCACATTTGCCCCTGAAGTTTATTAATTCAAAATGTTTCACTCCTCCCTCAAGGGACAATTTGAGATAAGAGAGTTTCCAAAAGTACATATACAGTTCATTCACACACACAAAGACAATCTAAAAATACAAATATTAATAAACAATGTTAGAAATAGTTGAAATACACAGGGATAAATGGCAGTATCCAACACCACAAAAGCACACATTATGTCTAAATTTGCTTCTGGAATAAAACCTTCCTAAAAAACATTCCTGCTGGCATCAGGTTCAAGTAGTCATAGAGGACATCATTAATAATCTTATATGCTTATTTTAGGACTTGTTCAGTATTGAGTATTGTACTATGAATCTTTGTGTTTCACCAATCATTTTAGAGCTGAGGTTAACAACATCTACTAACAAGGGATGTAAACCAGCAGATAAATGAAAAGATTAACTGCTGGACACAAGATGTCTTCTACTTCATTGTAAAGGAGGCTTCAAGTTTCCATACACACTTGTATTAGTTGCATACTGGACCAGGATTGGCTTCTAAACTAGTTGTGATGTCACAAATCCTGCTCATAGGCCGCCCCTTAAAATATTTTCTGAGAAACTTTCCACTTTCAGCAGATGAATGTGAAAACAAACTCTGCACATATATATGCAGAGTGATGTATACATCTTTCTGCACCGCCAAGCTCAAACATCACACTGTAGGAACAATAAGTAACACACATTTCTGAGTGGAGGGGGACTTTAATGAGGGAGAAGTAGAAGATGCCATTTTAAGAATTTTAATGTGCAAATTGTGCTTTTTTGTGGTTTCAGACATCCATTATTATTCCAAGCAGAGTACTTGTATATGTCTTAAAATATGTCTGGAGGGGATCTTCAAGCACAGTACTTGAGTAAACATTGCGCCACTAGATTTAAGTCACAAAAACCAGGAATTCATGTGAGACTTGACATAACTGAAAGCAAAAATGTCAGAGGTTCATGTTTCGATGTGGTAAAATTGTGGACCAATAAAAAAAATGTTAAAAATGTGGAAACTAAGGAAAAACATCAAAATGTAGAAAGCAAACTTAATAGTCTGTCATTTTCAGGGGTAGAAAGTAACTAAGTACATTTACTCAAGTACTATATTTAAGAACTTCCCATGATGCTCTGAGCTCCTCTCTCCTCTTCCTCCTCTCCATCTGTATGCATTCATGTACCATCAATGCATGTTACCAACTTGGCTTCTTCCCCAGAGTTTTTTGTGCTTTCTCATCTCGCAGGAAACCCTGGGTTGCAGGCCAAGCCTTCGCAGTCCTTATTGTTATTGTTGTGATTGTTGTTATTCTCTCTCTCTTGTACTTTCTACTCCACTACATTTATTTGACAGCTTTAGTTACTTTTCAGATGAAGATTTGACACAATGGATAATATAACAAGCTTTTAAAATACAACACAGTGTTAAAGATGAAACCAGTGGTTTCCAACCTTTTTGGCTTTTGACGTTTTACAAAAAGCAGTGTGTAGTCGAGGTCACATTTCACATGTCTATGAGTTGTTAACAGCTTCAACACATAGTGATTTTTCCCTCTAAACTTCTCACATGATTTCATTTTAACAGATGTTCAAATGATCCAATATTTCAGCAAAAATCAAAGATTAGAGAAAAAGTCAAAAAACTGAAAACAGATTTGTGTATCAAAACTTTGTTTTTTCGTCTTTCTTCTCCCATCAATCATCTCACAACCCCTCAGATATCTGGTGACCCTTTGTAGGGGCCCAAACCCTAGGTTGGGAACCACTGGACTGAGCTAGCTAAAGTAGTTAAAACTAGCTCCACCTCCAGCAGCTACAACAGTAACATGCTGCTCTAACACTGATGCTTCAGTATTAATAATCTAATGATGTCATATATAATAATATATCAGTCAGAGAGACCAAACCACTACTTTTACTGCAATACTGTAACTACATCAAGCTGATAATACTTATGTACTTTTACTGTAGTAGGATTTTTCATGCAGGACTTTTACTTGTAATGGAGTATTTTTACATTGAGGTATTGCTAATTTTACTTAAGTAAAAGATCTGAGTACTTCTTTCACCACTAGTCATTTTAATAGTCTCTATTCAGGGACCTGAAAGACTTAAAACAGCTCCTTCATCCTCATCCTCACCCCCTCATCTGTCTCATTTCCTCCTATCCTCCAGATCCTCAGTCTTCACCTCCTCTCAGTGTCTGCTCAGTCTCTCCATCCTCCTCATGCTCCCGTCACACCCCCACCTTTGCATTGTATTCTGCGTGGTGTGGGTGATCGATCACGACATGCCTTTTAAATGTGATGTGATGTAGGCAGGATCCCGCAGACTGTGATTCACTCCAAAAGGAGGAGCTTACTGAGGAGCGTGAGGCGCTCGGAGGACTGGATGCACGGAGAGAGTTTGTGCGTGCTTGGTCAGCTTTTATTCACCGCACCGGGTCTTCTGTTGTAAAAACGCACAGGGGAAGACGACAGGATGGAGCGAATGGAGTCGATGGAGCCGATCTCGGTTTACTACACCACGGATTACCCGGAGATCCATCCTGATAGCGCCTACGGATCAACAGAGACTACCGACTGCCAAGCAAAGACTCCCCCCGTTCCGGTATATGACGAAGAGTTAGTGCACAAGGTATGACTGTTTGGTTCTAATAATACAACAGTTTTTAAATCCAGGAACTGTTTACAAATCCGTTTAGTTTTAGTTTTTTGAGAATAAAATTTTAACTTTGCAATACTGCTTTTTATACATATTTTGTTCTATCTACTTTTCCTTGCTATTCATTTATTTATTGGTCATCTGAAAGGAAATGTCTCTGAAGTACCCGGGTCCTCCAGCCGGACCCGGTTTGCGCTCTCCATGGTGCTGATCTTTAGTTGGACGCAGCTCTGCTTGGTCCGTTTCCAGTTTTGTGACGTGTCAAATCAACTCATTGGTGCTTTAGAGTGGAATGAAGCTTTAAAAGAGGTCACTTCCTGTCCGGAGTACTCTTGAGCAACACATTGAGTCTCTCCCCCGATATGTCTCCCTGTTAAAATGTTAATAATATCCAATTCCCAGGGTCATAGCCAGAAATACTCAGTCCAAGTGCCAACGCCAACACAATTTTTATATTTCATCTTTCATTTATTCTATTAACTGTTTATTCATATGTTTTCTATAACTTTTATTGCTCAACATTATTCTCCTAAAGGTAGTCACATTTCAATATACTGATCCCCAACATACTGGAAATATCCAGCATGTGTTTGTTCATTAAACCGTAGTCTCTCCAGGTTTCCAAATTGTAGCTGAATAGAGTGTAAAGTAGAATGAAATGTAAATGAAATGTCATGAAATGTAAAATACAAGTAAACGTATTTGTTCATGTGCCTGATCTGCTACTTCAGCTATACTGACTGGTGCATCGATCTACATGGCCCAAGTTCAGAGGAGCTATTGTTTGGTAAAAGCAAACAAGTACAATAAGGATTTAATGGAAAAAAATGTAAATTGCCTTTTACAGAGCCAGAAAATCAGCTGAGAGATTTTCCATATCATTATATTACTGGAAGGAAGTCATAAAGTGGACCAAGACAAGCATAAACACGATCATTCTAGAGAGGACTTTACATTAGTAGGGGTGTGATAGCTAAAGGGTTGGCCCTCATTGATTTGACTTACAGTGAGTCTAGTGACATTAGCACCCTTTGAAGTGCTTTCATGCTCCTGCACTGTGTCAATCACTTCGGGCCACTTCGGCTTCTATACACCAACAAATCTGTGAGTATCCAGCAATCCACTGACTTCCCTCCAGCTCTGGAGCAGTGGTCTCTGACCTCTCTATAGCAGGAAGAAAGAGAAAAGAGGAAGTCCCTCTGGGCTTCAGTGATATGTCACATTATATTATGAAGCTGTAGTGCAGGAACAGCTTCCACTCCAGTCTGAGGGAGCTGCGTCAGTCAAGTCTTTTATATCTGACTGTCAGTGCTCTACTTCCTTTCTAAATATCGGTCACTGTGGAAAATGAGGGCACCAACACGATTTTATGTGAATTTTTTTCAAAAGTGAGTGTGACATTTTCCATTTGTCTGGTGGTGTTTGACAGTTATGAGGAAATAATATTACTTGTCTTGTGTTTGGCAAATAGACACAATCTGGTGTAATTTCACTGCACTTAAAGTAATGATTTGAAAGAGTAATTTTGCTCCGCAGGCCTATACTGCTGCTAAGTGGCTTTATGTCATTAGTGTGAGTTTAGTGAGAACTGAGTTTCCCAAAGACTAATGGTCTACTGAGACATGAACTGGGTGACCCTAATGTAACCATTATGCACTATGACCAGCTGTCTTTAATTGCCTTAGAGGCTGTGTGTGCCTGTATGTGTGTGTCTGCATTTGTGAGGCTTGTATTTTGAGAGGAGCAGGTGCATTGTAGAGGGGCAAATTATAGAAATACAAGCTGTTCTTTCAGAATCCAGGTACAGTACTTTGAGGTGAAAAACATGAACAAGACAAACTGCCCATTGTGCCTGCTCTCTCTCTCCTCTTAGTCATGTATCTCATTGGTGTAGCTTTTCTTGGTACTATCTTTTCTCTGGGGTGCAGTCGCTTTTCTTTCACTCTGTCTCACCTCACTTTCCTCTGGGGGGGTCATGATTACACCGCAGAAAAGTGGCTTCTTCGAGTGCACTTTGCTTAAGGTAGTGGTCGGACATGAGGCTGAAATGACTCCAGCTGCTCTATGGATTAAACTTCCCCCCACATCTTACCACCATGGTGACTCTAAGCCCCAGGCAACATTTCTATTAAAATTATATAAGTGCATGTGCAATAAATCTATATATGACTTAATATCTTCTGGGATTGGGTTATCATAACTACTATCACTACTACAACATTTCTTATTCTCAACAAGTCCCATGAAAAGACCAAAACCAACAATGTGTTCCTCCATCTCTCAATAATATAACCCTGCCTGTGGTCTAAGCCCCAAGCTTAGACCACAGGCTTGGTTCTCATTAAAGACATTAATATTTAAAGCTGCACTAATCAATACTGTTATATGAACAATGAGTCAGATAACTATGTGTAAAGTGAAAAAGGTCACTCATAGTGACAAAACCACAGAGTATTACAAGACTCTGCAGTTCCCTTCAGGTCAGCGCCGCTTTTTAGAATCTTTCAGCTCATTGTTTTGGTTTTATTGCTCACAACTTTACTGTTTTGGTTCAGTCTCACAGCTCTCATCAACATTGTTTCTACCCACAGCAGGCAGCTGCATGTTTTTAGCAAAAATGTTCTGATGAAGCTGCCCAGCACCAAACAGCAGACAGAAAATGTTAGCTGGAGAACTGCAGTAAAAGTAAAAATAAACAAAATAAGTTACAAAAATGAACTGCAAAACAAACACACAGAAGTGTTCTCTTGGTCTATTCATGGTATTTGTTGACAATAAGGAAAATACAGACTTATCCTTTAAGAATAAGTTACAGTAAACTGACTAGTTGTCTGGGTTTATTTGAGTGTTCAATAAAAAGAAGAGTGAAGCATTCTACATTGGTCATTATGTTTATTTTAAAAAATATTTTGTAGTATTTCTAAAACAATAATTGTGATCCTTGTTATATTGTTTTGTATTAATATTAAGGTATTTATTTAAAGACTCATTTTTTAAAAAATTGGAGATTGTCATTATACCCCCAGTGGTAATTACCGTCTGGTTATTTATTTTTAAAAAAGAACCATAAACCGTATATGACATAAATACTAAAATGATATCAAAAAAGGTATCTGTATCACCCACACACATACAGACACACACATTGCCACTAATGTAAGTTTGTGTCAGCCATCAGATCAACTTAATATTGCAAGCTACTATAATCTGCTACTTCTCTGTGGTTTCAATTCCCAGCTGTGCTGCATGTCAAACAGTCTAAATCTATATCTAAAGCCACAATATGAAATCTGTCAAGCTAAATTACTGTTCATTCTAGCCTGTGTTTCACAGACTTTATCATCCCCAGAAAGATTAAAAGAAATATGTTTCTCATTTCTCAAGCAGAGGTGATCAGCAGACATTCAAGACTTGACATTGACACCTTTCCATTACATTGTTACTCTGACTTTGCAGTTAAAGGGCTTCCACACTAGTGTTTACTACCATGATCCCCTCCAAGGAAACTCTTACAGGAATTTGCTTCTTTGTATGAACAAATGGGCTCAAACAAGAAGAGGGGAAATCATCTGGCACTTAACAAAGTGATTGGGAACCCCGGAGATGAATACAATATAATTGTTCCTCTCTCTTTATTATTTTGTCTCTCCACACCACACATGCCACATATGCACAATATACCATATACATCATCCACATTCTTGAACATCTGTGGTGCTTCCACCTAATTGCCTCCAGTCCCCAGTGGGGTTTTATGAGACAGGCTCACTTCCCAGCTAACCTCTGTTACCATGGAAACAGCGTCATACCCCTCTCCCACCACAAACTGTCATACACATACTGTAGATCATCATCATCATCATCATCATCATCAGCAGCATCAGCATCAGCATCAGCATCATCACGTGTACATATGCATGTGTAATTCTACTAGTATGGATAATTCCCTCCACTGATCCTGCCCTCACACACACACACACATGCAGGCATTATATTACATGCTCTCAGCGATGTCCAGTAAACAGGAAACAGATGTCATTAAGTCACAGAAGGATCAGATGAAATAATATTGCTGCTTTGTGTATTGTTCTACATATACGTCAAAGCCACTCTGTGTTCATCTGTCTGATTATTCTTTTCATTTTAAGGGATTCATAATTCTGAATGGGTATCTTATTGTGGCTCCAGTGTGTAAAATACCATATGACAATTGATCGCTTGCTAATCCCAAGCATTATGTTTCACACAGGCCAAAGCAGCATGCATGGGACTGTGTCAGCAACACTCTGTATCTAAAGAGTTTTCAGTGTGTGACGTTTGTTATTAAACTTTCCAAAACCAAAACCACAAGCACAACAAAGCTAGGGATGGATTAAACAGTGTGTTTATTTGCACTAGCATAAACTGCAACGTTAGCATGTCCTGCTAACTAGCTCACAACCAAACTGTGATATCACCAAAGTGTCAATCAACGCCTACACGGCAGACATCATCTTATTAAAAGAGCAATAAACCACCAGCACACTTATTAGAGGGTCTGAATTTTGAAATTTAAATTTAAAGATGATTGACTTTGTATTTCTAGAGACATGTATACTCTTGGAATGGGAGTAACTTGTATTTTTTGAGACAGCATCGAGTGACCTTTGATGGCATTGCACTTTAAGGTACTTCCACATTTGCAGTAGTAACCAACAGTCTGATCTTACATTTATCCTCAACATACTTGTAGTACAAGGAACTAGCCACACCACAATGCTGTTTCTTCATTCATGTCTTCTGCAAGGCTCATCAACTGGTGTGGATGCCTTGGAAATGTAGCTTCAGCCTCTGTTTTTTAACATTATATCCATCAAGTACATATTAAAGACCATATTACAGGCTTCTTGTTTTACAATGACTCAGTTGGAAACAAAATAAAAAGTCAGCCAGAGACAGTGTTTTCAAAGAAATCATGGAACCTGCAGCTAGCTAGCTAATTAAGCTAGCTAGCTGCAGCTGATAAAATTCACCAGCAACAATGGTCTGTTCAGGTGGCAGAATCAATGCTGACAGGCCAGAGGCTAATCAGAACCTGCTTTTGTCTGACTTTGCCTGAGATCAAGAACCCATTGTTTCAAAAAATATGAAGAATTTCTAAAACTGAGTAGACCCTTTGTCAGTTATTCAATTCATAAAGCAATACAACACAATACAATTGAGCACCATTTATGCCGAAAAGCAAGTTTCTATTTTTACTTGGATGTGTTCAGGGGGTGTTAATTAAGCAATCTGAAACCCAGACACCCCCCATATTTTGCACACTGGCTCCAACACTCAAGAAGCCTTGAACATTTTATTGCTTTACCTTTTCATCACTGAATAAACATCATACACATTCTTCTTCCAACTGCTTGACTTCTTTCTCAACATAGAGCATTTCAAAGGCAGAATAACTAACTGAAGTTACTGGCAACACTTGAGTAGAGTTTCTATGAACTGAGATGTGACACTTTTCTGAGAGTTTCTAAAATCCCTCTAAATACGATATCAAAGGCAGGCTATAAGAGCTGTTCCAGCTTCTCAAGACTAATCCCATCCTTTTTCTACAGCCTTCTGCCTCTTTTAGCCTTTATTATTCATGAAGTGTTGAGACAAAACTCAGTTACAGTTCAACCACTACCTAGTTTAACTGATGATACTGACTTCACTTTTGACTTTCTTGCTTTGTCTTGCTTGTTTAAACCAACCAACACTGAACGTCACATGGATATACAGATTATGTATTCTGTGCCTCTATTAGGTAACTGATGGTAGAGAAATGACAGGAACTGAATGAAGAGAGAGACAGGGAGTGACATGCAGCAAACGTCCCAAGTCAGACACAAACCAGGGACATTACAGTTCATGGTCTCTGCCTTAACACTGATGCAACCATTGACATTCAATGGAAGTACATTTCTAGATGTCCAGTCAAGACCAATTCTGACTCTCTATGGACATTCAGAAAGCGTCAAAGAAATCTTTGACTACTTTGGGTGTTTTCTAATCATCAGCAGACTTTCAGAATGGGATCAAAATTCAGATATCTTTTCAAGACCAGTACTGAATGTCAATGGGTGTTTATAATATGCTCAGTATGTTCAGACCGACTTCAGCCCTACATGATAAAACCCAGCCCCCGCATTCATTTGAATGGGACCACTGTGGTGAAGCAGCAAGGGTGCCAACACAGAAGGCTCCAGCACAAAAATACAGGGTCATTCATCAAAAAAATTTAACCTGCAACACAATGTGACATCATCCAGCAGGCATTGCGTTTTTCAAGACAATTATTGATAATCTGTGGGGTTCATGAGGCTCATCAGGCTCACAAATACTGTAGAGGTGTTTTTAAGACCACATTTAAACATTAGTAGATATTCTGAATAGGGATGTGAATGGATGTTCATGACAGGCACATAATTAGACATTTGTCGAAGACCACTTACTATCATCTATTGACATTGGGAACAGAAATTCCTATAAGGCCTTTGAGAATGGACCTTAATGACAGGCATTTAGAGAACTTCCAATTGTCCATGGACATTCAGAACAGGGTTAAAATTTAGGCTTCTTTTCAAGACCACTTTTGAGCATAAATTAACCTACATGACAGGCTATTGGACATGTTGGTAAGGCCACTTCTAAACATTAGTGGATATTCAGAACACGGTCAAAATGTAGACATCTGGTCAAGACACTTCTGAAAGAAAATGACCCATCCCATCAAAATTGACAGCCTGCATTTTCAGCATCAAAACTCACATATCCTTTCTTTAAGAATGCAGAGAACAGCTTGGCTGTGTCTGACTTACTGTATCTGTCACATTTGAAGGGCACTCTGTGTGTGGAGATGGTGAGTACCTCAGTGTGACTTTCCTAAGTGAGCAACAAATGAAACACAGACCTATTGAAGATAAAGTATTGACTGATGGCCCTGGTGACTAACTTGGGTGTTTCTGAATGCTGCATTTCAATCATTTCATTGTCTTGGAGAGTTACCTCCTCCAGCTTGTGAGTCACACTTTAACAGTGCTACACTGCCAAGCTCTTATAAAAGATAATATTATTTGTGCTGCTTGGAAGCAGGAATGGCTGCTGTGACGCAGGTGCTGACTCACAACTGAAAATTATAAAATGATTCAGAGTGCAACCAGAAAGGGATTTCAATATAGTTTTGATTGAACCTGACTAGAACTCATATAAAGATACCAAGATCTATAAATAAATTGATACAGATTGTATTAGCATAACCCTTCTTGGTACAGCCACTGTGGCTGAGTGTGTTTGTGTTTTTTCCTGCAGACAATCCTGGTTGGGGACAGTGGCGTGGGAAAGACATCTCTGTTGGTGCAGTTCGATCAGGGAAAGTTCATCCCTGGCTCCTTCTCTGCCACAGTGGGCATTGGATTCACGGTGTGTGTGCATGTACAGTACGTGTATGTGTGTGTATGTGTTTACATCCTTTCATTGACGTTAAATAGGAAAAATTTGATATTAAAGGGTCAGTTCATCCACATTACGAAAAAAATATTTTTCCTCCATCTCTAGTGGTATCTATCTATGTAGATAGATTATTTTCTGAGATTCCTCTACAGCATCCACACAATGCAATGTCCTCTTTCAATGATGGTGGTAACAGTAGCCATTCTTGCTGGTAGACCTTTTGTGCTTCTGCCAACGGCCAAGCTCATTAGCTTGGTTGCTAATAGGACAAAGTTAGCACACTTAACAGACGTATTTGTAGCATAGCCTCCTCATGCCTCTTTTGTGGAGCAGGTTTGTAATCCGACAGAGGAGGTTAAATAAGCTACAATAATATCTGCCATTTGGACTCGGGCTGTTTCATCCCTTCAAAGGTCAGCACTGTCATGACAGTTTATTATTGGTAAATGGCACATATTCACATGTCCAAATTCTCTAAAGTTGAACTTGACAAAGATGTGCTTTGATTTACTTCAGCCGAGCACTGAATGCAGTGACTGTGGCAATTACATTGAAATGCATTAATTTCACAGCATAATTTTGCCATTTTAAATTCTGGTATTCACTGGGCTTTTATTACCAAACTAAAAGACTTATCATTCTGTAAAAGTGACAGTGCCAAAGAAAACTGAACTGACTGTATGTTCTTTGGATTATCCAGAGTAACCAGGACACTGATTCTGGAAGGAAATGTTCCTCTATTGTATTGGGATGGAGGCTGAAATCTCAGAGACAGCAATCTCAAAACCAGGGCAAATAAAACCAACACTATCTGCATGGATAAATACCTTAAAAGCAAGTGAGAAAATTAACTTAAGTTTATTTAAAATAACCCTTTTTTGTAACTTGGATGAACTCACCCTTTAATCTGTTTTGAATCTGTCTAACCAGTGACTGTTCCAACATCCAACTCAAATCTTTCTGTCTGCTTCTCTCAGAATAAAGTCGTGACTGTTGACGATGTAAAAGTCAAACTACAGGTCAGTAAGTAAATAAGTTCCAGTGAAAACTTGATGTGCTTTCACAATAGCAGTCCATTTTTAGAGCGCAGGCTGGTTTCCTCTTGGGCACCGGTGTTGTAACTGAAAATTAGTTTTTATAAAAACTGAAACAGGCAAGTGGAACCAGGCCATATCACCATGTACACCTTCTGTTCTGTCTCTTTTTAAGATATGGGACACAGCGGGACAAGAAAGGTTCAGAAGTGTGACACATGCATATTACAGAGATGCACACGGTGAGAGAAATACATCATAATCTACACTATTGACTCAGCTGCACTTTGAAAAGTTACTGCCATACAGTCATATGTTAATTTTTGTTGGTTCTCTTTTCAAAGCCTTGCTCCTCCTATACGACATCACCAGTAAATCATCCTTTGATAACATCACGGTAAGTCTGGGATATGTCTATTGCCTGGAAAGTTATGGAAATATATGATTCAGGAAGAGGAAGTGGCCTAACAAAAGCTAATAAAGCCCACAGAGAGCAGACATTGACATCTGAGGATCAAGTGCAGAGTGCGTATGTGTGTGTGTTATTATAATTAACCTGCCTTCC
Organism: Thunnus albacares; assembly: GCF_914725855.1. Lineage (NCBI taxonomy): Eukaryota > Metazoa > Chordata > Actinopteri > Scombriformes > Scombridae > Thunnus > Thunnus albacares. The sequence continues at coordinate 3,744,926 of NC_058125.1, forward strand.
GTTTGAGATTCATGCAAACACACATTATTTTTCTGTTTTGTTGGGCTGTGTGTTTGTCTGTGTATTTATGTGTGTGTCTGTCTCTCTTGTTTCAGGCATGGTTAACGGAGATCCATGAGTATGCACAGAGCGATGTAGTCATCATGTTGCTGGGCAACAAGGTGAGGAAGAATTGTTTGAGAAGCTCAGCATGTGGAGAAAAAAGTGCTAAGAAAATAGAAAGTGGTGTAATCTCTGTTGAAACCTTACTGGAAAAACTCATGATAGCAGACAAAGATATGTATCTGTAGTGTATGAATCAGGTTCAGGAGGATATTCATTGTATATATAAAAGAAAATATATTGTATAATACAAATGAAAAGCAGTATAACAGTTGGTAGGACCTTGGTTTGTGGATTGGAAAATGGTAACAATTCTCAGTAAGCCATCTTGTGCTAGCATGTGGGTGGCGCAATTCAAAAAGAAGTAGAAGAGAGTTAAAGCTGCACTAATCAATATTATATTATATCAACTATGGGTCAACTGACTGCTTGTAATGTGAAAAAGTTCTTTCACAGTGACAAACCCACAGACAATGATCACCAACTCTGCAATTCACATCAGCTCTGTGTAGCATTTTAGAATCTTTCAGCTCATTGTTTCGATTTTACAGCCTGCAACTTCACTGTTTTGGTTCACTCACTACTCTTATTAACCTTGTTTCCAGCTGTAGCAAGCAGATGTTTTTAGTGAAAAGGCTATGATAAATCTACTGTACACTTCCTACCCAACACCAAACAGCAGATAAAGTTAGCGATTAGCTGGTGAACATAGTGGAACCTTGGTGGAGATCAGACCAGAGTTAGAGGGAGAGCAAATATTGGACTTATAAATGGGTAAAAAACACAACTCCAAATGAATGTTGCTATGTCTGAAGGATATGTAAAAAGGCTGTTTGTTTGCTAACACATTAGCCATAGCGACTTTTTAAAGGTGATAGAAGAGACTGTCCTCCCAAGAACAAGGAGACCATCAGTGCTAGTAAGTGAATTTGTTTTATTGGATCTGATGTCTACCAATCTCACCACACTGCATCTCTCTTTTAGGCTGACATGAGCAGTGACAGAGCGATCAAGAGAGATGAAGGAGAGAGGCTTGCCAGAGTGAGTTTTTCAGTCATTGTTATACAAGCGTAATTGATACAGTTTACTCTGCTGTTTAGTTATTTGCTTCTCTTCATGTCTCTCAGGAGTATTCAGTTCCCTTCATGGAGACGAGTGCCAAGACAGGAGTCAATGTAGAGCTGGCCTTCACTGCTGTGGCCAAGTATGATACAGTCTTCACAACATGGCTTATTAACACGCATGTGTTCTGCACTGAGGTGGCACTAATTATTCATTACAATGTGACTTCCCTGATCGAGCAGTTTCTGGAGCAATGTCAATTAGATATTAACCATGGAAACATTTCCTGCCTCTTTTTAACTGTACAGTGTTTAGTACTGACAATAATACTGTAATTAATAACCAACTGCTAATACAATATTTGTCCAAATCTAATGAAAATAACTTTAAGGGGCTACCATGTAATTAAACATTAATATAGTAAGTACATATGTAGACATACACTTTTATACTTTTTTTACATATTTTTACTAATGATGATATCGAGAAATCATTAGTAATTATTTAGTAAATTTATTGTACATTCACATGTTTCATTACAATTTCAAGGCATTTTAATTAATAACAAGTATTCATTAGATGTTAATCCAAAAAGTCAATGTACTCCCCTATGAAATTGACTCCCCTAAAGATTCATTAATTTTACCCATCAATAGTTATGTAATTAAGGTATTTTAAACTTGGCTTTAAGGGTATAATTTGTGACTAAATTGATGGATTGAAATATATTAAGGTATTTTTAAAGTATTATATGCATTCCAAGTGGGGAGAAATGTTAAGATTGACCAAATAACAAGCAAGCCAGTTCTTGATTTATATTTTAAAAGCCACGTATAAGGGTTATTAAAAATCCATTAATTTATCCATTAATTAATCCCAAATATGGGCTGAAACCAAAATGTGCTTGTCCTTAAAATTTGATTAATTTCTCAATAATTGAACACAAATTAATGTGGTTTTATGATTTTATGTTTTTAGTTTTTATTCTTAAAAATTCTTCATTCCATGCAGAAAAAACATATTTTACATCCAATTAATGTAATCTATTATATACCTGACTATTGAATAAGAATCCTTTAAAATATCATTAAACTGCACCTGAAAATATTTCAGACCCATACTTAAACCACAATCCCAATAATCACAAAAATTGATTTCTTTAAATAAACGCATAAATTAATAATAAACAACAATCTAACTGATTTTACTCATTCAATTATTCACTTACAGTACTCACACTTATGCCATAGTTCCCCTAGAAGCTGTAAGCCACTCACTTCCTCTAATACTGCTGAACTGTTCAGACTGCACCACTTCTTAGTCTCCTTATATTCTTCATTGTTACTGCTTTCATGGCAAAAATTATGAGTTGTTCTGTGCCTGCCATGTAATTTCTTTTTTTACCACAATGTAAAATCCTATAAAACAGCACTAAATGAAATTTGTGGTCAGCAGCTCAGCAGGCAGGGTGATACAGCTTGCACAGCAGACTTTACAGATGGTTGAATAATATTCCCCCATGCCACATAGTGTCCTTTGAAATCCAAATAATACTGGAAAGTCCAGCTGGCTACCAGTTTAGTCTCAAAAAAGGCAAACACTAGTACACATAGCATATGAGTCATTTCTTTATATGTCTGTGGATTCAGTTTAGGTTAAAAACTGTTTTCTGAACTATGGGATGTCTGGTTCTGTTCTTTAGGGAACTGAAGCACCGGGCCGTCCAACACCCCAATGAACCCAAGTTCCAGATTCATGAATACATTGAAGCAAAGAAAGAGAAGTCAGGCTGCTGTAGCTACTTCTAGATCTCCTTTCCTGAGTCCTCCTCCCACCACTCTGGGTGAACAGACTTTCAGAGACACACTGAGAGCTACTGAGTGGGAGGAAGCCCTATTAACTCACTGCTGCTCCCAAAATATGATGCTGTTATTCATTCAAGACTAAAACCCAAAAGTTGACCAATGAAATGAGAGGAGGGAGAACCAAGCTATAAACTCACAAAACCAATGATATTCCTTTGCCAAGAAAAGTTTACCCAAATCTTTAGGCGAACATTTATTATCACGCGCTTCTGAAGATTTGTAGTAGACATTTTAACAAATAGTATCGATTTTATCTAATTACAGGAGAACATAGCCTTTAAAGGAAATGAACTCATTTGCTCTGTTTACGAGTGTGAGATGAGGATGATTGATATCAATCTCATATCTGTGCATTGCATCAGGAGCTAAACTGAGATGTTATTAGCCTAGCTTAGCATAAAGACTGAATACATGGGGAAAGAACTAGCCTGGCTCTGTTCAAAGTTCAAAAATACACCTACCAACACCTACCAGCACCCTACTGTATGTATCAAATGTAAAGTCCTCAATTTGCAATTTTAGGGGAGTTACTTGCTGCAACCATTTTTTGCCCCGCACAGTCACTGCGCCTAGCAGTTTGCTAAGAAATAGTTCCAGCATGTAATTCCCTCTAAAGCCATTTTTACATTTTTGTTTTTGTACAAAAGAGATATAATAATTAATAAGCTTTAGAGGTGTTGGTGGGCTAATTTTGGACAGAGCCAGGCTAACTGTTTCCCCCTGCTTTCAGTCTTTATGCTAAGCTAAGCTAACCACCTGCTTTAGCTTCATAGTTAGCCATGAGAGTGGCATCTCCCTCTTGGAAACAAAGCAAATAAGTGTCTTTCCTAAAATGGTGAGCTATTCCTTGAAGGAAATATATAATTAATGCTTCTCTGAAAGGTGATTTTTGTTTATATTTTTTGCCTTACAAAGATCACTGACAGCAAATTGTTTTTTACCTACCTTCTGATTTCGCACTACATCATTGCTGAAGGATGTTAGGATGTTACAAACACACTAATTTGCCAAAGTGGGGGATATTGTAAAAACTACACCCACATTGTAGTTCACTGCTGCATAGTATGCATTAGTATGTATCATGCAATCTGCCCACAGATCCAGACAAAGGCCATACACTGTGTCATGAATTCAATTTAAATCCAAGTAAATGGACAAAAGCCCTGTCTGTTTGTGATTTAGTCAGAGTGGTTCATTCTTGACAAACCGTTCTCGAAAAGCTGCTGTTGAACTCAAGAAAAGCTCAGGGACACAGCTGGAGAAAACATTTAAGTGCTCAGAGTGCCTGGTGAGCAAGATTGCAAGACAACTTCATTTCTGAACAGACAGGGGAATGCGTCTATGGGTTAATAATGAAAAATATTTTGATCACCTGAAATGTGGTTCTAAAGGAGGATTGCTGCATAAGTCCAAACAGAATATGAGCTAATTGACAATGGTCAATGGGTTGGATTTCAAATTTTGTCCTGAATTTATTCAACATTTCTGTACATACTGTATTTGTGAGTGAGTAAACAGACTTGAAAATGTTTTTGACATGTTGGAAAAAAATATATTTTGCTTTTACAGCCTGTTTATGGACTTAATTTTAAAACTCAGTTGCATGTATGCTGGATTGCATGTACCAAATATGTGTGCAGTGCCTCCAGACCATATAACTCAGACCATGTAATTTATATTATTATCAAGATGAACATAAAAATATGAACAAATAAATAGCATTTCTCTTCAAATTTTAACTCAATGCTCAGGGTTAAATTTTGGTTTGAAAATACAATTGTAGTACATAATAAGTCCACATCAACACATTAAAGCTGCATTAATTGATTTTTTTTTTGGGCCAGTTGGGGGCAGCAGAGCACAATATTGACACATTATCGCCGCGAGTTATGATGGTGAATGTGTTAACAAACAGTTGCCTATTTCTACATATTGTGTTTCTGGCCATGCAAGTCTAATAACTCTCCTTTGAGCTCTGTTTTGGCTCTTTATCTGCTAAAGGCTATGCTTTGTTTGCCAGCTAGCTTTGTCTGTCCACTGTTTGGTGTTGGTAAGGTACTGTACAGTGGTTTAAGCTGAATTTTTTTATTTAAAAAAGAGTTGCAGACCACCAAAGCAATTACTTAAAGGTGCAATAAATAACATTAGGCCTCACTGGATGTCAGCAAACAACTATTTGCCATGTAAAGGTATAGTGGAGTAATGGCGACCTGAGCAGTGAATGAAGTCACACTCCCTCTGTGTGTGTTGTTATCTGAGCTTCTCTGTTCTTTGTTTTGGTTGCCGGTCTGGCTGCGTGTGCATGTTAGTGTATGTGAGCATGCATATTAGTGCTCGTTAGTTCCTAGATGGCGGCCGCATCACAAACTTTCTCAAATTATAGCTAAACAGTAGACTAAAATATGTTTCTGAAAACATTTGAGGCGAGAAATAGGTAATACACTAACAGAATCTTGATCCATATTTGATCAGCACTGCCTAGTTGGTTTAAGGACCGCTTTCTTTTTTTTCAACTTTATTGTGTAAACAACACACATTTGTTTTGGTCTGAGATGTTGGTGCTATAGTGCGACATCTAGTGGCTGAATGTCATGTATTGCAACTTTAAAAGACGCTAAAAAGCTCTGTAGAGCTGAGGGGAACTGCATAGTCAGGTGATAATTCTCTGCAAATTCCTTCTTTCACTTTACACATATTCACTTGATCCATTAAAAAAATATTGATTAGTGCAGCTTTAAAGAACTAATGATGTCAAAGAACTAATGAACAGCTCCATGTTCAGGTTTTGCTGTCACATAAGCAAGTTTATGAACTTTTATTTGACTACAGTATGCAATGCTCTTCTGAAAATATTTCATATTGGTCAATTATTATATGTATGCTTGCACTCAGTTTGGAGAGCTCAGGTCTGATGCAAGTTATAATCCAAAATTATTCAGATTGTGGCCATTAGACCTTGTATACAGTGACAGTTGTTTGTTGTCAGACTACGCTGCCAAAAGTTGTCTTTGATGTGCTGTTAATTAAAGAGTACGGTCTAGACCTGCTCTATGTGAAAAATGCCCTGAGATAACCTCTGTTGTGATTTGGCGCTATAGAAATAAAATTGACTTGACTTGTTGTATGCTGCATAAAAAATAAATTATTTTTAAACTGAGCACAATTTATATGAACAGTAGCTTTGTTATGCAATGTTTTGTGTGTGTGTGTGTGAGTGAGAGAGAGAAAGAGAGAGAGAGAGAGAGAGCAATGAATCAAATTGCCACAAACCAACTGACCATGGGGCAGTTGAATTAAACTGACAGGTAGTTTGCGCAGGCTGTACTCTAGCTCTATTAGCTTGTCTATGGAACAATCATAAAACATGTGTCAGGGTCAACATGTATTATTTAGTGAAGCTACATAGTTGTAAAACTTTCATCGATAAACAAGAACAAGACTTCTGGTTTGCAGTTTTGCAGCCTTCAAAATAAAAGCGCAAGCATTGTAGCTGTTAGAAATGCGGATTCAAATAAATATATCTTCATTGTTGTTGTCAGCCTTGTTCTAACTCCAGTGTTGTTGCTAATTGCTTTCATGGTGCAGTAACCTATCTAGTAAATAGTGATACTACAATGACATACACATGTTCTTCTATGTTTAGAAGTAAAGTGAACTTGTGACCTTTCTTTGACCGAATTGTACTTCAGTGTTTTGGTTAGATTGCTTAATGATCTTCTAAAGAAAACCTTGATAGCCCTCAGAGGTTTCAAGGTTGTCTTCATTTTTTTTTCTTCATTTTTTCAGGCCTGCACATTGTGATGCTAAGTCATGACTGAGCATCATGAGTTTAACAGTCTTCAGGCCATCTGAATACAGCATGTCATACCCATCTCTCTTCCCTTGTTTCACTGCCCACTGTCCAGTACAACAAATAACATCTAGTAACACCAGCAGCATGTAACACAAATAAAAGAGCCAACTCACCTCTAAACAGGCCCATATTTCCTCCCAAACTGTGACACCGATCCTCTGATCAAACTGAACACTTATAACACTGAAAATTATAACAGCTGTATGTTCCAGAGTTTGTCTACATGATGTTCTAGAGGCTGAATTCTAGAATGTTCTCCAATCCAACAGGAATGAATTCTGATTGGACATTAAGTTATGTATCTTTTAACTTTCCTTGAACTAAGACTGGTCAAATTTAATGACACTGAGTCAAAATAAGATTAGAACATTTTTAAACCCATTATGTGTTGCTAACTTTAAACTGTAAAATGAAAACAGTCCATGCCCTCAGTGGTATACACTCACTTTTTTTTTTATTAATAAAAGGATAATATACAAACATTCAGGTAAACAGTAGCAGCACATAGAATCAGATTTAAATAATATAAATACATATGAAGGACATAAAATGAAAATATTAAAAGACAGCTACATAAAATAAAACAGGAATAACATATACACAAAATATAAACATATTCAGTCAGATGATTCAGGGATATTTAAGAGAGCCATCATCTGGATTACCATAGTAACAAATACCATCTTTAAAAGAGTAGACAGAGTTGGCAGCTTCAAAAAAAGCGAGACTCTAGATCTGTGGGATATTTCACAATCAAAAAAAAAAAGGTGAAAAGGTTGAAAAGGTTTCTATATTATGTTTACAAAAGGTACAAGAAATATCAGTATCTGTGAACTTAGCAATAAGACAGTTAGCAGGATATATTTTATGTAACATTTTGAAATGTACTTCTTAGCCTTGTTTGGAATACAGCACTTAAACCCTTCTCCAGTTTATGTTGTAAATCTGAGACCTCCAGAAAAAACTTGCCTGGGAAGGTTTTATATTTTCTCTGAAAAGTTTGGCGAATATGCTTAATGTTACACTTTATATCTGTTAATTCAATTCCATCCAACACCAGTAAAGTCTGTGTTATATTATACACACTATAACTTAATGGCTTTAAATTGGAATAGTACGAATTAAATAATTAAATTCTCTGATAGGAACTGAAAAACTTTGTATAGACATAAACCGTGCACAGGAATACACACACACGAGTCACTAGCGTAAATCTATAGCAGTTGTGACGCAGTCTGGCAAATGTGGTGATATATTTTGAAACTCCTACTACACGCGTTAATCCTGCTGCGTGAGCTTGACACGGGTCCCTCTGCTTATCGGGATGGTGTCGGACTGGAGGTGAAAAAGAAGATTGCAACATACCAGGGTGCAGAGGAGGATCTGAGAATCGGGCGGTAGCAGTGAAAACGTAACATTAGCAGCGGAAAGTTGAGTGTTAGTTCAGCGGAAGTGGAAGTTCTCGCAAAACTTCAAGAGTGCGCAACAGGTGTCAGCTTGTGTATGGTGGCTGTGACTACGTGTTTGAAAGATTTAGAGTGGTTTGGATAGTGGGGATAAAGCTTATCGTCGGTTGAAAGAAGAGTAACAACATGTCAAACCTCCGACCCAGATTGTGTGTGCTGGAGAAAGGATCCAGTGGCTACGGGTTCCACCTGCACGGAGAGAAGGGCAAGACCGGGCAGTTTATCAGGCTGGTGGAGTCCGACACTCCCGCCTCCGTCGCCGGGCTGCTTGCTGGTGACCGCCTGGTGTTCGTGAACGGGGAGAGCGTGGAGGGCGAGAGCCATCAGCAAGTGGTCGCCAGGATACGGGCCACCGTCGGGGCTCTGGAGCTTATCGTGGTGGATGCCGAAACGGCCGAGCTGCTGACAAAACATAACCTGCAGTGCCGGAAAGAATTCGTCACGGAGGGGATTCCCCTGCCCGGCAGTGACAACGACTCAGACCGCGTAGATGCACACAGCAATGGCACCCCGAGGGAGGGCACCCCTGCATCCCAGTCCGAGAACGGGGATGCGTCCTCGGAGAGGTCGGAGAGGTCGGAGAGGCTGAGTGTCAGCTCCAGCACCAAGGTACAGTAAAGCAACCCAGTCTATTTAAGTTACTGCAAAGTTATTATATTATATTATATTATATTATATTATATTATATTATATTATATTATATTATATTATATTATAACCTCACACACTTTTTTAAAATGACTGCTGCTAAACTGTGCATGTCCATGAAGACCAAATTGGTGTCATCTTCATTTTACTCAGTGCTTTTAGGCTTTGATAAATCCCTTGTCTGCTAGACCTGGAGAGCTGTCAGGTCAAAAGGTCAGCTGTTAACCTCATTCCCTGTGACTAGGTGTGGGATAAAATCCTTTATTATGATTTATTCAATTTTTTATCAGGATATCAGTTTATATCCTGATGTAGTCATAATCAGTTGAGAGGTGTTGCGGATAAGAAAACAGAGAGGAATGTCTATTTTGGGGGTAATGGGTTTACTAAACGGTAAAAATACCTGTCATTTCATATTGCCACGGTGTTGGAGTCAGACTATTTAGATTCATCAACCAAAACAGCAGTACGTCTGGCTTATGTTCTCCAATCTGATCTGAGGCCTGTCCTGCCTGTGAGCTGCAAAGGTTCGAGGAAATTGATCCCCTATTTAAGTAGCCACTTCCAGCTACTGGTGAGAGGCTATAAGCTAAGACAGAGAGGTGACACAGCACAGTGAAATGTGCCAGGCCTGTACTTATTCCTGTTGAACAGAGTCTTTGTCATTCAAATGTTTGTCTGTCTCTCTACTTCCCGTCTTGAATTCCCCGTCAGGTTTGGCTTGTCGGACCAGAATCTTTGCCACTTCGATGCATGTCAGTGAGACAGAACATTTCTTTTTACGCCATTATCAGATAGGATTTTGAGAGATAAGAAATGACATAATGGGATAAAAATAGTGCTTTCATTGCAAACACCTCTAGACTTCATAGTTGGATGAAGATGCATCACAAATTCTGATTTTCTGAATGAATTTTGTTGATATGACTCACTAAAGCGTTTTAGATTAGCAACAATGCCAATGATTTGATGTCCTGTCTCGGACTCTTTGAGACCTTCAACCACACTCAAATTAGAAATTCTTTGACACATGTTTCTTTCCGTGGTTCACCATAATCCTGCCTCTTTGAAAAAACAGGCTTTTGTTGTCGGTTATGTAAGGATTTTATAAGGTTATTCTTTGAAAGGGTCATAAACAAGGCTAAGATTTTGTAGGCTATGTAACTGTTTTAGCCTGTGCAAAGTCTGGTCTCTGATTTAAATGTTGTGTAACAGTGCAAAATAGCCTCATTGTGGAGATGTTTAGCTGTCTAGAGCTCTCAGAATGGGAAATGGCTTTTATTTAGGATTTACAAAAAGAATGGGATACTTGGTTATTTTTAGACTTGGCCCCCTCCAAAGGAAGGAGTCAAGGGTCAGTTGCAAAACAATATGAAGGACCTGGTTGTGATTGAGAGTCTTTCATGGATTGTCATTGTGAATCCTTATACCTAAATACCTATAGGTTAGCATTAGGCCTGGAACTTATTATTTTTGTTACTGATAAATCTAGTTTTTTACATTGATTGATTTATCATTAAAGGTTAGCTTGTACAACATGAACATATTTCTGTCTTTTCCATTTCAAACCCATCTCGAGACAACTAGTCAGCATGTGATGTGTTGTTGAGATCTTGGAGGTGTGTGCTTGGCTCTTCTGAGACCTATTGTTACCCATAACACCACAGAAGTGTTTAGGTGTTGGCAGGGTCATAATTTCAGCCTAAAGATACAGTCACAACAGCGTTAACACTGACATTTCAGAGCACAATCAGTTAATTTTAATGGAACTGATGTAGTCAGAGGTCGACTTGCAGGGCAAAGTGAATACTTGACATCAAATTCAAGTTTGGTGAACTTTGTCACCTGATTTTGCAGTGTCGGCCAAAAGTAATGACTGGATAATGCTGACCTTGAGGGAATGAAGAGCTAAGGAGTCCAAAACAGAGAAAGTTATCATAGCCAATCAACTGTTTGTTGCACCATCCACTTTTATATAACCCTACTCTGCTGGAGTATGTAGGAAAGTTTGCTGACAGTTATAAGATAGGAGAATAATAAATAAACTAGAGCTGCAACAATTAGATGATTTATTGATTAGTTGATCAACAGAAAATGAATTGCCAACTACTTTGATAATTGATTAATCGTTAAATTCTCTGATCTGAATATTTTCTGGTTCATTTAGTCTTCTATGAAAGTAAACAAAATAGCTTTTGGATTGTGGACTTTCAGGACAAAACAGGACATTTGAGGATGTCATCACAGTGATCAACATTTTTCAACATTTTCTTCCATTTCATAAACCAAATAACTAATCAATTAATTGAGAGGCTAATTATCAGATTAATCGATGATGAAAATAATTATTAATTGCAGCCTTAGAATAAACTGTAAACTTACTGTATTTTCTGGTTAGCAAGCTCTAGTTAGCTAGCTTGTAGTGCTATTGTACATGACTTATTAACACTAGTGTGTTTCTGGGTGGTGAGCATGTTAGCACACTAGCTACAGTAATTTGCTTAATAGTCCTATGTGTACACACTACATCATCAAGCTTCCAGCACCATTTAATTTGTGAGAACATGTAGATAAACTTTGCTGAGCCACCTTTTAGTGTCCTCACATTTGAGAAGCTGGAACTTTTTGTGTTTTTGTGTAAAAATAGGGCTGGCCGATATATCAAATTAATTCTAATTTGTTTTTGCATAATGTGTAAAATGTGTAAATCGTGAACCACGAGTTGTTACAACTGTGACATGAATAGTTTCACTACATGGTGGCTAATACTACCAGGTGGCTAGCTGGTTCTGGCTATCTCATGGTGAATTTAACAGTCACATCCACAAGACTCTTCACTAATCTGTGCTCTTGGTTTGTGTTCAATAACTTAAATTATTCCATCACCAAAACAGTTGATTAGGGGTGTCATGGTAACCTAATGGTTCAGACACATGCTATATAACAGGGAGATGGTGGATTCATGGCTAACATGAAGAAAAAAATGTATCTAGTAATTGACTAATGGACTAATTGTTTCAGCACTATTTATGATACTGGTGAACCTGTACCTTTTATGGATCTCCTATATGTGGGTAGCTCATGTTCTGCATACCTTTATAACAAGATTATAAATGGGATGTCAAGGGCTCTGTCTCTTTCCATGTAGGTGGCTCATGCCCCTTCACTAATATTCTGACCTTCAGTAAGTGAAAAGCCCATGCTGGCTGGCTGGGATGCTGCAAACCTCCTGCTACATTCCTCCCTGATGGGAGACTTGGCAGAGCTTATCTGATGGTGTGATACCAGCCTCCCAGTGGGATACACTTGAGTGGGCTGACCCATGATGACGTGAAACCAGCCCTGCTAAGCACAATCATGGTTACACTTCAAACAATGGTTCCTTTCACGTGATTCTCTTTGGTTAGACTTGGTATTGTGGTCCAGGACAAAATCACCAAAGTGTGAGAGTATTTAAATGGACACTGAACTTTTTTCACACTAAATTAACTACAATCCTCATGGTGATGGTCTCAACAAAGACTTGGATATCTAATCCAGCAGATATTGCTTTCCATTGAGTGATAAAAGCATGAACCGAGTGAGCATGTAATCATATTATGGTAACATCCTGGCCTCCAGCGACTCAGTCCTCCACTACACTGAGGGCCATCTATTGGTCACCATAGAGATTCCCAGCAGCAGAAAGAGGCTTTGTCCACAATGTTTGCATGGGGAGAAAGGGGTTCTGGGCCAGGAAGGAAAGGAGAGAGGACTCTCACGCCTCAACAAGGAGGCCACGCTGACCCTGAAATACCTACATCCTCACTTAACACACACTGTCAATAGAGCTAGAGTGAAGTGAGAATACGTGGGTGTTGGTGTGGGCTAGAGGGGGCTGGCCATAGGATTAAACAGCAATTTGTTCTGTACTTGTGGATGTGAAAATGTCAAACAAATGATCAAGTGTTGAGGCAAGGTTTAATATAGTGGGGTTTTTGACCAACACTGACAACCTCTGTAAAGTGACTGCACTGCCATGTTTTTGTCTTTTCTTGCAGAGACAGTCTGTGCTCTGGTCAGTTTTAAGTATGAAAAACATAATAAGTATGTTAGTATGAATCTGTATGACTTTGGAAACACATTTGAGGGAAAAAGAAGTTATATTTGGAGCCTGTTGCCAAATAAGCCAATGGTGAATTTGCTGTGATCTAAGCAGCCTTGAGGTCTGCTTGAGGTTCACATTAAGCAATTTACATGTTATTACTGGAATTGCACCTGTTAAATTAACATTTTCTACTGGCTAAATTGAAATCAAAGGATCTCAGAGTTGCCCTATTTTCTTGTCTGTTGCCACTGCTCAGACCCTTCAGCAGTGATTGTATAATTGTCATCATTACCATGGATGTGCTTAAAGGCTGGAGGATGTGCTTGGATACTGCTGACAAATGCTTGGTCAAAATAAACACGATTTATACATGAATGATATGCTCATGTTTAAGATTTAGCTTTTAGCAGCCATGTTTCTTAAAGTTATTAGAGAAAATTTAGAAAAGTTTTCTGACTAATACCAAATGTTGATAGCATTGCCTGTGGCAGCTACTCTCCATTATATGACTCTTTATATGGGCTGCCATCCAAAACAAACTCCATAAAAGTACTGCTGGCGTCATCTGACTGAGATCCTCTGCCTCACTGTTTTCTCAGTGACATAGTCTAAATAAACATGCACACAGATACATTATAGCCTGTCAGTAGACAAGGCTTTACAGTGCCTTCACTCAGAGTTTAACCACATTAACAGTAATAAAGAATATGTAGCATTTTCCACGAGGTTAATCAAGGACACTCTTCCAACACTGAGTTGACAGGAGACCTTGACCCATCACTCCAATGATCATTTTGTTGCCTTTAGTTCAAGACCGGACCGTGAAGTTAAGCTGTCCAATAAAAGCCTGCTGATCCATCAAGATTTAATCATGGTCGTTGGCATGACAAGGATTATAATTGCATCTAGTGCGAGTAATTAGGAAAGTGTCTTTGAAGTCTCTCCCCCTTCAAACTATGAATGGATAATACCATGTAACATATAGGGCTTTGTCCTTAGGCTAGGGGATCAGCCTGCTTTCTCTCTAATCAGTCAGCAGTTGCTAAATTGGGCATTCAGCATGACCAAACAGACAAAGATGTTGAAAAGGTTCAATGTGTAAGAATTGGCCTGAATTTTAGTTTAAAGCATTCTAAAATAACTAAAATTATCAACAGAATGTGAAGAAATAACAGTTTTGATGTTATTTCAAAGAACTTCATGTATTGTGTTGCAGAGATACCTACTGAAGTTAGCATGCTAACAAGCAACCGATGAACTGCGCTGGGTTGCACCAGCTATGTGAAAGCTGGCACTTTGTCATTGTACCACATCATAGTAGGCTGGATCAATATTGAAATATAATATAAATAAATTAGGTCTCTACTGGATTACTGTGTTGTAAAATGGCAGCAATTAATGAAAAAAATATGCTGTGTGGCTTAAAAACTGCTGTTTTACCATTAGTGAGTTCTATGACATTTTATGATTTACATCTAGCCTAGGGGCATGTGTGCAACTATTTAGTTGTTACTTAGAGTTATGTTGTAACTTATCTTTGTGGTGCAACCGCTTTCTTATCTGTGCAACACTTTGGTAATTTACCACTGTCTTTAATGCCTCTGTAGCATTTTGATGTCTTTGATGTCTACAACACCATAGTACAGATTCACTGTAAACAGTAAGCTTTATTCTATATTCAGTGAGTGAATATAGCTAGGGGTGAGCCCAGACACCCTAAGAAGGTGTGAAATGCAATGTCAGCCAAACACTTGCAAGGGGCATTAGCTTTGCTAACATAGCGAACATTAGCGCCACAACAATCACCACGACTACTTAAAATATGAAGAAACATGGTTTATAATGAGCTCCTTTTGAATCTCAGAGCTGTTTACTCTAAGAGCTCTGTCTCTAAGAGTGAACCAAGACACCCCTGTGAAGGAAAGTCATTGCAGCCACTTGCTAATAGCAAGCTAACGTTAATGGTAATGTCATAATGTCATTAACTTTCAGTGACATTTCAGTGAAATAACAGGGTTTAATTGCTCCTGATGTTATTTTAGCAAAATATCTGCTAGCTAAAATTTAATGTTAGCTTGACTTTAGCAAGAAGCATTTGCTTTGCTTTGCTACACCAACACACTAAACCAAGATGGCAAACATAGTAAACATTGTAAATACTAAACCTACTATGAAACATTAATATTTAGCTAGCATGGCCACAGACTCTTATGTCTTGTTTTTGGTACAGCATCTTTGTGGGTGCCTTGTAGAAAGCTGGGTGGGTTTTTCTTTGTTATACTCCAAAGAGCTTAACTTGACACTATCCATTCTCCCATGTTTTCATCTATAAAAAAACTTTGTTAGGTTTAAGCTAGCTCTTATTCTGTTCATACCACCTCCTTGCTGCACTCATCATAATACATCTGTGGTAAGAGCCTTAGCTAAGTGACAAGACAACATATAATTGGAGCATGAGGAGGAGGGGAGTTAGGGGAATAAGAGTGATGTCTGAATTTTAAACTATTTTCAGCTGTAGATTTTGTGATGAGGGGCCACCTCTGAAACTACACACACACACACACACATGCACACATACACACTGACTTACATTCATTTCCTGGAGACTTATCCTCACCTCAACACAAGCCTAAATTCACCTTAACTTTAAACCAAGTCTTCACCCTAAAATTAATGATTTACGTTAAGGGGACTTGCTTTTTGACCCCATAAAGAAAGCGAGTCCCCACAACATGAGAAATACATGGACCACACACACACACACACACACACACACACACACACACAAACACATACACAGCAGGCTCCTCTGTTCGCAGTTGTTGAGGAGGAACCTGTGAGGAAACCACTTCCTGTCCTTGCAGCTAGTTGCTATAGTGCTGAAACTACAGTGTTTGTTTTTGAGTCAGCCAGTTAATGATAACCATACTGCTACATGCAGTGGCAGAGTTCATTTTGATTATGTAAGCTGATATCATCCTCAGGCAATAAACACAAAGCTAAATGTTACCACGTTCATCAAACAAGCACACAGTCAGTCAATACGTGGCTGAACAGATTATATATAACATGTCAAAATACAACTGACTGTTTTACTCAGTGTAAGTATGATTTATGTAAGTTAGTAGCCTACAAAGAGGAAATGTTTAGAGATTCTGAGAAGATGATTAAGCATAATGATGTGCTCCTTCGTTTGGGCATTTTACTACAGAGAATGAGTTACAGAACGAGGCTGGTTAGCTGCCTGCCTTTTCAACTGCTGGTTACACAATGGTTGCAATTTCGATCCTGAAAGTAATTACATTTCCACAACCAGTGATATATGATAGTGCTCAGTCATTCAACAGATATTTTTCGTTAAATGGGCAGTGCTGCCAGACTGTATTATAATTAGTATGAGAAAATAATCCTAACTCAAGGTTAATTTACGAACGTTTTCTGAGCTTTCAGCAGCAATCTCATGGTCTTCATCAGGGAACGGAGCTGGCTCAGTCGACATCACGTGAACTAAGGGTGGAATGTCAGTCACGTGATACAAACTGTTCGCATATGGGGTTTAAAAAAGGTCTTTGGTGTGCACATGCAGTTCTACTTGCGGATGAAGATGGGTTGGGTTGCTTTTTTCCTCTGCATTAGTTTTTAAACTAGTACTGACTTGGTAACTGAATGTCAGGAGCAAAACCCTATTTTGAGAAATATAAAAATGTTTTTCTACAAAATCTTTTTTTATTTATTTATTTTTTATTAGGTCATTCAGTGCCAGCCTTCAGTACTCGGTCAGCACCAAAAAAAGTATTGAGGTTTGATGTCCAGTTCTAATGGTATGTACTTTTTAATTCAGTGAGGAAGTGTTCAAGTCAGTTGCACAACTCTTGACTGTAGCAATCTCTGGACTCCTTGAGTTGAATTTGGTTAGTGTGAGTGGGGCTGTAAGGCTCAAGGGTGTCACAACACATGCAGCATTCAGACCAAGTGTTCAAGTGGCTCTAAAGACACATTTTTTTAGACATGGGACAATCTTACAATACTTTTTAAAAAATGACAACATGTTTGGGGTATAGCCTGTTCTCTCTGTGGAACTGTGCCCAGAGAAAGTGGTAAAGGTATCACATACCATGTATTGTTTCACCCTCAGTTCAAGGTGTTCCTCAACAAGCCAGCCCTCATCATGAGATACCAGGTTGAAGCAGAGGATCTGATGTTTAACTACAGCGAGCTGTAAAACCATTAACCTTTGATATTTAGCAAGCTTAGGGAATGTTTACCATGGCTGCCCGCTGCTGCTTGTACCATCACACTGACACCAGGATAATCCTGAATCCAAATTGTTGCTGTTTGTGACCGATGGCGAACCAGATGATGTTCTCTGTTTTGATACAAAGTGTCATCCACTGAGCCTGCAGCCAGATCTTGGCAGTAGAAATAGGATTTTCTGGGTGTGTCTTGGTGAATCATCAGGCAGCAGGTGCTACTTTATCGTTGACCTCTAACCTCCCTGCAGCAGAAGGCTTATGGAACAATTGAAAATTGGCTATTGCTATGTGACTGTTTCTTTTTGGAATATACCACTGCTGACTATTGCTCACTGGAAGATCCTCATAGGCAGCTGGCACTTTCACACTAACATCTTTGTGGTAGCTATGCTACTGTAGCTAGATATTAGCCCTGTACAACTAGCAGAGCGAGCATAACTTGTTGGTTTGAGGGAAAGTTTAAAGTCAGTGAAACGGCTTTAGCTTCAGTAATGGATGTAATTTAGAGTAAAACAGAATGTACAAGCAGGGTTTAGTTGTAAGAGGGATTGAAATCAAATCCTACAGATGTGATTGGATTGCTCAAAAGTAAGCATGGCTTTGCAAATACAGTGCGATACGCAGCTGTAGAGATACAGAGCTGTGGAGGACTGTTGGCCTCCACACACAGCTCCTTTACTTGTGTTATTACATTGTGAGGAAGAGGGTAAGTGTGAATGAATAAAGTAAAGTTTTTGGCAACTGAAATCCAAACACACACCTCCTACTAATATTAATCTGCTAGTGACCCATGACCTCACGATTAAGTGTGGTTTTAAATGACGGGAGTGGTTAGCTAATCTCCCCATAGCAGTTTTTATTAGATAAATTGGATGGGATTGTGATGTAACTTAACAAAACAGATTTTTTGTGGATACACATTTAGCTCGTAAAACGATATAAATGAATAATTGACACAGGGACACAGGACAAGCAGTCTGGTGAATTCTATATTTTTCTTATTGTCAACAAAAGGAAACAGGAAAAGACCAGAAGCAACAATGTGTTAGTCCTCCTCTCAATACCTAATGACTTCTACTTAGTCCTTAAACAGCTGGGCAGCATCGTTTTCAATAAATATTACTCAAACGGGCTGAAAAAGTCTATTTGTTGGAGACTATTTTTTGTGGTGGATGAATCCACATTTGGTGCTCTAGTGAGTATTTCTGGCAGCAGGATGGTGTGTGTGTGTGTGGGATTGAGTCAAAATAAACTACAGTGTGTGTGTTCACGGTCATGAAGGAACATGTCACCCAGTGCAACAGAGTGATGACGTGTTTCTAATTTGGATACACATAATACTCGTTAGTAGGATTAGTTAAGTGTTGGTTTTGGGCTTTTTATGGGATTTGTTGAAAATAAGACTAAATGACAACACTGTGAGTGTCTAAAGTACAACTTGACTACAGCCTGCCTGTTCTAAGAGGCAACAGTTGCATACCACCAAGAACTGGTATGTGTAACAGATTTCTGAGCTACTAAAACTTACCCTGCAGGGATCACTAGGGTTTCATATTATCATTGTTGGCCAGTCACAAGTCACATGTACCATAGAGATATTTTAGTAAGAGGTGTGAAAATGCATCTTCTCTGATGTTTTAGGTGACTGTTGCTCTGAGCACCGTTGTATCAGCGCCAGCACGTTTAAGAGGCTGCTGGACTTTACCCGGAGGTGTCAATATCATACAGCATTTGCTGCCACTGCACTGTTTCGCTGCTCTTAGCTCTGCTGATACTGTGGTTTCCTGTGACATAAACCGGAAAAAGAAAACTTTGAAATTCAAAGAGTATTCATGTGTCTTTTTTTTAATGCAGCAAAGGAAAAAACATGACTGATGTGATAAAGACGAATTCTATGGAAGCCACTTTTCAAAAGAAGATTCTCCCTGGTTGTTACTCTACATGTGTCTTGTTATGTTTGTTCTTGTTTCTGTTGCAGAGTTTGTGGAGTGGTAGAGAAGTGGGAGTGTTTACCTAGTTCTCAGTTTCAGCAAACAGCAACTGCAGACTTTTTCATATTGAGCCAACTGGAAACAAAACAGAGTGAAGACAGCAGTCAGCCAGAGAGACACCTGCAGGCCTGTTTATTAAAGGAGTCTGTATTAGTGATACATCCCAGAGATTAGTCACGATTCATTCCAGGTCTTCCAGGAAACATGCTGATCACTCTGGACTGCAACTTAATGAAGATTGCACACTATCCAGACAGAAATGATCACTCTCGAGATTTGTTTTAAAGCAGTTTTGGATCTGACCAAAAGAAACATCCTGGCCCCGGCCCTTCAGGCAGGCAGGCTTGATCCTTTGGAGAGAGTGAGATCTCACTACCAGCACATGTTAGTTACAAACCAGAGACATGGACTCTCTGCTGGGGGATGTTGGTCAGTTGAGGAGAAAAGCAGAGGCTGAGGAGGATGAAATCAACAAAATATTGCGCAGCGGTGTAACATCAACAGCTAACGTTAAGTCCATCTTGTTGAGATTCTTCTCTGTAGGTTATGACTGTCATTGTCATTTTCAGACAGATGTTGTTTTTTTTGGCAAAATACATTATTAGCTCCCAACAGCACAGCCTCAACAAGTGGAGGAGCAGAGGATGCTCCAGCACACCGTCCACAGGAGGTTGACGTACGTTATATTTGCCGCATATTTCTTTAACATGCTAGCAGTATGGCTGTATCAATGGCAATGGCGCTCTATCAGAGGCTAGCTCCAGACCAAAATATCTCAACAGATATTGGATGGATGGCCGTGAATGTTTGTATAGATATCCATTTTGCCCAGAGGATCAAGCCCACTCACCTCTGTGAGCCCTTAAAATTTCATTTACATCTGCGTGTTAGCTTTGTCATTGTGAGCAGGTTAGCATGCTGATGTTAGCGTTTAGCTCCTAGCTCTGGGTTTTGGGTTCATTGGCATCAAGGTGAAAAAGTTTCAGGGCTGTGATCTTTTCATAGACAGATAAGTTGACAATATTTTAATTCAACTTTTATCAGCTTCTCCATGTCATGTCATCAACAACATAAATCAGGCTGAGGGTAAAGTATATGTTTCACATCTGAACCACATTAAGAACTACATTAAGATAATATGAACTGCATCACAGCTCTCTGATAATATTCTCATATTACTCAGTAGACTGTGTGTGCTGATGTGTTTGGATCTCTCTTCAGCCCCAGCATGAGCCAAGTCTTTAGACTCAAACGCAGTTTCTTTCCTTTCTCTCTTCTTTTTTCACAGATACCTACTTTTCAGCCGACAGCTGCACTTTGGAAGTGTTTCATTGCCATAAGTGCTGGTTCTGCTATGGCAGTGTATTCCTGATTATTAAAGTACATTTCGTAACTAGGTTTTTTTTTTTTTTACATATTGTCATATAGTTTGGCTGACATAACATTGTTGTGGGGCTTCTGTCGGTCAAAAGCGCTCCACCCCTAACAACCGCTAAACTAAACTCTAATAATATTTGAACTGTACTCATCTCATCCATTTCATACATCTCAGTGAGACACAAGTTAGTGTGCCTGCCAGGTCTGGCTGCAGCCCTGCTTTGTAAGATAAATAAATCCTCTTGCCCAGTAGGAGATATATAACTTCTGATACACACCACGGGAGATCCTTGTAAGGTACGGCATTTCACTGGTGTACTTTACACCTCACCTGTTATATCATCCTTATCGTCTTCATTAACAGCCCCCGGTTATGTGGATTTTGTCATAAACGTGAAATTCCATCCAAAGGTTCAGCCTGACTATCACCTCACCTCTAGTTGTCCCTAGATCACTCTGACTCATGCAGGATTTTTCAGCAATCATCAACCACTCCGCTTTCATATAAACCATGAGATTAATGCATAATCCACTTTGACAGTGGCTGAAGTAAGTGAGAGGGTGCATCTGTCTTGAGTTAGTGCTGAGGTTGCAGCGGCTGATCTTGAATGGTCACTTGGCAGGGAATCATTGACAGATAGCCGCTGATAGCGGAAGATGTTGAATAGATTAATTCCTTTTATCAGGTGATGGAAATTCAGCAGGTGGGCGGGGGACATTTTTTATCAGAGCCTTGGTGTTGGCTACTGTCACTCTTTTACGCACATGTTGGCCATAAAAGCATGTGCAGGCTGTGTTTTCTCATTTGTACAATATATATGTATGTCTTGCTAAGTCAAAATCATTATTATGAGAGTTTTTGAACCATTATACTTATTATATTAAGTATTCAACTTTCTATATTATTGACAATTTGTTAAATACAGTAAATTTAATCTCTCATTTTTTTACTTAAGACTCAGATTTTTAATTTTGCCTAATTTTGACTGAAAACATCAAAATGTTGACTTAGTATTATATCCTGTATTTTGTATTTTTGACAAACTATCTCAAATTTTGAGCATTCCTAACTTTTCCTAACATGTATGGAGGCCTGTTCTAATATTGTGGAAGTTGGGCTTCCGTACATGTATGCACAGACAAAATCAACTTGGACCAGTAAAGAAAAAATAAACGATGCTGAAAGGTCAAACATGTTGGGTAATTCAGCTCCAGGTGGAACTGCAGTAAAATCAAGGACAGGATTGTGAAAGAGACTGATTATCTTGATTGTGTGTGTTTGAAGGACAATTGGCAACAACGCTGTTGGGAAAAAGTATTATGTCATGGTCTGATACTCACTGTTTGGGGAAAAAAAGCTACTTAAAGACACGACTGGTTGCACATTACTGTTTAGTATTTATTTAACCAGAACAACTGTAGGCTCACTCACTATATAACAAACTGAGTTAGTTACTGAGCTAACCCTCTGTTTTTTTATAGCCACCCATCCCATAATAACTCAGTGTTACAATGTTAAATGGTTAAATTAATGTACAAGTCCTTCACCTACACACAGGATTAGACAGGCCACTGCAGGATTAGCCTCTGCAGCAGAGCGTACAGAAGAGCTACTACTGTTTTCAGTGAGGAAAGGAAGTGTGCAGTAGTATGCTGATCTGTCTAATTATATGTGAATATGTGTCTAAGGTCCACATAGACAGGACTTTCCTTCCTGTTTATGACTTTATGCAAGTGTTAAGCAGAGTTTGAACTGGTGTCATTTGTCCAGATAAGCATAATGCATACAGTACATAAACAGGGAACTTGTATGACGTACATGCCCTGTCATTTAGAAGATGTTATTGTACTGATGTGGAGGCTCAGACGTAAAACATACTCGGAAATAAAATGCTTGATTTCATGGGAGAATTGCTAATTCACAACGTTTTCATCTTGAAGTGAAACGGCTGATTAATACAGAGACAATGGTGGTTCTGTGCAGTGCAGTGAAAGCAGAGCACTACTGTGGACTCCAGTAGGAGGTGTCACATCTTAATCTTCTATAATATGAAGAATGGTAGCCTGGTTATTGATCTCTCTCCCTGCCGTTGCTGTTTGCTGTTTTGTGATGCACCTTCCGTGAGCATCTGGGATTTATAACAACAGCTATCAGCTTTTATATTAACAGCTGTCTACAGTCAGGAAGTCAGAGAGTGCAGCTAGATTTCTGTAAAATAGCTGCAAATGCGATGCTGTAGCCAGTTAATGTTGCATCAACAAGAAACACTGCTGCAACAACTAAAACAAGGCCAGAGAACTTGGTGGGTATGTACGGAATCCCATTTCTGCCAAAAAAAAAAAAGATGAGATGTTAGGAATGATAAAAACAAAAAATGCTCATGATTAGTCAAAATTAATTTAGATGCATAGTTGAAACTTAAAGCCCAAATTTTTGACTTTTTTAATGATAAATAATCCTATTCTTGACCTTTTGAAGAGTTTTGGGATTGGCATTGTTATCGTTGTGTCATTTTGTATTTTTCTAATCTTTCCAATGCTTTTTTCTGACTAACCCGGATGGTGACGCGTATGCTTGGGGACAGTTCAAGATACTCATCAGTCAAAGTCATTTGTGTAGTCCTCTGATTGGATGATTGAGGCAGCTCCTCTGTATAAATATGGAAGTGTTGTGATGCTGCTCATATGAAGATACAGACCGAAACATTGTGATTTAATAAATATTCTAGCAGTAAGCTTTAAAGAGTACAGTCTAGACCTGCTCTGTGTGAAAAGTGCCTGAGATAAATTGTGTTATGATTTGGTGCTATATAAATAAAACTGAATTGAACCGAATTAAGTGAGATAGTGTGCAGGAGTTCCTCTCATTTTTTTTCAAGTTGCACATTCTTCCGACACACCTGTTACATATTCAGGTATGCAGAGATTTTAAAAAAGACTTTATTTAAAACTGTGAAATAATTAAAAAATTTTTACTTTTCAGTCATAATTATGAGCCTGTAAGTAAGTTGTATTTTGTAAGTTCAAATGCAAATGCATAATATTGACTTACTATAATTCCCATATTTTGACATACCATTGGTATTTGTATATTTGCCTTTCTAATATCTCATCTTTTATTTTTATTTTTTTGTCTATCTTTTTCTGGCAGTTATGGGCTTCCGTACATATTTCAGGTGCCCTGGGAGGGTTGAATATTTCCAGGAAATACAGTCGTGTAAATGAATTTAAATGAATGATTTTGTCCTCTGTGTGTGTGTGCAGGAGGAGCTAGGCGGGCTGCGGCCTCGTCTCTGCCACCTGAAGAAGGGGTCCAGCGGCTACGGCTTCAACCTGCACAGTGAGAAGTCCAAACCGGGTCAGTTCATCCGAGCTGTGGATGAAGACTCTCCAGCACAGAGATCAGGACTCAAACCACAGGACAAGATAGTCCAGGTACACCACACACACACTCATCCAGCCACATGAGAGTTTCGCTCAGTTCTGCATGTGTGTGTGTGTTTTTATTTTGTTTGTATGTGTACCAGCTGTAATCCTATTACATCAGTAGGCAAACGAGGAAACTAAAATCCCAAGACGTATGAGGCAATGAAGAGTATGTGTAGCTGTAATATGTGTGTACGTCTATATGCTCCTCTGTATATGTGTGTGTGTGTGGTGTGGAGGTTGTTTTTCAGTGTGTGTTTGAAGCAGAAATCAGCATTTCCTCCCTCACTGTGTGTGTGTGTAGCTGTGTTGAACGTGGCAGGTCCAGAGTTAATCCACTTAATACGTCTGTGAGCTAAATCACAGACTGCTCCAACAGTCTGCAAGGCCTCTCACATGCAGGACAGAAGGAGGGGAAGGAGGAATGATGTAAATGAAGTATTTGCACACAGAGAGACACTTTAACCGGACAGTGTGGACGTTCGAAGAGGCGGATTTTAGAAAGAGGAATGTTGGGAATTTGTTGAATTCTCCGGAGGTCACAGGGAGTTTTTCGTAAAAAGGGTCACTTGAGAAGAATCTATCAGAATGTTTCGTACCACCTGTCCGGCGTTCCCAGCTAGTGTGTGGGAGCTGGTGAGACAGAGATTCCAGACGGTATTCCCACATCAAATCTTCCTCCCACAGGAATTCCTCAGTGTCTTATCTCCCTGGATGCTTGATTAGTTCCACCTCTGGGAGTTTGTTCTCGTATACCACGCCCTGTAATAATACTGTTACTGGTACCATTACTCCTCTGTTGTCACAGAGGCATCATGTTGCAGTCCATTCATTACTTTCATCTCCACCAGTGAAAGCAAACCTCTGTCATTTTTTATGTAAACGAAGGATGAAGGATCAGGTGATTATGTGAAGTGGAATTATTAATTTTTGGATGTAGCTTTAGTCTGATTCCATCATCTCTGATATGTATAAACATCCATAAATCTGGTTTGAAAAGACCAGACTATAACTGCAGAAGTTGCTTGAGAATGATTGTGTTTTTAAGTTTTCTTCAGTATCAAATGAATCCAGTCATAGTTGTCTGTACATCCACGGCTACACAGCAAACAAGAACTGATCAAAGCAAATGTAAATACTTTCAATACTTTTAACATTTAACGGAGCTAATTTGACAAAATGGAAACAAACATAGGCTAAAAAAAACAGGTTGTAGCCCACAGCTAACTCACTGAATCCATGTTTTACTTCCTCTTTACATCCCCGCAGTAAGACAAGGAACAAGCAATAATGATAGGACTGATTAATCCATTAACTAATGCTCAGAATCTTATATTCCTGGACACTCTCCTCTGTACATTCATGTACTGATACTTGTTCCGTGTTGAAAACCTTTGGACACACTGACAAAAAACTCACAATCATCACAAAATGATCACCAGTTTGTAATTGCGGTGATGGCAGTAGGAGGGTTCACAGTGTCAGACTTCCTCTCAGGCATCAATCAATCATCACGTCAAACTAGAGTTGCTGGTTTCCTCACAACGACTTGTTCTCTTAGAGATCTGTCAAAGACAGATTTGTCCAAATTGAGCTGAGAGTTGAACTAGAATGGCTCGATGGTTTATTTGGATTATTTATTTGGTGTCAGCTGTGAGGACTATTCCATGAGAAGGGTGAGGACAAACGCTCAGGTCTGTTGTTTCACAGCAGTAAAGCAGCAGTAAACTAACGGTATCGACTGATAACATCAGGGCGGTAAAGGAATCTCTCGTATGTGGCGGTCCACACTGCTGTGCTGGATGTGGGCGTGTTATTAATACTCTTCCTACAGTGTTTAGCTGTAGACATCACATGAGAAAAATACAAGCTGTTGAGTAGCTACAACAGAACATGTTTTCATTTATATGATTAATTAAAAGTGAGCCACAAAATAGACATTGAATAGAAGTATGTGAAGTATCCAGAACATCTTCTCAGTCCCTATAAGAACATCATACAGAGCTTGACAGCACACTGCTTTCATTTTTCATGCAGTGCTGCTCCTGCTGGACTGCAGCATCAGGCAGCATCAGGCATAATCAATAACAAATTCCAGGTTGAGAGTTGTTATTTTTCCTGTCAGATACTGACAGTGTGGTGGACACATTACTCACTCTCAACTGTTTCTGCTCAGATTCCTGACAGCAGCTGGAGGTAAAGGTTAGTTTATGTGGAGGCTGATGGGATGGAAGTCAGTGGTGAAGTGAAATTTGACAGATAAACTTGTGATGAGGTTCATGATATCAGGGAGAACAGACTAGAATCCACCTTTACACACTGTAACACTCCATCTCTACTAAATAACAAGACAATAGTTTGCGTAAACGTGTACATATATATATACGTATGAATAAATCCTCTCCCCCTTCTTCCTCCTCTCCTCTCCTCTCCTCAGGTGAACGGTATGTCAGTGATCGGCCTGCAGCACTCAGAGGTTGTGGCGGCCATCAAGTCCGGCGGAGACGAGACCAGACTGCTGGTGGTCGACGCTGAAACTGAGGAATTCTTCAAGAAATGTAACGTCGTGCCCACTGAGGACCACGTCACCGGTAACACACACATGCTTACACACACCAACTCCTCATAGAAATCTGCTTTGTTTTTTGTTCTGTTGAGGAAGTGAATGCACCCCCCCACCCCCCCCACACACACACACACACACAGACTGTATAATATATGTAACTGACTGTCTTCTTTCTCCTCTGTAGGGCCTCTTCCTGAGCCTGCATCTGACAGAGCATCAGAGGAGGAGGAGGTGAGGACCACTACACACACACACACACACACACACACACACACACACACACACACACACACACACACACACACACACACACACACACACAGCTAGTGGCATGGAAAAGCCCTGCTGATCCTCTCTGGACATTCCTGGTAGCAGATTAGGAGCTCTGGACAGTGTTGTGTGATGCCTGCAGGCCGTCTTCATGTCTTCATGTGTTTCTTGTTACACTGATACTTGTGCACAGGAGATCGTCATGAGAAAAAAAACAATGTTCAGGATTTCAACCAGAGTTCTTCTTTTCAAAGTCTTGTATTTTTCTAACCATATCAGTCGGTACATGCAGGGAAAGAAGAGACTTGTTCACTAGTTGTTCATTTTCAGAGGAATTTTTCTTAAAGGAAACACTGGAAAACAACTATCAGAAACCATTCAATGGAAATGTATTTTCCATATTTATTGACTAGCGTGGTTGCCCAGACTTTTCCCATGTGTGACAAAAAGAGACAAAGTCCTGATGTCACTTCCTGTGTAGCTGCTGTTTCACCAGCTCTCTCCCTGAGCTCTGTAGCTGAGCCTACACCTACAGTTTCATACCAAACACACAACTGCATCGTCACAAGTGTCCAGTTACTAAAAGTTGATCCGCACCTTCCAGCCAATCAGAATCCAGCCATGTTATAATATTAAATCAGCTCTACCATAAACTATGAAAACTCTTCATCTAATAACAATATTAATAATCATCATATTATCATTACTCTTTTTTCATATTGTATGTATGTACAACATATGTACACTGGATCCTACATTTCCCATAATGCAACTGGATAGTGTCTTTTTGTCTTTGATGCTCCACATCGTCAGTTTGAAAAGCAGACTATGTTAGAAATTTGTAGTCTGCTAACCCATGATGATAACCCTGATGACATCACTATGACATCATCAGGGTTATAATCTCAGACTTTACATTATATAGCAGTTTTTTATAAGCTCAGTACTCCACATGATGCAGACGTGTAAAAACAGTAGATTGTCCCTTTAATGAGCAGTCAGTGTGAGCTCCCGTGTGTTGGTGTGACGTACTGCAGACACAGTAGAGCCAGTTTATCAAAAGTAAACACTCCCCCCTCCTCCGCCCGCACATACACACACACACACACACACACACACACACACACACACACACATATACATATACATACACACACCCCACTGACAACATGGGAGAAGTGGATTGGCCCCTCTAGTGACATTGTGGCTGACCCTTCACCATGGCAACAGGAGTGCACCAGTGTGTGTGTGTCTCTCTCTCTCTCTCTCTCTGTGTGTCCTGGAGGATCATGGGATTGAAGTGGCTTTAACTCTCAAGGCGAGTTGGGGATTATGCTAATGAGATGACTAACGAGCGCTGCTCACATACTTGCACATGCAGGCAGATTGAACTCCAGCAGCAAGAACAATCACTTATTCACCAGCAGTTACATAACACATGACGACCTCTGACCTTAAGTATGTATATGTGTGTGTGTGTGTGTGTGTGTGTGTGTGTGTGCTCATTCTGTCTTATCAGTTGACCATATAAGCAGGTGGATCATTTAGAAAGCAGAGAAACGAGCCTGATTGAAGCAACTTCTTCCTGAAAAAGTTCATCTACTGTCAGTTTAGTGTTATGTGAAGTAGCTGGTCATGTAGCTGGTTGTTTTTCAGTCATAAGAAGGTCACTTCCTAAAAGCAGAGCTCTGTCAAACCAGCTAGAATACAAAAAAAACCCAGCAGCTCAGCTCAACACCGTTTAAATAAATATCTGACGAGTTTTTCATTTGCATCAGTGAAAACAGACACTTAAAAGTGTCTCAGTGTTGTCTGCAGCTCCGGTAGACAACGTCACCACAGGAATCTTGTTATGCAGCATATTGTAGCATTTGTCCAAAGCCACTTACAGTCCCACAGTTTATTTTTAGAACAGCAGCTGCTTATGAATTGGATGCCAGTTTCATTCATACATGAAATGAATCACTCGGGGTGATGCAGATCAGGTCAGACAGCACGGCTAAACAACGTGGGAATAAACAGGGATGTGTGATTGGTTTGTTTTGTTTTTTTCATCTATTTCACCAGTTTTCCATCCTGCTCTCAGGTCAGTGTTGACGCTGAGCTGCAGCTTTAATAAGTCAGTGATGAGAAAATGATTAAAGGCAACGTGTGTGTTATTACTGAAGGGAGGCGTCTCCTGCCCCCTGCTGGACAACACAACATAGTGAACCTTACAGCCTGGTAAAGGGTCAGTTCACTTAAATTACAAAAAACAACAGAGATTTTCTCATTTATTTCTATCCATCTAGTCAGGTTTGAAGAGTTCTGTCTTTCTTTAAGAACACTTTAGAGGTGAATAAAATTGTGTTTATGGTGCTAAAAGCAATGAAACATGTGAATCTAAAAGTTAACGTTGCACAGTATTTACAACAGCAACCTCAACAGCAACATCTCTTTCCGGAAACAATCTCTAGTTACTCTGAATGATCCACACAACACACTGCAGACAGGTTTTAATGGAACTCATTTCTACCAAAGAAATAGTTCCTGTGAAAACTGTTCACTGTTCTGTGATCTCTGTGAACTGAACCTTCATTCAGCGTGAACAGTGTGTTTGTTTCATGTCGGACAGGCAGAGGCAGCAGAGAGGAAGCCCAAAGTGTCTGTGAGCTCGTCAGCTTCCAGTGCCTCCTCCGACGCCTCCCTGCCTGCAGCAACCAGCTGCTGCCCACCTGCACAGGTACTGTGAGCTGTCACATGTCCACATCATGGAAACACTGTCTTTTTTTATTTTGCTAAATGATTTTATCAAGTCACACTGAATACTGAACAGTTACAGGCTCAAGACTCAACATTACATCCTGAACTCTAGATAAAGATCAAAAGATGTTTGTCTGATAAAGAGGCGAGGTCAAAACATGTGGGTCAAATCTACTGGAAATTATGACACCTGTCACATGTCCTGTCTGAATCAGGATAGTGGAAAAGGACTTGAAACATTTAGCTTAATCTAGCACAAGAGGTACTTCAAGTATTCCAAATATCCCAGGTTTTATCTGGGATACTGTATGTTTCACCATCTCTAGTTCCTGTGATTGAGTTTTAGAGTTAGAGATTTTGAGAATAAAATGGATATATTTGCACAAAAGGCCTGATTTCAAGAAACATCGCAAATACTCGATTCTATCCTCAAATATATGAACTTTATTCAAGAAATATTACCACTTATTTCTCTTGAAATACATATTATATTATATTATTTTTTTAAAACATTGCTTTATACTGGAAAACTCCAATTTTTCATTCCCCTGCAACAGCGGCTCTAATACTCTGCTGTAGTTTGGTAGTCGGCTTTGATTTCAGTAAACAGTGTCTTTAAAGGACACAGTGTCAAAAATGTTGGATATACAGTAGATACTTAATGAGAAATGAATCAAATGCTGATCTTCAAGGCACATGTGGAAACTGTGGATGATGGGACTGAGTGAGAAAAAACCTGAAAATAATCGCAATAAGTTTGTTGTTTTTTTTGGAGAAATTAATACAGTTTGATATATACTGTCAATATATTCAGTAAATCAAATAAAAATATAATCATGGGTGCACTTTAACAGGTCATTGAAATGTATGGAATTCACTATCAGAGCCAGAATAATAAACATACTGTATGTGAATCTGTGTCCAGGTTGAGAAGGCCCCGGAGCCAGGGGCCGACAGCCTGGGTCTGAGCATGTCACTGGCTCAGGCCAGAGAGAAAGCCCGTCAGAAACGAGCCGCCAAGAAAGCCCCGTCCATGGACTGGAGCAAGAGGAACGAACTGTTCAGCAACTTATAAACATCATCATCATCATCATCATCATCATCATCATCATCAACATCAACTCCACCTCCCTCCTCCAGACTGGACTGCACTGCCCTCTCCATGTGTCTGCTGTTTGGATTCGGTTCTTACGTTGTCATGCTGTGATGAAAGACAGTGTTGAGCTCATTTAGAACATTTTAAACTCCCTCATTAAACAGTGTTATTTGATGATTTTGTTTTAATTTAGGGGTTTTTTGCCACTTTTATCAATCCCACACACAGGAATGAATGTTAATATATTAAGAGAAGTGTTCAAAAGAGAAGAAGAATAGTGATGTACAGTTTCTCATATAAAAAGGACCATGTAAGGAATAACGGGGCGTAGGGAAAAATAAATTACTGGCAGATTTTGAGAAAACGTTTAAATCTAGTCTAGTCTGTATGTGAATTAACTATGTTGAATAATTCCCCTGAGCCCTCACTGCCAACTTTTCATGACAATCTGTTTTCCTCTGAAAAAAAACCCCCAACAAAATCACTGAGTGAATTCAGCCCACAGCTAGGATGACATTTTTAACACCATCAGTTATGTTATGTTGTGTTTAAGTCTTAAGATGGTTGAAGGGACGGTGTAGTTTTTAGAACAATGAATATGTTTATCCAATCATCTGTCCCTGCAGGGTTTCTGTCATAAATGATTTACAGAAATTACATATGACTTTTTTCATGTTGCTATTGTTAGATTTGTACATACCTGAATAAATGATTTAAGAGGAAATTTTATTTCGACTGACACCAGGAAGGTGAATCTCTTCAGTTGTGTCACTTCTGTTGAAATTGCTGGAATTTAAAGCTGCACCAGTTGGTTGAAGCGGTTACACTTCAACTTTTACTATGTGGGAATGTGAAGTGTGCAGATGTACTGGTGTTAGCTCTGAGCTGTAGAATGTAATGATAAGTATTGACAAATATAACATTTGGATCAAATGGAATTTTGTCTGTTTTGTGATACACCAAGTTCAGTGTAAATGTTCATTCATGCCATTGGAAACTATCAGTAACAGACATCCTGTGTTAAACCTGACATTACCGACTTTTGGCCACTTGAGGGCAGCAGAACAAGCTGTAAATATAATAGTGTAAAGTTGATGTGGCAAACATGTTAGCAAACAGTTCCTCATTTACACATCCAGCAGTCACAGAGAAGAATATCTGGCTCTTTAGCTGCAAAATCCTCCACTATGTTCACAAGTTTAACGTTAAAAAGTATTGGACATTTATACATTTTAATGTAAAAGAGTATGGGACATTTATAAAGTTTAATGTTAAAAATATTAAACATTTCTAAAGTTTAGCATTAACAAAAAGTATTAGAAAAATATAAAGCTAAATGCTAAAGTTTAACATTATGAACGTCCAATACGTTTTGTCAAAGTTGAAGGTTAAAAAAGTCTTGGACGGAGCGCCCTGGTAGCCGAATGTTTATTGTGCCACATAACCACAACATCCCTGGTTCAATTCCACCCAGTGACCTTTGTTGCATGTCGTACCATCTCTCTCCCCTTGTTTCCTGTTTGCCATTTCACTATCCACTATCCAAAAATGCCAAAAAATATAATCTTAATAAAAAGAAGTATTGGACATTTGCAAAGCTTAACATTAAAAATGATTGGACATTTATAAAGCTTAATGTAAACAAAACATAAAACATTACAAATGTCCAATAAGTTAACAAAAAATACTGAACATTTATAAAGTTTAACATTGAAAGGTATTGGACATAAAGTTTAACATTAAGAAAAAGTATTGCACGTTTATGAAGTTTAACGTTTAAAACTATCGGACATTTATTAAGTTTAACGATCACAAAAATGATTCAACATGAAGTTTAAAGTTAACAGAAAGTTTACATGTCTTTGTATTAAACTGCTCCACTCAAGGTGACTTTGCATCCACTTCAATCCTTCCATTGACCCTGTAAGCAATCTTTGTAAATTTACCTTCTGTCTGAACAAACCTTAAGACAAATATCACATTTACTCGTAAAAATTCTCCTTTTAATGATTTCCAGAGGATACAGAATTCAGTGGAAATATTATTCAAAGTAAAAGGCATTCATCAAAACAGAACAGAGGAACCAATAGTGCTACAACTTAAGGTTTTGATGTCAAAATGCTTCACATCTCAAAATCTTATAAACATCCCTTATTTTGTTACAGTGCACCCAAAGCTCTTCCCAGCATAAGTTTGGGGGGAAATTAATGGATGCTTCTAAAAAAAACAGGGAGAGCATTTTTGAGGATAAATATAGGATTAAACATGTAGGTAATGGCTTTTCCTTACTGGCCTCATTGAAAGAGGATGGCTCACAAACAGGAATTCAACTGCACAGTAGATGTATGGCAATGAATCAATGACTTAAAATGGAATCTGATTAATGAATGATAAAAGCAGATTTTTTTGTGCAGTGAATAATCTATAAGGTGCAGTAAACAAACATAAAGGAGTCAGAATACAAACATACAGTATGACAAATGTAACAAAAGTCAAACAAAAACTAATATGAGAGAGAGTCACCATGAAACAACTTACTCAGGCTTTCTTTGAGGTATCTGGTATTAGTTAACCTAACACTGGTGAACCTGGAGTCTCAAAGCTGGTGAACAGCTACCTCTGGGTTTACCAATGCAACTATGAGGTTATGCATGTGAAACGGGCAGCCAATCATACGCATATAATCCCGCCGTGAAATGTCTTCTGTGTAGCAGTATTAAGTAATGATTAGGTCAATTAAAAGTTACAAAAACTAAGCAAAGCACTAAAAACTGTCACTCTGCGGTCAGTTGTACTTGTCACTTAAATGTGAATTTAACATTTTGTCTACTCTGACATTCTGTAGAAATGGTGACTACATTTTTCTCACAGTTGATTAAGATAATTTATTTTTTTATCCATAAACTGTAACAAAACTTACTATTTGTGGGTTAAGTCTGCAGCATCAGTTACCATGGCAACTGAATTCAGGGCGAACGCCTGCTATCTCTGTGAGACTGAAACCCAGTGTTAACCCCACAGTTAGCTGACCAACCCACTAACTCTGCTTTGTGAGAAGGGCCCCGACTCTGCTGTGTGCCACTGGAAAAATTATAACTATATATACAATTATTTAAATAAAAAATATATCAATTTGACCAGCTTTTAGAAGCTATTATGAATTACATTTTTAGAATAGTTATAATTAAAATTTTAATATAAACTAAAATTAAAATTTTATTTAAACAGTATATTCTAAAACTCAATGTAAAAGATTTTTTAAAAAATCACTAAATTAACATTAATTAATTCTATTTCCTTAATTTATCTTAAAATGTGGAATTAATAATTACATTTTATAATTATTCACAAAATAAATGAAAAAGGCTTTTAAATGTAACTTTTATTTATTCCATTTATTTATGTTCCCATTCAATTTCATCCATTTATTTGTTAGCTGATTTAAAAATGAGTAATATATTAAAAAACAGGACAAACAAAGAGATTACTAATTTGCATTTAATGACCTTTTTATTATCTTTTTACTTGAGTTTTATACCTAAGAAAGTTATAATGTAAAACTGATACATTCATTAGTTGATGAACACAGAAAGTCTTTAATTATTCCGGTGGCACACTCGAGCCTCCGTACTGTGCATTGTAAAGTTTGAAGAAAACAAGACTCCGCTATAGATACACAATCTCTTACAATCAGTCACTTTAAAGTTGACTGTACTTGAAATGCTTTGTAACAGGCCACTGTTGAAATGTTTAAAATCATTTCCCATTCTTTGGAAAGGGAAGGTCCCCAAACTGCACTCTTACAGTAAGTTGACTTCATAGCACCCTGAGGCGAGCAGTAAAACCCTCCAAACTGAACTCCATCGTCTCTAAATAATAACTTCACTCCACAGCAGTCACACCTGATAAACATGTGTTTTTACTGATGATAATAGTGCTTTTAAAATTGGTGTTCCCCCACTTGGTGCTGACAGAAACATCTTAATGTAACTCCTGAAGAGGATAAAAGACTTTGGTAAAAACATTTCAAATCAAATCTAGCACATATATATGGAATATGCTGCTTTTAATACAATAAACAGTATTTTCCCCATGTTATACACAATAAGCAGCAAAATATATATAACACAGTAACTCTAATATACACAATAATGATTTTAACAGTGAATCAGTCAATTGGAACTCCATTTGTTAAAAAACAAACATATAGAAGTATAAATATACTCAGTATAAAGATATCTGACTACACCTGAACACACACACACACACAGTGCCATCTATACATTTACAGGTAACGTGAATAAAATGGACCCTCATTCCCTTTAGTGATAATAAACTTGACACACACACACACATACACACACATCTGGAAGCTGATCTAGCAGCCACTGTTTGTTGTTGCTCCAATAACATTCCCAGGTGTGTGTCCTAAGGCGAAGTGCTCGCGTTGAAAAACTGGGCAATACTGAGGAAAAGTTGTGCAGGAAATCCTCAAATGTGCACTTATTGATTCATCCACCATCTCTGTTCTTACCCACATCAAAGGTTCAACTTGATCTCCTGTTTTCTGGCTGCTGAGTTTTCATCTGTTGCTCCCTTTAGAAAAGTATTACATCCCTCTGCGGCAGAGTTTTAGGACATCACTCCAACATGGCGTCCAGCTGGTCAGCCAGGTCATCGAACATGTTTCCGATGTCGTCCAGAATATTCCCTGCTGCCTTCACCGTGCTGCTGCCGCTGTCAAACAGACAGGATGACGTTACAACACTGTTTATAAAGAGTCTGATTGTAACTGTGCTGAAAAACAAGTTATGTTGTACTTTGTTGATCCCCATAAGAAATCTCTTGATTTGACATCAGAAGGACAATTCAAGTTTATTACAACTGGGATTTTATTATTGTAGTTTTGGCTGTCATTTCTATCAGTCACTATAATATTGTACTGACTAAACTAGATGCTGAGATCTGAGAATGTGTAACGTCACTGCAAAAAAATCTGATGGGGAAAGAAACTCGATTGTTTGGATGATTAGGCAGGTTGTAAAAAAGCCATTTATTTAAACAAATGATCTAATCCTCTTTATTTGGTAAAGAGTGAATAATTCCTCATTGCACAGGCAGACTGTGGTAAGTAGGGCATGTCAGTGCTTAAACTGGGCTTGTACTCACCAGTCTAGAATTGTAGCACTTGTGAGTTCAGGTTTGTTTAAAACCTGTCTGCTCATGTTTCTTGCTTTTGTTAAGCTCCCTGCCAACATGTAGTGAGTATAGATTAGTAATTCTTACCTCTGCATAGTGCTCCCCTGTGCCAGTTTGTTCTCCACCACTTTAAGCGCAGCCTCCAGTGATGTACTGGTTTCCTCCAGCCTCTTTTGAGCCAGCACCTCAAGATTGGCCGCACCAGCCTGCGCTACCCCTGTTGTCCCCGCCTGACCCGGTAGTGCTGAGGTGGGGTAGCAAGAGGCCGGCGCCGGGGAGGACGGAGCAATGAACGCAACACTCTGGACCACACTGATGTTTGATCCTGAGGGACGGAAGGCAAAGGGTTAAGCCATCATTCAAGATAACTGTATTTTGAAGCAGTTTGCCCAAAATAATAAAACAAAACATTTGGTTTTTGGTAGCTGTTACCTGCTGTTGATGTTGAGGGGCTTTCAGGCTGAGGGAGTCTTGTTACAGACGAACCTGCAGCTTTCTGTGGACTTTCTGGTTTGGACATCACTGTGTGTGAGTGTCTGACAGGTTTAGGACTAGGTATACATGTCTGTGTGTTTATGCTGCCGCCCAGCTTCGGTGACACCGTGTGAATCTGTACGCTGGTTAGTTTAGGAATGGCTGTTTGTGCATTAACTTGTATTTTTTGGGGGGTTGTTGCTCTGCTGTTGGGGGCTTGTCTGAGAGGACTAGAAGGTTTGCAGGACACCGGAGGCTTCAGGCCTTTTCCCATGGAGCCCACTCTCTGGAAAACAATTCTCTGAGTGTCCTCGTCGCTCAGCGCACTGACATCATTGTGCGTGTGGTGGCTGTTGGTGTGCGAGTGGTCGTCTCTGTTGGGGGTGGAGGCCTCCTCGGGTGTTGACGCGCCTTTCTCTTTGGGTTTGTGCCTTCTTTTAACTGTGTCGGACTCTTTCAGATTGAACTCTGGGAGCTCAAGGCTGTTCGGGGTCTGGACTGGACCCTCTGGAGGAGCCTTGATTTCAGCGTCTGCCTGACTGACAACTGCTATCCTGGGCCGCTGTTTGATGGTGAGGTTGCCTTCCTCGGCAAAAGGGAGGTGGTCAACAGAGCCGTGCTTTGGAGAAGCAGCAGCACTCTTTGATATTCTTTCATTTTTTCTTCCTTTGTCTTCAGAGGAAGTACTTCCACCTCTTTGTCTGTCAGGGTCTCCTTCCGTTTTCTCATTTCCTGTCCTCCTGAGGCCCCCCACACCAAGGACGGGGACAGGCTTGGAGTGCTGTAAGACGATGTGAGGAGTCCCGGGTAGAATCGGGGAGGAAACAGGGCTGAAAACAGGTGAGACTGGGGGTATGTCGATCCTTCTGGATGGACTGCTGCTGCTTCCGCTTCCCTCCAGCCTGGCTGCAATGCTCCTCACGCTGCCCACGCTCTCCGTCTCCACACCTCCCTTCACCTCTGGCTCTGCTGCTTTCTCGTTTCCTGATTGGAGTACTGGGCTGCCGCTCACCGAGCTCATCCTCTTGGGTGGAGGCGGGGGTGGACCTTTGCGTCGGGAGCGCACAGCGAAAGAGTGGCTGCGGTTGATGTGGCGTTGGGCCCCCGAGGCGCTCGTATGCCCGCGTCCTGGCCTGCGTGACAGGGTGGCATAGGAGGGCATGGCTACAGAGGAGGCAGAGGTACAGGAAGGATTGAGGTCTTCGTCTTCGTCCGGCTCGCCGTCAGACAGAGCATAGCGAGTCAGGCTCTGGGCACGCTTCTTGTGCGCTCCCCTGTGGGCGTCATCAGCTGGGCCATGTCCAGGCCGAGGTCCCAGCAGAGGGACGGCTCCAGGCAGAGGCTTGGAGAGCACCCGTGGAGCCCCGTTGGCACCTCCTGCCTGGGCGTGGAGGTAACTAAAGGCTTTCTGTGTGGGGGAGGGCTGCGCCGAAGGAGAGGAAGGGGAGGAGGGCTGGTGGTGCTGAGGCTGATAGAGACGGCTGGGGGACTGGAAGTGCTTGGCTTTGGGTGGGACGGCCGGGTAGGCAAAGCGGGGCATCTTGCTGGGAGTTAGTGGAGGTGTGAGGGGGGAGAAGGGGAGTTTGTTGGGGGTAGAGGACCGACCCTGGTGCTCCCATATCTCTGTGGGTCTCTGTCTACTTCTGCCTCCAGGACTGCTTGCTCCAAGCTTGGCCTCCTCCCCAACTCCACTCCCCAGACTCTCCTCAGACCGGCTAGATGTCCTGGCTGAAGGCAGCGCCGATTGGTGCTCCTGAGAAAATCCTGAATTTGAATTTCCAGAGTTCCCAGAATTCCCAGAGCCACGTGACCGCATGCTGATACTCTCCTGACTGACTGACATGGCGGATATAGCTGCAGCAGAGGCCACGCCCCTGATGCAGAACACCTCTGCGGCTCCTCCTCCCGCCCTGCCCATCATAGCACTCTGCAGCTCAGCACTCAGCTCGCTGTCCTGGAAGGAGAGCAGGGCCCTAGGGGTGCGAGGGGAGGGGCAGCAGTCGTCAGACGGAGCGTCAGAGCGCATGTGAGGGTGCACATTGTGTGTTGGTGTGTGTTCAATGGCCACCAGCTCCAGAGCGGCAGGGGGCTTCCGGCGAAGAGTCCCGCCTCCAGCTCTGTCGCCATGGTTGCGAGAACGCTGCAGGTCACAAAGTCTCTTCACTGCTAACATCAGCTTCTTCTGATGGCCTGAAACACAGATAGCAGTCATTATAATCTACTGATTACAATACACACAATAGTTTAAAGCTGGTTGAGGTAACTTTGCTCAACAGTGGCAACTGTAGCCACAAGAGGAAATTAAAGGATGACACTTAATTTTCCTTCATTTCCCAAGATTCTCTTGAGTCAGTTGCTTTAAAGAGGCCTGTTAGAGTTTTCCAGAAAAAAAAAAATCAAAAACTCTACTTACTCTCTTTTTTTGAGCTTTAAACCAAATCTCATGGTCTTCCTCATGCCCAAATTGGCAGAGCTAGAAAAATCTGTTAGGTGGACTTGAGTTTTTTAGTCAAACATACTTCTTGTTTTCTGCTTTTGTAATAAAGCCATTGAAATGTTTATCCGGCAGCAACATATGACGTGCAAAACACCTGAACAATTGTTTTCTATGTAAACCCAAATTCAACTTTTCATTCCTGAGAGGAAAATTGTATTTCTTCACTAAAAAGTTACATGACTTGATTTAATGTACTTCCCTCTTTGACTTTTTTATTTGTTTTTTTATCAAGGTAAGATGGAAATCAATTAAATTCTGAAAACAAGACAGTTTAAGTCTTACTAGTGCCTCCTACACGGCACCCAACAAAACAATGAGTGAAATGTAAAGTTTGTTAAAAGCCACAAGGGTTTATGAGATCTCTTATTTGCAAAGTTGAAGAGAAAAACTGTCTGAAATCAAATCACTTCAAAAACTTCCACAGCAAAACCTTGCCAAATGGAATACTGTAGAATACATCCTTAAAATATTTCAATGTCTACTCGTGACTCAGACTCAGTCTAATCTCTCACCTAGTTTGGTGATGCCTATCTCCTGCAGGTCCTCCCAGGTGATGTCTTTGACAATAGTGATGGAGTCGTAGCCATTGTCACATAATCTCTTGTGGTACTGAGGCAGTCCAATCACACTCAGCCACTCCGCCAGATCCGACTGAGCAGCAACAAACACACATGGACAGAGACAGAGGAACAGATGCAGTTAGTCAGAATCCCCTTGGATTTTGTGTGTTGCTGGTTTGCGGTAACAGTATCAATCACCTGACTGACACCAGTGGTTCAAAAGCTACAATACAACAATTCAGTAAATAGCTGCATTTCATGGATGTTACAATGTAAGTAGAACATTTCTCACAGGAATGTAATCAGGAAGCCATTCAGGGATGCTCAGCTTGCCGATCTCCATTGAGATCTTCTTACGGTGGCCTGGTTTGGTCACTCCGATGGCTGTCAGGTCCTGAAGAACATAAACACATGTGAGCCAGTTAACACAACATTGTGGGAGGACATTCACTTTAAAACAAAGAATCTGTAACCAATACATGACCTATTTCTGATGGATATTTGAATAGTGTTGTCCAAAGTAGATTTATTGTACTCAGTAAAACATTAAAATAGGGCAACACATATTCTGATTGAGGATGTTTCCTGTAAACATTAGTGAGTTCTACCACATGACCAACAGAGTAGACTGTAACTTAAAGAATTCCAATGAACAGCAGCTGGTAATTTCACTTGCTTTAGGGTAATAACAAATGTATTAAATGTATTTGGCAATGACTTCTTTATTCTAAATACTAAAAACACACACATACCTCGGGGGTCATCCTGCTGATGGTGGGTACATCATATCCTGCATTGATGAAGTTGGATGTGTATTGCTCCAATTGGAACTCACACAACCACTGGTAGATGGCCTCAGAGTCCTAAGAACAGAGAGGAAGAATATTTATGAGGCCTCTCTCTTAAACACACACACACACACACAACTACCCCTCAACTCACCTTGCCCTCCATTAGGTGTTCGGGCCTCACAAAGCCTTTCTGAGGAGTGCCGCTGACCTGCCGACGGGAACCACCTAGAAAACACACATTATCAATCGTAAAGGACAACCTCTGCCACGCTTTATTGTGAGCGGCTGCCAGTCAGCACACCCTGACTGAAA
Organism: Thunnus albacares; assembly: GCF_914725855.1. Classification (NCBI taxonomy): domain Eukaryota; kingdom Metazoa; phylum Chordata; class Actinopteri; order Scombriformes; family Scombridae; genus Thunnus; species Thunnus albacares. The sequence goes on from NC_058125.1 coordinate 3,785,563, forward strand.
CAAGAAAGCACTATTAGCAAAGAAACGAAGACATACCAAACGTGTGCGTCATATGGAAAAAATGCAAAAAATAACATAAATTATAGCTAGTTATTAATACAGTCTGCATTAAACTCAATCATGTCAAACTCAGTAACTCATGTTGAATCAGTTTTCTCCATGCAGCTGTTCGGGTGACAGAGGAGGGGGGGGTTGTTGGGTCTCTCCAGGTGAGTGAAGATGTGTTATCTACCTGATCTGAAAGCCCACTGAACACACTCATGACTCATCTATCTTTCAGTCATGACACATTACTCCAGATCTCTGAGGAATGCACCTTTCCTTCCATTTACTCCATCTTTGCCTCTAGTTTGCCCGAGGTGAGCGTTTTGATCATTCTCCCGTTCTCTTTCTGCTTGTTTAGTCATCTTTCCTGACAGGACCCATCTACCTTTTAATTATTGCCATTTGCAATAACCTTTATCTGTAAAGCATCTTTCTGAACACACACATAAAAGTCGTTTTTATTGTGGTGGCAAAGAAATATGTTCTTTTGTAATTTGAGTGAACTGACCTTTAAAAGAGCGAAGTAAAGCACGACAGATATTTTTAGCTGTAGGTCCTTGAATAAAGGTACAGGTCAAAGTTTGAGGTATATGCTTATTTGTTCTTTGAGTTATATGAGAAGATGGATACCTCCCTCATGTCTGTGCGTTAAGTATGAAGCTGGAGTTGGGAGGTGATTAGCCTAGCTTAGCATAAAAACTGGAAGCAGGGCGAGACTGCTAGCTTTAAGCTAAAAATACACATCTACCAACACCTCTAAAGCTCATCAATTCACAGTATCAACTGTATCTTTTTCCAGGAATGTAAAAATTTGTTGTACTAGCTTTTTTTTTAAAAATTTATACATGCAAAAATTGAAACAGATAGATTAATAAAATAGACAAACACGACACAGCGAGAAATCAACCAAAATGAAATAAAACAGGACATACTATGGAGAATTACATGCTGGAACTACTTCTTGGTGAATGATAGCCGGGTGCAGTGATTTCCTGGAGTGCAGTGATTTCCTGGAGTCCTGTCATCACCCTGAGGTTCCCATGTTTAAGACCATTCTGATTTTACGGATACTTATCCTAAAACCTGTGCTCATCGGCCACATCCAGCAACCGAACCCACAATCACGCACACTGTAAATGTACCGGGTGAACGGATAAACTGTTTCATCAGAAAAATAGTTCCAGTGCGAATATTCCACCAAAAACCATAAAGTGTTGTTTTTACAGATCTGTTTGTGAGCTGATAAAACAAACAAGATACAAGGTAAGAGTAATCAAGAACTTTAAACAGAGCAGACTAGCTGTTATGCTAAGCTAAGCTAACCACATCCTGACTCCAGCTACACTGAAAAAGAGGTTGGTATCAATCTTTTCATTCATCTCTTGTAAAGAATTAAGTCTATTATAAGTTTATTGCTTCTTTGAACTACAGTATTCCTTTAAGTCACTTCAAAAGTTTCGATGCACTGCGGTCAAAGAACCTCAGTTTTTTAATCTACCTTGTGGGACCTGATGTCCCAGCAGGACTTCATACTTTCTTTGTTCCTTGTCTTTCAGTATTTTAAATTCACCCTCTCTTTTTCAGGTTCTATTTTTCTCTACTTTGTTGTGGAGGTCAGGGGCCCTGCTCGGTCACCCAAGGGAGTAAAACAGCACCTAGTGAAGAGGTATTTGGCCTCTGGGCAAGAGAGAGTCATGGATGGAAACTGTTGGGTCGAGAAGCACTCTGCTCTTTACAAAACCCGAAAGAGAGAACATAACAAGGGGATGATACACTACAAAAGATAACATTTGACTTGTGCCAATATCATATATCAATAGAAGTATGGATAAAATCATTTTTGCAGCTAACAGACATTTTTTTTCCATCTGAATATCAGGAGAGAAGAAAAAACACAGCAAAATTAGAATTGATGTTACATTTTTTCTCCTTGAACAGTCATCATTCAAACTCAGAACAGTAGCTTTTGGTAACATTCTTGTAGGTAATCCACGAGTTAAAAATAAAATTAAATCCCTACAGGAGTCCCTGGTTTCATCTCTCTCTGTCTCCTTATTGTCTCAACAAACAAACACATCAATACTTAAATGAGTAGACTTCTCTGATCACATCTAACAACCACATCTATCAACAAAGATGATATGAAATGTGAATAAAAGCTTTATCCCCCACAGCCATGACAAAACATCCAACATCCTGTCAAATCACTCTTACCCTTCATGAGGAATGAGAACGACAGAGCTCCTGATGTCTGGCACTTCATCCTTCCTTCTGCCTATCACTCATACAGTGCAGACATTTCTTCAGGTTTCAATTCGCTCTTTTTCTTCTTTCCCCCTCTTTCTTCTTCATTTAGCAAATATGTTTTGCTCCCGTCTCCTCCCTCTGACCCCTCCCTCCCACTCCTCATTTCTCCTCTCCTTCACTTTAACCCTCCTTCCCATTCAGCCTGAGGTCACCAGAGATCCATGGCTCTGTCTAGCATGTCACTCCTTTACACTGAACGGCTCACCGCAAAGCCCCTGCTCAGCAGAAAAAGCTGCAGAGAATACTTGAAGCATTTGCCGTCTCTCTGATTTTTCTGCACCTGCCGCTTAGATGTGACACTAAAACATTTTGTTGGCCTTTCTTGGGAGTAGCAATTGGGTGTTTTTATGGGTTGTGTGGTTGGGAAAAGCTTGTGGTTTTATTGGTTTCTGTGGTGAGGTGAGGTAAGCCAGTTCTCTCTCCCTCCGTCTCATTTCCTTTCAGACTGACGCCAATAACAGCCCAATCTGCAGAACAAAAGCACTGCTGCTACATTTTTCTTTAATTGCATTCCTCAGGTGTAAGTAAGTACAAGTGATGTCTGTGAAGATTTACAGTCATTCAGGTCATGGGATATGGTATGTCTATCTACATCTGAAAGGGCACTCTTTTAAGACAGCACACATATTGGACAGAGAAGAGGTGGTTTGAAATAGGAGTGAAGGAGGCCATCTATGTCAAAGTGAAACAGTGATCAGTCAAGAGAGGAAGTGGTCTACAAAACCACATATCAGCCACTTAGGCCCCAAACACCATCCAAGTACACACACACACACACACACACCTGGTGCTACACAAGATCGATTTCAGAATCACAATCAGAACCTGTTTATTAGCCAAGTATGCTAACATACCAAGAATTTGTCTTAGTGTTTGCTCCCACAAACGCAACATAACATATAAGTCATTATGTTGTGCAAAAGTTGTAATTTTGAAAGTTCTAATATTATGAGAAGAAATCTGTAACAATTTGTGGGTACAGTCATACAGTCAAAATTTACAAGAAAAAGTCACACTACTTTGTGAAAAGAATAAAAAAGTTTAATAGGTGACTAAACAGGTGAGGGATGACCTGCAGTTATAAGTTTGACCAATAAGTACATTATCATCACCCAATGTATCTGACCTCAAAGCAAAATTAAACCATACATTATGTACTATAAGTCCATAACCAGATGTGTTTTGAAGCAGCGGTTAAATTATAAGGAAGAAGCAGGAAAAAGACAAAGACTAACCTGTGGATCCATCAGCCTGTTTGCTGTGATCTGCTCCTGTGATGTGAAGATGGTCTCCTGATTCACCAGCAGAGGGAGCAAGCTGCACACACCAACAAGGAAGATACAATGAGTAACAGTGCTGAATGTCAAGGATCACTAAACGCACTGCAAACAATCACCTTATCCACCTTAGCAAGTCAGATCATGTTGTAATAAAATGTTCTGTTGCATTCTGCAGGTGAATTAAACTGGAAATGATTGAGCATCAAATTATTGTACTCTGACATGTGAACAAGCAGGTTCAGCTGTAGGTTAAAACAAACTAAACTTAATTGGATGACTTGGTATGTAGAGTTTTAACAATGTAAAAAGGGATGAAGATTTTCTGATCTTAGAGTTTGTAGCACAGTTAATAAATGCATGGCTCGCTTCTATTTAAAAGTGATTTCAATGGTCTTTTTCTGAGCAGATCTAACCTTGCCAGTGTCAGCGTTGTGGCGATTTTGAGTCCCGTTCTGTTTGTGGCTGCTTTCTGAGCTCTGGCCGCTACCAGCACTGCGGCTGCTGCCGACACTGCCGGCACTGCCAACACTATTTCTGTCACCTGAGAGAAAAAGACAGAAAGAGAAAGCAGAGAGTGATAAGAGTATGTGTGTGTGTGTGTGTGTGTGTGTGTGTGTGTGTGTGGGTGTTTATTATTAAATTAGCAGAGAAGCCAAGACTGTGAGGCAAAACTGGTAGGCAAGTGTGGTTTGAGTTAACTGCAAAAAACTGTTTTTTGCTTCCTGTCTGGGAGTTATTTGAGAAGATCAATACCACTCTCATGTCTGTGCTTTAAAGCTTCTCTTATCAGTATTTTTTATGACTGTGTAATATGAAAGTGGTCCTTCATAGTGATGAATCCACACAGAATTATCATCCAACTCTGCATTTCCTCTCTGCTACACACTGTGTTTCAGCATCTTTCAGCTTAGTGTTTTGGCTTTACATCCCGTAACTTTACTGTTTTGGTTCAGTCTCACTGGTCTCATCAGCGTTTCTTCTAGAGGCAGCAGGCAGCTATTTTCAACAAAGAAGCTCTGATAAACCCACTGTACGCTACCTGCTCAGCAACAAACAGCAGACAGACAAAGTTAGTTACTAGCTGGTAAACACAGTGGAGCATTTAGGAGAGAGATATTTTTCTCAGGAGTTGGTGGAGACAAAAGCGCTAATGTTGCTTTGTGTCTGCTGGATGCGTAAACAGACATCTGTTTGCTAAAATGTTCACCATATCAACTTTATGGGGTGATTATATGTTAATGGTTGGTTTTCACCTTGATGCAATTATTGCAGTTGTAAGCATATAGCTAGTTTCAAGAGGTGATTAACTTAGCTTTGCATAAAGACTGCAAGCAGAGGTAGAAACTAGCATGGCTGTGTCCACTGTTCAAAAATACACGTAAAACCTCTATAACATCTTAAAACTATAATATGTAACTATTCCGCATTAGAAATGTCTAAAAACAACTAGATCTATGTTATATATTTTGTTGAGTTGTGTACTTAGATTATACAAATGTTTCCAACAATTTTCAAACCCAGAGAACTTCGTAATTTTAATCAAGTTGACGGTCTGTTTCATTTGGTCACCTGTCAGTGGCGTCATACCTCTTCTACCAAAGAGTATATGCATACAATGCAATACGTTGAGATGTGGTTGCCCACCACAAACTGTCACAAATTGACATTTATTCAGTTTTAAGCCACATTTTTACAATAAACTTAGATCTTGGTCGTTTTTAACTATATCTTTTAACCAGATGAAGGATTTTAGTCATCGGACATCTGGATCTTAAGTTAGCAGAGAAACAAGCTGAGCAAACGTTAGCGGCAGCTCGGCTCACACAGAGCCGCTCTCGGATGTCCTGTGACCGCCAAACAGCATCGAAGAAACACTGATTTTGAACAATGAACATTGAAGGAATCCTAACCCCCGAGGAGCTGGTTGTTTAACAATGAAGACAACAACTCCCATGATCCCACGCTACTTCACACCATAATCACACTCCGTCTTTTGTTATTGTTTTGATTAAGAGACCTCTAGAGGCAGAAATTACACATTGTGCATTTAATGCTTTAATCTGTAGACAAACGGCCATGTAAAAACAACAGTTTGTGATTTTAGGGGAGTTACATGGTGTAACTATTTCTTGATGAACAATGGTTTATCCGTCCGCCCAGTACTGCAACACTATTGTGCTTGGCTTGTTGTTTAGCAGGAAATAGTTACAACCTCAACTCGCCCTCAAACTGTAAATTCTCATTTTTATATTTCTGTTTGTGTACAAAACAGAGCCTCCTGGCTCAAGTTCAAGCACAGAGATACTGTAAGAATGGTATTGATCTTCTCATCCAACTCTTAGACACAAAGCAAATGAGTGTAATTCCCAAAATGTCAAACTTTTCCTTTACCATGTACTTCAAGAATGATCTGGAACCAGAGTTAGTATCTCTTCGGTTATTAAAAACAAAAAATACATATTTTTCTCAATACTAGATGAAATGACTTGTTAAGATAACTGTTTTGTATATGTTTGCTGCACAGGCTTTCAAGGAGGAGGCAGGTGCACCAGCAAGCTGCAAAAAACTGAGAAACCAGCTGGTCAGAGTGACACATGAGTTAAAGAAAAGGCTCTAGAGGAATGCTGCTCATTTACCATTGTGTACTTCTGAGAGACAACTATAGTAAAATGATTATAGCTGGATTATTGGGGTGTGGGAAGCGGGGTGGGGGGATGGGATTTGCAGGGTGGCACCGTAGGTCAAGACTTTGGGATATAAAGGGATAAAGATGAGAATAAGCTTCCTACAGTGCTGGTGGGTGCGGTTTAAAGAGGCCCAGTAGTTCAGAGCTGGTCTACAGGTTCACACAGGGGAGAAGGAGGGGGCAGGGTGTTTGGGGCCACACACTCTTACCAGTGGGAGAGCTCCTGAGGACCCAAATGTCCTGAGTGGGGCTAGCAGGACTAGCTGGGGCTGAGAGCTGACTGCCAGGTGGAGCACCTAACAAACACACACACACTTTAGACACTCACTCACTGTATACCCCACATACTGTGGCTGGGAGCGGACCTATCAAGCCGACACTGAGCACCATAGGGCTGGCGGAGCGGAGACCAGGATCAGGGTGCTGTTTGGGAGGGAAACGTGAAACCTGGGAGGACGTGTCACAGGTGGTGGAAAGAGACCAAACAGAGGGGAGAAGTTGTGAGTGCGTGTATGTACCTGCAGGATCATAGCCGAGTGTGTATGAGTCTTCAGTCTGAGGGGCGGGGCCGTGGCTTGAGGGAGGAGCTCTGGAGGTAAAGAGTTGTCGTTGACATGGCATGGAAGCTTGACGGGAGAGAGTGCCCCCTGCAGTCAGGGAGACAGGTGTGGGAGGAGGCAGGCATGCATGAGTGAGGGAAAGTCTTTCATGTACATGCATAGTGTGTGTTTCAGTTGGAACTGCGTGCACAGGTATGGGAAAAGGCTGTGAGGTGGCAACGAAAACCTTTTTGAAGTACGGTGAGTACATTATGAACAGCTAAAAAAGGGCATATTGACTGTAAATCCTCTCTGGTGTTACATAAGAAGCTGCTGAATGGGAGTATAAGATCACCAGCGACGCTGAGAGGGCTTACTTATCCTTTGTGTGTTGTTGGTCCATGGTTGCTGACACCATTGACATTATCGCAAGGCTCAGGCACACACACACACACACACACACACAAACATGCTCACACACACTGCCGAGTTTGCCTCATAAGCAAAGAGCCTGTCACAGACTTTAAGTCAAACTCTCTGTTTCTTTCCCTCAAGCATGAGCAGACACACACACACACACACACACACACACACACACACACACACACACACACACACACACACACACACACACACACACAGCACACAATATCCCAACGTCGACTGTGAGGGCTTTAGCACTGAGCTGACACTTTGCAATCTGGCCATAGTAATCCTATAAATGTGCGTCAGTGTGTGTGAGTATCTATGAATGTGTGTAGCCTGGCTTGCTGAGGACGTAGAACTGAAGTGTGTGTGTGTGTATGGGTGTGTCTGTGTGTGTTATTGGACCCCTCACTGTGCTCACCACGCTGTTTGAATGTCAATGACTTTACAGCTGCAAAACAAGCCCAGGACTCGTATTCCTTTCATCCACAGGGATTAAATCTGATGACTTACAAGCATGCTGAACCCTCCAGTGATCAAGCATGCCAACATGATAGATCCTGCTTGTGGGCAACATATCGATATAATGATATTGTGACTCTTAGATTTTGGATATCGTTATACGGCATAAGTGTTGTCTTTTCCTAGTTTTGAAGGCTGCATTACAGTGAAGTATTTTCTAAATTTACCAGACAGCTAGCTGTTCTATTTTTTGTCTTTAGCCACTTGGTCAATATATCCACATTACTGACTATTATTTATCAAAAATCTCTGTGTAAATATTTTGTGAAAGCACCAATAGTCATCCCTACAATAATGTCACAATATTGATATCAAGGTATTTGGTAAAAAAATATTGTGATATTTGATTTTGTTCATATTGCCCAGCCCTATGTACAAGTATAGAGATGCATTCTTAGCCCAAATATAACCATTGCCCTGAGTCAAATTAGTCACTTCAACACCACTCTGCCAGCTCAAGCCCACAATGTACCAGGACTAATCTGGCCCTGAGATGGACTTATTATAGTCAGAGCATGATATAGTAAACATTCTTACCACTTTTACTTTGCATATTAAGTCAATATTATCATGTCTTTAATTAATCAAAACACATTCTTTGACAGTGCTTCATTTTCCAAACATTTCAGGGGGCCCTGGAGCAAACATTTGCTGTTGAAGCCCTATGAACCCCCCAATTCCCACCTCTGTCCATTGTGTATATACCCTGTTGCCTTTTCTGCAAGTTCAGTCCACGCAGCAGAATACACATGGCAGCTTCATTATATGCCAAGACAACTAGTACTCCTATGTTAGAATAACACAAGCTAGCACCTGGTTTTCTAAGCGCCAACTCGTTTTTAGTTATTTGATTAAACACATCACACACTATTTAGGATTATGCACCATGTGCTTTAGTGATGAAAATTCCTAAACAAAATAATCAAAAAAATAAAAAATATCAGAAAGTAATCAAATTACCAAAATCAATTCACATGGTGTAAAAGTGAGATTTTTGGGGCCCTGGGGCAGTTGCCTACTTGCCCGGCTTGGTAATCAGCCTTGAGCATGAGCCCTGGGAGTCTAGAGTTACTGAACTGCAAGTTATCTCTGAGATAAAAGGAACATGAAGATGCTAGATGTGATTAAAATGCATGTATGTATACTATACACATGTCTACAAAGTGTCTTCAGTGGTGAAACAGATATTCAGATCCTTAACTTAAGTCGGCAATACTACAGTTTAAAAATACTCTTTAACAAGTACACTCCAGCAGCAGCAGGCAGCTGTTTTCAGTGAGAACACTCACTGTGCACAACCTGTCCACAACCAAACGGCAGACAGACAAAGTTAGCAACTATCTGGTGAACATAGTGGAGCATTTAGCAGCTAAAGAGTCAGATATTTTTCTCAGGAGTTGATGGAGACCAAAACAGAGCTAAGAGGAGAGTGAATATTGGACTTACATTCAACAGTTGGCCATAAACATGACTCCAAATTAATGCTAATGTTCTGTGTCTGCTGGATGTGTAAATAGGCCACTGCTTGCTAACACATTGGCTATAAACATTTTATAAGGCCATAAAACGTCCCCAAGTGGCCAAAAAATCTATTAATATGGGTTCAAGTAAAGATACAAATATCACAGTGTAAAAACAGTAAAGGTACAGACGTATAATCAGTAAAATGTACTTTTAAGTGTCAAAAGTGAATGTACTCATTATGCAGAATGGCTCCCTTTCAGGGTGTTAATTAATATATGATATTATTGGATTATTATTATTACTGATGCATTAACATGTAAGCAGCATTTTAATATTGAAATCTGGTTTATTTTACATACTGTTATTTTACATGTGTGTCTCAAAGACCTCACTGAGTGTCTTTGAGTTTATGCAGATGTTGCGTGCAAGCTGTTTGTGTGTCTACCTGCTCTTCTGCTGAGGACCTCCACCACTGAAGGGGGGAAGAAGCCCACCCGGTCCGTTCCCCGCTGGGTGTCATGGATGTGACCTTTCCACCGGCCGTCTGAGTGCTGCTCCAGGACCTGACCCCAACAAATCATGAGCACACTTCAGCTGAAATGTTTGTGTCATTGCAAACAGCTGTGACAGACATGAATGTCTGTACCAAATTTAATGGCAATCCATCCAATAGTTGTCAAGACATTGACAGGAGAACACCAAAGTCAGTAGGATTCATTCTCTGGTGACCATGAGTCTCCATACAAAAGTTCATAACTTTCATGCCACCCTTACAACCATGCCACTAGCATGGTTAAAAAGTGTATAATTTACTTGGAACTTTGTGGATCAGTGTTACAAACGTTTTTCCCTTGTCAACTGTACATCATGCCTAAGTATGCATGTCATGTGTGTGACTCCTCCAGGCATGCTTTTAAGACCATAATGAGAGAGCCAATGAACTGGAAATATACTGTCTATTCATTGTGAGTGTTAACAAAATGCCTGGAGAGGACAAAAACAAACACTGCTGACAGAATACTGCACAACAACATACAGTACGAGTTCAAACAGGAGTCTGGGATGTCACAGCGACTCTTATAAAGATATCAAAATACATGGGAGTAAGCACATAAACACGCAAATGCACACATGAATTAGTGCAAGAAGTGTGTGTGTGTGAGTGTGTGTGTGTGTGAGGGGGAATGAGCAAACAAGTTGGTAATGAGAGAGTGACAGCAGCAAGTTTCTGCCTGTTTCTCTTCTGTGGTCTCCTGCTCAGGGTACACTAAATTATCCTCCAACATCCCACACAAATCCTAACAACAAGACTTCACTCACTAAAGTCTTCACTGCATAATCCTGTGATTTCTCTGCCAGTGAATAAACAGGGTAAAGGAGCTGGCAGAAGGTATACAATGACTTTCAGCTGAATCAATTTTACAGTAAGTGCAAGAAAACAGGAACAGACCAGTATTACAAGTAAAACACAACAAGCCTTCACTTGGGAAAGGCGCAGCAAGGTGAATATGTGATGCCAAACAGCATAACATTTCTTAATCTGAACCATTAATGTCAATCCACAAGCTTACATATTTACAAACGTATCAATCCACAACAACTCCAAAAGACGCGTGTTGTTTTATGTGTATACATGATGCATACAGTATGCACAAAAATCATGCATACCTCAGTACATTTCCCACAAATAAACTGGGATCTTTAAAAGAAGAATGTGTAGTGAGACTGTGTGCACCACACACATGCTTAAGACAAAGACTGAATCTAATTAAATCTAATAATAAAACACTAATCTTTGCTGTTTGCTCGTCCCTTTCTGATGTGTGATTATGATGATGAGTTATTTGTGCTGATAAAGCCTTACAGGTTGCTCTGGTATTGTTGGAAAACCTCACTGGTGTTGCACAATCTGTGAAATTATGCTTCTTCTCTGCCATTCTTTTCATTGTCAGGTCTAAAGACTGGTGAACCAGACAGATTTTTTTAAATACAAACAGGTGATTAAGTGCATGTCTAATTCCACCTATGGCATACTGTAGGAATGGAAATCAGGCTTGTACAAATTTCACAAAGACTAAGATTTATATAACAGAACCATGCGTATGCACCACTTTGTAGATATGATGAAAATAATGTGTATGTATATGTGTGTCTTTGTGCGTATGCAGAGTTTTATTCATCTGGCCCCGAGTCTCCTCATCATAATCCATCCAATAATTCTTGGGGATTTCAGTCTGGAGCAAAGTGGTGGTCCAACAGAGCAATTCTGCTGTCCCTAAAGCCACATCGGTAGCGTGGCTAACAATGCAGTTTCATGCCATATACTTAGAGGCTTCTTGAAAACTATTTTATCCATTGAATTTCTGATATGAGTCACCCTAGTTGAGACAGTTTTGCTGGGCACTGTCTTGTACACTGTGCTGCTGAAAAGACAGCTGGTTGTAAGAATAGTGATGCTGTAGTGGAGGTGACGGTTGGTGGGGATTGAACGGCTGAACATTTTGGTAACGTCCCTGCATCTAAAATTTGGGGTTAGGGATGACGGTCTAGTCACCAATAAATTTGATGTTTCCTTTAAAGCCACTGTGTGTGGTAATTTGAACATTTCTAACTTTGGCACCCCCCAGTGGACAATGAAGACAATGTGGCAGACAGATCTGACACAGGCAAATGAATGGGGTGAAATGAATACACCAATTTTCACTAGGATTGTCTCATTTTTTATAATACAAAAACATAGACAGAGATGCTGTAATCACATTAAGATTCACATAAAGCATCATATGATATTAAGCTGCTGCCTTACTAACAAAGCTAACAAAGGCAAAAAGAAAAATTGAATTGGAATTTTTTGTCTTCATGGAGGGCAAGGAGCCACTGTGCAGCTGGAAGACATTAAGCAGGAGTTTAGCAAAGCTACCAACAGTCAGTTGAGGCACAACAATTCAAGCAAAAACAGGAGTACTGCAGAGTGAAACCATTACTTGTATACTAGACAGCCATTAAAGAGACCTGCTTCTCTCTCTACAAACATACTCAGACAAAATCAAGTACCATAATGAGGTCTCCAGCCCGGAGGTTAAGGGCGGTGGGGTCGTGAAGGTTCCAGTAGTCCTTCACTGCTCTGACCTGGAGGGAGCTCGATGCCTCTGCAGAAAAAAAAGACACAGAGCCATCATCGGAGGGCACAAATGGTTTGTTTTACACCATGAAGATCGATTTTGACCCTCTGCCATTTAGCAGCCTCTCTTCCCTCATTTCCCCTGCCTCTGTCTCAACCAAAAATCAAAATTTCATGAAAGCATCAATGAAGTGTTGAAAAAAGTAGTATTTCAAGAGCTACTAACCTCTCAGCAGTTGTTTGATTTCCCTGCTGGCTGTGGAGGTGGTGAACTGGTTGACGATGTCCAGAGCTGTCTGGTTGTACGTGTTGCGCATGTTCACGTTGATGCCCGCCTAGACACACAAACACATACACACACACAGACACACAGAGTGTGGGATTACTGTGGGTGGGATGCACTTTTAAAACAAATCCTCCCTCAAATGCCTCCCTCCTTTATTAAAGAATAACACTGAGAAACTGGTGTGATGTGAAGTTATGCAGTTGTTCTATCTGTAGCTTACATACAGAAATATCTGTTTTGGTCTTTAAAATGCCATACTAGCTGAACGAAAATTATATTTCCATCGACTTTGCTTACATCAAGCAGCAGCCGCACTACTTCCGTTTTGCCATAGAGGGCAGCTTCGTGCAGAGACGTCCCTGCTTTGGTGGCTCTGTTGATGTCAATACCGGCTTTTAGCAGCAACCTAGGAAATCAAATCAAAAACACTCATATAAGGCTGCAGGCAACACTCACACAAAGATTAATCTATTCAACTGTTACAGACATCTGCAACATCTCATTAAACCATATACCCCCCACTCATCCACCCCCACACACACACAAACACAAGCTAACAAATATCTCTCTGGTTCTGTCAGAGGCCCAGAAGAAAGCATGCTGATGGCATCGTATCCAGAGAGCTGAGCAGGAGGAGGAGGAGGAGGAGGAGGAGGAGGAGGAGGTGGTCCTGGGCTCACTATGTGAACGTTGAGTCAAGTTTTGAATATGTAAACAACATTGAAGCATGGCTGTAAGAAACTGCAGGTTCATGTGCACATGACATTTTTACCATTTGTGTTCCATGGGTGCTACACTTCTGCATACTGGGGGTTGTTTCTTTTTTTTGCAACTTTATTTTTATTGGGCAAAGTTAAACAAACACACGCAAGTTATTACATATTTTTTTCTTTTAAATTCTATTAATTAGAAGTACAAATTTTGTAATCTTTATAGATTTCCTTCACTTCCCTGTCCCAAATTTTACATCACTTCCCCAACCCATCCAACTATTTATACTCAACTCTTCAGTTAATCATTCTCTCAATCAACCGGTTTACATGCCACTTTCACCTCTACTTTCATCCACACATCTTAATCTCTACCCTCATCTACTGCCCTCCGCCCCCTCATCGACTCATCACTTCTATCTCTGGGACGGTACCAGAAACAGTTTGTTTATAAAACCATTAGTTACCCAATTAAAAACAACAACAACAAAATAAACAGGCACAACAAACAAAACATAGGTAACATATACACCAAAAATAATATAAAAACCATAACCCTGACATTAGCTGCCGCAATCACCAGAAAGCTACTTAAAATATAAATTGATGAGACACAGAAGTTTCCCAAGCATGCCTAGCTCCATGCTTCCCCCATCACTTGTAGCCAAGGTTATTTGTGTAAATTCCTATAACTACTGACTGCAATGTGTCATAGGTTGGAGGTCAGTGTTATTGCTTTCCTGGCTGCTGCAAGAAGTATATGCAGTAAGTGTATCTTTTTCCTGCTCATCACTGCTTCTGAGATGGCCCCAAGGGCACTTCCAAAATATATCTGTATGGTTTGCAGACTCTCTCCACATTTCCTCCAACATGTACTTGTTTGACTGGGTGCTATTTTGGAAAGGATGTGAGGAGTTCTGAAGAATCTGTTAACTATTTTCCACTGCACTGATAAGTTTGCATTAGTGACTTTATGAGTTTCTGAAGCAATATTTTCCCAAACGTCCTCACTAATTTCTAAATCAAGCTACCCTTCCTATTTTTGTTTAATATGAAGGGTGTTTTCTTGTTTCATACTAGATAATGCTCTATATAGATTGAATATTGGTCCCTTTGTGATTTCTGTTTTTAATCCCTATCAAGTATTGTTCAATAAGGGAATCAGATTTCTTAAGGCTATTCCAATTTGGATGTTTAAGCAAAAAACTTATCTCAAGACATCTAAAAAGAACCTGATCTTGGCGGGTTAAATTCATTAGATAACTGTTCAAATGTTTTAATTCCTAATCCTCAAAGAGTTGGTGGACAAAACTAAGATTTAGTCTCCATCTTTAGTATCCCGTGTCTACTTTTAGGGGTATAAAATCTTTTAGATGAGCAACACATGACAAAATCGATACATGACTAAGGAGACCAAAAGTCTGCTGCACCATGCTATAAGACTAGTTTTTGACCATCTACCCAAGGTCTCTTCTAGGGCTTTATCCTCAGTAAATGGAGCATTTGACAAGGGCATTGGAGTATAGACTGACCTCTCAATCTCCAGCCACCTTGTGCCCACCCTGTCAGAAATCCAGATGGTCAATGCCCTTAGTTGACAAGTCAACCAGTGCCTAAGGTGAGGGAATCCCCACCCTCCTTTTTGTTTGGATAATTGTAGAACTTTGTATCTTACCCGCAGGCGCCTTCCCTGCCAAATAAACCTGGATATGAGGTGATCTAAAATTGAACATATTTTTTGGTGGTGTGAGAGGCAGAGCTGAATAAGAAATAGCAGCCTAGGTAGTACATTCATTCTAATACTCTCTATTCTACCTGAGAGAGTAAGGTGTAGCACAGCCCATCTGTTAAGATCAGCAGATATCTTGTCAATTCATTTATTATAGTTTGCCTTATATAACTCTTGTGGTATAGTGGTGCCCAAGTATGTTACACCTTGCCCTGCCACTTGAATGAGAATGATGCTCTCATCTGGTGCATGATAAGCAAGTTGAGAGCCAGCGCTTCTGTTTTATTAACATTAACTTTATATCCTGAAAGGTTCCCAATGCGGCTAAGCAATCCATCAGCTGGGACTGAACTTAGAGGTTCCGATATATAAACTAAAATGTCATCTGCATATGGAGAAATTTTATGGATTTTGTTGCCAGTTTCTATCCCTTTGACAAGTGTATCATCTCGTATCACCTGTGCCAATAGTTCAATGATTAATGCAAAAAGGAGCAATAACAGCAGGGACCCCTGGCATGTTCCTATACCTAGACCAAAAGATTGAGACAAACACCCATTAACTCTGACTGTGCTTTGAGGGGCAGTGAACAGAAGATGTATCCATCTGATGAAGTTTGGGCCAAATCCAAATTTATCTAAGGTTTTAAATAGAAACAGCTTACTAAATGCATTTTCAATTTCCTCTTTAGTTATCAGCCTGTCTATGAACTCAGATGAAACAGGGTCTATCTTAGGTAGTTTAATGGATCTTAGATAGGAATCAATTATTTCTGGGTCCCTTTCAGTGTTTTTGTCTGAGTATAAATCTTTGTAAAATGCAGCAAAAGCTTCTGAAATTTCATTTAGTTTATATAGGAATGGTTTGTCTGATTTGTTACTTTTGATTATTTGGATTATTGTGGGATTTCTCAACTGACATACCAAGAGGGGGCTAGCTCTACTCCCATGCTCGTAGTATTGTTGTTTCAAGAATCTTAAATTTCTTTCATATAAAAAAGATCATCGAGTTCCTGTTAAGCCTCGTTAAGCTTGTGGAGATTTTCGGCAGATGTATTTTCTTACATAATACATGTTTTTTTGAGGTAATCTACTTTTTTCCAGTTCTATATGTTTAGCTGCCCTTGCCTTTTTTGAAATTGAAGCTAATTGAATTATTTTTCCCCTTAGCACAGCCTTTGCCCCTTCCCAGAATATGATTGGGGATATGTCCTCTTTATCATTAAATTCCAAATTAAGGGCAAACTCATCTTTTAAAGTAGCCTGAAATGCTATTACCAAAATAAAGTTGTTATTTTTCTGAGAAAAAAAAATCCCTGTTCTTACCTGTTTACTTTGACAGAGTATTAAAATAAACGTCTTGTTATATTACAACTTTATCATTGGAATATTAAAATGTTTTTAGTAAAATTACAATTTCATATCATCATATTACAACGTTTTACCTAGAATTATGACTATTACACATGGTTTTATTCTCAAAATACCTATATTTTCATAACAAAACAAAGTTTTTCTCTGAACACTAATAGTTCATTCTCAAAATCTTAGATTTTTTTTCTTAACAGGGGCCATAATACTCTGTCATACCGATTCTTTGGACTACCACACATCTAACAATTCTGTTTCAGTTTACACATCTGATTAAGCTACATAGATATAAACTCAGCCTTTGGTTTGAGCTCACTGTACTGAAAGTAGAAATCCTGATGTTGGCTTGTGAAATGTGAATGCTGCTGACAAACACTCTTGACTTGACAAGATCTCACTAAGTGCGAGGGGGGTTGAACAGACAGGAGAAATATTAAGCAATGCAGTGTGATGAAAAAAAGCAGTTGATTTACTCTCTGCATACATTGCAGCATATACTGTACATCAAATATAGAAGATATCAGGGCAATGGTTATCAACTCCAGGGATCTCTAATGGCTTTGACAATAGCTTTATTTCATTATAAATTCCATGAATTAAGAGGATGAGAGTGACTATTTTACACTTATTACTATTATATTTTCACATGTAGAATGATTGTTCACACATATACAACACTAAATCAACAACAAAAATAATCCTGTCTCTTCCCTGTGCAAATATTTGCAGCCTCAGTTCAAACCAGACCTAGAAAGCTCCTCCAGCTATACAAAAAGTAGGTACTATAAGACATCTCCCGCATAAGTATGGAAGTCTTTGAAGAGACATAAATCCCTTAGTAGGAGATCACAGCTAAATTCTGCTGAGTAAACCCAGAATAAACTTGTGTGCTAATGCAGTGAATTTTATTTCTGTTTGTGTAAGAGCCTCCCCTTCTCTCCTGCATATCTTCCATTCAACATTCCAGTTCAGAGGAGTGAGAGTGGAGGATGGAGAGGGTGTCGCAAGAGAGATCAGATAATTAGGGGAGGATGGAAATCGTTAACAGCATGTCTGAGAGGCAGGGTGGAGTAACTTGGCGAAATTTACATATATATGCTGGCATAAAAAAAACACACCAAGCTTCTACTGGGTATTTGAAAAGTGTAAAGTTACTGGGATTAAATATCACTATTGTACAGAGTGTTTTCTCTGGTGGGGGTTTCTGGGGCTACCTGAGGGAAAATGTTAAACTCCTCCAGCAGTGCATTAGGGACTGAAACACATAAGGTACTCTGTGTAGTATAGGTCTAGTGTAGTGCAGTAATAGTAGCAGTACTAATGGTAAAACCAGTAATGGTAATTATACAAGAGGTAGCACAAGCAGTACTGTCAGTAGTAGCAGTAATAGAAATAGCAGCACTGACAGTCCTAGTAGTGGTAATAGTGGCCATATTAGTAAAAATAGTTACAGCATTATTAATAGTAGTAGAATTAGCATTAGTAGCAGCAGCAGTAGCAGTATTAGTTGTTGTTGTTGTAGTAGTAACAGCAGTCACAATGTCAGTAATAATCACACAGCGGCAGCAATAGCAGTGGTAGCAATAGTAATAGTTGTAGTAGTAGCAGTCGCAGAGGGTTTACCAGTACTAATAGAAGTAGTAGCAGTAGTTGTGGTAAGAGTTGTAATAGTAGCGGTATAAGTGGTAGCACCGACAACTCTAGTGGTAGTGGTAGCAGCAGAGTAAATTGTTGTAGTAGTAGTGCAATTGTAGTAGTAATAGTATTTTATTACTATTATAATTCAGTATTCTATTTTATATGTCATTGGGTTTTATCTTCCATCATATGCATTCTATGTATTCTAGTTTAACTTTATTTTATTCTATCTTATTTTTATTATTATCAAGTGAGTTTTATTTTCAATCTTATGTTACATAGGTGCTGAGGTCAGTGGTTGGTAGGTTAGAGAAAAAAGACTGTTTCCTGGGTCAGCTTCGGGTTGCGCCCGACACAGATAAGACCCATAGTGAGGTTAAACCCATGGGAAGATGTTCTGGGGTAAGCTGAAAGAGGCTTATTTCGGTTAATCAAGACCAGTGGTGAGTCTGTGTCCACTGGGAAAAGGGAGGTTCTGTTATGCCTATGGCAGATTGTGTACATATAGTGTACACAATCTGTAAATTGATGTGAAGCACTTGGTGCATGTAAATCATTTTGTTGTAAAGCACTTTGAGCTGCATTTTTTGTATGAAAGGTGTTATACAAATTAAGTTATTATTACAAATAGTGGTATAAGTAGCATGCATAGCATTAGCAACAGTATTATAGTAACAATGCCATGGAGCAGCAGTAGTATTAGCGGCACTAGTAGCAGTTGTAACATTAGCAGTAATAGCTGCAACAGAGGTAGAAATTAGGGGTGGGTGATATGGCGAAAATATAATTTTTTCAGGCAGGATCACGATCCACAATCTCATCACGATTCTTTTGGGTGGTCATAAGTAGTAGTGTTAGTTACAGTTGTACCAATTGTAATAGCGGTAGTAGCCCTCATTAGCTTTAGCAGAGAGTGCAGTTGTAGTGTGTAAAGGAAATAGTAGTAGTAGTCGTGGCAGCAGTAACAGTAGCAGCAGTAAAAGGAGAGCGGTAATATTAGAATTATATACATATAATATACATATATATATATATATATGTATACGAATATTCGAATACTGATTTTGCCATTCAAATGCCATGGCATCAATTTGAAACTTCAAAGCATTCAGGTCAGCCCTTCAGCATTAGTAGCAGCTTTATTGGTAGTAGCAGCAGCAGCAGTAACTGTGGATAAAGCAGACAGAGGCTTGCAGAAAGATGACGGGGCAGAAAGAGAGACATGATAGAATTCTATTACAGTGCATTTCAACGGCTCCTTGCTGTGATCTTACTTGATGATGTCTTTGTGCCCATTCCTGGCAGCCAGGTGAAGTGGGGTGGTTGATGGAGAGTCCAGGCTGTCATGCCCTCCCTCTCCTTCTAACAGCGCTGCCACCATATTACTGCTCAGCAGCAACTGAGCCACCTGAAGAGAAATCAAAGACACGAAAATGAAGATGAAGTGTGAGTCATGAGAACAGAGGAGTGGCAGAATCAGGGCAGGAATTACAGTATTAGCAATACATAAATATACAGTACATGCAAAGCCGAGCTGGCTGAGTTTGCCGGATATAAATATATGGATTGAAATAATATACAGTATACAGTGACATATATATAGGTTCAAGCTAGTACATAGAGGCTCATCCACTACCAGCAGCTGTCTAGAGATACCACATCCTCCACTCACACACACACACTCACTCACAAACTCTATGTGTCACAAAAAACAGCTCAAAGCCTTCTATTCTTTCACAGCTGAACTGCAAACTCAGACCAGACGAGAGAACATTTAACAGGCATGAGAAGTGTGTGTGTGTGTGTCTAATTCTGAATTACAGGGCCAGCTATACATCTCACAGCCAGGCTTATCCACAGATGTGACAGAGAAACAGAGAAACACACTGCAGTGTGCAATCCCCTTAATGTTACAGTGCGCGCGTGTCCAAAAAGAGCCACTGAAGCCTATTTTCCTTTCGCTCAAACAAGCTTAATTTAGCTGGGTCACTTCATCTAAGCCATGGTTCATGTTTGACATAGGCCGTCCCAATCCAAAAGGGGCAAAACGGACTTTTAACATGCAAATAATTGGATTAGAGTGACTATATGAATGAAGCAAATCACTGCATGAAGTTTTAGGATGTTACTGTACTGTCCATAGACACAGGCGAGCACACACATATTCACACTAGGCCAGTGCATAAAACTCTATGCAGATTCAAGATTAAGACTGTGTCCTCACAGGCAGAGATATGTATTTGCACTATTTTTGTCTGATTTGTGAAGCCGCATGTACATGGCTATCTTTTATAAATATCCATTTTTGTGAATTTGTGCACATAGCACAAACCTTGATTTCTACTCCCATAGGTAGTCATATATCAATGTATACCCTTTAACAAATTGTTTTCATAGAAACACCTTTGTCTGTTCCACCAGTCTATTGATAAAGAGACTGGAAAAGGAGCAGAATTTCCCAAATGGCATTGCAAGGTCCTTCAGCAGCCCCAGAGCAAAAATCTTTACACAGGTCATTTTAGCTTATTAAAGATACATTTACTGAGCGCTTTATTAGGAACACCTGTGCAATATCATGCAATCCAAGACAACAGCTCTGCCATAAATTCTACTTTTAGGAAGCTTACACATTGTCAGTTTTTGTTGACATTGCCAGAGATGTGATAATTCTACTTTATTATTCAGGTCATAGTGGTGGTGGTGTGCATTATTTAAAAAATATTCCTAATATTCCTATATTTTAACATACATTAAGGGGGAAAAATATAAGAAACACAAGCTAAAGAGAACCAACACTTGCCGTCTACCACTCGCTGACATCTCCTGTACTCTCTTGGCCTCCATGGACTCTGTGCCTACTGTACAAGGCCAGCCAGGAGGGGAGGACTGGCTTGGGACCTGTATGAGAGCCATAAGAGTCTTCGCTATCCATACTAGCTAAAAGTGGCTGCTGCGATAATGATGGTCAATTTGTCAATCTGTTTCTGTGTTATATATTCTGTAATTTGCTCTCGATACACTAGATGCAATTGTGAATGGTGGAGTCCGCCATTTATGCAGTGGATTCATACTGCCTTTGCACACACATGAAGAAATCATAACACAGAGGCAATTATTATTGACTGGCTTCTATAATTAACATTGTATCAAACATCAGAAAACATCAGAGAGGTAATCAGTTATGATTTAGGCAGAATAAATACAAAGAATAAGACTGAGCACACAATCTCCATAAAAATTAATTTTTAATTTTCCTTAGATCATGGATGATACTCAATGGGTAGAATCTTAATTATAACAAAAGATAATTTTTCTCAGACACATACACACATAAAAACACATACAAAAATTCTCATACCTTCAATCTGCCAAACTCACAGGTCAGATCTAGAGGTGTCTTCTTTGCTTTGTTCATCATGCAGGGATTCGACTGGTGCTGCAGCAACATCTCAGACTGAGAGAGAAAAAAAAACAGGAGAAAGGAAAGTGTAAGTGATATCACCTCAGTGTAAGTGTAAGTGATATGAAATACACTCACATGTCAATCATCCAAACACATCCTATGTGTGTGTGTGTGTGTTGATGTTTTGTCTTTGAACAGAAAAGAGGAACATATGATAGCTCCAGCGCAGCCTCTGTTCAGGATTGTCAGTATTGTGTTTGATGGTGTTGTACTGAAGAGGTCAGGGCTCAGTATGGGTTATATGACATGTCGAGGTGTGATATGCATATGTATCAATTAAGACAAAACACCAAACGGATGAGGCTGGAGGAAAGGAATGTGTGCGTTCACTACCTTTAGACTCTTGTGAAAAACCTGTGTCATTGCATTCACAGTGTTACTTTCATTGTTGGTGGACAATACATGCTGAGGCAGAAAGGGAGTAGATTTCACTGAAATGAGAGGACTCGTAATACTTTGGAAATTTGCCTTCGGCGTCACAGATGTCTCTGTGAGTGTGTGTGTGTGTGTGTGTGTGTGTGTGTGTGTGTGTACTCACCACTTCATAGTGTCCATACTGAGCAGAGAGGTGTAACGGTATCTGTCCATCATGGGAAGGGGAGTTGACTGAAGCGCCGGCTCGTAGCAACAATAAGACGGAGTCAGCTTTACCCTGCCATGCTGCGTAGTGGAGGGGACGCATGCCTACAGACAGAGAGATGAGTGAGGGATGGAAAGGAAAAGACAGTGAGAGGGGCATATTACAGGGGTATCAACTGAATTCACATGTTCAATTCAAACCAGATGATGGTTCCATCAGGGTTGTCTTGGCTTGGTTTTGGAGGCACATTTTTAACAGAGAGCCAGTATTACAAACTTGGGGCATGGAGTTTGAGTGTTTACCAGGCAGCTCATTTGCAGTTGTCTTTGTGTCCACCTGATAAATGTAAGTCCAACATTCACTGTCCTTTTAGCTTTGTTCTGGTCTCCACCAACTCCTAAGACAAATATCTGTCTCTTTAGCTGCCAAATGCTCCATTATGTTGAGCAGTGAGTCACTAACTCTGTCTGTCTGCTGTTTGGTGCTGGGAGGTAGCAGGTAGCAGCAGGTTTATTATAGCTTTTTTTTCTGAAAACAGCTGTCTGCTACTATTGACAAGAAGGTTAATGAGAGCTGTGGGACAGAACCAAAGTAAAGTTTCAGGCTGTAAAACCAAAACAATGAGCTGACAGACACTAAATGCTCTGTAGAATTGAGGGGAACTACAGACTCGGGTGATTCTGTGGGTTTGACACTAGCGACACTTCACACATTACACACAGTCAGTTGATCCACTGTTGATATTCATCAGTGCAGCTTTAGAAACAAGTCACAAATACACACTTTTATTTCTAAAGAAGGCTACGTAATTTCCTAAAACAGCTGGGAATAATAGTTTTTAGCAAAAATGACTCAAATTTGGTGGAGTGTTTACAGCAGCAGGATGGTGTATGTAGGATTGACTCAAACTAAACTGTGTGTTTATGGTAATGACATAACATGATGTGTTCTTAATTGTAGTGGAGACCAACAAAAAAGAGCCTGCAGATGACAGGGTTGTGTCAGTTGCATTGAACTGATGTGAACTCAAATCTAAAGAGGACATATTATGCACATTTCCAGATCTATATTTTTAATCTGGAGCTCTACTGGAATATCTTTCCATGATTTACAGTTCAAAAAAACTCCTTATTTATCTTAACCTGACCCTTTGCACAGCCCCTCAGTTCAGCCTCTGTCTGAAACAGACTGTTTTAGCTCCTGTCTCCTGTTAGGCCCACTCTGTTCTGATTGGCCAGCTCTCAAAAGCTGTGGAGGCTATAGAGGGAGGATTTCACCACTTTTTCTTGTTCTTTACCAAAAATGTCAACTTCTCAAATACATCTGTACATGTTCAAGCCGGAATCCAATCTGAAATATGAGAGTGGACAATGCAAACAACAGATGGAACAACAACCTTTGCAAAGAAGGCTATGGAACGGACAACCATTTATGGACATGTGGAATGAGTCAATGTCAGCTCGTGGGCAAGGTAGAAAAAAACGTTAAAAAGATGCATTCAGGGCAGGTTGAAGCCTGAGCATCTGTATGTATATTAACCTCAAGTTTTGGAAGTTTGACCACATTTAACATAGACATCATAAGAGTATATAAATAACAGAAAAGCAGTCCCCTTTAATCTTAAAAATCTGACATCAACTTCTTGAAATGTCAGAAATTCTAACTTGGCAGCCATGGAAAGGTTTGATCTGATGAAAAGTAACATAATTAACAGCTCAGCATTAGTTTATCCACAGTAGATGTTTAATATTCAAAAATAAAAAAAAATACAATTAATATTTACTGGTGGTTTACCACAGCAGGCTGATCGGGATATACAATTCATAAACACATTATGCCTCATGTCCAATTAAAATCAGTAATCGTTTCTTCAGCGGCAATAAACATTATGATGGTCAATCAACACAAGCTATTCCAAACGACAGAAAAGCAGACAGGAAGCACTAAAAGTTGAATTTTAAAACGGTCCTTCATAAATCTATAGCTGACCTCACAGGCATCACACACATGGTAATGAGCACTACACGCCTCTGGTCTAAGCAGCAGAGCTGTCACTCCCTCACAAATTCTACAATATCTGTTCCACTTGGAGTCTGAAGATATTGGCTGTAGCACTACTGTCACTTCAAACTTCAAAGTGAATCATATTTATTCATATGGGTCAAACATATTTTCAGCTGAGAGTGTCATAAAGCTTTTGAAAAAGTTTCAGGCTCCATTTAACCCTGACTGACTTCCCAAGTGGGAACACTTTTTCTCCTTAAGTTGTAGGTTTGTCTGACAACACCGGTTCAGCTGGTAAACCTGTTCTGTCATCACAATACCGTTGATGTCCTTGATATCCACCGTGGCCTGGGCCTCCAGCAGCAGAGACAGCAGCTCCGTGGTGCCCGTCAGAGCAGCGTGGTGCAATGCTGAGAAGCTGTGGGTGAAAGAGAGAGAAAAAAAGAGGAAGGAAAAAAAAAGGGGGAGTCAAGGGGAAGAGACAAGGAGATGAGAGAGGTTATAAATCAAACTGATTTCTTTACAGCAGGTGAGCCCTTTTCAAAACTTCACACTGATACCAAGTGTGTATGTATGTGTGTGTGTGTGTGTGTGTGTGTGTATCTGTGTGCTCTCATCAAAACTTCAGACTGAGAAGCGGTGTTTGTGTGCCTGTATAATCCCATTACAAACTGCAACCTGAGATAAGAATTTATGTGTGTTTTATGAGTATGTATCCCCATACACTCATCAAACTTCAAACTGTGTGTGGTTAAGTGTGTACAGTATGTGTGTGTGTGTATGTGTGACTTCATCAAAGCCAGTCAGAGATGAAATGTGTGTGTTTGTCTCTGGGTGTCTGTCAGGTTGCAGTATATTCCGCCGAGGGAGAAATTAAAGGCATAAATTCTTGGCGACGAGTTTTGCTTTCGCTCGAGGCGACGCGGCGCAGCTCCTGTTCCAGAGGAGGTGACCCTCTGAGACAAAACACTCCCCCACATGTGGGGATTCAATAATAACTACAGCACAGAGGGCTTTCAGGTGATTTCACACAGCCTCTGGTAGTCACAGTGGAAGCCCTGAGCTCTCGGGCACCTGTGGCAATAAACAGCCTGGCTACATTTGGAAACTGAATGTACTGTGGCTGTCTCAACAAAAGCCATGTTTAAAGTTAGTTTGTTAGTTTCACCGACAGTAAAACATGGTGGAGGGAATATTCAAGTCTGGGGGTGTTTTGCCCACTCTGGAGCTGGACACCTGCACTGAATTGACTCCACCCTGACCAAGGAGACGTATCACTCCATTCTTTAGAGACATGTTATACCCTCTGGTTTGCATCTTTGTGGAGAAGGATTCATACTGTAGCAAGATAATGACCCCAAACACACTCCGAAGCAAAGAAGACCAAGGAGTCCTGACTGTCATGGACTTTCCTCCACAGACCTCAACCCCACTGAACATTTATGGAGGCACTTGAAGACTGAGAAAGCATTCTGTGACATCACAAGAGGCTCTTTGGAACATTGTCAGATCATGCTGGGATAACAGGGCTCATCAGGTTTTGAACAGACTTGCTGAGTCCATGCCAGCTCAAGCGCATGCTGTCATTAAAGCAAAAGGGGGATGAATACTACGATATCCTGAAATTCATCTACATTTTTCAAAGATTAAACTTTTCACTCAAATTGTTAAGCTGACATTATCTTTTTTAATGAAAAAATTAGCATTATATTTGAAACAAATGCAAAACAGGAGTATCTTGACTAGTGGTCTCACTTTATGTTTGCATGTTCTCCCTGTGCCTGCATGAGTTCTCTCCAGGTGCTCCAGGTTCCTCCCAAAGACTAAGAACACCCAGTTTAGGTTAATTGGTGACTCTAAATTGCGCGCAGGTGTGAATCACCCCTATGATTAACTGGTGTACCCCGCCTCTCACCCACTGTCAGCTAAGATCGGCTCCAGCTCACCTGCAACCCTCTAGGGGATAAGTGGTATAGAAAAAGAATGAATGAATGAATGAATGGATGGATGAATGGATGAATGGATGAATGGATAAATGAATGAATGAATGAATGGATGGATGGATAGATGGATAATATCTACATATCTTAGTCCAAGATCAAAATAAAACCTTATTAAATCCATTGATCCATAATAAGGGTGAAGGCCAGAAAATTCATTAAATCAAGAGCAGAAATTACTGAATTGAGAGCACTATTAGCATTATTTTCTCCATGGCCCTTCCTGGGCTCTGTAGGTTCCAGCTCATTGTAAACTGAATATTTTGGGGTTTTGGTTAATCAGACAAAACAAGACATTTGAAGACATCATCCTGGGCTCCTGGAAACTGTGTTTTTACTATTTTCTTACATTTTACAGAGCAAACTATGAATTATTTAATCAAGAAAATTATTGACAGACTAATCAATAATGAAACTAATCATTAGCTGCAGCTTCAATTAAGTTTGAAAAAGCTCTGTTTGGGAATTAGCATATGAGGAAGCTTACATTCCAGCAACCCCACTAAACTCATCATGTGATGCTATTAAGTGCATGTTTAAGACCTTTTTAAAGGTCATTTTACAACGAGTCAGCCAGACACCAACTCACGGAGTTAATTAGCCAGCTAGCTAGAGCTGAAAAAATCTGCTAGTGACAACCGTTATTTAAGCCAGCAAAATCCATGGTCGCTGGCTAGAAATGAGAAACCTGCCTTTGTCTACCTGTGTCTGACATCAAGGATCCATTGTTTCATTACTGAGCATTTCAAGTGATAAGCATATATACTGTGTTAGAAAAACTTGATCGGTGTAGCAGCAGTAACTAATGGGGGCGGGGCTGACTGAAGGGTCCTTTAGATTTACTGTAACTCTTTCAAATAGAGACTAGACAACAATTGTTGTTTTTTTGTTTTTATGACATGCACTTTGTTTAGTCTTCCCTCTTTTCCAATCAGATGCAGTTTTTGTGGTATCTATCAAAGTGGGCCATCTGGCATTCAAAGAATCCCATTCTACAAGCCGCTGTGTGTGTGTGTTCATGCGTTAGCCTACATGCAATGTGTGTGTGTGTGAGTTGACATAGGCCTGCTGCGTGTGTCTACATGCGGGGTCATTGTAGTGGGTGGGAGGTGATACACAATAGGGGTGTTGAAATTAAACATGTCCGTCTGTGAGGGAGTGTGTGTGTGTGTGAATGGTACAGAGAAGGGGGTAAGTGATATATGAGATCAGTGCAGAGAGAGTGCAGAGGGGAGAGGAAGGTGAGTAAACAGTCACTTGTCAATGAGTCAACACCATCAGAGAGAGAGAGAGATTCAGACAGTGTGTGTGTGTGTGTGTGTGTGTGTGTGTGTGTGTTTAAGAAAGTGGTTGGAGCAGGTGACTCAGGATATGGACAAGTAGACGGATGGATAAGTGTGTGCATATTTGTGTGTTGCTGAGGAGCATTGAGGCCTAAACAAAGACACAGATAAGATAAGCCACTTCACAGACTGGAGATCCTTCAGATTTCATATCTACACACACTGACATCTAAACTTTTTTCATCTCTAACTTGTCTTGCCGCACAGACACCAAGAGTTTGTATCACAAAGTGAGTTCAGCTTAGTCAGGCTCTGTTTGGGTTACTTAGCTTCACTATATCTAACATTGATGATCCTGGAGCTGGTTATCCTCTGGCTCTGTTCACTCGTTAGGAGCGTGTGAAAATGAAAGAGATGAAACTCTTAATTACAAAAAAATTAGATTAAGAGCAGAGTGATTCATTTGAGATAAGATGAAGCTCATGCTAACCACAGGGGAATTAGGTAATTGCGGTAAAGATATACTGTATATAATATAGTCACAACTTCAATTAGAATAGAAATAATGCAATGACAAAGCACTACTGTTAAACTTAGGCTAAGTATATAAATAAGTGTGTGAATTGCCATATTAAATTCAACCAGTAATTTCAGCATGTTCAGTATTCCTAAGTGAGCGGGAAAAGGAAATGGATTATGACACTGACTTTTATGGTGTGTTTATACATGATGAACAAACTTTTATATACAGGCAATACATAAAAGAAATAAGCTTATTCTCTTTTATCCCAGCCAGGAGGTGATAAACCTAGCTTAGCATAAAAACTGGCTTCACGCTAAGTGAAAGTATACGCCCCTAAAACTCACTACTTAACATTTTACTTTTCATTTAGTGAACATTAGAAGTGTTGAAAGGCATTTTTCAACTTTGGACAGTGCACAGCTAGCTGTTTCCCTCTGCTTCCAGGCTTTATGCTAAGCTAGGCTCACCATATCCTGACTCCAGCTCCACGTAACAAACAGACATGAGACTTACATCTTCTCATGTCTGGGACACATTTCATGAGGTGGGATGGGATATTTTACTTCAAGGTTGCAACTAACAACTATTTTTATGATCAATTAATCTGCTGATTATTTTCTCAACAGTGTCTAGAGTCCAAGATGACATCATCATGTCTTGTTTTTGTCCGACCACCAATTTACTGCAAGACACAAAAAAGCAGCACATTCTCACATTTGAGAAGCTGAAACCATCAAATTTTGCGACATTTTCACTTGAAAAACAACAAATGATTAATTAACTATCAAAATTGTTAATTTTCTGTCAATCAACTTATAGATTAATCAACTAATTGTGGCAGTTGTATTATTTACTTCACAATAAAGTGCATGAGTTGTCACATCCTGGGTTCTAACTACACAAACTCAAGAACTTTCATTTTCTTCTTCTGTAATAGTGAGACAATGGCTCAACTGTTTGTCTGTACAAGTGTGAGAGTAATGAGTCATACTGTGAAGACAAAGACAAACAGCAGACAGTCACAGGTAGGGAATGTGCTTCTTTTTTTTTAATCCCACATGTCAATCAAGACATAGCGACTCTTCCATTGCATTCTTCTGACTCAACTTCATGCCTGACACACATACACACTCCTCTTACCCGTCTGAGTCTTGGTAGTTGATGTTCAGTCTCTTGGTGGAGCCCAGTAACTCTGGAAAAAGACAGAGATAGAGAAAGAGAGAAAAGGATGGGGGGGCGGGGAGGGAGTGAATGGAAAAGACCATTAGTATTTAGTGACATATTTGTCTTTTCATCAGAGCTCTCCACAAATCCCTCCATCCCTGCAGGGCCCTGTGTGTGTGTGTGTGTATGTGTGTGTTTTTTTTTCCCCCAGCACTTCTTCCCGTCATCACTCCTTCCCTCAAACAACCTGACAGTCTCGACAGGATGGAGAGCTTTCCTCACCTCCTGGTGCCTCACCCTTCCCTTCCCTGTCTCACACCCTCACGGCAGCCAAATGATTCATAAACAAATGATTTTGCCTCGCAGAAATGTACCATTCCACCTCATTTACACTACTATCTTATCATGGCTCTTTGGAATTGAGAGTGACAACCATGAAAACACAAGCCTGCCAGGATAAAACATACATTTATGTCTTTTTCCACAGCAGCACTCGGTGCAAAAATAGCATAAGTCATACCAAGTTAGCAAGACTGAACAAGTTTTTTCACTCACCTTGCATCAGACAGACTGCTACTTGTCCCATGTTTTACTCATTCACTCTGTACTCCATGAGAGAACATACTATAACTTTCTCATTCATGCTCTTTCACTAGTCCTCCTTCAGTGTGTGGTGTCACAATAGCAAAAATGAACAAAAATACAGTGGAGAGTTGAATTTTTTTCTGTATTCTCTTCAAATACTTGAAAATTGTTTTTCTCAGTTGCTCAAATTTAATCCCAGTTGACTAAACTGGTTAACAAACCGGTCCCAGCAGTGACATAATGGAAATATTTTCCTTGGGAACCTCGAGAGACAGCTACAAAACTATCCAATGTTCACAATGGAAGCATACTGTAGTCATTTTTGTTATCTAAGGTATCAACGCTGAAACTCCTTCATTGTGACGATACTACTTTCCTCTGGTTCAACATGCATAATCCTTTTTTGTCTAGGAATCATCCAACTCCAATCAAATCTGGCCATCATACCGAAAAGCTCTGCATCATCCTAAATGATATCAAACTAGACTTCCATCTTCAAATATGCATCTACCTCTATCTGCAGCCTCTAATGAGGGCAGGAAAGTCTCCTCACACAGCTAAATATCCTTGGACGTCCTACAGCAGAGTTCTACTGTAAAGGCCCCACTGTCCACCAAGACCCACACAGGAACCAGACTGCCAAGGCCTCTGAATACAGAGCCATTCATCGCAGTCAATCTCCCTCACTGTTTTCTCCCACTTAGGTGTGGAAAATCACATAAGCGTGGGGAACGGACAGAGATAGGAAGAGATATGGAGTTAGAGTTAGTAGTGTAGCAGGAACAGTAAAGAGATTGAAGTGTCCGATTTAATAGCCTACTTCGGAGTTGCGTCCATATTGGACAGTTCCGTATCTCATAATTTATATTCAGTTCCATGGCAGAAAGTAGTGTGCCCTTTATGTAGTGGAGGAAAAATGAGAGGGGTAGATGACTGTGTAGCGAATGCAGATAAGATTCACCTTTTTACTAACTGAAGGAGAGTGATTATATGCACATCGTGTAGGTGCAAGCCTATCAGAAAACAGCATCAATGAAAAAAGGTAGCACTTGCAAACTTACTCCAAGCCAAAAAGTTTAATAATGACAATGTTTTGATCCTACTTGGATCTTTGTGAGGTCAGAATGTATGAAAAATGTAAACCAACTTACATCTTATATATAAACAGTATCAGATGATATATATGAGATGTATGTGTTATATTTTGAAGTATAGCTTTTGTATTACTGCTTTTTTCTATGTACTTTATTGAATTGTTAATTGTTTTTGGATGTTTATCACCCTGGGAGGTTTAGATGGTTAACCACACCTGCCATCATACAGCTTGTCAGCCTATTGGTGTTCATGATGTATAAATATGGGTGTGGTTTACATTTTTCAAACATTCTGACCTGACGAAGATCCAAGTAGGATCAAGCCAAATGTCCGATGCCAAAACGGGTGACATTGAACATAGTTCGTGCATAAATTGAACATTAATCTGTGTTCTTGTCGCCTGATGGTACCACCATTAGAGATACTGGGATACTCTAACGAAAGCCAATACTGTTAGCACTGCTGACAGTGCAATACACCTACAGTATATCCTGACCAGTGAAATGATTGTGATATTAAGGTAAATGTAGTTTTTGCAGCTAACCAGGTAGAGCAAGACACTAATAAAGCCAGGGTTAAATATTAATGCAAAGGAATACATTTAGTGCAAATTTGATTTATGATAACAGACAATTCCAATATTTGAAACATGTGAAAGTTCATAACAGCTTGGTTCATAACCACTTGGGTTTTTGTAATTTTGGTCATTATTTTTATCAGTTAGGATAAGACTGCAATGACCAAAGTAATTGCTGAGACAATGGGGCATGAGCAGTCAGAGTGGTTGTAAATAAACCAGCAGTTTCGTCAGGTTATCTAAACTACTTTATTTGGAGGTAAAATTGAGGGTGAGTACACATGAAGTGCTGGTAATAATCCAGAGTTTCAATGGAAATTCTGAGCAGTGTGCAATTTGTAAGATATTGGAATAATCCTTCATAGAAATGTATGAATGAAACCGAATGGGAAGAATAATGGATTATATAATCAAAAGGGAATGCTTAACAGCAGCAGTGATAGCAAAAACAAGAGGAATAGAGGAATATGAATCAATTTGTGAATTCATGGAATATAATTGGGTTCCCACTAGAGCACTGATTAAATATTCAATTATTTCTTTCTCTCTGGTTTATTAATGTTATTTTCAAGCTCAGAAAAGTCATAAAGGGAAAATATTCTGATTTCCACTGCAGTTGAGTAGACTATGCATTAAAAATACATAAAATCCTCAAAAAAAAAAAAAAAAGCATGAATTCATTGATATTCCTGACTATCCCAAAATTTACACTTCTAAAATTCCACAATATTCAAGGAACTTCATACAGAATTTCTTCCACTTCTTCTGGAGCTCAGTGGATAAAGAAGGCCTTTTTATTTCCATGGTTAGGAGATCAATTTCCACTGGAGCCGGCCGTTTTACAAATGCACACATTCACAGCCCTGCAGGGGGGCTGTGGGGGGGGGAATTCTCCACCAAATGGCAAATAATAAAGTGCACAAACTGGCTACAGTCATGCTTACAGTCATATTTGATTTTTATCATTTACATGCTGGTCTGAACACAGTAGAGCTTGAGCTTCTACAGACTCAAATGCATAAAAAACAAGAGTCTGAAGGCACAAAAAGGCACATTGATAATGAGACAGATAGAGGGGCTGGGCGTTGGGCGGCTTGCCAAAACGGGGTCTAAACTGTCCCAGCGGTATGGAGAGAACAAGGCCTTTCAGGAGTTCTAGTTACAACATGAGCCGACATTCCTCACATAGCACACCCACCATGCTATCCTACTCGCTGGCTGTCTCTCGGACTATGTGTCCACTAAACTGTCAGCTCCCTTTTCTCTCCTCTGCTTTCTATCCTCTCCCTCCTTCCCCTTTTTCTTCGCATAAGTGATAGGGGGCTCGATTACATTGCCAGCATGTTGACTCTCTGTGTGTGTGTGTGTGTGTGTGTGTGTGTGTGCTCCTACCCCTCACCCCTAGTAGCTGGTGATAACAGATGTGTAGTAAATCTCAAGCATTGTGTTTTCTTTCAGAGACGGAAATTACAGGGTTTGCTCCCCTGCTCAAAGCTGATGTCCATGGAAAGAAAAATGACTGAATGCTAAGAGTCGTAGAGCTGTCAGTGTGGAATCCCTCTATTGTTTTCTATGGTTGCAACAAACAAAGCGCAAAAAAAATCATGTGATGCTTTGTTTTGATAACCTTATCAGATGCACAAGCAGCCTCTGTGATTAATTTCACAGAGGCAACGCTCTGAACTGCTGTTGTTATGCTCCCTCTGCACCTTTTTCATAACAGCTGAGGCATCCTGGACAGAAGAAAGGGATCTTGGAGCTTTGATGTGGAGAACATTAGTTCACTGAGGAGCGAGGGAACGTTCAAAAGTGGAAGGAAATAAAGAGAGGAGGAGAAGTCGTGGGGAGGGAGGGGGGAATGAATCTATTCAGGTGAGATGAGGGGAATGCTTTTTTAGTATGTGTGTGTGTGTGTGTGTGTGTGTCAGGTGAGTAAACAAGAAAACATGCAAAGGATTTTATGAAACACTCGCTGCGAGATCAGACAGGAGTGCAAGTAGCACCTCTTCAGAGTAAGAACAGAGAGTTTGGGGGAAAAAAAAGCAAGAAATTGTAAATAAAAAATAAACTAACAACAAAAAAGGCCAGCTTGCTCGCTTTTGTCTCCTTCAACGAGATTGCAGCTGGCAGAGGCGTCTGTTGCTTTGGTTTGCATGGCTGCAAAACTCATTTAAAAATGTCTTTGATCATGGTCCACGCATATAAAAGACTGGAAGGAATATACACAAAAATGAGGATAAAGTAATCACATTAATGTTAGTCTTTAAAGGCACACTTTACTGTCTGTTCAGTGGGGTTTTTTTCCAACCAAAAATTATCAAAGGCAAGACACGTTAAAGGATCACTTCACCCAAATTACAGAAAAACATATTTTCTTGTTTACCTTGGATTGTATCTAGCCATGTAGATATTGTAGTTTTATTTACCCCGGTTTTGAGATATCTGCTTTTGAGATCTTTCCTAGGAAGCATTTCTTTGTCAGAAAGTAGTTCCAATGAAAACTGTTTACAGCATTGTCTGTGGATTATCTCAAATACATGGCTACTGTTTTGGGAAAGACATGTTGCTGCTGATGAAAGACAGATATCTTTAAATGTTGACAAAAATAAAACCAAAACTATTATCATGGCTAGGCACTACTGGAGCTACAGCGAGTGAGAGTCTGTTTTTTAATGTAATTTGGTTGAACAGACCCTTTAAAGCTGCATTAATCTGTCTTTTTTTGGCCATTAGGGGGCAGTACTCCACAACAACTTTCTGGCCATCTGACAAATGTAAATCCAATATTCACCCCCTTTTAGCTCTGTTTTGGTCTCCATCGGCCGCTTATATATCTGGTTCCTTCCACAATATTTGGTTCCGTTATCTGCGATTTGGTGCTGGGAGGGTAGTTTACAGTTGGTTGGTTTATCACTGAAAACAGTCTACTGCTACTGGAAACAAAGTTGAGGAGTGGCGAGACTGAACCAAAACAGTAAAACCAAAACAATGAACAGAAAGAGGCTTAAACACAGTAAACTGAGAGGAGTCCAATGATAATTCCTTCTTAATTCCTATATATTCAGATATAAATACTGATTAGTGCAGCTTTAAAGATGTAATATTGGTGAGTCCAGGTTTCTCAGGACATGGCAGACCTGCAACATCTCAGTTAACGAGGATAAAAACTGTTTTCTGCTTCGGCAACACTCTGTGGCTCAGGCTGATATAATACCTATATCTTCATATGAAAGTCTGGTCTAGTGTGACTCAAATGTTGCTTGGAACACAAATCTAGTCGACTTTTGCTTGCAAAAATTAGCCCTTTTCACTCTGAGCATATCTGAGGTGCCTCGTCTTATAGTATCTTTCTTTTGCCTCATTTTGCAGCTGTGCAGCTAATTAGCTATCTAGCTGCTAACTGATGTTAGCGGTGAATGTTTGTTTGGTGGCTCATTCAACAGACAAGACGCGTGTTCATGTTTGTAAGTTATCAAGTTTTGATGATGTGGACGTAGGCTATTGTTTCATTCACTACCATGTTTAAAAGAGGAAGGTATCATGCCTCATACTGCAATTTAATTTAACAATTGAGTATTGAATATTTCATATATTTGAAGATTTTAATTAAACATTGGACATCTTGAATGTTGTTTTCATTTAAGACCATGGGCAAAAGTTCCATGCTGCAAGTGTTTTACAGAATATATGGAAAGCAAAGTTTTAATGTCTCCCCCCCTTTTTTTTTCTTTTTTTTTTTTTTTTTTGCAGAACTGAAAAATGATCCGATCCGTGACTCAAATTCGTGATACGATCCGAACCGTGAGTTTTGTGATCCGTTGCACCCCTAGAAATAACAGTGGTTACTATCAGGCTAGGCTC
Source organism: Thunnus albacares (assembly GCF_914725855.1). Taxonomy (NCBI): domain Eukaryota; kingdom Metazoa; phylum Chordata; class Actinopteri; order Scombriformes; family Scombridae; genus Thunnus; species Thunnus albacares. The sequence continues at coordinate 3,820,821 of NC_058125.1, forward strand.
TTTGGAATTGTGTTAAAGTTTTGCCTCTCGGTCTGCAAAAATATTCCTTGGAGTTAAACCACAGGGAATTCAAACCCACCTCTACCCACACCAGCTTCTCATTAACAAAAGCAGAAAAGGACACTTGATTCAGGAGTTGTGGGTTGGGACGAACCCCCGCGCCACGATGAGCAGGGAGGTATCCAGCATACAAACAGCACAGCCACAGAGGCCTGGGGCGAAACCAAAATACAGAGGAGTGAAGAAGGGGGGGGTAATTTAAGGTCATCATCTGTCTGTGGCGATAAACAGTTTGTGGTCAGGTAAGGACCTCATCAAGGAAAACACTTATCTGGGAAACACATCCATCTAACTGCACTGATTACTGAGAGGGTAAACACAGTCCCTCAAACCAAACCACCGAGGCAAAGCGGGGACTTGGCTTCACTCCAGCTTTCCCACAGAATTCCTAATAAGGCTCCAAAAACATGATTAGGAATGTACTTCTATCTGCATGCAACACACAGTTTTTTTGTTTATTATAAACAGAAACATGTGTTTATTAATACCTACAAATCATTTAAAAATTAGTGCATGATCCATGAAAAACTAATGCCTGTAACATTAAATTAACTTTATAATCCCCGCTAACAATGTCTCCAGCTTGGCTCCTCGTCCTTGGCAGGTGGTGAGGTAGTGACCAAATCCCTGTAGGAGTGTATGTGTGTGTGTACGAGGAGTGTAAAACAATGTGATTAAACTTAGATGATAAGTCTAACCAAATGGGAGCCATCACCCAGCTCTGTGTAGCAAGGAGGACAGGGAGACAGATATTGCCTGTGTCAGTTTGTACTACTGCTGCTGCTGCTGCTGCTACGGCTTTCCAGAGAAAAGAGAAGAGTCCCTACAGCTTCAAAAATAACTCCACTTTTAGCAAAGAATTACTTATTGGTGTATCTGCAGGTTTCAGAACCAAAAACCTAAAAAGCTGGTGAAACCAGGATAATTCCTGTTATGGTTAGTCGAATTTTACACTGGATACAGGACGCTGGATACAAAAATGGAGTAAATGACTAGAGAGACTGAACTTATTAAACCTTGATTGGGCAAATTGTCAATTGGTTTCAGGTCATCACAGTTTAAAGTCTACAAATATCAAAGCCTGAGGGCTGAATATAAAACGTCAAAGAGCAAATCATGGTTATTTACAGCGATGCAGTGTTTTATCTTTTGAAGGAAAAGTTCAATATTCTCATTCACTTTCACACAAGGTGCACAGGTGGGTGTTTCATTCAAATGAGGCAGCACAAAGCAGGTTGTCAACAGTTTGGTAGAAAGTGAGTTTTTCAAGGTTGCTCTGAGAATAGACGTCTTAAAATCACGTCTGATTGTAGAACAAAGTTATTCCACTGCCAATTTTGGTCAAATAGTTGACAAGAAAAAACTAAATACTTGAGAGAAAAAGCACAATAAAGATCTCCAACTCATAGATGCATTTCAATCGGCATTAGAAAATGAAAGTTTCATATGATTAATATGTGATTATCAGTTAGCTGCTTTAAGGCTCTCCTTCAGTTCATTGAATCCCTGCAGAGGTATGTTGATACATCTGCAGCTTCAAATTGAGAAGTTCAGCAATGCAGCACATTGCAGCATTGTGCCATCACGCACAGCCATCCACTGTGTTAACCTTCATTAAATCAGGTGTAAATCACACCAGGCTGCTCAAAAACACACGCTTCTGCTGGTCTGCCAGTCAGATCGGTCGGCTATAACTCGGCATTCCACCAGAATCACTGCCGCCAATCAAACTTTCGTAGGAAAAAAATTGCATTTCATGTTTTATTCTAACATGCATTACAATGCATTTCAAGAATACAGCCCTGTATGCGTTCAGGGACAAACATCCAGTTATATTTGAACCCGACAAATATGTTGACGTCGTTGTAATGCCAGCTCATGTGTGTGGTTATCCATGGCTGCTATCTGCATCACTGTATGAAGTTGAGATCTTTCTGATATCATTTAAAACTCTTTGCAAAGTTGTTTCAAAGTTAAGTTTAACCTTCCATACAATACTGTAACATTATGTCCTCAATCAGGTTCCAGTTGAATGTGGACTTTAATGTAATGTCACTGTCAAATAAGCTTTGGAGAAAGATCTGATTGTCAGGTGTAATCAGCTGTAATCCTGTTAAGTCATAGAACCACAATCTGATATGTGATGCATGTTAATGCTGGCGGGTAAATGGAGGCCTGTAAACTGCCTGCAGAGACAAATAAGCCCTAAAGCAAGATCAGCATCAGTCTTCAAATAGATGAGTGAGCAGCCGCCAAATGTGGTTTCCTGACAGAGCGCTACCTGCAACAGAACACGTTTTGCTTTACCTCCGGTTGCACAGGTAGACAATAAGTACTTGTTGTACACAGACTGCCCGTGGCAATAAACTGGTTTGCTTCCTTGTATGAATGTTAGTGTGTTTTTGACAATGTGCCTGAATAAATAAACAGTCATAAAAATGTAGCGTTGTCTGTGTGCATGTACGGTTGATGGAGTTTCCTAACACTACAAATGCTAGGAAAGACAGGACAGTATAAACTGTGCACACCACACACCCGAGGGCATACACATACACCAAATTTGCAAAGTGACACACTTTAGCTTCATCAATTCTTCATCAATTACTTCATCGCTGCATCACTTGCCTGTAAGAATAAAAGCTGCAACTGGGTCTTGAGAAAAACCCTCAACATCAAAACAGCTCTGGGCCGTATTATCCAATAAATCTGCTCCATTGTTAAAAATGTAGAGACTAATCTCCCGTGGTGCCGCTGGCAACTAGGTCAGACACATTCAATATTCGTTGACACTGAGCCAGAGTGGAAATAAAACAGATGATGTGTTGTGTTGCAGTGTATCAGTGTGTGCATGCGAATCAGTGTTGCTACATCTGTATACTTCTTCATAAACAGCAGGAGATTAGAACAGGCGTAAACACACCTGCAGGTTTCACATTACATAACATGTCTCAACCCTGCACCTTAGGGACAAAACACTTTACATACCATTCAAATCATCTGTTTACTCTACTTACCCAACTCGCTGCAGAGCCCCTCCTTTATTTCCATGAACTTCGACAACTTAGACACATGATTTAGTTTACTACCTCAAAATATTGGTCTTGGGGGAATGAAATAGCTGGTTGTCCATATTTATCATATGCCTAGGGTTGGGGAATATATATATAACATAACATATTTATAACAAGGTAGTCATCCCTTTAATAAAAAACATTTCCTACAATGGGCAACTATGCAAAGTGCTTCCAAAGAGGCTACATATGTCCTGCAAATGACCCTGACAGCTATACAAATCAGAGCAGCCAGAGATGGCCACACTCAAAATAGAGGTACAGGATGGTATTTCTGTACTGCAAAGTACTTTTCCACTTATGTGCCAATAAAGCGCCATGATGGGCTCTCATGAGACCAATTTATCACATCTTGATCCAACCTAAAGGTTGGAGTTGCAATGATTAGTCAATTAATTGACTGAAAGTTATTTACAGCAACAATTTTTACAGCTTATTAAACAATTAAATCCATTTTTCAAGCAAAAACACTAATAATTTGATTGTTCCAGTTGGTCAAATGTGAGCTTGCTGCTTTTCTTGGTTTCACGTTATAGTAAACTGATTTTGTGGGTTTGGACTGTTTGTTGGACAAAACAACACATTTGATAACATGACTCGTGCTTTAGGATATTGTGATGCATATTCTGTTTTCAAATGTTTTATAGACCAAAAAATTGATTGAGAAAATAATTAGCAGATTAGTATTGGTACACTTCCAGTGAATTAATTCTAGTTAATTTCTAGTGTAATGAATTTTAGTCAGTGCACACAGGTTATATGAACATACATAAAAAAAAATGTAATTTGAGGCAAGCATACAATTCATCATTAAGAATAAATTTCCCAATAATAAATAAATATTAACTCGAGTTATAACTGAGCTTTTCTTTCAAGGAAATTATTGACAAATTGCATTAAAATTGTTATTTCCAGGAAACCTCCTAGGACATGATTGGAAAATTATTTGGAAATTACAGAATCATAAAATAAAGTGTTACCAAGGTAAAAACAAAAATCATGAATGGGGCACTGCCCCAACAACAAGCATTTATAGTTCAAAAGAGGTACAACAGACCTTTGTCACAGCAGACATTTTGATTTGTCATAGTAGGAAAAGCACAGGTGTTACTGATAACATTAACAATGGCTCTATTACATTAACTGCCCTGAAACTGGATAATCTGAATGGAATGCAGTCCATACAATTGATTAATGTTATCAATTACACCTGTGTTTTTCATGCAGTGACATGTCAAAATGTCTGCTTTGAAAAAGGTCAATGTTACTCTACTTCTTACCAAGAGCGTTACCAACAAAACACATGATCACATGTTTAGGAGAAACATAACTCTAATATTACTACTAATATTTTACATGACTTCAAGAACCTAAAATTATCCAAATCATGTACCCATGAGAGCAACAATACTCCGTCCCCATCCATTTGAGTCGAATGAGACATTATCCTTGCGGTACTTTCTTTTTGCTGTGTGTAGTGGTGAGAAATTACAGAAACCAATCCCTTTCCTAGAACCACAGCTATTACAACGGAGGACTGGGGTGTCATCATAAACTGTAAAAAAAAAAAAAAAAAAAAAAAAAAAAAAAAAGGCGTCATCCATTGGTTTGTGGACTCCCATTTTGACCATCACCATCTTGGATTTTTTGAGCCAGAAGTGACCATATATGGACAAGAGGGTGGAGCTAACCCTAATGCTAGCTGCTAGCTTGGTTAGCACTGTGCATCCGTAATTCACATTAATTGGCTAATGCTAATGCTAATTTTGGCTAGCAGCAAAACAGGCTTAAAATGGAAAAACTGAACAGCTGACTCTTTAGAGGGTCTTTTAGTACAACCCAACACTAAACAAGACACTGTAATGGTGTAAAATAGCAACAACTACACCTATACTCCTATTCTAATCTGGGGTTACAATACATAATGTATGTAATCAACATTGTTGCCGTGGTAGCAACTTGTCAATCTCAAGGTAGCCACGCCCTAAAGCATCTTGTTTACTCTAAATGGAAACATAATTTACAAAATGAACATCATGCTTTATTGAACAAGACTTGAAACTAGCGATTGTGACCAGACACACTAGGAAAATGTTTACTGAGGTAATAAATCATAGACTTCTATACAATCTGACTTTTGGAGCTAATGGAGTTGTCCCCTGCTAGCCATTAGAAAGAATGCAGGATTAAGGCACTTCCGCATTGGCTTCACTTTTCAGACCCGGAGCTTGCTGCTAGGGTGTAAAAAGAGGAAATATGATACAGGTTCATGACGAGATGACCTGCTTAGAAAAATTTGTGTTTTTGTTGCACAGCTTATGCTTGCTCATCACCATCTGCTCTTTGATGCTGTGGAATTGTCTACGGTGTCTGCTGAATGCAGCAGTTTACCACTTTCTGTTTCTTTTTTAATATCATTTTTCAAAGCCAGGATTTTTCCATCACACTAATGATAGTGGTTTCCCTGCCAAGTGACTTATTTTGAATTTGGGTTACAGTCTCTAAAATTAAGTTACACTGAAGTCAGTCACTTGCTGCATTTTGATCGGTTCACTAAAGATGTGGGTTGTTTAGCTCAGTTTATCAGACTCATTCTCATGTCCAGTGCTATTTGCACAGAGCAGAAACATTCTGATTCAGTCAGGGGTGTTAAGTTTTTCCAACAGACTTCTAGTGCTGCTTGAAGTTCTGCTATCTCACCAAATATTAGTTTGTTCACATTTTGAAATAGTGAAAGTAGCAAAGCCTCACAGCCATTTCAGATTATGCTGCTGAGGTCAGAAAACAAACAATAAAATTGATTGAGCACTGGCTACTTTACTCAGTGAGCCCCTCCAGCTAGTTAGTCAACTGTCATGTAATTATTGGACTTATGCCAAACACCAGTATGAGGTCACACGCGTACATGGATGGAAAAGTCATTACATTTCTCATTTAGCCTAAGAGGTAAGGATCAATACACATAATACATAATGTGGAAATTCTGGTAGATGAGACACCAAAACAAGTCACTTAAATGTTCATTTAGTCCCAGGCCAGCTGCATTACAATATGCACTGTTAGTCTAATCAAAGACAAAAACCTGTACAGGGAGTAATAGCTTGACGATACCACATCCAACCCTATCAACACAACACACAAACCCAACACAATGATGCCATTTTCCCAGCCCACTCCAAGTTTAGGGCTGGGTATTGAACCTCAATAATTCTTTGGTACTGTGTAGCAGAGGGGTTTTCCAGCTGAAATGATCAGACAGACTGATTCTAGGTTTGACCTACTGGATACACAAAATATTTCTACAACTACAAAACATTTTTACACTTATATTTCTGAGGATTTTTTTTTACAAGTTCACACATTCAGATACATTATTGCAATGTTTTTCACATGCACAAAAAAGGTGATATACAACTTAAGGCTGTGAAATTATTTGTGAATATCATTTCAAAAGCTCAAAAATATTAATGACTCTATTTGCTTCCATATATATTATATTGTGTTAAAATACTTCAGTATCCTCACCAGCTGATGATCAATGTAACAAAAAGCATTGTTCTTGTATTGCAGTGTAGAGCTGGTTTGTCTTGTATTACAAGTGTGATAAAAGAAAACAAAAACATAAAATTAGATTTTTATTTCATTATAACCATGTTTATCTGCTTAGCTTACATCCTTGGCTCTATTGTTTGTATTGTCAAACAATATGCTTCACTTATAACATTACAAGAGAAAGGCTTTTGAGATGAGGACTAACCAATATGTGTGGCGAATGAAATACTATCTTGGATTACAAGTTTGGCTGGGGTTACTGGAGTGTAAATTTCCCCAAATCCAATAAAAAGCAGCTCAAAGCCACTATTAGCTTAAACTCTCATATAGAAGCATGCAGGAACAGCTTCCACACAGAGGGGAAATACTACACAGTGGATGTGCTTGTCAAGAACGTCTCTTCTAACCTGTAATCTGACAAAATAACGTAGTATCAAACGTTGCTGGCCTTGGACATAATGCTGGGATTGTAGTAAAATAGTTAACCAATCATGCTAACGTTTGCAGCTCCCTTTAGAGCAGACAAACACACCATTCCTTACATTTCCACAATTGTACTTTTGGTTTTGCAGATAGTAAAAAACAAACACATTTCAAACTCTTTATGTACCTGAGTATCAGTGTTAATACAGCCCTGTGTACACCACTTCAACATGCTGAAAAATCCAAAGCTAGATAGGCCTGCTGTGTCAGGTTACTGTTGCTAAGCTATGATTGGCCAGTTGCTCAGTTACTTTAGTAAGTTCAGTGTTATTAGAAGTGATGGAACTGATGGCCAGAGCTACAAAAATAAAACCTAAGCTGTAACAAAACATACTTTTCCTCTGTTCCTATCTGGAAGCCTAAAGGCACCTCAACTCCTGTCAGAAACACAAAACATGCATCCACATACTGTGAAGCAAGATGATGACAATTGCAAGAAGGTTGCACTGAAAATCTAAATGCAGCTCCATCTGTGAAGCAATATCTGATGCCACTTATTCTTCCCATGTCACAGGTTTGCCTAAGATAGATCCGCACTGATCAGTTAACCTAAATATTATCCGAGGCACTTCTCATTACCGTGAATAGTATCTTATTCTGAGGCACAGTGGCTTATCAAACAACTACAAAGCCGGCTGATATGAACAGCTACCGGAGATGGTGATTTCTATTCGCTTCCAATTCAGGCTAAGAGACAGGAAGAATCGGGGGATGAAATGAAGTTATTAAAAAAAAAAAATCTGCGTGATAACGTAGAAGATCAAAGCCGAGACAGCAACCTCTACAAAAACAGCATCCTGCTGATTCTCATTACCGCTACCAGATACTGATACAACCCAATTCCCATTTGGGAGACACGCTCCTTACCCACACACACATATATACACGTTCATGTCAATACACAACTACCAGACCTCCCTGTCAGACAATCACATTATCCTTGTCTGTACACGCACAAAAACAATTCCACCAACTCAGAACACTCCGCCTACAGATATGTTTTTTTTTTTTGCTGTTGTTCCTTTTATTTCTTATCACCGAGTAAAATCCAAACACATGTATACAGTTGCAGGGCATGTAGAGGCAAGGCAGGAAGCAGTGACAGCGTACCTTGCAGTCTGAATGCTACACTCATGCACCTGCCTGAATGAAGGCTTGTGTTTTTTAGAAACGAGAGAAAAGAATGGAGCTAAATGAGGATGAGTGCCAGACCCAACTATGTACAGCCTGGAGCGAGTAATAAAAGGCTAGTTATGTTAGATTAAATGACACTGTCTATTACAACCACACGCACATACACTACTTAATTCCTTTGGTAGATTCCACAACAATCCCAGACAAGCTACCCCATCTGTCAGGGGAGGAAAGGGGTCAGGATTAATGTGTGTGTGTGTGTGTGTGTGTGTGTGTGTGTGTGTGTGTATCTGCTACAGTGCAAGAGTAGGTGAACTAGAAAGCCCTTCACACACTACTTGGCTGCTACCCAACTGTCTGGCTTCAGTACAAGACTGATTAGCCCAGTTAGCCGGTTAGCTGAGGGGGGGCGGGGTGGGGGGGGGGGGGCTAACTACAACTACCTGCTGCTACAGACAATCGAAACAATTCAAACGAGATGAGACAAAAATCTGAGGAGTTGAAGGAGAATAAATGTTTGGACATGGACAGTTTATAGACAACACTTTAATTCACACAAACACACACTCACGGACACACTTCTTCTTACGTACTCTTAAATCTAACAGACTTCTAATCTGACACTAGGCCAGATGGGTTATCCCTGATTCAAGGTATGGGAATGAAGGAAGGAGGAGGCTAAGATAAAGGATGAGGGAGGTGGAGGTAGTGGAGGTAGGGGTTGAAGAACGAGTCGTTGTTGATCAAAGTAAGAAAGTAAGGAAGAGCCCCATATTAAAGGATATAGCTGACAATTTTCTATATTTTTCTTATTGTTTAAGATCCCCTGAAGACATATTGTAAGATGTATATGAAGTACTCTACTATAAATAATAATTTGTCTGATGTTTTTTTCCACAAAAAAAGTAAAATGATCTTGTTAAAATCCTTAAAATGACATCTACTCCTTCTTCCTCATTAAAAATCCCAGAATCTATATGATGTATATTATGCAAATATATTTCATTTCAGAACTGCTGGACACACTGTAAAGTCCATTCTCAGTGTTTGTGCATTGGAGGCTTCAAGTTTCCACATCACACTCGTGTTATTGAATATTGGACCATGACTGGCTTCCAAACTATTTTTGATGTCATAAATCATGCTCGTAGGCCCACTGCTTAAAGTCTGATTTTTTTAATGAGCACAGAGAAACTTTCTACTTTAAGCAGATGAATGTGAAAACAAACTGCACATACATCATTCTGCACACTGAAGCTCAAACATCCAACTGAAGGAACAAGAACAAAAAGATATTTTTGAATGGCGGGGGACTTAAACAAATCTCAAACCAACAATGAACTCATCCTACTTTCAGGTATTGTGTGTGTATCCAAAGTCTGATATATTGTTTTCCTCCCGGATTCATCCCTGAAGATAGTGGTTGCTTGTTTAGAAACGGCTCCAAAGGCTTTTACATTTACATTGCTTCGCTAGCTTGTTGTGCTACATTTCACAACCTTTTGACTTTGTACTACATTATAAATAGTACAAAGTCAGACTGGGATTACTTAAAAATATGTGATGACTATTTGTTTTGGCAGTTTCCCAGGACGCCGAAAAGCCCATTTCATTGTGACTTTACATGAACACAAAGAGGAGTACACATGAATGAAATAAAGATGATAAATGATCATAAAATGATATTTAAAAGTGTAGATAATCACATTTCAAAGGTATATCTGTGTAACAAAGACTCGGATAGAGAAAGTCTTACAGTGAACAGCACTTAGTTTGCTAAAGAAACTTTGTAAGTATAACTTATTGTAGAAACATCCTACATAATTAATCATTAAAAAAGTCCACCAGTATGGATTGTGAATTTCTGCTTTTGAAGTGTGAGCAGAATTCTTGAGCGAGTTCCCAGTGGGAACCCCCAATTTACTGCAATGAGTTCCAGTGCTAATCTGATCTGAGGTTTTGAGATTGCTCTGCTATGAAGTGGAAGCAAGTCATCTCATTCCACGAAATATATGTAGACGACAACAAAACAACACCCTTTCTTGAATATAACTCGACCTTTACTTCACCCGTAGCTGAAAGGTCTGAGTTTAAACAATTACTGGACTGACTGACAGAGAATGAAAAGGCAACTATCATTTGTTGATCGTTGAGGTCATCTTTCAAGTAAAAAATGTTTGCTGGTTCCAGCTTCTCAAGCACAGGGATTTTCTGCTTTTCTATGATGTTTTGTAGTAAATTGATCTCGCACCCGCTGGACTCAAGACGCTGTGTTTCACATTCATAAAACTAGAGTTAATACGGCAACTGACTTCAAAGCAAAGTAGAGTGTTTTGCTATTTATATATGTAGATTGCTGTGTACTACTGTGGTGCCACCACCCCCTTCTACTCATTTGCATGTCCCCATAGTGATTCATAATGCCTCAATGCTGTTAACCCTCCAGAAAGGCGCTACTTCTAGTTTAACAGCAGGTGGTTCAAGTTCAATGTAATTACTGATAATTGGAAAAAAATGGCTGTCCTTAAAAAAAATAACAAAAAACATTTTGTTAGAACTACCTCACATACTTTTATTTTTGTCGACCTCCCAAACCTGCTTAAATTGGTTTGATTTGACAAGGTTGATCATTAATGAGACTGGTTTTCACTAGCATTCACCTGGGATTGATCTTAATGTAGTGATGTGACTCTGATGTGCTAATCAGAGCTAACTTTATGAATCAATCCGGCAGACTTTACCATGGCTTACAGCTGTTACCTGTGTGTTTGGTGAAATAGTGTCTGAGACTTGTGAGGATCTGACTCATCAATTACGTCTAGATCAAATGGCCAACACAATAGATGTTCAGATATGATCTTTTGCCTTTGTGTCATCTCTGTTTGTCCATCTTAGAATTACCCAAAGGCCGTGTATTTACCACGACAGAAGAGAGGGATGGGCCATGGGTTAAGATGAAAGCAAGCATGTGTTGCAACAAAAGACGTTGTAATCATGATGGCCTTTGAAGAACCTCTAGTCTCTAATGGTCTTCATTCAAGGAGGGGTAACAACACCCACTTCAGTTCACTCCAGTCAAGAGTATGTGAGAGAGGGGGGGGGGGGGGCGTTTAAGGCAAGATGACTTTACGAGTCAAGCTGTCACACTAAATGCAGCGCTATGTGAGTCTGCAGCCCTCTGTGTAACCACCGTATCTATCTACAATGAGCCCACCTGACATGTCAGCTTGCAACAGCTAAGCAAAAAAAAAAGAGGGAGGCTGTGATAAGTCCACTTAAGTTGACTGAGCACCCGACCTGATGTCAGCAGATGGCTGATCGGAGAAGAAACCTCCCATCTCAGCTCCCTGTCCATCAGTCAGCCTTGTTGCCACTGCTAATCCCCTCAGGACGCTGCAAGTCTCCTCTGCCACCTCCCAGCCAGCTTTACCATCAGGGCCCCTACATCTCACAAGAGCTACTGCTGGGACAACATCAACAACAGATTTACAACGGGGGGGGGGGCTGATATTTTGAGCTGATATTTCAGATTTGTAACCATTTTCATGGTGACGTTTTTCTCTAAAACACTATCCTTGGTGGGATAGAAGCCTCTAAAACATCATGAAGGCTAGGAGTAGGGCTGCAACTGACAATTATTTTAATTATTAATTGATCTGACAATTATTTTCATGATGAATTATTTAGTCTATGAAATGTCAGAAGTAGTGAAAAATGCCCACTTTCTCTGAGTCCAAGCTAACTTTTTAAAATGTCTTGTTTTGTCCCATCAAAAACCCAAAGATGTTCAATATCTAGTGATCTAAAACATAAATGGAGTAAATCCTCAAATATGAGACACCAGGACCAACAACTTTTTGACTGAAAAGATACTGAAATTATATAGTCAATTATAAATATAGTTGTAGATTGTTTTTCAATCGATTAATCAACTAAGCATTGCCACTCTGACTAGGGGTGTGCCATATGATACTGTTCATGATAATACCATTAGAAATTATATAAATGATGTTGCAATGTAAGTAGAACTGCAACTAAGGATTATTTACAACATCAATTATTATTTTATATTATTCTTCGTGCATAATCAATTAATGTTCTGGTCTATGAAATGTCCACAGCGAAAAAAGCTCTTCTTCTTGTTTTGTCTGACCAAAAGTGGAAAACCCAATAAGTGTCAGTTTACTTTAATATGTAGAAAAAACAGCAGCAAATCCTCACTATTAAGAAGTTGGAACCATAGGATTTTTGGCATTTTTTACCAAATTTTTTTTACCAAATTCTACTAATTGGTTAATGGACTGATCTTTTCAGCTCTGACTATAATGTTTGAGGCTGAAAAGGAGACAAGCAGGGGTGGAAAGAGATAAGTGTTTTGTTGTTATTCAGCAGTGGGGGGAACTAGGAGGCCTTAGTTTTGTTAAGAGTTTGTTTACAAAAATGCTACATTGCTAAAAATGACTATAATTTAGAGAATGCTTCCTCTCCCACAACATACTGAGATAAATCTTTTCATCAGCAATCTGAAACATTTGAAAAATAAACAAAAGGAAGGAACAGGAAGCAGCCTGCGCTACCCTTACATACCTCACTCCCTCTGCTCTGAATAAATACTTTCAGTTTATCCTTTGCCCCAGTGTTGTATGGTGCATATTACCACCCCTATATGTGAGGTGCTGTTATGTTATCCTACACCTAGTGTGTCAGTCTTGTATTATGTAACTGTCACACTTCCAAACACCCCCAACATGTGCACACACACACACACACACACAGAGAGTCAGTCCACTTCAGCTGCGTCCCGTGCATCCAGCCGGACCAGCTGACCAGACGCCCCCCCACCAACACTTTGTATTTCTTTGTCCACCACATGCTTGGTCACTCCCTGACCCCTGAGTCCCCCCCCCCCCCCCCAATCACTCCCTCCGGCTACAGATTTCAGTCTATGCGCAGGTGCCTCCCTCTTCCATCTGCACCCAGCCTGTGGCTTAGCCTGCGGGCTTGGGAATGTCCAGCATGTCAGCCTGACACCACCATAACAGCTTAAAAAGCACCTGACCTCTCCAGAGGCTCTGCACTTATGGATACTTTCTGTTTGTTATCAGAGTCATTTAAACTCACGAGGAAGTCTAAAAAAAGGCTTTGTACATTGTGAACAATTATAATTTTGTGTTCTTACAAAACTGTACAAAACTGTTGGAACAAACAACATACTGAATAGTTTTGAGTCTTGTGAGTCAGTGGGACAAAAATGTGAAGATAAACCTGTAAGTGGCAATGTAGCTCAATGTAGCTGGTCGTTATAGTGACGCCACATGAAACTGGCGTGACATCATCTTCAACGCAAAACACACAGGATATCGAAGGGATGGTGTTCTTGATTCTCGGTATGTGGCTGTTTGTCACAGCAAGGAGACAAATTTTGTTTCAGAAGAGGCTGAAGGCAGGAAGACAAAAAACAGGAGACTTTTGTGTTTTGAGTAGTCCAGTGGGTAAAAAAAAGGCAGCCATGGTGGCTTGGCTATTCAAAAATGGCGGGTTTGTGCAGGGTGCCTCGTGTTGCGTAAGTGATGATTCTAGTGACGATTCTCTCTGACCAATCAGTGGTCTGCAGTGTTTTCATGTCACCTTTTAGAATCAGCTCAGCTCAGCTTGCTTGGAACCTCGACAGAGGTGATACCAAAAAATTACCAGCTACTATCCACAACTTTTGCCCATGGAAAACCAGAAAAGAACAGTTCCAAGCAAGTAGAGTTGAGTTGAGCCGTACCATGCAGTGGAAAAGCGGCATAAGCATGTTGAAGTTAGCATTTAGCTAGCATCATTGAGAAGAGCCTCACAGAGTCGTAAACATGGCTGTAGTCACTTAGTCTTGTTGTTACCATGTAGTCCAATAGCAATAATAAAGTAATTTTATAGTGATTTCGACACCTAAAGAGTCGACTAGTATCGAGACAAGGTCTGCTGGTTATCCAAAGTTTTTCCCATATCCATCCACTGTTTTATAGGAAGGAAAAATAATGAGGCTGCAATATAAAAGGAAAAGGAAATACTCTTAAAAATACTTTTGATTTTAAATGAATTAAAGAGTTTATGGTAAGAGTTTAAATGGTAAGTAAGTAAGTCAAATAAATAATCTAGCAGTAGTACACTGCACAACTCTATTTTGGTTTGGTTGTCAAACCTTTCAATGTAGGTCACTACCAACCAATCAATCAGCCCTTATTGACAGGGCTGCTCTGTAAATGGGAGACAGTGGAGGTCATTTGTTGCCTGATATCAGACAGAACTGTCAACTTGTTATACTCCGTTTCCATCTTCAGTCTGACATTAGCCCCTTTTACATAGCCTGTTCAAGGCGGGAATGCAGCTCCTTTATTCCACTATTCTGTATAAAAGGTACAGACATGGAGTTGGGCAGCAGAGTAAGCCGGCTACGGTGGTAGTCACAGAGCCAGATCAACATCTATGTAAAAGGGACAGCTGGCACAGCAGGACAGGGAGCTGATGCTGTTGTGTTACACGCCACTACTCTGAATCCAGAATGTCAGCATGCTATGTAAAAGCACAAACGTGGTACAGTGTAAAAGAGCAAAGGCGGCTTAATGACAGATCTTCTTTATGGCTATAATGTTGGATCTCTGTATAAAAGAGCCTATTGCCTCCAATCTAACTGATTTCCATGAGGGAGGGGAATTCGATTCAATCACCATTAAACGCTCCAGCTGGTGGTAACGTGGTGGGTGACGTATTGCGACTTGAGCGGTGCTTGGTTTTGGCTTCTCCATTTTCAATATGGCGGCCGGGTCACAAACTTCCTCATATTACAGCCAAACAGTACACTAAAATATGTTTCCGACAACATTTGAGGTGAGAAATCGGCGATGCAGTAACAGAATCTTGATTCATATTTGATCAGCACTGCCTAGTTTTACTCCTCCTTGGTTCTGGTGTACAGCTTGACAACAGCGTTATTCCCGCCCATGGCACTTATTGGCTAATCGTTAATCCCCCCGCGGCGCTCATTGGATCAATCATTTTTTTCAGCCAATAAACCACTGTTTCATGTCATGACACCAGACCAACAGAATTAGTCAACTCGATGGAGCGGGTGGATTCAAAGATCTGGATCCTGGCAAAGTCATTTGCAGAGCCCTCACTGGCCAGCTGCAGCATCTGCTGCTTTCAGACACTAGAGGCTCTGACTATGGTGACAAATGTCTACACTTTGACAATGCTCTACAAGGGTCCTCCAGGATCAGCGATGTTGAAAGCAGCATGTGCATGCGTGTGAGAGTCAGTGTGACCAAGGGAAATTAAGACAGAAATACACAAATAGCCTACATGCCATTTTCTGTCCATCCATGATTCCGCTTTTAGGCTACTAGGACATATTTCGGCAAGATCCTGGTCTCACGCTCTTGCTGTGATGTGCAGGTGTAAAAACATGAGCCATGAAGGCATAAAGTATACTTTTTTCATTATATGTGGTCAGCTGATAAAGGTACAACTTTTATTAGGAGGGGAGGTCAGGAGAGGTGAACACACTTCATTTCACACACTTAAACATATTCTCTATGGAGGACAAAAAATGACTTAATTATCAATAAACGAATAAATAAATAAATGTATCCATATAATTTATACATTTCTATATATTTGCATTTCTATATTTCACATTTACACTTTTTCTATACACTTTTTCTATTACACTATTTTTCTATAACATTTCTCGATTTAATACATACATAAATAAATATAGAAATATAGAAATACAAATAAATGTAAATTTGTTGAAATGTAGAAATGAATTTCAGACATTTATTTAGTTAATTATGCTTTCAATCATTCATTTGCTTTAGATTTTATTGATTCTTTTATTTATTGATTAAAATATCGTTTGATTTACTTTAGCATTTATCGATTGATTGATTGAGTCATTTCTTGTCCTTTATTATTCTCACCTGGGAGCTGCCCAGTACAATCACAATGATGCATTTGTCTACTGAGCTACTGCATCAAAACAGATGGAGTGCCTTGCTCAGGGGCACCTTGATGGTAGTTTATAAAACAGTGGGGAACATTACTCATTCACTTTCCCCAGCCAGTTTGGCTGTCATTGGTTGTTCACAAACAGACAATATCACTTTTAATATTCTCTGCCAAGCAGCACTCGCTGTCTGTGTAGTGTGTAAAGTGTGTAACGGGCTTTTTCCTGACAGCCAAAGCTTTGTTCCCAGAGCTTGTCACTGAGCAGCCAGCCGTACTGATGAAAGGCCCAGAACAGATAACGCCACAAAAGAGAGGCTTCAACTTCACAGCCTGCTTGGCCTTAACTTTCCCCGGGCTTGGATAAGGGAGAACCCTGTCATTTGCAACAATACTGCTGTAAAGAGAGCTCGCTTGTCGCCTGACTTGGAATCTACGCAGATAACAAACTCTGAAAGAAGAAGAAAGCCCCCTAAAACCCGCTCAGCAAGATGCATGAGCTGCAGGGGTCTGCATTTAGGAGATTAGCTCGTGTTGTGCCGCAGTTTGAATCCACTTAGTTTCAAATTGTCCCTGACCTGACTGCTGGAGGGGCGACAGCTGAACCTGAACCCATGTTTATCTCAAAGAAACTGCACTTGGTTAAGAAGTAAGATCGCCCAAGGCAACAGCAGTGTTACCTCTATAATTATACAGGCCTGACGGACTCCCAGGCCAACGAGAACCCCCACCAGGGCAAAAAAATCTTTTTTCAATGCCAAAAATAACACCAAATATCTATTTATTTGGAAATCAATAATCATTTGCGCTTGGGAGCCTCTGTGCAGCGTGTTCCAAAACATGAGTCAACCTCTGTGTCGTTGCCTGGGAAACTCTTGATGCAGACTCCCTGCCCTCTCTGAAAGAAACAAAATGTTTTAGTTATGTTATTTACCTAATTTATGTGAACTCGTTTCATTGCGTTTTGCAGTCAGTCGTTCTGAAACCAAGACCGAAACCACAACACAAACGTCCATGGTCTTGAGACGCAATTCCATCTTTCGTGACGCAGTCCCCCCCAACATCAACCCGCTGCAGAAGCAGTCTGTTGAGCTCTCATTACATTACTGATGTAACAAAACTCACACAACCTCCACAAAATGACTCAGAATTTGATCCATTTGGTCCAATAACATTTAGAAAGTCTAGAAACGCCGCACGGTTAAATTATTTATTTTATTATTTTATTTTAAGTTGGCAGAGGGCTAACCAGAAGTTAGCCAGCTCAGCCGGCAGAAGTCTCTAGCACCCAATCAGAAGGCTTCCTTTGTTGCAGGCTCATCCAGTGAATAGTAGTCAATGAATACTGTTTCAATTATCTGATTACGCAACCAATAAAAATAAAACAAGTCTTGTTTCTTGCTTCTTGTTTCCCATATGATGATGTTGATAGGTCAGATTTTTTGAGTGGTAGTGCATTTCACAAATGCCAGATTGCGAGCAGCCCCACTCGTGCACATGCACTCGTTCGTGCACTGCACAGAGAAACAGATGCCTACTTTCCGCTAGCTAGTTAGCTGCTTTTAATGTAGGTTAAGATAAAAACCATGGCAAAACAAAGCAGTCACAAAAAGACGTCATGAGGAGCAGGAGGAAGAGAACTCAGCTCAAGTTCAGCCATCATTCTCAACCCAGACATCTTCTCCTGCTCCAGTTTCTCTTCAACAAGTGCCAAGTAGTGACAGCACGTACGTGGCTGCTAATGCTAATAAGATTTTTTTCAGCTGTTAGTCGGATAAAAACTGGCATCAGGGTCTCAGTGATGACATACAGACTGAACTCTTTGTCGCTGCTCTCCTTTGAAAGAGAACTGACTGACGTGTTGGACTATAATAAAATAATTTCAGTCTTCAACACCAAGCCCCGTCGTCTCCTGCTGTAATCATCAAAAGTAAGCTAATTTACAATTTCAGACTACAGTAGCCTATTACATGCATTACAACAATCCTATACAAGCTACCCCATCTGTCAGAGGAGGAAGGGGTCAGGATTAATGTGCGTGTTTGCGCACACATGCATGTGCGTGTGTGCGGTTTATGCAGCCGTCGTACCAGGCTATGTTCAGGTGACATTTTTAACGTTACTGAGCATGTTGGTGTCAGTGTACCTCTATCCATACACTTGACTAATGATGCTGTTGCATTTGTCAGCTGTGTGTGTATATGTGGCCGCCATGCCAGGCTACATGATGCTGTTAATGTTCATTTTGATGCCTGTAACATTACCTCTGATGATGTGTAAGGCTTGTATGATTAAACTGTGCTGCATTCAGGCAAGTATAGTTGGTCTATTTTGGTTAACGTATGCGTTTCAGAAGCAGATCAGAAAACAAGGAGGCTTCGTACTAAAATATGAGTAAATATACTTATCAACAGATGGAATTAGAAATAAAGGTCTCTCTCTAATATAAGCCTGCTTCCATTAAAGGCCTGGTATCTCTGCAGTTGAGGTAAATAAAGGTCCTGGCCACTATTAGAGGAAATACGGTAATTTTGTTTACTCGGTTAATTTGTAGACTGGTCTTAAGATAAGTGTTTTTTATTTGTTTATTTATTTTTGTTTACTTAGTTAATTTATGTGAAGTTAATTTACAAAGTTAATCCACCTTCATAGTGTTCTTTAGTGTTCTCATATTCCAAATTGAACTGTTACCCCAACCCCCACAGCCCATCCCACACCCCCAAAGCAGGGGACCTAGAGGAAACACTCAACAGCTAAGCTCTATTTCACGGTGGAAACAATTACACTCACAGGCCCAGAGCACAGAACAATCACACTGCATGGAAATAATAGAGTCAACTACCCCCCTGCCTCTCTTAGCTTCACACTCACTTGTTTTGTTGCACTTGACTTTGGAGAGAAGCTTGTGAGCCAGCAGAAGATCTCCACTCTTCACTGCTACCAGCAGATCCTGTTCTTTCCCCATGTTTACAGCCTTAACCGCAGACACTCAAACTGCTCGCAGCCGACAGCCAAGGTTTCTTTTTTTTGTCTTTTCAGTGTTCCTTCAGGCGAACTGTTTCAGCAAACATTTGTCAAAAAGTTAACAAGTAGCTGCTGAATGGCAGCCATAAGATGAAATTGGAGGGTAGAGAAGGCTTAGCAGCATCTAGAGAGAAGGAGCGTCAGGTAAACTGGGCCGGGACGTCCTCTTGCTCTTGTCATTGGAGTTTAGGTCCATGTCCTGTGATGTGGTCCAGCTGTTTGTTAGACACAATCTTGAATGTGGAGTTACAGTAGGTGTAGTAGAGGTTTAGTTGCCTGCGGGGCTGAGTGTGTGTTCATAATCTGTCTCTGTTAACCTGGAGGCAGCAGCCCCAGCCAGACCTGCCATTACACTGCAAGGAAATGCTGGAGAAAAAAAGAGAAAAAACACTTTAAGTCTATGATCATTTAAAAAAAAAAAACATTCAATAGAAACCGTAGCCCTTTCATAGCATGACAACACTATTTGGGTTGTTTCTGCTACCCTGTGACTCTGTATAAATAACATTTTTGACCTTTAAAATGCAGGACTGGGTTTTGAATCTTAATACGTTTTGTTAGTTTGTAGCACTGGGAATCAAGAACTGTCAAGTACCAAAACCTCACACTGAATCAAATGTATTCTACTTATTCCTTCATCACACAAGTTCTGGTTAAAAAACATATTTTGCTAATTTGAAGCTAACATTTATTCAAAGCTTTTGTATGGCTGCTTAAGTTTAGACATTATTGTTGGTTCCTTCTGTTAAATGAAATACTGTAGTCCTGGTTTCACTGTAAACATTCTGACTATAGCCACAGTTTTTTTTTAAACTCTCAAATATTAATCTCGGTATCAAAAATCCGGTATTAGTTGGACTCCTTTATTGATTCATCTGATGATGTTTTGTTCCGATTAACTGATAAATCTTTTAGTCCAGAGGTTCTCAAATTACAAACCATTAGGGATGCACGATATTATCGGCCGATAAAAGCTCTAAAATGAAATATTGGCATCGGCGAATTCTGCCAATTACGAGAGGCCGATACGTCGCCTTCTCCTCCGCCACCTGACTACGCTTCCCTCGACAGACTGTGTCACCCTGCTTCCTCCACAGGTTCCACTTCACTCAAGCTGCCCGTCAGACCCGCTGCTTCTGCTCACTTTAACCTGAATAACAAACCGGGGCTCAGTGCTCTGGTTGGATCCACATGGAGAGCCAGGCCTAACGTTAGCTGGGAGGCTAGCAGAGGCTAGCTGGCTGTGCTTCCCTCTGGCAATGCTGCGGCTAACACTCCGCTAGCCTCTCAGCTAATGTTTGCCTCGGCTCTCCATGTGGATCCAACCGGAGCACCGAGCCCCGGTTTGTTATTCAGGTTAAAGTGGGAAGAAGCAGCAGGTCTGACGGGCAGCTGAGTGAAGTGGAACCTGCGGAGGAAACACCGGGACCGTCAAGGTGAAACAGTCCGTGGAGGAGCTGCTACGTTCGGTTGCATAGATAGGAAACACTTCGTCTGACAGGATGTACCACTCTGTGCAATTAAAAAAAAAAACTTCTTCTTTTTGGTTTATACCAGCGGTTGGCAACCAGCGTATTAGGTGCATTACCGCCACCTTCTGCTCCGGAGTGTGGACCAGAGATTAAATGCAACACATTAATCCTGTCTGTCTAATGAACTCAAAGAAAACTCTACTGCTCCACCCACTTGACAGGTTCATTAAAGTTTTAATGCTGAGCTCCTGAACTCCAGTCTCCCTAAGTTCTTCCTTCATATATTATCTTTCTTGATCATAGTATAATCTAAGCTTGCATGCATTATAGTCTCCTCAGCCAGCTGGAAAAAAATATACGCATATATCGGTATCAGCAATCGGCCACAGTGAGTTGAAAATATCGGCATATCTGATATCGGCAAAAAATCCAATATCATGCATCCCTTCAAACCATCTCTGTGTGTTGATTTACTGTCCGAATCAAACTTGAACCGGAATCTTCGCAGCATTGCGAGCAGCAGAACACTCTTTGTTATTCCCAAATGAATCACATTCATTCAATTGTAGATCTGTTCCACATTTTTCCCCCTGGTCATGTGCACCACCCTTGCTATGGCTTTACGGCCCCCGGTTTAAGAACCAGTGGTTTAGTCAATAAAACATCAGAAAATGCCCGTCACATTTTCCAACAGCTTGAGGTGCCATCTTTAAACTGCTTGTTTTTGTCCAACCAACAATCCACAACACAAAGACATTTCATTCACAGTGATATAAAAATGAAAAGTTGTAAATCCTCACATTTAATGAGCTGGAACCAGCAAATGTTTGTCATTTTTACTTGAGAAACAATTAATCAGTTGTTGTTGTTGATTACTTTTCTGTACATTGACTAATTTATTAATTATTAGGAGAATTATTTGTGCCAGTCCCTCTATACCACAGCATGACTTGTTCATGTTAACAATGCATCAAGAGCAAAGACCAGAACAGTTTTTGACAGATGAATGGTGTCAGGATCAGACATTTGACTTTAACCTGACCCAACTTGTGTTTGTTTTCTCTGATCCAGGAAGCCTGCTCCCACAGGAGTGTGCAGCTAATCTGCACAGGAATAAGTTCTCCATCCATTGATAACATTCCCCGAACTTTAAGGAAGCAACTCTTCAGTCGAGCGTGTCTGGCGTTCTGCCAGCTTATGTCTTCGGAAAAGTTTAGTATTTTTCTCTCCAAGAAGGAAAGTGAAGCAGGGCTGACCGCAGCGTCAAACCCAAACTGCCTGAATTCCCAATCGCATAGGACACCAAGAGAGGAAACGACACTGAGGGGACACAAAATAACCAGGAGAAATGTTCTCTAGCAGGGGTATGAAGACAGTCCCTCTGGGTTTGTCTGTTTCTACCACTGAGGAAACATCAAACAGGCTGTTTCAGTGAGCCACAAAGCCTCCAATTAGAACATGAGTCCATACTGGGTGCAAAACAAAACCACAATTAGGAATCCCAATGAAGCTAAGAGGCAGTCTTGGAGCAGACAGTGCTAGCAGAGCACTATCTTCTCTCTGAGTGAGGAGTTACTATGGAAGAAGTGGAGAAACTAAGCAGCATCCAGACATTGTGACATTTTAAAAAGGCCACTGAATTTGTTTTGCAGACCTCAGAGTCATTTTTTATTCTCCTTGTCATCCCAACAGACATGACAACTGCACTCAAGGACGTATTCTTTTTCAGCAGCAGGCATTTATCTTTGATATACTTTGAATTCATGATATATGTAGTGTCCGGGGTACACTTTGCAAGTCAAAAACATGAGTAGGCTATCTCGTCTACCAGCCTATTTAGGGCTGTTGGGCAGATAGTTCAGTAATTCCTCTGGACTACTAGGTGATTGTGCAGCAGTGTCGCCCAGCAGCAGATGCCAATGCATGTCTTTGCACTGACACATGATCTAAAACTAGCCAGGCACCTTGCCAGGCAGTAAACAACTGCATAGCACTTCGCTGACATGGGCCACAATGTAAACAAGGAGTCCGAAATGGGCTTGTTAGCCTAAATGTCAGCTGACAGAGCAGTAGTCAGATGGGATTTGGAAGCTTTGAGTGACTTTTTTTATGGAATTCTCGAGTGGCAGGTGTCACACATGTAAGAATGGATACAATAAATGCTTCAGTCAGCACTAGACTGTAATAAAAATAATCATTAACAAATCTTTCAGTCCTAAAATTATTATTTCCCACAATCAAGTAAAAATATTTTAGGAAGCAAGTGACAGCTTCTCAATTTTTTTGACAACCTGAAAATGAGATATTAAGTCCTATGATCGAATGACAAGCTAGATCAAGGAGCTCAACTTTCCTCGTATGTAGACTGTCATACCAAACCCACTTCATAAATGAGCCCATTTAAACCCACATCGCTTATCAGAGAGCGTAGACATCCATTACATCAATATTTAATAGCTTTAAGATATCATTTCTGCTGCTTGTAAATTCGGCATATATGAAATCCACAAATCTGCGGTAACGTTAACGCCTCCGGTTTTCCAAGTACTTCACCTGCTATACATGCGGTCCTCTCCAAAATATACCGTGTGGCGGAGGTAAGAAGGATAAAACAGTTGCTAAAAAGTTATTTTATTGAAATAAGGTGCTGTGTGTGGATTATACATGTGCCGAATTTACTAGAAAACGCTAACTGTTGGTTAAAAGTTATGATGTATTTTCTACTGCTTGCTTATAGGTGAAAAGAACAGGAAATGTTAGGTTTTTGACAGCGCTGTTGTTGTATACCAGGCAAACTCAGCCAGTAACCCTGCTGCCCTTTAAGACATATCTATAAAAGCTGGTGTGTAGTTTTTCGTCGTGTAAATCCTCTTACGTTTCGCTTTTTTCCTCGTTTGCTAACTGTCTCAACTGTCAAGGTGCTCCAGACTCCGACGACTCTAGGTTACGCGAAAAACCCCAAACACGCGCTCTACCATCTAAAACGCGGCATTATGTGTATAAAATAAGGTGGTCTCAGTCAGCTTTTTGTGAATGAATGAGTTTATAAAGAGAGGACTGGTCTCACCTGTTCTGGACGGTGACGGCAGGTGGTGACAGACTGATGCACTGTAGAGTTACTGAGGGAGGCGCGCTGGACGGCACGAGACGGAGGCGGTAGCGTCAAGTCAGTGTCAAAGATACATACAGCTTCCGGTACCACCTTTCAAGGTAAAGCTATAATTGATAAACGCGCCACAAAAATCTACAATTTTGCGGTCAAATTTGTCTTTTGACTTGTTCAGAATATGCTTTCCCACTGAGTGTAAACAAATTGTGTGCATACAGGACGAGTCACCGTCAAAGCTTTTCGTAGCTCCGTCTGCTACTTATTTGTGTTTTTATTTTGAAGGTAAAATGACATACCTTGTGTTATCATAGTACCTGTTATCTTTCATAACTGCGACTAACTTTACAGAGCTCAGTGATTTTAATCTATTCCTGGATACAACACAAATTCAGTAATCCCGGGACACAGTAATTAATGAACAAATCAACCAATGCAGGGACACACATTGATCCCTTAGTTTCATTTACCTCCAGAGACTCTGTTGTAAAGGTTTTGCTGTTAATAGAAGTTGACTTACCTGTCTGAACTCTACATGGGTGGCTTCAACTTTAACTGTCACTTGTCTTTCTAATTTAGTCCACTTCAAGCCAATATTATGAGGAGAATTAAACTTGCTTGTCCCTGGATGAGACCCCCAGGGGTCCCATGAAGAACCCTTGGAGATGTTGAAGCCCCAGAGACAGTGTGATTATGCGGTGGCGACATCTGCTGGGTAGACGCTGGTACTGACATTATTCGCCACAACCTCCTTATATCAGTGTTTCATTCATTTAATGTATTAGAGCAGTGGTTCATAAAGCGGGGTCCGGGGATCCCCAAGGGGTCCTTGAGGGGGTTCCAGGGGGTCCTCAGCAAAAAGGAGAATAATTTATTCTCACTATAATTCCATTCATAAGTAACAAAATGACAGACTGTATGACTATTTTGGTCATGGGTTTCATACACTTTCTGTAATAAAACATCTAAAAGCAAAAATCTTATCAAGTGGGGGTCCGTGGTCTAATTTGTGTCAGATTAGGGACTCTTGACATGAATAAGTTTGAGAACCACAGTATTAGAGGACAAATATGAAATAAACTTCTCTGTACATTGGGAGAAAAAACTCAGGACAATCCTCTGGATGCAGTTTTTCAAAAACTTTTCGTCTGGATTAGAATTTCATAATCTTCTTTCTTACAATCCAGGATGAGAAGGATTTAGCTAATTCTGAATGTTTTGGGGGTTTTTTTTTATAACTTGTCAGGATCATTTTGGTACAGGTCTTCTATAATATGAAGCTAGCAGATTTGTAGTCTATAAATAGACCTCTATCTCAACATGTTTTCAAGATAAAAGAAATAAATCACTATGAAGGAAATGATGAGACAGTGTGTGTGTGTTCATTTCATTTAGTCATTTCCATGATTGTGAACTTCAGGAAGTTTTATTAGATAACAAAATTCCAGTCATAACTTCCCATTCCTCTGCAATATTCAGCTATCTTCATTTTAAAATGTAGCCTAGTGAGACAAGATCAAGATTAAGCAAAGTGTAATGCTAGAGTTCAGACAAATTAAACATTCACCCTTGATTAATAGTTTATTTCTGAGTTTTTATGTATCTGTTTTGACAGCCTCCTTAGCAAAACTAAACTAATTCGATCACTTAAATCTAAGAAATGCTGTGAAAAACTGAACTGTAATGTGTGAAGACATGATATAGTTTTTCAGCAATTTCACCACCCAAACTTTAGCTAAACTTCCGCATCCAGCTAAAGAATACATTCTGAAGGATACATTTGAAGAAGGTTGTTTTTGAGAAAAGGCTCCACAGAGACATAATATATGTGGAAGTTTACTGTTAAAGCTCAGAACGGTTTCTTCTGAAGATATTTTTAATAATGGAATTTTGGGGGGCGGATTCCACTCTGCTAAGGAAGTTTGGGTTTGGAGGAACTTCAGACAGCATATTTCCTGAGCATTATTCACAGATTTCTTTTCACAACTCTGTTTTCTTTCATGTACTTATATATCTTGAGGTTTTTGCCACTCAATATTCCCTTCTGAAACCCCACAACTGCAAAATATGAGCAGAACACATTTTATTCACAAGGTCAACTGTAAAGAATAAAAACATGAAAACACAATCATCACAATTCAGGATCCATACTTGGAGAGGAGCACCACAGAACAGTCTAAGCAGTTTATGATATACATACTGTAGCAGTAATCAACATTTATATAATGTACTGTTCAGTGCAAAAATATCTGTCTTATCAAGTCATTTTAGTCTGTAATTGAGTCCTTAAAGTCTTTTCTTTTTTTAAGTGCATTGAATGTGTTAAAATACAAGTTAAATACAGCATCTTACTGCACTGACAGGTTTGTTTTCATTTGTTTTAGATGGGGTTTTTAGATCATATTTCTGTAATTTTACTTGAGCAAGATTCTGAGTGCAGGACTTGTTGTATTACTTTTACCAAAGTGATGGCTCTGAGTACTTCTGTGTAGGCAAATATGGGACCATGTACCTGGGAGGGTCTATGCAGGGCCCTATCAGGATTCTATAAATACTATGGTCCAATAATATTACTCATAAATAGTTAAATAAAACCTAAATAAATAACTAAGAATATGAAATACTGAATCCCACCAGTGTTCAAAATAATGTCTCTAATATTTTATTATGTATTTTATTCATCCAGCTAACTTTTCAATTATGTTTTCAGTAAATTGTAGCTCTCTTCATGATGGCCTAAATATCAATATCAAAGCTTTCTCCTCACTGCCAGAATCAAAATTCTGGTGGGGAAATATTTTAAATAAAAAATGTAAAGTCCTCCACTCAAAAATCTGGTTCTTGATCCTTCAATTAGATATTTCTACTTCACTGTGCAGAATGATGTATGTGCAGAATTTGACACTGACATCTACTATTCAGGAGGAATACTTAAATCTGAGTTTGATGCATGTACTTAAGAGAAGGATTTGTGACATCACAACTAGTTTGGAGACAATGTAGTGGTCGAGTATGCAATTTAGACAAAGATGTAGAAACTTGAAGCCTCTGTGCACAAACACTGAGAATAGACTGTTCCGTTAAGTAGGAGGCTTGTGTCCAACAGTTCAACATTAGAAATATTTACATATTCATAGATTCTGGGTTTTTTAATGAGGGGGAGGATGTCATTTTAAGGATTTTTAACTAGTTAACTCAACTTTTTTGCGGAAAAACCTATCAGACTTTGGAGGGGATCTTTAAACATACATTTAAATGTAGCCTAATGAAATTTGCCTTTGAAGTATTCAGCAAGTGATAGTTTTTGTCCTTTAACTTCTTCTTTGAACAGATAGCCACAACAACCGATGTATAGGAAAAAATACATGTTTTTTCTTGGATACTTTCTACTGTTCTCACCTGTGACTCCGCAGGAAATATACTGGTTTTTGTATGACAATTGTTATTAAATGTAAATAAAGTTCTGAAAAAATCGCATACTAACGTACTATTCATACTATGTATGACGTCAAATTGAGTATGTAGTGCGTTCCTGCGGCATACATCCACGCACAGTATGTGGACTTCATGTGCACGAGCTGCAGCGCATGGGCGTGAGCTTACTGGACATACTCAAACTGCCCCAAAATGCATTGCGTCTCTTCAAACTACGCAATGGCGGACTACGAGACACATGGCGAGGCAGATGGTTCTGGCAATACATCCATGGGCAGCAGCCAGCAGCAGAGCACGTACAAATGTGAGTAACCAAACTGTAAGTCTGTACGTTAGTACGTGTTCGAAATCACATACTATCATACTTCCTACTACATACTCAGTCAGTATGTACTGCATACTGCTTACTATATGAACGATTTTTTTCAATCTCTTTATTGTACACATGTTCATATACAGAGGTACAAGCAGATTCAGAGAATAGAAAACAAAAACAAACAGTAAGACAAGAACAAACAAAAAAAGATTACATTTTACAATGCCAGAGTTTGTGTTATATGCAGCATATTAATAATTATTATTAATAATAATAATAATAATAATAATAATAATAATAATAATAATAATAACAATAATAATAATAAATGTTAAAAATTAGACCATAAAATGTACAACAATAAGAACATAAGCCACAAGTTAAAGAAACACACAAAGTCACTCGACATCTTAAGGTGAGACAAAGGCCACTTTGAGAAGTTGGGTCCTCAGTTGCTTTTTAAAAGCTTCCAGAGACTGCAGACTGCATGTCAAAAAGAAGAGAGTTCCATAGTGTTGGAGCCACTACTTCAGAGGCACGATCACTTTTTGTTTTCAGTGGAGAGCGAGGGACAGCCAGTCGGCCCTGGTCAGAAGACCTAAGTGACCTACTGGCAATATAGGGATGGAGAAGGTCATAGATGTATTCAGGTGCCTCTCCAGGCAAGGCTCTATACGTGAAAACAAGGACCTTAAAATGAATCCTAAACCTGATGGGAGTCCAATGTAAAGAACTTAAAACGGGTGTGATGTGATTCGTCCTGCTGGACCTGGTTAACAGTCTTGCAGCAGCATTCTGGACCATTTGTAGACGGTTCAGAGATGACTTTCCCTGACAGTTCAGAGATATTCACTTAATGACTTAAAGGTTAAGTATGCAGTTACCAGCAGACTGTGCACATTGAAGTATACTCAAGCAAGACAGCCAAGTATCCCAGAAAGCATTTATCACCAACTGAGAGTGATGGTGGAGATTTTAAACCAGGCTAAAATCTGTTGTAAATTTCACTGTAGGACCGTTAATATGTCACTTTAAGTATTAATTTTTTTTCCAGGTGAGAAAATAACCATTTAGATTCCCAATATGTGGTCAGTTTATCCAAATAATGCTCGTTTGGAAATGCACGTACTTAATTTGACGTCATACTTAGTATGAATAGTATGTTAGTATGCAATTCCAAACTTGTATTCATCATAAACATGTATTTATTGTTGTTGGAATTGTATGTACCGCTCGACTAGCCTGCTAACTTGTTAGCCTACTGATGGTAATTTAGCACAGAGGTTAGCGAGTTGGCTAACACCGTAGTTACAACTGTACCTAATGTTAATTACAAATATAGTGCCTGTCAGTAAATGTGGACGTGTGATGAGTAACCATGATTAATACACTGTACATCATTGTTTTTTTTCTTCAAGGGACTGATGAAGACACTCAGCGCCTCATTAAGTGGAGGGCTAGGAATGAAGACAAGTTTACCGGCAAGCGCAATGCTGCCATGAAAGGCTTTGAGTAAGAAAAGTCATTTTTTAAGTGTTGTAATTTTTATCTGCATGGCTCATTTTGAGTTTTACTGTTAGGTATTTTGCAACTGAATGATGCAAGGCTGAAAGCCAGTGTTGATAGGAGAGAGTTACTGTTCTGCTCTCTGAGATGTATAACTGTACATATATTGCTGGTGACCGGTCAGTTTTGTCGTTAAGGGACAGTTGCAATGACCATAATGTTTGAGTTACCGTCACATTTTTATATAAGTGCTTATCCCCTGTCAAACGTTTATGCCAATTTGAACAATGTTATGCTTGTATAGGATGTTCATCCAGGAGCATGGGTTGGAGGGTAAAGTCAAGGCTGGGTGGGCCAAAAAGAAATGGGAGAACCTCAAACAAAAATACAAGGTGAGTTGAAGTATCAATACACTACAGTCTTGATGTTCAGCACAAAATAAACATGTGATGATGATGTTTGAGTTCTTCAATATAATCAGGCATCAAGTCAGTGCTGGGTAATATTTACAATTTGTTGAAACAGTGTAGTCAATTATGTTTATCCCATGTGGTACAGTATTTGTTTTTCCTGCTTTCCCTAATTTAATCACAGAGTATATGACTAGTGGTGAAACGTTTAGTTAAATAATGATTATCAGATGACCTTTGTGTATGTTGTTTTGTAGGAAGTGAAGGCACCTCGCACAGGTGTGAACACTGAGGGAGGAGAGGCTACTGCTGCAAACTGGAAGTGGTTTGATACCATGGATAAGGTGATAGGGCGAAGACCATCTATAACCCCACCAAACCTCATCTCTTCAGCCATGGCACTAACCCCTGGTATGTTAGTATGTGATTTCAAACGCACTCTGTGTGTTGGAGGAAAATGAGCAGGAATGAGAGGCCGTAAATGATTATAGTTATAGGTTATAGTTATTCAATGACAGCAGATGACTTGTTGATAGTAACATTGTTTTGGTCGCCTGCAGTGGAGAAGTAAAGGTGAGAGCAGCCTCACTACGGACTCAGTATTCAGACTGCTGAAGCCGCTCCGCAGCGGTAGTAAACACAGTGAACACAGTAAGTACAGTGAATACAGTAGACAAAAACTATTCACTTTTTTTAGACAGACAAACAAAACCTAAGTTTTTTTCTGGGTTTGGTTTAATTTCCATTCCAGTTATAGATTTGAAGACAAAAACAGGTTAGGGTTAGGGGGAGCGGTAAAAAAACGGGAACTGGATTTCGTCTTTTTTAATTCACACGAACAAGAGAAAAACAAAATAATGCATTTGTTTATCCTGTGGTCAAACAAGTTGAACACAGCTTTGGATGGAGGGTACACAGACCGGGAGGCAGCAATGCAATTCCTGAGCCTAGTCTACCAGAAAGTAGAGGATGTCAGTTGAGTAGGCGGTCCTTCACTGTGGCCCAGGACATGTTCATGTACACGCTGCTAAAAGAATGTGTCCACATATGGCCCAGACCACCTCCCAATGTGGTCTGAGCGATCAGATCTCAATGTGTCCTCAGTGCGTCTTGGGTGCATTCAGGGACTTTTTTTTGTCTTGACCTGCCTTCAGTTGAAACTCAGGTAAATCTCATCATTGATGAGATTGAGTTGCAGGCAAGAAAGAAAGATAATATAAAAATGAATGACATGAATATTTGCAACTTTAATGTGAGCGTGTTTTATGAAAGGATGGAGGTTTTGTTTTCTTTGTGAAACATGATGAGTATTTTTTGTGGCTTGCAGATGAGGATGTTAAGACGAGGGCCAGCTCACTACAAACTCAGTATTCCGGACCCATAACACCAGGACAGAGGAGGATCCTACAGTCCTGCAAATTCCTTACAAAGCATGTCAACCATTGTTCCACTGAAAGTAACGTGAGTGTTAAAATAGCCCAATAACTGTTTTGTGAATTATATTGTTGTATATGTGTGACACCAGTGTGTTCATAGTGGAATGTGTGGTTTGTATGTGTCTACACTCTCAAAAAATGTGCACTTTATCTGTGTTACAGCTTGATCACTTGATAAAAGAAAGCAGTGACAGCGAATCAGAGAACAGAGAGCTGTCCCAGGACCTCGAAGGCGGGGAGTCACCATCACACACCGAGAGCTCCTCAGTTTCACCTCCTCCTCCTCAGCCTGCAAAAAAACGTTCCAAAACCCAAAGCAGACATGACATGAAGAGACAGAAACTTGCCTTGTTGCAGCACTTATTGGATGTTATTCAGGAGACAAGCAGAGAACCAGAGACAGACTGTGAGGACTCGTTTGGTGTCACTGTTGCAATGGAGCTGAAGAGAATACGAAACCTAGGACTGAGGAACAGAGTAAAGAGACAAATCATGACCATATTGTACGATGCACTGGACTGTGAGCAGCCAGACACTCTACTATACCAGCCACTACCTGCCTCCCCAAGGGAAGAATCCCACTCCATAACCGTAGTCTTGCCTTAACATCCTGCCTGTATAATGTAACAGAAAGACTCTGATATCATGTGGAAATAAGACATGATTGGTACATATTAATAAAGACATGACTGTTTTTTGATCAAATCTTGTTTGTCCCGTAATCCTGAGATGTGATTGGCTGTTAAGTTACCATATTCGTTTTGCTAAGAAATCAGCTTATGAATACCCAATTTGTTATTTGTGTACTTACTTAACAAAAATTGCCTCCAAAAAGAAAGGTATAGTTAATTTATTTATTGCAGTGAGTGTGAATTTTCAGTTCTGACAATGGTGGGTACTGTAATTTGATTGGCTGCAAAATATCTGTGGTCAACCTCTAAAATAGTTTGTAATATCACTTCAGTTCCAACAGCCCAACAGGCAGTTAACCAGCTGGGGAGCCAGCGTTATTAATAATTGCTTAACCAATTTATCCTTGTCAATTCATCTTGATAAAAAACAAATGTGAGTCTGTTGACCATTTTGCTACCATTCATGGCAAAACTGTACATATGACATAAAAGAAACAGTATCCATGAACCTTTTTATATTCATTTGAACATAGGGCCTCAAAAATAGGTTTGGGAAATGTGCTTATTTACTTGTTTTAGCTGAGAAGATTGATACCACTCTGGTGTGCATCAAGTATAAAATTGGAGCCAGGTCTCAGTTTGCTTAACTTGGCATAAAGACTGGAAACTGAGATGACACTGGTTTTACAGGTCATGTGCTGGACTATTTCTTGGCAGGGAGCAGTGACTTTCTGGAGTCTCTGCTGGTAGTCTGGCAACCAAAACAAACAAGATTTAATTAGTTAGCTTCAGAGTTGCTGCTAGGCTGTAACTTTACTGTGTTTAATGGATATAATACTAATGATAATATCAAATGATGGCATGGTAAAGTATGAAAAATTACTGGATAAGATTAAGATATTTGCCACGGTTTTGCAGGAATGTTGAGAATGGAAACAACAGATTTGGTTGGCCCTGTCTGTTTTGAAACACTTGTAAGAAAAATGATATTACTAATGCACATGCTTTTTGAAAGCAGTAACCCCCCACCCCAAAAGAAAACAGTAGTGACAGGACCGTAAATTGAAAGGCAAATGACAGCTTAATAACACAAATTTCATTAATCCTGTTAAAGATTTGTTACTTATTTATCAAAGAAAACATATTTTTTAATGAATAAATTGTACATACTTAATGAAATTTCCTCATATGAGCTTTTACAAACTCCAGCCAACTGAAGGCCATTTCACACGCTGAACATTTATGGGGTTTCTCTCCTGTATGGGTCATCTGGTGTCTCTTCAAAATCCCTGCACTCTTGAAACATTTGTCACAAGTTGGACATTTATACGGCTTTTCCCTCGTATGCATCCTCATGTGTGCAGTAAGGTAATAAGACTGAACAAAGCCCTTGCCACATTCTTGACACTGGAACGGCCTCTCCCCGGTGTGATGGCGAGTGTGTACTTTCAGCTCTGATGCTGATCTGAAACTCATGCCACACTCGCTGCATGAGTACGGCCTTCCCTCCGTGTGGGTCAGATCATGTCTTGTCAACGAGCTCGCACTTCGGAACAGTTTGTCACAGTGGGCGCACGGGTAGCACACACCGGTGTGTAGTTTCGCCATGTGGAGGTCTAAGCTTCTTTTAAGTGCATAGGCTTTTCCACAGTGTTCGCAGCACAAGCGCTTCTCCTTGACGCTGCTGTGACAACATAACCTGTGGATTCTCAGGGCTGCGTTGGACTTGCAGCCTTTACCGCAATCCCAGCGGAGGAAGGGAGCCTCTTTTGTGTGAGTTCGGTCATGAAGTGTCAGAGTAGATGCGTAACTGAATGCTTTTGGACACTTGGGGCATTGGATAGGGAGATCTCCCATGTGGAACCTCTCATACCTGATCAGACCTCTCAAGTCAGTGTAACTTTGTTCACACAAGTTGCAAGGAAAAGGTCCTCTGAAGTCATGCACTTCAACATAGTGCTGGTTGAGGTCTATAAAGCCTTTAAAACTCTCACCACACTTAGTGCATGGACAAGGCTTATGTCTCAGATTATGCGTTTTAAGTCATGTTATGTCAGGAAATGACCTGTTGCATTCTACACAATACAGAGAAAAATCAACAGGTTTGTTTCCTATGTGTCTTTTCCAAATTTAGACCCTTCTTACTTTCATCTTGCTTTAAGTTCTTGCCCCTCTGATTAACCTGATACAGCTTCTCAACAACCTCTGATTCCTGTCTTTCATTTGTGTTTTCCTGTTGTTCTTTTGCTTTATTTCCATTCTCCAAAAGTGACTGGTTCTGCTCTTTAATGGCGCCAAGTTGGACATTGCTACTCAATGGCTGGAGATCTCGTTCCGTGACAGAAGGTGCTCCCACACCAGAAGGATCCTTCAGATGTTTCTGATTCATCAGACATTCTTTTTCATGAGTCCCATCGTCCAAAGGTTGAGTTC
The DNA here is from genome assembly GCF_914725855.1 of Thunnus albacares. Taxonomy (NCBI): domain Eukaryota; kingdom Metazoa; phylum Chordata; class Actinopteri; order Scombriformes; family Scombridae; genus Thunnus; species Thunnus albacares. The sequence continues at coordinate 3,854,880 of NC_058125.1, forward strand.
GGAGTAGGCCACAAACTTCACCTGGCTTTGGGTCTTGAATGTTTTCATCTTCAAGCACCTTGGAGGACAGTTTCTGCGGCTGTGGCACTGTGATTTGACACACTCTCAATTCATGTCTCTTCAGGTCATACTGGAACTGAAAGAGTTTCTTACAATGCAAACACTGGTAAGGTCGTTCCCCTGTGTGGGACCTCTGGTGCCGTCTCATATCTGAAGCACGACTGTAGGTTTTACCACACATGGGACAAGTCTTGCTAGTTGACAGAACTCGAGGACCCCTCTTGGACTGCTCTTTTTTGAGTGTTATCAAAACATTTTTCATCTTCAGACTCTGGTATTGCCTGACCGGTCTTTGGGATACAATCACCACGGGTGCATATAGTACAGGTGACAGAATGGCATTTGATACATTGATGTTTTTAACTTGTTCATCAGTTGTATTGTTACTGACCTCCTTGCTTTCTTGTTTCATGCAGTTTGCAGTCTTACTCAGGCTTCTGACTGGGTAATCACTGTCATCTGTGGTTCTGACTAATTCCTGAACCTGCTCATTCTCTCTAATATCTGTCACTGAATTCACATCTCCAGCTGAGGGCTTGTTCTCTGTGGCCTCCTTAGCAAGAATTTCAACATTATAACCAACTTGAACCTCAACTGCACAAGAGTCTGAGCTCATCTTATCTCCATCCAAAGATTCAACATGCTGAACAGAGTATGGAATCTCCTCCTCTACTCCCTCATCACTGCTAACAAAAGACTGATTCTTCACACAGCTGGTTTCAGTCTCTCTCTTTTTTGGTTTTTCACTGTCAGCCTTTGCATCATCATCACTTTTTCTTAATGCTGTAGTTTCAACTCTCAGTTCTTTGTTGAATGCATCCATGTAATCAGTTAATACATTTGTAAAGGATGTTGTTAAGGGTGGCAGACAGAGAGCTGAACAAATGCTGGTGCCAACAGTTGGATTATCTGAAAAATTTAAATTCATAGTTGCTGTTAGATAGATGGTCAATCTGCCTCCACATATGTCCACAAAAAGATATAATTATGGGGCCGTGAATTTGTAACATTATGTAAAATTTCCATCCACACTGTACTGCATGTTTACCATTTTCATTTAATCGATTCAGATCTTTTTGATATTCCAGAAGAGACCGACAAAAAGACTCCACACATGCTGACAGAACTGAAGGAGCATCACTGAGCATACAGGCAACCTTCTTATGAGAAAGATCATATTAGTCGAACAGTTTAACATTTGGGGAAATAAGACTTATTTGCCCTCTTTGAAAGTGAGATGTGTGATTAAGAAGTTCTGGCACGATTGCTGTGACTGCTGTAACAAAGTCATCCAGCAGCCCATAATTGGCCACAAGTTTCTGCTGGACAGTTTCCCAGATTGCTCCAGAGGCCAGTTGAAGTGGTGGGACCAGCGAGCGCAGACAAGACAGGGAGAGAGCGGGATCTATGAGTGATCAAAGATTAATGACCCGAGTCATTTAGAGAGTAGTGGTACAGAAACAAATCTTCTGGTGATTCAGGAAAAGCCAGCTATGATAAATGGGCAAGGAGTAGGAACTACTAGTAATAAATAAAGTCTGGAGACCAAAACCATTTAAAATGTGACATTTTGATGTCCTTCATGTGGAGCATGGTTTTAGAAAGAGTTCTGATGTTTTAGGTTTGGCACATATATCACCAACAGCATTTCATTTCAGTTAGATAGAAACAAAGTGAAGAAAATGAATAAAATGACAATGAACCAATTAGAAAAGCTCAACTTTTATCAAAACTGGTGCTGTTCATCACATTGTATGCCTAATTAAAGATGAATTTAGACATGGCTTGAGTTGGATTTCATAAGCAGCACGTTTAGCAAGAGACAATAAAGCGTTGAATTAACACATTTTGAACGGAGTTTGGGGTGTCAGGTGAAAGAGAAGCGGTCAGTACCGGGGTACAGTACAGTAAACCACATCACTGCACAGCAACAGAACTGTGCTGCACAAACCAAGCTGAAAGACACATAAACACTCTCAACTCGGGAAGACAGTAATATGCAATAAATATTTCGAGTGTTCGAATATGTCACATTGCAGATACAGAGGACAAAAAAAATTCACACACGCTGTTAAGTCAACGAGATATTTTAGAGGATAAGGAACGAGGCCACGTTCCTTATCCTGATGTCACATGATAAGAAAAAAATAATTATTTATCCGAGCGCTACCTTTCCTCTCAGAAATATGATGCATACTTTCGTCTTCACCACACTTATGTTCTGTCCTCAACCCCCCCCCCAAAAAAAGCCTTGAACGATGGAGTCCATTCCGGACACATTTAGCGGTTACTCAGGAAAGTGCATGGATAATATCAAGGAAATATGCGGATGTGAGTTTTGTTGTCATAATAGGCAGAGACTTTATAGGTGAAACACTGATCAGACGATCATGATCAGACAATGGATTCACAGGACTAAGCGGGCGAGTAAATAGCAGCTGTTTCTAAAATCCACCGCACCCTCAGGTTTGTTTGTTCGTTTGTTGTCCTGGCGTGTTTGTTTACAGCTGGCTGCCTTTACACGAAGCTGAAGTTAGCCTCGGATTCGGAGTTAAAGGAAAAGTTTGTGAGAAACATAAATAATGGTATTTAGCTGCTGGTTCTCCGTTTTTGCACCACTTACACTTATGAAGGAGTGGTAGACATCGTAGCAAAAGCCTTAACACTGTTTAAACTCGCTCTCAGATTTGTTAAACCTTTATTTTGTTCATGAAAACACAAAAAGGGCGACTTTACTTCATCCAGACTGCATTTGACCAAGTATAAACCAAAACCAACTATTTTTAGACTTATCAGATCTGGACTGTATTAACCAAGGGCTGCAGAGAGTCATTAAACATAGTTTCAGATTTGTGAAACCTTTATTCTATTTGTGAAAACTGAAAAAGGCGATTCCACTAATCTTACTGATAGAAATTCACAGCACGATCCCACGTCTCCTCATTTCGTTGGTTAGGGACAAGTAGAGCTCCTCTTCCTCACTGAAAAACAAAGGTAGAAAAGTTATTTTTACCTTTTGAAATAGAATTACATATCTCCCCAGAGTTAATCTTCTAATCTGTCTTGTGTGGTCTGGGTGGGGAAAATAAGTGAAATCGTCCTTTTTGTGTTTTCATAAGCAAAATAAATGTTTAAAAAATCTGAAAGTGAGTTTAAACGGTGTTAAGGCTTTTCGCTACGATGTTTTACGGTTTACGAATCGGAAGCTAACTTCACCTTCCGTTTAAATCATTCCGGACACATTTAACGGTTACTCAGGAAGAATTTGCGGATGTGACTTTTTGTTGTCATAATGGGTAGAGACCTCACAGGTGAAACACTAATTGGATACTTTTAACACATGGTCAGACAATGGATTCACAGGACTAAGATGGCGAGTAAATAGCAGCCGGTTTTTTAAATCCACCGCACCCTCAGGTTTGTTTGTTTATTGTCCTGGCGTGTCGGTTTACAGCTGGCTGCCGTTACCTTCTTAACCATCATCTAATTCTAACATCTCACTGGCCGCTCTGTCAGCTGTCTGTCAGCTGTCTGTCAGCCGTCCCACTCAGAGTTGTTGTCCATTATGTGTCACCTACAGCTGAGGACAGTGGTTTTTGTTGCGTGGGTGCTGGCTTACGTCGCCTTTCTGCATTCCATCAGGAGGATGTGGAGCGGGAAGTACGTGCGCAGTCCGCTCGTCCGTTCACTGTTTGTGAACATGGTCAGCGACAGCGAGGCGGCCGCGATGGAGACACAAGAGGTATGAATTATTGATAACTGTAACTTTACATGGTCATACTTTGTGCCAGTTTTGACAGACTAACAATATTAAATGCGCCTGTGAAGACTAGACTCAGATGTGTGCACCTTTTCCCGGTAATCAAGCTATACAGGTTAAACTTGTCAATTTTTAAATGGAGTTTGGTACAAGAGAGTACACATGTAAGACAGCTGAAGAGGGGGCTGACAGCTGTTTTAAAGAGGCTCAGAGCTACAGATATTTGGGATAATGGATAATAAGATGACATTTAATCATAACCACATCTTTGCAATCTTTGTATTAGAATAGTCATCTGCACATCACAAAACCACATGTATCATTGAGAATACAATAGAAAAGTATCTGCACACTGGAATTAGAGCTCCTTTAAGCCTTTATTTGTGACATTAGTAAACATTAATATGAATAAATGTACAAGTATCATTCAGAAACACAGTCATTCAATCAGCAGATCTCAAAAAATCCCCCAAATATATCAAGAATATTTAATTGAAGATAGGTGCTATATGTTGCCATATAAGAAGGGAAACAGACATATGGTTAAGATCTAACACGAGACTAAACTAGTTTGGTGTTGCTAGCCAAGGGGAGGCACAACTAAGCTATCGTTGCTAAAGGTTTATCTTACAAAGTACGTTAGCTGTATATAACTAATGCTCTGCTCATACCATGTTCACGTAACTTGGAACTCATACAGACATTTACATACATTGTTTTGCTGACTCTGCAACATGTGAGCTAGTGTTTGGCATAGTAACCCCATCAATTGAAGAACTGATAGAGATCTGTCAGCCAATTTTCCCTTGTATTCTCCTGTAAACCCTCTCTGATTGGTCTTGCCTCCGTTCTGTTCACTGAAGACACAAAATTACAACACTGCCGTCTTCTTTAGTGACAAACTGCTCAAAGTGCAGAATTATTCAGGGCTATTGAAGCACTTAATGACTGTAAATTTGAATTGTTCTATTCTTCTCTTTTTCCTGTTAATCTAGTGGTATCGGTGCAATCCTGACCTGCTCGGAGAATCAGTGCGACACCTGTTCGTCCAGAGCCACTTGGACTCAGGCACTAAGGCTTTTCTTAAGCAGAGCGTGGAGAAGTCTGGCTGGATGTTCACTCAGCTCTACCACTCTTTCGTATCAACTGTCCTCAGCCCTCTGGTCTCACGCACTTCCATTAACGGGTGAGTACATTAGCACAGATACGTCTCTGCCTCTGTTTCACCTGTAGCGTATCTCCCTCTGACGTGCTCTCTGTCTCAGGTTTCTAGGTCGAGGATCTATGTTTGTATTTTCTGGGGAGCAGTTCCAGCGGCTGCTCCACATCGGTCCGGAGTGGAGGGCCGAGAGACTCCTGGACCTGGGAGCCGGGGATGGAGGCGTCACAGAGGTGATGGGAGTCCATTTCAGAGAGGTTTATGCCACTGAGGTCTCACCACCCATGAAATGGCATCTCCAGAGGAAGAATTACAGGTGAGCAGGTCTCTCTGTTGAGTTTCATTAACAGTAGAAACTGTCCTGAAAATAATCTGCAGATTGATCAATCATAAAAATAAACATTACAACAACAGTCCTACTCAATGCTCTTTGTTGTTCAGATTGAATTAGTGCCGGGGTATTAATGTACATTATGCTGACTAAATGCAGAGCCCTTTATAGTGCAGGAAAATAGAAAGTAATGTCCTCATCTGAAAATCCTGTTTTTGCTGATCTCTTGTGATTTTTAAAATACAGGACACTAATGAACAAATACTGTACGCCTCTCTTTCTCTCTGTGCCCTCCTGTCATGTCTCAGACTGCTGGGTATAGATGAGTGGCAGCAGCCTGGTTTCCAGTATGATGTGATCAGCTGTCTGAACCTGTTGGACCGCTGTGACGATCCTCTACATCTCCTGCGGGACATCAGGCGGTCGCTTGTTCCCAACACTGGAAGACTCATCCTGGCTGCGGTGCTTCCCTTCCAGCCTTACGTGGAAGTCGGTCAGTTGAGAATCGTTGCCTCGTATGCTAAAGGAATATCATTCGCTACACTCTGTTGATTTAAAATACCAAATTAAACCAACCTGTGTTTTTTCTTCTCAGGAGGGAGATGGCAGCGTCCCAAAGAACACCTAAAAATAAAAGGAAAGGCGTGGGAGGAGCAAGTAACTAACCTGTCCAATGAGGTTTTCCAAAGGGCAGGGTTCGAGGTGGAGGCTGTGACCCGGTTGCCATACCTCTGTGAAGGGGACATGTATAACGATTACTACGTTCTCGATGATGCTGTGTTTGTTCTCAAGACCTCAGATGGTAGTGACAAGTCTGTTCATTGAATAACAAACGCCCTGTGGGACTGTCGGAGCCCCTTAGTTTGCTAACTTATCTTTATCACGGTAGGTTGCTCCTGGTTGGATTTTTGGTGCAATTTTCATAAGCTTCATGCATAAAACACAGTATTTCTGACTTGTTTAGAATGGGTGAGTCAGGTGTGAAGCTCAGGTACTGTGGTTCCTACATTTACCAGCCATCCTGTGTGACGTCGATACCTCTACTTTTAAGCAAAAAATATCCGAATGGCAGTCTGCCGCTGTTGAAATGCCGCAGAAGATCAAGTCTTCTAAGACATACATGTTGTAGGTGTTCATTCTGTAAAGTCTGTTATCTGTGGGAAGTGTTTACTGTCAGTGGTTCATCATTCTGTACTGTCAATGGGAAGAATCATGGTTGAATCTTTGTTGAAATTGTACATTCATTATTTCTGTGTGTCATGCCAATGGTCAGTTTATACATACTTGCTGATTTAACCGATCTGAATTGGGCTGCTTATATTTTAATGGTACTTTTTTTAACTTGGGGTCAGTGATTGGGGGGGTGGGGTAATATGAGGCCTTTTTAAAGCGAGCACATGAAACTTAAGTTGAACAACGGGATGACAGTTAAAGCTGCATTCATCGATTTTAAGTTTTTTTGGCCAACATAACAAAACACAACATGTTTGCCAAAGCAACTTTATGGTAATTGTGTAAGCAAGCAGTTTACTTATCTACACATCCGACAATATTGGCATTCATTTAGAGTCGTGCCTCTGGCTATTTGACGAATGTTAGTCCAGTATTCACTCTCTTTTAGCTCCATTTTGGTCTTCACCAACACCTGAGAAAAATATCTGTCGTTATAGCTGCTAAATGCTCCACTATGTTCACCAGTTCATCTCTAACTGTGTCTGTCTGCTGTTTAGTGCTGGACAGGTCGTATACAGTTAGTTTGTAAGAGCTTTTTTCCTGAAAACAGCTGCCTGTTGTGGCAAAATACTAAAGCAACGACCTAAAATAGACTAAAAGGCTCCCTAGAGCTGAGGGGACTACAGTGTTGAGCGATTCTCTGTGGTTTTCGTCACAACAAGAACCCCTTTTACATTAGACATTATCATCCGATCCATTGTTTATATAAAAAATATTTATTGGTGCAGCTTTAATGCTAAAAAATAGTTGCACAACTAGAGAAGAAGCATAAAGTGAGTTAAACTCACTCGGAAATTTCACTTACACAGTAATTTCTAGCTAGAGTTAGCTAACAATAGCTAATGTTATGCACAATAAACTAGTGGCCCAACTGGACCTAGTCAGACTATAGCAGCAAAAGCCCTGAGTGTATCGAAGAGTGTGTGTTTTATTGTGTATGAATTCAACTTTTCATTTGTAAGAGAAAAATGGTTTTTCCTTCTTTGAAAAGTTACATGGTCTCGCTTTAAATCAATGTTGGGTGTCGAGGATGTTACTGCACAATGGTCTATTTAAAATGTGCCACAATTAATGCAATATTTGTAATGAAATACTGTAATGAGTTCCAGAATAAATATTCTGCCTTTCTAAGCCTAATTTTTGTGAATGTGGTGTGTGATCAGTTGGAATTACAGTCAGTTTGTTGCAGTGGTTCCAACTCAAGCTCAAGGGACACTACAGAGGGTTCCCCTCTCTCAGATAGGGTTTAGTTTCTCCTTACTTCAATTCACAGCATGTTTGTACTGGAAGAGATAGACTAACTAACTTCAATGTTTTGTGTTGAAGAGCCCAACCACACTTGGTGCTGCCAAGACACAACAATATGTATTGTGTGAGTTTTTTCCTGTTCCTGTTCGCTGTTTCACACTTAGTCCTCCTCCACTCAAAACTATGTTTTTCTTCTTGTTCCTACAGTGTGATGTTTGAGCTTCTGTGTGCAGAATGATGTATGTGCAGAGTTTTCACAATCATCTGCTGAAAGTAGAAAGTGTATCTGTGCTCATTGAAAATCAGCTGGGCTTATTAGTATGATTTGTGACATCACGAATAGTTTGGAAGCCAATCCTGGTCCAATGTTCAACTTTCACAAGTGTGATGTGGAAACTTGAAGCCTCCAGTGCACAAACACTGAGAATGCACTTTACAGTGAAGTAGGAGACATCTTGCAACAATCTTCAGAAATATACACAAGGAATGATTATATACAGGTGAAGCTGTTTCTTTGGACTGGTAACAGGATAAAAATAGTGCAGAGTGCTGAGATAAATATTAAATGGTAAAAAAAAATTAGGTTAAGATTAAGGATTTAAACGTGGTTATTCTACTTTTTTGTGGATAAACCATATCATACATTTTTGTTTCAAGTAGAGTCTTAATACATGTCTGGAGAGGATCTTTCATGCATATAATGCATAATGTTCCTGCCTAATTAGCCACAGAACAAAATGTAAGAAGTATGACTAGCTGCTAAGTATTTTCACGACATATGTAAGATTAATTTCCTGGTGAATTTCCTTGTACTTGGCAATTTAGAGCTTACAGAGGAAATCCTGATTTACGATCTTTTCCGCTGACCTTAGAGGCAGCATTTGGAAAACATAATTTATGCAAACAACGCATCTTTCTCTTCTGATTGGCTGGGGACACGAGCGTCTCCCGTCTCTCATTGGTTACTGTCGCCTTGGCCACGTCCCCGAGCCACGTCGCGCTTTTACTCGCCATTTTCCCATCTTCTGAAAGCAGGATCAAGTCTATTCTCGTGTCACGGTGTCATTCAAACACTGCGAGGTCACAAATTATCCATCACCGGAGACGAACTGAGCTCTTTTTAGAGTCTTAAGTCGGTTTACATCTTGCTGGATCTCCCAGAAATATGAACATTTTCCGGCTAACCGGCGATCTCTCCCACCTAGCAGCCATCATCATCCTGCTGCTAAAAATATGGAAAACCAGGTCTTGTGCCGGTGAGTAGCCGCATACTTTCACTTACAGTTTGTACAAGCTTGCACAGGGTGTGACCTGTCATGTAAAGGCGCAGTTAAACCAGCCAAAAAACGGCTGCTATTGCCTAACTTCCACTGTAGTTATATCTCATTAGCCAGCTGCCAGCTAACGTTAGCTAACTTAGCTGGCTAGTATCGCTGTCCATCTCACCGGTATGCCTTGTCATCAAATACGGACTCTGACACTGTTAAGTTACGGTCACCAACATGGCCAAATGTCAGTTGAGACACAGTACATTTCCTGTTGGGAGAAGTAACATTGACGTCTGACTAGCAGCAGCATATTTTGACAGTGGTGCGGGCCCCTGAATGAGCTGGTGTTGGAGCTGGGGACCAGAGAGCCGCCGCATTTGTTAGTTTCAGCATGTAGGGCCTCGTCGTTTTCAATTGTTGGGGGAAATTGAGCTAGCTTCACGTTTGACGCTGGCCCCCTGTTATTCCTCTAGTTAGCTCGGTGTGACCTCTGACGTGGCAGCAAACAGTAGTTGGAGATGCAAAGTCAGTGACTGAGTACGTGCTTGTTGCAGGGGAACAGTTCATTGTTGCAGATTGTATTATCATGGTGAAACTTTGCTGTGTTTTCATGCTGAGCTATGCTATGCTTTGCTGTTCTTCCAGTGGTCAAAGGTTGGGGCAGTATCACTGCAGGAGTTTTGTCATTACTGCTGTTTGCTTGAGATTAAACCAGATAGAGCTGCACACAAGTCAGCTGCATATCAGACTGTAGTCATCAATACTAGACTTCCAGCAGCTAATGCTGTGTAGCTAATGTATTATAACAGACAGCACTAGGCTGTGTTTGGCTGCTAATGATGAAGCATTGATCACAGCCCCCCTGTGGTCTCACAGTGGGTGTGACTGAAGGGAAACGTGTCATCACTTTCGTCAACAGGCCAGGTAGATAGAGAGACGTGTAACAGGTGCAGGTGAGCATGAAGACTGTGGCGTTGCACAGAACACAACCCATCCTGCTAACTGCTCATTAGAGGGCTGCAGTGTCACTTTGTAATAACACATGTTCCTCAAAATAACTACATGTCATCAACAGATTAACAAGCAGATGATCAGGTTTTAAATGACATTTTCTGTTTCATGTGCACGGATGTAAGTTGCAAAACATTGCCAGAGGTCTGTGGTTTACTGTTGGGGGTCGGTGTTACGGTGTTTAGTCAGTGAGTGAAGCTTTATCTATTCAGGAAATCTGATTATTTGGTTTGAGATGTTTCGGTTCGCTTCTAAAATATCATTCTTCGGCGTTTACAACCCCACAGACCAAATGTCATTTTGTGCATTGCATCAGAAGTGTGTGCATGGAGAGAGTGCATTCCCCAAACTGTCCCTTTTTTTAAAAATGCAAAGAGATCAAATCTAATTCATGGATGTAAATAATGTTCGAATGCCCTCTGCTGTCTCTCCGCAGGTATTTCTGGAAAGAGTCAGGTCCTGTTTGCCTTGGTGTTCACCACTCGCTACCTGGACCTGCTCACCTCCTTCATCTCTCTCTATAACACCACCATGAAGGTGAAACACTCACACTTTGCTCCTGTAGCATTGCTTCTGAGCACTAAACAAACAGTTTGTTAAGGCTGACTGACACTCCTTTGTTGACTAGAGGTGTGTGTCATTGCTGATGCTTGAGTACAAGTATGGCACCAGTGAATGGTCACCTTTAATGTTTGGACGGCGTCCTGTGTGTGTGTGTTTGTGTTTCAGATCATCTACATCGGATGCGCATACGCCACTGTGTACCTGATCTACGTGAAGTTCAAGGCGACCTACGATGGGAACCACGACACGTTCAGAGTGGAGTTCCTGGTGGTCCCTGTCGGTGGCCTGGCCTTCCTGGTGAACCACGACTTCTCTCCTCTGGAGGTCAGAAACACACCACAAACACACTTCTATACTGCAGGTCCGATGATTCAGCTTGTGCCATTCATACTAGACAGACGTCACAGGTTCCTCTCAGATTGTCATTGTTAACAGAGCCTCAAGGCTGCAGTGTAGTTCCTACACTTCTCTGCTAAACCATTGAACGACAACATGTCACTACCAAACAAAGATTCACTTCTCATCTTTGCTCCTTATCTACACTCTTGCACTCTCTTGCTCACATACACCAGCATTTATCTTATTATCTCTCATTCTTTCTCAACTTCTTCTCTCTACCACTTCTCTAAAAGTTGGTTAAATTACTTTTAAATGTCAGTATTATATAAGTTAATGTCCATCCCTTATTTGGAGGTGCTCCACGTGTTGACAGGAGGTTTAAAGACAAAACAGTAAATTGGGAATGTGTCAAGTTGTGTAGGTTGACTTTTGCTGCTTGTGACCGATCACATCAATTATACACATGCAAAAATGTAAAGAGACCAGTAAATATGTATTTTTAGACTGACAGGTTGTTTTTAAACGTGTACGTGTGTATATGCAGTATTGTTGTAAATAGTTCAGTTAGGGCTGCATGATGTGTAAAAGGCCTACATGTGGTTTGACATACACCACATTGTCGGTATGAATGTGCATAGACTCAAACCTGCGTCTTTAAGATTCCACCTGAATGATTGTGACCGCATCACCAACTCTATCCTCTCCTCTCTTCTTTCCAGATCCTGTGGACGTTCTCCATCTACTTGGAGTCGGTGGCCATCCTGCCCCAGCTGTTCATGATCAGCAAGACGGGTGAGGCCGAGACCATCACCACCCACTACCTGTTCTTCCTGGGACTCTACAGAGCCCTCTACCTCATCAACTGGATATGGAGGTTCTATTTTGAGGGATTCTTTGACATGATCGCCATCGTCGCCGGGGTGGTGCAGACCATCCTCTACTGCGATTTCTTCTATTTGTATGTAACAAAAGGTGAGTCCTGCTGCGTTTTTTTTTTTACCGTGTAACAGTTTTCCTCTTTTAAGTGGTTACCTTCAGCTGTTAAATAATGCTCCTGCTCATCATCGTCATCTTCTTCTAACTGGCAGAGTTACGTCAGCATTTTAATATAACCCAAGACATGTGATTGGATGTGATTCCAGTAGTATATTAATATTTGTAGTTCATTAATATGTCTGTAGTTGGACAACAGGCAGATTTGCTGGGTTTTTTTTGCTGGCTGACAACAAAAACATTGAGCTAGTTTGTTGTTACAGACGTGTTTGTCTGAGCTGTTCTCAAACCCAGAGATCTTTATCATAAACTGTAGTCAGAAACCTAAAGTTTCCAAACATACCAGAATCGTCAGGCTGAATTTTGTGGAAATGTGTGTAAAATGATGCACGACACACTAAACTGTATTGATGATTTGATGTAATATTGCAGATGTTTAAAAATAAGTCTTTGGGGTTTGAATACTTGACTCAGTGAACTGTTGAAGTAAACAGATCTAGAATACATCTGATATTGAGATATGGAACTGAAAGTTACTCTCATGGTTTATTTAAAGGACATTTGCATACCTCAGTGGTTAAAAGATCAGTTCACCCAAATTACAAAAAGTGTTTGTGTATTGAGCTATGCAAATACTGTAGTTTCACATCTGCCAGAGGTTTTGCCTCCACTCCAATACAATGCAGCTGAATGGAATCTCCTTTTTTAATTGAATGTAACCCTCAGCTCTTTTGTTATTCAGTAATTACACATTTCCTTATCATGAATCGTACATTCAGAAACACCAGTGTATATGTGCATGTGTGAAAATAATTAGGAAAAAATTAAGTATAAAAAAAGTAATAATTGGAATTTCATTTGCTGTGATTACAGCAAGTACGGATCAAAATCTGATAGTGAAACGACTCATTTCGTCTGCGTGACGCTCAAAACAGCTTATCCACAGTTTTACAGCCGCAACAGTAGCGAAAGCAGTGAAAGTTTCAAGCCTGTTTCACCTCCTGACAACAGCCAGCATCACTGTGCCGGGGGTGTGGGCACGAGTGCGCTCTGTTGCACCCGTCACCACACCCAACAGTGATGTCAGTTCACCTTCTGTAGACACCTTTACATCACTGCAGCATAGCGAGGAGTCCGACAAGAAAAACAAGATTCACAGCGAGTGTTGAGTTATCCTTGAAGAAATTCAACAACCTCATTTCCTTCTTCTTTATATTTCAAGGCCCTAGTTACTAGTCTCTCTCTCTCTTAACATTGCTGCTATACATGATTTAATACATGAAGTTTTACATTTTCAGGCCTCTAAAAACAAATCAAATGAAACAATCTGAAAAGGAATGTCAGTCTTGTCCATCTGTCATGAGGACCATGTGTGTGTTTTTTTTTTTAAAAGTTAAACCCGTCCCGTCTCGTTTCAGTACTGAAAGGAAAGAAGCTGAGTCTGCCAGCCTAAGTGCCAAAGAGGAGCGTTTTGGCAGACTTAAAGAGGGGGATCGGAGGGGGGGAGGAGAGGTAGTGGACACCTCTGACACCACCACCACCACCACCACCACCACCCCCCAAACCCCCCCCCCGCCCGCCATCCACCGCCCGCTTCCTCCTCTTCCCCTCCCGCCAGAGTAAGATGCCTGAGACAGAGAGCGAGCGGGAGCTGCTGGCCGCACCTTCCTTCCTTCCTTCTGATCCAGAATCAGCGGAATCAGAAACAGAAGCTGGTCCGCCGCGGCTGTCGGATTTCTGTTTGACGCATCTTGCCTTAACTTTTTTATTACTCTGTATAAAGGAAGGAAAAAAAAAAAAAAAGCGAGAAAAGTTTTCTACATAAATAAAAATGTGTACGCTGAAGATTTGACACATCGGTGCATAAGAGCTGAAGATGTAAAAACTGCCTATGATTTGGCGTTGTATGATATTGAAGCGGACTTCTTGTGGTGGGATAATATTGACTCAATTGTTTGTAATAGTATTTGCAATTGAAATAAATGTGCATTGTTTTTTTTTTTTTTTCCTGAATCAATTCGGGGAGGAATTAGTTGAATCCTCATCATTTTGGGCAAATCACGTTTTCTCCTCTTTTTGACCAGAATGAATTCCCATGTAAACAGACTATTGTTTTTAGTTTTTAGTTCCACTCCCTTTGTAGAATGATTTTAATATAGATGCCATAACTTAAAAGTTCTCTTGTCAAAAAAAAAAGGAATTCAGATGTAACTCGGGAGCGTATTGTTGTTTAAATGCCTTCAAAATTGAGCAGTATGAGTGTCATTTAACTTCATTATATTGAACAGAAGTGCAACGCAACATGAAAGCAAATGACTGAAAAGGAGGGAAATGAACTCTCATCACTGTAAATGGCTTTCTTCATTCGAATAGCCCACTCATCACCCAATATCGCCTGTTATTCTACTCCGTTGCCTAGCTAATTCTTATCAGATGACTTCACTACATGTTTGAGACGATGAGTAAATTCACTGGTAATGTGCTGTAAGTGAAGTATCACTACAGAAATGGAAGTCTTTCACTTTTCTTTTTAGGTGCAGATGTATTTATTTTTATCTTCTTCCTGGTTTCCAATAAACAGAGTCCGTAGAATTGTCCACCTGTTGTGTATAATTTTAATCTGAAGAGCTGAATCTTCCTGTCTGTCTCGGGAGATGAGCGCAATCCTACGAACGCTGTTCCACTCAATTCTCAGTAGTTCTGGAGACATATCTGCTTCTGTTTTAATTTCATGCTGGTCATTCCTTTTCATTTCTTGCCGGAGCTTTTGCATGATGTTGCCACCACGAATAAAGAGTTTATGGGAAACTTTTGTCTTGATGTGGTTATAGTAACGTGATGGGAATCACAGTTGTATGAATGCAATTTGGAATGATTTATAAGTGTTTAGGTAGCAGCTTTATTGACAACTTGAAACATTTTCAATTAAAAATACACTGAAACATTTCAAAATATTTCTTCATCCTTCTTCCGGGGCTCTGAATGTGTTCTTTAAGATACTTTACAATGAGCTTTGAGAACATAAAGCACACTGACAGTCCAGACGCCCCTGTGGTTAGCTCAAAGCCCGCTCTGGTTTGACACAAACATGAAGCCTGACCTTTATGCTTGAATTATACTGCTACAAAGATAACCGTAGGTCAGAGGCTTGCAGAGGAACAGATGTGCACACCTCCCACATCTGATCAAGGTGCTGTGTGGCCCAGCGACAGAGTAATGGATGCATTGGGCCCCTGAGGACCTGCTGTTTCTCCCACTATTTGGGGATAATAAACAGTAGTAATGAATTAGTTAATCTTAAAGGTACCCTGTTGTTGGTTTTAACACCAGTAACTCTACGGATCAAACTTTTTTACAAGTGAGTCCCTGTTTGTACTTTGTACTCATCATTCCACTGATCCTCAGCTGGCTGCGGTGACATGCAAAGAAATGAAACAATGCACCAACAAAGGCAGTGAAGAAGAAGAAGCTGGTAAACACAAATGTTGACAAAATATTTTAAAAATCGACTCTTCAAATGTTTTTTTGGGGAAGGAAATGCTGTTAGTCAGGCCTCAAAGATTCACACAATGTCTTTTTTTTAATGTAAACAGAATTTTGTTTTTGTTTTGTTTTTTACAAGAAAACTAAAGGGCGCCTTTAATGTGTTTAAGCATTTATTTAGTGAAATGCACCATATTAACACAATATATGCTAGACCTTTTCCCAATACTTAATAAAATGCATAGTTGCAAAATAAAACTTTGATTTGAATTTAATGATTTCAAGAAGCTTTTTAAATTGCAAATATTTTAAAGAGTTGTGTTGACATACATCAACCTTATATTGCGTGTAACTTAACAACATCAGACAGTTCAGAGTGTGTATTAGAGGAGCTGTAGGCTGAAGAGATATCACACAGGGATACAGAGGATGTTTTCATGGTGAGTATCATTTCATTTACAATCAAATTCCACTAAAGCAATGTCTTTGTGCATGCTCTCAATTGTGATATGACCAATAGTGGACTTGTGTACAGGAGTTAGGCTGCACCTGCTAACACAGCTTGTTGGAATCTGTTACTACTACACATAGCTAAGGCTAGTCATATTTAGCAGTGTAATCTGGCCATTCTACACTTTAGTTTAGCATAGCAGTGGATTAGAATGATAAAGTTTTATTTGTGAAATCTGCTTGGCTTCCATTTGTGCAGTGGGGAGGAAAGACTTGTTTCAGTTTTTGCTTATTCATGTAACTGTTACCTACATGGTATAATCTAAATTCAGCCACAGACACATTGTTTTAATCTGCTGTTATTCACATAGATACGCTTGTGGTTCCATTGTAGCTGAATTACTGTTGGCCAAACTTAAGAGCCTTGGGACTGTGAGTAATGCTGAGTTGTTTTTTTTCTCAATCTCTTGCTCAATCCTCCAGTGTTGCTTTTTTGTCTATGAAAGCTGCAGTAGGAGATCTGAGGTATAATGATATTTGTATTGTAAATCATTTGGGATTTTGGTCACAGTGATATTGTGACACAAATGCAAATCATGTTTGTAGGTACAGGCCTAGAGCACAGAGAAACTTTTATCTTTCAGCAGATGAATGTGAAAATAGAGTCAAACTCAATCATTCTGCACAGTGATGCTCAAACATCCAAGTGAAGTGTTAGTGAGCAAAACACATTTGTTGAGTGGAGTGGGAGAGGGACAAGCTGTTTGACATGCAGGGTGTCTGCCCCCATTTGTCACTTTTGCCTCATGCAGCCTCCATATGAACACCTCTGTCTTCCATCATAAAGAAACAGGGATTAAGACAACGCTGTTGCTTAACTTTGTAAATGAAACACTTTGTGATTAGACATTGAAGATTGGATACAATCGTTAAGGCTGATTTATGGTAGGTCGCCCGACACTGCTCCTAAGTGTCGCTCGACAGAAATGACGTATTTTCGACAGAAAAAAAGTGGCGCTCGACACTTTCCTCTCATGTCGCGCACCCGTCACATTTTGTCGCACAGTGTGATTGGATAGTGTTACTAACGTCGCCATGGAGATTGTACTTTTCACTGACCTTCCTTATTGATATTTTGGTCTGTATCTTTAGATAACTTGTGACGTCCAGTTTAATTAGTCCCGGATGATACAATGTAATTAAACTACAATGGAGACAACTGAAACCTTTCGCCGAAGCACAAACTGAAAACGTCGCGCGACTTTTTAATTTCTGGGCAGGGAACCGTCGACCAGTCAGCCCGGAACAAAAACACCGTCGGACGACTCAGTCAGAGTCAAGCCTCACTCTCACCCATGGATGTATACAGAGTAGAGACGGAAAATTCCTTCAGTAATGCTAGCATTTTACGCTAAGCTTGTGATAGCGTACCGCAGCTGAGTGCAGTTGATAAACAGGATGGAAGATTATATCTCAAAGGGAAATTGTGAGTAACTTTTCACCCAACGGTCACTGAAGTTTAGAGCTAGCTAGCGTCACTGTTGTTATATTTATTTGTTGTTCTTATCATACATCAATGGTTACAACTCTTCACTTCAGTCTCAAATCCCGCTTCACTGTTGGACCATGTTGTAAAACGGACAGAGAGACATCTTCCAATTCATATAGCGAGATAACCTAATATACATTCAGTTTATGTACAGCTACGCCTTTTTCTTGGGCAGTCCAAGTAAATGGAAAAACTTACTCTTTGTGGAAAACCTGATTAGAAATCCGATGCCAGATTATTTTTGCATAAGTTCACTTTATGGTTGTTAGCTTTACGGTTATAAAGTAGCCTCATATCATAACATCAAAAAGATATATACTGTATATGGGAGTTTATTTTAATGTCTTTGTATGGCAGTAATAGCTAAAGTTGAAGATATTTAAGGAAAAGAAGCTGTACTTTAAGTAGAAACACTGAAATGAATTAAAGGGACAACATGGATAGATTTACTGAAAGAAGTTAAAGGTGCAGTGTGTAGAATTTAGCGGTATCTAGCAGAACAGACTTGACAGAAATGGAATATAATATTCATAAGTATGATTTAATTGGTGTATAATCACCTGAGAATAAACATCGTTGTGTTTTTGTTACCTTAGAATGAGCCCTTTATATCTAAATATGGAGCGGGTTCTCTTCCATGCAGCCTACCATGTTGCACTGCCATGTTTCTACAGTAGCCTAGAATGGACAAACCAAATACTGGCTCTAGAGAGGGTCTTTCACATTTTTCATGAGTTTCGTGGCTACCGTAGGTTCTCCTACACGCTTGGAAGGGGAGGGTGAGGTGAGGGATGTTCAGTTGGTTGCAATTTGCAACCTCAGCGCTAGATGCCACTAAATCATGCAATGCAAATTGCAGTTAATCAAATTATGTAGACCCAAATGATATGAAGTAAACCTGGACTTTTGGGGCCCCTGGGCAGGTACCTGCTTTGCTTGGTTGGTAATCAGGCCTTGTTCAGTGCTGGTAAATTGTCATAGATTCTTATATGTAAATTTATCAGAACCTGTTCCACCAAGATGCTGAGAACTGGAACTTTTCTGAGCCTTTATGCATTAAGATGCACATAGGAAAGACACTATGCACAGTATATTTTTAGTAATTAGTAATAAACAGTTTTAAAAGTCTTGCTTCAATGCAGGCAACATACTAGGTGACATGGTGAAAATAAAGTAAGATAAAGTGTTAATATAACCTACTTATATTTGTATTCAGGTGCACCTCTTCCTCTCTCCGCTCTGCGCCTGCTGGTCCCACCAATTCAGCTGGTATCAGCAGCAATCTGGCAAACTGTCCAGCAGAGAGTTGTGGCTGACTATGGGATGCTTGAGGAGTTTGTTTCCATGGTTACAGACATTGTCCCAGAGCTGCTCACCAGTCGTCAGAGGGCCCAGCTCACCCTGGGCCTCAGAGCACGGGTGAGGAGGAGCAGTAGTCAATTATTAGTCACAAATAATTAACATGTAGTCACTCTGCTGTGAATTTTGCTTTGATATTTTCTGTTTTTAAAATATTACCACTGGGAAATTTTGAGGATTTATAAATTGTACACATAATGACATTAATTACTATAACGGCTAGTGCCTGTGAGGTGGCTTTGGTGTCCCAATTATACAAGATTGGAATACATTCAAGACAAGTCCATTTTAAGAATTGAAGAGTTAACTTAAATGTTATCTGGAATATGACACTGGTTTCAAAAAAGAGATATCAATTTACAGATGCTTAGTCATGGGGCTTTTAAACTTGGCCACATCCGTTTCAGCTAACTGTGCTAAAATAGATTCTCAAAAAGAGTGTTTCGGTCTCTTGCTGCTTCTAAGAAAAACCTGTGGTTTGTGCTTTTAGCTGATCCTGGAGTTATGTCAGTTTGAAGCTGACTTTGGGATTGTTCAGCCACATCTGGACAGGATGCACATCCTCACAGAGGCATGGGTAACAGAGGTGGGTTTAAAGTGATTCCATTTTAAATAGAAGATAAAAATAAGCACTTTGTAGGAGATGAGATGAATGCCTTTTTATGATGACCACTGTGTGAGATTTTATGATGTTCCTGTCGTGTTGCAGGCTGGTGCTGCAAACATGGACCAACAGCCCAACTCAGACTTTGTGGATCTTGTTAAGAAGTTGCTGAACAATCCTGAGGAGAGAGAACGATTCTTTCAGGTCCGTGTTAATGTTGCACTTTGATCTTGTTCTGTTCATCACTATTACAGATTTTACATATATTGGATGCAAGGATTTATCTGTATGTTTTCAGTTTTTGTAAAAATCTGTTAACTTGATGTCCTTCAGAAAGTTTTCATCAAAGAATTCGGTCCCACATATGACGACTCTCTTCACACCTTGACGTGGCTGTTTCTGTCCAGACTTGAAAAGTTTCTTCCTCTTCAAACATTCCAACAGGTACATTAAGAAAATATAAAACATTAAAAGGAGATCAATTTAAGTGAGCTTGGAGTTTGGATGTTTTAGTGACAGAGCTGCATTGTTTTTTTAGCTTTTTTCATTTCATTTTCGTTCAGGTTGCTGCCATGTTTGGTGAGACGTCTTCAGTTCTGGAGGGCTGTATAGAGTCTGTGTCTCAATGTGAGGAGCTCAAAACCCTGCTGCAGTATCAGAAAGACCTCAGCCAACTGGATCACAATGGCAAGCCTTTATAGTTACTGATTGTTTTCAATAACTCAGTCTCTTTATCAGAGAACTCAGTGTTTAGCATATTTCCAAAAGCTTGCTATGTTGAAGTAAAATGTGAATTTTTTTGTCTTTGCAGATGGTTCCTTGGATGGTACCTGCATTATTTCAGCTCTTAAACTTCCTTCTGTGGAAGGAACAATGACAGAAAAGCCACAATCACAAGCTCACAGCTCGCATGATGCGCTTTCATGTTCATCAGAATTGGAGAAGGAATCTTTAGCATTACAATATATAACACACACAAAACCTGACACAATCACAGAGGATCAGACAAGCAAGATAAACGAAACCAACTGGGTTCTCGGGGAAAACAGAACAGCTGTGCATTTGGGAGAAATCACAAGCCATGAAGAAAATGTAGGCCTTCTTCAAAGTCAAGATAAGGATGCTTCACGCCCTCTAAAAGAATGCAGTGTTCAGCTAAAAAGACTTGACAACCCGGCGCTTTCGCAATCTCGACCTGTGAGACGAAACAGAGGCCTGAGGATGAAAATGATCTTGTTGGAAGAGAAAAGAGGATGTCATAAAAAGGACCAACCTACCTGCAAATCTGTTCCTAGTAAAACAAAACCATCCAGTGTGACTCCACCTGACAAGGATTCAAGCAGCTTAAGCAAAGACTCTTCATATATGGCGCCTATCAGTAATTGCAGTGAAGATGATTCATGGTCTTATTACTCAGATCAGGGTTCTTGCCATAAGGGCACTAACAGTAGTCCCAGTATGACTGATTCATGGTCTAACTATTCAGATGATGTCTCCTTTTGTGTGACTCCTGTCAGTAATTCCAATCCAGATCATTCATTGTCTAGCTCTTCAAATGAGGACCTTTCTTTCACAGGTCGTTATGAAGATAAAGATTTATCAGCTACCAGCAGAAACCAGGTCACCCCTGACATCAAAGCTGGCGCTCTGAAAAAGACTCGTAAAGTTGTATGCTTTATCTGCAAAGAGCAAGTGAAGACAAAACTGAGAGTTCACATGAAAACCCACTTCCCCAACGATGAGTACGCATGCCCTCGATGCGACAGCAGGTTTAAAGTCTTGACGTCTTTTAGGTTGCATTTGAAAAGAACTTGCTTCGAGCATAGTAAGCAGCAGGTAGATCCGGACGAAGCCCAGAATCTTTACAAATGTGACAAATGCGAGGAGGCGTTCAGGTACAAACTTTCACTGGAAGTGCACAAACAGACCCACAACGAACTCTACTGCAGTGTGTGTAGGAAGGTTTTACGAGATGCAGCAGCGTTGGCGAGGCACAATGCTTCTCACACCGTGTTGCAGTGTCCCCGCTGCGAGGAGACCTTCACTCTGTATAAGCCCCTGCTGAAGCATTGTGAAAACATCCATAAAATCAGCAGACCGTTTAAATGCAACCATTGTCCGAAAACGTACTCCAGGCTGCGCATTCTAATCGGACACGAGTGGAAGCATACAGGTCACCTACCGTTCCGGTGCGCTCACTGCGGTTTAAGATTCAGATCCGATGCAGATCTCCTTTCTCATGGAAGAGTCCACACAGGAGAGAGACCTTACCTTTGCGCAGAGTGCGGCAAAACTTTCTCCCAGAAGTCCAACCTGGTACGGCACTTGCATTTCATCCATAGCGACTCTCGAAATGAGAAAAAGCATTCCTGCTCCGAGTGTGGGAAATCCTTTAAAGAGAAAGGAGCCCTGAAAAAGCACCAGAAGAGCAAACACTATAAGGAATTGTTCCGTCATCCGTGCCAATACTGCGGGAAGATGTTTTCCGCGTCATCGATCGTGAGACATAAATTGATCCATACGGGAGAGAGACCTTTCAAATGCACCGTGCCTGCATGTGAAAAGTACTTCAGGTCAACCTCTGAGGTGAAGAAGCATGTTCTTATACATCATACGACAGAGCGACCGTATAAATGCGATGTCTGTGGAAAGGGCTTTATTAAAATGGGTTTACTCAACACACATTCTAAAATACATTCCGGAGAGAAGCCGTTTGTTTGCCACTTCTGTGGCAAGGCTTTCCATAAACTCTACGGCATGCAGAGACACAAAAAGCTTGTACATACATTTATATCAAATTAAACCCTATGTAGAAGGAATGCTCAGTTAAAGCTCACAAGTAAAGTTAATTTTTCCACCCATCGAAGATTTGAGATACAATAGAGAGGTTCAGATGTAACGGTTGGCAAATGCTTTATCTAACAAATTTGTTGTTAACATAGAGAAAAACTATTCATGGAATTTGCACTGGATGCGAGTCAGCACCATGCTCTATCAGTGACTCGCCTTCATACCTTGTTTAAAGATGCATTATTTTGTTTCTGGATACTATTGGGCTTTTCATACACACTGAGATATCTGAAAATGGGTGAATTAGATGTGTTAGCAGGTATAATTATTTATATGGAGTGTATAATACACCTCCACTTCCCTGGAAACATCCAATCATATTGTATGTCATTTGGATTTGGATGGATTTATTTTCTGATCTCAAAAATGATTCCATATGTCATATGAGGCTAATGGGAAACAGTGTAGTTCACAATATAGGGTTTATAAAAAAAACCCTCCTACTAATTAGAAAATAGTTGTAGTACCCACAAGGTAAAAAAGAGTTTTTTTTTGTATTTTATTTATTTTGTATTTTTTTTATTATTACTTCATTGATTAATAAAATACACATTTTCTGTTCTTTTATTAATTTCAATGTTTATGCGCTATGCATTTCTGCAAGAGAAGATTAAAATAATGTGTAATTCAGCCTTTTTTTTTTGATGTTGTATGTGTTTCTTAGCAATTGGGGAAGTTTTGTTTTTATTAAGTGGACTTGAGCTGTTTCTCAACAATGAGTTGGGTAATCCGTTTGGAGAACTGGACAAATATAACCAGACTTAAGCTAGATATGTAATTTTCTTGACTGAATGCATTTACAAAGGTTTTGATATAATAGTACTGAATAAAGCAATGGAGTACATCACTGGGTGTATTTTTTTATTTAAATATAAATACAGATTTTGTGACAGAGGTAGAAAGAGTGGAAAAATATATAAGATGAAGATGCGAAACTCATGTTAAAAGTAGTATCGAAGAGGAGAACATCTTAACAGGGTTGAGGGTACAACACACCAGACTTCATAAAACATTGCACTTTATAAACAAACATCCTTCAGGATTATGTGAGCTCTGTCAAATAGTGGAATCAGTGGCGCATGTAAATTTTCACTGCCATAAATACCGTCGAGAACGAGAAACATTAAAAAGGGAAATCAGGAAGCCATCGGATTAGGGAGTCATAATTTTGTGGTGTTTGTTTGTGGTAATACATAACTCTGGCCCACTCTCTAACAAAGTAGGTGGCGGTAATGCGCCTTAACGCTGGTTGCCAACCGCAATAAAACAGGAAAAAAGAAGAGGAAAGACTATGCGGAACTCATGAAACCTCGCTGCCTTCCGTCGGATTGTTATTCCGGACGGAACGTAACGGCAGCCGTTGACGCACAAAGATTTGCGGTGTTTCTTCGGTCTCTTGGAAACAGTTTCAGCTGAATCATTAGCGTGACTTCGGTCGGCTGACGGACATAATTTCTGCTGACTGTGATGTGACTGCAGTACAGAGGATGGACGGAGGTGTTTCTGAGTTAGCTGGTCAGTATAAACATAAATATTAACGCTAGGCCGCAACACAGCCGGAGCGCGGGAATAGCATAGCTAACTTTGTCGGGAAATGGCTGTTTGTTTTTTAGATAATTTACTACCTCAACGCATTTAAATCGAGGTTGTGCTGCCATACTGACATCCATCGCCTCATACTACTGTGGAAACGGGTAGCTACATTAACGGCAACACATGAATTAAGTGGCAGTTTCAGGGTACTTGCTAATGCTAGGATATCGGCTCTGCTATCTTGGCTAACGTCAGCTAAACTGGCTGCAGGCGAGGCAGGCAGTGTTTCTGTTGCTTTCGAGTTAACCAATAACCCAAAACAAACATGTTTGCATGCTGAGTCTGTATATACAAATTTACAATGCACGTGTGCAACATTTATGGCATTTCCTCTTATCGAAATGAAATATTAGAGCTATGTTGGATCACGGAAATGAAACGGAGGCACGTCCACCTCAACCAGCACTTTGTACTTACATAAAAAACGCATCCCTTTAACATTAACTTAGGCCACAGTTTCATCATCAGTTTCTGGATTTATGATACTGACGAGAAGATGCTAGACTCTGGCTTTATAGGTTTGTTCAATAACGGAGAATGTTATGTTTGTTACATTTATCTCTCTCTGGTATGAACTGCTTCTGAACATCAATAATATCCCGATCATTAATGCAGTTGTGTAAAGTAGAGCTGTCAAAGTTGAATATATCCATTGTACACGCCGTTATAGCCGAGTCACTGAGCTAACGTAAACCATCAGGCTTTCTGATGTATCAGTCCATGGCTTTAAGGTCGTTTAAAGGGTTGGTTCACTCTACTCGACTACTCTAATCATCATCCAAATAAATAGCAACATTTCTGTCCAGTCTACAAAATGTTGTCAGTCTTAATCTATTTGTGAAAGTATTAACATGTCATCTTTTTCAACATTTTCATACTAATTGGTTTCCTCATGTCCAGGCCCCTCGCTTCCCCTTTCTGCTCTGCGTCTGCTTGTCCCACCAATTCGACTGGTCTCCGCAGCAATCTGGCAGACAGTCGAGCAGAAGATCGTGTCGGATTATGGGCTGCTCGAGGAGTTTGTATTCATGGTCACGGAGATTGTTCCTCAACTCCTCTCCACAAGGCAGAGGGCTGAACTCATATTGGGTCTCAGAGCACGGGTAAGGAAGAGTTAAAGTTCCTGTTTTTCAGAGCCACTGAAAAATTTTCCACATAAGATTAAATCAATTTTGTTAGGATAAATTCTAAATTGAAATTGGTGTATTGTCACAGGCTATATGGTGGGTTTGAGACTCAAAGCAAACCTCACATGGGGCTTTTATTTCTGCTTTGTGTGCAGGCCTTCAGACAGAACACATGCAGTTTTCTGCACATGCTGTACTGCAGATGAGATTTACTGTTCCAGTGTTATGGATTACTTTTAAACACGGTGGATGGAACAGAGTGGTTTTAAACTAAAGTGGCCACACATAATTTTGGAAGGTCATCAAACTGGCTGACACATTCTATTCCTCATCCATATTCCTAATCTGTTGCAGCAATACAGCAACCACTGTCTCCTTGCTCAGGGATCACCTTGCATGGAAGGACAGAAGTCCTGTCGCTGTAATTGTGAAACAAGCTAACCTGTGTCTTAACAGGAAGCCACACTACAGTTTTGTTTTAATTTGAGGAAAGACAACGCACTTAGACTGTATATAACTGAAGCATTCAAATATCCGTCATAAAACATTTGCAGTCATGTAACAGATTCATTAATCAGAGAAATGTGTCTTGGCTTTAGTACTTTGCAGATGGTCATTTTAGAGCAGAACAGCAGGCAGAAGAGCAGCTCTTGTTTTTTTGGCTCAGAATCATTTGTTCATTGTTGCTGCTGTCCTCTGATTGCAGCTGATCCTGGAGCTGTGTCGCTCTGAGGAAACTGCTGATCTTCAGATTATACAACCCCATCTCGACAGGATGCAGAACCTCAGAGCTCTGTGGAACGTGGAGGTGGGTCTAAACCGGAGCTGAACATAAGAAAGCTTGAGGGGCTTTGTGTGGTTTGTGGTTGGTTTTTTTTAAGGTTTACATTTGTTGTCATCATCAATATTCGGTGTAGTAAAGATGTTTCTTGTTGTATGTCAGCTGTTGTAATTATTCTAAGAGATGTCATTAAAATTACACATCCTAGGGCACATTATTTTATTATAATGCTCTGTAGTGACGTTTGCCATATTAAACCATATTTTTTTGCAGGCTGATAATGCAGAACAAGAAGTATCTGACTCACATTTTATGGGCCTTGTGCAAAATCTGCTGAGAGATTCTGAAGAGAGAAAAAACTTTTTTCAGGTAAGTTTGGTCGTAAACCTTTCATTTGTTTTTTTAAAATTGACCAAATGTGAAGTTCTGACAGTTAATATTTTCTGTATTATCTTACAAGTAAGAGAACTATGCTTTGTGTTTTTCTTCGTATGTATAATTCAAACTCCCAGCTAATTGCAGTGTTTTTTATTTATCTCATCTGAATAGTTTGCTTTTATTTGAGAATCCTGGTTTGTTTGGACAGCTCAGAAATTTGAGAGTTTTGAATTTCTTTGTGTTCCAGGATGTTTTCCCAGGAGACTTCGGCCCAACATATGACAAAGCAATCCAGACATTGATGTGGCTGTTTCTGTCTAGACTTGAAAAGCTTCTTCCCACCCAAACTCTCCAACAGGTAGATTTAAAATAACACTTCAAAAATATGTTATAATGTGTAGTGTATTTCTGCTTCTGGGCAGTGTCTCTGTTTATTTTGAACATGCTATCCTCCAACAGATGATTGACTACGTGTAGCACACAGGGGCCTCACTCCCCTTTGCCTCAGAAGTTGTAGTTATCAATGTTATGTTAAACAGTAAACCAGTATTTCTCCATGAAGTCTTCTCAATTTCAGACAACGCTGACTGTTCTTCTTTTTTTCTTTTTACTAAACTATCATCATTTGTAAAACCCAGTGTTGTTGTCTCACATTAGTTGTCATATTCTTTTTGTCAGATTGCCTCTCTGCTCAGCGATGCCTCTTCTATTCTAAGTGAATGCATGGGATCTTTTGCTGAACCTGAGGAGCTCAAAACCTTGCTGGACTCTCACAAAGACCTTAACCAGTTAGATGACATCGGTGAGCTTTTGGGAATAATCAATGACCTATTCACAAAATATTATATTATACAGTAATTATGCAGTAACATATTTGATACCATTTTTTTATTCAGCTCAAGGGTTCACCCAGTTGAATGTTATCACCTGTTAGAATGGTTTTGGTGCATGTTAGTTTGAATTTTATTCTGAATCAGTTTTATTCGTCAATTTAACGGTTCCTGTAATCTCCTTTTGTTTTCAGAGTCTTACATTGTTGATAGTGGAATCTTGTCAGCCTTGTGTCTCCCTCCTGTGGAAAGAGTTGTGATTGTCAATGAACAAACAGAAACAGAGGCAGAGAGCGGCCTCGTGTATACAGTCTGCACAGAGATGGAGGTGGAGTCTGAGAACAAAGAGGTGTACATTGAGGGAACTGGGAACTCTGAGGAATGTGTGCAAACCCAGTGGCTGGGTCTCGGCAGTGAGGTGAAAGCAGAAGTCGTCTCAGAGGTGGTTCCAGATCCCGTTGAAGGTACCGAGGCCAGTGAGACTGAAATGGCAGACGACCACCCTGACGGCCAAGCAGAAACTCTGATCATCGGGGAGGACGGCCAGGTGACGGTGCTTGAGGGCGCAGAAAAGAAGCCAAACAAACGCGGGAGAAAAAAGAAACGTCCCGCAGATGAAGACTTTAAAGTGCAAAGCAGAGCGAGGGACCAAGAAGCAGATTCAGAATTTGACACCTTGTGGGAAAGACCGGTACGAAAGAACCGCGGACTCAGGATGAAGGGGTACCTGTCACAGTGGAGGAAATCGCCAAAGACACAGGGCACTAACAGTAACAGTAACCCTAAGAAGTTTGCCAGATCCCAAGCTTCAACCAAAAGCAACGACCTGGACGAGAGAACATGCAAAGTATGCGGCAAGGTGGTGAGTCGTGCCAAATTCTTGGAGCGACACATGGCTCGACACTCAGAAGAACTGCCCTATTCTTGCATTACGTGTAAAAGATTTTACAAAAGCTTGCGGTACTTGCAGCAACACAAATGTCAAAGTGTGACAAAAGCGAAAGGTGGCAAGAAAGCTAAGGAACAAGAGACTGCAGCAGATGAGGGCGAGCAATCGTCTAGTGGGGTTCCTTACGACGCGACCAATGAAGAGCAGCTGCAAGACAACACTGGTCAGGACCCTGATTACTCACCTTCTGCAGAAAAGAGGTCTTCCAAAGAATCTGGACAGAAAAGCCCAGAGGGAAGCAAAAGTGTGATAGAAGGTCCGTTCTACTGTCCTCACTGCAGCGTCGAGTTCAAGTGCAAACAAACATTTAGGTTCCACTTAAGAAATATTTGCTATAATGAGCAACAGGTGGATCCCGAGAAGCCCGAGGACGTAAAGCATTGTTTCCAGTGTGATGAATGTGACAAGGCCTTCAAATACAAATCAACGTTGGATTCCCACAAACAAACACACAACCCGCTCTACTGCGAGGTGTGCATGAAACTGGTACGGGACTCTGAAGCACTGGCAATGCACAAAGAATCACACACGCCATTTCAGTGTAACCAGTGCGAGGAGAACTTCCCTGTGTTCAAGGCCCTTCACAAGCACTACATCGACGTCCATAATCCCACCGAGCCGTTTACCTGCACCCACTGTCAGACAACTTTCGCCAGTTTGAAGCGTTTCATCAGACACGAGTGGAAACACACCGGTTACCAACCGTTTCAGTGCCCTCATTGCACGAAAAGATTCCGATCATACTCTGACCTCGTAGAGCATCAGAAAAAACACACTAAAGCGTATCCGTTCCTTTGCTGGGAATGTGGCAAGAAATTCAGACATGGCGTAACTTTGACGAGACACGTCGAACGCGTCCATCACTCTGGTGAACCCATAACTGAGAAACCCACGCCGACCTTCACCTGCGCTCAGTGCGGCAAGACCTTCACTTCCAGAAGATGCCTTCTGAAACACGATAATTTCCATCACAAAGGGTTGCGTTTCCCATGTGAGCACTGTGGAAAGGGATTCTTTGGCAAAGATGCATTGGTGAGGCACACTTTGATTCACACAGGAGAAAGGCCTTTCAAGTGTGACGACTGCGAGAAGTCTTTCAGATCCGCTGCAGAACTTAAGATACATAGGAGATACCATACTGGGGAAAGACCGTTTAAATGTAACGTCTGCGAAAAAGGTTTTGTCCAGTCGTGCTTTCTTACTTTACACATGCGAACCCATACTGGAGAGAGGCCATATGTCTGTAATGTATGTAGCAAGGGCTTTTCAAGCTTACATGGCCTAAAAAGACACAGGCGGCTTGTTCATTCGTAGTTAATATTAACATGATACTACCATAGGGATGTTCCATTTAATTGTCCTCTATCGAAGGAGGTCCGAGGTCAGCATCAGATGTAGACCAGGACTTGAGAGACTGTTGAGGATTTAACCTCTTGCTCAAGGACACTTCAGAAGTATGCATGCTGACTGAGATGGGGAATTAAAAGCAGGTTTCCAGTTGAAGGACTGTTTCCTTAACATACAGGCCACAGTGCTTCTTCTGTGGCATCACAGCTTGGATTGTTAGGAACTTTTGGAATTGTATAGTGCATTATAAAAATGTAAGTTTGTATTTTTACAGAAATGTTTGCTGTAGTTCTACATAAGGTTAGTATGTATAAATGATATAAACCATAATTCCTTTGGGAATTAATTTCTTTTTCTTGAATAAATTGAACATTGGATTCCAAGTGTCATTTTATTTACTTAAGAGTCCTGTTATTCATGTCACATAGAAAGTAAAAACTCAAGGCATTTGAGCATTTAAATGTTTTCCATTTGTAATGTATTACAAGGAGGTAGCATTCAAAAGCATAAGCAAGTGGGAGTCAGTGAGAAAGGCAATGTGGTGTGTGGAAGAGATGGGACTGTTAAAACAATTTGTGGCATTAGAATATTTTTTAATGCACACAGGTGTTTCTATAGAATATGGTCACCACTAAATAGATGCTGTTTCACAAGAAGTTCATATGATGAGACACTGATTAAACAGTTAATTAGCAACACCTGTGGTTTTCCTGCTAAGACAGGTACTCTACCGTGAAAAGTTGTTTAACTGTGCAAAAATGATGAAACCACAATATGCAAAACATGCTATTCAACCCCCTTTTTTAAACTACTTACAGTATAGTCAATTTCATCAGCTAAACATGGCCAGGGGGCACAATATTGTCTGAACACCTTTTATGAATACATTTTTTGACCATTTTGCAGATTTGTAAAGAATGATCAGGGTAAATTTTGAAAGACAGTATAGTGGTACATCACCCTCTGAAAACAAGGAGCCTCAAATTTCATTATACAACTAATTACGATTGGTATTTAATTTAATTAATGCTGTTGAAGACCTTGAGAATCAGGGCGCATCAACGGCTGTGTAAAAGTACGTTTCAGCACCGAATGAATGCATAGCTGAGTTAATGAGAAATAAAACGTTTGTTTTTCCCAAGTGATTAAATAAATAGACATCATTATATTTTGTTCATTTTTCTCACAATATAATGTATTTTTCAGCACATTTAGCAGCTTTTATGTGAAACGCCAAAAACATTTCACCCCAGATGGGACTCGAACCCACAATCCCTGGCTTAGGAGGCCAGTGCCTTATCCATTAGGCCACTGGGGCTACACATAAAACAATGTTGGATTATCTCAATAAGTACACAATGTTTTTCACGCAAATTGAATTTTCTTTTAATGTATACTATTAAAGTAAATACCTACCTACAATAGTGTAGTGTTTGTTAACGTGACAGGTTGTGATATGTCACGTCAACCGCTGCTGGCTCTATCTCTGCTGTTCACTTGAATCTTTTTAATCTTTTAGTCTTTAAAACGCTGGCAAATCCAACTTCTAGATTTCACTACGGTGACAACATCATGTATAGTCGTGTATTTAGTATGATGACATGATTAACACGCAATCAAACCAATATAACGGTTAACGCTACTGAAATCGGAAGTTCAATGATTAAACCGCTTATTTGATCAGTGTTCGTCACATGAGCGTCGAGATAACGTTATATTTACTTTTAGATTTAGTTAAAACAATTGATGAATATAATAATAAGGAAGTTATTTCAGGGTTAAATATTTGTTCACATACGTTAACTAAGTCCAGTGAAAAGTCGCTTTGATCTTGCCTGGTGGCAGCTCACTGACAGCAGGAACCAGCCTTTCTGCCCAGCAGACTCCAGAGGAATGGTAGCCGGCTAGATCTCCAGGCAGTAGTTGTTGGATTAACTTGCTAACGTCATTTGGCACTCGGTTGTTTAGTTAAAATAATGAATTTACTACCGTCTAATCCTCATGGGAACGGGCTCCTTTATGCTGGATTTAACCAGGATCATGGTAAGACGCGGCGCTGTCATGTTTTTTTTTTCCTCTTCCCAAATGGAAATTGGCAGCGTCGTGGATGCTAAGCTAACGTTGCTAAACCGATGTCTTCCCAGAGCATAAATTAACCATAACATTATCTAACAGCAATAGGTTTATATTTTCTGAGCTTGAAATTGTCTAGTGGTAAGGCTGCTGTAGCCCTTGTTACTCTAGAAACTTTAAAATCACCGAACGTTAAGTTAATGTTTTCAGCTAACGCTAGCCCACCTCCAGCTAATGCTAACGTAGCTTTTTTGTTTTCAGCCAACACACTAGTCAGCTAGCAGCTAACGTTAGGTCAACATGACGGGGGTTATTTAGTTAGACACAAATATGAGACTAAAGTTTAACCACTCAAATAAGAACAACGTTTCGGTAGCTATCATAATGATGTATTGGTGAATTAAGCGTTAAAAGCTAACGTTAGCTGAATGTCCATCGACAATCATACGAGCCGTGAACTCAGTGGCGAAACAGCTAGCTAAGTTTGACAGTTATTAACGCATTATAGGGTTGATTTATGTTAAGTCCCTCCAAGATAAGCCCAGTCTGTTGCTAGTTTGACAGTTGTCAGAAATAAAGATAGTATTTCGTTATTATGAACACATTAAAACCTTGCATTATTAACATTTCCTTCCATTCCTCCCCACCCACACACACACATTTACACGGGCGTAAAGTGAAATACTTTTTCTTAATCAGTTGGTCTACCTTAACATTAATTTAATGAAAGTACTGGTGTCAACTTGTTAGTTTTGTCAGACTTGAATGCAGTGTAACGTTATAAAGGCTAAGTGACCAAAGACCTCACATGACCTCGTAAGGAACTATTGCACCCTACATCACCGTCATCATCTGTAAACGGTATGCCAGTTTTACATGAGGTTAATCATTTGTCTCATGCTACACGTCGGCTCTGTGCTCTTTAAGATCTGCTCTTTATCACCGTACAAAAGGCCGCACGGTCCAACTTAAGTGTCCTGATATTGTGTGTTGGGTCCATTACTGTTTAGTTTAATGGTGGTGGAGGAGGGAGGGGGGGATTCCATCTGAGTCCTGTTTGTGAAAAGCCCCTGCTATGGGTTGATTCATGTTATCTTTAATCGTTGATTGATTTTCTGATGAGCTCTTTCATCTCTTTTCCAGGATGCTTTGCCTGTGGAATGGAGAATGGATTTCGTGTGTACAACACAGATCCTCTTAAAGAGAAGGAGAAACAAGGTAACAAGCCTTAGAGATAGTAACATTTATAATCGGCAGAAAGAATATCATTGGTCAAACATTTGGTTGTTAGGGTGTAGACCTACATACAGCAGATTGGAATCACATTAGGCATGGGTTGCAGTATGGACAGTTGAAAATATTACAGCAGTGAATTTCACTTATCTGCCTGATGTCTGTATCTGTTTGGTACAGCACTTGGTGTTGTTCCAAGAGTTTTATAGGCTGTGTTTTAGGCACCCAGATGTTAAGTTTCATCAAAATTATTTCTCCCAGAGAAGACTATGAGCAGTGCAGTGTTGTCATGTTTAATCTTTAGAATTTTGTTTTTGGTGAATAATGACAAGGAGCAGGAATAATAAACCTGTGCTTATTAATGATTAAAGTTTACTGGAGTTGTTCTGTATAAATGTTCCAGGCAGTTGTTTGAATAAAAAATATGCAGGAAAAAGATGCATTTTGTGTTTTATAAGCTTATAATGATGACTTTATTGTAGATTACTAGCATGTCAATGGCTGATTAGAGAAAGTGTTTGCATCTCAAATTATGATAATAGAGAAATTCCTAGTAGTTAACAACAAACTGAGCTCCTTTTGTTCAGAGTTTATTTAGTCTATAACTGCAGAATAATGAGTCAAACCAAGCAGTCCTGCTGCAAACAGGAAAATGGTATTGTGACAGAATTGCAACTCCTAAAATATGGAGGGAAATAAGAGGAAGTGTTCCCCAAAGAGGGTGAAAAATGTGACTCAGCACATGACCCGCTCCGGTGTTACATCTCAAACTCATTGGATTTAACTGCTGTGGACGAGGAGTTTGCCAAGTACTCATTCACAGGCCCGGGCGTTGCCATGCCCTAAGTTCTATCTTATTTTATTTTGTAAGTGCCAGTCCGTGCGCAGTTCTGTGATGACAGTCTTTAAAGCACGTAGCAGCACTTTCCTGCTGATGTAACACAAGCTGTACATGGAGGGAGGCCAGGCTCACTGAGTGGAATGCAGAGAATTTCTTGTCATTGTGGTCTGGTGTGTCTGTTTAGAAGAGCTGAGCTGTAGCAGATAAATAAGCAGTAGTGATCAGAAGCACAGTCAGTCGTGATAATAAGGGGATGCGTTATGTCCCCTCTGTTGTTAAAAGTTCTACTGAATATTGACAGACAGTGACTTTGACTTTCAGAGTTCCTGGAGGGCGGGGTCGGCCACGTGGAGATGCTGTTCAGGTGTAACTATTTAGCTTTAGTTGGAGGAGGAAAGAAACCCAAATACCCAACCAACAAAGGTATGTTTTTGTTTACTCAAGTGAGCAGTTTTGATAGTTTTTCCTCTTCAGTATCAGTAATATTGTAAGTGCTGTCGTCTGTTCTGACAAATTGTCTCTTATCAGTTCAATTTCTGTAAAATGCTGAATCACACTCGGCAGATTTTCTTTTTTCATATGAGTGTGTTGTCTTTCTGACACTGCAGTGATGATCTGGGATGATCTGAAGAAGAAGACTGTTATTGAGATCGAGTTCTCAACAGAAGTCAAAGCGGTGAAGCTTCGGCGTGACAGGTAGGAGAAAAAAATCCCCCGCTGAAAGCTGAAAGCTGAAATCAACTTTTGAAAACAACTTTTTGAAGCTGCTTCATGGGTCAGAGGCTGTGTTTACAATATAGCGCCCTCAAAACCTCACATACACACTACTCTCAGCTATTAACCCCACAATGCAATGCGTCACATTTTATTGATGCGAAAATGACTGTTGTCTTCTCTAAATGATTATGATTCATGAGTGTCCAACATCCTGAATCTACTGCTCAGTATAGAGTAAAGCATCTATTGACAATAAGCAATAGCAACTATAATTCTACCCTACAAAATTAGGTGTAAATATACATTTCCATAAGATAATGAGATACAATTAATGTCAAGAGTACAAAATACATAGTCAGGCCATCCCATCTCTAATACTGCAGAGGATGAATACATCCAGAATGCATATGGAAGTATTTAGATCTAATTTTGTACAGTAGTTTGTGATTATATTATATTATGTATCAATATTATTGCCTTTTTGAAGTGCATTAGTATTGGAAAATGAGATGCTGTATGAATGTGAACCTTTTGGATTCTCAGCTAATCAGCACCTGATTATTTCAAGGCACACATGATGGTAATAAAGCACAGAGTGAATCTGATTAAGCAATATGCCAAATGTGCAGGTCGCTCCGTTTGATTGAATGTAATCCATGAATAAAATAGTGTCAATCCTAATATCCTGCTGTGTGCTGGAAGAAAGAAGCATCACTGTGTAGTTTTTATATATCACAGTTGTAATAATATAACATATGTCTCCATAAGAGAAGTTATAACTGTTGACAAATATTTGTATACTGCTTATAAATTAGTCTAATGCAATCGAATTTCATTCCTTATTATTTTTAATATTCAAATTATATTTTCATTTTTAATGCTCAAATGTATCCTATTATTAATAACTAAGTACCTATATACTTGTTATTCTACATTCTGTCCACTAGAGAGCTTTCCAACATTACTTATAAACAGCTGATAGCTTTCTGCTCAGTAATAACTGAGCTTATGCACAAAATTAATAAGGTTAACTAAAATTTAAATATTAAATAAGCTTTTACTGTAGTGGATCATAGTAATTAAACCAAACACTTAACTGAAATATAAGTAAATCCAGGTCAGTATGTGCTTGTTTAAGTTAATATGTGACATGTTATATGGGTCAGGATGCAGTGTAAGTCTAAATGACACTGCAGCTGCAGCACTGATCACGTCTTTTCCTGTGGGCCTACTTTTTTAAAAAATGTTTCCGTTTGTTAACAGAAATCCAAAAACTTTCCACACATGACTTCATAGATGGTCAGGAGTAGTGATCTCTGTGGGTGCATCGCCTTCTGCCTTTTCTGATATTGTGATGTTACGTTAGCACATTTAACGTGAAATTGTGATTCAGTCAGACTCAGAAAACTTTATTGTTTATCAAATGTGAGATTTTGTTTTCACATGTGGGTAGGCCAAGGCTAAAAGGGCCAGATTTGCTAACATTAGCCAACACATGTATAAAAAGTTTTAAAAAATACACATTAGAATAGTCATTTCAGCATTTGGTTAGTATCATTTTTTTACTATTTGAATCATATTCAACTCCCAGAACTCATTCCAACAGCCCGATTATAAATGCTGAATAAGTGTTCCTGTTATATTTGTTTCAGGCACATGTCAATCACCAGAACAACGTAATTACACAGCAGTACTATGGTAGTGAGACAGGGGTTTGTTATGATGTTGTTACATTGCAGCCGTAGTATTATTCTTGTCTCAGCAGCTAGTATCTTTAGAATTTATCTTTTCTTTCATAGTTAGTGGAGCTGCCTGTGGCTTTATCACTGGACACTATTCACTGTCTTGTGACTTCTATTTGAGAGTAGATGCATTAAGTTGAGCGTAAATGTTAACTTGTGTGTCCTCTGTGCTCAGGATCGTGGTCGTCCTGGACTCAATGATCAAAGTGTTCACCTTTACCCACAACCCCCATCAGCTGCATGTGTTTGAGACCTGCTACAACCCCAAAGGTCAGTCCACTCTGTTCACATCTCCCACCAGATGTTAAGCGGGGGACAATAACTTGCAGATTTGATGTAATTTTGCGTATAAATGTGTCAAAGCTTCAGTGAAGCTCTGGAACAATCAAATACAAATGACTGATGTGTGTGTATGTGTGTGTGATACCACCTGCTCTCCTCTCCTCAGGTCTGTGTGTGCTGTGTCCAAACAGCAACAACTCTCTGT
The DNA here is from genome assembly GCF_914725855.1 of Thunnus albacares. Lineage (NCBI taxonomy): Eukaryota > Metazoa > Chordata > Actinopteri > Scombriformes > Scombridae > Thunnus > Thunnus albacares. The sequence continues at coordinate 3,891,239 of NC_058125.1, forward strand.
TGGCGTTCCCTGGAACTCACTCAGGCCATGTGCAGATAGTGGACCTGGCCAACACAGAGAAGCCTCCAGTTGACATCCCCGCCCACGAGGGGGCGCTGTGCTGCATCGCCCTGAACCTGCAGGGCACAAGAATAGCTACTGCATCAGAGAAAGTAAGCCAACATGTTACTTCTTTACTTGTTTTGTCAGGAAATGAGAATGTCATAGGGAAGGGTGAAGTGCGACGTGTGATTAATCCATCTTTTGTTTCCACAGGGGACTCTTATTAGAATTTTCGACACGTCTGCGGGTCAGCTCATACAAGAGCTAAGACGAGGCTCTCAGGCGGCCAACATTTACTGGTAAGCATGTGCTCTTCCCACAAGCATAAATATGTAACTATATAAATATGTATATACACATGCTGTGGATGCTGTGTGAACTGCAACATTAGACTCATGGAAAGTTGGACCACAGTGCTTTTCTCTGTCTCCGCTATGCTACACCACTTTGTTGCTGAGTCAGTATGATAATGTGGGTTGACTAGTATAACTGGAGGAACTCTGCATGTGGTCGCCTCATGAAAGGTTAATACAACACTGCATGTTTTACAGTCATGATCAAGTATGTGTGAGACCGAGGAGTGAAGGATTAACGGATGAGAGGGCGAGGTTGGTTCTAGCATCAGACTTGAAGTCCACACAGAGGCTAAATTAACACCTTCAGTTTTATTTCTGTTCATCAGTTCTGCTGGTCAGTGGACTGAAACCCAGAACCTTCTTGCTGTGAGGAGACCGTACTAACCACTGAGCAACCCTTCAATTTACACAAAATGAAAGCAAATGTGAACAGTTCAACTGAGGCTTAAAAAGGCACATGGAATAAGAAGCTTTGCAACAATATGGTGCAATTAGGACTGACAGAATGTTAAAACCACGGCAACAGCACTTCCAACTGATTCAGGCAGGTTTTTACAGCATAACATGTAAACAGGCCTTTGCTGAAAATGTTTGTCATACTTGTGTTTAGTCGTGTTGTGGTGTGAGCTAGCTTGTCCATCTCTGCTACCAGCAGCTGAGAGTCTGAAAGGACCATATAGTCAATGGACTATAGGGTCACATGACCCACCAAGCTGCGTGGAACAGTACTTCAAATAAAAGCACTGTTCCAGAAATTCTTTACACTTCTAAGTTTTACTTTTTATCAAATTGACCCACTCAGGATGGAGCTGCTGTCTGTTTGGACCACTGCACTGTAGAGTAATGATAATTCTATAATAACTCTACCCTACAGTATTCATTTCATACTAAAGGTGAGCAGTGCGGCACTCATGAAGCCCTCATGAAGTTTCAGCTTGTGTCCCTGTGTGTTTGTGTGTGTCTGAATGGGTTATAGGTCAATGACTGATGAAAGCTCAGTAGATGTTCTTGTTCTCATTACTTTCCCTCTGCTCTGTCCCGTCCAGCATTAATTTCAACCAGGATGCGTCCCTCATCTGTGTGTCCAGTGACCATGGAACAGTGCACATCTTTGCAGCAGAGGACCCAAAAAGAAACAAACAGTCAAGGTGAGTCTCTTCTCAAAGGTTTTCTAGGTAGCCAAGTTAGCAGCATGGTTCTAAGGATGGAAATGTGAGTCAATTGGTTAGTCCACAGCTTTTGTCCAGACAGAAATATTGCAGTAGTTATCGCATTGATTCACTTGATAGTTAGCAAATGTTAGCATGCTAACATGCTAAACTAAGATGGTCGACATGGCTAACATTATATCTGCTTAACATTATTATGTTAGCATGCTGATATTAGCACATTAGCAAAGCACTGCTGCCTCAGCCTTGTTTCTATACAAGTTGATGTCAATTAATAATAATGAATTCAAAGCTGCAGCAGGATTAAGATCAATACAGAAGTGAAATGTTGATATGTAGAAGTAATTTTTGACTTTGTGTGTCTTGGCTGTGCGTCCCTCTCGCTGCAGCTTGGCATCAGCCAGCTTTCTTCCCAAATACTTCAGCTCCAAGTGGAGCTTCTCCAAGTTCCAGGTCCCCTCAGGCTCTCCATGTTTGTGTGCCTTTGGAACAGAGCCCAACGCTGTCATAGGTAAGTTCAGTTCAGTTTGGATACATTACTGTCTCATCATGTCACTCTTATTGACCAGAGTCACAAGGTGTCACTGGTGACTTATGTCGTCACTCTGGGGTTAATTCTGTTTCTATTACAGCCTGGGTTTTATTATGTCTTCACGACAGCGACAGCCATGGTCAGAGGCATTATGTATTCAGTATGTCCATCCGTCCTGATCTCGTGTACGCCATATCTCAGGAACACCTTGAGGGAATTTCTTCAAATTCGGCACAAATGTCCATTTGGACTCAAGGATGAACTGATTAAAATTCATACGCTAATTATGACAAAGTTTCACACAAATGTCTAATAGTATAAAATGATGAAGTGATGACATTTTATATCCCAAAGGTCAACTTCAATGTGACATCTTAATACTCTGGCCATTATTCAACACCTTAACTCAGGAACAGAAGGAGAGATTGGGACCATATTTCACATTTGGTCAGATACTGAACTGGTGACACTAATCTTGGGTTCACACCTTGAAACTGTGTGATTTAGATCTTCGGTGCTGCCGGGTTGAAGATGTGTGTGAAGCATCCATGATTTAGGATTTGTAGCTTCTTTGCAGTAACATCCATATCTGAAGCTTTGTCTGCTGTCATGGCAACAACTTTGTGTTCTATCAGAATCAACTTTATTGACCAAACATGTGAACACATACAAGGAAAATACACTTAATACCTTTTAATTAAACCCCTTCAAAGTCTTAACTACAACTTCTATGAGTCTGCAACTTGACTGGTTGGTGGAGGCATACATCTGTGAGGCAGTATTTCTAGTTTTTATAGTCTTGCCCCTCATTTCTATCAGTAATAATAATTGTCACCAAGTTATTTGCTAGGATGTCATAAAAGTAACAGAAATGTGAGGTTTTCTGTGGCTGGTCCTGTTTGCTGACTGAGAGTTTTCACCTCTTCTTTCTCTCCCTCCACCTCTCAGCTATTTGTGCTGACGGCAGCTACTACAAGTTCCTGTTCAACCAGAAGGGGGAGTGTTCCAGAGACGTCTACGCCCAGTTCCTGGAGATGACTGATGAGAAAATATGACCTTTGAACCCGCTGCAGACTCACTTATCACACAGCCTATTTTTTTTTTGTTTTTTTTTTGTTTTGTTTTGTTTTTGTGGAGGTAGGAGAGGTCCCATGCTGCACTTGTCTTTATCTTGACAGACTCTTGTTAAAGAGCATCAGATGAAGGGAGGACAGAGAAAGAGAAGCACAGACTCGGAGGGGGAAAACCTCACAGCAAAGACAGATGAATGGAAGCAGACTTAATGTCTCACAGACTCCTGAGGATCGTCTCTGGACCGTCGGTGGATAGAGGGATTCGGACGCTGACTTGACTCCCAAACCAAACACACACAAAAAAAAAGAGGGAAAGCTATTTTTTTGAAAGGACAACATGCCGCTTTTTAAGACGTCTTCCAAGGACTTTACAATGGATGGCTATTTTTAATCACATAGGTGATTCTGATAGTTAGACGGATTGAAAATATTGAGATTTTTGTCAACTAACACCACCTAACCTAACTCTAGGGAGTGCCTCTGAACTGAGTTGAGACTGGAGAGAATCTGTATGTGTGCACATATTATTGTTGTCATGTATACATATGTGTTTGTGTATATACAAATGTACCATATTCGGTGTTTGCAAAGCAGGATCAGAATGAGCTACCTAACACACAGCCATGTTTTTTTTTCCCAGCTGTGAACATCAGTGAAGTAACATCTGAAACATTTGAAGACACTGATCCTGTGTTGTGAAACGTCACATTTAGAATTACTAGATTTTCTTATATTCACTGTATAAACACAAAGCGCCAGACTGAACTTCTAACTACATAGAATTGTACAGAATAGTAGCAAGAAAAAAATCTGAACATGTACTTTTGTTTCACGCTTCCTTTTTCATACATTGTGCAATATGATTTCCCTAATTTTTTTTTTTTTTTTTTTTTTTTTGTAAAAGGGCTTGTAAAAGTTGAGTTTCTACCTGAACAAGAAAGCTTAAAGAAATAGTTGGATATTTATCAGGAAATATGCTTATTCGCTTTCTTTTTCAAGAGCTAGATGAGATGATTGAAGCTAACCTTCATGTGGTTAGCTTAGCATAAAGACTGGCAACAGGAGGAAACAGCTAGCTTGGTAAAATCCGCCCATCAGCACTTGTAAGGCTCACTAATTATATATGTTATATATTGTTTGTTCAGTCCATACAAAAAGTTAATAGTTAAAAAAAAGATGTGCTGGACTATTTCTTGGCCATGTTATACAAACAAAATGTAAGGTAGTGATCTTAGGAGGTGCTGGTAGGCAGATTTGTATAGAGCCCGGCTAGCTGTTTCCTCCCTGCTTTATGCTAAGCTATGCTAACTGGATGCTAGTTTTAGCTTTATGTTTACCCTACAGACACGAGTGGGATCAGTCTTCTCGTCTAACACTCTGCAAGAACGCAAATAAGGTTATTTTCCACAATGTCAAACTATTTCTTGTGTTTGTGAAAGTTGAGTGTTCACACCTGAACAAGAAAGCTTAACCAAACACACTGTTTCCATCTTTAAATCATAAAGACAAAGTCGATTTTAAGATGAGATTGTCAGTAAATTTGTTCCCAACAGCCCAGATCAACTGTAAAAATGTGAATATTTAGAACTTGGTTCAAGATTGCACTTCATGGTTAATGTTAAGACATTAGTAACCCCGTATGATTACATGATCTGAAATAATCATAAGGATGATTGCTCGCTGCACACATCCTGTTTGTCGGCCAGTGTGGCTCTCCAGTCACAGCTCTTTGGTACATTTTTGTTTAAATCCCGGCAACACTCATCACTGTGAGTGTTTTCGTCTGTCAGTGTATCTCTGTAAACTGCTTCATCCTGCACCTAACAGCATAGATAAAATTCAGCTAATGCAAATCAGGGAATCTGAAGTGCTTTGTTGAAACCTGTCGCCATAAACAGGTCTGCTCAGTGTGGATCCACCACAATAGACCCTGCGTATACGCAGAACTGTGTTAATTTATAATATTTTTTTTTCATTTGTCATGTTACTTGATGGCAGTTTTGTTGATTTAGTGCAAAAACACATTTCATTTGTATTGCTTTCTGCATCAGATTGTACATTTGCAGGTTCAACATACACAGCACTTGGTGGTCACTGACTACAGGAGGGACGCTGCACAAACTGAAAAGCCAACTTGTTTCTGACACATTTGGAATGATTGTAAAAACCTGCATTTAAATTTGTGAATAAAATTTAACATCTGCTTTTACAGTTAAACTTTATGAGCTCTGTCATACCTATTGCACTGTGAAGCTACATGCATGATAAAATCTGATATAGCTTTCTTCCTCCACTGTGAGTAAATGTTTAGTTACCTGGATGTAACTCCAGTTGTGTGTACGTGCATATCATACATTCTCTAATAAAACCCTGTATTCAAATGGCCAGAAAGGTCAGGGAGGAAGCATTGGAGGGTTGGAATTAGCTGTACACTAACAGCTTATCTGGTTAATTCAGCATAATGTACAATTCCATCAGCACAACAGAGTCGGATAATACTCACCAATCTGCTGCTTTGAGTTTGTTTTTTTTAACAGAAATACTGTTTTTTTTTCACTCATTAATTCCAGTTGATTCTACTTTGCTGTTTTTCAAGCTCAATTAAGTTTGAGTTTCATTGATGGTACTTTAGCAGCAATCAAAAAGATGGTAAAATAGAGACAACAGGAAAAAACCAGTGAATGAAATCAGTATTGCTGTTAGAGCAATAAAGCCCAGAGCAGCCCTGATTGGTGGAAGTGATGTGGAATAGACATACATAATTGAAACAGGAGCCAATTGGAAACAAGGAGGCGTTTTACTAAAATATAAGATATAAAGCAAGGAATTAGAAACAAGGGCTGACTCTTATATTAAGCCTGCTTACTGCCACCATGACAAAAAAAGAAGATACGCCCTTCATGTATGTAATTGGAGTGGACAAAATATTAGAAACACCTTTCAATATAATGTAGTCCAGTGCAAGACCACCCACTACAACCTTAATGATATGTAGAATTATCACTTTTCTGACAGTGTCAACAAAAACTCAACATTTTTTAATTCAGTAGAATTCATTCTACCATAAATTTAACTGAAAGTGGGTTTTTTTCACTGTAACATAAGTTGATGTCTTTGAGATGTTTGTTTTAATAAGCTTCAAGTTAATGTAATAAAGTTTTGCGATAAAGTGGCATGTTGTTACAAGAAATGTTTCTTGATTAAAAGGAGTAATTTGGTGTGTTATAAGAAGAATTATGTCATTACACCATGAAAATATCTTGATATAATGTGAAAAAAGGCTGTAAAACAAGAATGTTTTCTGGTTATAGTGAGAGACTGAGCTAATATTTTTTGTCATGGTAGCAGCAGTATGTTGCTGTGAAATAAAAGAGAATTTGCAGTTTTGTTTTTCTTCATTCTTTTCCCATCTTAAATGAAACCACCGTACATCACTGTGCTGACACTCTTGTGGTCAGGTCCAGTACTAGAAATGAGAGAGTCAAGCTGTTTTGGTCCCTTAAGGAAGCTGATAGTGTTCAGAGGAAGTATTTCCACTGGTTGGGGTACACAGGCTTCCTGGAACAGTCTAACTGAACTGTGTGGAATGTGCGGTGAAGCCCACTTTACTCCGTTTCACATGTTAACTCTTCTGATTCCTGGAAGATTTAGTTCAGTTAGTTTCAATATTACATCTTCTCTCTGATAAAACAAAAAGAAAGAATTCTTCACACAGACATACTCTTGAGTTTGCGTTTGCCCAGCAGCGAAGGTTTTTACTCAAAAGAAATACAAACTAAGAGGTTATGTGTTTTAAATAAATTTATAAAAAAAGCATTTACCCACTGAAGCAGAACAAACACCTATCACTTGTTTTTCCTCGTGTAACATAGAATACAATCTGAATAGACGTTTTAGTAGCCTGAACAGAATGAAATAATCCAAGCGAAGAGACTGCCAACTTCAACACAAAGATAACAAACAGCCAATGATGACAGGGGAGAGCAAATGAAAAATTACAAAAAGAAAAACTAAAGAGGGTTAAGTGCAGCACTGGTCAGAATCATATAGCGTAGATTCAGTCTAAGTTTTCTTCAGTTCCATATTCAGATAATCTGCTCAAGTACATTGTCTCTAGATCCGTAACATGCAAGCTCGATGAAGCATATGGTCAAATACGCATGGGAATATACTTTTTTATCTCATAGGATATTTGTAAAATATGAAAAAATCTGTAGATGTACAGTGGTAAAGAAATTTCATTTGCATGAATGAGCAGAAAAAAAGAACATCCACTCCATAGATAGTGTTTTCTTTAAAAAGGAAAAGGAGACTACATTCATTTCACTGAACAAAGAGTCCACATACAAAAACAAACAAAAGGATTCCCAAAATATCAGGTGATGTTTTAAATGTTCTTAAAGACCCCACTTATAGCTTTTAGTTTCTTAATTATTACTAGATAGTATCTGTGCCTTGGGAAACGGAGAAACACTCAAAAAGATCCAAAGATACACTTGTACAACGGAATACTGCATATCTACTCACGACTGGGTTAGGTAGGTCGACATGGAGGCTAGCTGCCGAAGATGGGAATGTCCACACGTACACACACTTCCCTTTGCGGAATACACTACTGGTGATTTCACTTGCTTTTTCTATCCGACACACAGTTAAGCGCTTGTCTGTAATGCTACCAGGATGAGGCTGTCGGCTCCTTTCCCTCTTTTTTGGGGAGCGTGTTTAAGCGCTCCCTCGCTTGTCCGATAAGTCTGATCTGGAAATCTGTAGTTATAAGTATTTCTTTCAGAGTGAAGACTTCCTGTGCTTCTTCGTGCCATCTGGGTCTCGAACTTCAAGGGGGATTCACAGTCATCAGCATCTATATTCTTCTTTGATTCGTTTTTCAATTTGGTCTTTAGTTTTTGCATCGTATTTCATGGTCTTTAATACACAAAGAGGAGGAGGAGGTTTTGAACATTCTGTAGTCCGTAGGTGTTTCTACATCTCTTCTCTTTTTGGCACCTTGGAGTAGATGATAAACCAGTTAAGGATGGAGGGGGTGAGAGTGTGGAAGGTGTGAGGCTCAATGCATACAGGAGAGCAGAGGGGTCAGGGTGCACACAGGGGGGCTACTTGTCGCCCACCTGTTCACTGACCCCTCCTTCTCCGGCTGTGTCCGTGGTGCCGTTGTTGTTGTTGTTGTTGTTTGCAGCTGCTGCGTCGCCCTCCACTTCCTCTGCTGTTTTCACCCTCTTCGACTCGGGTTGGTCTTGCAGTTCTCCGTTCTGCCTCTTGGTAGGGAGGGACGCGGAGGCCGAAGCGTGGGTCGCCAGGAGATGGAGAGGGTTCGCAACAGCTGGTTAAAAACAAAACAGGACAAAACAAAAAGGCCAGATTTATTAAAAATGAAGTATTATTTTATGGTTACTTTGGCTGAAGCTACTGTAAGGAGTAGGAGTGTGCCACCAGAATAATTATGAACTGTTACAATATAGTTAATTAATAATTAACCATTTGCTAAGCCACACTTCCCTTAGTCATTGTCGCTACACCTTTAAAGCTTTCTATTCTCAAATGGTGAAAAACATAGTTTACAATGTTAACTGTGGCAGATTTACCACACAAAATTCATGGTCGCCGTTTTTAAAAAATGGGTCCTTTAATTTCAGGCAGAGGTAGACAAAAGCAAGCTTCTCATTTCTAGCATGTGGCTGCCGATTTGTTGGCTGAAATGAAATGTTGCTAGCTGACTTTATCAGGTGTAGCTGGATAGCTAATTAAGCTAACGTTAGCTCCATGAGTTAGTTGAAAACACAGGCTCCAGCTAACTTTTTAATGTTTTCAGCTGACTTGTTTTAAAAGCAGGATCCTGTAAAAATGGTTTTAAATATACACTTGATGCTACATACGCAATATCATGCCAAAGACTGAGGCTAAAGCTAACAGGTCCCAGGCTAAATGTTAGCATCCTCACCAACTGATGTTCCATGTTAGAAGACATTGAAATAAAGAAACAGCCTTGTTCTTATATTCCACAGCTAGTTAGTCCTAGTTTCATTAATTAACTGTTATTTCATTCTAATATAACCCTGTTTAGCTGCTTAGCTTACATACTTTTTCACTTTTTCATAGTTTTCAAACTATTTTTTACTTTTGGTGGTAAAAAAGAAACGGCTTTCAGCTTCTTTTCCAACATGTTGGGCAAAAGTAATGCTAACGCTGGCTGAGTTTACTGGAGTTTAAACTTCGCCAAATTCATTAGAGCAGGAAAGAGCTGCTAACTTTAGCCTAAACTCTGATAGCATCCAGGACTGACTTCCTTACAGAGGAGATGATACACTGTGGATGTTCCAGTCCTGAACAGAGCTTTTTTAAAAAACACATAATTTGTACACCCACAAAATGTAGTTAGCTAAAGGTGTGCTCCTTGGCCTTGGAAATAATACTTTGTTAAGCTAGTTGACCAGAAATGCTAACTATTGCAGCTTACATTAGGGCAGATTTTATGCCCATTATCCCCCCAACTCTTCTAGTTACAGTTCCTAAGCTGTGATTGGATAATTACTGTTTGGGGGAGAGGTTTGGCGGATGGTCCGCTGATTGGCTTGACTAAACATATGACTCTAGCCAACATGCAACAGCCAGCCAATCAGAGCTCCTGTTGCTGCTCTGTGGGTTGGGCTTCATTTAATTTTTTAGGTGACCCACTGCTTACACATCTTAAAAATTAAGTGGTCACTAAATGGATAGTGAACATGTTAAACTGGGAGACAAATGAATTTAGACAGAATATGACTGGCAGACACATTAGTAAATTGAAGAACAAAAAAAGACAATTTTACTAATTGTTTTTGCTCTTCTATTTTAAAATTCAATTATCAATTTATTTGTCATTCAAAGATCCAATAAATAATTCATTGTTTGTTTTTTTTGCTTTTAGTTTATTAATGCATCATTTAAATGCAAATTTAATCGATCACTTCATGATAACCAGTTACAGTATAATACATCACTTCACTGAGCAATCTAAAATAAACACACAAACGTTCCAGACTGCATACACTCCTGACGTGGCGGTTAATATAATGCTGGGATAATATTCCTCCACAATATCATAACCTGAAGTCTTTGGTTCATTTCTTACTCACCGTCAAGAATACACTAGTCTATTCAAACACAAGGTTCCCATCAGCTCTTACAAATTCTAAATAAGAACAACACCTTCCTGTTGACTGTTTATATATAGTTGGCTGAGTATATATATATATATTTTTTTTTTTTTAAAAAAAACAGCAACAGGCCTATTGGCCAATCAGAAATATACATAATAAGCCAGACATGCTCAGTTCTGTGGCATCACAGTTTCAACTTTGGATCTGAACCTTTTAAAATCACTTACAACTGTCAACCTTTGTTTTATACTTTTATAACATTGTTGCTGCTTCTGCTGCTTCTCAGTGCTATACGCTATGTACACTGTTTACAGAATATTAATTACACTATCTTTCAAAGACTTGATAATCAGACGTCCTCATATGAGTTAAGGATGAAACATGCTTCTGCAAATACACATCTAAAAAAAACTACCCTAAAGCCAAATACTAGCCTGTAGCTGCTACATTCAAATTCAGTGGAGTGGAATGAGTGTATGATACAGAAACTACAGACTGTAGCTCTACAGTTCACACTGCAGCTCCTGATGCAATAGCAGCAAGAGCAAGAGACTCCAGAAAGGGTGGAAAAAAAGGTGTACAGTGTAATATTGTTAAATATTAAATGACAATACATTTACTGAATATTTACTTATATTTCCTGTATATTTTATAATATTATAGTGTACATCTGTCAGGCAAGAGGAGAGGGTTCTTTTTACAAATTTAAACAGGCTGGACTTTAGTTTGCCATAAAGACCAGGGCAGAACATAGGGCTGGGAAATATGACACTATTTACCAGGACATTATATAAATCTGTCTTCTCTCAGAGATTTGCCATACTGTTATATACTGAGGTATAAAACTGTATCTCTGGGTATATTAGGCCGTTATGGACGATGCTGCAAATCAATGAGCAGCACTGCTTTATGCCAACACTGGATTTTTATAGGATTTTTACATCCGTGTGATGAAATACCTTATTTTCCAGGTATTTCTGGGATTTGCTGAGAGAGCTGAAAATACACATTTATGCCTGGTTATTTTATCCATTAACAGTGTCTCAATTGATTTTCCTGAAAATGTGCTACATTACAATATACGTATATCAATACTGTGATATAAAATGACATACTGGGAGAGAGGTTTTAAAGGACATAATTTTTCAAGTGTGTCTTAAAACAGCAGTATGTCCTTCATTCCTAACTGGACAATAAACAGAATTTATCACATTACCATCATTGCCAATCTCTTACTGACCAAAATGTACTCATCTCAGTCTTCAAAAGATAGGTAGTGTGAATTCCTTTTAATTAAACTGGGGATTGCTACAACAACCGATGAAATCAAACAGTTTGTTCAACCAACCAATCAGCTTAAAGTTCAGCCCAGAGTCTTTTACTGGTCATACATACTGTCATTTCAACACCAAAAAGACTGAAAAGTAGTGAAGTGTTGTATAGACATGTGTCAGGTCAATTTCATTTATATAACACCAAATTATAACAGAAGTTATCTCAGGGTACTTTTCATAAAGAGCAGCTCTAGACTGTTCTCTTTACAATATTATTTACAGAGACCCAACATTCCCCCATGAGCAAGCACTTGGCGACAGTGGAAAGGAAAAACTCCCTTTTAATGGGAAGAAACCTCAAGCAGAGCCAGGCTCTGGGTGGGCGGCCATCTGCCTCCACCAGTTAGGTTGAGAGAGGGCGGGAGAAGGGGGAGAGAGAGCGAGAGAGAGAGAGAGAGAGAGAGAGAGATAGAGGAGGGAGAGAGGAGGAGAGCATAGCACAATGCAACAGTCTGCTGGTAGCCTATGACACTGTCTGTGCACTGCTTGTGTATATTTGCACAGTTGCAAAGGCAGAGGCATACCTTAGGTTTCAGTATCTGGTATTTGTGTCTGTGAATGTTTGTGTGTGTGTGTGTGTGTGTCACCTGTGCTAGCAGCAGTACTGATGGGGACCAGATGAGTCCCGTTTTGTGTGATGGCCTTTATTGGAAGCTGGTGCTGGCCGAGCGGGGCTTGTTGCACGATGGTGACTGTTGTCAGGGGAGCAGCCTGAGAGCTCTGGATGATGCGACTGACTCCGCCTATAGATGAGGCTGTGATGGACGGGACCGTCTCCACTTTTACTACACACAGGGAGACACATTTACAATCAAATCCGACACACATATAGATTCACAGAATGACATTATGTGACTCTGCAGGCTGCAGCAGCTCCAACATGTGAGCCCCATGAGAGAACAACATGAATCAGTTCTCACCTTTGATCTCTTGGTGGTCCCCTCCTCCGTTCTCCTGAGGTTCTGGGCTCACTGTAGCAGTGGGCTGTCCGCCAACAGTTGCCATGGTGACAGCTGGGATCTGGTGGACGACGTGCACCGTCTGCATGACGGGGGCGGGGCTACCTGTCGTCGTTACTATGGCTGGCGTTGCCATGGCGTAGGTCACAGGCTTCATGGTCGTTTGAGGCATCTGCCGCTGCACGGTGATCAATACTGGCTGGTTGTTGAGCGGGGAACCTATCAGCAGACAGGGTTAAAAGTTCATGTCAACCATCATTCACTACTGTAAACATAGACAGCAGCACGTACACTATACACTCTATGCACTATTATTAAAAAACATCCAATAATGAGGTGCTGGTGGTCACCATTGTTAGCTAATCTTTGCTTTTTGTTGGAACACAATGAATGGAAAAAAATTGTCACTATATGTTTTATTACCAGAGGAGTTCTGTGCAAAGCGAGCCTCTTGGATGACAGCGAGTTTGGGCTGGACTGAGGTGACAGGGACGGGGGCGGGCGGTGGGGTTGGTTCTGGCTCCATGGGGACTGGGGACCCCTCTCTGGACAAGCTGTCTGGGGTCTGGACTCCACTGGAGTGGGCAGACAGTGCCCCTGTGTGGTTCGGAGAAGCTGGAGCGCTCCTGCGACGGGGAAAATGATTATCGACATGTACAAAAATCTGACACATGAACCGTGTGAGTAGTATATTTAAAAGGACAACACTTGTGTGATGTAGATTACCTGGAGGAAAGCGGTCCCACGGGGGTCCTGAAGCAGGGCACTCCCCTGGGCCTGCGCTTCCTGAAGGCTTGTTCTATCAGCTTGCCCTCAGAGGCGGGGTCGATCCTCCAGAACGAGCCTTTGCCCGGCTCCTCCTGAGAGCGGGCCACTTTGATGAAGTACCGGTTCAGAGAGAGGTTGTGGCGGATCGAGTTCTTAAAAACACAAATATATACAAGACACACGTTGAGAATTACTAAAAAAATTGTACAAGTCTGAAACGATTACGTTACATCCCCAGCTACTAGAGAGGTCCCACGTTGTTGCACAAGCTCTTGTTGGTTGAGTGTGAGGAGCAGCGAGGCCTCTCAGGACCGCAAGCATGTTTAGACAACACATTTTGGAGACACACCAACACACATTTCTTTCTGTTTCTGTGCTGTGACTGAGAGAGAAGGAAAATCACTCTTCTTCTATGGTAACAAGGTGCAAACAGCAATCAAGGCTGCAAATGGTGCAACACAGCAAGAATTCTTTTCCAGTGTGTCAGTGTGGATTCAGCTGCATAGTGAATATTGTAAAATTGTTGCTTTTTTCTCCCCACTATCTACACTACACACTTACTGTATACAATATGTACTATATGTACTAGATACCAATCTAAGTTTCTATTGTCAGGAAATGATACAGCACTTGTGCCAGCAAACTGCAGCCAGTTAATGTTCAGAGAGAAAGCAAAATATTTTCCTAAAGTTATGATTATTTTTTGCTTTCTGAGACGTTCCTGAGCTGTTTCACCACCATCCATTAAGTTTTATTTATTTCCAGCTGTGAGCTGCTCCTCCATTTCTTTTGTGCATTGCAACGTGGGAGAAAAATGTCCATCAACAGCACACTGAAAGAGTTTTTAATGGAGCCAAATAGATATATCAGCTGATATCAGGTTAGTGCAGGTATATAAGTATTGGTGTATATGTTGGCCAATAAATAACTAGAACTTGCAGAAATGTCAAACTAGGTTTGAGGTCATTTAGAAACAGTGTCTCTGTTATCTCATTTGTCTGACAAAGAGCACTGACAAGTTGATTTTACAGTCATAAAATGTCCCGTATGCATCTTAATATTTTTAAAAAAAAACCTCTAAAGGCATCTGCGACAGATACATCGTCATCAATGTTTTAAAATCAAATATGGTTTTCAGTCACAGTCTATAGTTAGTAGTATTCCTACAGACTGGTGTGAGTGTACTTAAATTGTCACTTTGCCAGCGTGAACACACTACATCCTCAAAGCCTGCTTAGAAAAAAAAAATCTGTAGTATGAAACTAGGACACAGGCAGTGTTTGAACAGCAGCCTCAGCTCCAGATGAGCAGCCACAGAGAGAAACTAGTTCCTGACATTCTGATACCTTTCAGACAGCAGCATGACGCAGGTTTACTCAACCCACATCAGACCCATTCATATGAGACAGCTGTCACTCCGTCACTGTCAGCGGAGACTCTAGTCTGCAGTGTCATTCCACAGACTTATGCTGAATAATTACCGAATAAAAGCTTCAGTTTCAGTTTCATGTCACGCTCCCTCTCTTTCTCCGCACCGCGAGTGTGTGTTTTAGATTCTCTCTCTCTCTCTCCCTCCTTTCTTCTCTCCTTCTCTCGATTTATCTTCAGGGAGTCATTTAAGACACGTTTTATGTCTGAATAGGGTATGAGCTCACAGGTAAGGAGCTGCTGGTTAGCCAGCTGATGGCTGATGAAAAAAAAAAATCCTTTTCCGTATCTCAGAGCCCACAATGGCGTCGTCAAGTTTCTCATATCGACCGACTAACAGTCCGAAACCCCCGTGAGTATTCAATTTACAGCATCAAACGGAGAAAAGCAGCAAATCCTCCTGAAAGGCTGAATGTTTTGCATCTTTGCTTGATAGATTAATTAATTATCAAAACTGTTGTTAATTAATATGCTGTCAAATGACTTAAGCCGGTCAGATTAAACCTGAATTGGTCCCCCCGGACTAGCTATCAACGATTGGTTGTCGTTGGATGTGCAGTTTGATGTCAAGACGCCTGGTTCATCGCCCGAACCATCAACAATCTGCACGTCCAACAACTGTTGGATGGCAGCTCAGACGTTTTGGTCGGCTGTCTGCAGTTTGAGAAGATTTCCCAACATAGCTGCTGTCTATAGATCAATGATAAAATTGGAGTATATTTAAAAAGGCATGTGGCTCCATATTTTTCTTTTTTGTTCTGTTCATAGAAGAATTGCACAAAGTAACACTGCCTTTCTCTCTGTCAATACTGTTGAAGATGCGGTAGTCTTGTTTGAATCAACTTTATTGGACCTTTCACCCAACTAGAGCTGCAACTAACAGTTGTTTTCTTTATCGATTCATCTGTTGATTATTTTCTCGATTGAATAGATTTGTTGTCTGGTCCGTAAAATGTCAGAAAACAGTGAAAAATCTCGATCACTGTTTGCCAAACCCCAAGACCCAACCTCAGATATCTTTTTTTGGTCTCCACCAACACTCCAAAACCCAAAGATATTCTGTTTGCTCTCATAGAAGACTGAAAAAAAACAGAAAATATTCACATTTGATAAGCTGGAATCAGAGAATTTGGAAATGTTCTTAAAACGATTATCAAAACAATTGGTGATTAATTTCATAGTTGGCAACTAATTGATTAATTGACTAATCGTTGCAGCTCTAGAACCAACCAGGGGTTGGGTGGCTGCTCGGTTCTGTACAGTGTGAACATATATAGGTAGTAACAGTCTCTCAAGCGTTTCTGCTGTGCTGGTCTGTTTTGAAATGTCCCACCAGATATCAGAATGTGATAAATGATAATTATCTCTGCAACACTGGTAAACAGACCGCTGCTTGTTCCAGGTGCATTGCCCTTGATGATGCTAGAATGGCCGTCAGTGCTGAGCCGAGGAAGCGTGACTCAACTATGTATGAATTACTTATTTAACCAGAGAAAAACACTGACAGTATAAACACTGCTAGTAAACAGTGAAGACACTGACCTGCCAGCCTTTATCAGCTGTTCTGTAGTAGGGGTAGTTCTTGGTGATGTGCGTGTATATTCCGTTCAGTGTCAGCTGTTTATCCGGGGCCATGGTGATAGCTTGAACTATTAGTTGTGCATATGAATACGGTGGTTTGGAGTCGTCCTGCGGAAGATGAAAGAGACAAATTATGATTCATGTGTTTGTTTTGCTAATGAAATACACACAAGGCAAGTTGAAACAAGCCGTACATTTTCTCTCTCTGGTTTGGTCACACACTAGTGCGTGCATAAACAGACTCACACTTTGCAAAGTTCAACCTTGTCTGTGCTCCAAAGTCTACGCTGTAGTGAGCGTTGGGCAATTTTTAGACTTCAATGAGTAACCAAGGATGTTCACAGCACCCAGACACCACTAGAGAGTCTCTGATGCCTGCTGCCTTCATCATGTACACTTTGAAAAATCCTCCTTGTATCCATTCTGAATCCCACACACACACACAAACACAGTACTCATCCACATTTTGCCCACTTCTCCCTCTGACCTGCACTGTCCCACTCTCACCTTAGGGCTGTCTTCACCAGAGGCCTCCTTGTCGTTTTCCGACTGGGAGTTATCTCCTATTAGGTCAGAGGCCAGAACACGGCCTGTCCTGTAGCTGGAGAGTCCCGCCCCCCGTGGACTTGATGGACAGGAGTTTGCCGCACTGTGAAATAAACAAAAACATTGCTGCATTCGGAACTTACATTATGAACACATTGATAAAGCGACTAATTCAATAATAAAATCACCTGATGGTGCCTGTGGGTGAAGGCAGTGGGCTCATGAGGTGGGCGATGTTGTCAGGAATGTTGATGGTCAGTGGGGAAATTTGAGGTTGGACGGGCTTGACCGGTGATTCCGGCACGTTCCTTGGCTCCTTCTTGTCACTGGACAACGCTGTGAACGTGATCTTTATACTTGTGCTGGGGAATCGGAAACAACACCTGCAAAACAAAAAAGCCTTTAAGCGAGGTTGACTTTGGTTTTTGAACACCGATGTATTTACTTTTCAGCTGCATGTTTGTTTACACATGCACACATGAGAAATAGTTTTGCTGGGGAAGTCAGGACCACAATGCTTATTACAGTGTCACTGAGCCTTCTGCCTGGCAACAAGCAGGCTGAGGAGGTCTAAGTGAGAGAAGCACTGTGATTCAGCTTCACACAGTTTAAATATGGACGTCCACCATGACCATTATGTAACACATCATATCTAACATACCCATTCCTAATTTAATAGGGTATATTTGGACTGGTTTGCAGACACCTTTGAATGAATTACTACATTAGCGTGGTGGCAAGGTTAACATATCCTACTGCAACATATGTTTGAATGTGAAATGTGAATTCACACACAGCTGACTGTGGTGTTTTCGGCTTTCTACAACCTCAAAAGATAAAAGACAAACAAGCTGCGTAGTGTAAACATAGTGAGGGGAAACATGAGGCCAAGTTGACACTGAGCCAGATCAAAACTTCATGGCCGCCCTTGTGACACTATGCCACACGTAAAAAATTGTGTTGTACCATGTATATAACAATAATTAATCATCATTGTCTTTAGTAAGTAAAATAAACTGCAGCCTGTGTTACATCAGGTCAGAAATATTATCTATGCAAGCAGCTTTTAGCCTGTTTGGTTAGCATGTTAGGTGAGACAGCAGCACTTGAGTGTTAGCCAAAACAAAATACACAAAGTTCTCTGGCATTTAAAGCAACTCCAACCAAATTCCATTAAAAAAACAGCCATGTTATGATATTTTTACTTGGCTACCTATAAATACCAACATTTGAGAACACTCATACTAGTTTTGAGTTGTTAGGGAACACTCCGCAATTCGGCATATGTCAAACACAACGGGAAGATAATATTAACACAACTGAATGCATCATTTTCACGTGAAATGCTAACCTTCACTGAGCTGCAGATAACAGTGCACTGATTCTTAGCTAAAGCATGACTGTCTGACGTCTCACTGACGTATGTTTGGTGGACTACATGTATGCCGAATAGACCAGCATAACAAAATGATTTACATGAGGTCATGAATGAAGTTGTTCGTGTGTTTGTTTTTGTCAGTAAGCAATGACATGATTACAGCAGCGTATTTGAGCATGGAGATTTTTCGCGTGACGTTATCGGCATACAGCACGTATCCGGCTCGTCTTTGCTTGACACAACACGTGCAACACAACAATAACAACACATGAACCCACAATCCGCAGATACTTTTTTGTTTTAGTTCAAACACAACTCGTTATATCAGTCTCTTACATTCGTGGTAGCTGGAGAGGTGGAGCCCCTCTTCTCTGGAACACCCCATCCACAAACACCCCGTTTTTTCCAAGGCATCGGAGGTAGAATTCCCCGGTGCCGGTGCCGTCTTCTCCCGCAATGAATATCTCGAGGTGTCGCCGGGAGATGAAGCTGGAGTGTCCCATGCTGACGTCCACCGAGCCCTGCGAGGAGTTCCGGCCGATGGTCACCGACCTTTTCTTCATCAGATACTCGAATTCTCGGCCCTCCAGCCGGGCTACCGCCGACCCCGACATCCCGCTCACCACCGCCATCTTCTGAGGTATCTGGTGGAGATTTGGAGGTGTGTTTTTAAACGCAAACGTACGGGCGGTTACAGGGATTTGTTTTTTAGTTTTGTGAAAAGGGGGGATCCAATTTTACACCGTGGAGAATTTGGCTAGGAACGTGCCAGACCGGGGATACAGCGGCTCCGACCCACCGCCGCGAAGAAGAGGAAAAAAAAGAGGCACTCCGGCCAATCAAAAGCAGCCAAACGGACGGAAGTGCTGTAACAGACATATAGTCCAACCAATGGGAAATAGGTCTGGGTAGGCAGATGTGTGGTGTTTACCAATGACAACAATAATAAAAATAGCCCTAGAAAATAGTGGTGGGTTGCAGTGCAGGCTGACACGCAGATGGAAGGATAGATGGAAGATGCGGAGCAGTGATTTGAGGGAGGGGAGTTTGTGATGTAGGCAACACAAGAGGAAGATTTAGTCCACTTGCATCGTAGGATAAGTTCACAATTGTCAAGTGTGTCTTGAAACAACAGTCAGGAGATGATCATTGACTTTTTTTCTTGCTCTAATCATTCCTCCTGTTCATACTGACCCTTAGAAGATCCCTTCATAATGCACTTACAATGTAAGTGATGGGGACCAAAATCCACAGTACTCCTTCACAAAACATATTTAAAAGTTAATATGAAGCTTGAGATCAAGTAGATGTCTTTCAACGTTACAGTCTTTTTAGTGGCAAAGTCCCTCTTTTTGTTACTATAATTCCACTGCAGCTCAACAGGGAAACACTGTATGAGGAAACACAAAGAGGGAATTTGATGCTAAAAAGACTAAATGTGGCAGATATCCACTCGATTTGACTAACTCAGACTGACGAAACCTCATATAAGCTTCAGGTAAACTTTTAAAGGTTTTATATGTAGGTATCAGAAATTCCTTCATATTGGTGACATCTGTGGACGTTAAATGAGCTGCAGTCAACATCCTGGTGCTCGCGACGCAAGACCATTGCAGGTGATGTCTTTTTCCTCGCTTACACCTCTCATAATTACATAAAAGATCTCTATCATTGTGTTTTGCACCCTATTTCGGCTAAGCATCTCTCACTCCCAGTCAGTCAGCCAAACACACACACAGAGGCTCCTGCTGTGCTGTGGCCACTGGCCGGTGAGAGCCAACCTCCACTGTCCAACTTGCACAAATATTCAACCATCAACCACCCAAACCTGACCTGACCCACAAACCGCCAACTTTTTTTACCAACTATGTTTACTAAACACAGATAAGTACAGTGAGCCGTGGCCGGGCAGTAATGAGCTGTGGTCAAGGAGCAACATGCTGTGGTCATGGAGCAACATGATGTGGCTGGGCAGCAACGAGCTGTGGTCATGGAGCAACACACTGTGGCTGGGCAGCAATGAGCTGTGGTCAGGGAGCAACACACTGTGGCTGGGCAGCAATGAGCTGTGGTCAAGGAGCAATGTGCTGTGGCTGGGCAGCAATGAGCTATGGCTGGGCACCAATGAGCTGTGGTCAAGGAGCAATGTGCTGTGGCTGGGCAGCAATGAGCTATGGCTGGGCACCAATGAGCTGTGGCCAGAGAGCAACACGCTGTGGCTGGGCAGCAATGAGCTGTGGTCAGGGAGCAACACGCTGTGGCTGGGCAGCAATGAGCTGTGGTCAAGGAGCAATGTGCTGTGGCTGGGCAGCAATGAGCTATGGCTGGGCAGCAATGAGCTGTGGCCAGAGAGCAACACGCTGTGGCTGGGCAGCAATGAGCTGTGGTCAGGGAGCAACACGCTGTGGCTGGGCAGCAATGAGCTGTGGTCGAGGAGCAATGCGCTGTGGCTGGGCAGCAATGAGCTGTGGCCAGGGAGCAACACGCTGTGGCTGGGCAGCAATGAGCTGTGGCCAGGGAGCAACACGCTGTAGCTGGGCAGCAATGAGCTATCTCAAAGATTTTCATTTAAATAAATGTCTGTTAAGTCACTATCTATAACTGAAAGAGGTAACAGAATGGTGATTGATCGTATGGCCCACTGATGAAAGCCCTTGCATTTGCAGTATCATGAGTATTACAAACTGGTTGTCAGTGGCGACATTCCCTGGAAAAATCACAAGCAGTGCATAGTTAGTGACACATTTTCCATCACCCAGCAGTGGTTGGTCCACCAGGGAGGGACTCGCTCTTCATCTCACTTGTGTGTGAAGTGTCTGACTGACATCACACAAGTGACACTGTGTGGATCTCTGGGAAATGAGGTCCAAAAACACACCTGCAATTACTGCTTATCGCCATAGGTGCTGCAAAAGAGAATGCAACAGAGATTGTCACATTTTGCTACTTGTTGTCACAGTTCTCTTTAAACTTCTTTTGCATTTTAAAATTGGAAATTCTTTAATAGATTTAATGCCTGTGCCTTCAGGGGTGGCCCGTGGCATAGGCCACATAGGCAGTCATTGCCTGGTATCAGACAGAATTGTCAACTCATTACACTGCGTTTCCATCTTCAGTCTGACATTGCCTCCACTCTAACTGATTTCCGTGGGGGAGGGGGATTCGATTCAATCACCACTAAATGCTCCGGCTGGTGGTAACGTGGTGGGTGATGAACTGCGAGTTGGGCGATGCTTGGTTTTGGCTCGTCTGTTTTCAACATGGCAGCCGGGTCACAAACTCTCTCATATTACAGCTAAACAGTACACTAAAATATGTTTCTGAAAACATCTGAGGCAAGAAATAGGTAATGCAGTAACACAATCTTGACTCATATTTGATCAGCACTGCCTAGTTTTACTCCTCCTTGGTTCCAGCGCACAGCTTGACAAATGCTTGACAACAGCTTGACAATGGTGTTAGTCCCGCTCGTGGCACTGATTGGCTAATTATTAGTCCCCCCCCCGTGGCACTCACTGGATCGATCGCCTTTTCAACCGAGAAATTGCTGTTTCATGCCATGATGCCAGACCAGAATCAGTCAACTTGACTCAGTGGAGTGGGCAGATTCAAAGGTCTGGACCCAGGCAAAGGTGGTCATCTAGGGCACCAAATGAGGGGGACTTTTTCATTTTTTTATGCTTGTATACAGCTTTTGGAAATACACACTTGTTCACCCTTCTGAACATCCTCTCTTTTTTCCCCACTGACTTGCACAGGCTTTTGTCTGGTTTGTTTTTCAAAGCCGTACTGGTCAGCCAGTTTTTGCCCGACAACCACCAAACTATCTCAGGCAGTGTCACTAAACACTAAATGGCACCTTGACCCCCACTTGCCTTTTTGACTGGTGAACTGGGAGGATTTTGTCTGGACTGCAGGTACTATTGTTGCACTTTACTGGGGGCTCCAATCTAAAATCTTGCCTAGTGCACCAACATAGTCAGGACCGGCTCTGTGTGCCCTCCACATATATTTCCAAATTTACAAGTGAATTCCAGGCCAAACAGCAGACTATAAATGATGAGTTGATTTTGTATATTAGGATCAGGTGACAACAGACAAACTGGGTCAGTATTTAAATGCATTTTATTGAATACAGCACACATTCATCTAACATTAATAAAAAGCTGGTGTTTGATCAGATTTTGCCACAGTGATATGAGAAATGTTTTTATTATTGATTTGATGATTTGTGATAATTCATAGTGAATTAAAGCTCCTTGAAACCCGTCTGTCTTAGCCCATTTTCATAACTTCTGGCTAAGACATAAACCCGACCTGAACATGAAACCCAGAGTAAATCCCACAACACAGCTTTGACCATACAGGCAAGTGGCCTTTTAACTGCCAGCTAACTTAAACACACTTAATTAATTAAACAGCTGTCTTAGAGGTAAAGAGTCATACAGACAGGTGACAGCAAAAATCTGAATCAATGAGAAGTTAATGAAAGGAGATGCATCCATACAGGTGGAATGGTTTGATGGTTAGGAAATTGATTTTTCACAGTCACCAGAGCTCAACTCAACTGAACACCTATGGCAAATTTTGGAGCGACATGATTGGCAGTGCTCTCACCACCATCATCAAACCGCCAAATGAGGGAATATCTTTAAGAAAAATGCAGTTCATCCCTCCAATAGAGTTAAGAATCAGAATCGACTTTATTAGAATATTGTCTGAAAACACGAGAAATTTGACTCCAATTTCAAGTGGCTCTCAGTGTACTCACATACAATTCAATTCAATTCAATTCAGTTTTATTTATATAGCGCCAAATCACAACAAAAGTCATCTCAGGGCACTTTTCACATGGAGCAAGTCTAGACCATACTCTTTCATTTACAGAGAGAGAGACCCAACAATTCCCCCATGAGCAAGCACTTGGCGACAACGGTAAGGAAAAACTCCCCTTTAACGGGAAGAAACCTCAAGCAGAACCCGGCTCTAGGTAGGTGGCCGTCTGTCCTGACCGGTTGGGTTGAGAGAGAGAGGGAAGAGGGTGGGGTGGGGCACAGAGAAGCAGAACAGCAACTGCAACAACAACAACAACAACAATAGATAGATGACTAGCAGCAGCAAACAGCAACAGCATACAAATGTAAGATATACATACAGAACACCTACAGCTAAAACAGCAAGCTAAACACCACAGCAAATATATACACTACTGGCTGAACAGCATACTCTGTCATTTTGTCAGTACCAATGAAAAGGTCTCATTTTACGGGGCAACAGCAGAACAAGTGATGTGACAGTTGAACTGATCACTGGTCCCCAAACTGGAATCCTTGACGAGGTTCCATGTATGGTCGTAACCAGGATTTTTTCAGACATTCTTAGGTGATGAGTCTCCCACACCACCACCACCACACTCAGTTAATGTTTGACCAGGAACCAAAAAGAAGGCCTCTAATGATTTTTCATATTTTATTTATTGAGATTATACTTTCTGTAAATTTTATTTACCAACATGAAGGTCTAAATACTATTTCAAAGCTTTCTCAACACTGTCAGGACTGACATTCTAGTGAGAAAATATAGAAGTCTTTATTTATTTACTATTCATTTGGCCTAAAATGGTCGAATATAAACATACTGATTCTAAAAGTACTGGAATCAGCTTATAAACTACCCACCATATGTAAGTTTTTAATTGTGGAGACCTCAGTGTCCTCAGTGGTAGTTATGGGTCTCTTTGGTCAACATGTGTCAACATAATGAACTAACCCACCTATGCTAGAGCTTTCAAAGATGCTTTTACAGTGCAGACTAAAACAAACTAAACCACAAAAATAAAACATACAGTATATTTATGATATGATATATGATATATTATATGACATGATATGGTATGTGATCTCACATATCAACATATCAACAAAAAGCCAAAGAACAAAGAAAAATTAAATATACAAATTTGAAAAGCTTACAAAATGTGTGAAATATCATATGACACCACATTCAAATGATCAATATGGCATTTCACATGAGAAATGTTCAAATACCACATTTGCCTATATGTGAATTTATCCAACCTGAAATACTGTCTCACAATGAGATATTACATGAGAATTTGTTTTTTTAATGTGTAATGTCTCACATGAGGAATATCTGAAAAGCATATGTGAAAAGCAACATCATCTAACACAAGTGAAATATCCATAAAACATGTGAAAACATATTTTACATGTTTCGCCAGTGTTGGAACTAAGTTTATTAACTTAAGTACTTAATATCATATACTTAAGTACAATTTAGAGGTACTTGTTCCCATTTTATGTTACTTGATACTTATATTCTGCTGAATTTAAGAGGGAAATATTGTACTTTAAACTCCACTACATTTATTTGACAGCTTTAGTTACTAGTTACATTTCAGGTTGAAATTTTAAATGAAATATCATATGATGAGTTTATAAATTAAACTGTATTGTTTAACATTAAACCAGTGATTCACAACCTTTCTGACTTGTGACCCGTTACAAAAAACTCAGTGCCTGCTGGGGCTCATTCTCATGTTTCAGATGTTTACAAGTTCTTAACAGTTCAACAAAAACAATCCCATTTAAACTTCTCACATGGTCTCAAATAAATGACTGGTCACAAAAAAACAGATGAAAAAAAAAAAAAGTCCATAAAATGAAAATACAAATGAGTACATCAGGACTTTGTCTTCTTGGCTCAGATTTATCTTGTGACCTTTGGGAGGGGCCCAGCCCTTACGTTGGGAACCACATGGACTACACTACCTAACTGTAGGCTATATATAGTAGTTTAAACTAGCTCCACCGCCAGCAGCTACAACAGTTATATGCTGCTTACATTTGATTTATTATTGACACATCAGCATTAATAATGTACTGTACTTCATTCAATGTATTTATTTTTCTGCATGAGTACTTTATATTACTTCAAGTAAATTAACTGATAATTCAGTACTTTTACTTAAGTAGGATTTTAAATGCAGGACCTTTACTTGTAATTAAAAGTATTTTTACATGTAGCATTGCTACTTTTACTTAAATAGAGGATCTGAATATAGTGTATAGAATAAGCAGATGTCCACTACCTGTACAGAGGTTACAGAGATCAAAATATACAATTGATAATAGAATATATTAGGCACTTATTTGTTACTTCATTCTCCTGACTGCCATCATGTGGCAGGTGGAACATGGAACTTGGCTAAGACTGTGCTTCATTAACTACTGTATATGAAGCTTTGGTCAAAAGCCTCTCTGCTAAATGAAAAAAAAGTATAATAAATAGTTGTACCTATATCCGAATGTATTAAATTTGAAATATGGATTTTATACATTTGTTCTATGTAGTTAAAATGTAGTTAGAATAATGATATATGATACTCATATTGACATGAATCCTGCTCCCCTCAAAGGTCCAGCCGGGGTTTCTGTGCAGCGGGTTAGTTTACTAACTGTAGTACAGCAGCCACCACGCTGTGAACGCAGAGTGTGTGTGTGTGTGTGTGTGTGTGTGTATATGTATGTGTGTGTGTGTGTGTGTGTGTGTGTGTTTGTGTAGGTCGTGTTAAATAATGGATATAAAACACTCAGACTGTGTTGACATGGCCACAGTGCTGCGGCGCCACAAGCTGTCAGTGTTCTCCTGCCAGCGCGCGCGTGTTCACCAAGCGAGCGTCCATGTTCCACAAAACGTGCTGCACTGAGAGAGCCCATGCGCCATGTCACACGTGCTCCCTGCCGGTGACTTCATCATATCTAACTGAGCTACATTCAGGACTAATGCAGTGTACATGATGGTTATGGATCGTGTGCAGCTGCTTCCACAGAAACACACACGGATTTAGTAGATATACAACGACGTGTTTCAAAGTTTTGCTTCTTTCGTTCTTTCTTTCTTTCTTTCTTTCTTTCTTTCTCAATTTCATCTGAGTGGAGTGATATTTCTGTAGTGAAACTTGAGTGAAACAATTCAATTTTAGCTAAGTAATCTTAACTCAAGGTCCATTTACTAGATTTTTTTCAGACCTTTCAACCTCATTTCATGGCTCTCATCATGGAATGGAGTTTGCTCAGTTGATACCATAAAATATAGGCCAATATGAGATTATATGTAATATAACATAAAATAACATAATAAATATTACAGATACAATGTATTAAATATATCTTAGATAATATATAGTAATATTGTCAGTATTGTATACTGTTCAGTGTGATGGTTTATGATGGTTTACATCTTTAAACTTTATCAAACAAAATAAAGGAAAACTATTTATTTCATTTATTATTTTATTACATTATTTCATCCCAATCATACCACATTAAAATATGGATAGTATAACGATTGACTGATGGAAACAATACATTCCAACTATTATTATGTACATATTTAAACAGAGCTTCCATCTGATCTATTAAACATAAAAGTCTTCTCATATTACTATTGACTGGTAAATCTCCAACGAGGAAGATATATGACATCATCAGATAGAGATTACTAAGGGTTTAACCTCTGTATATATAACTCTTCAACTGATGTGGGTCAAATGTAACTGTGAGCTCAGACAGATGTGCAGTGCAAAGTGTTCATGTAGATACTTTACATTGGCAGCATGTTTGTCATTTCAGTAAGTATCCATCATCTTTGGGATTCTAACTTTCTCTTTCTCTGATGTATTATTATTATGATTATTATTATTGTAAGGAGGAGTAATAGTAGGAGAAATAACAAGAGTATAAGTGTTACATGAGTTGCTCTTGGCAGCAGTGAAACATCAGACCAATGCTGCCACCTGCTGTTTTTATATTGTGATGCAGGGATGTCTGAGGCTTCATTTTTGCTATCAGCAATGAACTCTTAAAAAAACAAAACACAGCAGGTGCATTATTTCCAGGTCCCATATCATATAAGGTTATGTAAACAGACAATGTGTATTGCAAACTGCATGACAGTCAGTCCTCTTGCCCTGGAGGGAATATACTGATATTTGATCTATGTAAGAATAGGACAACTTCTTCTCAACTAAATTTGAAGTCAGATCATTTATATTGTAAACATGCATCATCATACAAAGTAAAAAAAACAACAACAACTTTTCATTGTGGTTTTAATGATCGTCACTGGTCTACACTTATGTAAAGTCTGGGGTTTTCTTGGATCCATGTGGACCTCCGGCACATATTTCTCTAAAACAGCACAGCACGCAACAACTCTCCATTGAAACCAGACTAATGAAATTCTTTTAGGCCAGTTAGCAGCTCATTAAGCCACTGAGAACCTCGCACCTCTTCAGTGGAAGGGAAACTGTGGATAAATGAGATCATTAAATGAGGAGCTAATTTACAGGAAACACAACTGAACAATTCAGTAATGAATTTTGAATGTGGAGAGAAAATAGACTTCCATATCAGGTTTACAGACTGGATGTGGCTGTGATGAGGGTGGAACCAGGTGACAAAACTGGCAGAACTGATACCTGATATTTCAAAGAACAAAACCTGTCTAAGAAGACTGATCCTGAATAGTAATGTGGGTTTACTCACCACAACAGGCCTGCTAACGTCCCTTTGAACCTGTTTTAGCTGCTCAGTGTGGCTGAGAAAAGATTTAGATTTTATGATTGTTGGAAAGTAATTGAGTACATTACTCAAGTTCTATACTTAAGCACCTTTTTGAGGTACTTGTACCTCACCTAAGTATTTCCATATACTTTATTTTTCTACTGCACTACATTTCAGAGGGCAGTAGTGAAAGATGTATTCAGATCCTTTACTTAAGTAAAAGTATATACATTCATGTAAAAATACTCCATTACAAGCCCTGTGTTCACAGTTGTACTTAAGTAAAACTACAAAAGTATTTTCAGCAAAATGAACTTAAAAGTAAAATGTCACCTGTGACACATATATTATGTGTATCTGTTATATGATTAGTTTGTTAATATGGAGGCATTGATGTGTGTCTGTTGTAGCTGGTTATCTACCTCATGGTCAAACATAAACAGTCACAAGATAAATCTGAAGGATCATGAGATGATTACTGGGAGAGGAAAAAACAGAATTTTGCTACACAAACCTTTACTTTCCTCTTATGTTTACCTTTTATGTTTAATATTGGATAATTTCACCTGTTTAGGCCTTGAACATCTTTTTTTTTAATCCATCTGAGAATTTCATAATATATTTATAAAATATTGTACTTTTTACACTACATTTATCTGACAAACTGATTTTTATCCAAAACATGATAAGCAAATGTAACATGATGCATTGTTACAGATTAAACTACCTAACAGAGTATAAAGTAGTCAAAATTACATGTTACTGCATCAGTAATACAATTCCAATTATATACAGTATATGATACATTTAACACTGTGAAAGGAGCCTTTTTGCATTATGAATAATTGCACTTTTGATGCTTACAGTAAGTAAATTTTGCTCATAATACTTCTGTAATTTTACTTAAGTTTTTAAGTTTTACAACTTTGTGCAGGACTTGTAATATTGGAGTATTATTCTTACTGTGGTATCACTGCTTTTACTTAAGTAAAATATTTCAGCATTTCTTCCACCATTGGACTGAAATACCATCACATCAAATATCAGACCAGACCTGTGTTGTGTGTAGTGTGAAGTGCTGGCAGGAACCACAACAACCAAACACTGCACTGACATGTCTCACAGAACTTAATCCCTGTCCCCTTTGTCACCGCAGCGCAGAGTGGAACAGTGTCATGTTCAGTTGACCCAGGGCAGGTGTGGGTGTGTTTATGTGTGCGTGTTGGTCGTGCACTGTACAGCAGGCTGGCAACAGGTAATGGAAAGACAAGTTGGGTGTGAGGTGGAAACTGAAACCCTGGAGACAGACAGCCAGGCACAGGGATTGTGACACCTCAGAATCACATGTCGACCAAGTAATTCTTGTGGAGATGTTTGAGCAGCGGGGACGCAGTTATGAATTAGTAATGTACGGCTGACACATTTCCAAATACTCGTCTTGTGCAAGGCTAAATGGATCTGTGGGCCTACTCCTTGAGAACACATGAGCTTTTGAAACAGAAACTGAAGAGCAAGAGTAAATATGGACTGGGCAAAGACATTTATGAGGGTAGTGACACTGTAACTACATTTTGAAATCAATTATCTCCTTAAAACAAACATTGCACACCATCTCAAGCATATGTATTAGTAAATTCAAAGCAATCAAAAGTCAAACTTTTTCTAGAAAATGGTTTGTTTTTTTTGTTGTCGCCATTGTATCCTTGTTTCTCATCTTGTTGAAGATCTATTCTAGTGGTCGGTATTGTTCAGCCTGAGGATTATTGTGTAAAGTTTAAATATCAGCCACACTGTCAATAAGGTGTGTCTGCTTCAGTAACAGAAACCAGCTGCACCACATACTTGATGTTAAGATTATACACAAGACACATACGCGTGCATCACGACTAAATCTGTACAAACAACCTCCAAAAGTTGGATACCGCCATATTTTTATGTCGTTATGATGTTTCATGGATGGGAAACATTTTTTCCCTTCATCTTCACACTAACCCATTCTTGTAAAATGAGAGCATTCCCTGTCCCAGTAGCTAATGGACCCAGTTTAACTGGTTTTCTGCTGAATGGCCTGAACGAGCAATACTCAGATTTCACAACAGGAAAATCACCACAGAAACTGTTGATTGGGAACAACGACCTTAGAAGAAAACCAATATAAAGAAAGGAAAAAATGTGACAAAACAGATCAGGGAAAATGTCCAGAATTCACATGACTTGGTGACAAAATAACAATATATCTTCTAATATATCTTCACACAAAATTCCCAGAATGGAATCATCATGACAAAGCAGTCTGAGGTGTTTAGTGTGCAGGTGCCCATCAGATTCAAGTACCATGTCTCTTTGGGTGGTGAAGCAAATATACAGTCATCCTTCACCAGAGAGATCCAGCAGAAGCTGAGAATGATCACCTTTAAGGGAAAAGTACAGAGCTTTGTTAAAGGAAAACATGATCAAAAACAAAATCTCTCAACTTTAATGATTTCAAATTAAAGATCTGCACCTGTTGCTGCAGCTTTGGTTTCACTTTCCAGTACTAGTTGTCAGAAAAGTTCTTTGTTCTGCAAATGAAGAAGCCACAAGTCTCATTTGGGGAGGAACTCCTCCACTGGCACCTCCAGGTTTCCCAGATACCAGAAGATCCAGAACACCAGGCTGAAGAAGATGAGGAGGGGTCCCGTGAGGACTAAGAAATCCCAGAAGTTGATAGGAGCGAAGACGCCCACGAAGAAGAGGATGAGGCCTGCTGCATCCAGGAAGATTGCGATGAAGAAAAACAGCAGGCAGCGTCCCAGATAAGCAGTATAATCCATGATAGGAGTGGTTGACTGTGCTTAAGGTTTAAGCAATTATTCACCACCTTTTTACTTTATCTGTACATATGAAAAATGATAGTTGAAATAATTGAAATAATTCAGAGTTGAAATAAATTCAGAAGAAAACGCTCCTGCTCCTCTCGGTGCTGCCTGCGAGTCTGAGATGATGACAAGGAAGAGTTTAAACACTCAGGTCACATTCCTTTCTATATCTACATCTCACATTTTTTTCACGACACCATCTGACAGAGGAGAAATATGTTTCCTTAATGATGACTCGAGATTTTCCCGCCTCTGACGTTGGATGTGTTTTGACACGGTTTCATTTCATTAACATATTACATTCCAGCAACCACAGATCCAGGCCTTATCTCAGGCCCACAGGTGGATTTGGAATATTTTCTAGAAATATTGGCCTTGTATTTTGGCCTCTTTGCATGATTTGGTATAATACAGTGGGAGGGTGCTATGTACACTCTACAAAAATGGACATTATAAAGTGATGATGAGAGAAAAATCTACTTCCTGTGTCGTGTATAAAAGCTATATCAACAAAGGTAGAACCCAGACAAGGAAGAGAAGGAAAACTGTCCCTTGCGCAACTCATTTTACGGGCGTTACGGTGTTGTTATCTGTGAAGATTCTTAGTCATCCAGTTCATGGTTATCTAAGAAGGGTCAAATCGAGGGCAACTGTACTTGGTTGTAAATCCTTGAAGATGTTACGCCTCTTATTCAAGAGGCTTCTTCAGTTCTAACTGACTGGTGGGGAGTCCCAGGTAAGGTCAATGATACCACTTGGTTCATTAGTGCTCCTGGCTGTTGTAACGAATGCCGAGTGAGGCCGAGTGTAAATGACAGTCATTAGAGTTTTCACATGAGCTCAAATGTGAACGGTTGTTAAATCTCCTGGAAAGGGATGGAAGGACAGTATTGTAGGTGGGGTTGTTATCTAGCATCAAACAGTATCAGTTATAATGTATGTGCAGGCACACCCTCAAATACAGTCAAACAACCACCACGTCCAAATATCTGTAAATTTTATTCCAAGAAAAATAATTTACATCTGCCACAAAATCAACACATAAAAATAGAAATTTGCTATGTACATGTTTAAGACTTTTTCTTCCTCTGTGCACAGCCCTTCTGCCCACAGTGGATGCAGGGCTTTTCCCTGATTAAGAAATTGTCTTTCAAAAAAAAGTGACTTTAGCTCAAGGTTTTCAGTCTTTTGGAAGTTTTGGAAAGCAGCACCCGTCCTTCAAACCAGAGAGTCAGACTTCACCTGCAAAGAATAAGAAGAGAGAGAAAGGGTTTAACTTATTTGCACAGGTTTAAAAACAAATGACACACAAATAACAATGGGTATCACTGATAAGGGAGAGGAAAAACTCAATTATTAAAACAGAGATTAAAGTATTTTTTAATATGCTCTGTAGGACTTACAGGAAGATGTAATTCCATTCATTTCCCTGTATCTGATTAAAAATCAGCTCTTGTAATGTGCTTGGAGGATAAAGACTACATGAAATTATGAGATATTGGATTTTCCTCTCTGAATTGTATGGTGTTTATAAAAGTAAATCATTGGAAAACATCAATAACATAAACAAGTTGAGATCCCTGAAATAAAGAAGCAGATTTATGCAACTATAACAAAATCTTTTTGTGGGAGGATATTTTCAGGTTGTAGAAAATGTACTGAACCATAGGCTACTATGCTTCAGTATGGGAAGTAAGGATTGATTAAAGAACATTAAAGTGTATGAAGACATTGTCTTAGTGAAAACTGCGTTTTAAACAATTCTGCATTAGCACATAAACCAGAGTAAGCTCCTTTAAACAATGAGTGAAAATCTGAACGCAAAAGAACCAATGTTGTGTCTTCCGTAGGGCTTCAACAATTATTTTTCATAATTGATTAATCTACCCATTATTTTCTCAATTAATCAATTCATCTTGAGGCTATAAGATGTCAGAATATAAGGAAAAACTGTCTATCACAAATGTCCAATGGTAGCCCATGGTAACATCTTCAAAATGCTTGTTGCTGAAATCAGAATCAGAAATCCAAAGTTATTACGTTTACTGTCACATGAGATAAAGAAATGCAGCAAATCCTCACAATTGAGAGGCTAGAAATACAGAAAGTCTAAAGATCAATTTTTAGTAGTTGCTGATTGATTTTCTGTTGCTCAACTCTTGTTTCAGCTCTGGTTATAAATTGGTTATAAACTGGTTTTTATTTATAAATAAAAAAAAAAAAAGGCTGAATAAAAAAAATCATAATTGCCAAGTGCTGTTGAGATTTTGTCTTTATGTAATGTTAATGGCTAGTCTAGCTCTTTCAAAAGTTCAAAAATACACCTACCAACAACTCTAAAGATTTGTTTAAACTGTACAAAAACAAATGTAGAAGATTCTTAGTCTTCCAGGTCTTCCAGTTTTAGGGGGAGGTATTAACTGTCTATTTCTTGACAAATGACAATGTATTTTCCCCTGCTTTCAGTTTTCATGCTAAGCTAGGCTAACCATGTACTGACTCCAGCTCCATACTTCACGCACAGATGCAAGTGTGGTATCAATCTTCTTATTTCACTCTCATAAATCAAGCAAATAAATACATTTCCCAAAATGTCGAATCATTTCCTTTAACATTTTCCTCCTTCACATTTGAACTGCATTGAAACATTACAGTAAGTAGTCTACCCATCATTACCGGCTAACAATCTTATATTGACATTACACAACAACATGAATACATGTGCAAATAAGACTATCATCACTTAACCGTCAAGCTAATCTGTCTCCATGTTACCCAATGGTTAATAGCACCATTTAATGCATGTTAGGAAATTTGTGTTTGCTTAACACCTGAGCATTTTGTTCACTGTTCCAACATTAATCCATGCAAGCCACTGTCAAATCTAAGTGATAAACATCTCAAATGCCGCTACAATTTCAATATTGTCCTTAGGTGGAGGCCTGTGTTCATTGGAGACCTGTCCAGTGATAAAACCCTTAACATTATGTGCTGTCAGTAAGTAAGTAGCTGAGATTTTATAAATACTGCGGTACTGACCAACCAAAAACAGGCTCTGAAACGTTAGCTGTGTCCTAATTCTATATACTGCATACCAATTCTAGGCAGGTTTTGAGTATGTAGAGTGTTTATAGTGGGGAAAATGACAAAATTAAGTATACTCTAAAGTCAGTATGCATACAAAGTAATGTTTGATGTGCTCGATAATAAGTGTGCTGTTAATGTACACTATTCTCCCACCATCCAGTGGAGCAACTTACAGTTGCAAAAAAAAGATCCCCTCCAGCCTTGTTTTAAGATATATACTCTGCTTTGAATAGAAAGTTGTGTCTAATGTGTTTTTTCCACTTGAAAAGTCCAATTACCTAATTAAAGTCATTAAAATGACTTCTCCATTATGGGAAAATCCAGAATCTATCAATATGTAGTATTTTCAATTTCAAATGCTTTACTGAAAAATCATGGGATGTATCATGATTGGCCTGCAAAATTCTAGTGACGTCACAAATCACACTCGTAGGTGCACTTAAATTCAACAGATGAATGTGAAAACAGCCTTCTAGTGTCAAACTCTGCACAAACATCACTCTGCATAGTGAAACTCAAACATCCAATGGAAGGAACAAGAAGAAAAACACTTTTGAGTGAAGGTGGACTTTAAATATTCACATGATGGCTATATAGATAAACAGTCAAAGCCTGAGGTATTGTTTGTTCGTACGTAAGCTGCAAACCGCTGCCTGGCTAACTAATTTACAGTAGTTATCTAGCAGTACTTCACATACACATTTTTGAGTGGAGGGGGACATTAAATAATTTGGAGAATTGTGGATAACAAAAAATAAGTATTAAATGTTCCGAAAAAAATTTTGCTTTTCCAGTGGCATTCTACATCCACCATCTGTTTAACATCAGACAGTGCATGTATCATATATGTATTTTCTGCTAGTATAAAATGATGAAGTATGTTTATTTCTTGTAAACTACGACAAGAATAAATTCTCAGGAACACAGAGGAGATTAGTGTCCTGATACCGCCCTGCTCTCAGTGCCCCTTTGTCTCCAATGTAACACAGTAAAGTTACAGTTAAGAGTGCAGCTTCATTGTTCAGTATGAGGTGTTTGTTCTTTTGACCACACCATTTCACACAGTTCCATATCTCTTGATCATTAGTCAGGTCAGATAATAAGAGAACAAGGCTGTGGCCTATTAAAATTAACTACCTGGAACTGGTGGATGGAGGGCCTGTGCATAGGGCAGACTTATATATGATCCCTGCATTTGGAGGAGGCCTACTTCCTTATACCTACCGCACTCCATTCCAGCGGATCAATAAGCACTGCTGAGTTCCATTAAAATGCAATTGCGCCTTTTGGCCCAAAGGGTGTCTGGCTTGCCACCCGGTTACAAGCAAACTGACGGCTAAAATAATGCAGAACTGTGAAGGTGAGTAGAAATGGTCAGGCTCATTAATTAAAAGCTGCCACGGGCCACTGAAGATCTTTTCACAGCAGCCGGGGAAAGAGAAAAAAAATTATTAAAGATATTCATGAGCTGAGTGAACAGGCAGGGTCCTGGGGGTATCAGCTTTGCATGAGGGTGCCCATTCCTCTGGACGGGCTTCACTGCGGGTGTCATCTGATCACTGACAATAATGTGAGACATTTCATAATTATGAATGGGGTGAGAGCAGAGGGAGGCCTGCCATGCAACAGTAATGATGAAAGCATTACAGCTGTGGCAGTGAGCAGCTAATGACAAGCAAAACAGCAGCAGACTGACAGAAAGGGTGAAGCCAGGGCAGGTACTGAATATTTATGACTTTCAATTATGATTGTTTGTTGGTTCCACAGGCCTAGACTTTCAGAGGATCATACATTTTTCAGAGGCTTGCTTTAACTTTTAGAAAATGTAACAGGTTATGGTGTCAGGAGATTAAGTAGGTTAGGGGAAATTGGTTTTCAAAGTCTCAACAGCAGTGAGAAAGTTACTATAATGGACTCTAGACAGGGAGGATGTTGAGGTGACCCCGGGTTAGGTGATTAGGAGGAGGGGGGTTGTTTTTTTTTTGTTTTTTGGGGGTGGAATAGATGGTTGAAATACGCACCGTCTCCTGTCAAAGAAGCCTCTCTGCTTTGTCATCAGCTGCCTGCAGAGCCACGTCTGAGTTCTTCAACACCCCCAACTCCACGTTTTTGTCAGCTGCAGCAGCGCACTCAGTCCCTCCATCAAACCCTCTGTTATCATGACCCGACACCGTTCCGCCGCCGCTGCCTTCCCAAGTAATCCGAGACGGCACAACAACGCGCACCGTCCCGTTCATCTCCTTCCCGTTTCCTGTGCTCTTCTTCTTCTCCTCCCCGACTTCCAGGGACTTTTTACCGCTTTTGGAGAGCCTCTCGGACAGCTTCCTGGCCCAGTGCGTAAAGGTGATGTCCAGGGAGCCCCTCCTGCTCTCCGTGTTCAGCTGGACGTTACCCGTGTACCACAGAACCCACCACACCAAACTGAGGAAAATAATGATCGAGCCCGTGTAGATGAGAAAATCCCCGTAGAACCGGCCGTTTACGTTCAGGTTGCCGAAAATCCCGACCAGAAGTACAACCAGACCAGCTACATCAAAGACTATGGCGAGGAAGAATAACGGCGCGCACTTCCCCATGCAGTTGTGGGCCATACCGGTGGAGAGGTAAAAGCCAGAGTAGCGGCGCTGCACGGTTTAACTTGTTTTTCAGGACGCACATTTCCCCAACCTTTACACCTGTGCGGCGTTCACCTGTGCTTAAGCCCCGCCCATATTCTTGCACGTCACTCCAGTGGGCTCCCAGGGGCCTCATATCGTCGTGCTGCTTTCACATGCACAGCGTAAATTTCCCACTTCGAGTCTCCGAAGACTCATTTTCGTGGGGAAAGAGGCAGACATAGACGAGAAAATACCGTTCACCTCAGCTTTCAGATGATGGGAACACAGAGCTGATATTGTGACAGGTTTTCTGAATTTAGTAGTACTATTACACTTGCATCAGACTAAATAGGTAGTAGTAATTTCATTTCACGGCCACTTGATCCAAATCACAACACTTTTCTTTGGAAGTATTTCCAATCAAAGTAAAAGTCCCCGTGACAACAGTACATTTATGGATTAAGTGTTCCCTACTTCCAGTAGCACAAAATTGCATCAGTTGTATCTGGGTGGTTATAGAAATCTCAGAGTTATCTCAAAACCCATAAAAGTATGTGTATAGCCATGGCTGTAGCCAAGAGCTTAGAGGTCATGAGTTCAAACCCCCTCTTTTATAATTCTCTTATAAAATGTTTTAATAATTTCTATTTTACATATTTTATTTATTCAAGTACAGCTGCAATTATGTTTTCTACAGATTTCCTTTAGAAATTCTGCTTATAATGACCAGCTGAACTAAAATAACTGTGTATAATTAGTACCACAATTCTTTCAGAATCTGAACCAGGTAGGTTTGCACATACAAGGAATTAGACTTGGTGTTGTGGTACATTACAGTCAAAAATATACACAAACTTAAATAATCCTAAATAATATAAAAAAGAAAGAAAGGATTTTACAGTAAAAATATGTAAAATATATTCTAAGTGAGAAGAGCTGCTACAGGTTTCAATTTTAAATTGAAGAGAATGAAATGAAATGTACAAAATATTGACCAGGAATGTGCAAATGTACATAGTGTAATCAGGACATGCAGTGTGCAATTAATAATAATAATACTACAAGTTGCATTAATGTAATGCACCATGTTAGATCAAAAATCACAGATGTGCAAATATAAGATTATGGGATTTTATGTTAATATAACATGTAATATCTATGGGTGGGATAGAATCCGTGTCAGTGGGGGTCCCGGGCCTTGTTGATGAGGCCAGCTGCAGATGGGAAGAAGCTGTTCTTGTGGCGTGAAGTTTGAGGTCTGCCCTTGTTCTTGGCAGTTGCAGCAGTATACCAGATGGTGATGGAGGAGGTGAGGATGGACTCAATGATGACGGTATAGAAGTGCACCATCATTGACTTTGGCAGGTTGAACTTCTTCAGCTGCCACAGGAAGTACATCCTCTGCTCAGCCTTCTTGGTGAGGCTGCTGATGTTCAGTTCCCACCTGAGGTCCTGGCTGATGATGGTTCCCAGGAAGTGGAAGGATGCCACAGTGTTGACTGGGGAGTCACACAGGGTGATAGAGGCGGTGTGGCTGCGTTCCTTCTGAAATCCACAACCATCTCCACTGTCTTTAGAGCACTGAGCTCCAGGTTGGTTTGTCCACACCCAGTCACCAGATGGTCAACCCCCTACCCCCTACCCACTGATGACTGGAGGTGCAGCTGTTGGTGTACAGGGAGAAGAGAAGTGGACAAAGGACGCATCCTTAAGGGGAACCGGTGTTGATGGTCAGGGAGTCTGAGATGTTCTTCCCCAGCTTCACGTGCTGACTCCTGTCAGACAAGAAGTCTGTTTTCCATTTGCTGGTAGAGTCAGGCACGTGTAGCTGGGAGAGCTTATCCTGCAGGAGAACTGGGATGATCGTGTTGAAGGTGGAGCTGAAGTCCACAAACAGGACTGTGTAGGTTCCTGAAGTGTCCAGGTGCTGGAGGATGTAGTGGAGGATCATATTGACCGCATAGTTTACAGATATGTTGGCTCTGTGGGTGAACTGCAAGGGGTCCAGGAGTGGCTTTGAGGTGGGACAGCACAAGGTGCTCAAAGAACTTCATGACAACAGAAATCAGGGCGACGGGTCTGTAGTCCTTAAGTCCTGTGGTCCCTTGTGTTTTGAGGAGGGGGATGATGGTGGAGGGTTTGAAGCAGGCTGGCATGTAGCACATCTCCAGTGAGGTGTTAAAGATGTCTGTGAACACCAGAGACAGCTGGTCAGAAGAATGCTTCAGGGTGGAGGGAGAGACAGAGTCCGGTCTGGCTGCTTTGCGGGGGTTATGTCTATTGAACAGCCTGTTAACGTCACTCTCCAGGATGGAGAGAGATGTTGTTGTGTTTGGGGAAGAAGTTTGTAGTTGGTAATCTGTCTAAGGCCTCTACAGACAGAGGCAGAGTCGTTAGCTGAGGACTGTTGGAGTTTCTCAGAGTACAGTCGTTTAGCCTCTTAGACTTTCCACTCAAAAATGGAATCTTTTATTTATTTATTTGGTTAGCCTAAAAGTAATTCAGTTTAAAGGGGAACTCCACAGATTTTCCGCATAAAAGTGTGTTTACAGGTGTTGGAGAGTAGCTACTGCTGCACATGTGAAAAAGCAATTTGTGTCTCCAAAGGGATCTGTTTAAAATCTGATAAATTGCCTCAAGTGATGTTACTTGAGTGTCAGTGGGGTGGAAGACTACAAGACTTTGAAAAGTAAAAAAGTCTGGGGATGTGAAGTTAGAAAGAAGTGAGGTAACCAGACCTCTGTAGCCACTGCTCATCTCTGCTGGAGGCTAGCAGCTCCAGCCTACATTAACCGCTACTAGCATAACACACCCAAATCTGTAGATTTGAGTAAATTGATGCAATGAGTTGCATTGTGGGTAATGTAGGCCAGGTTTTGACTAGGATGGAGAATGCATGCAATAAAAAGATATCTCTGGTTCTGCTGCATCAATTTTGATCCTTTTTAAAAACTGTCCATTTTAAGTCCAACAGAAAATGTGAACTGCACTGCTATTATGTTGTAATAATTGTGCTTTTTCTTTGCTATAAAACATGACCTTCAATACATGCAAGTGCAGGTATTTAAAATTTTCAAAAGGTTGAGCATGAAAACACTAAATCAATACCTTCAATCATGATATTTT
Source organism: Thunnus albacares (assembly GCF_914725855.1). NCBI lineage: Eukaryota > Metazoa > Chordata > Actinopteri > Scombriformes > Scombridae > Thunnus > Thunnus albacares. The sequence goes on from NC_058125.1 coordinate 3,930,814, forward strand.
GAACTATTTAGTCAGACTCAATAGAGGTGAAATCAGAAGACATAATAGAGAGGAGGTCATTTCATATTGAATTTTTGAATATGAGACGTTCACTGGAATACGCAATCCACAAAACCCTCTGAGTGGCATATTTGCATTTTCAATTGTTTGTATTTTAGTGAGCTCAAAATGCCCCACACTCAGCATCACAAACTCAACACATCAATAATGTGTAAGAGTCAAGTGTCCACAAATTATTATGTTAACCAAGGCATCAAATGCTGCAGTGAGTTGACCTGCAGTACAAGAACAATATAAAATAGCTTCACTGTAGAGTCAAGTCAGTAGGAGTGAGTAATGTTTGCTCCAGTTCAATTTAGAATAATGTTAAAATCACTTGTGGGAAATGAACAACTGTTTCACATGAACGCCTGCAAATTTTAACGAGATGTCACATTATTTGTCTACATGTCATCCAGGGACCACTAGAAGCATCCCAGTGGGACTCCCTGATGTGGTTGGACTGTCAGAACATTGAGAGTCTTCAAGTCACAATGAGTCAGCACTTACCACAAACTATTCAACACTGTAAGATCTCTGCTGGTACACCCTAAAGACAACGAGAGCCCTGGACAACAGACTGAATGAACATCAGCTGTCTGCGAACACCAGACCAAAACCAGTCACAGCAGCCACTGGGGAGAAGTCAAGGGTCATCGACTAGGAGTCAGCTGATGGACAGAATAAGATCAAGACAGACATTCACATCTGATGTCAGAGACAGGAGTTGCCATATTGTCCCATATACCACATATGAATATTTACCCAATGACATGAATTCAACATTATGTAATCTGCTTGCAAGTGACTTCACTTGTGTTGGTTGTAAATAACAAAACTGGGTCATTTTTGTTGTTCCATGTAAGAAAACTAAGCATTACTTCATGCCACAGCAGCAGAATGAGGAGAAGATATAGTTCACCAGACATGGATTGATGAATTTATTAAAACTATCAAATGTGGGGCAACTTAGAGTGAAAGAAGGAGTTAAAAGTGAAACACACACAGTTGAAATTATTCAAGGGGAATTTTCAATTTGCTCGGCTGAAGTGACTGCAAGCATCTCTAGCTGCTGAGATTATTAAGAGTAATGATGGAAAAATGTGTCACAACATGCAAAATATTCATCTAAACTATTCACAATGTGCCCGCATTCTTAAAAGGTAATTGGAAATAGAAAATCCTCCCCTTCTTCGGTTGTATTTTACCTCTTCTGTGGCTCTGCTATGTGTGGTCAATTTGTAATTGTGATGTCTGATGTCTGCATGACACACAGAATTTACCCAGCAGCATTCCTGATGCTCAGATCAGTGACCCCAAACCTATTCATTTAGGCAGCAGGCTTATTGAAACTGCAACCTAGTCACACTATGAATGATTTCATGAGTTATTAAGCCCAATGATTAACTGGGAGACGCTGCAGATTACACGATTTCCTTCAGTGAAGTCCTTCATGGCTCAAAGTGATTTCTCTGCCATATGCAAGGCATCTGCAGCAGGAAATTACAAGAAAATAGGAATGAAATGGGGATGATTATGGTGTCTTCCTCACAGCCAGAAGAGAGAGAATGGGTATCTCTAGGGTTATTACAGCTACAGTTACAACCCAAATCCAAAACTAACCTGCTAAATAGGGCTACTGTGTTCAAATGTGTATAGTGACAGTGAGTAATACTGATGAATAATACATTTAGAGTAATTCTCCTGATTTTGTTGGGCCCACACAGCATCTGTGCATGTTAACTTGGCTGCTAGAGGGCGCCAGTCATCTTTAAAACACAGTTGCCTGAAGCACTGCATAGGAAACACACTGCGTTGCTTAACCAGCAGTATCTGAGTAAAATTCTGCAAAAACATATTTACTTCACACAACACTAATGTGGTTTTTAAATAGTTTAACTTTGAGAAAATCTCTAATTAGGCTCATCTAAAATTCCCCACATACAAGGCTTGCAAATGCACGCATTCACACACACACATACACACGCGCTCACACATACATAAATAGACACCATACACATATAACATTAAAAGATAAGAATTCAATTCATCTGTCGTGATCGAGGTTGAAAATACCACTCAAGGCTTCAAAAGAGTCCTTGTAATTTTCTTGGACAGATTCTTTTTATACACACAGCCCCTCTAAATATACACCTACACACACATACAAAATGTGTTCATTTCACACACATACTTACAGAGATTTAGCTATCAAACAATAGCCTCTTAAAGCTGGATTGCAGCCCGTTATTTTAAATCATAGTGTGTGTCCCTGATGTTAAAGTTCTAAGTCTGAACTAATACACTGCAATGCAGAGATTTTTTTTTTATATCCGTCAAGGTGGCTTTAATCAACAAATTCACTTAAAGCTGCCTTCATTTTTCTCCTTTTTATGGCCAACAAGTTGAAAGCACAAAGTCCTACATATTATCAGTTTACAAAGTTATCATGGTGAACTTACCAAACAATTGCCACTGAGACCATGTTGGACATAAATGTTTTCACTTTAACATCATCCCTTGGATTTTTTATGTCTGGAATCCATACATAAACATATCATACATCCTTACACATCCTTACACAACATTAACATTTATTTGGAGTTGTGTTTCTGGCCACCGACCTTTACTCCTCCAAGTCCAACATTTACTCTTCAGCAGTCATTTGGCATGTTGTCAATACAAAATTATTTAGTTTTTAGCCATTTGTAGTGGTTTTTGTCATTTTTGTGGCTAGCCGAGTGGCCAGTGGATTGCAGAAAGGGCACCTGTGTCTGTGTTTTTGGAGATTTTTGGGTCAGTCAGTGGCTCTAGTTTCTCTTATGTTAGCAGTCTATTTGAGGATGCAGATGGAGAAACAGGAAAACAGCTGTAAAGAGTCATTTTTAAAGTAGATGTGGATGTGAGTCAGATCAATACACATAAAAATGTGATGTCAAAGGGCAAGCATAAAAAACTACTTTGAGTTGTTATATAATATACTAAACCCCAAGGTAGTCGAAAGAGAGATGAAAACAAATCAAATAAAATTCTTCAAGAATTACGCCTATGAGACATTTACACTCAAAACAGCCTGAACTTGTTTTTCTCCACTCTTCCTATAAAAGCTCTGAGAAGAGGAGCTCACTCACCCTCCACTTTGGGGTGTAACATTTTGATTGACTGCTTAGGAAGAGATGCTGGTGCTGCAGGGTCGTTTCCGAGTGTATAAAGTTCAGTTAGTTTGTCTTTAGCATGCAAGGGATTTCAATAAAGTCAAGTATGCTGATAAACCCTGTGTGATTATGCTACTGTTTCATTACTGTTTTCTCTTTCTGCTTTTGGGTGTTCAGCGCATACTCAACTCACATCACTCTTGCCTATATTTTCTTTTTATTATAACCACACATCATGATCTGAGTCCTGCTTTCTGTGACGTAGCCTCAGTAAAATTGAATTATACAAATTGTTCCAAAGGGAATACAGTAAACTTGCTTTTTAAAGAAACAGTAGATGTATGACGGCAGAGACATTTTGAATTGCAGAGACCCGGTCACCTTGGCAGCTTGGGATAACTTAGGAAATGCTTGCTTTACAAACCAAAACCATGGAGATCGCATTATAGTGTGGAATCAATCAGATAAGACATGTAGCACAGAAACACTTTATCTGTGCCAGGAAGAGGCACGATTGGAGAGTTAAACCTTCTTCTTTTCCCTTTGAACAACTTCTGTAAGTAAAGGAGCTGGAACTGTATTAAATAATTGAGAGTTGGAAGGTAATTGAGGACATAGATCAATAATATCTAGGGGGTTGTTCTCATTACAGAGATATCCAGACACTTCCGAAAGTTACTGCATAGCTCAATGATGATGAATCTGGAGAGAAAGGCAGAGAGAAAGAGAGAGGAAGGAGGAGGAGAAAGGGAGCAATGAGATCTAAAAATTTAACAAATGAGACCCATTCCCCATCCCTGTCTATCTCATCAGAGGCTCATATCAAACCTTTCGATGTGGCAGGTGGTTTGGCCGCCTCACATTTCAAAATGTCAGATCTCTGTGCTTAGAAATGGGGATCTTTCCAGGGAGCCTGACGGCTTCCCGGGCCCTGATTTCCCAGAGGATTGGCAGTCTCGACACGCATGGGCGTCTGTGAGCGTTTAAACAGTCAACCCCCACCCCACCCACCCATCCAGCCTCCCAAATGGCAGCCAGCTCCCTATTACAGCCTCTTCTATCCTCTCATCCCTGTTTCTCCTCCTCCATCAAGCACGCTTCGTTTCTGCTTCTATCACCTGTTGGCAATGTAAAAAGGGACTCGTTCGACTTTTAAAAGCGAGATTAGTAATTTCATTAAATGTTTACACTGCCTTAGCCACAAGTGAGGGATGTGGAGTCGATGAAGCTGAGGTTTCAAATCAGAGATGCTATCTTCTCCCCACCTGGGGTGGAAATTGGAGGGCTGCGTTTAAACTGATAGAGCGTATTTCAGGGGAGCAGTTACTTTTCTACCTGTTTATCCCCGAGGGGCTGAGTATGGAGAGGCAGAGCTGCTATTCATGCACACTCACACACACATACATAGCCATGCAGACATGTGAACACACACATTTGTTTTACTACACATGCAAGGACCTGTATTATACTGTATTACATTCATTCACTAGTGTCAAAGCCTAACCTCTGCCCTCACCACTACTTAAGATCAAACCCATGTCCTGACCTAAAACTAACCTCGCCCTAATTTAATCCTAAACCTAATTCCTGAAGTGTTAACATAGTTAGGTCTGGCCAAGATAATCCTTACTTTGAAGCTTTAAAACTAAAACTGGCTCTCAAAAGTACAAAAGTACAAAAAAAAGGCTAAAGAAATAAGCTGTATGGCCATAGGGCAAAACTCTTTTGGGCCCCTTTTGACCCCCTGTTCTTCTCGTTCTGTGTGCACTATGTATCCCCTCACCAAATACCCCATGAGCGCAAACTCAAAATAAACATGTTGGCATTATATTTCACCTACACAACCAGTAAACAACCAGTACTGGTAATGTTTGTATCAGTGCTGTGGTCACTCTGACTATGGATCATAGTAACTTTGCACTCGATCACCACCTACTTTGTAGAAATTCCCAAAACGCAACGAAAAACAATGTACAGCAGGGCAAACAGAGCAAGCTTTCCAAATATTCTTTTTGCAAAAATGTAGTGAATAATTTCAAACGCTTGTATCTGAGTGTGACTGAATGTAAAAACAGAAGTTAACCCCTTGGATTAGCCATTTATGTTAACTGCATTGGGATATACTGCACTTCAGGTCAATAAAGCTAATGAACTAGCAGCGTGGCAATTTGTTTGTGAGGCTGTGGTTCACTATATTGTAGCAAGACAAATTGTTTGTACAAATCTACACAAGACCATGGCTGATAGTAATCCCAACTGTGTTTCACCTCAATAAAATCAACTGGAAGAAAAGACAAGGCCAGCTAGACAAAATAATCAGCTCACCATGCGGTTAGCAACACAGATAAGGACCCCTAAAAAGTAATCAATACCTTTTAGGACAGTTTAGAATCATGCTATATAGGAAACTATAAGCACTAAATGTTTGTTATTACTGCATAGGCAGCTAGTCTGGGCAGTCGGCAGGTTGCCCTAAAAGTATCATGCAGTAAGCTTCAAAAGCTAATCCATGGGCCAATGTTTGTGTCTTCTTTTGTTTGGACTTGGAGTTTTTTTTAAATGATTTATGTAAAACTTAAGTTTATTTAGAGGCTGACCCTGCTCACTCCAACACGGTTTTGCCAGCGTTCAGTTTCCTTAATTTCTATAATGGAAGCGGCAAGTGTAAAGTTAGCCCAGAATAGCCACAATTCTGGAATGAGACCCAAGTTGAAAAATGCCCTTACCATTTCAGCTGATAATGTGGTTTAGTGGTGCATTATTTCAGATGTGGAATACAAATGTGCATTTCATTAATTTACTTCAATCAAATTGTCACACAGAGAACATGGGGCTTTCTGGAGGGTCTAGAGCCCTGAGGCAGATGCTGCTTGTCAAGATTGATAATCCAGCCTTGACAAGAGCACATACTATAAACACACATAGATGAATGAAGGTGACACAGATGCAATTTAGATATACATGTATTTGATCTACAACTAAGAATAAATAAGCATTTCATTTTCTACCTCCTCATCTAAATCTCTTGTCTGTTGCTTTCTATGCGTATACTGTACATACACACACCTACACACAACATACATTCAACCAGGGCATCTCTTTGAGGTCAAAGGTCATCTCCCATCAACTGTTGTCCTGAGAGATCTGCCCTCCAAGGTTGTGACTTTTTATAGTTGCAAGCCTTGACGGCTCTTGTATTCACTCCACTTCAACACAGCCCAGGAAACTGACTGGGAAAGTGGTGACGCCAATGAAATCTCTCCCCCTCAACTCCCATCCTCCACTCTGAGTGGCTATTGTCTTCACCCCGGTCACATAAATCAGACGGTGTGCAAGAGCAGAGGAGGATTAAAAGAGGAAGAGGGAGGGAGGGATGGAGGAAGATGGAGTGAAGCAGAAAAAAGAGAAACGGGTCTTATGGCCAAACTGTCCTCTTCAAGGTCGTCACGGTGATTGGGTTGGTGTGAGGAGGATGGGACTCAAGGAAATGAGAAAGCACAATGTCCAGTCTGCAGTGTGTGTCATTTTCTCCAGAACTAATTTTATTTCTGGAGCCATCCTATTCCTTGCAGCCTTTAAAGGATCATAACAAGAAGTTCAACACCATTTTTATGGTGAAAAATACATGATCAAATTTAATATCATTGCATAATTTGGGGTGGACCTACATTGAGGAACTGTTAACTCACTGCAAAAATGTCTTTACTGAGGCACAGTTGAGTTTTTACAGCATGTCAGGATTTTTCCCACTTGAGTCATGTGATATATATATGATGTGTTTCATCACATCGTCATCCTGTGTTTATGTCCATATGTGCTCTAATGCAGCAGATGTGATCTGTTCCTTGTGACAGCAAGACATGGCTGTCCCTCCTACTCTTGGTTCTCATTAGTGTGAGAGTGGGCGTGATCTAACATATATGTGATGGATGCACCAACTGACCTTTCCAAGAAGGTCAGCAATGCAATGGTGAGTGTAAAAAATACACTGGTTCAAGAATAGTTCAACATTTTCTAACTTTTTCTGAGAGTGAGGTGAGAAGATCGATATTAATCTTATGTCTGTGTGTTAAGCACAGAGCTGGAGTCAGGACATGGTTAGCTTTGCTTAGTACTACTACTGCTACTACATGGCAGAGCAACATGGTGGCCTCCACAGAAGAGGACCCACTCCCTATGTAGATATAAAAGGCTCATTCTAAGGTAACAAAAACACAATGATTCTTATTTCCAGGTGATTATACACTAGTTAAAACATACTTATGAATGTTATATTCCATTTCTGCCAAATCTGTTCCACTAGATGCCACTAAATCTTACACACTGGTCCTTTAAGTTATTAGTAAAGTCAAGTCAATTTTATTTATATGGCGCCAGAACAGAAGTTATCTCAGGGCATTTTTCATATACAGCAGGTCTAGACTATACTCTACAATATTATTTACAAAGACCCAACATTCCCCTGTGAGCAAGCACGACAGCAGCAAGGAAAAACTCAATTTTAACGGGAAGATACCTCGAGCAGAACTGGGTTCTAGGTGGGCAGCCATCTCTACCGGTTGGGTTGAGAGAGAAAGAGGAAGGGGAAGAGGGGGGAGATAGAGAGAGTGAGGGAGAGAGGGAGAGAGCAGGATGAAAAGAGAACATAGCACAATGCAAATTCCACATAGAGATGTATTGTAATAATAATGGTAATAATAACAATAATAATGATGATAATAATAATAATATAATGACAATAATAACATGACTACTAATAATAATTGTAATATTGAGCAGGATCACGGGGGCAGTAGGTAGCTTGCAATGACAGATCCAGATTCCAGAGCTCTGGAGGCAGAAATACGTGCAGAGAGCAACAAGAGGAGAGAGACAAGAAAGCACACAACTTAAGGAGAGAGAGAAGATGCTGAGTCAGTAACATGCATTAATGGGACATGAATGCGTACAGATGGAGAGGGGTAGGAGGAGAGAGGAATTCAGTGCATCATGGGAAGTCCCCTGGCAGTCTAGGCCTATAGCAGCATAACTAGGGGCTGTTTTAAGCCTACTCTTAAACATAGAGAGGGAGTCCCAGATTCCTTATGGTGGTGCTGGAGGCCAGGGTAATGCCATCTATAGTAGATATATCATTAGATAATATGTTTCTAAGGTGGTTTAGGGCCAAGCACAATAACTTCAGTTTTCTCTGAGTTTAGAAGCAGAAAACTGCAGGTCATCCAGGTCTTTATGTCCAAAGGCATGCTTGTAGTTTAGTTAACTGATTGTTTTCATCTGGTTTCATTGATAAATATAATTGGATATCATCTGCATAACAATGAAAGTTTATGGAATGTTTGTTAATAATATTACCAAAAGGAAGCATATATAAGGTGAATAGTATTGGTCCAAGCACAGAACCTTGTGGAACACCGTGTCTAACTTTTGCATGCATGAAGGAAGGATTCATTGTTAATGTGTACAAACTGAAATCGATCTGATAAATAGGACTTAAACCAGCTTAATGCAGTTCCTTTAATGCCAATTAAATGTTCCAGTCTCTGTAATAGGATGTGTTGGTCAGTGGTGTCAAATGCAGCACAAGATCTAACAAGACATATACAGAGAGTCCTTTGTCTGATGCAATTAGGAGGTCATTTGTAACTTTCACCAGTGCTGTCTCTGTGCTATGGTGCACTCTAAAACCTGACTGAAAATCCTCAAATAAACTATTGTTATGTAGAAAGTCACACAAGTGATTGGCAACTGCTTTCTCATAGCATCTTAGAGAGGGAGAAGGTTAGATATAGGTCTATAGTTGGCTAAAATGCCTGAATCAAGAGTAGGCTTTTTAAGAAGAGGTTTACTTACAGCTACTTGAAAAGACAGACTGACTATATCTAGTAATGAAGTGCTAACTAGGGGTAAAACCTCCTTAAGCAGTCTAGTTTGGATGGGGTCTAAGAGACAGGTTGATGGTTTAAATGAAGAAATCGTTGAAGTTAGTTCAGAAAAACAGTCTAAGTATAAATCAGGTTTTACAGCTGTTTCTAAGATTCCTGTGTTTGGGGATAAATCAGTGCCTGTTGAGGGCAGGAGGTGATGAATTTTGTCTGTAATAGTTAGAATGTTATCATTAAAGTAGCTCATGAAGTCATTACTACTGAGAGCTATAGGAATACATGGATAAGTAGAGTTATGACTCTTTGTCAGACTGGCCAAAGTGCTGAAAAGGAACCTTGGGCTGTTTTTATTCTTCTATATTAATAATGAGTAATAGGCAGCTCTGGCATTACAGAGGGCATTCCTATATATTTTAAGACTATCTTGCCAGACTAAGCAAGATTATTCCAGTTTGGTGGAATCCTTTCTTTTTTTTTTCAATGTTTGCTTTAATTTGTGGGTTTGGGACTTATACCATGGAGCTAACTTCTTTTGTTTTATTACCTTCTCTTTTAGAGGGGCGATGGAGTTGAGTGTCATTTGCAGTCACCCTGCAGCACTATCAACAAGATGATCGGTTTGGGAGGGACTAAAGTTAGCACAGGAGTCCGCTGTTGTATTGAGACATGGCATTGAATTAAATGCTGATGGAATTGCTTCCTTAAATTTAGCTACAGCACCATCAGATAGACATCTAGTGAAGACATTTTTGTCTAATGGCGTGTAGTCCAGTAATAGGAATTCAAAAGTTATTAAATAATGGTCTGATAAAAGAGGATTCTGTGGAAAGAATATTAAATGTTCAATTTTGATGCCATATGTCAGAACAAGGTCAAGGGGAGGTTAAGCCAGTGAGTGGCTTTATTTACGCTCTGAGAGAGCCAATTGAGTCTAATAATGAGATAGTCGCAGTGCTAAGGCTATCATTATCGTCATCCACATGAATATTAAAATTGCCTACTATAATTACTTTATCTGTACTGAGGACTAAGTTTGATAAAAACTCAGAGAATTCAGATAAACATTCAGAGTATGGGCCAGGAGGATGGTACACTATAACAAATAGAATTAGCTGTAGTTTTCCAGGTTGGGTGTGAAAGACTACGAACAAGGCTTGAGTTATAATTAAGTTAAGGTCTAGGGTTGATTATTAGGCTTGAGTTGAAAATGGCTTCAACTCCACCTCCTTGGCTGGTGTCTTGAGGAATGTGAGTATTAATATGACTGGGGGGAGTGGATTCATTTAGGCTGACATATTCTTCATGACACAGCCAGGTTTCAGTAAGACAAAATAAATCAATATGATAATCTGATATTAGATTGTTTACTAATACTAACTTTAGATGACAAAGATCTAATGTTTAAGAGTCCACATTTAATGCTCCTATTTTGTTGTGCTATTGCAGTGGTGGTGTTAATTTTTTATGAGACTTTTATGTATAACTCCTCCTCTGTTTACTTTTGATTTAAGTGATTTAAGCGGTCGTGGGAAAGACACAGTTTTTATGTGTTTTTGGGTGGGTAATTGCTCTAATGGAAGGGCAAAGATGCGTGTAGGCCTGCAGCTCTGCCTCCTGGTCTCAACTCTGGGTTGTCATGCTTTTGGTCTACTAATAAACTCAGCCATATTTCTAGATATGAGAGCAGCTCCATCCAAAGTAAGATGCATACCGTCTCTTCTAATTAGACCAGGCCTTCCCATGAAAGTCTGCCAATTACAGCTCACATAATAATCCACAAAGCCCAAATAATAATCGAAAATAATTCATTTGCTGGACACCACCTCAACAGCCAGCAGTTGAATGATGGTTTGCAGCTATACATGACATCACTGGTCAGATTAAGCAGGGGTCCAGAGAAAACTATGGAGTCCACATTGTCCCTGCATATGTACACACCAACTCAACATTAATTTCAGTAACCTCTGATTGGCGCAATCAGGAGTTGTTATGAATGAATACATGAATGTATGTATAAAATTTCATGGCAATGAATCCAAAGGCTGTTGAGACAATTCACTCACAACCACAAATGTCAACCTCATGGTGTCACTGGATGAAATGTCTTCAGAAAAGCGTCATCCTCTGGGGACCATGAATGTCTATACCAAATTTTGCACTAATTGTGGCACCTGGTGTCACATCCTGCCTGGACTTTCTGTTGTGTTTGGACTCTGTGTTTTTGTTCTTTTGGGTTCCTGTGTTCTCTCTGTGTGTCTGTTAATTCCATTTCTTCTTTATGGTTATTGAGCTTGTTAAGTTTTCTGTCAGGATGGCTCTGTGTATCTTGGTTGCTATTCTCCTCCGTTCCAGACCTCAGCCTTTCTCCCTGTTATGTTAAGACTGGACTGTGTTGGAGAAGGCTGAATTGAGTCGTATCTCTGAAGGACTGTCTTGTGTTATTAGTTAGCTTGCAGTGGTGTGTACTTAAGTTTATGTAATTCTGGGACAGTTTGATTTATGCTGGGTTGTGATTTAAGAGTATTTTGTTTTCTGTTACTCTGTGTTTCCCTTGTGTGTTCCTTCACTCCTCCTGTGTTCATGTGCTCCTCCTCACACCTGCTCTGAATTACCCTCGTTAGCCCTGCCCTGCTCTGTGTTTTCCTCACACCTGCCCTGTATCAGTCTTGTCAGCCCTACCCTGTTCCCTGTGTTTCCCTCAACGTATCAGCTCCCAGCCTGCCCTTATGTCCAGTCACCTGTTCCCCATTTGCTCATTAGTTCAGTTTGTATTTTACCCCTGGTTTTCTGTTCAGTCTCTGGATTCTCTGTTTAGTTCTGGTTTGTTCCATCCTGTTTGTTCTATTCAGTTTGACCTGCTCCTGCCAGCCTTGTCCTGTTTGCACAAGCATTTAATAAGGAGCCTGAAGTCTCTGCAATTGGGTCCATTCCTGCTACTTTACATAATACCTGGCAGATGTGAGATATTTAACAGGACAAGTGAAAACTTTGACCTGCTGGTGGCACTAAAGTCAGTCACCAGCATCCCCAGGATTCATCCCCTGGGGATCATGAATATTTGTAACAAATTTATTTGCAATCCATCGGATAGTAGTTGAGATATTTTACTCTGGACAAAAGTGGTGAACCAATCGCCATTGCCATTCATAGAGCCATGTCACTAACATGGCTAAAAAAGATCATTTGTAGTTTTAGGGAGAGTAGTGCTGTTACTATTTCTAGACAATATGTCAAAATCTGGACAAATAAACCAAACCTATCTGCATGGCTCAGTACCACGTGAGTTAAGTGAGAAATGTTTCTTTGTAATTTGCTTGAACCAATCTTTCAACATTCTCACCATGGTCACAAGAATGGACAGTCTCCACTGCAAAATAATTCATTTCATCAAATTAATGAGACATGGCCTTATTGTCCTGGAATTCATTTCTAAAGGGACATGCTCTGAGGTTATCTGAAATTCACTCATTTGAAAAATTTAATGACTCCTTACATCTGGGACAGTGACATGATTTATAGTGCTTATTTTCCCACCACAATGTGCCCACTGCATCAGAATAGAAATCACATTTCATCCAGGTCTGTCCAGAGCTCTGTTTGCCCCACCACTATTCATTTGCGTTCCTCATTAGTAATCCAATTATGCACACTGGCTCCTGCCACAGACGTAGCTGATCATTTTTTAATCATATTAAGCCTTTCAACTCTTTCAATTGTTTGTTTCAAATCGGCCAGAAACATGGTCACGGGAAGGACAGAGGAATGACACTTTGCCTAATAACCAATGAAGGGAAAATCAACCATGAGATGGTGCTGCCTGAGCTTATAGCCTCCTCCAGTCAACTGCTGCCAGCGTTTCTCCTCAATCACAGCCTGTTCCTGCAGGTTATACATGAGATGGCCAGTAATTGACACACTATTGTAGTGTATAGGGTCGATCTTTAAATACTCAGCTGATTTAGAGCCTCTCTTGAAGGTCTAGAATCAGGCCTGGCAGGAGAGGAGGCTCTGCACTCAATTTGGGATCTGACTTTACATTCAGTAGGAGTGGAAGTCAATATTCTCAGACCTCCCTTGGGCTTTGAAAAGGGGAAATGGTGAGAAATGTTGACAAATAGATAATCAGTTAAAGGCTAGATGAAGCGAGCCTCACATGCCTCTCTGCCAGCTGAGATAAAAATCTGCAAAGTATAACTGCCGTGACAGATAAGAGGGAATCTCATCTCATCCCCGTCTTCTTTCTCACAAACCTGCCACTGGCATCCATTTTTCTCTCCCTCCCTCTCTGTCTCCATCGCTCTCTTTTTCTTTGGTTCTCCCTCCGAGGGAGTAGCTCTCCACCCAAAAAGTATGTGATTTGTGAATTGTGTGGAACAAAGAAAATTCTTAAAAGAAAAACATAATCTCAATATGAAAACAGTCATTTTGGGTCATTAGAGTTTTCAAATGATTTAAGAGATTGTCCTGTTGAAGAGTCCTTGAGCAAGACACTTGACCCTTACAGGCATCAAAGGGGTTACTCTGTACTTAACCCTGACCTTTTTACCGGATTGATGGTATTAAATTCTTTCATGTAGCATTTGGAGAGCACAATATATTAATTTGAGGCTACATATCACTATTTCATAATACAAAATACTAAATGTGAGCAAATGATCAAATCAAATTACACAATTATATCATGGACACAGGATCTTGGAGGTAAGAAATGTAAGCATAAACAAGAGCTTTCTGATTGAAATAGACCACAAATTGCACCTCACACAGCTTTTTTCTCTCACCTTGGCTTGTTTTTGCAAGAAAAGGACTTTTGACACTAACAATAAATGAAGCAAATCCTTCCTATCCAAACTAAAATATAGTTATCTTGACCCACTGTTAGACACAACAAGCTCAAGATTTACCCTAAAACTGTGAAAAATCTATTGCTAGTTGTACCAACAAATATGAATATGACATTCAAAACTGCAAGGGCATGTTATTAACAATCAATAATAAATAGTTTGGGTAAAAACCTGACATTAATATAAAAAATAACACTGACAACCCATTGGCGCTATATTGACTGGTAATATTGATCACTTTTGACACAGTAATTTTTTTTTAGTGTAATTAAGTGTATATTAATGTACACTATGAGTACCTGTATGCAAGTACCCCCCCCCCCCCCCCCCCCAACAGATCACGTATCATCACATGACCAGAGTACCATACTAATTTCCACAGTGAACCTGATGACAACTGAGCTATCTCCATGACAGCTAAACAAACTCCATTTGCTGAGGTAGGAAGGAGTTAAGATTTCTTTTTTTATCAAACTAATGGCATTCAGTTGGACAGAAATCCAATGTTCTTTATCCAAACACTAGTCTGGAATGTCCAAGATGCCACTGAAGTACAGAAACTCTCGGCCATATGTTTTGGTCTTATCAGTCAGTAAACAGATTCTGGGAGCATATTTCTGAGGCATTTACACACATATGTGAGAACAACAGAGCGAAGCTCATCCAAGTATTGCTGTTTTTGAAATGCCTCCCCCAAAAGACAAAATCATGGCATCTCAAGCAAGCGCCATACCATTTGCCTCATTACTGGCAGGGAGATTGATTCCTCTCCAATGAAAGTCGGACAGGCCTCGTTCCTTCCAATGTTGGGTGGAGGAGATACTGTCAGTGTTACCACTGGAAAAGTTAAGATATAAGAGATGCAAAAAACAAAAACAATCAGCATGACATAGTCATCTTTTGTGGAATTTGTGGAAGGTCTATCCCTCTATCCCTTGCTTGTGTGAGCTGTAATATAAGCTGTCCCCAAGGTAAACTGTGATATAAGCCACACATTATTGGGACTATAAGATAAAACACCATGTGATTAAACCATTCTGTTATACCCGCCTTGTTTTGTGAAACATGCATATACATTTGCTATATCTACAGTACATGTTCTCATATACTTCAGATCCATACTCTTATGTTTCTGTGTACTCTTGGATTTATTTGTTTCTCTTTCTATTCATTTAAAACTCGTGTAAGACAGTGTATCATACGCCTCCCTATGGAGCCCTGGAGGGTTGTCTTGGAAGGTACTGGAGATGGGGCACGATGGATAATCCATAGACTTTACTTTCAATTGTTTTCATTGGACCTGCTCTTTACAAACAAGGTAGTCTATGAGAAAACTGTGAACAGCTTGTTCTGTAGTTCATCCAGAGCAACAGGGACAAAAACAATTTGCTACTTAATTTTATTTAATGATTTTTTTTCAACACTGTGAGAACCACAATCAAACTCCCATTCACCACCATTGTATTGGGGTAGCAGCAGAAATCTCAGGGAAGGATTGTGCCTGTATATTCAAATATCAAGGATTTGAGATTACAGATGTATAAAACACTCTTTTACACTCTCTTGAATTCAAAAGTGCAATATATTAGGCCACTACTTTTCCTCCCATATGACTACTTTTATATTTACTGTTCTCTGCAGATCCTGGATTTTGCAGTGAGTTGTGGTTTGCACCATTTTGCAGAGGACAACACAAACTATATTAGATGGTGGCTTATGTGTTTGGGGACTGGATAGATGCTATCCTCTCTTCAAATGTATTCTCATATCAACTGGGCTATTGCTGCTGTTGTTTCCCTTTTTTGGCCAGAATGTGGAGATCTGTCTCTGGTCCCTCAGATTCGCCTTGCCTGCAGGCAGTAATAAACTACAGACATGTTTCCTCGGCTCAAACTCCACCTTTGCTGCCCCCTCTCTGTGACACAGGCCATATCATTATCCTCACAAGGAACAAAAATGCCTTTGCAATCTCGGTGTTGGAGGAATTTCTCCTCCTGCCTTCTGTCAGTCAGCTCTATCAGGCATCTGCGGTCGAGACTTGCACTGAATGCACAAAATCAAAAAGAAAATCCTCTCTTTTCATGAATTTGCTCATGTTTTTTGGTTCCCTGTAAGAAAGATGAGAAGATGGGAAACATGTGAAGATTGACTGGGAGCTGACTGACAATAAAGCTAGTTGAAAGTGTATAGTATATATTGTGAAAGAGCCCGTCGACTAATAGGAGAATACAGCCTAACCTAGTGTAGTCTTCCTCTGTTAACATGAGTTAAGTGACACAGGTAGTGAGCACAGGCTACAGTGAGGATACAAGTGTTTCTGGCTGTGGTCCCAGAAAGCTATTGATCTTAGATGTTCTGTGCTATGAGTCAGTCTGCTGCTGGATTTCTGCGGTGCTTGCATGCATGTGTTTGTCTAGCTGTGGACCAGATAAGGAAAGAGAGATTCAAGCTTGAGACGGGGTGGTGCAGGTGACAGTGTACTGTACAGTGAGCAGTCTGAACGTGGTTATCACCGCTCTGAAGGCGTTCCTATCTCTGATTCTTTCATCCTTT
The DNA here is from genome assembly GCF_914725855.1 of Thunnus albacares. Lineage (NCBI taxonomy): Eukaryota > Metazoa > Chordata > Actinopteri > Scombriformes > Scombridae > Thunnus > Thunnus albacares. The sequence continues at coordinate 3,947,287 of NC_058125.1, forward strand.
GCAACAGCCTCTGATTGCTCATCTGCAGGCATTAGGCACAAACAACACTAGATGGCGGTGTTTATATCTGGTAGGAAGCTTAACTTCTCATGCACATTAATACTGAGGGGGGAAAAAAGTTGTGCTTTGATATTCCTATGCAATAAAACACCAACATACCATTAACTGATAAATGCACTTGTTTAAAATACTGGTTACTTTTAGTGTTTAAGCAGAACAGTTTGTTCATGTATTGATTTTTGAATTAGTCTGTATTGGTATAAGCTTGCCCGCGTTTTTCAGTCTGTACTCATTTTAATGTACTATTTGAAAACAATTCTCAGTTCCCTTAATTTAACCCCTGATCTTACAATTCTCGATGATGCCCTGAACAACATAAACAGCAACTCTTTTGTGAGGGTGTGACAGAGCGTCTTCTGCTGCCATTAGACCGACGGAGGAATGCAGACAGAGCTCGTCGTGCCAAGTTAAGCGAACCATCGATATGCTATTGCCTGGCAACAATGATTCGCCCGGTATAATGTGAAAATTGGATTGCAGGACTCGTGATGAGAGTCTCTCTGTTCCTGCTATCACCAAGGTGTTACTGAGCATGTTTATGCTCTCAGCATCGCCATGCTTGTTGGAACTATCAGAATAAATATAGCCATACACACTCTGCTGAGTATCAATGCGCTTATTTATCCCCAAGAGGAGGAGTAGGTAGGGTGTGTGTGTTTGGAGCATGTGTGCATGTCTATTTTCTTATGGGGGAAGCCGTTATAGAGAGGGTTAAAGAGGCATGTGTGGGTTTGATTATTGGCCAGAGTGAGACAGAGTCCTGCTCTTACCCGATAAGCACCGCAACAGAACAAAATGCAATGCATAGCCCTCTATTGACAGCCACTGGACCCCTTGTTTGTCAGTAGAAGGCATTGGACCAGTCTTGGATCACTTTCCATGTATCGATCAAAGCAAATGGAGCGACTTGAGTGGAACACAGTGGCCATACTTAATGTGATTCTGATATGTGTGTGTATGTATGTGTGTGTGTATGACAGGCAGGTTGACGTGTTGCCTGGGGAGACCTCACTACACCAGACCTTTGTCCCTGTGTGAGACAGGGGCTCTCGCCTCGTAGACGTGTCCTTGATACTGCTGTCACATCCGCAGCACAAACATGCACACATACGCAAACTTTGAGAGATTGTACAATAAAGTCATCAATAAAAAAACACAGATATCTGTCATTCTGCCCACCTCAGAATGTTATCCTGGGCTTGGAAATTGACAGAGCAAATTGTGACAAAAAGGTAGATTTATGGTCTTATTTTTGTAGTTTTAGCCATCAGTGCTATCAGTTATAAGAACATTGTACACAGAGACTGGGCAATGATGCTACATGGACATGAAATGCAATGTTTGTAAGAAAAGTGAACCACTTTGTATTTGTTTTAGGTGTGTCAATTAATTTAGGTGATTAGGTGAGTAAAATGTCACCTTAGGGTTAGGGTTATCCAAGATTTTTATCATGTGTGCTTATTGTGGGTGCATCTGTGGGCTTGCATACTGAGAAATATTGTATGTACTAAAACAAACACACTGTCACCAAATCTTATTAACACTTTCACACAACTGTCCTGGATATAGCCTAGTTAAACTTTAAATGGGCATTGAAACAATAATATAACTGGATCAACTATTCATCTGCAATTACTTCTTGTGCTAAAATGGTGAACAAAGTGCAAAAAGTGCAATATCTGTACACCCAAAGTATGCTGATGTCTCAACGAATTGTTTCATCAGATATACAGACATCTATCTGCAGAAAGGCCAATTACAAGGCAGCATTCAACAGGTGCAGCATCGAGGGAAGAACACCATCCTAATATTACAACCAAATGTCCAAGAACAATGCTCTGGTGCTGCAAACTACTGGTATAACATGCTAACATGTCTGCATGAGATGGATTTTCCTTCCCTGCCAGTGCTGGCAGTAATGACTTCACCTCAGTACAATAAAGATGGTTGTACGCTCACATATAACCACTCATGATCAAATAATTGTGTATGGCTAGCATTGTGTTTTTCCACCAACATAGTGTACAATTAAAATTTATTATTGTTCTCTAAAAGTTGTTAACACATAATCTTACAAAGATGAGAGAATAATATCAGTTTTTAAAATCAAGCTTGGTTAGTGGTGAGAAATCATGGGAAAACCTTCAACTCTATTACCATTAGAAATAATGGCTACAATGCTACAAAAATAAGACCCTGGTTGTAATAACCTGTTATCTTCTAGCATGTCAGAGATAGGGACAGAGCAGGAAACACACCCACACACATGCCTTCCAACACACAGAGGCACATGAGACTGCCCCCCCCCCCCAGGGAGGTGGTTATTATGAAGACAGTGATGTGACCACGCATTTCACCTCTGCTTTGTGTTATAGGCAGACCGACATGGGCATGGCATCTCATTCTACCATGTCTGACCTCACGTCAGCTCCGCCAAGGTGGGTGTCACCTCATTCAGAAACGAGGCGTCGCTCTTGCCGGTGGATCGCTGCCCCCTCTGCTCGGCGACAGGGCCCACGAGCTTACCAGAGGCAGAGGTATGTGAGTGATAAATCTAAAGAGGCAGTGTAGAGAGGAGAGGAGAGGGAGGGGGGGAAACAGAAGGGTAGTCGAAGGAAGAAAGCAAAGGGGAAGGAGTGGGAGGATAGGGAAGGTGAGAGACAGATGGGGGAGATTGCGGGGTGGAAGTAGGGGAAGAAGGGGCAGAAGTGATGCAGAGGAATGACGGGTACAGGGGTGAAGGAGCGCATCAACCCTCTCTGTTTCATCTCAGCACGATTGCAGCCTTGCTCAACCTCAGACAGCAGAAAATAGAGCGAGCCATTTATCTGTGTACAGAACTGCAGAGACCAGATGAGCAAACCTGTAAACCCTGATCTGAGGTCAGTTTTCTCTTTGAATGGCTGAGTTCAGAGGTGGGAGATTGGAAAAGCTGGTCCTTAATCCACAGTCTGACAATGGTGCCGCTGCTTCAACAAACAATCGGGACAATTTGTTGAGTCATCAGGGTTTCCGAATAATTACCCAGCAAATGCCAAAATCGATGGCTTTTCATGGAGATCAGGCTGTAGGGGAACATTTTAAATTTCAATATCAAGATCAGCATTTGTTTAATATCATCTTACATACACAAAACGAATGGTTGATATACTTCCTGTTTCCTTTAATGGATGAAAAATTACTGAACAAAAATGCTGAATTATTATCAGTAATTTTGGGATAAACAAGAGGAAATCATCCCATCAGCATTAGCTGAGATGTGGTGGTTCTCCCACAACTACTGGATGTAAATGTTAATACACTAGAAGTGACAAACTGAAACTGATAAATATTTTATGAGCATACAAGGTGTCAAGTTGGCTTTTAGCTCTTCAGCTCTTTAAAGGCAGAGTATTTCAGCATTTAAAAGGAAGATGTTTTCACTCTCATGTGAGAAAGTTGCATCTTTTTTCTTCTTTTACCTCTCAAATCTTTTGCTACAGGCTAATTGTTAATCTGCTGTGTGCAGTTTCATAATGGCACATTCATGTCATGTGAGAGTCATTGTAACTACCAGTTCTGTAAATGCTGTTCATGTTACAATCCAAGTTGTAATTATGACTGGGAAACTTTTTTTTTTCTTCCCCTGAAAGCTTAACGCTCAACAGAGCCTGAAAAAAACAAAACACATAATATGAAGGTTTCATGTTAGCTACAGTATTAATGGTTGTTCAATTAATTAAATACTAATTTAATAGTGGTAGGCCATGCACAGTATTTTAAGTCCTCACATGACCGACCAATGATACAACTGTCACTCATTGTTAGATAAACATTCATTGTTCATTAGTGTTCAAATTACACTCATTAGTACAGTTGTTTTGTTAGCTTGGCTCTTGATATACCTGTAGTTAACAGTTGTGGTTCTATTTTTGTCTATGTTTATGGTGCTAGTACAGGTAAATTTTGGGATGAAAACAAGAACAGCTGAAAATAAGACAATTAGAAGGACTTGACTGTCCAGTAATGATTGAAAAGCAGAAGTGTAAGAATGGCAACCGTCCTGATATGTCCGATGACATGAACGCTTGCAAGTTTGAAACATTAGAATCTCTCCCAGAGCTACATTTCATCCCACATGATGTGAATGCGGCATGATGCAACATTTGATGTATTCTCATTGAAGTCTTCTGAATTTAAATGTGTGCAAAAACTGCAAGACTGTCATTTTTGTTCTAATGTTTAAAACTCAGAAGCCAAAGCCTGACTTTATAGTACGAGTGGATGGTTGATTGTACAAAGTGTCCAACTTTTGACACAGAAAACGGCAGTTTGCATCCTGTTGACAACCAACAGTCATTGTTGGTTTCTTCAAAGGTAAAATACATTTCATTACCGCCTGGATTTCATTTTTTGTTGCTCAGGCTATTGATTCTATAGGTTGATGTACTATACTATACTTAAACAACACAATAGGTTGTAATGTCAGTCACCCAAAAATTACCGATAGTTACATTTGAGTGACAGATGCCATCTAGCGGCCATAGTAATTATGACCTGGAGCAGTAGTGCAGTTCAGATGATGTGTGTGTAGGTTTTAAACAAATCCCAGGTTAGTCAAACATATTTGGCTGAGAAAACAAAGGTGAACAATAAAATTATTACCCAACCTGTCCGCTGTAAACATACATCATGGTTTACAACTTTGACCTAATGTAATTGCCATGGCCGTCACAATAATTGTGACTAACCCTAACCCTAACCTGAACCCTGTGCAATGACTATTAGCAACATTACAGGTGTACTCATTTTCAGTTTTACCTCCAAATAAAGGTCTAGCTAATCCAGCTAAACTGTTTGTTTGTTAACAACCTGTCTGACTGTTTGTTTTAGTTGTTACAACTTAACCATCCTTAAACAGCCTGGCTCTCCAGTCATTTAGTTCCTCAGACTTGTTGTAAACTGGCTGCAGTGGTTTTGAATCATTCACAATTTGAACACAACCTATATTTACAAACCTTCAAGAGAATGACATAAAATATATAATTATGCAGGTGCAACACAACCAACTGTTAATAAGGTAATTTATTGGATAAAGTGTTTTTCACTCCGACAATTTTTGTCTGAGCTTTAAATTGGAGCAACTCACAGTAGGTGTAATAACAGGGTATTAAAGTTACAAAAATCTTATTTTCTGTCTACAAGTTAAACTATGAATAGAATCATAACTTTGCATCTTGAGGCAGAAATATAACAAAGACACATGAGGAAAAAAACACAGATGCAATTTTGAAATATTACAGCTGGAGATGGAGTAAGAATATGAGCTCCTTACATTCAAGTTCTCCTAAATCTCTTTGTCTCCCACTCTGTCATCCTCTCCACACACACTTATTGTTTCCCATCCTTTCATAAATAGCAACAAAGACAACAAATTGGGACTGTGTCAACTATGTTCATGAGAAGTTAGGGAGAGAGCGAGAGCATCAGAGAGGGAGGGAAACAAACCAATTACAGACATTGATTTACTTCCAGGCTGCCTTATAGGCGGCTTAGCTTGCCGGTCAGGTTCCAGGTAATTCAGGGGATTGCATCCATCGCCATGTACTTCAGTTATCGCTGCAATCCCATCTCAGCCTCCATGAAAGAATGCAGTGAGACAGGAATATTAATAAGCAGCCGTGGCGCTCAAAGTCTGGGCTCGTAGGATCTAACATGATCCACAGTGACACCTCTTCCCTCTTTCGCCACTCTGAGGGGCCACCATTTCATGTTTCATATTCTCCTGGTGTGTGCGGCGAGTTGAATACAAAGATACCTCGTAGCATGTTCCTTTTATATCCCAGGTCTCAGATGTTTCTGGATGAAAAGCTTTCAAACATGCCACAGCACACACTTCCTCTCAATACACTTTTGATGAATGTGGCACACATTCAAATCATTCATGTGAAGGACTTTTTCTTGGTGGGCGTCTCTAATTGTCAAGACCTCATTCCCCTCTCTGTTTGACGGTTGAACGCTTCCGTTAGGAAAAGCACTATTATACAGCTCTCGTCTTTGGTTTCACACTGAGGCTGAAGGACAAGATCTGAAGGACAAAAGACAAAAGAGAGGCTTGGGTGTTCATTATGACCCCCTCCAACCCAACTCAAACACATTCAAAATGCACTGTCTCTTTCCTGTTTTAGCTGTCCACTTTTTCACATTCGGTCTTAATCTTTCACGCTCGTCCTCTCACCTTTTGAATTTCTCCCCACTTTTTTCTGTCCACCGCCCCCTCCTCTGACTCTTCAATCACAAGCATTTGGCTGCAGGTGGGATCAAGCCACTGCGAGATGTATGAGTGTGGAGAAAAATGGATGGCTAATTCAATCAAGTCTATTATTCCTGAGGCAGTGCCGTGTTATCAGCAGCACTGCAAAGGCGTTTTGATGCATTGCCTTCATGCTCAGCCTCGCCCCCTCCCCACTCCCACAGAAATCAAAGTTGTTGTGGTCCAGGAGGGGAGGAGACGAGCTTCACAGTCATCAGAGACCAGAAAGGGCTTGTTTCAGCGCCGTTTGCCTTCACCACAAGGAAGCTGCTGTCACAGCAGTGAGAAGTCGAGTGTCAAGTGTCAACATCATGGAATGAATCATATCAGTCTGTTTTTAGTTAGAAAGATCAGTTCAGTAAGCAGCATTAAACTGATGCAAAACATATATAACTCTTTTAATACCACAAATAAACACATGAATTTTGTCTCATGATAATCATTTACTGAGCCTTTTACATATTATCTTGAATGCTGATTTCAATCTTAAAATTAATATCTATACTTTACTCTGCACTAATCAAAAATGTTAAATGAACAATGGATCAAATGACTGTGTACTGTGCAAGGTGTCAATTGTATTGACAAACCCAAGGAGAATTATCATCTGATTCTGCAGCTCCCATCTGCTCAATGAAGCATTTTAGTGTCTTTCAGTTGTTTTGGTTTTAAGGCTTGCAACGGTTTTCATCAACCATGTTTCCAGATGCAAGAGGCAGCTGTTGATGAAAAAGCGCCGATAAACCCACCATACACTACCTGTCCAGCACCAAACAGCAGTCCAAGTTAGCTACTAGCTGGTGAACATATGGAGCATTTAGCAGCTAAAGAGCCAGATATTTTACTCTTAAGTGGGTGGAGACCAACACAGAGCTAAAAGAAGCGTGAATATTGAACTTACATTTGCTGGCTCCAAATGACTACTTATTTTGCTCTGTATCTGCTGCATGTGTGAATAGACACATATGCAATATAAAGGTATATCAACGGTGTGTTTACGGCTTGCTGTGTTGCCCCCATTGGCCAACTCACTCCCCTCCAAAAAAAAATTAACACAGTTTTAAAAGTATCACAATTTACATCCCCACACTTTACAGTATCACATTAATTTTCTGTATCTTCTTGTTAAAACACCGCACACATTACCATATGATGCTTTTTACTGAGTTAAACACTGTACATTTGAAAACAAGACTGCATGTTTTTTATGGCAGCACCATCCCATCACACAAAAAAATTCATGCATCATGCTTTGCGTGTTCCCAAAATTCAAGTAGACATACACTATTTGGCAACTTTTGAAACTTTGTGATCTCATCCAGAAATAACTACTTTTCTCCATCGTTCAGGTGCAAAGCTGCCAACAATATTGCCACAATATTCTTCTTCTTTTTTCTTAAAAAAGGAATCTGTTCCTGCTGTGCTGGCTCATTCACTGTGTGAAAATATTCAGTGGTACAAAATGTGTGGCTCAATAATCAGTATGCAGTCACACATAAAGGAACAGGTTGGTCACCTGCTGTATGTCAAGGTTGGATTTGTCAAAGAAAGCTATGTGTGAGCTTATAATTTGATGTAGCCATTCTTTGATTGTAAGAACAGGTTTTGAGAACAGACTACAATTTGGAGCCTGCACCGCTGTTTAACTGGAACACTGATTTGGTGTTTGTGGGCCTATTCTTCAATGATGCATCTGGAATAAGTTAGACAAACTGTAGAATTCTGCAAATTTGAGGATGGATGAATCCACTGCAGGGCTGATGTTAACTTTTTCCTAAAACTGGTGTTGGAGAGCTGAGTGTTGAGAGATACAAATCCTTTATGAAGTCTGTAACACCTCCCCAGCATGTTGACAAGCTCATTAAATCTCAGTACAGGTCAGCTTTTTCTTACCAACAGTTATACCCTGCACTGTATGCATAGTTATTGTCTTGATAACTTATTTAGAGGTTTTACTTGCAGTAAAGTTTGACTCAGAAACAGTCTTTAAAAACCCTCATTCACTCACAATGTATCTACTTGGAAAACTATGACCTTGAAGTTACTGTTTTCCCTTTGGCCAATCCTTGCGCTTGATAGCACAGCAACACAACTCCTATGTTTGTGCATTAAATATGGACTTGGAGCCAGGAGGCAATTAGCCTTACTTAACATAAAGACTGGAATCATAAGGAAACAGCTAGCCCAGCTCTGTCCATAGTGAAAAAATGCACCTACCATCACCTCTAAAACTCACCAATTAACACACTGTATCTCTGTTTAAACCATACAAAACCAGAAAAACGATTCAAAGTACTGGGTGGATGGATAAAAGATTGTTTTTTGAGACATGTTAATATGTCATCTTCAGAGAAGTTAAGTGTAATATTTCGCTTTGGACAGAGCCAAGCTAGCTGTTTGGTACCTCCAGTTTTTATGCTAAGCTAGGCCAACCCTGACTTCAGCTCAGTACTTAAGGCACAGGCATAAGAGTGATATTGATCTTCTCATCTAACCCTTGAAAAGAAAAACGCATACATGTATTTCCTACTATTCATTTAAATAAAATTATTTAAAAAAACAAATTTTATTGTAATCCATTCCCTGTGCGTGGTGGAACAGAACATTTCACCGGCAACAGCAAATGAAAAAGACAAGCTTGGATAACAGTATGTAAATGACAGCAGTATCAAGACAGTTGGGAATAAATTAACATGAGTGAGCAATGTGAGAGAAGAGACAATATAAGTGGGAGTAAATAGATTTGGACAGGGTGAGAACCGAGACCAAAGACAGATATAGACTGAGACAGAAAAAAAAACAGGCAGTGAGTGAAATATAGGCTGATGGCTGAATAAGGACAGATAGAAAATCAAAAGAACAAAAAGGCTGGGATGGAATGAGCGTAGGGGTGGTGACGTGCAAGTTCATAAAGGACATGAAAAAGGAGAATGATGAAAGAGTGAGTGAGACAGAGACAGAAAAGAGACAGAGGAAGGGAGGGAGAGAGAGAACGGTAAATAGAATCTCTCTGTTTAAGACAGGCTATGCGGGAAATCATTTACCCTCATGTCCAAGCTGTGTTTCATTTAGGCCATTAATCACAGTTATAATGGAGAGCTGAGCCCTGTGCTCCTACACACTCCCTCTCTCTCAACATCACACACACACACTAACATGCTGTATGGTGAGTACTAAGCAGCAACCCTAATGGCCTCATGGGAGAGAACTAAACATTATTGAAAGCAAAGCTAATTTTACAAAACTAACTGGTTGCCAAAAAGCATCCTTGTCCCCCCTGTGTGTGTGTGAATCAGGGCATGAGATAGAGGGAATTGTACAGATGGATTTTTGTCTGGTTTTGGTGTAAAAATAACCGCTGCAGGGCTACTTCATTTTATTCAGAGAGTGTATCTGAAACACAGCTGTTGATTTCATGATTGGATTTGAAAGTTGACGCCTTTCAAGAATTTTGTTACATTGTTATATCAAGAAAATATTCCTGCTAGGATTTCTGTGTCTCAGTTATATTTATAGTGAAAATGAAATTACACTTCTCCTCACTTTTTGTCAAAGGATTGTTGTGCATATTTTTCCATTTTTTCAAAGAGGATGAAACTGTTGATTGGGCATAATTGTGGAAAATGCAACTTAAGCTTCAAGCCTCTGGGTAGGCATTTTCTATGACAGTTGAGTGAGCTGACAGCCAATGTTGTTGTTCAGGTGGTAAAAATTACATTCATCTTTCCCGTAGACAACATTACATGACTCACAGTTGGAGCATTTTTTCAGCTAAGTTCAGCATGACACTCTTCTGGTTAAATCGTCACCACAAAAGACGAACAACTGTGTCAGAAAATATTTGGTTATTTGATAAAAGTTATAACTCCCAAGGTGCATTTTGGCAAGAAATCACAAGCTTAAAATTATGTTATGTGCATGGCAAACGCTGGGCAGAAGCTACAGACTACGATGTTCAGAAAACTGCAGTTTAAACCATTTTGTTTTTCTATTTTGGGTCAATTTTGAATTCTGACCTGATTTGCACCTCTGACTGGCTGACTGACTCATGGGTACAACATCTCTAACACCTCTGCTGTGAGTCTCTCTCAAGATGAAATATCTGTAATGATTAAGTATCTTAGCTTTTCCCCAACTAACAATATTGACCCATTTACAGTAAAAGTTGATGCATTCAATTTTTTTAGACAGCTGTATTTCAAGCACTTTTTCTCTATGAGGTCAAGTGTCCTAATTAGCTATGGAGTAGCAACTCCTTTTAAAAAGAAATTTTCGTTCTTACCTTCATCTAATCTGAATCCCTCTATACTCACCGACAGCAAATTAGTGGAAAAAGATTCAGCTGAAATATACAAGATTTCACATGCTGTTAAAGGAATTCCAATTAATCTGAATTGAAAGCTGGAATCTTGGAAAGAGATCATCATTCTGTCAGCTGATAAAGGCAGGTCAGTTGTGGTTATTGGTTTTGCGCAATATGATTCTGGCATGAGAAGTCAATTATCTAAGGCAGAGTGCTATACACCTCTAAAGTCAAACCCTACTGACAACTTTAAGAAATCATGCATACCTCATAAAATAGGCCTTGATGCTCTCACCCATTAACTCAACAAACGTCCAGATGGGATTTTGTCTCCCAATGAATTCCTACTTACACTGTCAGAAATGATTCTCACCATGAACTTCTTTAAGTGTTAAGATTCCTATTACCTGCAATCCTGTGGCACAGCTATGGGCGGTGCTTTTGCCCCATCCTATGCCTGTCTTGGGTCTATGGGAAGAGAAATTCATTCATAACCCACTCCAGAGCACATTTTTGTATTACCAAGATTGCTTTGTGGAAAAGATACATTGATGATATCGTGGTCATATAGAAAGGTGATAGATCAGAGCTGTCTATCTATCTCTAGCTTACTATCTTAACGTCAATGATTTCTTCACCTAAATCATCAACCTGTCTCTTAGACCCCATCCCAACTAGGCTGCTTAAGGTGTCTTACCCTTAGTTAGCACCTCTTTACTAGATATGATAAATCTTTCTTTAGTAACAGGTTATGAACCACAGTCCTTTAAAGCATCTGTAATTAAACCTCTTCTTAAAAAGCCTACTCTTGATTCAGGCATTTTAGCCAACTACAGACCTATATCTAACCTTCCCTTTCTCTCTAAGATGCTTGAGAAAGCAGTCACCAATCAGTTGTGTGACTTTCTACATAACAATAGTTTATTTGAGGATTTTCAGTCAGGTTTTAGAGTGCACCATAGCACAGAGACAGCACTGGAGAAAGTTACAAATGACCTCCTAATTGCATCAGACAAAGGACTTCTCTCTGTACTTGTGTTGTTAGATCTCAGTCCTGCATTTGACACCATTCACCAACACATCCCATTACAGAGACTGGAACATTTAATTGGCGTTAAAGGAATTGCATTAAGCTGGTTTAAGTCCTATTTATCAGATTGGTTTCAGTTTCCTCTATGCACGTAAAAGTTAGACACGGTGTTGCACAAGGTTCTGTGCTTGGACCAATACTATTCACTTTATATATGCTTCCTTCAGGTAATATTATGAGGAAACATTTCATAAACTTTCATTGTTATGCAGATGATACCCAATTATATTTATCAATGAAGCCAGATGAAACCAATCAGATAAGGCAGAGCCTTCAGCTATCAGGTTCCTCTCCTGTGGAACCATCTTCCAGTTTTATCCAGGAGGCAGACACCCTCTCTATATCTATGAGTAGGCTTAAAACTTTTCTTTTTGATATTATTACTATTATTATTATTACTACTGTTTATATTATTATTGTTGTTGCTGTGCTTCTGTATATATCTCTCTCCCTCCTACTCCCTCTTTATGTCTCAACCCAACCAGTCAAGGCAGATGGCCTCCCACCTAGAGACTGGTTCTGCTTGAGGTTTCTTCCTGTTAAAGGGGAGTTTTTTTCCTTGCTGCTGTCACCAAATACTTGCTCATGGGGGAATGTTGGGTCTGTAAATTAAAGAGGATGATCTAGACGTGGTCTATGTGGAAAGTGCGCTGAGATAACTTCTGTTGTGATTTGGCACGATATAAATAAAATTGACTTGACTTGACACTTTACAAGGGAAACAACAGTACTGTTAAGACTACAATTTATTGGAAACGCTTAAGCAGAAACATACTTCTAAAGGCTGAGAGCAACCACCCAAAGTAACTGCAGTACTGTTACAGATTTCCAGTCTAAAGCTGTTGAAATGAAAGAGCGTTTCCAACATAGGGGTTACCCTATATCATATATCTCTTTGGCCTATCAGAGGGCCCTACATACAGAGAAAGCTACCACTATTTCCCCACGGATTACTTTCTCTACTGAGTACTCTCCTCTGGCAGGCAGGGTCAAAAATATTATTCTTAAAGATTGGAATGTCCTCAAGAGTGACCCATCTCTAAATAATATCAGCTCTGTGCCTGCCCTGATCACATTTAAACGTTGCCGCAATCTGAGAGACAGACTGGTTCATTCTGACACTAAAAAAGCACCTAACCCTGTCTCCTGGCTGCCTATTCAACCTACAGCCTTTTTTGGCTGTGGCCAATGTGCACAATGTTCATTGGACACCAAGTACTTTACACTTCCATATACTGGTAAAAAATACTTCATTAACTGCAGCAGCACACATGTTGTCTATATGCTAAAATGTCCCTGTGGCCTGGTTTATGTCGGACAAACAAGAAGAGCTTTAGAGACTTGCACATTTGAACATAAGATTGCAATATGTACACAAAACATGGACTATGCTATTGCTTGACATTATGCACAGGCTAACCATGGCTCTGCAGCATCATTAAAGTTCTGGGGAATAGAAAAAATTCACCCTCCCCTAGTGGTGGTGACATCATCAACTCACTGCTCTGCAGAGAGGCACATTGGATTTACATTCTGAACACAGTGGAGCCTTTTGGCATAAATGAGGAACTGACTTTCTCATGTTTCCTCTAAGTTGTCATACTTGATGGATATTTGTATCGGTACTTTTTGTACTTATCTTTGTAACTTTTAAAGAGATTTGTGTTATTTTGTTCTCTTGTTGGTGATGTAGTGTTAGCCCTTTGGCATAAATGAAGAACTGAATATGTCATGTATCCTCTATTTTGTCACATTTTATGGATGTTTGTATTTGTACTTTTTGTGTTTTCATTCATTCTGCCCACACAGCTATTGCACCAATCAAACTATAGTACTGACATTGTTAGTCAGTGCCAAAAAATCATACCCACTGGGGAACACCAATATAAGAGGAGCTATCTCCCTGTATTGAAACATAAATAATATTTCAATTTCTTCTTTTTGGTAATTACTATTTTGAACAAATAAGTACATATGTCAAAAAAACCCACCTGAGATTACTGTATATACTGAATACTAAGCAAAAATAAATGTCAGTTCGACTTAAATGGATGAGGTTGATTAATCATCTCCTTCAAAAGAGAAAAGTTTGGGTCAGGCCATTGTTTTTCTCATAAATATGAAGGATTTCTTGGGCTGTGGGGCAAAATAAAAGTGCTGCCCTTAAGAAATGCCTGGAGTCTGTCCTCGTCTGATGATGTCACCTCCTTCTCACCAGAACTCCTTCATCAGCAAGGTCAGGAGGCTCTCAGCGTGGGGCTCCACTGTGGCAGCGCTAATGTAGTCAGCTGGAGATAATAGGGAGTTTTTGGGAAGTGGACCTTCAGCGTGACCCTGGAGAGGAGGTAGAAAAGCTGACTAAATTATTCATCAGCCGTCACTGATCCTAATCAAAAAAATAAATAAATATGCGATGAGTCCCATGCAAATGAAGACGAGTGTTTTTGCCTGTTAAGGCCCTGGATTCTGCGAAGGCCTAGAGTGAAATGCATAAACAAATCAAAGAATGCATGCACGCCCACCACCTTAGGAGCTCCTTTAAACAGGTATCAAAGCAGAAAATCTGTCATTTTCACTCTTTCATCGCTCCGTTTCACCGTATGTTATCGCACATTGTGTATAAGAGCTGCAACAGACAACCTCTCTGTGATGAGACATTATCTCTGTACCAAAATGTGTGGGCGTGCTTCACATCCTCATATACAGTGCAGTCAGAGGCATCTTCAGGATGCCATTAGAGGCACATACACAATGCAGTGAACAATTGTGTGGTCAGGAGCACATGTGTATTATACAGACTGTAACATTTAGTTTGTTGGGTTTGTTCATTGAAACTGCCTCCCTCCTGTCCAGCGTAGGTTGCATTAATAATTCATCAATTTTCTGTATTTTGAGTGCCCTTTATATATTTATATCGTGTATGCCAGCATGATGCTAGGGAGTAAAAAGTTTGTGGCCCATTTTCATGCTGCAAAAAGGCCACCAAGTGCTTTTCCATCCTCAGACATTATTGTTTGACAGCCTGCTTTGAAAAGGGGTTTTGTTGTTATCCATTAGTGTATTTTGTACCCTGCAGCTTTTACAGTGAAAACCCCTCAGTACCCCCGCTGTGGTTCACATAACCTACATGCATGCACAGAAGTAGGCATACATACACCCCCATGCCCAGCCCATCCCCCCCAGTTCACAGACACACTCAGTGGGGGGAAATAGGTGGGAGGTCAGGCTCAGAAAGGATGCAAGCCAATGTTAGTTACTATGGTAGCCAGTCAGACCCTGCTTCCCTGAAAGTAGAGCTTAGAGGGTGGCATCACTGTCAGTAAATAGATTTCTTCAACGGAACACCACTTTACCAGAGCGTGTCGGCGGCTTATCAGATCCACACAACTAACACTGAATGATCAAATGTGTTGCACAAAAATCAAATGGTTTGCAGCCTACACAGTGTCAGCAGATTGCAGAGTTGTTATTTCTATCTTGGTGAGGCCACCTGGTAAGTGGTGAAATATGGGACAGGTCATCCAGTGAGCTAGCGATCGCCTGGGGGTTCGCAAGTAATGCACAGCACACACTTCATTGCTTTATCCAAACTGACAGTCTGTCTGCGAGTCTGATCATTTAAGCAGGCTTCAAGATTCATCATAACTATTTCATCTATGATCTTTTTGCTTAAAGGGTTGGTTTGATCAAATTACAAAAATACTGTTTTCTCACTTACTTCTAATGGTGTCAAACCATGCAAATAGTCTCAGTTTGATATGGCCAGATTTTGAGATAGAAACTATTTCTTCAATAGAAACTAGATCTGAAGAAAACTGTTGACAGTGTGTTCTGTTGATTATTCAGAGCAACAGAGACACTGTTCCTGAAAAAAGATACTGCTGATGATTTTGAATATATTTGTTAATGCTGTGATTACCACAAATGGAATTCCATTGACCTACATTGTATTGAGGAGATGTCTCAAAGCCAAAAGGGTGAGATAAACCATATAAACTTGATTTTACTTGCATACTAGGCTATCTGGAGTGTCTAAACGTATATCCACTAGGGCTGAATCCTCCAAGGCCAACACAGGCACCAATTCTGTGAACACCCACATGAATATCATCACAAATGGTAATGTTGTCCAATAAAGAAAAATGTCAATTGCCAATGTCAAAGCTGAGTTTTCATTGTGAGCTAAACCTTGTGTCAATTCCTATTTTTAACTTTCATGGTGTCATCCGACAATTACCCACAGGTTTTGACCACTCTGTGGTTTCATACAGTTGGACAGCCTGTCTATTAATAACTAAACTTTTTGAATATATATATATATTTAATAAAAACAGACACAGGTAGAAGCTGTAGTGACTTGAGGTGACCAGTCACCAACAACACCAGCAGTTGACTTTGGCACATGATATCAATCCAAGCACATGTGCATGTGTGGGCTTGTGTGTGTTTATATACCTGTCTGCATGCATGTTTGGTGAAACGTAATATATTCTTTGATATTGATATATTGCGACACGTGCTGCTATATCGTTAAAGTTGGGATCATGGCGGTAAAAGCAGCAACACCACCACTATGCTACGTCAGGACATTATCAGTTTCTCTTTAAAACCTTCTGCTATTGTTATTTTGAGTCTGCTGCTGACCTTACTTTACAACCTGACATACTCCCCTCAACAACCAGCCACCCAAAGCAGGGTATCTGAAATAGCAATCATCCCTTTATCAGCGCTCTAAGATTTTGAAAATAGCAGCTGATGTAACCTTGGACATTAATTGAGCCAGTGAATCAAACTTGAATGAATGAATAAAACAGCCCAGACATGGCTTGTAATTTGGAAATTAGGGCTGTGTTAGCGCTGAGCATGTTTGGAGCAGTTTATTCAGCCTCTGCAGTGAGTGTTTACTCTCTCAGTTTGGTTCTGTTTTGGCCAGGTGACAACAATTTGAATTGTAATCAAAGTGACTGGAATCAGATTTGCTTTGATTTTCCCATCACAACATCTCAACAGGTTACAGGTTAGCTAAATTCTTTCCAATAAACTAATAGCTACTTCTGTATTCATGACATTTGTTTACAAGCCCTGGCTCTCTACCTTAAACAAACCAGACCCAAGAATACCATAAAGTTAAATAAACTTTTCCTCCATCATTAAGGACCAAAGAAAACCATTGTTAGGCTTGATCACACCTTAAAATGCATGTTCATGGTGTTTCTGTTGCAAAGGCAGCCCTACTACAAGCAAGTTTTCACTTCTCTTCACAAGACACCATTTGACATTGTCTAAGAACAAAAGTATATTTCTTGGAGACCAGTACTTTAACTGAAGCACTTATCTGTAAGCTTTGTTCCAGGCTGGAATGACTCAGAAACGACCACAAAGGCCCTAGAGACACACTACAAACTCAGACCCACAAAGAAATGCTCTTTAAAGTGGTTGTGCTACACTTCCATCCTGCTCTAAGCTGTTAGAGGCTTCCCTATGAGTCACCTGAACACTTCTATTTATCACTGTCTTGCTGTTGCAGCAAAGTCATTCCTCAGCTGGGACAGGAGGATATGTGAGAAATGTTTTTTGAGACTTGGGAAAGCAGTAGACTCCTGTCTAACCTAACCATGTCCGTGTGATGTTTGTGAGCGGACCCCTAGGAGCAAGTCGAGCCATGCCTCTTGTCTCTCTTCAGTGTCAACATGCCACTCATCCTCACATGATGCAAACTGGAAAACATCAACGGTGAAATGCAACACATTTTTTTGGCACAGTTTTAACTACACTCGCAGAGTGGCTCTAGGGATGGCAATATCAGTCCATCTGTGTGTAAATGTTGATCCACCACTTTGAAATATCCCGATGAGAATAAAGGAATAAACACACCATGAAATATATTAAAAGATGATACATATTCAAAGAGGTGAATCATTGTGCAATTACATAAATCAGTATTTGTTTATCATTTTACATAATTTCTTATGACTTATGAATTCTAATAACTTAAGTAATTAATCCCCTGGGGTTTCATGTACTGCTACCTATAGGTCCAAATTCCAACTGTATTTATTTCAACCAACATGAAGACAGATAGCTCTAAACCTAATGATTTAATTCCTTTTGAAACTAGCTTAAATGGCATTGCTAATATGCTAACAGTAAAATTTAACATGCTAATCACACTAACTCTAGATATGCTAAAATGTAACCTATAGATTAGTTAAAAAGCACATGTAAAATGTAGCATAATAATATGTAATCATTTTGATATATTAAAAATTGGCATACTAACTGGCTACTATAGCATGGCAAACATTTGGCTACTAAATGTCATGTTAAAATGGTAGCTGAATTGAGTGTAATGGTAATGTTAGCATGCAACCAATAGTTGTTACCATGCATGTGATGTTGTGGCTGTCAAAATACCTGCACCCATTGTTTTTTTTATGTACGTTCACACACCAACAGCATCTTGACATGCATTAGGGGGTGTTCAGACCGACATCAGCTCTGTGTGAAAAAAACAGCAGCCCTTTCATTCCTTTGAATGGGAGAAGCGCATTGACGTAGTTGGTGTGCCACTGCAAAGGGCTCGACAAAACACCACAGTGGTTGTCCAGCAAATAAGTTTAACTAAACTCAACTTCTGCTGCAATGCAATGTAATATCATCTGGCAAGGCGTTGCATTGGCCAATCGCATACATGCAAGCGCACGTTTCTGGTGAATTACTTTGTAACATGAATGCCGTATGTCACTGTTGTTTGTGACAAAAGATTGCCACCGTGACAACTTTCCAGAGTTGTAAAATCATATCTGTGAGTATTACAAACCTCTGGGCAGTGTTTTGGCATTTGATAAGCCTTTAAATTAATTAATCTGTAGCTCCAACTCAACATCCTGGATTGTATTTCATTGTCTCACTGGTACCTGAAACAACAAGCCCCCATTATTGCAGCCCCATGCACTGTTTTAATGCAGGGCTGACTTTGGTCTGAACATCGCCTTATCATGGGTGGATGGGTGTCTACTCATTAGGATACGCTATTGCCTTCCAGTGTTGATGCACATCAGCTCTACAGAAAAGCAACAACTTATCACATTCACACAATTTTATCTGGCCTGGGTGTGCTGGCACTTCCACAAGGCAACTGATGACTCATAAAGACCCTATTTACACCTATTAGCATGAGATTTCTATCTGGACACATTATGTGGATAATGACATCTAATCCACAGGCCTTTCTCATTCACTCAATTCTGGTTGCATTATGATTGCTATTACACTTGTCAGTAAACATGGTGCATCTCAAGTCAAAGTAAGCAATGCCGGTATACCCTGGTAGACTACTGGCTAAGATGCATGCCACATAACAGCAACATCCGTGGTTTGAATCCAGCAGCTGGCCTTTGTTACATGTCATGTCTCTCCCCCATTGTTCCCTGTCATCTCTCTACTGTTGCTACTGTAAAAGGCATAAAATGAAGCAATACCATGGACGGGCATCATTCATTTTACAGGAAAGACATGATAGCTTCTGTTACTTTCTACTAGCTTTTTGTTGGACAGCTTGAGCTAGCAAGAAGAGGCAGAGTTGGTGACCATTCAACTTTCTCTGCTGGATCTTTTTTTTTAAGAATGTGGTCAAGCTGTACAGATTGCATTTACACCTTGATGAGATCAGATCAGTGTTAACCAGACTACCTCCAGAAGTGATCTCGCCGATTTAATTTCATACCTTTTCATCGCTTTGTGTGCATTTACACTTGTGTTAACATGCGCTTTTCCTTATGCTGATAAGAAATCCAGATACAGACTGAATGTCAATGCAAGGTGTTAATAGGGTACAAACTGTGTCCTATTTAAAATAAATTGTTTTATTATTTGTATGGACACTGTTGGGAAATCCCCTCTATGCATACAAAACAGGGAGAGAGGAATAGGTTTTAAATAGGTCCTGAAGCTGCTTTTTGCCCTTTTGAGTTAAAAGAGAAAGATGGACTTTATCTGTTCAGTTTTTTACAAATTCAAACAGCTACGCATTTCTCAGTGGGACAGTTACCAAACTTTAAACTTGCCTGGTGGCACTTTAAAAAACACTGCATTAATGTTAGCGAGAAGTAAACTCTTTTAGATGCACAGCCAAATTTGTGTTCTCTTTTTTTCAGTGACACTCTGGTCTTTATCTTCAAAACGTGTATCAAAGACGACATGTAGTAAAGGGAATTTATCACTTCTGTTTCCCAAAGGCCTCACCCCTGGACAGCAACAATACAATCCCAGAATTACATTCAGCCATGTCACTTACCGGTGAATGAAACAGGAAGTGTATGTGTGTGTGTGTGGTTGGCAACAAACTGGAAACACCAGCGAGAGGATCAGGGATACATGAAAATAGATTAAAGGGATTCATCCAGTTATCAAGCCACTGCAGACAATCTCTGCTAAGTGATAGCAGGGCCATTCAAAAAGGAGGACTCCACCAGCCCCCCCTCAATCTGCTCTCCACTGCTTGTGTGTGAGCTGCACTTGGGCTCTACAACCGTAACTATAGATTTAATTAAACTGGGAAGAGGATTACTGATGAAATGCTGCAGTTTAGCAGTGTCGATGTGTGTAGGCTTACTCTGTTTCACTTTGAGCACTCTGAAAAATGTGATAGCTTTCAATATGGACTTTCATTCTGGTTACTGTGATGTGGTTTGCCAATACTGTAGACCTTCAACTCGATGGAACTTGAACATGTAATTGTAACTGTGGCATTGACCACACTGCTGACAGTTGGCCTCCTTTTGGTGATTTTTTGTTCATATTCTGTACAAAAAAAAAAAGAAAAATTTTTCTATTACATTTAATGTAGTAAGCAGTGGATGCAGTACTATAATCTTCTCTGCTATCTCCAGCCTTAGGAGAATAGTTTAACATTTTTATTCTGCCCTCACAGATGTGTCACAGTGCTTTGCTAGACAGATAGCAAACACAAAACCTCCGTAGACTGCACTACTTGTTGAACATGATTTTACTGAA
This sequence comes from Thunnus albacares, assembly GCF_914725855.1. NCBI lineage: Eukaryota > Metazoa > Chordata > Actinopteri > Scombriformes > Scombridae > Thunnus > Thunnus albacares. Next base: position 3,968,047 of record NC_058125.1, read on the forward strand.
GCTTTAACTTGTAAAACTGCAAGCACAAACCACAAGACTAAAATGTTACAAAGTTAAAATGAAATATGTACCGCAATATTAGAACCATCTCAACATTATGGTTAGTCAGCCTGTGTTATTTCCAACCCCCTTTCCTCACAGGCTTTTTGGAAATGCTGTACAATAAGGGTATATTAATTTATGGTAAGGTAATACTTGATAAGCATTAACTAACCGTTAATTAACAGTTAACTAATGTGTCTAGTAATCATTTACTAATGGTGTTTATGTTAATTAAGGTATTAATTTATACATTCTTCAACAGTTTATAAGGATGTTATTAACATTAGTTAATACATCGATAAGCATTAGTAACTGTTAACAAATGTGTTGTTAACATTTATTAAGGGTTTACATGTTAATTAAGGTTCTAATATTAGTAAATGGTTTGTAAAGGTGTTAATTAACGTGTATGTCATTAGTTCACAGCTAGGCTATTTCATTAAGAGAAAACTGTTTATTGTTATTATAAACTGTTATTATAACTGTTGTCCATCCTCCAACTTATGGCTATTTTTGGTAAAGGCTGAGATCAGTGGACACACTCCATGGTCTTCATGTAGAGATTTGCTTGTTTCTTTAACTTCACGTAGACGTTCCTTAACTTACAACCTATAATTTATCTTGCATGTGCATTATGCAAGAATTACTTAACCATCATTGGCCATTTATTAATGGTCTTTGTGACCCTTATTGTAAAGTTGAAAACATGTATCCCTTAAGTAATATTTCATAAGTGCATAGGAGTTCTGAATAAGCATTACTTAACCATAATTAACTATGTATTGTGATCCTTGTAAATCACAATCAAAATAGAAATCAATTAATTATGACAACCATCTGTTATCAACATGATTCATTCCAAATTTAAAAAGGCAGAGACTTTCTGCTACATGTTAAAAAAATGCAATTATTTTATTTAGAAAACTGAACATTTAACGATTTTAGCAATAACAATTTAATTTATTTTTTGAAAGGAATAATGAAAAAGTGATTGAAAGTGAAAAAGTCATTTTGAAAACTAAATTTTCATCTAAAATTGAAGAACCTCCAAGAGGAGTTAACCGTGAAAAACACGATCTCTAAAAATGGGGACTAATTAACTTGGTCCAACATGAACACCAAAAATAAATGCCTGAACGAGGCAGGTGGAGTGTTTAATGCTTTTTTATGGGCAGAAGCACCTTATTCTCCTTCATCTGCCTTATGGTCTCTGAGGTTGCTTCAAGCCATGACAGCTTCCTTGTATCATTTTGCAATGTCCGCAAGCTTTCTCCCCTTCTCATGTTGAACAAGCTGCATATTTTTCCCCGAGCAGCAATTGCTTTGTAGTTGGAGAGAGAGTTGGAGGTAACGGGGGTTCTTACATGCAGTACCTATGCTTAATGTCCTTAATTAGTCTCCCAAAGGACCACCTTTGTGGCAGTTCGCTAGCCAGTACGTAGGTCTACTCAATTACTGAGAGATGCCCTTTCAGTAAGGCCTCTGACCCGTTCCCTCTCAGTCGCCATATCATCCTCTTGTATATGGCCCATGCTCTCTCCAGGTTCTGTGTGGGGCTGCCTGTTACTGGGTCAAACAAACTGACTGTGGGAGACAGGAAATTGTGTGTACCCAAGATTGGTAAGTACACCTCTGTAGGCCTGCCTTTCGTCACTGAGGATGGTGCTCCTGGGACACACATGGTGCACAATTAGTGGGAGAAGATGATGTCTGGAACTACGATCGATGATAAGAGATTAAAGAGTGTTGTTACTTTGCTAGGCACTGGTGTCAAAAGATGGATGTTTTGAAAGCAAGTGAAAAAGTGGAGAAAAGTGCTTATTACCGATAAGCTAGTGAATGATTTCTTGTGGCAAAATTGCATTCATTTATGTTACATGTTATATGGTAAAGATATCATTTTTAATTTAGTGGAATATGTTTTATTTTTTTGGGTGACTGCCGCCAAGCTTCTCCTTTGGTGAGTGATGCAGTTTTTTTTTACATGTATATTGTCATTTATCTTGTTTTGTATATGGCACTTAACCAACAATATATGTTCATTTCAAATTTATTATTAACTGTTGAGGACACATTGTAATACATTCATGCAATATTGCTATTGGTTTCAAAATATGTATGTTTGGAAAATATGTGAAAAAGAGTTAGCCAATTACTGACAAGATAGTTTGGAGGATGTACATTGATGTAATAAATTGCATCTAATGAAGTTACTCACTACTTGAGTAGTTTTCTGACGAGATACTATTTTACTCTTACTCAAGTAGTTATTTTTGAGTAGTTTTACTTCAACTTGAGCCAATATAGTTATAAAGTAACAATACTTTTACTTGAGTACCGTTCTTGTTTACCTACCCACCACTGCTAATATCATTAGCTGTGCTAATATCATTGACTGTATATAAAGATAGACATTTTATTGTGTAATTATTATGATTATGATTGTTATTATTAATGTTATTATTGTAATTTATATGATTGGCAGTTTAAAAAGTGATATTTTTGTTAGGCCCACTCTGTACTAGTAGTTATAGCTACATACATTTCTCGCAAATAATTTTGACTAACCACCATACTTTGGTTTTGTAGAGATTTGCATTTTTGTTGTTCCCTCTGTTGGTCAATGTTAAAAACAAAAGTAATGTTAAAGAAGAATCTAAACCTTTCTTCTGTTCCCTCATTTACTCTCCATCTCTTCCCTCCTATATGTATTTATTTATTTGTTTTAGTTTGTAATTTTGCTAGCAGTCAAGTGGTTACATGTGTGATGTATTTGTGTTTACTGCAGTCACAGGACCTGTTAACACTGCAAGAGTGTGGAGGTTTACCAGAGCTCACTGGATCACTGTAGATTAATAAGGACCTCTTGTCATTCACACAGTGTAAATGGCATAATTGCTCCTCGATTTGTTGAAGTAAGAGCTGGACCAACCAAACAGTATTATAGTGACAGTAAAAAACTCACATTCAGGAGCTGAGAGGAGAAATACAAAGCAATTAAATCAAGTTATCTAGAAGCAAGTAGGTTTAATAAAGGCTACATAAAAGAGACATAATACAATATCATTTTGAATGGTTTCTGTATGATAACATCTTTTAAGAATGGAACATATTTCTCAATCTTTGATTTAATTTGATAATGGTTATGATATTTAATCTTTATCTTGACAGTGTCAGTCAGATATGCGATATTAGTGTTATCAGTCTCCCATCAAGAAGAACAGATTAAGTGTTAATATTTGATGATAACCATCTGTGGAGGTTCTGTCCTTTAGAGTTTGTATATTAATTTTAATATTCACGCCAAGTTGAACTTATAAACTTCAACTTCTTCTTGTCTGTTGATTACTATCGGTCCCAAAACCAGCCTATAGGCACAAGTCGAGGCTAAGTCAAAAGTGAATTCATTTTGGAATATGTTCTGTCTTAATTGTAGGTGATCAGACTTCAGTGGCCCCAACAGTGACTGTGGCTTTGGTCAAAGCAGAACTTGCCAAATCAGACATGAACATGCTACGTGAAGCTACAGATAGTGAACCCATTTTTTTTTGCTTTCTGCATCATTATTATATGTGTTTTGTGATTTGTCCATTCCTGTAAGTTTAGATGGGAACTACTCCCATTTTCAGAATTCATATGTTATTCCTATTGTGTTATACAGTCCAAAATGTCAGTGAACATAAACAACTTTCTCTCAAATCCAAACACTGTGTTAACAGTGTTAAAACTTGTGATATAAAGTCTGGTGCTGCTCCATCGACAATGAATTGGAAGAGATGTTATAAATGATAGTGAGAGCAATGTTCTGAGTATATGGGTATATTTTCTGTTTCAGAACTTAGAACACTACTATAGAATAAAGCTCATTTAGGTGTAAAAAAAGGAAATAAACATTTTGTGGGTCCTCAAAGAACTCAGCCATAGACTGTTGTGAAAAGTGAGGTTTTTAACTCCTATTCATTGTCAATGGAACAGCTCCAGACTTTATACCTGATGACATTACAAGTTTGAATCTTTCTTCTCTGGTTTCTGGCTTTGGGACAGAGTAGTTAATGTTCACAAATATTGATTGAACTTTCCTGGGCCATGAAAATAACAAATTGAAATTCTTGATTTGAGTGTTGTTCCCATTTAACTCTCCATGCAACACATGCAATGTCAAATAAAGATGCATCGAGTGATATTTCCATCTGTTCAATGGTCATATTCAAGTCACTCCAAAGAAAATCACCAGATTTAATGGGCAAAACTTTTATGTGTGTGTACTTCAGGCAGGAAAGGAAATTAAAATCCGATTATTTATGTGGTAATTACACAGCAGTCCAATTGAACAACACATTACTTAAAATGGGTAAAATCTTTGTAGAGCTGGGCTTATTCCGCTCTCTCTCTCACATACACACAACAGACCTGTCTATGAATAGCCCCTTCCCTTGCACACATAGACACACACACACAAAGGACCTGTCTGTGAACACACTTATGCTTGGGACACACTTGTTATCTCACGGCTGCCTCACTGAAGTGCAGCAGCTCACATGTGTGATGCTGTCCACACAGACAGCGTCATCAACAGAGCATCACTGTCTATTTTGCGAAGTACCTAACATCTATGGAGCAGCTTCAGACCATAAACCTCATGACATCACAAAGTTGAGTTTGTGATGACTCTTTGGATTTGGGAGAGATGTTTGTTTCCACTAATATTTTTGGACTGTCTTACATCATAGGAATAACATGTATGGTTTGGGCATAGCTCCCTTTAAAGTTCTGAGAAAATATGCACACATGTGATTTTCTACCACTGAAGCATGTAGACCATAAACCATAAAACATAAAATTGTATCTTTTGATTTTTAATGATTTTAATGATTATTTTCATTGAAATTGTTATTTGAAGATATTGTCACAATAAAGTTTGTCATTCTGAACTGTAACCCTTATTTCTCACAACGTACTTGGAATTAAGGCCCCAAACATATTTATTCACAGTGGAGGTTAAGGAGTGTGTGTAAAGAAGATGGTCTGACTTTGAGACATAGGCCTGACGGCTAGTTTGTTTCTGCACGGAATGACTCATGCATTTTTGATAGATATGTAACTTATAAATGTGTCATGAACTTAGAACAACTGTTTAGGGCTCTATGATTTCAGCAATGTGGAAAACACAAATGGAATTGCAGAATTTGATAATAAAAATGGAATGAACTGAATATCACGGAATTTGCCAAAATGTGGATGCAATTTATAAAAATCAAAAATCAATAAAAAATTCCCTACCATTATAAGCATTTCTTCACAGTGAAGCCGAATGAACAGAAAAAAAACTATGCTGAGTGTTTTTGTGTCATTTATGGATGAGCTAATTGCTGTTTAAATCCCTTCGCTATAAGCCTGTTTTACCAATGTTATTTTGTGATTATTATTTTTTATGGTGCACAGTGCGATCACTTACAAAAATGTGAAGGATTACTTCAGGCCATAGCGCTTACATATCTGTTTCACTTCTTCATGCTAATGTCTGAGTGTATGATGTACTGAAGCACTTTTTTGATTAAAAAATAGTGCAATGTTGTGTTGCATCATTACAACTTCATTGATATATATTAATTTCATTCAACGTATAATTAAATTTTGATTACTTTCTTATCGAATTGTTGGAATTTTGCTGGGAAATTGCTGAAATATTCATTTCATTCATTGTATGATTAAATTTTGATTACTTTCTTATTGAATCATTTGAATTTTATTCATCACTGAGTTGGCAGTTGCTGCTCCAGAAAAATATACACAGCTTGTTCAACAGGAGAAGGAGAGGAAGCTTGCTGACATTGCAAGACGATGCACAAAGCTGTTGAGACAGATGAAGCAACCTCTAAGACCATAAGGAAAATGAAGGAGAATAAAGAGCTTCTGCCCATAAAATAGCTTTAAACACTCCACCCACCAACCTGCCACCTGCCTCATTCAGACATTCATTTTTGGTGTTCATGATGGACCAAGTTAATTAGTCCCCATTTTTATCATGTTTTTATGGTTAACTCATCTTGGGGACTCTTCAATTTAAGTTGAAAATTTAGTTTTCAAAATAACTTTTTCACTTTCAATAATTTTTTTCATTTAATTGTTATTGCTAAAATTGTTCAATACTTAATAAAATAATTGCATTTTATTTTAACCTGTAGCATTAAGTCTTCATCTTTTTGAATTTGGAATAAATCAATTTGATAAGAGATGGTTGTCATGAAGAATTGATTTCCAGGTTGAAATGTTTCACTAATGTTTAATAGCTGTGTGATTGTATTGAATTGACAAGGGTCACAAAGAGCATTCATACATGGTTAATTATGGTTAAGTAATGCTTTTTAGCACTCTTATACATTTATGAAGTGTTACTTAAGGGATACATGTTTTCAACTTTACAATAAGGGTCACAAAGAGGATTAATACATGGTTAATTATGGTTAAGTAATATTTACTCAGAAACCATATGCATTTATGAAGTGTTACTTATGGGATACATCTTTATTAACCATTTACTAATAATAGTTAGTACCTTAATTAACATGTAAACCCTTAATAAATGTAACAGTTACTTAATGCGTATTACTGTATTAATTAACTGTTAGTTAACGCTTATTAGTGTATTAACTGATGTTAATAGCATCTTTATAAACTTATATGATGTATGGATTAATACCTTGATTAACACAGACACCATTAGTAAATGATTACCAGACACATTAGTTAACTGTTCATTAACAGTTAGTTCATGCTTATTAAGAATTAACTATCTGTTAATTAAGGTGCCCTTATTGTAAAGTGTTACCTTTTTTTTTAAAACAGGTTTCCAGAAGAGGTAAGTAACTTAAGTAAGCCTTAAACATATATTACATGTGTTAACAAGTAAAGGCTAGCAAAGCCTCTTCTTTTATGAAGCAAATAACTCAAAGACAAATGTAAGTAACAAGGATGAGTAGGTAAGTAAAAACATGGACTGAGACTGCATGTACACTGTTTGGCTATGACATGTAGACTGAAAAACAAAATGGAGGTTACTGCAATTTGGGGTGGATTTTAAAGGTGCAGTAACTCAACCTGCCTGTAGGTGTCATTTGATTACAACAAACACTAACTGAGGTTTAACATTTCTCTCACGATCTACAATTATGAAGCTTGGATCACACATTTGAATGCTCCCCCACCTCCATGTAAAACCTCTTTTCCTCCTCTGCATGCTGGCTGTTCTCTCCATGTCGACACATCACAGGGACTCATTGGCAACCAAATAAGCTCTCTCTGTGTGTTTCATTCAGATTTTTCTGCGACCCAATGTTCATATTTTGTGCAAAAAATTGAAACATCTCTTCTATTGTATATAATTTACATCAGTAAGCAGTGGCTGCAGTGGCATAATCGTGTCTGCTATGTCCATCCTAAAAGGAATAATTTAACATTTTGGGAAACACGCTTATTCGCTTTCTTGCCAAGAGTTAGGTGCTGTAACTATTTCTTGATGAACAACAGTTTATCCATCCACCCAGCACATCTGTGCAATATCTTTGCTGGTTGCCTAGCAACCTTACTGTGACGACAAGTTACTGTACCCAGCAGTTATGTTATAAAGTAGTGTTGGGACAATTACTTGAAAATTACTCAATTACTCATTACCTATTCCTAATTGAAAAAGTAAATACATTGTTCATTACTCAACAGCAAAAGTAAATTGTTAGTTATTATAAATCCAGCTCCATCAAAGGTGCCTTTAAATTACTCCAAAGCCAACCACCCTAACCGCCCCACACATCGCATTTTCTGTATTTAACAAGCAGTTAGCTAATGGTTTGAAAGTATGGTTTTTACTGAAATCAACAGCTAGCTTAACTTGATTATAGTTGTTCTGAATTATCACACTCGAAAGTGGAGTGAAAAGTCAGTCATCATAGAGCAACAACTGTATATAACTGTTGCTGCAAATTTCTAAATTTGGACAGAGTCAGGCCAGCTGTTCCACCCTGTTTCCAGTCTTTATGCTAAAGTTAGCTAAATTTCCCTTGGCTCTAATCCCATACTTAATGCACAGACATGAGATTGATATTAATACGTTAGGTATGACCAGAAAGTGAATAAGCATGCTTCTTAAAAATGTCAAATTATTCCTTTAAAGGGGGCGTATTATGCTCATTATGCTCATTTCCAGCTCTATATTTTTATTCTGGGAATCCACTAGAGAAGTTTTGCATGATTCACAGTTCAAAAAACTCCTTTATCTTATACTGGTCCTTTATGCAGCCCCTTAGTTCAGCCTCTGTCTCTAACAGGCAGTCTTAGCTCATGTCTCTTTAAGACTTCCCTCCCAATGAGCCCACTCTGTTCTGATTGGCCAGTTTCCCAGAAGTCTGCAGAGGTGCAGCCATATCAAAGATGTGTTAAGTTACTGCTGATGAAAACCTTACATTTCCTGCTTTACTGTTTCATATTAAAACCTTTTAAATGACAAAATAAAGGGCAACTTTTATTGTAAGGAATTTACAGGAAATTACATGTTCCTCACTGAATTAACGGAGCCTCGTTAATGGCGCTAAAAAACAGTCGACATAACAAGATATGGGGATATTTGGAGCTCTTTGTTCAGCGGATCATTTAGAAATAACAGGAAGGAATAGTACAAGCAGAAACAGCCACAGTGATGATGATGTTTGAGGAAGAGCTGCAGACAACCAGCACACCTCCAACAGGTAATCTACTTGTTTTGCTTTGCCATGCTGTGTAATAAAAAAACATTCACAGCATGCCAGCTCGACTTGAGTCATAGTTCTGTGTGACTACCCCCAAATCATGGAAAAATGCCATAATGTTAGTGCTGTGCGTGGAGTAGATGACCATATAAAGAAATCTGTCATGAGTCTCAGGCTGAAAGTAGAAAGAACTGTTGGAAACTGAGCGCTCAGAGCAGAGTGAAGCCTGAGCTTTTTACTCACAGGGATTACTTCTATATACGTTTGCCTCACTATTTGACACTGGCCATGTTTAATATGAACATTTGACATTGTAACATTATATTTATGACTGAAAAAAAGGAAAAGTGTAATAGGTCCCCTTTAAACTGTTCAGATTTAGAATGACAAAAAAACAATGAAGCTTATGTCATATTCTGCAGGTTGAGTTTGTTGAGTATTCAAAATATAGTTTTAAGACTTTTCGTGTTGATACTGTAATTACATGATACAATTTCCTGGATGAATGTGTATTTGTGAAATAAAAATAAAATTATCACAAACTAGGATCAGGTAGTAGGCAGAGAGTGGAGTGAAGAGGAGGGTCAGTGGGGGCCCAGAAAACTCATTTTTGGCCAAGGGCATCTTGCCACTATTATGATGATGATGATGATGATGATGATGATGATGATGATGATGATGATGATGATGATGATGATTATTATTATTATTATTATTATTATTATTATTATTATTTTAAAGAAATCATGTTTAGAGGAAGTAATTTTGAAATATGTCATAAAAGCAAAATAGCAAATTTTAGAGCACTGTGGGTCAGATCAGAGACGGGCAGAATATATAGCCTGGAGTGCTTCCTAGTGCTTTCATCCCAGCCCTTCACACAGAACTGAGACATCATAACCAGATGTGTCACACAGACATCTACATGAGGGCTCAGTCCCTCACGGTCTACAATTATGAAGCTTGGATCACGCTTTTGAATGCTCCCCTTCCTCCATGTAAAACCTCTTTCCCCGTCTGCTTTTCTCTCCAAGTCGACACGTCACAGGGACTCCTTGGCAACCAAATCAGCTCCCTCTCTGTGTTTCATTCATATTTTTCCTGTGACCCAATTTTCCCTGGTTTAGGCAGCATGAAAAGATGAGGCACAAAGGCAATTTTTCACAGGGCTTAAAGCCTTTTTCATATGAGACAAATTGTGCAAATGGAAAAGGGTCACAAAATTGCTGTAATGTAATCACTGCTGCCATGTGAATTAAGCCCAGTTGTATCACACAATCATGTAAGACCTGATTATGGTAATCCACAGTGGCTGTATTTCTCAGGTATTGTATCCTACTGTACGTACAGTCACATTGACTCTGGCTAAATGACTCACTGGGAAAACAAATGACCTGCAAATTCCAGTTAACTGTGGAAAGAATAAAGTTTACAAAGTCAGAAATTGTTGCCATATGCATATCAAAACAGAAATATAGATTCACATCTATACATACACTGCAAAGACACTTGGACATGAAATGATAAGAGCCATAAAGATTTACTGTACTGTACTCATACTGATCCAAATGCACCTCGCAAAGGGAAAACTTTGCTAAACAGATGGGCAGATAGCAGCGTGTTTTTGAAGCATTTTATCACACTGATTGTAGATTCATTTGAACTCGCTCCTGAGACCTTGCTTAATGATCTGTGTACCTATTGAAATCAGCCTGGAGGATACTGAGGCATGTCTCAGATAAACTAAGGAGAGCTTGACTTCCAAGAGAAGTTTTTGGATCATGTCCAGGTGAGCTTACCTCACTTTGTGGCTCAGTTGGCTGGAGAATTAAAATGAGGCCTCACTTGCTTTGGCCTATGGCCCTGAAACAAAATGATTATTCCTCACATATCAGCTAATGACTTTGGCACATCAGCATATCCTGCTCCCTTACACATATCAATTAGTTGGGACTGCATGAATGCCTGAAACACTTATGTGGGCAGAGTGCTGACACCAGCAATGTGACCAAGTCATCCTTGCTTGACTCTTAAGTAGTTGTGATAACTCTGGTTTAAGTCCAAAGTCAAAAGGTCCCAATTTAGAGAGCCAAAACAAGTCCAGTCGCAAGAAAACTTAATTAGTCAAAAATAATTACCAGTCCAGCACTATGGCAGTCACATGTAGTCAACTATATGCATAAATAGAAGTAATTGGGAAAAAGAGTAAAAGTTTTGCTTTGCTGTGGTGGAAAAAAATCAGTTCCTAATATTCATGCTTTCAGTTGAAAAAGGAAAGGAGTGAAAAAAGGAAAGAAATATGAAAAGTGGGAGAGAGGAAAGGAAGGATGGAAGGGAGTTAAAAAGGGGAGGAATGGAAAAGAAAGGAGGAATTAAGTAAAGAAAGAGGGACAGAATGAAATAAGGAAAAAGGGAGGAAAGTTGGAATTAAAGAAAGGATAAAATAGGTAAAGAAGAATGAAAGATAAGCTTATCTCTTATTCAATGAATAGTTAAATCCAAATCTGCAAACTAACTATCTACAGGCATCATATAAGGTGGAGTAAAAAGGACACAATTTCAATACCAGTAAGTACTGGTACCAGTCCCACTGACAGCATCACTGCTGAATGCGGTCAGTATGATGTCACTGTGTACTGCCACACCCTGGAGTACACTACTACAGTGCATCACTGCACCAAGGTGAGAAGTTCAACTACTGGGGGTCAGCAAAAACAAGACTTTTAGAGGGTTCTACAGGGTGGTAACAGCAAATGCATTTTAATAATACAGGTCTCAGAGTTTAGTTCAAAATATGTATTGGTGAATGTTTGGTGGCTCATTCAACAAAATAAGGTGCAAGACAACATGTTTGGTCTGACAAATAAATGCAACGATATGGGGGCACCATTATGAAACCAAGAAATATAAGATATACATATCTCCCATTTGATTTCTGATTTTTCTTAAAGGAAAACAGAGCACAAGTGCCACACAGCAGATATGCATGTTGTAGGAACCATTTTATTTCAGTTGCATTCCTCTAAGCCTAGATTTTGGCTGAGAGAAGCCAGGCAGAAATCAAGGGTGTACATATTGACAAATAGACAGAATTTCTTGTGGCTGTTTCAAAATTTAGAGGCAATTGCAGACTGTAAATACATTGAATGATTATTGCTAAAAAAAACAAACAAACAAAAAAACCCTGACCATAAATAGCACAAAAAATGTGGAGGGTTCTTTTTCTTCCATAAGTAGCCATCTGCAGTAATGCCTGTCATCAGCCATTACTGCCTGTCATGGCTGATGTTTCCCTACATGTCCACTGTACTTGTTTGTACACTCTCTTTTCCCCTCATCAGTCCAGCCACCATATGCTGCCTGCCCTCCACTGCTGCCCTTAATTCCTAATGACAAGAACAGGAAGGTTAAAAGCAGCAAGAGTGAAGACAAGTGACAAGAGTGGGCTCAGACCTGAGAGTGGCAACCAGGTTTTAAAGAGGCCGGTCTTGCTCTAGTCTCTATCTATTAGAAGATGTGTGAGAAAAACCTTGTTTTTCTGGCCTGAGATGGCTCAGGTTGCTGGCAGCAACTGATAAGATAATAAATACAGGATGGAAACATGTTAAAAAGATCCAGCTAAAAGGGTCAAATGTGTTCTAAACTAGTAATAAATGTTGAATAATGTCATCACATCGCATAAAGACATTAATAATTGTATACTATGTCACAGGAATAAGATATTTTTAACTTATGATAAGTCAGCTTTACAGAATGTACAGAAAAATGTAATGTATTTTTTATTATTACATTTATACCACTTTCAATTTACATTTGTATCACATTTTTACAGGCTAGCAGTTCTTTATCAGTATTTTATTTGTTGCACTGCTATTTGTTATTTCAAGTTTCATGATAATAAGTGAGATGAGTCAAATGAAAATATGAAGGCTTCACCTGTCTGGCAGAAAGAATGTAAATTAGTGTACAGTTACAGTTTAACAGTGTATAAAAATAATGCAAACACCATCAGAAAAACTGTGTTAGTCCATATGCAGACCAAATCAGGTATTGCAGCGCAATCGTCAGTCCTCCCATTCATTTGAATGGGGGTAGTACATTTAGGCTGCTGGAGGTTTTGGCCGCAGCGGTGCCGCAGCAGCCTGCGGCAAGAAAGTTGATCCAGAGTCAACGTTTGGAGAAACATAACCCGATGTCATGCTGCGATGGCCAATCACAGCCGACGATCAGACTGATCAGAGCTAAACCCTGCCATGAGGGAGTACAAAGATATTACTGGGAGGAGGGGAGCACATTTCTCTTTGTTTGATCACGTTAAAAGTAAAGTTGGACTTTGCTGTTGGCTTTCTGACTCATTTTAAAAAAGATGAGAGAGAGAGAGGGGGAGAGAGAACATCTGTGGTCGGGCGAGCTAGAGAGTGAATGAAGAGAGGGAGCGGCGGCGGTAGCAAGGAAAGCGGTGAATCACATCAATAAAACTTTATTTTCTGATTGTTCTAGAGTGGTTACGTTCTAGAGCACACCCACTGCACAACCCTGAGGTGGTGTACCGCAGCGCCTGATTTGGTCTGAATACAGCCTTAAATTGAAAGCCTAGTTACAAATCTCTGAATCATCCACCACTCACAGCTACAGTTTGTTCAGCAATTCACATAGGTCTGGATTTGTGGATGGAGAAACAGTTGATCAATCCAAGATTAAAGGTGTCATTAAGCTTCAAACAAAAATGTCAACTTCACAAAACCAATCTGTCAAACATGCCTACTCCACACAGCAGTTGGCCAGATGTTAAGTGAAGTGTGAAGGTAAGCAGGAGTAAAGTTCTCAAGCTCTGACTGTCTGAAAGGATGCACCGTTATCCCCATTTATAAGAGTCACTGCATCTTACCCTTCTCTGTGATGGCAGCCCTTGACCTTATGGTGGTGCTAGATGAAATATTAGGGGATCAAAGTGATTACAATTCATCCTGGCAAAGGGGAGGAGGAAGATGAAACGCCTATATGACCGTCAGCTCGGTGTTTCATCTTCCCCTGTGCAGAAGACAATTTTTCCTTTGCCAACTCTATAGCAGAGTAGAGTTGCTGCCTGAAACCATTTACATAATCAATCAAATTTTGAGGTGGCTCAGCCTCTTTCCAGTCATTTTGCAGAGCAGCTAATGGCCCGCGCACAGTATGACCAAAAACCAATTCGTCTGGACTGAATCCCGTACTCTCCTGTGTTACCTGTTTTTCTGCCAGCAATAACCATGGTAACGTATCCTCCCAATAAGCACTCATTTGCACACAGAATGCATGCACCAACAACTTTAATGACTGGTAGAAGCACCCCTTTGCTTTGCGCTTGGTACGCAGACGACTGGTTGTGCTTGACATATATCTGTTTTACTCACTACTGATTGGTCAGGGCAAAGCAAAACAAAACAGTCTCCCAAACGGAAACTGGATGACATGAATAACAATGCAGGCTGATTATCAGGTTAACAAATTAACAAGTTAGCACACTTCACACTCTGCCATCATAGACTTATTTTGGCAACAGCCAACAGGTGACAAGCAGTGGGCATAACCAGCAGTCAAAACCACTTTCTTCTTTGAACTTAAACATGTCTTAAAATGACACCTGACATGGAGTGGTTGGGCGGTGGGAGGTAGTGTACTGAATGGTGAAAGAGATTGAGAGTGACAGCAAGAAGAAGTAGGGATAGTAATGAAAATGAAGAGAGCCAGACAAAAAGAGAGCAAGGGAGACAGAACAGAGAGAGTGAGCAGGAAGAACTCATACCAATATCTGGATGGCCTGTCAGCTGGACAGAAGCAAAGCTGCAGGGCTGGTAGTCATTTCATCACTGCGCTCAGAGGCTGATGAAAACAAGCAGTAACAAACAGTTGAAAGTCTAGCAGCTTGGAAACAAACCACAGGTAGTCCCTTTGTTTTTGGACAGTTACATGCGATTTCTTCCACTCTTTGCGCTGTTGGTGTTGTGAGGCTTGCAGTACAAATGGAGAGTTTTAAGAGTTTGAAATTGGTCCGAAATCTCACAGGCATCATCGTGCTGGCCATCAGAGTAATAGGCTGTCTGGATGCATTATCTGGTTGCATTATCTCTCTCTGGCTGCAGCCAGAGCTTGGATAGGATCCCAGGGCAAAGTGATTGAAAAGCAGGAGGAATCAGACATGGGGTGAGTGAGCAGAACCAGTAATACATGATAAAATACAGCAGTTTCACCAGACAAGTCAAGAGGAAGTCAAGAGGTGAGAGCAGGAAAGAATTGTAAGTAGATGAAGAAAATGGAAAGAGTAAGAGAGGAAAAGCATAAAATGTTTTAAGATGATGGAACGAGCTATTTGTGTACAGTTTGTGATGGTTTCTGTGGCAGAGCGCCTCTCTCAATACAAATACATCCAGCTTTAACACTGTCAGGCTAACATCCAAGCAGCCCACCTCTACACATGACATGTCATGTTCCTTGTCGAACTTTTTAAATCCGAAAACTAGAAGCCACTCCCAGACAACACCCCTGTTGTGAATAAGTTGCAGAGCTTTATAATAACCTGTGTCTGCAACAGTGGAAGTAATAGGACCAAGCCTATGGACTGAGACAAGCAGCCATTTTATAATGAGGGATGGAAGCGCTCAGCCATACAGCAGCACTCTTCCTGTTAGGATCCTTAAATTAAAGAAGCAAACGATGCGTGCAGCAAATTCTCGCCCCTAAATCTCCAGGGCTACCTTTCTTTGAGTGGAATCTAACTCCACTTTCTACCAGCTCAACTCTCATCTGCTCCACTGAATCAGCTCCACTTTTGAAAAAGGGAAACGACTCGCTGTCTTCAGCGTATCACTGAATTGGAGCTGTATTTATCTACGGACCATTTTCATCAATGTGGGAGAGCAGTTACTTGTGCATTTCATCACTCTGAAATCTATGGCACTTACAGCAGCCTTTCTTCAAACTCTGGAGTGTTTACCCCTCTGCTTTAGATTGTTGGGCTTGTTAAGAATGTGGCAAGTCGATTTCAGATGCCACCAAACACTTAAAGTGGTATGCCTGGGAATTTAAAGAAGATTGTGACCACCTTTCAAGTGAGCTGAAGAGCAGATGATTAGTTAGAATGTCTGAGTTTCAGCTCAGTCATCTAAAGGTCTCAAAGGACAACAGAGCTAAAGCTACAACCAAAACATGCTTAAAGCCACTGTGTGTTGAATTTTGATTTATAGAATCTTTAAAATTATGATGATGGCATAAGTTTTGTTAGATACAATTGTGGTGACAAATCAGTGCAGTCTATGTGTCGCTTTTAGCCCATTCACATTAATGTGCTCGGGTCAGAACTTGTTTTTTGTTTTCCACAGTGTCTTTTCTGATACTAGCAGAGTTGCCAAAGTCGGAAAATTTCAAGTTCTACAAATAGGGGCTTTAAAGGACAACTTGGGCTTTAATTTTTGTGGGTTCAGCCAGTGTTTCTATTGTTCACTGTGTACTTCACTGTTGTGATTGCCGAAATATTGAAATGCGATAACAATGCTAAAAAAAAAAGAAAAGAAAAGCCAGATAAGGCAAGAAACAAGTGTTCAGACAGATCAAACATGTTTTATACAAGCCCCCAGATGAGCAAAACTTATTTTGAATAGAAAACCAAAGTGAACCCAAACTGACTATTTTAAACATCTGCCACAGTTCACAGGCTGACTTTTAGTTCAACTTAACCAACTGTACTTACCATAGTTGTGTGCACACCAGTGGTGGCTGCTGATTATTTACCTGGATGGGGCTATGGTCACTGAGGGATTCTACTTACACACAAGCATCGTTGTCTTGCTTGATGCACTAAGCTTTGACTCCAACTATAGAAGACATGTTACACTTACTCAACAATTGAATCAGAAAAGCAAACACTCTCCAAACTTGTCTACTTACTTAATGTAAGTCTCTTCTCAGCAAGCAGATGGATCCTCTAGCAAACAGAAAAAACATTGGATATTATTTAGATTCAAACACTTTAATTTGATTTAAGGAGTGGCTAAAAGTCTATGGTTATCTACAATTACTGATATCACGAGAAATACATTACAGAGACAGCCTGTGGGCTCTTGATTGGCAGCTCAGCCAATCACTCATAAATCGCATTGTTTAACTTTTATGATTTTTTTTATGACTTTTATGTTTAACTTTGGTGAGTACAATAGAAACAATGGCCAAACCTAAAAGAAAAACATCCAAGTAGAAATGAACCAAAATTATTCTTTAAATAAAGGTTAAACAAGACTAAGTCTACAGCCATGCTAGCAGCTCTGTGAGTTTGTGCTTTGGCACAGTGGTGCTTTGAGCTAAATGCTAATGTCAGTATGCTAACATGCTCACAATGACAATGCTAACAATCTGATGTTAAGCAGGTATAATGTCTACCACGTTCACCAACTTAGTTTAGTGTGTTACCATGCTAACACTGAGCTAGCATGCTAGTATTGGACAAATTATATTGGACAAACTGACATTTTGACCTGATGATGGTGTTACATGGAAAGTTGAGGGATTATCATCATCATCGTCATCATCCTGAGTCAAACATGAGTGTCTGTACCAAATTTGATGGCAATTCATCTACTAGTTGTTGAAACATTTCACTCATGGTGGCACTGGAGGAAAAGTTTTTGGGATTTATCATCTGGAAACCATGAATGAAAAATTATGACTGTTGTTTCTGTTTTCCCAATGACTTGGGATGTGGTGTAGTTCTACCTTATGACAAGTCATTTTTTTCACTAACATTCCAATGGATGTTGTTGGTCATGGATACCATGTAGCCACAGCACAGTTTCACCCTCTATTTATAGCCAGCCAGTCCTCATCCATGGAAAGCCTTCAATAACTTTCTTTAATCCAGTTGGTCTAGCTGACCTTCATCAGGACACGCAGTACAGCATGTTCACACCTAAGTGTACCCACATGTGAAGAAGTTTGATTCCTCCACTTGTATTTATTTTGGCCTCTGGGCACCTCAGTAAAGAGAGAAGTGGAGACATGCTGAGTGTGGAATCTATCCAGCATAAAAAGAATCAGCCAAAGGCAAACTGCAGTCTGGACCGATGCTCAGGCTCAGCTATAGCCTCATGCAGCTAAAACTTCATGTTTTCTTAACTGGTATAAACTCAAGAGATGGTCTAATACAGCAGAAGGCGCAGAAGCCCTCCTAAGCCAAAGCTACAAGAACATGTATTATATTTGATATGATGTGTTTTTACAATCGCTAAGTAGCAAAACTGATCAATGCATGAGCTACTGATTAATTCATTTGACTTTTGTTTAGCAGGCATGATTGTATTGGGTAGAGTGAACTGTAAAAGTGCAACAGAGCTTTTTCAACTTTTCCACTCTGGTTCAGAGCAAAGAGAGCAAATTGTAGGTGTGAATGCACTTTAACTTTCAGGATTTTGCACCTTTACCTGCACTCAATTCACTCTCCTTGCACCTTGCAATAACAGGAAAAAGCTTCTCTCTTCCAACCCTTACCCAAACACAAAGTGCCTCTGCTCCAAGTTGAGCGGGATAAATCTACAGGCAGGCAGACTAATAGAAAATCTCTCAGCCATGCATCATAAACTTTGAAGGCTCAAACTGGGGAGAAAGAGGGGAGAATGAAAATAAATGAGGTATAAACACACACTGGGTGAATGTGTGCTTTCGAATCAGCGTAAACACTGGTTATTCATTATCAAATGGGCAGTTTAATTGGTGGCAGGATATATGCCAGCTCATATGAAAAATCATATGACAGCTTTGACAGGGGGTAGACTCCTCCATGATTTCTTTTGAGGAATGAGTTTCAAGTTTATAAACTAAAAATAACTAAAATCATATATGATTAGAATCATAAATCAGGAGTCAAACTGCCAGCAGGAGCTTGCAAACCGGCTGGCGTGCGTATATATGGATTATAGGGAATTTGCATCTGTTAATTATGCTTGTCGGAAATTATATAAATAACAATTGGCTATTGCTGCAGTTGAAACTAATTATCCACATTCTTTATTAAGCACTGTTTGGTAATCCCTCTAAAGATTCTCTGCGGTGGCATTTTTCCAATACCCGCCCCTGCAGTCAGCCAGTCACGAGAGAGAGGCAATTGTTTTGCATGTATACTTCATCAAATCCTGATTGTCCAAGTCAGCTTGGCCAGATACTCCATCTACTGTACGTGTGCGGAGTTTAGTCCAAGACAGGCCTTGGAGAGATTCTCCGCAGAGACACAGATCTCACAGATCTACAGTGTAAGTACTCACCTCCCTTTGGATGTTCTCATGTTTTATTGTTTAACAACACTGAATCAAATGTGGCTTTCTCTGACTCTTTAATGTCAAAGTGGAAATCCATCTCTACACAGTGATATTAATCAGTTAGAAATATAAAAAGTATTATGTGCGTAAGTATTCACCCCCTTTAGTAGGACACACCTAAATCATCACTGGTGCATCCAGTTGGTTTTAGAAGTCACATAATTAGTTAAATGGAGATCAGCTGTGTGTGTTGTCAAAAGATGTCAGTTCATTATAGTATAAATACACCTGTGTGTGCAAGGTCAGATCTTTGGTTAGGAACAAACAACTCTGCAAATAAGAGGTCGGAAAGCACAAGTCAGGGGATTAATACAAAAACATTTCCAAGTCACTGAACATCTCTTGGAATTCAGTTAAATCAATCATTAAGAAATGGAAATATTATTGAACAGCTGTAAATTGGCCTCGAGCAGATGGTCCTCAACAACTGAGTGACTATTCATGAAGGACACTAGCGAGGGAGGACACCAGGAGACTAACAACAACTCTGAAGGAGTTCCAAGCTTCAGAGGCTCAGATTGGAAAGACTGTAAAGATAACAGTAGCTGTATGGGTGCAGCTTTATGGGAGAAAGGCAAAGAGAAAAATACTCTTTAAAATATCCTTAAAAACTCATGTGACCAATATTGAGCTTTTTAGCAATGGCAACAGGGATGGCAATGTCAGTCTGATGGTTGGTTGGTCATTCGTGCCACCACTTTGGTCTGAAATATCTCAACAACTTTTCTTATATCTCAACTTGAGAGACTGGCACAAAATTTGGTACAGATATTCATGTATTCGATGTATCCTAATCCTAATGTATCCTAATGATGATGATGGTGATGCCCTGACCTTTCATGTGGCCCCATCATCAGGTCAAAATTTACATTATTCCGATGCTTTGGTTGAGGGCCAGATGCAAAACTAATGACAAGGTTTTTGATGGTAGTGGGTAAAATAAATGCAGCAGCTAAATACAAAGAAATCCTGGAGGAAAACCTGTTGCTGTCTGTAAGAAACCTGCAACTTGTTATCCAGCAAGACTATGAGCCCAAGTGTAAAGCTAAAACTACACGGGAATTACCTCAAAACAAAAACATTAGTGTCCTGATGGAGTAGTGGAGAGTCCAGCTCAAGGCTGTGACTGCTACCAAGGTGTATCTACTAAGTACTGACTTGGAGGGGCTGAATATTTATTTTGTATTTCTTATGAATTCAGATCGCGTTGTAGAGACCTGTTTTCCTCTTTACATTAAAGGCTTTTTTTTCTGTTGATCAGTGTCAAGTCATGTTAAATCCACTTTGATTCAGTGGTGTAAAACAATAAAACGTACCGGGGGGGGTGAATCCCTTTTATAGGCACCGTACTGGAGCTCCTGTGGTGAGAAAGGTACCCCGTGACGTCAGGGATCCTTCACACCGGCCCAAGAAAGCCATGCATAATTTAGGTCAATTTATTGCGAAAGCACTCGGCGGCTGATGAGCTGTCGAGAAACACAACAACAAAACTGGGCCTCTAAGGGCAATAAACAATCCCAGCTAACAAGCCTCCTCTGGCAACGTGCAGCAAAAATAAACACAGCAGTGTTGGCAGATCAAATGAAAGCAGACAAACAGAAAACTTTCATGCAAGGAGGTTGTTAGTAAGACACATGAAGCTTATGCACACACTCACACACACACACACACACACACACAGACACACACACACCATAGGAACGTAAATGTGCTTTTGACGATAGGAGTGCTGCATGAAAGCTGGAGTCAATGAGACTTACTGGAGTAGGCATGCACACAATTATATAATCAACAGCATATTCTCTTGCACTTGTGAGTTTGGAGATTTTCGGCTCTCTGCTGTTGCCTGCCATCCATACAGTGTCTCTGCACTGCATGTCTTGGTGGAGCTGAGCCTTCGAAGGCATTCATAGTTTAATCAATTAAACACTGTCAAGTTGCTGGCTGGCTAACAAGCAGAAGGGGGAAAGGCCTATCTTCTTCAAAAGAGGCTTGATTTGCTGTGATTTAAGCTCACAACTTATTCAAGCAAAAGTTAGGATGCATTTTGTAGGATCTGTGGGAAATTCTAAGGTTTGTTGTGTTGTAAAATCAGAAGGAAAACAACATAAAAAGCTAAGAACCAGAAAATCAACACATCTCTCTACTGAAGTGCAGAGCAGAGAGCCATCTTTGTGAGAATTGTCCCATGCTTGAGTCATCATGGCTTTACCCACGTGTGTATGATTTTCATAACTACAGTTGCAACCACCAGGGAAAGTCTGTTTCTCTAAGCTAGGTTTTGTCCTATCTTGTTTTTCAGTCGTTCCAGTCGTCGCCATGGGAAATACTGCCGTCATCTCAGCGTTTGATTCTGTACAAGGTTCAAAATTAAAGATCTTTTATCTAAACAGCAGATGCCAAGTCGATTAGATCACGCAGGATTTCTCTCTCGCTTCCCGATTGATTCTACAGTGGGGTCACACTGCAACTCGGATTTCACACTTTTGCATCTATCACACCTTGTATATTCAATGACGTTTTTCAACCATCTGTTACCTGTAGGAGTTTCATACATAACAGTACACGACATCCCTGCAGAGGCAGTTCTCATCTTTAGTAAATCAAGTCTCCATTTTTGTCCTGTTAGGAAGGTTAGCATTGAGGTTTCAAGGCCATGTGACTGATCAAGTGGTTAGGAGTAACTTCTGCTGACACCAGCTAAGGAAAGGTTGCTGGAGCTGCTTTAATACTGTTCTACTACCTCCGCCCCCAAGTAGGAACAGATGGTGAGTTTTGGCAGTGTTTTGTTGGCTGGAAAACACCCTTTTGATTGAGATGCCCATTCTTTTACATGTCAAAAAAAATTGTGTGTAGAGAGCAAACAGTGAAAAAAGCATGGAAGCAGAGCCAAATTATATTTTGCTATGTATGCAGTGTCTTATAGACCATCTGGATGGTTCATTTGGCTGTTCAGGTTTTATTGCACTTCCAAGAAATGTGAAAGAGTCTTCCTGTACAATGAGCTTTACCCCTCATGCCATTCAAATAAACAATCCAGTTAGGACTGCTGTTTCTGTTGCTGCTGTGTTTATTGTGGTCGTATCTTAGTTTTAGAGGTACATCTGAATAAAGAATAATGCTTTTATTTGCCTGCTGTTTTACATTAACTGCAGTAATCAGCTAATGGCCAACTTTGGTCACAACCCACAGGGCACTTCAAGGCTGTGTTACAGTCGCCATTAGCCTTATATTGGTAGTGACAGCACATCTACGCCTGGGTTTCTAAGTGACTCCTGGTAGTGTGCCTTCTAATCCAGTAATTGGTAGAGAGAATGAGCGAGAGAGATAGAGGGACAGAGAGAGAGAGAGGAAGAGAGGGAGAGTGTGTACAGAGAACACACAGAGAGGATTGACCCTTTTCTCTATTTCTCTAATTAGCAGTATTAGACAAAGAGCCCTGGGAGAAGACAGATTGCATCCCATCTAGAGTGTGAGATCACTCATGTTGGAGTGGCCCTCTGAGCAAACTCAGCGCAATGTGCCAGTGTCTGAAATAAAGCCGGCAATCCAACACACCTCCTGTGGCTGTAGAAGGACAGGGGCAGAACCCCTGAAGACTTATCGACATCACCGGCACCAGAGATGGGATGGATGGAACTTAAGACATAAAATCAGTGAAACAACAATTTGTCATTTGAATAGAGTTTTGCCTGGATAAATATCCATGTGGCTCTCTTAAGTTACAGACAAGACATAACAGAAACTGTTGACAACAAATCAAATGAATTAAGGAAAAAATAGGACACATTAGTAAATTGTAGAGCAAGAATTAAGATAAGAACTAAATACGTTTAAAAACATATTAATTCACTCAACATTAAAAGACAGAATAATGAAATCTTAATCATTAATTGATCATTTTCTTCAACTTTCATCAATCAATATATTTTATGAATGCTGTCATTTAAATATAAATGTACTTTCACTTTCTAAATGTTTTTAAATATGTCAATTAAAGCCATTTTCTGTAAAATTTTAAAATTCCCATCTTTGGCAACCTGAAATGGAAGTTTAAAACAAAGACTTCAAAAGATGTTATGCTCACAAACCTTTCATTGCAGCTTTAATTATTTCATGATTATGAACATTTCTCAAAAAGTATATAACTTGAAAGTGTTTATTTCTTACTAACCATCTTGAAATATCTTTTATTTTACCACTCGCTTTTCCCAAGCTTAACCAAGTGGTTTAGGTTGCTTAAAGTTAACCAAACCTTAACCCTGAATTAACAGAATTTTTTGTTTGTTTAAGTTGCGGGCCATGAAAGACAAAACAATGAGCTGAAAGATGCTAAAAAGCTTTGTAGAGCTGAGGGGAACTGCAGATTGGGCTGATGATTCTTTCTGGGTTCATCACCGTGAATGATATTTCATACATAGTCATAGATCTACTGTTAATATATAAATATTGCTATGTGTAGATAATCAGCTTTAACCACACTTAAGTTGCCATGGGCAGATATTGTGACCCACTGGAAATATTGTCAGTCATTGTTTTTGAGATACATATACAGAAATATGAACTTTGTGTGAGCCTGTCATTATGTTTCTCCTAAAACTTATTTTGCCAAAGCAGAATAGTTGCATGTTATTGCCATTTGCCATTTGACGTATGGCCCCAACTAATACAGACTGGGTCTGTGTCTGAAATCACTCCACAAAAAGGTAAAAAAAAAACCTAACTAGATAATTTTCTTTGCATGAATATTGCTGTTATCCTGAATAGATTTAATTACATCAAACCTCTCTTTCTGATCTTTCACCCTGTTTAGTGTGAGAGAGAAAATGTAAATGCAGACAGATTAACTCATCCTTTTCTGCAAGGAAGTTGTTTTCCAGTTTAGTTCGTTCATTTGGCTTATGTGTAACCAAGAGACCCAGGGCAATTTTCTGTGTTGCGTCGAGGCAATTACACTAAAAAAACATCCTCCTTCATGTCCTGCGTCAGAGCTTTTAGCAGGATAATTTTGGAAGAAAGATACAGCTAATCTAAGGACAAGAACTCTGCTGAAGGTGTCCTCCGGTGGTAAGTGCAACAGCCTTATCCATTACACAAATACATCAAAATCAAACCCTCTGATTATCTCGAAAAACAACATTAATCTAAGCTAAGGCTGGATAAAATAATGATGAGGTAAGATAAAATCACTGATGGGCTGACAATGGAATATGTCTTTATCATCATCCTCATCTCTCATGCAGAAATACAATGATTTAACAAAACACAGAGATTGTACTTTTCTTTCCGTTGATCCCATATTGAAAAGTGCTGAAGATGATGCCTAGAGGCTTACAGAGCGGGATGAGGTGGGGGTGGGGTGGGTGGTGGGGGTACGGCAGCCCATACATACCAATGACATTGATCCCTGAGCAGGGCCTGTGAGAATGCTGAGACGGCCATATGCACATTTTTATTCTGGTAAGAAAAGTGCATTATGTTCCAACATCAAGTCGTCTCAGGGCTGTTTTGATGAGCTGGGCGGTATTTGGGATGAGTGGGCCATTTCTGTGTCCTTCAGTTTTAAAACAGCAGCAGTGTAGGCTGGGGACCAAAGGAAAGACCCTTTATTGTGTTAAGTAGCAGTGATCCAAAAAAGTACCCTTTGCTGCTCACAAGACCTTCCCCCAAAGGACCCCTGGGTGCAATGTTCTACCAGTCCTTGAATCACAATGCACCGTTGCTCTCGTTCCAGGGACCCGCCGGGCTCCAAACACCCTGAGCTTTATTCTAATATCTCCTCACACTTTCATGTTCTGCCTTACATGTGTGTGAGCAGCTGTAAATATTTCATCCCATTGTATTATCCACATTCTCTACTTGATGCAATATTTAATACATGTACAGTGTTATCACCAACAGGTTTGTTTTACTACCTACAAACGCTTCTGAAAATATGCATGATTATTACTTATTTGCAGGAGAAAGTATTTTGTTAATATTGAAAAACTTACAGACTGAGATAAGTATGTTGACTCTTATTGTATGTTTTGTCTTTTCTTGTCTTTAATTCTTCCCACATTATAATGTATAATGTTATAATAATCCATTAAAGTAAAACATATATGGGCATGTTTCATGACATAATGAAATTCATGTTGGTTGAAATCCATTTAGCTGCTTCAGTTTCAGGGTCCTGGTATTGCACATGCTGGCTCACTGTCACACTGACATGGTTTACTGGGACACTTGAATAAAAATGAACTATCATTAATGTTATCAGTAAGACCTGTGATTTTCCTTCCATGATAAGTCAAAACGTCTGCCGTGGAAAAGGCCTATCTGATCAGCTGTAACAATTAACCAGCCAGATCCAATGTTCAACTTTAGCCATGATGACACCTTTAGGATAGTTAACATCTCTCTAGCTGCACCCTTTGAGCTGAACACCACTTTATATTCTGCTTGACTGTAGTTCTTCCCAGCGTAGCTCTGCTGCAACATTCATTTCAAAAATCTATTCCATTCAACACCTAGTGTGTGTACATGGATATAGTACTTTCAGTGGTACACATACAGGTTAGCTGTTCTGTAACCTAACGTAAACCAAGAAGTTGACTGTTTGGTGCAAAAAGCATTTATGCTAATTGTTCTTCCACTGGGTTACACTAGCATTTGCTAAGAAGCCATTTGACAGCAGTAATCTGACCCATCATATCGGTATATGTTAGCTTGCTACCTTGTTCATTGTCGCTAGTTCCTTGCTATTAGCTCACTGCTAAGAGAAACAGCAGTGAGTTACAGCCTTGTTAGTAGTGCAGTCAAAAATAGGCTCGTTTTTGTTTCGATTTTTATGATATTCTTTTACAGTAATTTTAGAGACTTGCAAAGTTTCTTGTACTGTAGCTTGTAGCTTAGCTGTTGTTCTCTCTCCAACTGATGCAAATAGGAAGATTATTTCAACTTGTTTTCCAACACTTTTAATATTTTTGAATCATCGACAAAATAAGCCAAGTCACTTCAGAGTTGACATAAAAAAATCAGGTTAATTTGAATTGAAATTAAAAGGCTCTTTTTGCTTTCATGTTTTGAAGAAATTATTAGCTCACTGCTAAGAGAAACAGTAGTGAGTTATAGCCTTGTTAGTAGTGCAGTCACAAATATGCTCGTTTTTGTGAATTCGATTTTTATGATATTCTTTTACAGTAATTTCAGAGTTGACATAAAAAAATCAGGTTAATTTGAATTGAAACAATAATTAAATGGCTCTTTTTGCTTTTATGTTTTGAAGAAATTAGGATTCAAAATAAGACTATAGACTGCATTTACTGAGTTTACATTTACAAAGTGGAGAGCTGGAGTGTCCGCAGGGTTGGCTGGATCATTTGTTACAAGTTGGCTCCTTCTTGCAACAAAAGAGGACACACAAACATCACCTTGAAGGGTTTTATTCAGCCAAAATATGAAGTAATATAAACATCAAGCAAAACATGGAAATCAGTAATATCTGCAGTGTCAGGAATGCATAGCTGAGTGTATCATGAGGTGTGTGTAAAAGTAAGCATACAGAAATTAGGAAAAAGTGGAGAGCCAGAGTGTCCCAAAGTGTGGCAGACAGCCATTTTAAATACAGGTGAGCCAGGCTGTACAGTTGTGCCACATCTCCTCTGACGACCCTGCCCTTCACTCTGCCTCCGAGCACCCTGGAACATAATTCGACATGGATAAAAGACACATACACAACAAAGCAGAGGGTAATCCCATTGTCGTCACACAATAAAGAACTTATATCAGATGTACTGATTTTCATGTTTTGTGATGAATGCAGTCCCTGTTTATCCTGGTGTGGGATAGCTGCAGTGTAAAGTTTCCACAGTGCCACTCTGTATCACAACCTGTGATTCCATTGTTTCCCCATAAGAGGCAGTGTCAGCAAACAGTCAGCCTCTTTACATGGACTCATAATGAAGGTCAGTGTAAGGCCATCATTTTCTGGAGTCTCAGCAGGGTAGCTATCGCTTGTCCCCGACACGTCATACACAGACACACACAAGGAAAATACACAGATACACAAATGTATTATCTGCTCAAACACATGTAAATATGAAAGTATACACACATGAAAGTATGCATATAAACACTCATGCATGCAGACACATGATACACTCCCAGTGACACAAAGCCAGCTCAGCACAGCTGTGACTTGGTTTGATGTGAGCATGGCCATCCAGGCAGAAGAGGTTGTTTCCCAGCATCACTCATGGGTACAACCTTTGATCTGTCTGTCTCTCTCTTCTGTCTCTGTCTCTTTCTTACTAGTGCCTCTATTACTGTCCCCATTGGCTAAATGTGGAGTTCAAAACATTAAATCTAAGCCCACTTTTAATTCCAATTGAATTATTCATCAGTGATTTTTAAATGTATTGTTGGTATATGTTTTTATTACTAAATGGGAGCAAAAAAGGTATTTGGAGATCAATTCAAATGCTTCTTTAGCCACTGATTGGGTCAGTCGGTGTACGTGTTTGATTGACAGCTGGGTGGCAGGGGCACCGAGACATGATGTAAACAAGCATGTGCTGGTAGCTGTTGCCTTCAAGCCAAGGACAGACAATGTTTGCTAGCGGTGGTGTTTAAAAAAAAGAAGACCACACAATTAAGCGTCTGAACTGACCTGTCTTGACATGTGCAAGTCAATTTTTGCTACAGCTGACTGGCTATCTTTTGTTACCAGTGCACTTTTCTCTGGTGGGAAACAAGTGCATAAAAACCTGAGACTTATATAGCTAGAAGGCTACTGTGGACGTACATCAGCTGCAAAGCTAATGTGGGTTGTGATTCAAAGTCTGTGGCTCTTTTTGTTTTGTGTGGCAGTTCCAACTATTTTCAATAGACAGTAACTGAGAAAAGATGCTAAATGGCATCACATGTTCATTTACATATGTGTCAGTATGTAAGGATTTTCACACACATAAAAGATTAAAAAATTTAAAAGAATAAAAATGTTTTCACAAAAGGAAGTCGAGCTTAGCTTAACTGACACTTGCTAGCTTTATCATAGCTATTAAAATTTTTATGGCTGTTTTAGGCTGTATAGATTGTTGATTATTATTATTATTATATATTATATTATTGATTTAAAGATCCCCTTGAGACATATTTTAACATGCATATATATGTATATATATATATATATACGTGTGTGTGTGTGTGCGTGTATATATATACACACATACACACACACACACACACACACACACACACACACACATGCTTATATAGGTATGCACAGGTGATTGAATTTAGTGAGAGAGAGGGGCATGGTCTTGTTCCTGAACCTTTGTTATAATAATAACTCCATTTCACTGACAAAGACCACGCCATTTGAACGGTATAAAAAGTAGATTTATTTGGATTGTCGAGAGGATTGAGGATTGGATGAGGATAGTGTATGGTGGGCTGGATGGGTGTCGAGGAGAGGGATGAAGGGGGTCGATTGCCAGGGGATGGATGGGAGCTGAAGGTTGGTCCGGGTCATGTATGGTGGGATGATGGGGTCGAGGAGAGGGATGAAGGGGGTCGATGGCATGGGGATGACCGGGAACCAAATGGAATTACAGAGGCTCAGGTAGGTATGGAATCTTGGGAAGACTTGCGGTCGAGAATTTTATTTATTTAATTTTAACAGGTGGTCTGGGATTTCTTATTTGGAAGCAGTTGAAGCGGCTCCACTGCAGAAGAATTGGCCAGAGTACGGTTAGGAATGTGGACTGACTTTGTCGATGTGGGGAGACAAGTTGCCTGTGCAGAGAGTTTGGTAGTGGGCCAGGAAGTCTGAAGTTAGGGGCGAACGTTTGGCATAAGATGTGGTTTGGACTTACAGATAACATGCCGAAGTGTGCGTGAAACAAGGCTAGGTATGGTGCCCCTGAGGACAGTTTTATGGAGACGTTAGTTCGGCTGGCGTCGACATGTATTTAGGAAGATTTAATCTTGAGAATGGAACGGGCGAAGGTGGTGAAGCAGGAGAGGGTCAGGACGTTGAGTGAAGGGAACAAAAGATCGTGGGAGGCATGGAAGCTGAAAATGGAGGGACCGGCTTTCAGGTGGGAATCTGAGGCTCGGTGCGACTGTTGCTGTGGTAATGGCAGGACCGGAGGTGGTTGAGGGAAGAAACAAAAGAAGGAGCTGCTGGAGCGGGTGGAGCTGAAAGCGTAGAGGTAGCTGCAGCTGAAGGAAGGGAAGAGGAAAGGATGAGAGGATGTATGTGCGGGGGACGATTGTGCGGCCTGCGGACATGGCGATGAGAGAAAAGACGAAAACACGAGAAAGATCAGACAGGGAAGGGGCAGTCACAGGGGAAGATACGACCTGGCCCTGCCAGAGGGCTGAAGCAGTTGGCTGCATCATGACGTCATCGACATGTGGTGTACAGGTGGCGGGGAACCCGGAAGTGAGCGGCCGTCCAGAGCGGTGGTGGAGGTGGAGGCAGAGAGGAGCAGGAAGAACCTGGCTTTGTTGTCAGTTCAGTGAAACGGAATTTGTATCTGGAGTTCAGCCTGGCCTTCAGCCGGGGCTGAAGAAGTCTGGGCTCTGTTGTAGTAGGCGGCGTTGTAATGTCATCGGTGTGCGTTGGCCCGGCGGCGGACAATGAACCCAGAAGAGCGGGAGGATTTGAGCTGCTGGCGAGAGGGTTGATGGAAGTAGAGTCTGCACAGAGTTGGAAAGTTTGTCTTTATCATCGTTTCGTAGGAGTGAGAGCTCGCCGGAGGTGAGCAAACATCCCGTTGAAGATGTTAATCGCTTGGAAAAGAGCCGCGTCCCAGTGGGCCAATGCATGGATGCGTGTGGAGCGTCTGGATCCCAGCTGATCAGAAGCGCGGCGTCTGGAGGAGAAGGGTTCCATGCGGATGTGGTGGTGAAGGAGATATCTCATTGGTACTGTTGTATCTAGTTGTGGGCGGTATGTTGCCGAGGAACGTGGATCACGGAGCACAGGCGGGAGGTAAGCGTTTGCGATGCAAGCGTGTCATGAGAACTGAGACAAATGGGAGAGTAAGGGGTTAGACACGCTTATTTAGGTGTGCATGGATGATTGAATTAGTGAGACACAGGTGATTGAATTTATTGAGAGAGAGGGGCGATAATCTTTGTTATAATAATAACTCCATTTAAAATTAATTGTGATGTCACAAATTATGCTATGCCGTAAAGTCAGATTTAAGGTGAGCACAGAGAAACTTTCCCCCTTCAGCAGATGAAATAAATCAGCTGTCCTGTGTCCAACTCTGCACACACATCATTCTGCACTGTGAAGCTCAAACATCCAAGTGAAAGAAGAATAACTAAAACAAATTTTTCAGTGAAGGAGGACTTTAAGTATCCTAAATAGAGAGGATCCAGAGATAGGAGACTGGAATAAACTAACTTGTTCACTTGTAAATAAAAGTGAAGTCGCTAAAGGGGTCATAAAAGTTGCCAAATGTAGAAGAAGAAAATTGCATCAGTTGGCTACACTGGCTGTTAGTCAGTGTGTCCTCGTTCACCCATTAACTAGGCTACTCCCTATGTAACACACACTCAGTACTTAATGCTATAGTGAGGAGTAAATGGAGATTTGGCACACTTAACAGACCGGTTCACAACTTTTAAAGTGTGTCTTAAAACAAAGATCCCCTTTAAATGTGCTTTCAATGTAAGTGATGAAGGCCAAAATCCACAGTGTGTCCACACAGTCAGTTTGTACAAAAATGTATCTGAAGCTTATATGAGGCTTCAGCAGTCTGAGTTAGTCATATCAAGAGGATATCTGTCACATTTACAGTCTTTTTAGCATCAAACTCCCTCTTCGTGTTTCCGTGGACAGTATTTCCCTGTTGAGCTGCGGTGGAAGTATAGTAACAAAAAGAGGGACTTTGGCACTAAAAAGACTGTAAGGTTGAAAGATATCTACTTGATTTGAGTCATTTGTATGACTGAAGCTTCATATTAGCATCAGCAATCTGAATGACACACAGATGGGGGAAACATTGTGAAAGCAAAAAATTTAGAAAATATATTTTCCCCGTTTTGGCACTGGTACTTTATCTCAAAGAGGAGATATCAAATTTACAGTAATTTGATCTTAACACTGTAGCAGAAAAAAACATACAATTTATATTCAGACAGACTTGTCATGACAATGTGTGACCATGTCTCATTACAAAACCTTGGATGGCATGAAGCTAAGATTGAGGTTGCACATGCTTTTTATAATAGCTGTGTTTTTCAGGCAGCCCTAAGGCAGGTTTAAATCCCCTCAGCAGTGAGACAGAAGCAGTTGATGGGAAATACAGTAGCTGAGGCAGTTTGCGTCATGTGAATATGGCCCTGGACATATGGATGATACAGAAATAGAGAGCCTGGAGCGCTCATTAGTATCTTACAAACTATAACACATAAAGGCTTTTTGCTTTCAGCATCAGCCGTTGTTTGTTTTCCCTTTGTTCAATTATCAATGTCCACAATGTTGCTAAATTCATGTGCTGGGTTTTTCGACTCGAGATACACAAAAGCACATCAAAACATGTCTCAGGAGAGACGCAGGGATTGAAGGAACTCTGGGTAATGAGCTGGAAAACTGCACTGATAATGCTAACCATCACTCGCTGGACTGATGTGAATGTGTCAGGCCTGATAATGTGCGAGGTGCGGTCTCAATTTTGTGGATGCTCACCTCACTGACCCGCTTACTAGTCTATATCACACCAAGGCTGTTTAATTATGTAAACTTATAGACAGACAGGAGGGGGAAGAGGAGAGAGAGGGAATGAACTCACAGGAAAGAGGGTGATTTAAAGTGCATTTTATTTGTGTTGTGTAATAAATTGAAAAAAAATCAATGTCAAAGAACAACAAAAGAATAAGCGAGAAGTGTTATCTGCTTGTTAGTTGTATTTGGTAATCGCTTCTAATGATGTTAAATCCTCAAATGTAGACAGAAGAAAACCTGTCTCACAAACAAACCTTGTGGCTGGAGTATGTTTGAAGAAAAACACACAAAGAGGAATATTCAAGATATATTCTCAGCCCAACAATCCAAGTAGAAATTGAAAATGCAAGACTCTAAAATGGTTTTTCCTCAACAACAAAGATAAGGCCAACCTGGGAAACAAGCTTTCCTCGGGTTTGGGAGACAGAGCAGATATCAAAGAGAAATGGAGGGATAGTTGAAAGGCCTATGAAAGATAGAGGGAAGGACGCACATCAGTATGACAGCCTATTTGGAAAATTTATGCTATTATTATATTATTTATTGCCTCAGTGTTCCTCTCACTTCCATGGGAAAGAACATGTGGTTAGAAAGTGGGCTGGATGAGGCCAGCAGAAGGACAAGGTTGATGCACTCGTTTCATTTCTCCTCTCTGCTCAAGGAAAGCCCCTGCTTTGAGGAAATGGTCTTATATTGGCAGCTGTGACCCACTTTTACACATTCATACTTGCGCTATGATATGCGCACACACACAAACTCACACCCACACATGCTGTAACGCTTCAGTGAAGAGGAAAACAGAGGCATCTGGAAAAGTCGTCCTCTGGGAGGCATTGACATGATTTGCGGGGGCTCACTGCGTTTCCCATAGCTTTGGTAGTGCAGCGCTTTCCTAGGTGACTTCCCAGTGCGTTCGTTGTGGCAAGTGATGGCTGCACAACTAATTGGTGAAACACATAAGCGGACCTGTGTAGGGAGCTGAGGAATGTACTGTACCGTGATGTAAGGAGGCATGTGAGACCACACAATGTATAAATAATTGCACATTAATGTTTAACTCTAGTTTAAGTGACTCCTCAGGAGTAAGAGGGAACATTTAAGTTCCCTGCGGCTCAGCTGGAGCTGAATCGACAAATGTCATCTTATGTGATGCCCTTGTTTGTGGTTTTAGATGGTTTATGAATTCCATAACATACACTGCAAGCTCAGGTTTTTGTTACTTAAGGAGTATAAAAAATGTGTGATTTGTGGTTTTAAAGCCCATGCATGTGATTTAAGAACATATGAGTCTGGCGCCCCTGGTGGTAGCATAAGAAAACAGTGGCACGTATGAGAAGGGTGAAGGAGTAACTGATGACATGAAATGGCAATAAGGATGGCAATAATGTGATTACAAACACCAGATGTAAACCATTACTTACTGAGGAAAAACACGATCATAGAACAAGACGCTGCAGAGGGTTTTTACTTTAATGGGAATAAATTATCCATTTAAAAATGTGCTTCACATGCCAATGCTTCCATGTGGGAGACAGGCTTTCGATAATAGTTTGAAAAATGTGAATTTCACTTCCTAATGTAATGTCAGTGGACTGCACACAGTGAACTGATGAACTGATTACCAACCTGGTCAGTGGTGCCTTTTATGTGACAAGATGGAGAAAGTATTTTATGTTAATCAGTCCAGCTTTGTCTGTCAGGCAGGGGGAGTTTGGGAGGATTATACCTGCAAACTTAGCAGTACCGCCTTGTGAGATTGTTACTCAGAAGCAGTTAGGGGAAAACCAATTCAATGGTTATGGAAATTTATTAGAATATGCTGAACTGTACTAAAATTGATTTAATAAGACAGCAAATTTGATCTAAAATAAGTTCTCAATAGCTAATTTCACTTTACAGGTAGGTGTTGTAGTATGTGCAGTAAAGTTGTAATTAAGGTTTTCATTATATCAAAACCCAATTTTTATAGCCAGCATTCTTTTTAACAACTCTTTTCCAGACCAATTTCAAAATGCAAAACATGGGTTGCTCTTCTTCTGTTACATTTGTTGCAGAGTAGCTACTCAGGGTGTCTTTGCTGCCCCCAGTGATCAACATGTGTCAATGCACTCTGGACCTGTAATACAAAAACACACTCCCCTTACCAGCAGTAATCACAGGTGTTGCCATACCAAATAGGTATGTTGTTGTAAACTTTAAAGCTGTGCTTATCTTTTTTTTTTAATGGACCAAACAACAAAGTGTAATGTGATAGATTTTGCTAATAGTGACAAACCCATAGCGAATTATTTCCTAACTATGCAGTTCCCCTCAGCTTTATGGAGCATTTAAGCATCTTTCAGCTTATTGTTTTGGTTTTGTAACCTAAAGCTTTACTGTTTTGGTTAATAATTTCTGGACATAGCATGCAGCTGTTTTCAGTTAACTTATTAAATGACACGTCCCACCCATGGGACCCGTTAGCCTCTGTAACTTTGGTTCAGGATCACTTATACTCATTCTGACTCTTTGCTTGTAAAATTTAAAGACTTGGTTATGAACAGCAACCTTTTTATTTTGGATACATTATTTTTGGGCTGATGCATAAAAATAGGGGTGCCTTGTGATAGGTTAAATATCTCTGATAACCCAGTGTACACTACCCACTGCCCAACACCAAACAAAGAAGAGCCAGATATTTTCCTCAGGAGTCAGTGGAGATAAAAACAGAGCTAAAAGAAGAATGAATATTAGACTTACATTTGCCTTGTTGCCAGAAACATGACTAAATAAATGCTTATGTAACATGTTTGTGGTTTTGTTTTGTGTCTCCAGTGGGCTAACTGCCAAGATATCAGAAAACAAAAAACCTAAATCATTGCTTCAAAATATCTTGTCATAACCGCGATGTTATAAACGTTATGCTCATGTTTTTTTAATAGTGTAGAGTTGGAATATCCCCAAATTCCCTGATAACAATTCTAACAGATTATCATAATCTGTTACTGATTACACTTTGAAAGAAACCCTCCAATTCCTATATGAGGGCACCATTCCCTAGGCACTTATACTACATCATCAACTCCCATTCATTATATTCTACAAAGCGGCACTACAGTAATAATCATTCATAACCCCAACCACTGAGCTTTCTGAATATATGGCCCTGATCAAAAGCCAACACTGAACATCAAACGGGCTCATTCAGTTGTAAGTCTGGCTGTAAATTAGTGAAACATTATAGCGTGCCAGCACTGGTGCCAGGGACAGGAGCAGGGACAGGATTTTAGACTAACAAGACAGCTATGGGAAGTGATGACAACGTGCTGGCAAGTGCCATTACTCCAGACCTGACACACTATTCATCCTGAGGAGGCATCTGGCAAACGGCTAAAAGCTGAAAGACATAGCAACAGGGTTAAAATGTTTTAGCACTTGCAAAAGTGATGCAATGCATTCAACTGGTTTCATTTGGCATTAGCACACCACACAGCAGAGAAAATGAGTATATTATTCACTTTTATTGAAACACCTCTTCATCTTGTCCATTTTGGGAAGTGCTCTGTTTCCATATTAGAGAAGCTGTCTGCATTTTAATTCCTGGCCCAGCTCGACATTCTACCAGCTCAAAGCCTATGGCTCAAACTTGTAGCCCTGTGGGCAGAAAACAGAGCATTATCAGAAATTCTTGACAAAGCACTTTCTGGAGTAGGACTCAGCAGCACGCATAGTTAAACTCAAGGGGACAGTTTCTCTTAAAAGCTCTTGTACAAGCCACGGCTCTCTCTGCAATTTGGGAAACAGTTTTCAGAAGAAATTGGGTCATGGTAATGGCAGAAGAACATGGCATGTATAAAGGATCGGCCCCTGGAGATAGGAGTCGAGAACAATGGTGGCCTGCTCAGACGGGGCCGTGCTTCATTTGCTTTGTCAGTGGTGCTGTAACAGCACAGTCTTGTCCACTGAAAAACCGGTATTCCTCAGGCCCGCCTTTCTGTTTCACATTCAGGTAATGTGCATCATCCCAGGACAGCGAGTGGGCACACCGCTGATCTGGGGTCATTTCATAAACAAATAAGAAGCTTAAAGTGTTTCACTGGCTTTAATGATTGTGGACTTCAGTGCTTTTTCACATGAAAAAGGGTCTCCTGGTGGTCATGTGGAAAAACGAGAAATCCAAGGCACTCTGAAAATGTGTTTGAAGCCTTTATTCTGCATGGCTAGTTATAATTGCAAGCTTAAAATTACAGAAGGAAAAAAAGAGATCCAAGGCACTCAAAAAATCATTTAAAAAGCCTTTATTCTGCTCGACTGGTCACTGTGAAGTTGCAGTTATGACTACACAAACAGAAATGCGGAAGCTTTTTAACAGATTTTTGCAGTGCCTTGAATCTTGCTTTTTTACTTAATGATAAACAAATCTTAAAAGTGCCTGACTGAATTTAAAATGCATCACTGACAGGCACGTGAGTCAAGGATGCGATACGAAGTAAAGCCCACCTATTTAGCACTGATACGCAATATATTAAAACTTAGAACACACTATAATGTAGTTGTTAGCGGGTGTAGTTAATGTATGTCAATAACTTCAACTCCTGATATGAAGCATTCATAACAGGAGTATATTCAATTAATGAATGCTTGATAACACAGAATAATGCCACCTTGTCTCCTAGGAATGACATTTATTGACAACTAATTTGTTTTGCTGGAAACATAATAGCTGCCTTTTTTAAATATAGGAGATGCTTCCTTTTTTGTAGGAAGGTGGATGACAGGATGGTAGGCGTGCAAAGCAGAGGACTTTAATACTGGAGATTGGAGCTTGCAGCCTGAGTCCTACATGTGGTGAGTTTTAAGTAAAAAAAAAACACTCTGATCACTTGCTTCCAGACATTGCTAACTTTTTCATTATTTAACCCAGACTATCATCTTTCCTTTAGCTTTAAAAAATCTTCTCACCTTGCTGCAGTCATGTTCAGTACCTTGTGACATCACTGTTGGGTATATTTTTGACCACACTTTGTCAGTGGTTTCAACTAGAGAGGAAAGTTTTCAGGATGGTGTTAAATTACTCTTTAACTAAGTGCTGCGAGTGCCAAAACATAACCATAAAAACATTAACCTTGCAATACAGTATTTGCTATGAGTTGATAATGTGTGAAAGCAAATTAAATATGTTGTCACTGAACATTTGCTGATACGTTCGTTTTGCTACTTGGCCAATAAGTTAATTAAAAACAGTTGCTCATTATGTTGAGTAAAAACATAATTCAAGCCGCATTACGTTTACGTTGCAAATTGGTAGTGCATAATGTAATTTCTAGGTGACAGGGTTGTATAATGTGTGATAACTGTACATATGCAGTATAATGATATATGGCTACAAACGTGAACAAATCCTTACAGTGTTTTTATAATGCATTTGTTTCCTGTTTATACACTTGTACAAATCATTCAGAGGCAGGTTTAAAGCTATGTAACTTTTAGTGGACTGTGGCCACAAGTAATAACTACATGTACAGGATAATGGTAAAGGCTAACATGCAGTGTAAGAGTATTACATGTAGAGAAGTTTTCAAACATTAACCATTGTCCACCGTAGGCTACTGGTCATACCAGAGCACGTAAGACTGTAGCAGGAAAAGCCCTGAGTGTACTGAATTGATCAAGGGTGCATTTCATTACTTATGAGTTCAACTTTTTATCTGTTAAAGAATGAATAAGCTATTTCTTTTTTTAAATGTTGCAAAGCCTTGCTTTAAAAATATCCTTGAAGTTACTTACACCTATCTTGTAGTGTCTTATAGACCATTTATTAATTGTTTCCATACTGCCTATAAATGTAAAAATAAAGCGCTACCTAGAAGAGAACAATATATCACACAATGCTAAAAATAATGTAACTAAAATCCAAATGAATCCACATAATAATACCAACAGTAATACACCCATAAGAGAAAAAAGGACACACTAATGACAGCAGATGCAGCCTTACACAGGATGTTTCCTCATTCTTGTTTATTGCAGGAACAGAAATGGATCTGAAACATTAATGGAACATCATCCCAGTTGATCACAAACTGCATCACACAGATGTGGAAGATTCGGGCTAAAACATTACCTTCTGTCTACGCATTTTGGCTGGTTATGCACCTGCTTTAGGCCATTCATGTATTTGGAGATACAGTAACATGAATCATGAATCACTGAGGAGGAGTAAGGTCTATATTCCTACTGTGTGTACTTTTTTTTCTCCACTATGTATGCTTTCAGCATCCAGCCCTGATCCATATGTCTCAGAGCACATCTATATCTCATGTTGAAGTCACAGAGAATAGTTCTGTAGTGGGGAGTTTAAATTTTTCATTACAACAAGTATGGATGGCATCGTAAAACGGGGTTACTAAGCAACTGCTTCTCAGCCTCCCAATCAGCGGCGTTGTTGGTTTGAGATGCAGACACAAATATCATCACACTCTCTTTTCCTCCTCTGCATGTCGCTCAGTCTGCAAAACCGATATTGAATGGATTAATTTGACATGTAGTAAATGAAAAAAAAACAAAGCGCTCCTGATC
This sequence comes from Thunnus albacares, assembly GCF_914725855.1. Lineage (NCBI taxonomy): Eukaryota > Metazoa > Chordata > Actinopteri > Scombriformes > Scombridae > Thunnus > Thunnus albacares. The sequence goes on from NC_058125.1 coordinate 4,006,455, forward strand.
AAAAAGTCTTTCAGTTTAACCTCCTGAAGGACAAATCTATCTCCTAAGTCAGTCTATCAGCTTCAGCCTGATACGGTGAAGCCATTCAGAAGATATTGTAAGTTTTATAGGAGAGGCTTAGACTTTAAATTAGGATCTTTTGGTACCCTAACCTGCTGCCAGTCACACTGCTGGTGATAGTGAAAAAAAGATGCTTATGCAAAGCGTTTTTTTCCCCCTACTGTTCCTGTCAGGGAGCTTTTGAAATCCCTTTTCTAATGAGAGCTGGCATTCCACCTTCCCTCAGTATTTCCTCCAGAGGGGAAGCGGGGAGGGTTAGCGACAGAGGGATGACAGCAGTGAAAGCGCCACTGTCAGGAAAAGTCCTCTGCTCAGGCTTATAGGGAAGTCATACATGGGTTTGTGATTTTGTCTGTTTTATAAACAATGTCATATGATTGCAAGGCGGCAGTCAGCAGTGTGACCTCCATCTGCAGCAGCGATATCTGATCTGGCACCACTGGCTGTTCTTGCTTTGACAGGTGGTGCTGATGGAGGTGGATTTAGACACATTTTAAAGGTCTTTTGTTTTCACTTATACCACAGCTCAGAAAGTATATGAAAAGTAATGTTCTTTGTGTATTTTAGTAAATATATTTGAGGTCAAAAATATTTTTATGAAAGCATTAGGCTAGTGTCATTGTATATTTTTCATATTGACCAACAACAACAATGTGTTAGTCTCAGTAGTTTCTGACCTTCTTACTGTTTGTCTGATTCTCCAGCCCAGTATCACGCCAAAGCATGTAATACACCCGTCGGTCCACTAGAGGATACCCTGTAAGTGCCTCACCTAGGCGTGAAAAGTACACACGTATACAACTTTCAAAAGCTGCGGTCAAAAAGTACGTCCCATCATCTTTTCCTAACCACTTTACCTTGACCTCGATGGAAAATGTCACAATGTTAAGGAGAGATGTGAAGGAGAATTCATAAGGACTTAGGAAAAGGCAACCGCGGTGCTAAGAGAATCCGACTGCACTGGGCTACGTTATTATGTGAAGGTGGATGTTATTGACATGGGTCTGCCATTTTGAAACTACAATGTTCCAAAGATGGACTACAAAGAGCGTATCTTAGATACTTACTGTGTTGTCACTTACAGGCTATATAAATGTAGACAACACGGTGAAAAATATTACTAGAGCCCGACCGATATATCAGTTAGCCGATATTATCGGCTGATATTGGCCTATCACAGATATATCAGTATCAGCGTATTTGTTGTCCGATATGTACCAATACATACATATATATATATATATGTATATATATATATATATATATATATTTTTTTTTTTTTTTTTTTAAAGTTATATAGGCAGAACTTTGTGCATATTTGATCCTTTTTCCTTTTTAATTCAAGTTTAATATATACATACATATGTTTTTGTGTTCAGTGGTTTTTTAAATTTATAGTTATTAAATTCCCAGTGAAGTTTACTGTTTCAGTGCACTGATGTCATTTTATACAATAAAGGTTATTGTTAAACTGTAAAATATCATGCCTCCATTACATATCTTTGTCACCAGTGTTTGATAACCACATTTGAGAGATCATTGCAAAAAATGTGCATTTATCTATATATTCTGTATAGAATTCTATTCTATAAGATATCAGAATTTTTTGTACTCCCTAATATCAGTATCGGTGTCTGTCCCCAAAATACAGTATTGGTCGGGCCCTAATTACTTCATTACCAAGGTTAATCAAGAGCCCAATACTACTGCACTCAACGATTGGCCAATAACCCATCTACTCAGCTGAGAAGTATATATCCCAATGAGCCCATCTTCAATTAGTGGCCTATAAAAGGGCAGCTGGGGAGTATCAGAGTTATATAGCAAAATGGGAGACATGGAGCTTGCTGCTGCTGTGTGGCTCACCTTACAGCGAAACCAAAGAAACATTCATAGGAGGAGGATATGACTGCGGAGGCTCATGGCATTGTGTTCACAAATGGTAAGAGGATGCTGATATATGTTTTGGACATAGATCACAGGGAATGCTTCAACTGAACATAATATCAAAGCGTAACTGAAATTGTTCCTGCATATCTAATGTGTTTCTACACAGAATATAGCTGTTGTTTAGCCTCACACAACAATAATGCATCATTAGGTTTAAAAATGAAAAAAAGGAAAAAACACTAGTTATTTATTTAGACTTTATTCTATTGAAACTTTATATTGTTTTTTACAGGAGAGAGCAAAATATATGTCACCCCCAACAACCATGTCCCTATTGTACAGATCTATTTAGATCTGTCCAAAGATATAAGCTCTGACTACCACCCTCTCTTATCTTCTTCTTCAGGTTTAATCGTTTGAGTTTGTGAATTGTGCGTTGCTTGGTTGCTTTTTAACCTTTTATTTATTCAGGGGACTTTCTCTGAGAGCAATGCACTCTTTTTCAGGAAAGCCCTGATCATATTCACACAGTCACACATTCAAACCTGGAAGCTGCCCAGTTCAACCACAGTCTTATCTGCCGGCCACTGAGCAGCTCTGCTTTAAATATTGCTGCCGCAAGGAATTGTGGGACAGAATTATCTCCTTTCCTTTTGTAAAGGATGGTCAAGTGTACCTATGCTAAAGGAGATTAGAATGGAAGCATTGAAGCACCTTTCCTTAGCATTTAGAGAATTCGACCAGCTCTTATCATGGCTGCCACTTAGATACTTCTGGGTCATTTCACTCAGTTAGGAACCTTTCTAAGCAAAAAGAGACTATTTGCCTGTAGCCAGTGAGCCTGTCAAGTGGCGCAGTTCAGATGACGTCTATATAAGGTGACAAATTTCCATATTCTGAGGTAGCAGGTTGGGTGGAGGAATAGATCCTAACTTGCAAAAAGTGGACTTATTGGACTTTGCTGCAGAAGACCACCATTCACTTCCTGCGTCCAACCATGAGTGTCATGTTTCCAACCGTGACTCTGGACAGTTTTTTAACTATGAATGTCATGGTGTTTGTTGTTGCCATGAAGACAAAGGTTACCTAACTTTAAGGAAATAGTAACTTTAACCCACACCACATTTCAAGTGATCATTTTAACCCAAACTATGATCTTTCCCAAACCCTAACCAAGCAATTTTTGTGCCTAAACCTAACTAGACCTTAACCACAGCATTACTGGAAAACACTCCTAATGCGGTGCAGGCACTTTTCATGATATCGAGTTGGATTCTCGGCCCAGATCTGATTAATTCCTACTGAAACTGGTCACAAATCTATAGTTTTATTTATGAAAAGGGCTCAGTAATTTGTTGAAACAGCTGGGCACTGTAGTTTTTAGCAAACATTACTCAAACAGGAGGAAATAGTGTATATGTTGGGGATTAATACACTTTTTATGCACTAGTGAGTATTTGTGGCAGCAGGACGGTGTGTGTGTGATTGAATCAAAATAAACTACGGTGTGTGTGTGTGTTCATGGTAATGAAGGCTGACTTCTCTATCTGGTTATCTCATGGGAACCTGTGCTGAAGTAAATTATGTTATGACTTGGCCAGGCCTGTCTGGTAAACACATCCCTATCTGAAGTTTAACTAGACGTTGCTCACAGCACTACAGCAGACTTTTGGAGTAGGGTTCACATTGTCCAGACTGCACATTGACTGTGCCCCAAGTGTCTCCTTAATCCATTAAATATCAATAAATTCTTCTGCTTAAGACATCCAAGGTTTTCCTGGTATTTCTGCTCCAAGATTTTCCATAACAGTGCAACATTGGGGCTTACTGATGTGTTTTAATAGTTTTTGGACAACAACGGAGCTCTCCGGCACAGAGGAATAAGATATATCAGACTTTGGACACACGCACAATACTTGTTAGTAGATATTTTCATTGTTGGTTTAAGTCTTTTCATCAGATTTGTTGACAATAAGAAAAAGACCTTCTAAATGAAAATGACAGCTATGACTGCACAGGTAGAACATTCGCAATGCTGTGCCCTGATTGGCCAACACTAGGTCACTACTACATGATTTAAAGTTTGATTTTAACTCTGATTTCACACTGTGGCAAATCTGCTTACATTTGCAAAAAAACAGGGTAGATCATCATGGACAGCAAACAGCAGCTTTAATTAGTGTGTTCTCACATCCTGACCTGCTGAGTGCAGGCTTTCAACTTCAAACAGTTGCAAACTGGCCTTTCTGCAAAGATTTTTAGCAACTCTTCTGCATGAACATAAACACAAAATCATGCCCAATCCACCGATTTGAAATCGAGCTTAGAAGCAGTAATCAGGCCATGCAGTTGCATTGTATATCCTGGCTATGTAAATGTTGAGAATGGGCAACTGACTTTGCTCCAAATCTTTCATATGAGCAGTGAAACATGTTTTGTGTTAAATAGAAGTCTTCCCACAATCCATTGGTGTGCTCTTGTTACAAAAAGCCACATTCATTTTTTTGGTCACTTGGAGGCATTGGAAAAAGCTGAAAACATAAAACTGATATATTATCACCTACTGCAATAACATTATGACCAAGATGTTTTCAAATGGTTGCCTATTTACACATCCAGCAGACACAGAGCATTAACATTAGCATTCATTTAGAGTCATTTTTCTGTCCACATTATGAATGTAAGTCCAATATTCACTCTCCTTTTAGTTCTGTTTTCATCTTCACCAACTCTTTAGCTGCTAAATGCTCCACCATGTTCACCAGCTAGTTGTTAACTTTGCCTGCCTGCTGTTTGGTACTGGGTGGGTAGTGTGCAGTGGGTTAATCAGAGGTTTTTCACTGAAAACAGCTGCCTGCTGCTGCTGCTGCTGCTACTGCTGCTGCTGCTGGAAACAAGGTTGATGAGAGCAGGGCTGCAGGCGTGAAAACCAAAACAATGAGCTAAAAAAGGGTAAAAAAAAAAAAAAAAAAAAGCTCTGTAGAGCTGAGAGCAACTGCAGAGTGGGTTCATCACTATCAGTGACTCCTTTCACATTACAAATGATCATTTGATCAAGCTTTAGTATGGAAAGAATTTTTAGTGCACTTTTAAACAAATATAAACAGCATTGATGTTAGTGTGGCAGCTGAATATTTTCTACATCTCAGCAATGATGATACAGAATTTACCCTGAAAAGTTACCAAGTCTGTGCAAAACTTAACCTGGAGCTCTCAGCTCAGCATACAGCCCTCTGCCTGCCAAGCACACACAAATCACAGCTGCTGTACACTGTATAGACTTTATGTTTTGTTTTAATATTAAAATATTGCAAAAACATATTAAGCACAGGCAAACAATTTTGTTTGCTATGTATATTTGTCTGACTGAAAAGCTGCAAATGTCTCTAACATACACAATCACATTTAACAATGTCTACAGTAAACATCTGTGAACATATGTGCACTGTAGGCTATTTAATAGAGTGAAAGTTAATTCCTCCAGACTTCCTTTTGATTTTTCTTTTTCCTCCAGGCTATCTCTCCAGGGTCCCTCTTCTCTGATTTTTACTTGTGCTCTTTTGGCCCACATCATTACAGCCTCCTGCCTGCCAGAAACACTCCCAGAAACAATGTGCTGTATTCTCCTCACGTCGCATGAATTCCCAACCAAGGCGGATAACTGCGATTTAAGGTCCAGCTCTCACTCTGCAGCTTCCACACCTCTCTGTAGCTGCTGATGTCAAGACACCCTCAGTATTTTTGTGATCAGAAAGTGTTAACTGCAAATATAGTGCACAATAAAACTCTCCAACCGACCGAGTTTTTCATCATAACCAAGCTCTATCCCTGCTGTTTTGATCCTCCTACCTGGCTGAAGGTGTGTTGATTTCAACTTTATTTGAAAACACCTATATATGTATCAATATCCATGGCTTTTATTGGTGACCATGGATATAGATGGCTACTAAAGACGAATAAAAAGACATTTGTAACAAGGACAGAGCTGTGTGTAGGAGTGAGGTATACAGCTTCGGTTCATTCCAGCGCAGCAGCGTTGAAACACACTTCACTGGTAATTTAGCCCTATCAGTTCTACATAATCCCCCAGGTGCCATGGCTTGGCTACAGACCAATATGAATGACTTTATCTGAAATAATGAGTGTATTAACCGAGACAGCACAGCCAATTACGGTTTCATCCTGAAAACGATGCTTGTTTACAGGCATGTAGCTGGAAAATGATAACAGCCAATGTACAAAAGGTCGAGGGAGATAGTGAATGCAAATAAACATGCGGGGTGCTGAGACACGCAGTGGAGGTGTTTGCTGAAGACAGCCAGCAACCATGTTCTGCGGACGGAGGTCTGTGCAGCCATTTAATTTAGAAGTGTTAATGCCAATAACCAGGCTTGCTCGCTCGCTTGGAGGAGAAGGAGGAGGAGGAGAAGGGGGGGAAAGGAGGGAGGGAGGGAGGAAGGGAGGGAGGAGGGTGTGTGTGTGTGTGTGTGTGTGTGTGTGTGTGTGTGTGTGTGTGTGTGTGTGTGCGCGCAATTTACCGATACTTGGCTGAGTTCTGACGCCAGCACTGAAGTGATGTAAGAGACAGAGGGAGGGAGAAAGCCGAGAAGGAGGAGAGAAGAAGTAGAGAGAGAGGGAGAGAGAGGGGGTCTGGTTCAGAGCTCTGATAGTCTCCTCACTTTCGGAGACCCAGACAGAGAGCAACTCCCCAGCGGGTATCCTAACAGAGGTAGGCTGGCTTTCCACACGTCCACCCTTTCAATATGACAGGGAAATATAATCCAGGAAATGTAAGAAATTGGAGTGCTGTTTGAAAACATGTATTGACATTGTCATGTATGCACATTCAGTTGAGTTCTAATGTTTAACATGAGGATAACACATCACAGTCGTTTGGAAGATGTTGTGCCGTGTGGGTGTCAAGTTGAATGCGTCATGCAAACTGCAAGAATGATTTAAAACACGATGATTTTTTCATGACTGAAATCTGTCAAGTTATTGGGAAGCTGTATAGAAGACTGTTAATTAATTGCTGACGTGTCTCTGACGTGAGGATAATACCTAATGAGCCCGTTTGGTTTATTTGTTTCTGCAGCCTTCGGTAACTTTGACTTGAGCAGAGCTGACTGGGGCTCCAGGAATCAGCACCTTGGACAGCGACACACCGCGGCTTCCACACGCCGCTTAGCCGGGAGAGAGCGCGCACAGCCCGGGCAACAATCAGCTCCCCTCCCGGTCCGGATATGCTGCTGTCCTGCCACCGCTCCACAATGGGTTGCAATGGGCTTTAGTTTGTCCATTGCGTAATAGTAGCCGGGAAATGCCCTTGACAACAATCTACACAGTGTTGTACTCAGCATGACGGCGGCGCAGGAGACTGAGCGAGTAGAGGAAGGCTCGGCGGCGAAACTTACACAAGACTGAACATTTGCATGTTTAACCAGAGTTGAAGTGTCTTTGCCAAAACATGACTTCAAGAGTTCTTCGCACCATGGGGATAAGGCACCTTTTGCTGCTGCTGATATACCTCGACCCGCTGAGCGTGCTGAGCGCCGCCACGGGCGGTAAAAAGACCAAGCAGGCGCCCAGGAAGGCTCCCAAAGCCACTGCGGTGCCCACGGTCGCCCCGCAGAAGACCCCGCAGCCAGCGCCCGCCAGCAACCACGATACCTGCCTGGGTTACTACGACGTGAGCGGGCAGTATGACAAATTGTTCGAGTGCAACAACACGGACCACCGGTACTGCTGCGGGACGTGCTACCTGCGCTTCTGCTGCGAGTACAAGAAAGACCGGCTGGATCAGAAAGCCTGCAAGAACTACCAGAGCCCAGTGTGGGTGCAGACGGCCGCCCCGTCACCCATCCCGACCGGTGAGACGTACGATCCGAGCATGGATCAGACCAACACGGCGGTCTATATCACCTGTGGGATCATAGCCTTCATCATAGTGTTGGGAGTGTCGGTCAAAGTTGCTTATGACAAAGCCACAGAGCCGCCTCAGGAAATGAATATTCATAGGTAAGTCACTGATAAGACGCAAGACTGATCTAAATCATAATGTGTTTGCAGCACATATCTTTATCCTGCGTAATATATCATTTAAAATGTTCTTCATTTAAGTGAGTAGAAAAAGACTCATGGGTCCTATACAAAGAGTTCAAAGGTCAAGACTCATACAAAGAGTTCAAAGGTCAAGACTCATGTCAGCAACAGGCCTAGAGTCATGTCACATACATTAGTTTTCAATGTCCCATCATATAACTGAGAATATATATATTTAAAGTTGGAGCCAATGTGTTTTTTTTTCTCTATATGAGAAATAATGAACTACAAATTGAGCTGGTAAAGTGTTTAAATTAATTAGCAGATTATCTAAAGCCAAACCGATGAGCCCCTTTCAGATCAGATTCTATTAGATTTGCAGCAGATGTTAAATCCCAAATAAGTGAATCGCAATGAAAGCCTGAAATAATTACGGGGGAGTTAAAAGAGAAGTGATTGTTGTAGGCTGATGTTCATGAAGAGAGGGTGCGTGTTTGTGTGTGTGTGTGTGTGTGTGTGTGTGTACATCTGTTACGTGTGGGAGTGAGAGGGAATGATGGCCAACATTTATATTTGATGTTTGTTAGTTTATAACGCAGATAAAGTCTCTGTTAAGCTGAGATAATAACAGCCCATTTTTCAATCTAAGAGTAGTCCAGATATTTGACTCGTGTTGCAACCAAGTCAAGGTAACCAGCTGTCAAACACACTTCAACGCCTACCCCCAATCCTCCACCCTATCTCCCCACCCTCTGCACATCAGTACATGTCTGTCTGGTGTGTTTAGGTGGGGATTTGACAAGAATGTTTAGCAAAGATGGGATACCATGGCCAATGATTGCCTTTCACCCCCTCAGCCGGCTCCTGCTTCCTCCTGGGGCTTCACCATATGAGAGTTATCATACATGAGTGGACCACATGTTGTAGTCTGTACCCACATCAGTGAACAAATGCTGACACACATTATTTCCTCAAGATTGAATAGGTTTTTTTTTATTGGATGCATTATTCAACACTTGAGCAATCTTAAGACTGTGAATAATGGATAGTGTTAACGTTGGGGCTGTATCAAGGTCGTGTGACATGCATGCACGGCTGCACATTCAATAAGGAACAGGAAGAGAGGGGTTGGGGGTGGGGAGTTAAAATATTAATTTAAAAGCGAAGGTTACGCTGGTGATACATTTGTCGTACAAAAGCTTTGAGCTGCTGCAGCAGCGCAAAAGTAATTTGATTTCCTCTTCAAAAGCGACGCCAGAAAAAGCAAACAAACACTTTTTGAACTTTCTTTCATCACGATTGCTTCTCCCTCTCTTCCACTCTCCCCCCTCAAGGGCTTCATCCTTCCATATGCACCTGGTGCGGTCTGAAAAACATTCAAATTCAACCCAATTAGACGACACACTCACACATCCAATGTTGTTTCTCTCGCAAATGAACATTTGTCATGTTCCCAGACTTAAAAAAAAACAGAACAAAAAAAAAAAAAAACAGAGCAGCCCTGAATTACCCGTAATAGCGCAACACTGTCTTAACAATTAGCAGCTATTTGGCGTGCAGAAAACAGACGTGCTATGAGTTCATTTTGAACTTGGTTTAGCTGCACGCAGAGAGATGCTGATACATATGGAGAAAAAAAAACATCAAAAAAAACCCCATCTTTTTGGTGCAGAGAACAGTATCAACATTTGCTCTTGTCTTTTGATTTTCAGGGCCCTTGCAGACATCCTGAGGCAGCAGGGGCCCATTCCCATATCGCAATACGACTGTGAGAATTTTGCAGCGATGAACGGCTCACCCAAAGACAACACACCAATCAGAACCTCATCCAAGAACCACTACACCCCTGTTCACACCTCCAAATCCAACCACGGTAAGAGCTCTCCTTTCCCTCCACTCCAACACTCTGAAGCCTTCACAAGCATCCACTAGTTTATGTGTCATGACTGTTGGTCAAATATAGCTTGAAGGTTGATTTTAACGGATCAACCGTTTGCCCACATCCCTCTCAGTGTGTTTCTTTGCAATTTATACAATATTGCTTTTGCAAAATTCTGCATTCCCCTCCGAAGAGTGGGCAACACACTGTGCTCCCCCTTTCATCACCAATGTTAACATCCAGTAATTATCCGATTTGAGCAAGAGAGTGCGAGGGAGAGAACGACAGAGAAAAAGAGGGGCCTGCGAGCGGAGATAATTACAGGCTGGCAAGGTAGCACGGTCCTGCAGTCTATGACAGGGTGTATGTGATGACCTCACAGTCAGTCAGTGGGTGAATCAGACAGCGCTCACACCCGGAGCACACCGCATGATTTAACCCCACAATTCAAAAAACAGACAGGGAGCATAAATCGGCAATATTACTAATAACTGTGCAGGAAAAAACAAGAGGAAGCAAGTCAGCGCCGGCAGGTTTTTGGGCAACGCAGGTGTTATCAGATCAAGAGGCAAAGACACAGATGGAAAATAATGAGATATTAGAAACACAAAGGAGTCGCTGAGATGGAAAGAAAGACGTTTAGCCTCAGCGCTGCACGTCTTAACCAAAGAAATATATCAATGTGGAAAACTGTAGACTTTGAAGCACCAAAATGATGATATATGTGAGTGTAGCTGCTACTATCCTCTACTGCATAAATGATGTTTTTTGGGAAAAGATTATTGGTGTCGTCGATAATGTGTCAATCAAAAAATTTGATCAACCTCAACCTTCAACCCCCCCCCCCAACCAATTATTGTTTTGTTGCCAAGGCAACAGTGTTCGGACAGATATAAAAACATCAACAAAGTCAGATTTCTGAAGAACAATTACTTAGCAAATTGTCTCTGTCCAATGAAAACTACGTATCTCCAAATTCTGTGAATTTTTTTTAGTAACTATGAAAGATCAGCTGTTCCGCTGGGAAAGTTCTCCTGCTCCTCAAGCAAAATACACCATCTAAAAATCCATTAGTTTATCTTGAAAATGAATTGTCCCAAAGCTGAGGACAGGACTTCTTTTAAATATGTTTTGGAGAAACATGTTTACGTAAGGACAATGACGTAGCATATGGTCCCTTGTTTCTTTATGTAATAATTCAGTCTTTTTAAAATACTGAATTTGAAAACTCGGACTCTGCATAATTCAAAGCATATCAAATACAATATATTTGTATGGCTACATGTTATTCTCTTCAAACTCCTACTTCACCCTACATGCTGCAATATGGTGTTCGTACTATCCCCAACGGCAAATATGGATCATTCGTGGTTAAAGAAATATCTATTTCTATAAAAACCATGAATTTGTGGTTTCTGTGTGTAGACTGTGTGTAGGTGAAACCTACATAAGTGCCTCTCAAACCTGATTGGTGGGTCTCCCTCCCTGCCACTGCCCTCAGACTATAACTCAAGATCTGAACCATTTGATCAGGTTCCCTCCGGCCCTTTAGACAATAAAATGTCCCAGTGTCCAGTTAGTATCATAGCAAAACATTGACCAGAATCACCACTTCACATGATATTCACTCAATCAACCCTAACCCTAATCTTCCATCATGGTATTGTCCAGCAAGTGGCCTAAATGCACACATTTGCCTCGAGGCAACAAAGTTGATGAATATATATGAAAACAAATGATGTCCTTAAACCATTAGTTATGTTCCTTTAGATATTCATGCACATGCTTGAATTTTTTTCCACTTATTTTAAGTGAAAGGTGTTAAATAGTCACATTATTTTACACTTTCCTAGTACTGCACCACATGTAGTTCTGCTTCCTGAAAGGATGCTCCTACCCCAAATCCCAACATTACACCCACCTCAGCTCCTCATTTGATTCATCAGAAATGTGTCATGAGATAATACAGTGTGTACAAATATATAACCATATGCAGTAGGCATTACAGTGTGTAAAAAATACACCTTTTATTGACCTCTACTGGTTATGACGGAGCGAGAAATCACAGCACCTGACACAGAACATGTAGTTGTTGTAGCTGGTTTGAGTCAGTGGGACAGCAAAAATCCTTTTGCATGCTTGTCTCAAAATAATACACTGTGCATATTTCCAGCGTATTTGGGTTTGTAAACTTGGCCTCTTTCTGCCACATCGCCATCTATCAGATACTTGTTGGGAACATTTTTTACAGCTCTGTGTTTGTTGCGACTACAGTCTGCGTTCATTCACTAAGTGTCTCCCCCTCTCAGCCGCTGCATCAGTCTCTTCCTAATGGTCACTGGCCAGCCATGCAGGGTACACGGCTGATACACAGCTGCACGTGGCAGGCTGCCTTCAGTATGACCTTGCATGCATTTATACTCAGTAAAGGTCGGGCGTCACTTTATCTGTCTATCTGTCGCTCTGCTTGGCTGGGACTATTTTGCCTGCTTGCGCACAATCACTGCAAATAGAACACAACTGAGCACGGCTCAGCTCAGTCTACTCCAGCCAAGCTCCCCCTCATCAGGGACTGCAGCAGTCCTGACGGGGTTGGACATGAAAGGCAGTGACAGCGCAGGCGAAAGCGTGGTTAATGCGTGCATATAAATTGGGAGCTCCACTCGATGCCCTAACAGGCTCCATGGTGCCGCGGAGAGGGAGCCCACTCGCTCTCATAGAAAATGCATATTCATGTTCGCCTAAATGGGCATTTGGCACAGAGTGGGTAGGCAGTCCTCTTAAGGAGTGGGTCCTTGGCTGGAGTTGACACTTCACATCCAGGGGCTTTTTGAGACACTTTTAAATCAGGTGGAAAGACCTCATAAAGCGAGTGGCTAAACGGCCTGAGAGGATCCTATCAACTTATGTCAAGAGTGAGAATAACATCTATTTCTCCTTTGATCCTCCACATGTAATGATGCCCAGTCAGTAGTAATCACTTCCTCGCCGAAGTATCTCATTTTATAGCCAGAGTTTTGTTTAGGCCCTTTTCTAAAAATACAAGCTGATTTATTTTTTCACATTGCAGTCCTTGTGTGATGACATGGTACCCTTGGTGCACTGAAAAACTTCCCCGCATTTTTAGAACGATATATTAGAAAAAAAAAAAAAAAAAACGGGGCCCAAAGCAAAAACAGTACAGACAGCATAATATGATACCAGCACAAGTGTTGCTATTTTTAATTCGCATCCACTCTGCATTGTTGTGGGCTCAGATCCTCTTTTAGGTCGGGGTGTAAACACAGTGCACCCTGCAGCCACAACAAGGAGTAGATACCTTTACAGGAGTTCGCCTTTGGTCAAAGTAAACAATAACCGCTTCTCTGAGTAATGCAGTTTGGCCCACAGCTCTCTTCAGATGAAGTTGATTTGTTTACTGCACACCACAGGCAAAGATTTGCCCTTTTCTTTGTTTTTTGAAAAGTGTTGCTTGGTTTCCTCTCTGACATTTTCTTAATGTGCAGAATGATGAAATATAGTTTTCAGGTAGTGCAGAGAGAAGCTGTTTCCTCTGCTTCGGTTTACTCAACAGAAACCAAAGAAAAAACAATTACTCCTATATAGCAGTTTTGCAAAAAGAGAATAGGCAAATTGGATTATGAGTTATGGGGTTGCATCAGAATAAGCAGCAGAAGAAGAATGACTATGTTCAAGTGCATGCTCCATTGGAGGTTGGAAAGCCTTCAGCCAGTATCTATACAGTGTGTATTTGAGCTCCTGTACGATACTCCAGGGTTTCAAGCAGACAGTTAATTTTGTTTGGGATGAGCAACCTCCCGCACTTAAAGGTCAGCTGTTCTGGACAATTAGAGGTCGTGATGATGGCGTAACATTTCCAGTTATTTAGCAGCTTTGACATGACCTTCAGATATTTTTAAATCTCATAGCTGTGTGTGTGTGTGTGTGTGTGTGTGTGTGTGTGTGTGTGTGTGTGTGTGTGTGTGTGTGTGTGTGTGTGTGTGCTCTCCATGAGCTACCCAAACAACAAGTTTTGCCTAAATAACAAAACGCTGATTTAATTACTCTAATTATTTGCCAATGGGCACTTTTATAATCACATTCAGTAAGCCCCCCTACCCCAACCACTACCACACACACACACACACACACACACACACACACACACACACACACACCTCCCTCCTCTGCCTGCAACCTCCCTCCAATTAATCCTTAAAGTGTGCAGCTATAATATCTCCACGGTGACCTCCCTCGCTCCCCATTGGCCAGATAATCATCACCCACATGTTAAAAACAACATTTCTATGCTGACTGCGTTAACATGTTTAATAGAAGCTTCCTCCTGAGTGCACCTGTGTTCAACCTCAGCATCTGAGAGACCCCACCTAATTGTCTCCTGCCCTAGATCTCATTATTGCCCCTTATTATACAGCTGGACTATTGGCCCCCTAAGTGTGTGTGTGTGTGTGTGTGTGTGTGTGTGTGTGTAAATGAGGAGGTTTCAGGTGTGAAGGCAGGAATCCATCAGCATCTCTTTCCATTCACAGGACCAGTTAATTATAGACCAGTGTCGATCAGGACTTACTGCACTGCATCATTAATTTCATGAGAGGGCAGGGCAGGGTTAAAAGAAAAGGGGCAAGATGGCATTTGGCGTCCATTTTTTTTTGTGCTAAAGAGGCTTCAGCGTGTATCTCAGACCGAGAGAGCATGAGAGGAAGATACAGATATGAAGATATGCGATGGAAGAGCTACAGCTTAGCGACTTTATTGAGATGATGTACACAGCTCCATGTCCACTCCAGCAGATCGGCATCTGATAATGCTATAAAATCAGTATACCATGTAAATTACCTCTGCCTGGCTGTGTTAAAGCTTAATCGACCTTGGAGTCGGGTAACCTCCCCAATGCCAGCCACACAGTATCACGTTCAACTTGGTTCATGATATAATTATCTTATTATTCACGTTTCCTCTCTCAGAGGTAATTCTGAGGTGTAGGTGTCCAGTGAATAAGTTTGATTAAAGAAGTATTACCATATGAATCCTCAGTGCCGACTAGCTCCGTCGCACGTTCTTTTTCATGGCACATCTTTGAGGTGAAAGTCACGATTTTCTTTGTATCAAGGGCGATAAATTCATGATGTGTAGCCTTCCCCCTGCAGGCTCTTCATGCTACCTCACCTTAATGAGCTGGGAATGGGAGCAGGAAGAAAAGGGGGATTGCTTTTGAAGGGTCTTTCACATTCGAGGGTTGTCGCAGTGGGTCGTGGAGTGGCCTACCAATGACAAAGGTGACAAAGGAAGACAACAATAGTGTTTGTGAGCCTCACACACAGAATTGCTGGTATGATGGAACGGGAAAATAACCCCAGCAAATACTCTATCTGCAGCCATGAAAGCAGCGCAGGGAGAGGTATGATTGAGTTCAAAGTGCATTGGTATGTGGGTGGTTGAAACATATTGCTTTTTGTCCCCTCCTGAAGATCATCACACTGTGTTTGCTGGTGTGGTTCACATTTTCACCATTTCCCCTCTATCTGTACTGGAGGGAAATGGCACCACAGGGAGGTTTTCCATTTGACACCATGACACAATTGGGGCCGTTGAGAAGGTGATGGAAAAGCCAGAATACTGTTTTGTAATATGTAACAGGTGTCTTGTTCAACTTTACCGCTTTATTGCAGTTTAGTGGTGCACCAAGCCATTTAGGCTTGTGACCACACAAAGGGGTAGTTCAGTGACTACTATAAAGTTGAAGGACTTTTGAGCAACTGATTAAAAATCAGAATGGTCAAGCAGAAGAGGCCAAGATATGACTTTTAGTCCCTGTTCACGCAAACTGACTCAAAGTGACAAGTTTGCTGGTGTGATTAGCGCTGAGCATATAATTTACATACTCAGCTCTGATTGGGTGCACTATATTAGTGCACAACAAAGTAATTCATTTCCCGAACAATGTGTTTCCATGCATTTTTTCTTTAAATTCAATTCCCAGGCTCGTTAACGTTGTAATCCTTAAGATTTTAGTTCAGGTTGATTTGGTGACACCTGTGGTTACCTTGGTAACAGCAAGTGAAGTTTAATACTACAGCGCTCATTGAGAAGCTACTTTTTTAGAAATACAACAGAAGAGCAACTCGTACTTCTGTTTAATCACAGCGTAACCAACGTTTTAATAGAGAAGTCAGTCAAAATAATCTCAACTGTGATCTGATTTCATGTAACAGTAGAGGATGTAGAGTTTTTCACACAACAGCAGACAAAACAATGCCAAAAATGGCATTTTTGATAAACAATCTCAGTCAGTACTAACCATAATGACAAACACATTGCATTTCCTGTGGCTGCTTCACAATAAAAGCAACTCCATGTTTCACCAGTTGGACGCTTTTACTGTGAAGCAGAGCATTAAAAGTAAAAAATATTGTGTTTACATTAGCAGCACCTTCACACAGCTCTGACACAGAGTAAAGAGAACGAACAGAAAACTATGAGGCTGTTATCAGTGAGATAAAACTGCATCAGGTTACATGCTGCATCATTTTCCTGTGAATCCCTCGTGCTTAAATATGCATCTGAATCCACCTGTAACAAAGGAGGGCTCCCACACTGGGCTGTAA
Source organism: Thunnus albacares (assembly GCF_914725855.1). NCBI lineage: Eukaryota > Metazoa > Chordata > Actinopteri > Scombriformes > Scombridae > Thunnus > Thunnus albacares. The sequence continues at coordinate 4,022,952 of NC_058125.1, forward strand.
CCCTGACCTCCCAGACCATGGATGACTGCGCTAACCACTGAGCCAAAGGGTCAACCCGCTAGCCAAGGGCCAGCGTGTCTACTCATCTGTGGTCATTACTCTCTAGAGGGCATATGACACCACCACTACCAATAACATCTACAATATAGAGATAATTACTCAGTGTTAACACACTCAGTAGCTATTGCAGAAAGAATGGCCACCATAAGTAGCATCAAATTAGGGGTTTGACTTCATGGAAATCTTCATGATTATAACTTTAAAGTGTATTTAGAGAATTGGGCTTTTGATCGTGATGATCAGAATCAGAATGAGCACAGTTGGTTGTCTTCAGGTTGTCACATGTGTCAGAGAACATCTCAGCTTCCCCAGGTTGCACCATTGGGCAACTTCTGAGTCTTAAGTTGTCCCAGCAAGTTATTCAAGGTTCAGTTCACAATGAATGACGTCTCGGCTCACTTGCTCGAGGCCGTATACATTAACAGGGTTTTAGTTCCTACCATCGTAAATCTCAAAAACAGCTGGATCCTATCTTTCATTAGAACCTCTCTGCACAGGCTTTGCTAGAAATGTGTTGTCTCCTAGTCCTAGCCAAGTTAACCCCTGATGACATTACTAATGATTATTCTCATTATCAATTGATCTATTGGTTATTTTTTCAATTAATCAAATTATAGTTTAGTCAATAAAATGTCAGAAAATAATGAGAAATGTCTGCTGCCAAATGTTTTCAAATGGCTTGTTTTCATCAACCAACAGTCAAAGAAATTCAATTTACAATCATATGAAAGAAAGAGAAAAGCAGCAAATCCTCACATCCGAGAAAAAAATGCTCAATAAACGACAAACACTAATAAAAAATGACGATAATAAAACGATAAACAATAATATTGATTCAATTAAAATTGTTGCTGATTGATTTTCTGTTGATCAACTAATCTATTAATTAATGAAACTAATTGTTTCAGCTTTGATCAGGGTTATTTTCTTGAATTCCAGAGCCACAGAAGACTTTATACAACTGTTGTCACTGTCTGAATAGTACACCACATGATGAATAAACTAATTTTGATGCATAAACATGGTGGAGTTCCCCTTCAGTATGAATCAATGTTTACTTTTGACCCATTGTCATTAGCTGTATGCTGTATGTCTATCGGTCAACCAAAGAGTGTTTCATTTGAATAATATTTACAGGACTGACAAAGTAGAAACATCTTGTAATTCATAGAGAGTAAAGAGTAAAAAGTAAAGATTAGAACAATGTAGTGTAAATGTCTTTTTTTTTCTGTTTTCCTGTCCTGTTAATCTTCTTGTGACTCTTCCGAATTAACTTGCGACTCCTTAAGGGGTCCAAACCCTTAGTTTGGGAACCACTTAGCTTTAGTTGTTGCAAATGCTTGACTGTGTGTATAAATGTTTGCCTGACTGATTGTATTTGTGTGTATGCCTGTGTGTTTCCACATAAATGTGTGTATGTGAATGGTTTTACATATTGTGTGTGTGCGTGTGTGTGTGTATGAACAGGTCTCCACTATGGAAAGGAGAGCGTCCGGAGCAGCGGAGGCGCCGAGCTTCACAATTTCATCTCCTCTGGCTTTGTGACGTTGGGTCGAGGCCATCCGAAAGGTGAGGTACCTTTTTCTTTCTTTCTCCTTTCACACAGGAGATTAAATTAACTCTTCTTATCTACAAATATACTCGCTGAATAGTAAAACGACCCGTGTAATGTTCCACTTGCAACACCAGTGATCAACAAAAAGACAGCGACAGAGGTGAAATGTTTCCAGATTCAATTTCCCTGCCGAGCAATCCACATGAACTGCCTCTGCATTCTGCAATTAAATACAAGCAAACACACACTTACCGCCGCTGATGGGTGGCGACGGGGTGGAGAAGGTGACTCTGAATGCTGCACACACATCCACAACACACACATACGAACACAGCCATTAGCGCGGGGCCAGAGTTTTCCCATGGGTAATACACTGATTAGTATGCAGCCATGTTGGCCGAGCTCTTGTGATTTATTCCCATCCATTTTAGCTCCACAAATCAGACCCTGCGTGTGTTTGTGTGTGCCTGTGTGTCACCTTGCGGGGGTTGAAAGGCGCGCTCCTTTACCTGATACTGTTTTCTAAGGTTTAATTGAAAGTGTTTGTGCCAGCGTGAGACTGCTTGTAATGCTTCATGGTGGCTGACTGCTTTAGTAAAAATCTACGCACATGATATAAATATAACTCAGTTGCACTGCTGCGTATGTGCCCTGGCTGTATTTCCACTCTTCCTCTTTGCCATCAGAACCTGCTGATTTCCTGTTCATCATCATAATTACAGCAGCTGATGACCTGTCATTGCTTTAATAAATACCAGTTCAGATTTATGTGTTGCTTGGCAGGCATGTGTGGCTCTTTCAAAGGCAGAAACTGCTCTTTTATAAAGTGTCATGGGTTTTGTTTCCAAGCGCACAAAAAACTGCAGGAGACTGAAATCTTCTTATTTCTAATGAGCAACCATCGTATTTATGTTTACATGAAATTAGCTGTTTTTCTCCTTGCTTTTTGCTTCCTTTGTTTTCATCCCCAGAGGGGGTCCATTTCACAATGGTATTCATATGCAGCCAGCGGTGAAAAAAAAATCTGCTGATAATTCTCTGTAGTCCCCCCTGCCCCTGAATCTCTTCCAGAGATGAGTAATGAGAAAAAAAATGATTAGGTTTTGTGAATCCTTATTCTTCTAAATAGATTTTCCCTTCTGTACAAATATCACAATAGCAGCTCTCCGGCATCTCCGGCTATATACTTGTCACAACAACAGCATGGGGTATGGTTTAGTGTTCAGCATCTGTTGAGTCAAATCTGTGTTTTCTTGCTGCGGGTAGCCTTTGATTTCCTCTGCTGCAAAAACAAATGAAACGTGACAGATTGAGATCTTGGAAAGGTCTGCTGATGCTAAAACTCTTGCAAAAAATAAAAAAATTAAAGTATGTGAAACATTTTTTTTCCCCCAATGTCTCTTTTTTGCTGTCTTGTGCCTGGAGGCAGGTACAGTATTACTGCGGATTGAATCCTAAAATCAATGATACACTGGTGTGAAGTTTGGTTTGGATATTGTTGCTGCTCGGTATTATCTTTAGCATTTCACTAGCGTACAATCACTTCAGGGCGGCAGAGGGAAACGAACAGTTTAACCAATCCTCCCCCGCTCTCTTCACAAGCACTCTTCATATCCACAAAAGCAGAATGGCTTCAGCTACATAATGTATTACTTCTGTCCTTCACTAACTGAAGGATTCAAATTGCTCCTACCTATGTTCGATGTTTTTGACAACACACAGTCATTTATCTTTCCGGTTTAATGATTTGCAAATTGTCAGTAAACCTTTTGATCCATCACTTGACCCAACATTGAATTTATCCAAAATCTGTGGATGGATTTTATCATTCGAGCAGTGGACCTGTGGGCTGATGTGAACTCACAGCGATGAGATGGAGTCAGGTTAAGGTTAACAGCAAGTAAACAGTCCGGTTGAATTTAAATCATACCGAGCTTCACTCTTTTTTGAAGAGGTTTGCACAGCTTGGTTTGCTCTGGCTGGGAGTAACAAAGCTGGAAAAAAAAAGAATGCAAATAGATATTCACCAGTCTCTCAGTGGAAAAATTCTGTTTCCACGTGAATTAGATGAAAACAGATGTTGTCTTCTTTGCTGCATCTTGCTTGTTTTTAGTATATATATGTTGGTTTAGGAGTCATGATGTGGGTTGCTGGCTTGGGTAAGCATGACGTCTGTTGCGGTGCCTAATTATACAGACGGAAAGTGTGTTTGGTTGTTAATTATATGGCAGACTGTGTGTGTGTGTGTGTGTTGGTGTGTTTGTGTGTTGCCGTGCAGCCCTTGGGGAGGACAGGTGAGGTCAGGGGGTGTTGCTGTGCTTCAGAGCAGCTGGATTCCTCACATCTGTGTGCCGGGGTACAAAACAAACCTGTGCTGAACTCTAAAGGAGATCAGTCAGTCCTGGGGAGGGAAACAAAAATTCAAAAACACACATACAGCAAGGATCTTTAATTTCCACTACAATCCAAGACTGTTAGAATTCACCTTTTTGGTTTGTTAACCTTCCCTTTAGTTTACCCTGTGTAATTCTGCATCAAGCAGTGGTTTCCCACATTTCCCAGAATGCCTTTCAGCAACTTTTAGAGAAGGCTCATGAAATAGTTGTCACAATCTTGGGGTGACACAGAAATTGAGTTTTTAGCTGTGTCCCACTTCTATACTACACACTAATTCTAAACATACAGTATGTAGTGTGTTCTTGGGATTTATTGTGAAGCAGTTATAGGAAATGCAATGCATTTGTCACAGAGATTAGTGGAGCTTTGGTAGCTGGGCTTCTGCTCAATAAAACTTGGTCTGCCCAACAAGATTTGGTGCAACTTTTTCAACGGATCAGATTTAAATATTGCAGGGAGGAATGGTAGAAGAAACAGCCTCAGTGAGCAGCTGGCTGAAGAGCTGCATGTTTTTCCAGGGTTTGTGTGAACCAGCCAAGTCCTCCAAATTAAATGAGCAAATATGTTGTTTGACCATGTGACTCCAGAATGACACATAGGAGTGTTTTCTAATCTGGCGTCCTTATTGGCAGTAACTGACAGGACATCGTGTCTGAGCTTTCCAAAACCGTTATAAGTCTCTGTTAAAAAATAATGATGTTTTTTTATGATGTGACGATGTTTTGGTTAAGGTCTGGTTAGGTTTAGGCACCATGACCTTCATCGTCATGACTACGATCATAAGTGCTCTCCAAGTCCACTGTTGGGTTATATCCTCCATCCACCCAACTCACCTCCGAATGAGGAAATTTGTCGACATACAGACGTCATTTGAACTCCACCACTGCTCCGGGTCATGATTACTGATGATGGCATCTGACACTCATACACACCACGCACGTAGCTATATGTTGTTTTTGGGTGACTAACATTACGACTTGTTGAGTCATTTTTCTTGGACCGTCTCGAACCAACAGGTCATCAAGGTAGACAGTGCCTTTACTGTGCTGTGCTGCCCGGTGGAAAACCATTAGTGACAGCATGACTCACGGCTCCCCAGCAATTTACACATGGACTTGTGGTTTTTATACATTTACATATGAGTTCATTCACATAAATGTGATTTTATGTGTGAAATGTCAGACATCACATGTGAAAACATTAATTTTACATGTAATATCTTAAGAAACAGCTTTTCACATGTGATAAAAACATGTCAATGTAAATGTCTGTAAATCACTAGTCTCTGCTGTAGCTTGGTTGAATGAATGAATGATCAGTTTGTGCAACATGGAACAAAGGTGGAGACCAAGAGACACCTTTCATTCATATACAGTATTATGTCTTTATATCCACTTGACACAAGCTTTCAGACCAGCGAAGTCATCTTCTCCTCACATGGAGAAAAGGGCCAACAGCCAAACCACCAAGCTGTTTGTGTAAGAACATTTCATTTTTCTGAATTGCATGACTCCTTTCAAAGCCCTCAGTGACTGTATGGAGTCAGTGTAGTGTGAGGGTGGGTGGCCATCTGTTTCCTGCATGATCTCCCTTTGCTGATCCTGGGTTCTGATTTGGTTTGGGGATTTTGGAGAGAATATTTTCTTTTTTCCTTTCTTTTTGGGAAGATTTAATGCTGTAGACACATGGGGTCACTTTTGTTTGTTACTTATGTCTTCTATCATAGGAAGAAAGGTTTTTTTACCCTCTCTCACAGCACCCTTGTGTTTTCCCAGAGTGACAATCTTTTAAGAATGCTAAACTTTATTTAGCATTCACAGCTGCTTACCTTGCTCCTGTCCCCTCAGCCATCTGTCTAGATCGATGCACCGCCTCACATATTCCTTTGCTCCTGTGTATTCTGTTGTCCTCTTGTCCAAAATTAGGAGGCAGCGAGGTTGAGGCTTCTGTCAAACTGAGCCAAACTAATGAGGATGCTCACTGATCTGTTGTGTATGTGTGTGTACGTGTGTGTGTGTGTGTGTGTGCTGCTGTCAGATGGGACTGCACTGTTACAATGCCTTGGGTGTAAAAACTGCAGAACTGAGTTTGAAGCTTCAGAGTCGCCAGTAATTGTATAAAAGTTCTCTGGAAACATAATCTCAGAAGATAGATAAGAGGGAGACAGAGCAACTTTGCCTCCCTTGTTTGCTGGCATTGGTGATGCAACGCTACACTACATCATCACTTCTTGCCTACGCAGACTGAAGCCCAATAGCAGGCTTATATTAATTGTTCTTGTCACAGAAGAACTGCAGTGTACTTTTCTATTCACTCACTGTCACGACGAAAACTCTGCACTGTAAATCACTGTCACATTGTCGCACACATTTCTTCTGCGCTGGAGTGTGTTTAAGAGGAGAAAAGCTCAGCGCGCTGGCAGGCGGATTGAGAATCCCTGCCATTGATGTAGCAAGATTACAACTCCAAACACCTTGATTGATTGAAATTTTCTGCCTCGGACAGGAGAGTGGATTGACAGCCAGCATGCAAATTTGATAGTCTATTAAAAATGCAGCGTGCCAGCTGTTATTGGTTGAATGCGTCCATTTTAATTATTTTTCCATATGTCAGTCTTGTTGATATGAAACGCAGCCAAGCCACAGCATCCGGAGAAGTGATTACTCCAGACAAAGCCTCCATCCTTGACTTAGCGTGTGCCATACTTCATTACCTTGCTAAGCCCAACTTTTAATTCTGCCCCGTGGAGGAACTCAAATTGGTTTTTATGGCAGGCAATTATTGTTTTTATGAATATGATGTGTCTGGAATGGTGGATATGGTGATGTAGCAGCAGAATTAGCGAGGGATGTTATCACAGAACTTTTATTTACAGTGCAATTTCAGCACATTAACGAGTGCAAGAGCCACTAATTGGTGTGCTCCTTATGTAGGAAGTTGTACTGTACAACAGCGCAGTGCTAACAGACCGTAGGGACTTTCAAGGGGAAAAGAAAGAATCTAACAAAGCAAATATGAAACATTTTGGTTCTGCTGTTACGTACTAACAGCTGTTTGCCTCTCATTTGTCCTTTTGTTTACCTTTTGTGAAGAAGTTGATGACAGGGTATAAAAAACCCCTCTGCATTTCAATACTTCCCTCTGATTGTGAAACAGTCATCTCCTGTTCCTCTGAATGAATCAGATGCCGTGGAACAACAAGCCCACAGGCAGTATCATCATTTCCAGCCCATGTAATCAACACTCCAGGCTGATGAGGCAGAAGATGAAAACATCCGGACGTGAAAACCTTTGGTGTTGTTTAAGCTACACAAGGAAAAACAAGCCCAGACAAGAACTGATTCATATGAGCGGTGACCACGGAAAGCTCTGATGCATCATCAAGCTACGGATAGAAAACGAGATCTCTGATGTAAAACTCAAATTTTCCAGCAAATCAAACGATGTGACATTGCCTCACTGTCTCTTCTATGGCTTTTAATTAGTCTCAAAACGTGTGCACATAAAAACCAGGTGCGTCCACGTGATACGAGCGCACAGAACAGTATCCGCAAGAAGAAAAGCATCTTCACGAGGGAGAATTTCTGCTCTGCGAGCACACAGAGGAGTATCCATGAGCGGAAAACCATCCTTGCTAGAGAGCATTTCTCCTCCGCATGCACAAATGCAGTACTGTGAGGATGGGGCTGTGACAAGTGCAAGTTCGACCCTCCCTACGCACTCACAACTGCTCAACACTTGCTCGCTCGTCAAGTTGACTTTTGAGACTTTGGAGTTGGGGATGGAATAGACAGTCCGCTCCTTTGATTGGTCACACTTTGAATACTGACCATGACCTTTGATGGCTATTAGGTTTGATCACTGACACAGTTGAGGACAGAGTTGAAGACAGGCTGTTGCCAGAGGGAACAAAAGGAAACATAAACAATGATATTTAGTGGTTGATTACCCCTAACCCTAACCCATTTACACTTATGAAAATGTATTAGACATAGTAGCAAAAGCCCTAATGATGTTTAAACCCACTATCAGATTATTTTGCTTATGAAAACAGAAAAAAGGATGATTTCACTGATATTTCTCCATCCAGACCACATAGACCATGGATGTATTCCAGAAAGCAGGTTTAGTGAAAACTGTGAGTTTGTTATCCTGAGATAAGAGGTTTTCAGTTCCAGAAAGTTGTAACTTAAACTCTGGGTCAGTTACTGCAGTAACCCTGAGTTTCTGTGTGTCTCATCGTACAGAGCCAGACATGCTGTTTCATTTCCTCATTCATTGGGTCCATATCAAAGCGTAAATCAAAGCGCATTAATTAGTGGAGGTTTACTGTATGCCAGAATCAAAATCCTGGTTGGATATTAGTTTGTTACTCAAGGACTATCTAAAGTTAGCACTTTTATGTGCATCAGTCATTTCTTTGAACAGCAGGTATTTTTTCGCACATTCAAATATTACAAAGTGTGAATTCACCCTCAGCTCAGAATCAAACGGCTGCATGTCCTTTTTGTGAGTGGAAGGTTTTTTTTGTTTTTACTACACTGTGACTCTGTACACATAAGACAGCTGCTGCACTGAAATTTTTATTGCATATAATGTGTAATCTCAGTTTAAATTTTAAAAAATCAGTATGAAGCTTTAGATACAGGATCAATGAATAATTATCTCTATCACTCATAATGTGATTGGTCACACTGATGGAACATCACTCCTATAATATTGGACATTATATGTTAATATTCAGCATCACTGAATGCTGTTGAGCCAAGATACAAGTAGATATCTAAAATTTTAAAATCTACGGTATTTTAACCTCAACGCCTTTTCAAGTGCAAATCATCAAACTCACATTATCACTGGATCAGATTGTGAGTTTACAGTCATGTCTCTGTCTTTGATCTATATATTTTTTTAATATATTTTTCATCTTCAGTGACTGCCTGCTGTGTTTTGTCCCCATCAGATTAAAGCTGAACAAATATATTTAAAATGTAATGAAGATTACAGCCTGATGCAAGGTCAGATTCTGTTATATCATTATTAAGGAAATGTAAGTCTGGTAAATGATGAATTAATGGACAACACTGAATAAAACTTTAAAGACAAATGTGCACCGTCCGCATACACATGCATTAGTATCTCTACGTCCACTGGATTAAAATGGAGGTTCTGCCTTTTATTTATTTGTTACCATTGTGAATTGTAGTATTGGAGCTCCATTGATGATGGCTTTTTTCATTCACCGCACACGACCTTAACTCAGAGTGAAGATAGACAAGGTTGATTGAACTGAGTTTCCTATCTCAGGGTTCATCAACTCAGAGTTCAAGGTTAGACTCAGAGTTAGTTGAACCTGCTTTCTGGAATGAACCCCAGGTCTAGAACAAAAACCACTATACTTAGACTTGTCAAGTCTGGATTAGATTAGCAAGGAGACTCCAGAGAGTCTCAGATTTGTGAAACCTGAAAAAGGGCGATTAAAAAAGAAAAAAAGGTTTCACAGATCCAAAAATGGGTTTAAACTGTGTTAAGGCTTTTGCTACAATGTCTAACACAGTTTCATAAGTGTAAGTGGTAAAAAAAAAACAGAGAATGACCTGCTAAATTATTATCATTATTTATGTTTCCCTTTGTTCTCTCAGGCAACTGCCTGTCTTTGACCGTGTCAGTGATCAAACCAAACAGCCAATCAAAGGTCATAGTCAGTATTCAAAGTGACTAATCAAAGGAGCGGACTGTCTATTCCATCCCTGCCTCCAAAGTCTCAAAAGTCAATTTGACAAGCAAATGAGTGTTGAGCAGTTACGAGTATGTAGTGAGGGTCAAGCTCGCACTCATCATAGCCCTACGCTTGTGGAGAAGAAATGCTCCCTTGCGAGGATGCTTTTCCGCTCGCAGATACTGTTCTGTGGATTCATATCATGTGCACACGCCATACTCTTCTAGCCCAGTTTGTCAGTCACTACTTTAGATAGTGATGCACAAACTATCATTTACATGTTGTCAAGCTATGTATGTGTTAGTCTGACTTGAAAAGACATGAGGTAACAATATGGTAGACTCTCAAGAGTGGTATGACCAATGGTTGTTGCCAAGTTAGTGCTAGTGTTAGTAAGCTAAGGCTTCATTGTGCTTACTGCTGGCTTTAAAGCTGCAGTAATCAATATTTTATATTAACAAAAATGTCTATATAGTATGTGATATGAAACTGGTTATGACACAGGTTTTTCTCCTCCTCCACAGTATGAATGTCAAAATTCTGCATAGTAAACGCTGCATTACTTGCTAGCATATAATTATAAAGCGGAACAGACTTGACTCTACATAGGGAGCTGGTCCTCTTCCACGGAGCCCACCATTTTGCTTCGCAATCTGCAACCTCACCGCTAGATGCCACTAAATATTACTCAGTGTCTGGTTCTCCACTAATGACCTTTTAACAGCACAAGTAGCCAAACTAGCAAGGTTAAAACTTCCTCTTCAAACACTTTGGAAACCAGGTCCCACCTCAGGGAGCCATCTGAACCCTCAAATCAGTTTTAGGAGCTAAAAATCCTGCCAGGCTGCTCACCTTTTGCTCTGTGGCTGTTTTTGATTGACAGCAAGCTTCTATCGTGCACAGTGTACCTGCTCATACAAATTGATGGTCAGGTTCAGGGGAGGTGGCATGGCTGACCTGCTGGCTAAGCACTCTGTGGAATAACCAATAAGGAAGTGTTAATAAGGTCCTGGAGAGAGCAGGGCTGGGGCCATGGCACTCATTAGCAGAAAGAGAGATCAAGACAGATTTCTCTCACACACAATACGGAGAGATGACCGGATATCTCTATCCCTTGCTCTGTCTCTGGAGCTTCCTTTACTGAATATGCAGGAGATTCCAGGATTAGGATAAAGGTTAGGCTTGCGATGGTAAAAAAGTGCTACTGTATGTATTTAAAGCAGGAAGGAGCAGTATTTCTTACTAACGTGTTGCCTGCTCAGTTAGGGGTTAACAAGGTGTTGGTAGGTAAAGAATGTGACACTCCTGTTTTAGCATTCACTTTGAGCTGAAGCAGAGAGAGGAGGAGTGGAAAAGAAATCGTGTGGTAAAGAGTGACTAGCTGACACTCTAAGACATCTAATTGCAGTTTCTCTTCACCCTCATTTGCACAACTCACTAGAAATCCTTGGTGTCCTTTAGCGGCAGACTGAATTAATGATGATCTCTGGGTTTTGAGAAATTAGCACATGCTACAAACACCTTGTGGAGTTTTCTGAAATACCACCAGAACACAAATATGTCGAGGTCAGTGAATGACAAGTCACCCTACGATTCCTGACAAGACTCTTGGGTATCCTGAGGAACAATAGCACTTCCAGATACACTGCAGTCAATTACAGTGATGTGAGATGCGGGGGCAGACAGAGGAAATGACAGTTGGGAGACAGCTCTCTTATCATTGTCCTTCTGTTGTGGCCACTTTGAAACAAGTGGAGCTATTTGTCTGCCAGCGAGGTATGCTGGAGGGAAGAGAAAAAAGGCTTTTATCTTGCGGAGAGACGGGAGAAGGGAATATGCAAGAAATGTAGCGCAGATGGAATATCTGAATGGTAAAATGTGAGTGAGTTAAAGAAGAAAAGGAATTATAAGAGCGTGAGTTTGGCGGGTAAAATGGCAGAAGAAGAGATAGAGAGTCCTTACAGGCAGGTAGTTGGGGACAATGGCTGCTGTGATGTTTGCTCGGGCACGGTGGCGTACTCTTAATGTGCAGCATCAATCAAGATGCTGCCCACCGCACAGCATGGCAACTTTTATCGCCGCTCATTAAAGTAAGTGCAGATATTTTATGCATCAGTGGGAATGCAAGGACTTTTTCATGCTAATTTCCTTCCTTTAGATTTGTTATTCATCATCTTTGATCAACGGGGTCCTGTACACAAATAAAGTGGAGTGGAGGCTGCACGCCTGATGAATCTGGAATCCACCGTGTGCTGAAGCATCACATCTGCGGTTTGCTACCGCTGCTTAAGTTTATTTAGCAAGCTCAGGAGTTTTATATATGTTTAATGAAACTGTATAATACATTAAACCCTCCTTCAGTTGTTTAACAAGACTTTTCTTTAGAGTTAAATTAAAGAAGATTAACTTCTGTCTACGAGGGGTTATATATCATCCTTTAAAGTGCAGAACAAACAGAGTCTGGCAATCAAGTTTTTCTGTCTTCGTGTCCTCTGGCTCTTCCCTGGAGAGCAATTCTCTGATGAAAAGAACATTTAACAACTTTAAATCCACACCTTCTTGGCCCTCTTCACCCCCATCCCTTCTGCAGGTCCATCCAAGACTGATAAGATTACTTAAAATGCCATGGATTGCTCTGAAATAAAATGAACTTGTGACCTTTGCCCCAAATATCCATCCCTGTGGACCATTTTGCCTCCCTCGCGAACACGTTAGCAGATGAAAGGAGGTTGGCATGAGCAGTTGAATTGTGTTTTGGGTCTGGTCCCAGCCTTTGAATTTCAAGATTCTCCACACTGGGGCTTTTTTTTTCTCTTCTTCTTCTGCTTCACAGTGTAAGCAATGGGAATTGAATCCAATGTTTAGTTTTAATTGATTTCTTTATGACTGAACGTGAGCAGTGAACACCCTTTCTCATTAGAGACATGGGCGCAGATCTGAGAGCTGTTAATCCACTGCTAAAAGGACAGTGTCGAGCCTTTGAATCAAACAGCTTCTTCTTTCAACCTTCTCCATTTAAAATGCCTCTCAGCCCTGACTACCTTATTAAATTACAAGGTGGCAGTTGTTTGTATTTTTATTTTCTCTGAATACAGCTAACCCGGTAATCATCCGTTGTGGTTCCCCACCAGCTGAGAATTCAACATAACAAGCATAAAGGCGGCTTAGCATGGAACAGGAGGGATAAAATGTGTTAAGTGCACAGCAGAGCGCTCTACAGCCTGGGTTACCAGATATTTACTAAGGGAAACACCAAAAATAGCTGGCCAAAGCTGTTTATCATATTTAAAAGCAGGATGTTGTATATTGAACAGCCATGTCCTTCACAAAGTTGCTTTGAGTGATAAATCACCAGTTATAAATAGTCATACTAAGGGCGTTTTGAGGATACCTCTCCAAGTGTTTTAGATAGGCCTGGTAAAAGACTGATCTTGGCTGTGCCGTGTTGACCTCAAGCAGCTTCATATCCACCTCCCTGTAAGGCAAACTCGCGCTCTCATCTGTAATCTATTATTCATAACGAAGAGGCAGAGACGAAGACTGGGAAAGACAGATAACTTGGTCGCTTTTTCCTCCATCCACCCCCACCCCTGTATTACTATTATCCAGGGGCCATTGTGTGGGAAAACAAACAGAATGATTGCCTTTTGTTGTATAGGGTGGATGGGGGAATTTGGTATTCTGTGCAGAATTTGAATGTAGACTTACCATTCAGAGCACACAAGCTATGACTGCCAGTTGCATTGTGCAAATAATGATGCATGGGAGGGGTCAAATTAAAATTTATCAGCTCTGGGTTGGGATCCATCTCCAAATCTATTTCCAGCAGATGAAAAATTGAAAAGGCAAAAGGGAGCACATGTTCCAGTTAGGTGTTAATTTGCTCAGTCGTTCTCTCTTGTTTTTTGATCGATTCTGGCCAAATGTTAAGAGTTTGTAGTGAGTCTGTTGGGGCAGAGGTAGTGTTTTAAATCTCGATTCCATCTATTCAGTCAAGACATGCACATTTTAAATGCTTTATTTGAATCTACCAAGAGTTACCCCTAACCTAAAAGTCTTTTTGTCCCCTAATGGGAGCTGAGTACCCATAATGTGACTGTTTGGACAAATCTTTGGCCCCATTAATGTGAGTACTTCTACATACTGCATGTACATGCAAACACACCAAAACCCTCCTGCAAATGCAAACAGCCAAACAACCATGTTCAGCAGTCCTGATCTCACTGTAGAGGCTGATAAATGACTGCTGTTGTTGTGATAATCAGTAATCATTATCAATTTACAGTGGGCAATTGTTTACTGAGCACCTAAACAATTCACTAATTTCGTATTCACAGATGATAAACCATTATGTGATACCGTTTGCTTGTTGCTCTCAGTGAATTAGCCCAGTGATAATCCAATTCGCTGAACTGGGCCGACCAAGCCTTTAAATGTACCTTTTTATTACCTCTGCAGTATATTTAACAACACACAGTCTCTGTGCTTCTCCATAAAGCAGGTGGTGTTTTCCTGGGCATCCATTTCACACTGTTGTTCATGCAACACACAAGCTGGAGGGACGAGGGATCAACGCCTTGTCGAGCTTGCCATTAGGCTACAATTTGAAGAATCACACGAGACGTGAGAGACTTGGCATGCTGAGAGGAGCTCTGTTGGGCTGATAATGCTACTCCATGAGTGAAGTGTTGGTTACGGAGAGAAAGCGCAGCCATGTCTTAGCTGTCAGTGACTCCATTCCCCCGTCGCACATTATGCCACAGCGTTCCTGGCCCTCTCTAACCAGAGCGGCAAATTGCCTCCACATTGTCGCCAGTACAGGCTCTGTGAACTTTTCACATGGTGGGGCGCTTGAATTATCACTGATAGAGGCTACAGGTATTCAATCTACAAGCCCAGACTGTTGGGCAATAGACATGGGGCTGAGGTATTATAATTGAAAGGCCCCTTCAATTGCAATAAATAATGAAGTTTCCCAAGGGGCCATTAGGGGTTGGGGAAGGGAGTGTGTCGGATGGAGGGAGGTGTTCTCACATATATCGAGCCAGCCTGTTAACCCCCCACAGAGTGAGGCATTGAGGGAATATGATACGGGTGTGAAAACACAGGAGGGGGAGTCACTCACACTGCTTCATTATGAATTAACCGGAACAGGTCTATGCATGACGTTACTGTGCTATTACAGTTAGCTGACATGCTTTTTACAGCTTTGGCATTATGATTTTAGTCATAAGTAGATAGTAAAGGGCCATACCAGCAGTTTTGTATTTTATAGCCCATGAATCCATGAATACCATACCACACAATAAATCACATATACGATATATATATATATATATATATATATTCTTGAACTGCATTATCTCGCAGGAATAGTGTAACATTGAAAAAAATTGTTACACACATGAAGCCCAGCGTCATGGATTACACAACTCAAAATCTGCTTATTGATTTTTAGACTGTACAGGAATGAATGGTAACCAACGGCTGCCTGGAATGGTAGAGAAAGTATATCTAAAAATCTAAAACTGTAGAGCATGCATTTGAATGCACTACAATACATATAGAAAACATGATTTGCAGTTTAAGGGCTGAAATGTGCAAATATACTACTGATCTTTTAAAATGACCTATTTGAGTTGTGGAAGAAAAAATTACAGCCAATAGTTTTAGCCTAATATTGGAAAAGACATTTTGATTATAAATATCTTTTATTTTCTGTTAGAGTTTTACTCTGATTAGGGCGGGAAAGCCTCTGCAATAGCGTTTAATTCATCTTGTGACACTAAAAACCACTGACACCTACACTAAAGAAATTTTATTAGGGGTTTAGCAAGCACATAAATCAGTGTCCCACCACAGCTACTCTATGGTAGGGCTGTCTGTGGGATGCAAGAGGCATTTAAATGGAAATTTCATTTTTCAATTTCATTACAGGTTTTATATATTCTTTATGTAGTAGTTGTGAGTGTGAAACCTCAGTCTTATCAGATTAAATAAAATCTAAACATCATGATAGGCTATTACAAGTTGAATATCATGACTGGCTGTCCGTCTTTATATAAAAGGTAAATATCTAACTGTATGTAGCACACAGGTAGTTCAGTACTTTGTAGCAGAGAAGGAACATCATCAAGATGCAAACAAACTTTTTTTTCCCCCAAACTTTTCCTGCACATTCCTGCCATGCGAGTCACATGACACTACCTATAGTATATGCACATAGTAATTGGCACACCCTTGAAGCACTTTCAAATCAGGCAAATTTAGCCACATGCTGCCGCTTCTGACAGATATGAGCTTTTCAATCCTCTTCCCAACTGAGTGGAGCAGTTTCTCTGTCTTAATTACCTCACATTTGGCACAGTGCACTGCAGAGCTAGCGGGAGCCGCAGGGAGATAGGGACTCAGCTGAGACACTCAGACAGCGGTTGGTGACAGAAGCCAGGGGAGGACGCGGTGGAGAAAAGGCTCCCAGCTAGCATGCCTAGGATGACAGGAGCGGTGGCGGAGGGGGCCAGAGATCCCTGAGGAGGAGCAGAAGAAAGAGGAAGAGCTAGCTCAAGGGAGAATTCCCCTCAGGCACATATGGCAGAATTGAAACATCCATATGCCGGCGAAAACAGAAAATATTCAGTGTGTCGATGTTCTCAGTCTCTCGCTCTGTCTTCCTTCAGAGATACTGTTTACTAGCTGGTCTGTTTTATTTTGCACATAACTCCAAATCCCTCAGGAGTGCCGGCAGTAGTAGAGGCAAGACAAAGATGTTTCTGAAGCTGGAGACTGGGATACAATGTCATGGTCAGTGTGTGGGTGCAGCTATTAGATATAAGCTGCTGTAGGACAACAAAGGAGTATTTTTTATGTTAAATTTGAACTGAAAATCACAAGTGTTACTAATGACATTAACGTTTGCTCTGTTTTATTGAAGTGTCCTAGTAAATCATGACAGTGTGATAGTGAGGCCGCATTCAGACCAAATACAGCAATGCAGCACTACCACGCAGGGTACTGCAGAGGTGTGGGCGTGTCACTACGTGGCACATTTGTGTGACATATCTGATCGTAGCACAAGAACAAATACTAACCAGAAATTCTGACTTGGTAAACAGTGGAATGCTACAATGCTACATGGTAAACAAGGTTCTTCTTCCAGAGGGCGTCTTCAGTCTGATTGCCCGTTAACGTGATCGGCCAATGCAGTGTGACGTCGAGTTGCATTCTGGCAAAAGTTGATTCAACTTTTTGTCAGATGATTGCTGCGGTTTTTTGCTGAGCCCTATGTGGTCCTCATTCCTGCAGTGTAAACGCACCGCCCCTGTTCAGATGAATGGGAGGGCTGCTGCTTTTCATGTATTGCCAGATTCGGTCTGAACGTGGCCTGATACAGCATGTGCAATACCAGGAACCTGAATCTGAAGCAGCTTAATTAAATTCAGCCATCATTCATTTGCTTATTTACAGCTGTTTTGTCCTAGTTTGACATGTAAAAATGTTGTCTGTGAAAAAGGTTTACTGATGGCTTTGAAAATCAGTTTAATCCTCTTTTTTTTTTGAAAAAGGGAAAAATATGCACAATAGCTGTAGTAGCATTATAGTTTATATATTTTTTCACACAAAAAGAGAGGAGAATTCAAGGTAAAGTTTGACATTAAAATGAAATTGTTTTGGCTCCAAAATGGCTACAGGCTCACATTCAAAACCAACAACAGACCAATCAAATACCAGAATTAAACAAAATCCTTGTAGCTGGTGTTAAGACACCAAAGCTCCCACTCACTCACTTAAGAGCACTTACGTCCTGTTTTGGAGTCTAAATCTGTATTTACAATTAAATAATCTAATAGAAATCCTTCATTCCATTTATTAACTCTAGTAGGGTAGAAATAAAAGACTTATTTGTACATGTTATACCCAAGCAATTCAGTACCCAGTGTTTTCTGTGAGTTAGTTGATAGTGGAAAAACACAAAAGAACTCTGCAGAGAGAGTTGATTCCTGCAGCCGTGGGCAATGAACCGCAAAGGCTGACAGCGAAGCACTCGAGGTGTTAGTGTAAAAACTGTTCCTGTATCCATGCTACAGTACAACACTCTGCTACCCAAGCCTATGTTTGCTTACCCAGTCTGTTAATTATGATAGTCAGCTGATTGTGGGTAAACCATGCATGGAAACAACGGCAACACGAAGCTGATGTGAGATGTGATGCTGCAAAACATGTTGTCAACATAAACAACCGGACTCATGCTGGATGTAAAGAAGCATTCCTGATCATGTCAGCTCAATATCATCACAAAGCCTGTTTCTGTTCTCCTGATATGTACATGGTCCACCGAGGCTTTATGTTGTAGCCTACAAGCAGTACAGTTTCTCTTCATTTAAAACCACACAAAGTGGATCTGCCTCCAGTTCAATTGTCCTCCCTTCGCTAAACCGCTTCTATTCCCTGGATGTGGCATTGATCGGTCTACTCAGAGCACTGTCTGTGCCAACCTGACCAACGTTATTAATATTGCATCAGGTTCAGTCTAAACAGCCCAGAACTCTTTTGCAGTCCATCTAGCAGGAGGTAATAAAATTCATGCCTGTCTTCATTCCCTGGGTGAGGAAAGTCACATGGTGGCTGATCTCACCCTATAGCTTTATTTTGTACTCCAGAGGACATAATGATTCAGATGCTCTCCTCTTGTGTCAAGCAGTGAGGCTAGGAAATGATACTGATGGGCCATGAAAAAAAGTGACTTTTACATTATTAATTGCCTCAAATATTAATTAGTAATCTCCAGTAATTACTATTTGGTCTTCTCATCACCGGAATCAGCTGTTCAGAGAAAATTAAATGTTTACAAGAGAGTGAGTCAATATTTGCTTGCTGGAAGTTAAATTAAATTAACTCAATTAAGAATTACTTCTTAAGCGCTCAAACCCACCTCAGCAGCATGGGGAGTTGATACTGTTGTTAGACCAGATTTTTCGGACCAAACTTCATCTTCACTTTTCAATGTTCCCTTCTTCTCTCCATTGACCATGGTGGTTTATCTGCAAATCTAGGGAAGCATGAAGATATTAAATGAAACCAGGAGGAATCAGCCATGCAGCTGCCACAGTGCCCCCTGGGAAATATAGTAAAAAGTGGAAAGTGTTTCTAAAGGATGATATCTTCAGTGCTGGCAGCTCATTGACTTCAAGCCTTTTAGCTAGCTCATTAGCCTTTTAGCTATAGCTCATTCCGGAAACCCTGGTGGCTTTATGGTTGTGCTGTGCTGATGTTATACTAGCTTTCTTTTAATTAATGGCCTGAGAAGATGATCTCAAAATCCACAGTGTGTATTGTTGTGACTCGTTGATATTTATATAATTTGACAGTGATTAATGCACAATTAAGGTCATGTAAAAGACTTCATGGCTGAATTGGTTGTTTTGGTTTACGGCCTTTAAAATGACCCGGCATGTATCTGAGGGCGTTGTGGATGAGCTGGCTAACAATCTTGTTCAATGCAATAACCCCGGGCTGCCATCTTGGGTCCCTATTTTTAGAACACTAATTGAGGAAATGTTTTTCTATCCACTTAAGGAAGTGAATGCTCTTGATTTGATAGGCCACACTTTTGCACGGTAGAAGATCTAAAAGAGATATTCATTTATTTTTAAAAAAAAACACGTCTTATGTAAGTGTTCTTTGAAGTAACTCCCCCCTAATCATTTAATAGGGCATCACTAATGTACTCTAATTTCTTCTAATTGAATTTGACTATGCAGTTTGACTGGAGCAGATGCATTTGTGCAAAGAAAAACTACACTACTATGTCCATACACAATGCAACAATTATTATACACGAACACATTAGAGCTCTCTTTATAAAGGGATTATAAACTGTAGAATAGAATAGAATAGTGCAGGTGTGGTTTGATCTGATTTGATTAAGAGTGGCCAAACAACCCACCATGTAGCTAAATCTTGATTGGTGCATGGAAGTGTGTGACATCAGCTTTTTCCAAATGATCCCCATCCTCTTCAGATCAGTGAGAACAAAGACAGAAAGAAAAAGAGAACCAGAAATCTCTCAAGTGAAATAATCTTAACCAATTTAATTTATTTATGTGTTCATGTACGTTCCCTCCACTCACAGTAGTGTAAGTAGTAAGTTCCCAGGCTCATTAATAAGAAAAAACTATTGAGTTGCCAGCTTATAAAAAAAACACTGACTTTATTTGTTACTGCTGAATTGATGGTTTATTAGAGAGTTAGACACCATTAGCCTTTATTAATGACTCATTAATATGTATAACTGGAGATTTGATGGCTTAATAGAGAGTGAGAAACTTGTGAGCAATTACTAATGACATTATGAATGACTTGAATGACTCACCAGCCTGACACACAACCTTGCAAACAAAAAGCTGTTCTTATTAGTGTCTTATAATGTATAAAGCATTAGTAAATGATTTATTAATCAATAATAAAGTCATTACTGAAAGTCATGACTTAGAAGAAAGCAGTAGCACCTCATTTTTAAATGACACAAATACATAGTCCATATGTACGGATGAAGGATGTTACTTTTTATTCAAATTTGAACGACTGTTGGAACGTGGGGAAAAAAATGTAATAGTTAATCTGTAGTGATCTGTCTGAATTCAATGTTCACAATGTACTTTTGCTCCAGTGGAGGCGTTGTGTAAAACGCACAGTCACTCTGATTTATATCAATAAATTAGGCAAATCATTGTTCTCTTAGCTAAAACAAATGGAGAAAACTTGCAAGCTGTGATTAACAAATATGACACCAAACCATCAGAGAAGGAACGTGTGAAAACATTTTGTATTTGAAAAAACATGAAAAAAAGTAAAGCTGTTTGCTCCCTTTAAGATATACAACATTCGTAAGACAGCAGACACCTCGTGGATGAGCTGAACAACTAATTCCGTAACATATTTTCGGGTACACGGACTTCATTCCAATTAATTTGAAAAATATACGTGTTAGTTGCCATTTGTTCAAACTTGTTTTTTTGACAAAGCACCAGCCCTAACAGCATAAATATCTTAAACAGGAATCTCTCAAACAGGCTGGTGTCAGTGGCTGTTACCTCAGTTAAAGGGTCAAGCTAACAGCGTGTCACTGTTTGTTTTTGATCTCATTGCATGCAGAGGTCAGTCAAGGTCAGCGCAGACATATTCCTCCCAAAATACCTTTGACAGGTAACACAATGACATCCTGGAGACAGAATTTGAGTGATATTTCTAAAAGTCCTTCAGCCTCTTTCATAAATAGCACTGCTGTTGTCTGTCCTTCATGACTTCCTCTCCCTGGCAGGCTGATTGATATGAATGCACATAATCCATTCTTTTGGTCCATTGATTGAGCCCGACAATCAAAGATCAGTGTTGTGGCAGAGGTAACCGGACCCTCCTATGAGACGGCTCCTTCACACAGGCGCAAGCAGAGGTGTCAGCCGCCGGCCTACTAATCACCCTATGCTGTGAGTAATGGCTATGAAAGCAATCACAGGGGAAATGCATCATCTCTACAGACCCTCGATCTATCAACCTGACTCGCTCTCATTTGACTGAAACGCATGCCAACGTGAAATATGACGCTTTGTCAAAGGCAGGGGGAGCACGTTGGCTCTGGAGCTGCAGAATGTAATAATTAAACACACCCATAAAGACCCATTGTATTTCATCTGTTGACATGTACGTGTTGCGCATTTCTGAATGGTGTAAGCTGTTTCCCTGGGTAAACATTTCATGCTTGGCTCCGGTGCATAATTACAATGCTTCACCAGTTTATACCGAGTTACAATATACTAACAGTCATTTTCCACTTCAGTCATCTTTCAATTTGTTTCCCCACATGATATCAACAGAGTAATGGTGGAAGAAGAAAGAAAATGCTTCACTTGCACACCATCAGTAAAACTATTTGTCAGAGAGTTTGATGTGTTTGGCCCAAACAAAGGCTACAAGCCGGCATCCTTGGCCAGACGATCCTTTTGAGGGTTTACATTATGATGAGAACGAGTGATTCCCTGGTATTCTTTACAAATCTGGGATATTCAAAGTTGTTTGTGTTACAGTTCAGGCTGTACAGATGTAATTTCACACAGTGGGGAATGTTTCCTGTCAACCGCAGGAGTCCTCGCTGCCGTCACCTTGCAATCTGCAGGCTGGCCTCTTCCTGCCCTCTTCTCCAAAGTGCCTCTCCATTATGCAGCATGTTGTTAGTCTCAACAGGTGCCCAAAATATTTGCACAAGAAGCCCTAGATTTGCTCGATCAGGAGTAAAAACCGAAGCTAGATGGCAACATCAAGGCTGCGGAGTGGAAAAGTACAGAGGACACAGACAGACTTTCTTTCAACTAATGCTAATGTGGCAGTTTAGCAATGTAAAATGACCTACAATGTCAAACAGGGTCTTTCGCCGTGCAACAAATTCAGGAAATGATTTATGTTTTTTCTACATCTAACGAATGCAGTATTTGTTATTTTGAAACAAATTGCCGCTGCATCTCTAGAAATGAATTCTATAGATTTTCCTCACGGCTCATCCCGGTTTCCTCTCAGCAAGGGTTATTACTTAATTAGATCAGAGGAAGGCTCTGTCAGATGTCTCAGACTTGACCGCCTTACCTCAGCTGCTCACACAGAATACTGATCGCTTGACAGACACTTTAACCAATTACCTGACAAAATCTGAAGTAATACATTTCCACAAAGTCGGTTTTGTTGTTGTTGTTGTGGAGTGGATCACTGCTCTCCAGGGTTAGACTGAATTTGAGTCTTCAAGTTTTACAGCTCATCAGAGAACACAGCAAATTTGACTTCATGATAACCCATTATAATTAAAACTAAATATTATACAAAGGAAGGATTCCAACCATATTCCATGACATTTTTATGCACATGATATTCCGAATGTGTGCAGATTATTTCTGGGACTTAATGAACAAAGTGTGCTCTATCTGAACTTAATGTCTTGCCTGAAACTTTATCACAAGAACGTGTGCTGAATTACCATCCAAAAACTTGTACGTGATTGCTGAAAGTCATTACCGGATTTATGTAGAATGCGTAATTCAAAGTGTTTGCAGAGGCTGCTGTGTGAGTACTGTAAGTCTCTATAAAAAGATTTCTCCCTCCTGTAGACTTCCTCATGTCAGGCTTAAACTCTGTCAGGTTGTATGGTGATCATTAGTGATCAGCCTCTTTGAAGTCCAGACACAAATTCTTGATTAGTGAGAGATCATCCCCTCCAGGACATTAACATTGTTTTAAGTTGTTCCTGTGTAGTTTTAGCTTTATTCTTGGCTTCAATGTCTTGCTTGAACACAAATATTATCCCAAGTGGCAGGTTTACTGCAGACTCCTGCCTCACTACAGCTGAATTCAGGATTTTACTCTCCACCATCACAAGCCTTCCAGGTCTGGAGAGAAGCATCTCCACAGCATGATGCTGCCACTATGCTTCACGGAGGAGATGCTTTTATAATGATGTATTTGTGTAACATGGTGTTTAGTTTGATGGCCAAAAAGCTCTGTCTTGGTGTAGTCAGACCGTAGCAGCGTCTTCCAGAGACTTCAGAGTCTCCCATGTGCCTTCTGGCAAACTGAGATTCTTTTTAAGAGATACTTTGTCTTTGCCTCTCTTCTATAATGTTGTGACTGGTGAAATACCCAATCAGCTGTTACTGTCTGTGCAGTTTCTCCAGTCTGAGCCTCTGAAGCTTCACTGCCACAGGTCTGTTGGTGTCCTCCCTCACTAGTCTCCTTCTAACGTGCTTACTCAGTTTTTAAAGGACGGCCTGCTCGCGGCAGATTTACAGCTGTGATATACGCTTTCCATTTATTAATGACTGACTGAACTGAACTCCAAGAGATGTTCAGTTAAGAACAGTCAAAGCGTCCCTTTGTATTCGTGGTGTACATTTTGCTACAAATCTGACTCACCGAGTCTGACCTTGAAGATCCTGTTGGTCAGTAGAGACCCCTTGAAAACACACACAGCTGATCTTCATTTAACTCATGAAGTGACTTCTAAAACCAGCCTCAACAGTGAGGATTCAGGTGTGTCCTATTAAATGGGGTGAATAACTATGTAACATGTTTTGTATTTTAGATTTGTAATTAATTTCACTTTTTCTGTTGATAAGTGCCAAAAAAGCCACAGTGAATCTACTTTGATTCAACTGAAAACTTCCAAAGGGGGTGAATAGTTACAGGCACTGTATGGGTTGTGTGTATGTTTGTTTAAAAAAAAAAAGCAAAAAGA
Source organism: Thunnus albacares (assembly GCF_914725855.1). Classification (NCBI taxonomy): domain Eukaryota; kingdom Metazoa; phylum Chordata; class Actinopteri; order Scombriformes; family Scombridae; genus Thunnus; species Thunnus albacares. Next base: position 4,046,955 of record NC_058125.1, read on the forward strand.
GAAAAGTATGACTTCCCTGTGAGATCAAATCATGATGAAATATTAAAATGCCTACATATGGTGCCAAAAAAATCATTCCATGTTACCCTGCCCCACCTAGCTCCCTCCAGTCTGATCTGGCGGGCCACAAAATTAATCACAATTGCTGTGATCAGTGCAGCCGATGTGACCGGTGGCTCTTTTCTGAAATGTTAATAAAGCCATATTGAATGGTGCACTATTCTCGGCAGGGAGTCCGTAGCCTGTGGCTGCTCACTAAATCTCAATGACTTCATTAACTCATTACCATGAGTCATGGCGCGCAGTGCCAACAGCAATTAAAACACAACAGAAGAGAGCACTGTCCTTGGGCCACTGTGCTGCTCACAAGACTGATACGCTTTACTAGATTTAGCAGGATGATTGACATATCAATAGGCGCAGAGGTGGATTAAACGGCCTCAATCAATATTCAGATTTGTCTCACTCACACCTCGCGCCTGCAGCAAATTGTGCACACCTCGTCAAGTGCTGTTGGCCTTTGTGCTCTCGGCTGTGTGGCGATGCTGCTGTTGAAGCAGGATATCCTGTCTGTCACCTCCAGGAATACGACGTGCCTCTGAAGGTTGTATTTGAATTTTTAATGGTGAAAAAATTTTTTGAACTTATGGTAATTGAAAAATTACCAAAAGCTAAACAAAATGGGAACCTGTGAGGAAAACCCAGAGGGCAAGAAAGGTCACCAGTATTTTCTCCCAGTACAGAGAAGACTGGTTAATATTCATCCGAATCTTTTTGTCTTTTTATTCCTTATTCAAACAGGAGGCCAGAGGAGACGGAAAAATTGTAACTTTCAATGAATACGTCAGAGCTTTAATTCAACTCTCTGCCCTGTCTTTTGTAGAAACACATTTCTATTCATGAAGCCAATCCTCCGTAGTCATGACACTGCATACTTTATGTTTCTTTTGTGAAACTCCAGCAAAATGGCATTTAAATTGCAACTGTGGGCTTCAGTCCCCTATGCAGACTTAAAGAAGCCTTTATCTTAGCAAATGACTGACAGTTGATTATGAAAAACCCAGCATTTCTTCTTTTTTTTTTTTTTTTTCCTGCGTGCAGGCAGTCCACCCACACCTTCTGCTTTTGTGCGCACTATTGTTATGGCTCCATTGTTAATGAGTTTAGAATTAACTGGCTGTAATGACTGGAGACTGGAGCCCCTGCTGAGCCTGATTGTGCTGTTGAATGGGGAGCTGGAGGAGTAATGTATGGATGGATGTGCATACTGTGTGCAGGTATCTTTGTCTGTTGCTCGCTCACTGGGAAAATACAAGCCAGAACTGGGAGGGTTGTTTTCGGGACGGTCACACATCGATGCTCATTGCTGCTGTACAGCCTGACATCAGGTGTCATCCTGTGGCCATTCATCTACTGTAGGGGATTGGTTTTATTTTTTTTTTTTTATATCAGGCAGATATCAGCTCCTAAAACTGTGGCCTCAGTCAGCTTGGAGAATTAGTCTAAGCCCAAACTAATTCATTCCACTCTGAACGTGCCATTAGCTTATTCAGTGACATTTACTTGGAATTAAAACATGTAGATGTGGATAAACAGTTGGTTAATATTTACTTTCAAATTCAGAAATTATACTACGGTTACAAATCCCAGTAACATTCCATTACTGCAACAGTTTTAGGGCTTGTTTGATGTTTTTTCAGGAGTTGGATGGGAAGGTTGGACAGTTTTGTTCCATGTGTCCAGTGGAGAGACCGGTCAAGGACGTGTTACCGGGTGTTCGGTACTGAAACAGAGGGAGGGGGGAGTTTAAAATATGCAAGAGGCTGTGTCGGCAGGGCTGTGTTGTTTCAGGTGCTGGCAATGAAATATGATGCAGGAAGGCTAGTTTCTGTGTTACACTGGTTCCCCCCACAGCTTTGTCAGATGAACTCGAGTAGCACTTCATCGACATCACTCTTCATGTTCCAAATGTATTCATTTGAACTGATTTTGAACTGGATGTTATTTAAAAACTGGTAGTTATATAAAAGTGGATAGTGGAAGTGGATTTTTTGCAACCAAGACAGTCTTTTTCCTCTTTTTTTACACCAATTTGTGATGCTATTTTTGTGTCAGTTTACCTCAAAAACACACATATGAGGATATACTGTATATAGAGGTTTTTTTTTTCACCAATAACCACTAATTTATTACTTCACTTTCCAAAGTCTTTCCAATAACCTCTGGCAACTGCAGAAATACCCCCTGGGGTATAAGTACCCCTGGTCAGGAATCACTGCAGTAATAGATCCTGAAGGCTTATCTGATGCTGCACAGCAGTTTTTAATACTACAGGACAGCATTTTACAACTCTGGACAATGATCACAATGACAACAATTGTATTCTCTAACAATAATGTTACAATGAAGGTTACTACAGTATTCCCATTTTAAGGTAATTTATCTGTTATGCCTAGTCTAGGGGTGTCCAAGACACAACATCAATAAGCCCCATCTTCCCCAGATCCCGAGCAGACACAAAGACAAATAAATTAAATAATGCAAACAGAGCTCGATTTAACTTCAGGGTAGACACAGGCCTACATAACATACAAAACTAATCTAACTAGGAAGTAACCAATATAACCTCATGAAAACAAAGACACCAAATGACAACAACTTACCTCCCTCACTAACATGAACATGAGAAAATCAGGTTAACCAAACTAGCAGTCCACCCCTATTAGCTCTAAAAGAAGAGAACAAAAACCATGATTTAATAACATCAGGGTGAGAAGTGTGGCTGGTTGGGAGAGGAGGGAGACGGGAGATGCACTGCACTGCTGCAACGCTATCTTGGCTCAATAGCAGACTTCCTCTTGAAGCAGCCAATCACCTGCCGGAGCTGGAAGCTAATCAACCAATCACCCCTGTGTCTGTGCACACACCTATTTACATAAGTACACACAGACACACACATACAGCCACACCTGGCGCAGGCACATCCAGGCTGAGGAAGCAAAACACATTTTGACAAAAATTATGATCACAGTCGTAACACCTCCTTTCCCAGGAATTAAACATCCCCCTATAATGTTCAATTTGAATGAAATTTAGGAAGATCTGGAGGAAGATCTAGACAAAGCATCAGTAATTACATTTTCTGTGCCTTTCTTATGAAAAATCTGCAGGTTAAAATCCTGCAGAAGGAAGGATCAGCACATAAGTCTCTGGTTAGAGTTGCACATCTGAGTGAGAAACACTAAAGGGATGTGGTAAGTAAAAACTTGGACAGGTTGTTAACTGGACCCGATTTACACTTCAAAATTCTGTGGGGCGAGCAGCAGGGCGAGAGCTTCATTTTCCATGGTACCATAGTTTAGCTGATGTTTGTTAAATTAAAAAGTAGAAATTACTAGCAGATAGGATGATCAATGGCCCGCTCATCTTCCTGCAGAAGAACAGCACCTGCACCACACACACTGCCATCTATCTCTAATGTGAAAGGGAGTGTGAAGTTGGGCGCAGCGAGCACGGGTGCTCTACACAACAAAGCCTTAGCTCATTCAAAAGCAGCCCGGCAAGTGGGGAACCAAACAAAGCTTTTTGAAGAGCTAACAAGTCCTGTGAGAGGAGCCACCACATCAGAGAAATTCCTACAAAATCCCAGATAATAGCCACACATCCCAAGAAAACAACATAATGCTTTGTTTGACTGTGGGACCGGGAAATCGATAACTGCTTGCACTTTTGCTGCTACCGGATACACCTGCCCTTATCCCAAATTCACACTTTGCGAGGTTTAAGGTAAAGGATGCTTCATGAAGACAGCTGAAAATGAGTGATGAGTTTTTAGATGGTAGAGGTAGAGGAGTAGGCAATCACATTGTCTAAATGTTTCACAATTTGTCACTCCGGCCAGGACGTTATCATGAGGCGCTGGAACGTGGCGAGTGCACTTGAACATCTGTAGCTAACTGGCCAACATAGTGGACATCGCAATGTGGCAAAACTTGAGATGGCAGACGCAGCAGATTTTTTTTTTTTTTTGCTGGAGCCCTCTCATTGGTATCCACATTCTCTTTTTACAATGGTCTCATTGAAATGAATGAGGGAGCTGCGGTTTTGATGCAGTGCTGAACATGGCCTTAGCTGAGCAAAAAGAGAAGGAATAAGTCATTTAAACTGGTTTGTGGTCAGAGTCGGAGGGGGTGTGAATCTTGCATGTGAGGATGGGACCTCTGGAGTGCTGTGTGTAGCTGCTTGATAAACCACAATGTCTGGTTTTCTACACGTTAGATATTGAAGAAGATATAGAAGATGCAGCAGCTGTGAAGGCTTTAAAGTCATTGGACGGGACCTTGGTTGAGTCACAGAAAGTACTGTAACAAGTGATGTAGCAAATTACTTCTGAGCAATAAGTGATGAGATTACATTTTTAACTTGCCCAACAAGTCCATGTCAAATGATATTTTATTCAATGTTTGTCTCCTGCTGAGGAGACATAACTGGGAAATGACAAAGGGTTGAAGCAAAGGTCACTATTCCCAGTTTACAACTTCCATAACAGGTCATGAAAGGGTACATCAGCGCTCAGCAAAAACATGAGTATTAAGTATACTGTAGTAGTCTAGTTGGATTTTGGAGGCTTTTTCTGTGAGCCTCCTTCTTCTCACCCCCTCTGTCCTGCAGCATAATTCTCTATAATGAGCTTGTGGACAGGAGATGAGATATGATTCTTGGAATTAAAACAGCATTTTCTACTTTGATCATCCAGCAGTGTGTGAAGCACTGAAATAAGACTCTCCCCTTTCTTTATCGAATCTTTGCTCTCACTCTCCCTCTCTTAATCTTTCCCTTGCTCGCTCACCCTGCTCTATCTGAGCTTGGGGGATTGCTGTATGAGATGGAGAGTTAATGAAGAAAGCTTTTTTTTTTTTTTTTTTTCCTGCAAGAAGACTGGTAAACTCCTGCAACTTTGTACTCTGCTTTTGTTAATCGCGTCACGATCGGCTTTCATGCTTTACAATCCCAACCCCTGAGCTAGTTAAGCATAAATATTTAACATCGTTATTTTCAAGCCCCTGAGTACATGTCTTAAACAATTGCGTAAGCTGCTATACTAATGATTCACTACTATCTTTTGCTCCCAAAATTGTCCGAACAGCTTCAGACTCTGTCAAACCATCTCAACGACATCATCCCCTCTTATTCCTTTTCATTACACCGTCTTATTTCACATCACTTACAGGAAAAACGGCAGTCAAGCGCCTCCTCAGTCTCACTCACACTCTCACACTCATAAGTGGCCTTGTCTTCATAAACTGCAAGTGAGACGCAACATTGTCAAAAAGCCATTAAAGATGCTATCATCTAATATGGAGGCTGACGTGGGCTGGTGCTGGCAGCGTGGTTATGTAAGCAGCTTTCTCAGGGACTGATAGCAATCCAACACACCCAGCAGGGGAGCAGTGGTGTGTGTCTGTGTGTGTGTTTGTGTGTGAGTGTCGGGTGAGGGGCGAGGGGGTATGTGAAACAAATCACACATTCAGTACGCTACATAATATTGCACCCAGTGTTTTGCCACAGGTACAGAGAGATTCATTCCTTTGTGCCAATTGATTTGTTAATATGCTAATGCTCCGTGATTAGCAAAGCGCAAAACCAAGAGCGTCTTCACTCAGTGAGGTGTTGATTGAAAGAAATCAACAACCAAGAGGGCAGATGAAGAAAAAATGCACATTTTGGAAATCAAAACTTTGAACTGTTTCTTGTAATTATAGGCTAAAGCAGATACTTTAAGGATAGGCTTTTTTTTTTAAGTCTATTATTACTATTTACAATACTCACATGTCATATGAGTACTGAAAGCGTTGTTGGTCTCTGTACTCATCCCTCTTCTCCACACTGGCCATGACGCGATATCTCCTGACATAGCAACTATACTGCAAGAGATGGGGGATAAAATATACAGTACTTGTTCAGTGAGAAAGTGCATTGTAAGGTAGCCGAAGCTAACACGAGTCAGCTCAACAATGTGGTTATTTCCCAAAGTTACAATTTCTTTTAGTATGCCACTCACTTGTTGTGGTAGCCTGGACAGTACCTTACTGAGGCACGGCAGAGGAACACTTCCTCATAGTCACCATGTTGCTCGGACAAAACACCCGTATTAAACTTCCAGGCGACTGCCAGGACAAATATACATACTTGACTTGGTTAACTCACACTGCTGAAGTCTCATATTAGTTTTAGCTGGGTCTTATTTTCCTACTGGCCATGAGGTTTTATCAGGTATGATAACATTGCTGAGATCTAGGAAAACAGCAACATTATTACAACAAAGTCTCACAGTGCAAGAAATGTGAGAAGACAATCAGACAGTTTGGAAACAAACCAACAGTTTAGCCAAATTAGCTAAACTGTTTGTTTAGTTGGTTTAGCTAAATTAGCTAAACTGCTTTATTTATTTAATGTAAATTTATGCAATGCAACCAACCAACCAACCAACTAACTAACTACCTAGAGGTAAAACCTAAAGTGAGTGCACTTGGACAGTGTGTGTGTTTGTACAGCAGGCAAAGTTGAACTAGGAAGTCTGTCTGCAAACTTATAATTTTACTCTTTGCCTTTGTTTTTTCTTCCAAATATGTTTGGCCAACCTAATGGTTTGTTAAAACTTGTCTGACTGCTTGTAGCCTATTTCTTAACCTGTTTGACCTCATATTAGCAATGTCGCTGTGTTCCCAGATCTCAGCAATCAACCTGATCCCTATACGGAGAGACATGAAGGCCAAAACTACAAAAATAAGACCCAAATTGTAATAATTCAGAATAATCCTTTAAATCATAATTACAACAGTGCAGGTTTCCTCCCTCTCAGACTGTTGAGCAGTAAAGCAGTAAATATGCAAACAGCAGCTTTATATGCTACACCGAAAGCTGTGAATTTGCACATTACTAGGATACATGCGGCGATAAATGAATGATCATTTTGTTTGAATGTGGTTCCAGCTCCCAGGCTTTTGAGCTGAATTTGTCGAGACCATTAGCAAACATGGTTTATGAGATATTACATACATTGTGTGTTAATATGAATGAATGCAAGAGTACGTAAAGTCTTACAGTCACAAATAACATTTAGCTTTATTGCTACATGTATCACAGTATGGCAGCAGTCCCTGGAGTCAGCTCTCTCATCTAGTAGCTTAACTGGCACATTACAATCAATGAACTCACCGCTGTGTTAGATGTTTTAACAAAAATACAATTACTTTCATGTATTTACTGCTCAATAAAGGTCAGGGACCAAATAGCTTTCAAATACACGAGTTTCCTACAAGAGTTGCCTTGGTTCTACTGGCTGAATTTGTTTTTTGTAAGACTCATACCTTGGTTCTGTCTATATTGTGAACGCATGACACGTTTGCGGCTGACATTTGAGCGGGCTGACTACACATCATTGATTTCAGGAGATAGCCCTGCTGATATGTCAAGGCCAACCAGGGTAAGGTGGCTAGAAATGCAGCGGAGTCCTTGCAGAACGAGTTACCTTGGGCTGAAAATCTGAGCAAACATTGTTAAGTGCTGATGGTGGGCATGCTGGCAAGTAGATTTGCCCTGGGAGGGAGGTCTCCTCAGTGCACTGACTCCTCTGCTGCTTTTCACTCACAGTTGTCTTTCCCCTTAGTGATGCTGCACCAGAAAGTCAGGAATTTCTGCCTGTTACAGCATCACTCCTGCTGAGTACATGCAGGTTTAGCAGTTGACGGTGAAAGCACAGTGCTATTCCAATTAAGGAGCACAACCAATGCTGTTTACTGTTGAGCTGCCAGCTAAACTTGTGTCTGATTTAAAAGTCTCCTTTTCATAAATTTCATCCCTCCACTGACAGTCAGTTTTGAACCTTTTGATTTATCTCCACTGTCTGCATTGCAAGAAAATTGTGCATCAAAAAAGCTTTACATGGGAACGCTGTGAAATGAGGATTGTTTGCCTGTGCAGCATTGAAAGGAAATGCTAAATCTTCCTGAAGCACTCTTCAACCTTACAAGTTTCTGTTAACTAAAACACTGCACATCATAAATACACACTGCATAATGTTGAGTCAGGAGAACTGTAACTAATGCTTGAGCATCAAGGTTTCTTGTCACATTTTGATTCGAAATAACTGAGCTGGAACACTCAGGTCGGTAAACGGATGTGTTGAAGACTACAAATGGATTCGTTTGGTCCTTTACAACTCATACAGCAGGGTCACAAACAGATGAATTACCTGCATTACCTCAACCAATGCAAAGGAAATACATTCTGCTACTACAAAAGCTACCTGCGTAGTTGAGTTCACTGGGTCCACCACATCCCATCCTGAAGAAATGCGTCTGCATCGTCCTCATTATCCCCCCTCACCAGACATAAGGCATGAGATACGGACCAAACAAAGCATGCAGGACATGACAGAGTGTGTCCTCTAGAGGAAATACTCCACACCCATCAATATGTCAGCCTTGCATTACACGTCTGATGGATTTATTAAGCCATCGATTGATTATTGACTGGAATAACTCTCAAGGTCATCTTGTAGGAGTTGCCAGTATCCCTGCTTAAGAGTGTACAGTATGAGGCTAATGTCAGTGTTGTTTCCTGTTCCTCTAAGGTGCAAGATTGCAGATTTCACTGCCTCCTGAGGTCAAAACGACCATAATAAATCTAAGAGGGGTTATCAGGAGCTGCTGATCAATACCGTGTATGGAAGCTCAGGACTGCCAATATTAAAATAAAATCATTTCGTCGAATGATTAGAAAGAAAAATAGATGATAGAAAATGTATTTCCCATTTTTAATATTTTCTGCCATTGTGCACTGTGATACATTATCTCTGCAGCAGACATTTGTGATGGATATTTTGTCTAATTGGTTAGTTTACTTCTCACTGATGATGATGACTGAGTGAAGATGCGACCTCATTATTTATGTCAACTACAGGCTGATGTAAGCTGTGCCAGAAATCTGCCCATGTTGTTTCTATTTCTTGGTCATTCATAGATTTTCAAAGTAATGGATTATATTTAACTCCCCTATATTAATAATAATGACACTTAATTTGTACAGTACTTTTACAAAGCAAGTTTAAAAAGTGTTTAACAGATAAATACAATGGCATGATAAATATGCTCAAGAGCCCATAAAATACATAATAAATATTTATTTTACGAGATTAAGTATACTGAACATTTCAAAAACAAATCTAGAATAAAAAACCCCAAATGATATTGATTTTAAAACTAATATAAAATTTTAAAAAATACAATAGAAAAAGGCATTAATCTGTAGGATTAGTCGATAATGAAAACTGCAGAGAGCACAAAAGCCTCAAACTGCATGTCTTTAATTAGCAGAGACACGCACACACAGAGCTCTCCACAATCACAAACCAACTTTCATGTATTTTGCTTCTTTTACTTCTCTAGTATTTTGCATCTATAACATGATCTACTGAAACGTAATTCAGGATACAGGAAATAGGATACAGCTATGAATGTGACTCAGGCAGGTCTGAAGCGTGTTAGATTAATGTCTGAATCTTACAATAATGTCTATCAGGTGTCACTGAATGTATTCAGGATTTCGCAGAAACATCAGCACTGATGTTCTGTTTGTTGCCCACAGCTGGCTGTGTGTCACAGCTGGCTGCAGCATCACACAGCAGCTGAAATGAGTGTGTCTCCAAACTGAGAAAGAGGCTGTGTGCATTTACGCACACGGCACAGCAGTGGTAACTTAACTAACTAACATTAACACTGGATTGATCAGGATCTGGCGGTAATTAATATTCTGTGTTCTGCTACACATCTACACAGATCAGCTGTTACACACAGATTCCAGGTTTATACAGTGGAGTTGTTTGTAATAAAGCAGACCCTTACTGTATGGATGAATCCTGAGCTCCATCTGAGCAGTCAGGACATTTTTTATTTTTAAGTAGCTGAAAGTCCGAGATAAGCTTCCCACCCCATACCCACTTAATCCCCCTCAATGTCTGACTGAAGATTTTGCCCTTGATATCATTCAATATCAATTCAATATCATTCAAGCCTCACAAGCTTGAAGATTTAAAGAGAGCGAGAGAGACAGAGAGAGAGAGAGAGAGAATGAGTGAGCAGTGAGTGTGTGCGCAGTTAACATCAACTATCTGAAGATGCTAATAACTCCATCCTAATTGTATGTGGTTATTAGCACTGGTCTTTGTGAATTATACTGTTGTTGCAACGAGGCTTATTTGCATAGAAAGGGGCCAATTTTGCGCTGAATCTATGAATATTACCTAATTCACAAACATGCAAATGAAACAGGCGCACCATGACGCATTTTTTGCTTGGCAGCGCAGTTTGCACTGCATTTCACCCTTTGCAGGTGCTTTTTAAAAATCTTTTTACACGCTATCTTTTTGTCTCATTTGCACAGGTTTAGTGGCTGCAAAAGCCGTGCAATCCTTTTGTAGATTTGACTCATAGTGTAACAGTAGCACAAGTAAGGAAGAACCCTAAAGTCAGGAAAATGACATGAAAATGAAATAACTTGTAGTTACACAGCAACATCTACCTAAAATTTGCTAACTTTAGCCACCAGAAGCTAGCAGTCATACCAGACCAAGTAAGGCCGTTGCAGCAAAACACCTGAGTGTAATGAACTGAGCAAGGGGGCATTTCATTGCTTGTGAGTTCAACTTTTTATTTGCTACACAACACGTGTTCTTTCTTCTATCAAAAGTAACACAGTCTCTCTTTAATGTAGAGTAAATAGTTTAATTTCTTAAAGTATTCTCATTTTGATGAGAGGAGCTTTTCTGAATTAACAAAAGGATATGAAGAAGAAAACAGTTTGCGCTACAGTAGATATAATACAGCAGTGTAATGCAAATTTACATTGTGTAGCCTCACTCTGCTGGTACTGATGTTATGTGTACTTTAGCATTTTAGCGGTGACGTGCTGTTTGCATATTTCTTTCACAGGGGATTTCATGCAAACCTCCCGCTGTTATAAGTACTCTCATGTGGAAAAATCTACAATTCATGCTCAACAGTGTATCTAACACTGTCAAGTTTTAACACACCCACCTCTTATCATTAATGTGCTCCAAACTAGAAGGGTTCTCTTGGTCAGTGGGTTTAAGGTAAAAACTGGTGTACATATTGCTCAGAGCTGGGGAACGCATCCCTGTAGCTGTGTGTTTCTGTGTGGGAGGCAGCGGCGATGAGAAGCTGATGGTAAATCGATAATGATGGATCAAAGTGCCGCATGGCTGGAGTCCTACGGTGTCAGGGTGCGGGGAACAACGGTGACTTTTTACACCTCCTCCCTTCTTCTCATTATCCTCTTCTCCTCTCCTCCTACCCCAATTCTCTCTTTCATCTTGAAATTCCAACTCCTCTCTGTCTTCCCCCACGCTTGGTGGCATTTTACTTGTGCGTCTGAGTGTGTGTTTGTGTGTGTGACAGAGAGAGGTGACTTGATGCTTTGTGTCACGGTGTCAGGTGGCATCAGCTTGTAGTTGATGGGAAGATAAAATGTAACACAATCGATATCCGAGCACTAAAATTGTTCTCATTTCCCGGAGCCCTCTGCACAACTTGTGTCCACATAGCTGTTGACATGTGGGCACCGTTTGACTTAAAAAGAGAGATGTTATACATAAAATGGAGCTTTTGTATTGCTTTATTGTCTAATGTTGGAGTGTTTTAACAAAAATGGACAATTTCACTTTTAACAAAAACTGGTGTAAATTTAACCATATCCCTGCTTTTCAGTCCAACTACTGCTATAACTGCTGGTTGTTCATTGTAACTGTATTTATCTGTTATATTACCATACAAGCAGCACAATCTAATAAATAACCACTTGGTTTTGTTTTCTAGGAGAAAAACATTGGCCGGTCCGCTCCCAGAGTCACCATGGTAGGGATGGCTGTTCTTTGTTAAAGGGTCAAAGTTGCCTCTAACCACTTATACATGATTACTGTGTCTTACTTATGAACCTGTTAATGATAAATAGTGTAATCTGAAGTAAGATTCAGTTCCTGATCAGTGTTTGGAGGCAGCTTATACCTGGAGTGTTAATTGTAGTGCAGTGCCTTATCCCATCGACCTTTATCTATATACCTAACCTTTGTATTTTCCCCTTGACATTTAGCTCTCCCGTCTGTGTGATGAGTATAAGTGTTCAGTCTGGTCTCTGTGCTCTGGTTGTAGGGGTGTAACAGTACGTAAAATCCATGGTTTGGTACAGTTTAGTAAAAAATATCCCATAAGGGGCCACCCGATAGCCTAATGTTTAATCACAATGTCATCAGTTCGATTCCAGCCGTGCACCCCCTCTCCCTGCCCACATTTCCTGTCTCTACAAGGTTGATGCACAAAATAAAAGCAAGAAAATGAAATAAAATAAAATTAAATTAAATTAAATTAAAATAAAATCTTGTAAATGTCCATCAAAGCATGTGCAGCATATTGCATCATCATCAACTTAAAGGATTAGTTTGAGATTGATCGTTTCATCTCCAAGACTGAGAAGAGACTATCAAATTTCATATCCAATGCATTATGTATGGAGCTGGAGCCAGGAGGTGAATAGCCTAGCTTAGCATAAAGACTGGGAGCAGGGGGAAAAAGATAGCCCAACTCTCTATTACAGCTCACTAATTAACATTCAAGTCTCATTTGTTTAATCCGTACACAAACAAAACTATAAAAACGACAGTGCTGGAAGTACTTCTTGATGAACAGACAGGAGCAGTGACTTACTGGAGAATTGTCGTCACCATGAGGCACTAAGTGGAGACACTGCATAGAGATGTTGGGTGCACAGATAGACTGTTATTTGTTAAGAAATAGCTACACTATGTATCTCCCTCCAATTTTACACAGTTATGTACTTGTAAGTCTATCTATTGGCAGTGAGAGTAACTGTCAGGGCAGTGGATGAATAATTTAAGCTACTATGTTTGATTGTTTCTGTTTCTAGACCCAACTTCAGTTTGGAACACAGTTTTGTCCAGTGTCGCTGTCACTTACTGGAAAATGTCAACACTTCAGATTGATAGCTTTTTCACCTCTTTTGTGTAACAACCAGGGGAGAGGCTAACCCTAGCAGCACGGCCAAGTTAACAGACAAAAATTGTCCCTTTGCCAAAGCTGTCCAGGTAATCTTTACATGCTAAGATGTAGTTCTAATTTGACAGTATTAAGCTAATTTGACCACAAAAATTTAGAGAGTCGTATACCAAACAGAACATCCTGTACCAAATGGTTCAGGGTGCATATGCGTACTGTTACACCCCTATCTGGTTCTGTTTAAATTAGTGGTGTTGTAATGTGGGCTCACCTACAAGTAAACATTGTAAAGAGGAGATTCAGTAGCTCTACAGTTTTTGTTTTTCGACTCAAAAGTCCATTGTGTGAGTAGAGTTTGGGCCTAATTAATGAAAAATCTAACCAAACTAGGCCAAACTGTATGTAAATAAGAATATTCTGTACCTCTTGATGTTTGTTGCAGCTGGCCCACATTGTATTTTTTTCATTGTATTGTGCCTTAAAACCCAACTGGTCCCATTTCACTCCTCTGTTCTAATTCCTACCCTTTGAAATGTATGTTTTAAACTGTTTCACTGAAGCTTTTTCTGTGTCGTCCACTTTACTGAAATGAATGTCCTAACCTCTATGGTGTGCGTGGTCTTCGACTCTGTCCGTCTCAGTGGAGAGGAGGGCTGGTCTATAAAGGCATGGATAAAGGCAGTTTTGATGATGTTACTTCTTTTATTTTAAGAAGACATCAGATAAATCTGTGCTTATCCTTGCTTACGATATACGGACCCTCCTCTTCCTCCTCTACCTCTTCCTCGCCCTCCGCCTCCTCTCAAAGGAAGTCTGCTTTTCAACAGCCTGCAAATGGAGTCGGTTGGTATGTCAATCAACTGTTAGGAGAAATGGCTTTTCTATGAGAGCATTATCCCTGCAATGTGACACCAGATGAAAATGCCAAACTGTGACACTGTTTGATTTTCAGGAAAGAATATTACCTCTAAATCCAGTGAGTCACCTCAGCTCTGTAGCGAACGAACAGAATGAAACCAGGTGGGCTCTGTAGGAACATCGAGAGGCACTACTTCAATAAAATGGATCTCTTATTGCCTTTTAACACAGAGGGTCACAATAGTCCACAGTGGGTTCACTGTCTATCACATTTCAAAATGAACTGGATATGAAGTCCATCTCAACCTCCTGCCCTTCTCCATCCCTGCTGAGACTAACATAGTACATTTGTCAAGCTGGAGAGGCAGTGACATGTCAAGTAACTACTTGGCCTTTGGTGTCTTGGGGTGATTGTGAGTTATGAGATAAAGAGCGATACTTACTGGCAATGTGGATAGAAACAGTCTGTACTGGGATTTTATTGCACTTGGAGGAACACAGGAGCTTTGCAGTCTGCAGCTCTAGTGACTCATTAATGCAGGTATCTATGAATGCATAATCATATCTGAGTATTGCAGTGCAGCTATTAATTTCAACCGTTTCAAAACATGTCTTAATTGCTTTCTTCATCAGCAGACATGAGATGTAGATGAAACGACAAGCAAAGCCATTTAGCAATATACTGTATATGCAGACATTTGGTATACAAATGGTTATATGAAGTGATGGTTATCTAATCTGAACTAAATATGTGTTTAGTTTCTATACTTATAGTTTAACTGTGGTAAACTGGCAGAAACAGCCAGTAACAGTGATAAAGTGATCTGGTGCTCCAAATTGTATGTTTCGTTATATGTTTTATTTTATGTTTTATGTTTTTTAGTAGTGTTTCACACTGCATACTGATTACAGTTTTTCTGAAGTCAATAACACAATTTACAAACAGGCCTTGTAGTTTTTGTCTTTTTTGTATGCAACAAGGAATCAGAATCGGTAGACTGTTTGGAGATTCATGGGTGTGGTTGTCATGAACTGAAATTTTACAGATTTAAAATGATTTTATGTTTATTGTATTATGAGTAGCTGTGAGGGACAGACAGACAGCTCAGCTTGGAACTAGAACTTACACTGCACCATTAAACTAGAGGCCAGGACGTCAAATTTAAGTCATTATGTGTAGGATTTGAACGTTTTCTGGCTTTGGTGTCCCACAGTGGAATTATCAAAAGAGACATTGTGGCTGACAGCCTCGACTACCCTCCATCGTTCCCTGATGTATCTGACCCTAACGCCTGTTTGACACCAAAGGCACAGGAGCAAATAGTTTTAGGAAGTAGTGCAAAAAACATAAAGAGCAGCAATAATCTTACAATGCAGCCAACTAGAACAGAACAGTCTAGCCCTATATCCTTGTCTTTTCTGACATTCTCCACCATGCTTGAATTTTTTAAAAGTATTTTGGGGTTATTATCATATACACTTTTATAAGGGCAATTAATACCCTAAACTCCTAAAGCCACCAGGCCACCCCAAACTTGAGATTTTTACTCAAGAGTAGTATTAAATTCAGGAATTTGAGATGAACAAATGAACTTTTCCAACAGTAAAATTGCTGCTATCATAACTTTGGCCTCCCATCGATGCCAATAAGATGTGCATGATTTAAAGTTCAGTTTTATTGAGAAAATCACAGTAGTGCAGGCTGCTACGGCTCTTGGAGCTGTCTGACAAAGCACAGCTGCTCTCTCCATTGAAAATAATGGCCTACCTCTGCACACTGTGTCACACTCGCGTATTTGATCTGAAAGCTAAGATAAATTGGCTGAAAGCAAAACCTAGACAGCACCAATTTTCACCAGTATTGTCTCATTTTTCTACAAAAAATGCTAAGCCATCAAGAAAATTGAAAGATGCTATAATCACATAACAATTCTACCAACAGTGGCTTTATATTGTTTAGTACTTGGTCTGAATATTCCGGTGCCAGGTAATATGCTGAGTTCAGGAATGTGGAAATGATCTGAAAATCCTTTCAAGTCATTTCAGTCTTCAGCTATTGTACACTGTCTGATGTTGGAGCTAAAAAGTTTCTTGACTTTGTTTTCTATTTTTACCTCACATTCAAGATTTTATTTTTATGCTTTAAGTATTACTTCCAGTAATATTTTATTTTATATTATTGAGACCTTTGGTGCCAAGCAGTCAGTGCTCTGGTAGTTTTACTGTATACTACACTTAGGCTAACATATCGCTTGTCAACTGTATTCCCAATACTGTTTTTCAAATTCAAATTAGCTTTATTTACAGCATTATTAGCTTTATTTTCTTGTACATAATATACAAAAAATATACATAAATAGAATATTGCCAAAGCAGGTTGTACAAAGTGTTGTTTCCTATCTGTTGGTGAAGTTTGTGTTTCCGTGTGTGGTATTATTTTTGTTGTCGTGGCAGCTATTGCTAATCATGCTAACTTCTTCTACTTCTTCCAAGCAGATTGCTGTTGCACAAGCTTTTCTGAACTGGCTATAGGGTGAATCATATCAAACAGTGACAGCAAAATGAGACTATTTCCTAAAGATATAGGTTAAGCCTTTTCCTGTTTTTAGCTTAATCTAAACTCTCACAGTAGCCACTCAGTTAAGAGTGAGCAGTGGAAGCTAAAATTAGCAGAGCTAGAAGTGCTATAAATATAACTTATAAGCATTATCACTAGTGCTGCAATTGGGTCAGAGTTAAGCCTCCTGCTCTGTCAGTGAAATCAATGAGGAGGTGGGACTACTTCTTTCTAGGGGCCTAAAGCTTTGTCCCCTACTAACCGAGTGAAGTGGGGCTATTATGGCAGTTAACATTTAGCGATTAAATGTGAACACTCTTTTTCAGTTGTTAAATGTCAATCCCAGGGTGGCTTCCCGTTCCTCTGCTTCCTTTGCTGTGAGAGGAGGGCAGGGACGTGTTGGTGTCAACGGGCTGTCAACAGAGCCAGTGGGACAGAGACATCCACATTCATACCTGTCACACACATTTTGCACGCATAAGTTCAGACACACACACACAGTGCCCTCTGTACCCCCCTCCACCACCATCTCCAGCTCCTCTGGGCCTTTCAGAACTCCAGTAGCTCAACTTGGCAGGGCTAATGGGATGGCAGGGCTGTTGGTTTTAGAGAGGGATGTCGTAAGGAGAGTGGAGCAGAGAGCTGAGGATGCCTCTCTAATAGATCTGGGTTGGGCGGTGTAGAGTCGGGGGGGTGAGGGGGGGTGGAAGGGTGCCTTGTGATCACTGGGCCATGTTGCAGTCTCCCTTCTCTTTTCATCCCAGTGCCCCACCACATCTTCCTTTTTCATACTTTTTCTTCTCTTATCTGCTTTCTGTCTCAGTTTATCCCATGTTCACTGTATTTCTGTCTCCCTAGCCCTTTACTTACTTCTCTCTGCACTCCTCCCCCTCCTCTGTGTTGCTGAGAAATACCAAGCCTTTAGGGTTTCCATTTAGTTGTGCCTGTCTGTCTGCATTGTCAGTGTTTTGAAATATGTCTGTGTCCACCACCATTTCTACCACATCTACTTACAGACTGCCTTTTCAAAGCAGTGGAAGAGTTTCCTGCTTTTAGGTGCTTATTCACATCTGGTGCATAAAGCATATGCTGCTGCAGGATTTCATTTTTTAAAATCAATTTGCAGGTATGAAGCTCAAATTACGCATCGTGCCTAATATTTGAGGGAATTCATTTTGTCTTCTTAAGGAGAAGAGGCAACACATGGGTGACAAATTAAAGAGAAAACCAACAAACTGTCTTAAGGGCAAGGGTAGAGCAGTGATTTTAAAAGTGTGGGGGTTCTAGGAGTGGGACATGAGCACAGCAACCCCCTGCCTTCGGCCCTGTTCCAGTCTCCACAACATGCCAAATCAAAATGAATGCCATGCATTTCTACATTTTTTTCTACTACTGTAGTTGCAACCAGTGCTTCAGCTTTCCATAAAATAATTACTGAGACCATATAACTGTAACAGCTCAGGAGAATTTATTTAGGGTCTGGTAGCAGTTTACTACCTATATCCGGATATTTTATGAAGTGCTGGGCTGGAGCATAGCTATCCTTATTATACTTCAGATAATCACAGAGCATCCTTATCCTACTTCCTTACATACCCTATAGACATGAAATAAAAGGAATCTTCCAATAAACTGAACCCTGGTTTGGGAGCAAATCAATATCTTCAAATGATTGGCTTAATAATATTAAAAATTACAGGTTCAACCTGGGAATGTATTATGTTGCCCTTAAAATTGAAAGAGTCTTCTCTGAGTCCATGGACTACTAGAACCACAACAGTTTTCAAATGAAAAAAGTGTCTCTTTTAGTAGGAATCCAAAGAGGTCCTTTGATTGTCTTTAATTAGGAAATTAATTACTGAAAGATGTCAGGAGGTTGTGTAGCAGCCGCCGCCGGCTCCTCTCCAATAGCCACAGGGAACAAGGTGTCCCTCTTCATCCGAAGTCCACCTCAAAGCTAACAGGAGAATATTACATTAGCAGGTGATTTGAGGCTAGTGAGTGAGCTGCTAGCTCTCACAGGCTAACTGCCACAGCTACAACCATCTGAGCCCTTTTTAAGCTTAATAATAAACAGTACTGTGCTCTAGGTTTAATATACAATACAAACTATAGCTCATTGTAACTTATGTTAAATGCAAAACACACATTATCCCCTAAAA
Organism: Thunnus albacares; assembly: GCF_914725855.1. Taxonomy (NCBI): domain Eukaryota; kingdom Metazoa; phylum Chordata; class Actinopteri; order Scombriformes; family Scombridae; genus Thunnus; species Thunnus albacares. The sequence continues at coordinate 4,065,620 of NC_058125.1, forward strand.
TAAGGAGTTCAACTATGACATCTAAAGCAACATATTTCTTTGGCATTTAGCTTAAAACAGCATAAACCATGTGAGTTTACATTGTGGACGCAGACGTAACTTGTACAAAAGTCTGTGTAGCATAGTGGCTAATAAGTGATTAGCTTAACTTGTGATTAGCATGCTAAAAAAACCATTCATTTGGTTAAAACTTTACCATAAGACAAACAATGTAACACATCTTAAATATGAATGCTAACCTTTGTGTATGACTATTTAAAAAACATAAAAACGTGGTTGGTTTCAAGCACTCTCCAGCCTTTAGCAAAGTATTAGGGCCATAACGAGCCTCCACAACAGCTTAAGTGTTCCTTGGCGTATATTCTCCGAGTGTGTGGAACTCTTCTCGAGGGATGAACAGCATTCCTCTTCTTCTGATTTTCCCTCATTTTGATGATTGTAGTGGAGAGTGCTGTCTAACACATCATTCCAAAATCTCCCATAAATGTGAAGAACACAACATATGATTCACATAATTTTCAGTCATCAAACCATTTAGTGAGCTCTTGTCCCCTATATGGACAACCCTGTTGCAGGTTAAGAACAATATGATAATATTGGATGATTCTGCAAACCCCTCGATTATATTCAATACCAGTGTCTTAAAAATATATTCTTTCTACAATGTGGCAACCATGGTATGGTTAAGATTAAGGAGACATTGTGGTTATGGTAAACAAACTACAGTCTCCCAAGTTGCCCATCCACCACCCTGACCTTCACACCCTTAATTTCCGCCTCACTGCATAAAGGTAGTGCACATTACTTATTGCATTAGCACTGAACATTGACATTGGACATAAATCATTAGGTGCCGAATTGTTCAATATGAATGTTATTCCTAGAGATACTGGGCTGGTTTGGCAGTATTTGCATTTGTTTTTCTCTCCACTCATTTATTCAGGGGTTTTCTTAAATGTTTCACCCATCTGTACATGATGCTTGTTATGGCCCAAAGCGTTGTGTATGGGGTGTTGCTTGGGTCTGATATTAGGGAGTTCACCTCTAGAGGTTGAGTAGTTGTTCAGGCAAACACTCTGATGACCTTGTGTGTTTGTTTGTGAGCTTATTTTCCCTCCCCTTTAGTTCTCTCACAGAGATGAGTGTTTTTCCAATGCTTCATTTGCCTCATCTCTACTCAGAGTGACTTCGCTGTTCATAGAAATACAAGAGATTGTGCTTGTATACACACACACACAGTAAAATCATCAACGGAGAGCTTACTGGATATCATGACGTGGCTGTTCAGATGTTGGACAGAATGCAAATTCCTAGAAATCAATGTTCTGATTGTTTCCACGATACCTCGAAGTATGCGACAGCAATCGATTCTTCAAATGCTTATTTAACCTTGGCATGAGGTTCAAGGTGTTTAGTGGTCAGCTCAGCATGCCTCCTCTTGCCTCCCCCTGTGTGCTGTATGTGGATGTGATGTTTGGAAGTGTGATGTGAAACAAAATGCCACACCAAATGTCAGATTACTGAGTCACTTGCATGCCATCTGGATGCTATTATGCAAACTCGCTAAGGAGGTATTCTCTGGAGATAAGCGGTTATAAGCAAAGGCAAATTTAAAGTGAGTAATCGTCTTGCGTAGTTGAGAGCGACTGTATCTAGAATAAAGTGTCTGAGACTGGCCTCTGCAGTCCCTTGTTATCATAGTTGTATGTTTGACTCAGCCACTAAATCTGATTGGCACCATCTGACAAACACACAGCTGCGTCATCAACATACTGACAGAAAAACATCCATTTAGCAATTTAGATAGGGACCCTGTTTAACCCAACAATCTGGAGATCATGTCAATCACAAATAATCAACCTACTGTATGATTAGACAGCAGCAGCATCTATTTTTATTATGGCCATTTAAGCAGATGAAGGTAATGACTAACGGACAGCAGTGCATCCAGGGGGTCTCACCCTCCAGAGTAAGCTCCCTTCATCATTGACAAATTGTTTTGTGGTGCTGCTTCGTGGTAATGGGGAAGTGGATACGGTGGGTGGAGGTTATTTTGCCATGTCAGCTCAAGGGGGCGAGGATGGTGCCAGTGTGCAGGGGTGTTCCGGGCCGATAAGCAGCCCCATGGCTCAGAGAGGTTGGGGGTGCCCATTGTGCTGGGACTCTTTCGTGAATATGGTTAATTGGTCCCCAGATTACAGAAGGATTGCTGAAAATGGCTGTCCGGGCTCTTAATGAGCTACAGTCTTCTGCTTCTTCTCAGTGGGCCGTTCAGCTCGGCCCGTCTCTCCGGACCCCTCAGACTGGGCCTTGAGCGGAAATCACCAGAACGAGACGAAACTTCTTTGAGATCAAGAATGTTGCATAGTATCGGTCCATGTTTTTGTTCTGTAACTGTACTTTTAAAGTTTGTATTAGAAAGAGAAGGAGCTGTGTTGATTTTTTGAGAACATAATACTTATTAATGGTGACATCTGGGAGACTTCAGTTGTCAGTGTAGTGTAGTGTAGTGTATCTGTTTTTCTCTTCATGAAGTTTGTCTTTCTGTAGTTGTATAGAAACTATAAGCTGCAGAATTAGTGGATCAACTATATTTTCAGTCATCATCATGTTTTCATCTGTGTTTTCAATTTCTGCATACATTTTGCTGCCATCTCTGTTTTGGGTTTCTGTTTTTGAAACTTTGCAATTATATACAGCTAATTAGCAAAATGTTGCCCTCAATTAAAAAAAAAAAAAAATCAACATAAGGAAGAAATGTTCATACAGAACTGCAGAAATGTTCACTGATGTTTTTAATTTCTTTTCTACAGTATCTGCTTCTAGAAATTAAACCACAATTAACATTTTCATGGTTACGTTTAGGCAACTCAATGCACTTGGTTAATGTTAGGGATAAATCCTGGTCTTGGTTTTTCAGCCTGTAGCTACAGTAAACAGCACATGGGACACAGCATAGACTAGTTGGATGGTTTTAGTCTGGAGCTTGGTATAGAAACATCTTCCATAATTTCTGCAGTTTAGCTAAAACGTAAACATAATCCAGGAAGCAATTCAATTAACTACTAATTTACTTTGTATTTGGCAAAGCAAATTAGTATATAAAGATATTTTATAGGAGACAAGACAAGTAAATAAACTTGCTTAAACTTAAAACTTGCTCGATAGTATTTTGTTTTTTCTACAGTAGAAAGTATTTCAAAACTGGCATTTTTATTTCAGATAAACAGTTTGAAATATTTTTCACATATGAGAACGTGTAGGGGTTTCCAAGAGCTGAATGAAAGTTCTATTTTCATGTAATATTAATTATTATTAGCAGTATATATCACAGAGGAGGAGTAGTTCTTACTTAACACATTATAGACATGGCAGATTTGTACAAGTAATGATCTTCACAATTATCACAAAATAATTGTTACATACATCTGCAGACCAACAACATTTATTCGAATAGGCTTCTAGTTTAATTCAATGTTAATCATTGTCAGCAACAGTTTCTTTCTGCTGAAAAAATAATATGATCATTTTATGTGCTTCTTTTTCTGTGGCACCTCTTGTGTTAGGAACAGCATGTGAACATCCTGGCCGCAGGCTAAATCACTCTTGTTACACCACAGATAGTAACTAAACAGACATATATTTATATTACAATGCTGTTAATTTAATATATTCAGGAGACACGGTCTCAGATGTCAGTGAATTTTCCCACTCGAATAATCCCTTCTGTGAGAGTTACTGTTCAGCATTTGTATGAAAAAAGAGAAACTCAGTGAAGGAGCACACAGAAGACACATCCCATCTATCTCCATAGCTCGAGCAAATATTGAAACCCATGATGTGAGAGCGTCGGGCCTCCCTCTCCTCCTTCACTTCTGTGACAGATGTAAATGGATGTTTCAGCAGTTGGCTCTAATGCATTTTTAAACAGGCACAGCAGCAGACAGCAAATGAATGTGTCGCGACGGCAACACACTACAACGGGGTCTCCATCTATCGCTGCCTCCTCCTCACATACAAACATACAAAAGCCACGCGCACACATAAACACACACATATATATATACACACACCTTCCTACACACTGCTGAGAATAGCTGTCATTCATCAACTTTCTCTGTACAATGGGCTCAGTAAAGGTCCCATCTTTCAACTAAAGCACCTCCACACTGCGGTGCCCAGCCGAGCGCTCTACCACTGCATCACACTCCCTGTCATCCGCAAACACTCCGGCACAGTAGGATGGATAGATGATTGGGTGAAACTGTTGTTTATTCTCCGAGTTGAAATTAAAATGGCTCTGCTTGCCAGATGACAACACCGCAGACTGTTACTGCTGATTAGACCGTCCTCATGCATACAAAGAGCCAGAGGAACGGGGGCAATGACCAGAGGTGGAGGACTAGAGTGTTTGTGAACGTTTTAAAAGGATTTCACTTGTGGCGGAGAGAGCTCAAAGCACTGCAACTTAAGAAAACACATGTAAATGAATGAAAAACACAAGCAAATAAAGAGAATATCTTCACCATTTGTGCAGCATATGTGCCACATTTACATAAAATGCTGCAAAGAAATAAAACAAATGTAGAAACACATTCAACGTCTTAACAACACACGCTGCTCTGCAAATACAGAAACACACTCACAGCACAAATGAAATTTTGGGGGGACGATAAAATCTGATGGACACGCCCAGATTTGCTCAGACACTGGACAGTGATGTTGACAAAGAAATCTTAACCTTGAGGTCCGTTCATTAGCTTTTTCTGGGGGCTTTCAACTGCATCTCATGGTCTGCATCATTGGCTGTCATTGTGTGACATAACTATAGCACTTTGGTCACGTGATAACAGGAGTGCACGTATATCAACTGAACCAACTCCATGGCAATCGTGTGGTTGAAAGATTGCAAAAAGCCCTGTGAGCAGACGTTGAGTTAAATCTGCATAAAGTGATGTTTTGTGGTAATTGTGGGCCATGCAGCAAGTCTTAAACAACACTGACATGTTGTCACTTTATGAAGTTGTTGTGTTGGATGTGTTAGCAACCAGTTGCTTATTTACACATCCAGAGGCATTGTTAGGATCTTGAAACATTGGAGGCTTAGTCCAGCCCAGAATTCTTTAGAATTTCACCCGATAATTGCACCATTTTCAAGTTATATCAGAGTAAAATGAACATACGATGTGAGACACTGTGCTCTAGCAGAAGGGTTCAGTCAGATGTGTAGGCTGGCTTTCACCACATGTAATCAAAATAAACAAAATGAGTGCAATCTGACTTCTCATTCAACATCCTCATTATTTTTATTTTCAGCAGCAGGAGTAAAACCCTGAGAAAAAAATAAGAGTCTTGACCTTGATGAAGCAGTTATTTGCATAATTATATGTTGCTGGTGATTTGTTCAGTTTTGAAAATTGACCAACGCTGGTCTCATAGCTTCTGCTTCTATTGTGTGACAAGAGGCTCCTTTTGAACTGTGACAAACTGTGTTAACTGTGTGTCTCATCCGTCTATCTGATACCCTCCTCTTCTTCACCTCTCCAGCAGCTCTTTTGGTGTCTCATCTGTCAGTAACACTCCTCATCTCCTCTGCTCTTCTCTTCTCTCTCCTGTCCTGCTCATAAAAAGGATTCAATCAGTATGTCCCAACCAAAATCTAATCAAATCTCTCATTGTTTGATGTCATCATAAACACATTATTGATCAGTTTAATATGATTGCTTTTTGTCAACACACCAACCGATATCAGATTAAACAAAAGCAAACCACTGATGCACTATTCCATCCCATAAAGGCTAAACAGTCATCATATGTAAAGGTGAGCCTTGTAAATACTTGTATTCATAAACGGTGTGCCTCATGACAAAAATGTTTGAGAACCACTGAGCTAGACTAGCCTGCTAGCGAAAGAGTCTTCTTCACAAACCTGAGCTTGCAGATGAGGCAGTGGCACTCTCACATCCTGACTCATCTGTTGCTACAGCAACAGGGGAGAACTCTTCCTCCACCTCCTCTAGCCCCACCTGCGCCTCATTACCTTCATCCTCTTTCTTTTTGAAAAAGCTTCTTATATCCACAGTCTTCAAGAATTAGCGAACTAGCTACCACCAGATGCTAACAATGACAAGGACTGTAACCAGTGTGCTCTTTCTCTCTCTGTGAACGGGGTTGAGAGGGTTACTTTTAAAATGTAATCCAATACAATTACTAATTACCTGTTATAAATGTAATCAGTACCTAATCCAAGTACCACAATATTAAGGTAACATAACTTGATTACTTTCTGTTATTTTTGGATTACTTCAATACCAAAGAGAGAAAAGAAATATCAACAAGATGACTTTTAATTAATTCTGTCAGACAATCAACAGCAGTTTAAATGCAGGTCCAGAGCAAATGTGTGTTTCAGTGTTCAGCCAGCAGATGACAGCAGAGTCAGACATTTATTTATTTTAAACTATCGCGTAGCAAATGACAAACTATAACGTTAGTTACTATCAATGCGACAGCAGGGCAGCAGTGTGTGTGCAGCACTCTGATTCCAGTCCCTGCAGGCATAGTGTGCGTGCCAACCGCACGTTGTAGCTTTCATGGTGACAGAGCGAGAGACATGGCTGCAAGCACAAGTGCTCTTGCCGACCGTCCATGGTTTGTTGACAAATTGACAACAAGCCGTAGACGGTCGGCAAATTGTAATCCTTCTAGTAAACCCTGTTTTTACTGACTGTGACGGTAATCTGACCTTTTTTTTTCTCTAACTGTAATGGAATATAGTTACTTTTTTATTGTATCCTCATTACATAATGCTGTTACATGTACTCCGTTACTCCCCAAGCCTGAGTGTGAAGTAGATCTTCTGTACTTGTGTTTTTGATTGATATATTATTTACAAGAGCTTTATCCATGATCGGAAAATGAAAAAAAAAAAAAAAAATTAAGATCCAGGACTATTCATAAAACATTTGGGGCTGTAGCCTCAGACGCTCAGGTTGCCACTGTACACATCCAACAGACACTGAGCAACATTAGCATTCTGCAGAGTTGGTGATAATTCTCTGTTGATTTGTCACTGGGAGCGACTTCTTTCACATTACACAGAATCATTTGAACAATTGTTCATACAACATGTAATGAGTGGGTGTGCCCATTTTCAGGCAGTTTCACGCTGTTCTGCTACTCAACATTTGGTGAAGGTAACACGCCAAAAAATGTAGTAATGTACCAACAAAGGCAGTGAAGAAGAAGAAGCAAACTAGCAAACATGGATGTAAGCAATGCAAATTTTAAGAATTTTAAATTTGTTAGACCTCAGGAAACATTTGTTGGGGCAACTGGTAGCCTAATGGTTGAAGTGCATGTTTGTTACATGTAACCGCAACGTCCACAGTAGTTGTTCTATATGCTCTGCAGTGTTTCTGTATTTGCTTGTATTTTCTGTATTTGCAGCGTGTTTCTTCATGCTGCCCGTGTGTTGTCAGATTGGTGAAGGTGTTTTGAAATTTGCTCGTGTTTCATTAACTTGCAGCGCTTTATCAAAATGTGACATACGTGTTGTCACAGTGGTGAAGATGTTTGCGTCATGACTCGGTTTGTGGTTTCAGTGTGTCAGTAGTTACACATTTGAAGCGTCTTCATCAATGATGAATGCAAAGATTCATCTAGTCTCTATGTCTTTACTCTTTAATAATACAGTTTTCAGAGAATATGAGGGCCTGTGTGTTCCGGGACAGGATGTTATAAATATTGTATATCAGCCCTGTATCTTTTTTTCCCCCATCTGTAATGTTTGCACTGTAGCCTCTGACTTTCTGGATTCTCTGATGTGAAAATGTTTTGCAGGGTAACACTGAGGTTACAGTGGACTCCACCTACTGTAGATTCACTCATCCCACAATCTTTTTCATCTTTTTTAATGTTCATACCCTTAATTTGTGGAAAATTAAAGGGATATTTCACCCACTAAATAGGTTTGCCAGCTATTGAAGAATGATGATGTGGAATTCTGACATGTTTACACTATAAATGTCACACACATTTCTCTTCAGAAGTTCATATTTTTATGAAAAGCATATCTAAAAATACCACCAAAAGACAACTTTAAGCGTGTTTTAGTGAATTATCTCTTTAATTGTCACCCTCACGCTGCAAACAGTCTGTATTTGATACAGAACATTCCTCATGGACACTGAACAGATCTTTCATTGCTTTTGTCATTGCAGGTACCCATCAGCACAACTATAACCATGTGGCTCTAGGTAGCCCCACACGCACACCTAAGAATGGTAAGAAAAACTAGCGGGAGAGGGGACTTTTAGAGTGAATTCACAGCTCAGCTCAGTGTTTGAGATGAGGCATGGACCTGGGCATTAACTTGAATATAGTGCTTGACATGCATGTATGAAAAAAAAACCCCTTGACATGGTCCTCTTTTCAATTCACCCCACCACAAATCTATTCTGTTATTGAAAATGAGGCTTTTTTTTTTGTTGTTGTTGTTGAAAATTGAATCGTAGAAGCGTCACATCCCATAGTCATGAACATTTTCCTGTGAGCCAAACTAAAAAGGCCACTCCAATTGGCTGAGGATCAACTTAATGTTCTATCGAGGTCATTCCGTCCTCTGGTTGACGGAGCATGTGAGACCTGCGACGTTCCCTGCTGTTATCCTGAGAACAAAAGTTATCACCGTAACCTCATGCACCCCCGTGAGGAGCATCACCCTGAACTGGTTTTTATTACTGATGTCATTCAGCTGTTTGCTCAAATAGTTCTTGTGAGAGAGCAGAGGCTGGCCCCCGGGTCGTAGACTGGCAGATGTGAAGAGTAGCTGGTTGCGTAAGAAATGCAAGGTGGAGGCTGGAGCGAGGAAACAGCAAAGATAAAAGGAAAGAAAGGAGGCCATAAGCTGAATATTCACTGCCTTCTGTATTTATTAAATCACTCTGATCTTGCCATTTGATTTATATTCTGTTTGTTTCAACTACAAAAATAAAAAAAAATGACAAGCTTGCTCTCAGGCACTTAGGGGCTATGCTGGAAATCTGCAGCTACAATAGCCCCTTTTTTATGGACATTATTGACCATGTGGTCCATTTTACACACACACACACACACAAACCTACACACACAAACACACACACACACATACAGATAAGCAAACCACAACTGTGGAGAAATGCCTTGGAGATCTATGGAAAACATGAAAAATCCATTTCAACAACACATCTAACACAGAGACTTTGATCACAGGCCCCCTGAAAGGCTTCAAATTTCAGCACGCAGTGTCTTTTCTAGATAAAGCCTGCTGCCACAACCCCCCCAGCGGCCCATGACTGAAACAACCAGGAGATACCGCTGCAAATCACAAGCAGAAAATGCGCAATCGTACACACAAGTGTGCATCACATGCCTCAGGAAGTAAAAGCTGATTTGATTTGAATTATTTTTGAGGGGGGATTTTCTGCACTAGTCATGCTGAATATGGATTAGCTTCTGTTTTTCCTCACCATCAACATGTTTCTGAAATATTTGTTCTTCACTTGGGTTTGGTAGCTCACCGGTCATTGAGACGTGGTAAGTCATACATACATACATTTAATTTAGTGTAAATAGTCATTCATTACATTCCAGCACACATTTGTGTACACATACACCACGAACCAACCCCTACGTTTGTGCATTCCTTTCTTCCACTGAAATTCAATGTGGTTTCAGACCTGATTTAAATAGCATTTGCTAATAATTCTTGCTGTTTGTTTTAACCTGCTTAGACAATCAAATTTCTGGGATTTGCCGGGGAGGGCAAAAGAGTCTAAGAATCCTTTGACCTAGCAATTTCATTTGATTTGGTGTGATAGTTAATGTAAGCTACAGTACACAAGATGTTTCTATATTTTTCTTACTGTTATCAAATCCTATGAAAAGACCAGAAGCAATTATGTCTTCCTCTCTTTACTTTCCTGACATTCTTATTCTGTCTGTGGCAGACACACAGAGGATGGGGACAGGATAGAGACAAATCTTTTTTAAAAAAAAACAGCTCACAAATATAAAGTTTCATTTTCAATAAAGGCTCAGTGATTTCATAAAGCAGCTGGGCACTGTAGTGTTACTAAAACCGGAGTAATTACATTTGTTGGGAACTATTTTCAGCTGCATATTAATACACATTAGGTCCCTTAGTGAGTATTTACGGCAGCAGGACGGTGTTTTATAGCCTGGTTCCAAATTGTTCAGCAATTCAAATAGGTCTGGTGTTGTTTCTCTGAACTGTGGAGAACAATCACAGCTTAGTAGCAGGATTAAGAATGGAGACGTCATCTTCCTGCATCCAGCTACAGTAGCAAAACAGAAGAATGACCACAAAACTATGACAAGCTGGAAGTGGCTGTAAGCTGACTTGCAGAAATGACAACTCAAATTCTTGTTGTCATACTTCAATCTTTGTGAGCAACATTAACTGCCCCAATAAAACTCTACACTTTTATTGTCATTGGAAAGTAGCTACAGCCTGCTCAAAAAGTCTCTAGGTCTCAAGATGACATCATGAGCTTATTTGCATGTGCATGATGTAATTACACTGTGATCTGCATGTCCATAAAAGATTAAAAGACTGAAAACTAAGCTAGCTGTTAGCTAGCTTTATCATTAGATATTATTATTATTCAAGCAGCTATCATCTGATCTATATGCATCTATGTATTTACATTGACATTGATTAAAAAAGATAATGGTTCAGTTTCAGCTGATGCACGTTTCTGTCTGGCTGATGATTGGTTGACTGAACATGCTGCTGCTTCCCCACACTGACTGAACACAGTCAACCTGAAGAGTCAAAGATGACTGCCACTAAAATAACACCCCATTCCAAACAGAAATGAGGAAAAATGAACAATGTCAGACTAAATGAATGAAGTCAGGTAGCAACTACACTGGTGTCATAATAAAAGAACATGTCACTCAGTGAAACATGATTATACAGGTAATACTTGTTGTTTTTGGTGTTTTCATGGGATTTCCTGATAATAAGAATAATATAAAATATCTCCCGCCTTCTTTAAAAGCACATGCTAATATTTGCAAAGACTATTTGAGCCAGGTCTGTGTGGTTGTACTGTCCGTCGTGATGAAGCAGTGAAATGTGTTTACTATTGAGATAGCTAACAGCATGCACAGTCTGAGTCGATTCTTCCCTTATTGATGCAGTGTGGCAGACAGTCCACTTCAAGATTGTTCACATCCTTCGAACCCCCTTCCTGCGGCTTCCAGGACCCCCTGCTGTCACCCGGCCCAGCCGCCACCCCTCCGTCCTCCTCTCGAGCTTCCCTCCTCCGTTCACCCTTCTATTTTCTTTCCTTCTTGTATTTCACCTCCTTTTTATCCCTTTTAGCTCCTCTTATCTCCATCTCTTCTCCTCTTTCCCTTCCTTCTCTCCATCCTGCAGCAGTTACTAAAGCCCTATTTTTATCTGTCCATTGGAGGCTGGTCTTGAGCCGCACCCATACCCGCTGCTCTGCACTGCGTGACAGACTCACAGCTCACAGGGGAGAGCGAGATAGAGCAGGAGCGAGAAAGAAAATGAGAGAGGGGGGAATACTGAACGGACAAGAAAGAATTAAGGAGCAAAGGAAAGTGGGTGGCGGCATGGTAGGACAGATAAGATTGACAGAGCGTGGAAGACGGCGGTGAATGGGACAGACTGCGGATGTTTGTGTTCGTGCATGTGTGAGAAAGAGAGATAAAGAGAAAGACGAGAGCGAGAATAAAAAAGAAGGTCCAGTCACCTCCCCCCTCCCCCCCACTCGTGCGTCTTCCTGGCCTCATATCACGTCGCATCAACAGCAGCCAGTCCAGGCGTTGCTTCCAATGCTCCCGTCCCAGATCACATCACAGTACTGTCACAAGCAGGGTCACTCTCCGGCAGACATCTGTTGTTTGGTGTGTTGTCTGGTTTTTTTTTTTTTTTTTTTGTTCTCTCTTTTTCTTTTTCGGACCGTTGTTTCCTCTCGTCAAACCCCCGTCACTTGTCAAGTCAGTCCCGCACCAAATGTTCACCGAGTGCCTGATGTGACTGCGTTTACTCCCCCATCACTGCCACCAGCATGTTGGAGTTTTAGATATGCAACCATTTCTCAAAGGCAGATACACTCGACCTATTGGTTGAGTTGAAGCTCAGCGAAGAGATGTTTTATATTAACGTTAGGGTTTCATGTGTCTAAATGTTATTCCATGTCCTCTCCAAAATGCCAGGATATAGCCTAAAAATGATCAAACTGAAGAATATTAACTTTAGGGTTGAGTTCCTACAGCTGGTTTATTTTGGACAGGTTGATAAACTACTCAGATTTGCTAAATTCCAAAGCTGACAAATCTCTTACAGAATATGTTGATCCTCCTGTCTTTTTTATTAGCAAAGATCAATGTATAAAACACTCAGGTGGCAGACTTCTTCATTTTTAGCTGGCACTGACCCTCACTTTTGCCACTTAGTAAGCTGTGACAAATTGTATCAGCTGTGCTAATTTGCGTTAATGCCATATGTAGCTAACTTACCAAAAGGCCAGAATGAAACTTGGCTTTTGTCTAGTTACTGTGCTCTCTGCTGCAAGCTGGTGTCTGTACACGGCCCAAATGGTTTGTTAGAGAATAAAGCAGCAGTCTAGCATTGCAAGTGAACTACTTGTTTTTGCAGTTCTCTGAGAAACAATGCAGCTGATCGCGTCACGTCACTTTTAGAAGTCTGAACCTCCAAATTAAACTTTCATGTATATCATATCAATAATTAAACTCAGCAACTTCATAGGTTTGAATTGAGACCTCCAGTATTTGGAACAAGACTTAAATAAGGTGTGTAAAAGTAGGATAAAATGCAATTGGACCCCAACCCCAACTTAAAAAACCCTAACCATAACCCTAACCCTAACCCTGAATTAGGCTTGAAAAAACTGTGAGTAAGTGTACAATCTATATTTAATTTAAACCCCCAAATTCTGTGAGACAATACCAAGGGCATGGTAGCTACATCCCTGGCAACAGTATTAAATAATGTACACCCCTCATTGCTCAAAGAGGTTTGAAGAAACTCTGGCATCTATATTATTTGTAATGTTTTAACTGACAAACAGAACAGTTTGGTTTATGCCAGAGAACATTTCAAGATGATTTCAGTGCACCTCTGCACCCAGGAAGTATTTGTATGACTAAAACTCCAGCCTGCCTGCCAGCTCACTCTTCCTTTCTCTGCCTCAGCCGGTGGTCTTCCATGATGGTTGCCTGGGGGTCTCATCCTGGCTAGCTTCTTGAGGGGGGAGGGGGTGGTGGTGGGGGGGGGTGCTGGGAGGAAGAAGCCATCCTGCCCATTTTTTTTCTCTTCCCTTTTCTGTGTCTGTATATGTATGTATGTGTCTCCAGAAAACAATCGGATAAGCGGCATCCTGACCTCGCAGACGGAGCCCTACGACCTGTCTTTCTCACGCTCCTTCCAGAGCCTGTCTCACCTGCCGCCCTCCTACGAGGCGGCCGTCAAAGCCGATGTCAGCCGGTTCTCGTCCCTGAAGAAACTCAGTAGGTCCAAGTTCACTGCACTAATGCAAGAGTAGGCTCCCTGCCCCGATGCCCTGCATGATAAAAATACTGCATTAAGTGTGCTTTCCTGACTCCTGACTGGGACTTACTGAGGGGCTCCGAAGGGTTTCAGCTGTGAAAATGATTTGCCTGCTGTACTAAGGACATCAAGCAGTAGAGAAATAGTACTTTCTTCTGGAGATTTTTGCAGCTCCCGTTTGAATAAACATTTCAGTGGATGGAGAACCATGAATCAGTATCAGAAAATACCCATTTCTCAACTGTGATCCTTCATGAAATCAGCGTAGTCATCTCAAGAAACTATGAGTCATTGATATTCCATGCTTCCCTTGTCTCCACTTAAAGGCTGCAGCCACTATTTCTCTCGGAGCGTATAAGTACATTAAGCGGCTTCTTGTGCCTGGCCCGGCTCGGTATTGATTTAGTGGTGCTACGCTGGATTTCTGCTGCGTAATGAGGTCTCATCTCATGACATTCTCTAAAGTGGAACGCAAATATTCCTTAAGGCTTGTGTAATTTCATCATGCCTGCCCCACTTCATTGCTGGCTCGCAGTCAAAGTGAAGGATGACGATCTACAACTCATCCCGTCAGAGCTCACTCCACACTGGCTCCCACTCGTAGCTGCCAGGCACCATTTCAAACAAAATGGCAAAACGGGTTTGCAGGATGCACTATTTACTGGTTCTCAGTTGCAGAAGAAAAAAAAAAAAAAAACGAAAAATCCCTGCGCTTGAAGAATGCTTGTGAGAATTAACATAATAGTTTTTGATAAGCAGTAAGAGAAAACCATATGAATTCAGTTGTCAGAGATAGTAGCCCGACGGAAGAGACAGTGTTAAAAAAGAAAAATATCCTTAAGCAGTGTCCCTCAGTCTTCACAACTTTCTTTCTGCTTCCAAAGCAAATTATTTGTTGCAGCAAACAGCCAAAAGGCTCTGCAGTTTCTTTTTGTTGCTCAACTAGTGTCTGCACACTGATAGATCATGTTGGATTGTGCTGGAGGGAAGATAGAGCAGCTTTTTCATTGTTGGGATAATAAAAGAGAAGAATGCTACTGCTTATTAATGCAAATTGGTATCAAACCGAAGAAAAGCATTTAGCCCGTTGCAGCTCAGGACAGTATACATCACGAGTTATTCATTCACTGTATGGTAATATGGTTGATGAGTTTGCAATGCCCTGCGCAGATCTTGAAGACTATTATGCGTGAGAAAGGAACATCTTGTTTTTATTATCTCTCATAATGAATCGATTTGCAGCAAGCACCCGGGGCTCGCTGCTGAAGGGGATTTTGGCTGAGTGTAATCTTGACAGGTGGTGTGAACACTGTTGCTCCCATTATTGACAAAAAGAGACTCAGACTCATCTGTAAATTCTCAATAAGGTGGAGGGGTTCTGCTCTCCATAATTTATTTCTATCATATAAATGATATTAGTGTTCACCTCTGACTTAGTGTGATTGTTAAACATTCATGCTGGTGTTCAGAGAGAATAAATAATCAGCTTCTTTGTAACGATGGACTTATAAATGTTTCCATTTTTGAATAATTCATGCCGCATTTCATCATTTCGTCAAGATGTCTTACAGAGTTTGTGTAAATGTGCGACACATCTTTATGCATGGTTTTGTGTTTGTGTGGCATGAAGTTGGTGCTACATTCACTACTACACTCTACTGTGTCTGGAAATGTGTTCTTCTCTTTCTGATTTGCTTCCAAATGCATGTTAGTTGTTTGTACACATGAATTAGTATAAAAAAACATCCACTCAAGGACATGAAACACTTGCAGTTCTCAATGTGAAGTGATGCAATAATACAATTAGCTTTCCAGCATGTATATATGAGGTGCCTGCGTGCTTCCGTCCATATCTGTATGAAATGACAATGTTTGTTTATAGACTTTCACATGACCTTTGAAAAGTTTACCCCCACAGCCAGAGCTGCCAGTAGAATTCCCGATGAAGCCTGGATGTGTGGATGTTATGTGCCTAGCATGTAATACGATCTGACTGCGATCCTCTGTCTCTCTCTATTTTCTATTCCCCTCCATGAGCTTGGAAAGGTGAAACACAGATGGGTCCTCCGACAGTATTCCCTGCATTGTGTGCAATGTTCTCCGATCCCACTTTATCCGATTTCTCTCCATGCATTCTAACACCTCCTTCCATTCTACCTTTGCTTTCTCTTGCTTTCACTCTCTGAATCTCCTCTTCACCTCTTGCTTCTGTTTTTTTTCCTCCCCGTCTCCTCTGCAGCAGATAAAGAAGTCGACGACTACTACACTCGTAAGCGCCACCTGCCCGACCTGGCAGCGAGAGGCACTCTTCCCTTGCATGTTCTCAAAATGAGTCAAGACCAGGTGGGTGCACAGGTGCTCAGTCTAAGTGTGCAGGCGTCAAAACAAGGTCATGTTCCTTGCTTTTTATGCCTCTGTGAGCCAAATCTAGTGTGCTATCTCAAGTGTGCTATCTCTGAGTCTTCGGATTTGAATTGGTTAGAATCTATAGCTGGTCTTTCACTTCATTCTGCAGTGGTGGATGGGAGGGCCTTTTACTAGGGGTGGGTGGAAAAAAAAAAAAAAATTCACATAAGAACCTTGATTCTTACCTCCTGGTTAATAACGTGATGTTGACAGAATGAAAAAGGCGGAAACCAACTGCAAGGGCAGTGCAGCTCCCGGACAGTCTACTGTGCGTCACACATTAGAGTTATCTGGTAGTTCATTCTCCAAAAAGGCAGCAGTTGCAAGCCTGTTTTGATTTAATGACTCAATAATTACCTTTGCATGAAGTATATTGTGAATTTTCTACACTGTCACTCAGAGACTAACGTTAGCGGAGCGGAACAGCAAACTCCAGCAGAAACAAATGAGACTGGCTAACCGACAAACACTGCAGCATTAAACAACTTAAACTAACTCTGAGGTGCTCAGTCGGTTTCAAAAACCCTGCACCCACTCAGCGTCTTGTACAATGACGGCTTTCCCTGGAGCTAACGGTGCAGCAGAGAGGCTGCTCTCCACTGCTGGAGATACAACGTTAATAACAACACAGCGGAGCACTCAGCCTCCCCCTCATTTTGTTATTCTCATGCAGGCAGGAGACTGTAAGATGCTTTCAAATTAATTAGTTCATTAATTAATGCAGTTAACTTTTTGAAATAAAAAAGCTGTGGACCATTTATCTTAATTGCCAGTTATGTTTCATATTGTATTTGAGTGGACTAAGGACACCAGTGAATGGTTTGGCACACAGTATACTGGAGCAAGAGACTGAAAATGGCATGGCCCTTTTCTATTGATCCAATCAAGAACCGATTTTGAATTGAGAATTGATTCTGAATCGAATCATGAGATTCCCAAAGATTCACACCCCTACCTTTTGCCCCTCTGCTTGTGAATAAACTCAACTCATTCATCTTTTGCTTTACAGCACCGGGAACAGCAGCAGCAGCTCCAGAGCCAGCCCCCGCAGTCCTCCATCTCCCAGGCCCCTCCCCAGTCACAGTCCTCGCAGCAGCAGTCTCAGCAAAGACAGAGGCCTCGTCGCGTCCAGAGGGCCATGTCCCAGGACCGTGTCCTGTCCCCACAGAGGGCCCAACAACAGGATTACAGCATGTCTTCTAATGGCATGTCCCCGTATGGAGGCCGGATCCTCTCAGATGAACAGCTCCTGTCCGCCGAACGTCTTCGATCCCAAGAGCGTCTTCTTCCGCAGGATCGCCACACCTCCCAAGACCGCCTGTACTCCAAGGACCGCATGTACTCCAAGGACCGACTGCTGTCCCAGGATCACCTCTACTCAAAAGACCGCCACTACTCTCAAGACCGCCTCTATTCACAAGATCGCCTGTACTCACAAGACCGCCTCCTATCCCAGGATCCTCTGCTCTCGCCGGACAAGCTGATGATGTCGCTGAAGCGTGGCATGGTCAGCAGCATTTCTGGTGGGTTTCGTGGCAGTGACAAGTCAATGTCACGCGCCATCTCACACACGGACGTGTTCATACCAACCACGCCTCTAATGGATCGCTACAAGATGACCAAAATGCACTCCCATCCCAGTGCCTCTAACAATGGCGGCAGTGGTGCTGTGGTGCAAGGCGCGGGAGCAGGAGGCACCGGGCACTCCAACACTTTAGCCATGAACCAGACTACATCTAAGAGGCAGGCGTTTGCCTCGAGACGGACTCACACTGTGGAACAGCTCCACTACATCCCACAGCACCACCAGCAGCAACAACAGCCACAGCACTACCGCACAGGCAGCAAGACTGAGGTGACTGTGTAATGGCAGCCAGGGACTTCCTGAACTGCACAGAAAGAAGCACTGTTGTGTGCCAGGGGGTGGGGGTCAGGTTGATTGAGATAGGTGGGTACACTGGCCTTCTAATAGAGTAGGATGGGTGCAATATCACTTTCTTTGACTGAGGTTCCTGCAAAGTCAGAGATACCAGGACCAAGAACATCCACTAGCTTACTGTGAGAGACCGGAAAAACGAGCTACACTGTACAATGCATACACAGGCCCTGTATCTGAAGCCAGAGAGGGTTGTGGATGGGGGAGGTGTAGTATTATCCAGCTAACTTGCCTACTATTATTTCCACTGTCTTGATTACCCTATTCATCCACAGGCTCCGGCCTCATTCTGTGTGTGTTTTAGTGAGAAAACACTGATCGTGTCTGTTTAAGCCTTTATCGGGCCCCTTTGTCCAACAAATCTATTCTGTGACCTTTTCTGGTAAATCTTAAAGGGCTTTGCATGGTTAAACACAAGGACCGAATTCCTCCGTGACTTCTGTTGTGCAACACAACGCCACCACAGGTGATGAACTAGGATGAGCCTGTAATAACTTTATAAATATATAAATAAATTAATTAATTAATTTAAACACCATTTGTACGCCCTGTCCTACTCATAGCTCTAGAGAATCTCAATGAGAGAAAATGAAATGGATGTTATTAGCACTTCTATTTGGTGCCTCTGACAGATGTTCCATTTCTAAAATCGAAGTGGTTTTGTGGGTTACAAAGCACAATCAATTAAAAAAATTCTGTTCTGTTTTTGATTTTGTTTCTGAGTTTGAATAGTGATGGCTAGCTTGTTTTGTTATTAAAGCAATGGCAGGTTCTTTTTCTTTTTGCTTCCAGTAGACGATTGTAAATAAGCTATTCTAGAAGCAGTACTATGGACAAGTCTGTACTGGATGGACTTTGTATTAGACTGTCTGTTTTCAATAGATTCTTAAAAAAACAACTATAAATTATCACTGTTTCGTGAGTTCAGAATAGAAACCCACTTAACCAAGTATTTGACAGAATAAATTAATACTATACTGTGTGTGTCTTTGCAAAACTGTTTGTAGGACGAGAAGTGAATGAATGTGTTGTTGATAACAGATATACCACTGTTCATACTTGGATGTAGACCGTGTTCCATTGACATCAGAGGAGTTGAACATCATGGAAAATGGATTATAATGCTTGTTCAAGTAGGGTCAAATAAACCATCCATATTTTTCTAAACATTCAACATCGTTCTTTGAGAGATGTCTGTGTTTGTATTTCCTTCAAAAAAGGATACACCACATTACAACTGTATGATATGACGAAATAGTGCTCAGGCATACAGTCATATTTCTTGAAGCAGTTATTTTTCACAATACAGGCACAAATAATCTGATTTCAATTTCATTGTGTGGAGTCAAAGAACCTGTTTTCCCTAATAAGTCAAATTGGTCTGAATCACTGTGAGGTAAGGCAGAGTGTAATAAAAGAGGTAGATTATATCACACAGCCTGACAGTAACCCTACCTGGAAAACACTGATACTGAATAAGTCTCTGCTAGATGCAACCAACCAAGTCATCATAGTTCATAGCTACGAACCAAGAAAACGTTATTTTTCTGTGCCTCCTAAAGCAAATCGTGATTGGTGATCTTGTAACCCATCAGTAAGATGGAGACATACCATCAAGCTTAGGTAGCTACAAATGCTGGGTCAGGGTTAGGGAAAGGTCATTGTCATGGTAGGAGACATGTTTTAAAGAGGATACATTATGTACATTTACAGGTCTGTATTTTTAATCTGCGGTTCTATCGGAATATCTTTACCTTAGCAACAACCTTGGCAACCAAAGCTACGGAACAGACTGCGGTTAATGGGCACGTGCGACGAGCCGACTTCAACTTGTTGGAAAGGTAGGAAAAAAAACGTTGTAAATGAAGTGTTCAGGTCAGGTTGATGCCTGAGCATTTCTACATATGTTAAATTCAAGTTTTGGACCATTGACTATGTTTAACATAGATATCCAACATCATATATAGTATATAAATAACAGAAAACCACAAAAAGCATGTCCCCTTTAAAGTCAGATGCTTCCTGATTTAGTAATTTGCAGTTAAAATTCAGCTGAGAAGAGAACATTTCTTGGACATCTAGTTTACATATAACCATTGTTTTAGTGTTACCAGGTACAGTATATAATAATTATTGTATCTGTGCAATAATTAAGCCCTTTCTGTACATCTAAATCTAAAAACCCCTACTGTATGATGTTTATTTACAGAATAGAGAAATGGTTTAGAGGTGCTTTATAACCTGCCTGATGATTCACATAGTATAGTAACTATGTCAATAATGTGGCAATAATTTACCATAAATTATCCAGGTTTACGGTACAAAAATACTACTTGTAACCTAGTGGCTCACATATTAGGATGCATGCATGTCCTGTGCATAATAACAGCTGGCCTGTAGAGTCACTGCAGTCATTTGGTGAAACCATGAATACAGTATATTGTGAGCAACGGAGCAAACTTTTAGCACACATTCATATACATTACACACTCAGGCCAAAACAGTCTGGATTCAAATGTGTTATATTACTGGAGTCCTTGTATGACTACTTGGTTTCTGACACCTGGCAACACAGTGTTGCTTCAGCAGCGTGTCAGTGTATATATTTCAGTGTGTAGTTAGGACCTGTTTCATATTGAAATATAGTCATGGAAATATTTATGTTGAAAAAAGTTTCACTGTTAAAACAAATTCAGCCTAGTTTTGACCTAGATGTATTTAATCTGCATATCACAACAGGCTGTGACGCCTTTTCCATGCATCCCAACTTCCTGCTCTAGACTCCTGCTAGCAGTATGACAACTTCTTGAAACACTTTTTTAAGACATCATATGCAAGACAGTTGAGCAAGAATACAAGAAGACCTGCATCCCCTGCAAGGCTCTCATCGTTGCGCATAAAAAACAGCTACTGACTGTCAGTACCAGATGCTGCAACTAAGAAGAGAATGGATGTCCAGTTCAAAAATCAGGTTCAGATAAAGGTCCACTCACTAATTCATCTGCTCCTGTTGTTCAGCCAGCAGGTAGAGACAGACTGAATAAAGTCCCAGTCGACTCCCAGCGCTACAACTCTCGTAACCAGAGATGATACCTTGTCAACAAACACAAACCAAGATCTCAGACCAGTGACCAGAGCAATTTTCAGTCTCGTAGACGTGATTGTTACATTCACTACGAGATAGCCACAGACAGCTAGCCACCTGGAGTCATGACAGTCCTATAAACTGCAGCAAGTGCACATGTAGTGTAACTATTTATGCTAAATTAATCAAATGAATTCAATATATGGCCCAACCCTACTTCTAGAGGTCCAAAAACTTTCAAACAAATTTATCCTTGTTTTACATGTCTAGATGTCTTTTTCTACTTAGCTACTTTGCAGAATAAGGATGGAAAGCTACTAGATGTCCAAAACCATTTACTTTTTAACTTTAGACATCTTGATATTTAATGATCTGCATGCTCCATCCCAACCTGCTACTTCAGACTTTCTGCAGAAATATGAAAACATGATGGTACTTTCTGCTTTCCCACTGAACACAAGTTGTTTTAAGCAGCAATCAATGCAGTAATTTTTCCAGTGAGGACAGTCACTAACATAATTTTAATTCAATTTCTTCTTCGTAAACCTCCAATTAACGAGCTTGCATTGTATAAATATTATTTTTGTCCCTGCCTACTGAGGCGTAACACAACAAACAAGATTCTTGCCTCTAGAGCAGCTCTGCCTCAGAAAAATGTTTGTACAATTACAATTTCAATCTGCCAACTGTAAAGGTTTGATTTTACAGAGGTGAAGTGGGGGGGGGGGGGGGGGGGGGGGGGGGGGGGGGGGGTCACACTCCTTATAACCCAGTATGTCACAGCCAGACCCACATCTTTAACTGACAGTTTCATCATGATATATGGTACCCATGCTGGCCGGGGCAGTACTTCAATTTGACATCTGAATTAATACGGTTGACTTTAATGCTGGTCAGTGCAATTTCAAACCCTCTTTAAATTCATGGAAATCCATGGGTGCAAACGACAGTTCTCACAGCAAACAACAGTGCCTGCACAAACACAAAGAATAAAAAAAAAAGGGAACAGGAAAACAGCGGAATAAGTTTGGATTTCCAATTTACACTGATCCTCCTAGCCCATCAGCATTTAAATGAAAATATGAGTCTGCAATCAAAAAGAATCTATGGATGGGAGAGCAACTGAAGCGTGAGAGGTAAGATGGGTACGATAGTCTGGGACAAGCGGTGCAACTCAAGCGGAGGGAAGAGGAGGAAGCTGGCCAAAAACAGGGCTTTCCATAAAATAATCAGCAGCTTTCAAACTGTCTTTCCACATCTCATATGGCACTCGTTTCTCAACAATGTATTTCATTACCCGTCTTCTCCACTTTTGATGCAAACATGATCCGGGGGCAGGGGGCTTATTTTGTTGGTTAAAAATTTAGTTTGCACTCTCTGTACTTCTCCGTTTGTCCCTTGCTTTTGCAGTCCCGGCAGAGCTGTCAGTGGGCAATGTCATGTCTGGATTTGAAATAGAAAGAATTCATTCCATTTTGATCTTCAGGAACGTTACCAGTGACATTCAGAGGATGCAGTTTCGACAGACAAAGAAATGCAGCTAGTTCCAGTAGGGATGTTATCTTCCTCACAGGACACTGCCACTAGAAAACTATTCGCCGGTCTGGTTTGGTGTCAAATCACAAAAAATGTCATTCCTTCCCCCAAGTTTTTCACATGTAAATGAAGCACTCTAGCAATAGAGGGAGAAGATATATGTTGCTCAGTTTTTATAACATCAAAGCTGCTGTGGATATCGAAAAGGCCAAAAGAACATGACAGTGGCAGAATCCCTGCAAACACATCCATCGTGTTGTGCAGACATAAACTAGACTGCATAGTTCAGTTCAACTCCATTATGTTCAAGTGCATCACTTCTCTCTCTTCAACCAGGATTTCAAGTGCTTGTTGCTGCTTAACTACAGCATGGGCCTCTTTCTTGCCACTTTTTCCTCCTTGACCGATTCTGCCTGCTGCACTTTAGAAAGGCTGACAATGAAACTTTAAGTGCAACACACACTGACTGCCTTATGTAGTGTCAACTGATAGCACTACCATACCAGACACACTATACAGACAGAAGTAGTACAAGTAGTTAAAATAATTCCTAAAGGAAAGGTTAAGACAAGGTTTAAGTCCTAATGAAGTTAGCCAATCAAATCTTGAATAAAGCGATAAGCTGTTGTTCTATCATAGGCAGCGTAGATGGTCACACTGAGCCTGGTAGCATCCTGCTACACAACACAAGAGACACTCTGAACAACGACCTATATTAGCTTTCCTGCTAAAGTGAACATACATCTTGTCCTGCACCTTTGCTTACAGAGAATGTGAAGTTGACGTCACACCATGTTGAATTTTGGGTACACGCCATGCTGTGAGGATTGTGAGGATCCTGCTGCCTTTCTGTTGGTGAGCTGGAGCTATGAGTTGGTTCCTTTTAACAACATTCCTGCATCAATGAAAGTGTGTTCTGCAGCTTTCACATGTAGGTATTTGGAGCATTGTGTACAGAATGTTTAATGTAAGTGAAGTCCATTGAGAAGTTTAAAGCAAGGCTGTAAACTGACTGAACAAGCTGATGCTCCCATCAACACACCAACACAGGTGCCATCATGCTGTCTCTCCTGGCTGGGCAGACTGAGAGGATGATAATCATCTAAGGAACAGTTGGTGTTTGTCCTGCAGCTTCTGCTTCAGTCCTGCATCAAGCTCCATTCTATTCATGCATCTCATGTTGCTGCATCACTCACTGTGTTGCGGCTCTGTCCCTCCACAAGATCCATCAGATTACTAAAGCTTCCTAAAAATATGAAGTTCTTAAACATTTGACTGCGATTGGACACTTACTGGTGATAACCTGTGATATGACTGAGCAATACTAAGACACACTCCACAGTTTAATGAAGGACAGTTTAGAATATATTTACTCATGAACAGTTACTACTCTGTCTACATGAAATATGTAATATTTAAACTTTGGAACATCTTGTATAATACTTCTGTCCATCAAAAGACCCACAGTGAGGGGCAGAGCTCCATCACAGTGAATGATGAAGACCATGGCAGCAAAATTGGACTGCCCATCCAGGAGAGACAGCGTGATGACGATGACGTGTGTTGATGGGAACATCAGTAGTTTCAGACAGAGGGTTGGGGTTGGACCATGGCTGCTGGATATTAGTGTAAACCTTCACATGCTGCTTTTCTAAAATGAAGTTTTATTCTATACAATTCTGATGTGGTGTTTTTTCCTTCATATTATACACTACCTGTACTAAAGTGTTGAATGTGACATATAGAACTTATGAGTACAGTTTTGTTAACAAGCTAACTAACTTTCCTCCTTTGTTCTGTATGACTATTATTATTATTATTGTCACTTCACAATAAACTTAGCTACAGTTCAGATAATTATTTTCATGTTGAACAGATGCTTCCTCGCTGACTGTCTAGTAAGTTTTGTTTTGTTTGGTTTAATAATTGAGCCAAATATTGGAGTGCTACTTTATCTTTGCCAGTATGACTGTGCTCTCGCAGTTTGCCTGCTTGTGAATTAGCAGATCTTGCCCCCGGCTACGTCAAAACTGTTCATGAGCTTCTAGGGATTTGTAACTTTTAAACTATTTAACGATTTAACCAACTTTTTAGACAAAGAAAACAAAATTCATTGTCCGTGTTCTGAGACTTCAACAGTCTGAGTTAACCCAATCAAATGGGTTACAGTCTTGTTAGAGCCAGTTCCTGCTTAGTGATACTATTCCTCTGCAGTGTTTCAGTGAGGTAACACTGTCCAGGTGTCCAGGGAAAGACAAACAGGGAATTTCAAACTAGAAATACACAAACGTTAATATCAACTTTGATTTGTCTAACTTAGACTGCTGACAGGTATCATAAATAGTTACATAACCCTAGTGGTGAGTGAGAATAGCTTTTTTCTTGTAATTAAATTTGGGTGAACTGACCCTTTAAGTTGATGTAAAATTGAATAAAAGACAGACTTTGATTACATAATTTAAAATGATCAAAATTCCAGATAAAAATAACAATCACTGCTACTACAAAGTCACAAAATTTCAGTGTATGTTAGTAAACAAGTGCCAGCTTGAATGTGGACTGAGATAATCACTGCCATTATGAGTCACAGTAAGCTCCTAACATACACACAGTAGGTGCTGTTGCTGTGACTAGTTTTTGCCTGACTGCTCAAAATGTGCCCCAAATCACCGTCCTCTCCCAGCTTATCTCCCTGCATGCAGGACCCAACCCCAGTTATTTGTGATAATCCACAGATTGTAGGCAGCTAACAGACATTTGTTTTACGACAGATGCCAGATTCAGATAAACATTTAATTAGCAACTCATCAGCTCTGTCAAAGCTAATTACCCCCAGTCTCCAGCCCCAGCCAAAAACTACTCCTCTCGCAGTTGGTCTGCACAGCAGCTGACTCTGCTGGCTGCAGCGGGATGTGTGGAGCCGGAGGCTGAGTGTAGCCGAGGCCCCCGTATTGTACCAGAATTGTGAGCAGCTAATCCGGCCTTTCTGCCACATCTGACTCTTCTGGGTCAGAGCAGTGAGGAGAATGGGTTAGATAGAATTACAGGCTGAGACAACATTGTGCTATTTATCAGCACTTTACACGCCTGTTGTAAAAAATTACTGCTAGCGAGGTGTCTCGGCAGTTCTTTTGGTTGTCACAACAGCACATTTCTTAGTGCTCAGAAGGAATGTGGTGTGAAGTTTTTGGATGGGTGGCGGACACACTGTTTGGCTGACAAGTGGTTTCTGGGTATTTGTAGTGCAAAAACAGCACAGAAGTGACCACTTCACAGCAAAGATGCCCACCGAAAAGAAGAAAAGTGGACAGAAAGTGGTGATAGCAAGTCTGTCCCCCACCAGATGACCACAGGATGACTAGGCGTCGCTCAGATGATCATTTTGTTGGTTTTTGTGTTGTAGAACATATAAAGAATGACTTGGTGGATAGTACATGCAGTCAGTGAACAACAGTGGGAATTCAAGGCATCATCTCCGTGGTTATCAGTTATTGTTGAGCCTTGCAATCACATTACCGCATTTCACTGAAATCAGAATTCTGCATGCTTACATATCATGCACAGCAAGGCATCTCTATAGCATTCACATTAGTGGCTTCTCTGGACTGACCTGTAACCTAGCAACCGCCTGACGTCTCACACAAGCAGATGATTAAAGGTACCTTCTTTTCCATTCTGAGCATGAACCCTTTGATAGATTTCCCCTCCTTTGACTCCAGCATCCTCTCCTCAGTAGCATGCCAAGAACACTCATATTACCTACAAATATGAAATATGAATCTCCATGCTGTTTTTAGCCTTTAGAGACTAGGGGTCTGTAGCCGCTGCAGTCTAAAGAGCCCCATCATTAACTGCTCTGGAGAGCTGTTACATGCATCTGGCTTTTCATGTCACACCAGGACAACGGTTGATCTGCAGGGACGGTTGGAGGACTCTTTGGTCCAAAGTGAAGCTCCAAATCAGTGCCTACACTACTCCGTGAGCAGGAATAAACGACACACATGCTAGTGATTAAGAGTTTGGAAGCTGCTGTCCTTTTTAGGCTCTCCAGAACCAGAAACACAAGAGCTAAATTACAATGGATTAAACAGTGTTTTAGTCTACATTAGCTGCATCCGTTGCCCAACAATACCTGGCTAACTAGCTTACAGTAGTAACCTAGTATTATTTCTAAGGAGCATATCTTTACCTACAAAAATGTCCCAAAATAATGTAGCTAGCTAATGATATGCTCCTGGGAAGTAATGCTAGAATGTTATTGTATACTAGTTAGCCAGGCATGCTAATGTTTCCAGCTCATGTAGCAACAAACAATACCTCTGGCTTTTAGTGTTATATTGTGTATAGCCATCATGTGCATAAGAACTTTTGAAAGGGCTCTCATTTAAAGGAGTTTTCAACCAACTTGCATTGTTAGCGTTAGTGAATTAGCTATCGCTGGATTGGAAACTGAGGTAAAAACCCCAGTTGAGACACATATTCTAAATGTGCTGTATACACGTCCAAAGAATGCTCCTAAAATCAAAATAAGATCAGCATATTCCACGTCTTAATCAGAAAATGCTACATTCAGAATAAGGCCTAATTCAGAATATACAAACAGAATATGCTGTTTATATGACCCGTATAAAATTCAGAACATTGTCATATTTGGAATAATAGTGGAACATTAGTGTGCATGCACACGTAGTCACTGGCTGGATTGGGTTTCTGTTCTGCAGACACAGCAGCTTTTCTCTGTTACCAGCCATGTTATAGTGGACCAACTGGACCAGTGCCCAGTACTGTATAAACAGGCACCATGAAGGAGAGGATGGAAGCTAGCCTGAAAGCTATGTTGAGCTTGCACACCTATTCATTTTTCTAATACTAATCCTGTCAGTTTTAAAATATTACATGGCCAAACTGTCAGGGATATTTGATTTTGATAAGTGTGTTAATGTTGTGAGTCTGAGTGATAAACTGACTAATTTTACTGCACTGACACATACTCTGCAGGTAACTATATACGTTGCAGTCAAACATCTGCAAGTGCATTTTTGCTGCATTGAGCTGCAGGTATTGAGAATGGTGGGTGTTTTGAATGCAGTGTGGTATGAATAATTAGTCTAATACGGTAGTCATATCAGCGGCGGTTGTAGTGTGAATATAGACAGTAGAAATAGGTTTACCAGGAAAATCACACTGAAAAAATGGTGTAAATCTTTGATCATGGTGCTACAGGTGCAGCAGCTCCTCACAAGTTTTGAAGAACTAGTTCATCTACTTATGATTGAATTTTGTCCAAAAACATTGTTGAAATAAAACTCAGTTTCAAAAATTACAAAGAATTTCGTGTAGTAAATCTCCCACAGTTATCATAAACAGCATCCGTGCTGTGCTAGAACGGAAAGCTTGACATGTATAACTGTGTAACTGCTGCTGCACTACGGGCCAAATGATTCCTCCCGTGCAGAGCCACTCTACAGTTGCATGGGCGCTGTGCACGTGTACACAGGCAGAATAAATTTTCATAATGCCACCTGAAGGTGTAATTTGGGAGTTCTACATAAATTGCCTCACCCTGCATCATTGCTTTCCTCCTCCTACTTCCCCTCATCTGCTCCTCCTCCTCACGCCTCTCTGTCTCTGAGCGCATTGTTAAGGCTCTCCAATAACCAGATAAAGGAGACGCCGGGGAACCTGGGCTGAGACAGCGAGAGAACAAGCAGAAAAGAGGGAGGGAGAGATTTTTAAAGCTGGGTTATACTGTAGAGTGTGCATGTGCATCTACTGTACATGTTGAGGGATATATCTGTGCGATTCCACACTTTTTGCTTTGGAAAGGGTTTTTTTTTTAATCTCAAATGAAGGAGGAGGAAAGGAGTGAAGTGGGGAGAGGAGGAGGAGGAGGAGAGAGGGGGAGAGAGTTGGTCTAAAGACTTGGAAGAGAAGAGGCAGAACTGGGAGACTGGAAACGGGAGATAGGAAAATGACTGCATATTACCACTAAAATGGGATATATTGAAGAGTATGTGAAAATAAAACCGAATGCACAATCTGGAATGACAAGATAAAACATCTTTATTCAGGAAGTTTCAGAAAGGTGGAAATTACTTGTACACATAAAAAAATATATGCTTTATATGATCAATTAAGACGTGATTATGTTATATGAAAATGTGTAAATGGTGTAGGTAGTGTTGTAGATGTGTGAAATCATCTGTTAGTTAAATTTATTGTGATATTCCCCACACAGCTATAGCTTTATAACACCTCCTCAAAAAAGTGACTCATACATAGAGAATATTACTGGAATTTCTGCACAAGCACACATAGATAATTAGCATTTTAATAACTTAGATACAGTAGTTCAAACAAGGTCTACAGACGAGTCATGGATGATTTTAACAGTCTTCAACTACTTATAGGCCCCCCCAAACCTGCATTTAAAGGTGATTTTGCGTATATGCATCCTCAAATGACAATGAGACTATGGAACTTTTATGGAACTGCAGCCAGTTTAGCTGTAAGTGTCACCTACAATATCATTTAAAACTGAATCTCCCTACATTTCCCAATATTCTTTTGACAACATCAAACAACAAACATGTCTTTATGTGTTTACTTATGGTTTAACTTTAGTGAGACAAGCACTGAACTGTTTATCTGTGTCATGATGAATCCTACAGCCTGTTTCCACCACAGGAACCTTTTCAGGTGCTTTGAAAACTTACCTGCTAACCAGGAATTAAATTTAATTTCTCAGAAATAGTTCACTGAGCCAAAAAAAGTTACTGGACAGAATTTGCAGGACTGACTGATCAAACAAAAAAAATTCCCAGCTGAGACAACTTGTATTCATTAACTAAGTAAACAGCACTAGATGCTTACTGACGTTAAAATGAAAGTCATGTTGTTGGCTCTCTGACTAGTCTAAAAAGAGAGAAAGTGTGAGCGAAGGAGAGAGCGAGCAAGATCAAGAGAAAAAACATTTATTTTTGTGTTTATGTGCTAATTTATGTGTTAAATTGTCAACTTTGCATGTCTCTTTTGTAACTATTCATTAAATTTATTCTAACATCAGAGTCGCACCACAGTTAATGAGAACAACACAATAACTGTTTCTTTGTGTGTGAACATTGTGTCTTGTACACTGTGGCTGTTTTTGAATCTGTTATGAGAGTAATTTATCTAATCTTCATGGTTCTAACATATTGCACGAATGCAAACAGGGGTGCTTGAAGAGGACTTTAAGTTCCTGGTTTAGTTGCTGGCATTTGTTTGAAAAGGGACAGTTGTGTAACAGTCGCACAAGTGCAGAAGAGTCATAAAGTCGGTGATCTGACTCAGTAACATCAGTTACACAGCAGTGTCTATTTGTTTGCTATCTTGTGTGTATTGTATTGAGCAAGAGTGTTTTATTGTTTATGAATTCAACTTTTCATTGGAGGATATGGAGTTATTTAATGTTTTTTTATCTTTCAAAAGTTTTATAGTCTCACACTAAAATATTTGGTCCAAATGGGATCCAACCCTTGACCCTGTTAACACAACAACCTTCACAATAAAACCTCTCAACACCTGCTACATCTGCAGAAGCAAAGCAACTCCAGCTAAGGTCCACTTGGAGGGGTTTTCTTTGGTCTTCAGGTTGAAGGTCCATACGTAGGTGGGTCCCCTCTGGCGGGTCTTGTAGACGGGACACTGGTAGACATTCCTGTTCTCCTGTTTGTCCACAGGGATGGCCCTGATGAAGATGACCGGCATTGTCGGGGTCAGCTCTTTCAAACGGGCGTCGACAATCAAGCCAGTCTGAAGGAGAGAGAAAGTACAGTGCAGGGGAGGAAAGGGAGGGAGGGAGGGAGGGAAGGAGGGGGTTGACGAGCCAGTCAAGCAGAGACAGAAACATTTCACAGAGCTGAGGGAAGTAATAAATTAGTGTGAGGTGCAGTGAAAACTTGCCTGTCCATTACTTGTACTTGCCATCGAGGCTGCATTTAAGAATGTTCTTTTTCAAGAGAGAAAAGAAAAGATGTTTGACTAATCTTGGCTGCCACAAGCGATGTTAGACTTTCAGAGAACACAACATTGTTGTACCCTTGAAAAGTGGTGAAAGTCAACAGAGTTTGAGTGGAAGTCAAGCTGCTGTGCCTCACAATACACACTCTCTAAACACACTGAAACAGTGTGGTCTGTCTCATTAATTAATCCTCCTACACTTAGTGCCTGACAAACAGAAGTTTCCCCATGCATGCATAGTGACTTTCAGGAATGAATGTAAATCCTCATGACTTTGGAAAGCTCAGAGGACAAAGCTATAATTGCGTCTGCGATTGCTATAAAACTTTAAAGAAGTGTTAAATACCAATAACTGTATGTCCATGTGGTAAATACAAATGATGGGTATCTTAAAGCGGGCCATGTGGGCTCGCTGAGATTCATGATTAATTATTTTTATGACACTGTATATTCACTGTTACTAGGGGAACAGATAGCTAGTTTTATTGTTTAATCCTACAACATATTGAGGGAATAAAAATGGATTAGTGTGGCAAAGAGCTGGTGTATTCATCACCATTAGTGGTGTCCATCACATGAACACACAACCTTCCCCTGTATAATGTCTGTATTTCCACCGTATCTGTTCAGCGCACAAGGTGTTTATCATACACAGTATCTAGCTGTCTTTGATGTCTGAAACCCCGCTGAATAAGACGCAAGCTTCATTAATATAGATGAGTGGGTTTATTATAAATCTTTGACTTTTATTGCTGCGCACAGCTGTGTCCAGATGTAGCGCTGCTTACTCTCCTCTTCACACTCTGCTACTCCCCACCACTGGCACAGGACTGAGGGCGTGAAGAGAGAAGGAGGAGGATGAGGAGAAGAAGAGCGGTGGGAAGGAGGTGGTGGAGGGAGGGGGGGGGAGTCGTGAGGAGAAGCCGACCCGGCCCGTCTGTCCGCCTGTCTATTTGCCTGCGTCTCCAACTTTAATGAAGAAAAAAAGGAACCACTCCACTAAAGGGCGATCTAAGTGTTCAACTGCACACTCTGCACATTCCCTAATTAAGAAGTCTACAGGGATGCTCCTTGAAAGCTGGGCGCATATACAGTAGCTGTATGTATGTAGATAGATAGAGCCCTGGGAAGCTGAGTAATGCACTGCACTCTGAAAGCTGAACACAAGCAGGATGCAAAGCAGAAAATTAAACCAAAAAGGGAATGTGGAGTCCCTGCAGGGGAGGGAAATATCAAGGTTTCTTTACTTGACTCAGTTTAAAGATGCATTTTGAGGTTAGCTCACCTTATGTTCATGTGTGAGTCTGTCATCCATCATCAGAGGTAGTGTGAAAAGGAATATTACAGTATAAACTCCTGTTATTTTTGTTTATTTTCTATCTACACCGTGTAATGACATGATAATCAGCCATTTAGCAACTCTGTGACAACTAACCTGCGTGTCCCAGCGTGCTCCCTCCATGTACAGCCCATGTACGTAAGCCCCCTCACGAGGCGGGGAACTAAAGTCCTCGCGATTCTTCTTGGTGACATCACACTGCAGACCCATGCTGTCCAGAGGCCACTCGTTCCTGTCATCCAAACACAAGGAGATTTATTGTATCACAGGCAAGTCGATTTAATCAGATTTCCACCTGCGATGGCTGCAGGCAAACCGAGCCTACTGTGCAGTACCTTCGAGCCATGGCCTGCATGATGGCGGTGAGGAAGGACTGTGGGTTGAAGAAGCCGGCCAGCCACACTGCGGAGGGCAGGACAAAGTCTGTTGACCAGGCTTCCAGCTCCTTGATCCTGGCCAGCAGGTCAGTGAACCACAGGGCCAGGCCAGACATGGAGGGGTAAGCCCGCTTGGTCCAACTGTCTGGCACCAGGTCCAGGAAAATAGCATTCTGAAGGTTCTCCATGTCACTGGTCATGGTTAACTCTCCCTGAAGGGTGGCGGTCACAGAAAAGAGAACATTTAACATTTGAAGTCCAACGAAAATCACAAAAGTCAAAAAAGTGATTTTCTAATTTATTGTTAACATTGTTATTATTTAAAGGAAGGTGTTTATGACAGTGGTCATGGTGGTATTAAAGAGTAAGGGCCACAACATTTAGCAGCAGAACAGCTAACTGTAGTACAGCTGACTAGCTTACCAGCTATCTAGCTTGCAAACTGAAATTAGCATTGCACTTTTCCCCCAGTGGATGTGAGTTGATATGTTAACCTTGTAAGCAAACAGTTGCTTATTTCCATATCAAGCAGTTATGGAGCAACATTATCATTCATTCAGAGTCGTGTTTCTGTTCCCCTGGTGAATATAAGTCCAATATTCACTCTCTTTCAGCTCTGTTTTTGCTCTCTACCAACTCCTGAGGGAAATATCTGGCTCTTTAGCTGCTAAATGCTCCGCTATGTTCACCAGCTAGTCTACAGCTAACTGTGTCTGTTTGCCGTTTGGTGCTGAGCAGACAGTGTACGGTGGCTTTTTAAAGCTTTTTCTCTGAAAACAGCCACCTGCTGCGGCCGAAAATGACGCTATGAGAGCGCTGAGAGTGAATCAAAACAGTAAAGTTGCAGCCGGACAGATAAACAATGAGCTGAAACTCACTATAAAGCTCTGTAAAGCCGAGCGGAGCTGCAGAGTCACTGATAATTCTCTGTAGGTTCATCACTACAAATGAAAGTCATTTGATTGATTGTTATTATACAAATATCAATTACAGCCACTTTAAAGAGCAAAGCTGTATGCTGTAGCAGAAAAACTGCAATTTTAATTCAGTTGGGCTCTTTTACTGCTTTAATTTGACTTTTCCAGTGTTTATCTTACTTTAATGAACAGGCGGCATGCGCATTTTAGAAAAATCTGTTGTATAATTTGGCTCTCATCCTGTTTCGGATCAGCTGGATATGATCTATTTTAATTAGGAAGACTGTTAGGAACGTTGACAGCCTCTTGTACTGCCTCTTTTGTACATTACAGTTCTTCATTTGGTCTGTGAATTTTCATTACAGGAAGGAACCAAGAGTTCAACGTGTCACTTTCTCAGCAGCCAAACATTGGAGGTGACATCTCCCAGCCACGTAAGGTGCTGAACGGTAACAAGCCCTCAGAAACTACTGATGCATACATAAACATGAAGACAACAAACACGCCAGATAAGGAAAAATGCTGTAAGATAGAGAAGATGGCACTGGAGAGTAATGAGACGGCATACGAGTGAAAACAGTGGTGTCCTTCACCAACTGATACTGGAGCTGATGTATTGCTGATGTATAGATACCTATATGTGATAGTCATAACAATTCTTTATGAGGATGATAAGGTTTCTATAGATTGATCTATATCGGAGCGTTTGCTTTGAACCCTTCACCAAAATAATCCTGATCCCGTCGGTTCAGCCACAGCACACTTGACATC
Organism: Thunnus albacares; assembly: GCF_914725855.1. Taxonomy (NCBI): domain Eukaryota; kingdom Metazoa; phylum Chordata; class Actinopteri; order Scombriformes; family Scombridae; genus Thunnus; species Thunnus albacares. The sequence continues at coordinate 4,099,594 of NC_058125.1, forward strand.
ACCATGGCACTATGAAGCTGCACCATCTCACCAAGGCTAACATTCTGATAGTTCCTATTTATTCCCCTGTAAAGACAAAATATGATTCCATTTGCTGGTACAATAGTCTACATGGCTTTTAAATCACTGAGCCGATTTATTGAGGCTTGTAGCGTCGGGAGATCGAAGCCTCATAACTCCTGACAAACGGTTTTACACGTTTTTCTCCTCCTTTTTCTTTTTTTTCCCGTTTTGTTGTTAACACATGACTCAGTCAGGCTTGACACACACGGCGCAGACGTCTCATTCCTTTTTCTGCTCTTCTGTAAGCCAGATCTCTGAGTCATTCTTAAGACCGGGCTTCTGACAAACAATAGAGAGAAAGGTTTAGTTATGCAGGAACACTAATGCAGCAGCCTGTCGGTGTCAACTGCAGCCCAGCCAGCGTAGTGTGAATCATAGATGTTGGGGATAATTGAGGGTTTTGTGGTGGATTTCGAAGGACAGTTCACTCACAGTACATTTGTTTTCCATTTAATGGTACTATGCTGGTGCTCAGTCCCTGCTGGGCCAGTGGGATTTGTGGACACACATGGGTCATTAAAGTGCTTCCAGGCAGTACGCAGCAATAGGAAAAATAGTCTGAAATAACTGACTACAAAAACAACAAACCTTTTTGTTTTGAAGAGCAATAAGAAGCTCATAGCAGACTGCACATTTAGATTTTTTTTTTTTTTTTTAATTTTTGACTTTTTCTTTTACAAATATGTAGTGTGTGTGTGTACATTTTGACACAGGGCTCCTCTACAAGCCACGGAAGGCATCAAGATTAACTAATACAATAATGGTTTGCAACTAATCACATGACAAAAACCAAATGACATGTGGTGACTGTGGGACTTTTTGGGTCAGGGTCAGTTTCCTGCCTTGGAAGCCTAATGGCTAATAAGGCTGCTTATCTATTCTGATGATGTGAGCGATGTGCCTCTGCACTTATAACAGATGAACGATGGAGTCAAAACATTTGGTCACAATTATTACAGCATAAGTGAAATGATGTGAAGGTGAATAAAACAATGCTTTGAATTAGCCATTTATTTTACATCATATTTTGCTACACTACAGAGCAAATATTAAAGCCGCACTCATCAATATTTTTAAAACAACAACTGATCAAATGATTATGGGTAATGTGGATGGAATTGCTTGAAGTGACAAACCCACAGAGAATTATCACTCAACTCTGCAGTTCCTCTCGGCATTTTAGCCTCTTTCAGTTCATTGTTTTGGTTTTACTGTCTGCAACTTTACTGTTTCCGTTCAGTCTCACTGCTCTCATCAACCTCGTTTCAAGAGGCAGCAGCAGGTAGTTGTTTTCAGTGAAAAAGCTGTGATAAATTCACTGTACACTAACCTGAGTTAGTAACTAGCTAAAGAACATAGCGGAGCATTTAGCAGCCAAAGAGCCAGATATTTTTCAAAACAGAGCTAAAAGGAGAGAGAATACTCAATTTACATTTGTTGGGTGACCAGAAACACAACTCCAGATGAATACTAATGTCTTAATTCTTCTGTAAAAGACATTTGTAGCCATCAAAAACGTTCTGTAACTCAGTGAAATCAAAAATCAAAACGCCATGATTAATAAAGAATGAAATCATTATATTATCTATGAAGCATGTCATCACACATTTATTTAAGCAAAAAGCTGACAAACTCTGTTGAACTGATCGGCTGCCACAGCAATTATTGTCTTTTCATTTATAAAATGCTCAGCAGAAAAAGATTCAACTGAAGAACCTTCCATGTCTGTAGTATAGCTATTTCAATCTGAAGAGCACTGATGGTATTGCACTAGTGAGAGGAGCATAATTATCATGATCAGCAGCCCTTCTTCCAGCATTACAGTCTTCTCACCTTGAGGCCCAGGCTGAGCTCGCGGAGGGAGCGTCTGATCTCCTGGGTGAGGAGGTTCATGCGCTCACACTCCTGCAGCGCCACCACCTGGTAGGGAGTCCTCTCCTCTGCTTTCCCGAGCAGCTCGGCCATGTTGAACTCCTCCGGGAGTTTCTCCATGATCTCTTCCAGCACCGCGCGCACCTTAAGATGAGTTGACAGTAAACATTATTGTTTGCTCGTCAGAACATCTGCGTAGCCCTACTCTTCTGGATCATCCTACTGTTTCTATTAAAGATACTCAGGGCAAGAACAACAAAAGGAGGAGAGAATACTCCTTGAAATAAAAGACTTGCGAGAGATTGAGGTTATCTGCGTCAGATAAACTCAGTAGTGCCAACGTTGACAGCCTGAGAAACTGTTACAGTTTTAAATAGACAGTACCATAAATATTCATGAAGATATATTTTGCAACGGCAGCTCTTTGTTTTCAATAACAGTCTAATCCCTTCAGAAAATCAATGCTCACATCATATTTTTGTGGGTAAGTGATGAAAGCTAATGTCTGTGTCAACATTTTCCCAAGGCAACCAGCATTAGCAATCAATCAGCGGATTAGGTGCCGAACAAAGGATATGAGGTCATCATATCTATGGATTTTTCAGTTCAAATATCTGATCTGGGCTTGGCAGCTACTGAGCTCGCTGAATACAAAGCTGGCCTCGTTGGTAAGCTCTGCATGGCTGTCATCAGTTAAGACAGGGGTATCTAGGCTTCTGAGCCAGAAAGGTCACACATCATAATACGTCGAGGAACAGAAACACACACACACACACACACACGCACAACATGCAGCGGCTAATATGTTTGATGCTAGATGGGTGTTTCATAAAGCAAGAATAGCAGTTACTCCAGGCTTCCTTCAGTGAATAAGGCTAATTTTTGGGGAAGTCTGTTTTATAAATGAGGTTTAAATAAGTCTGATCTAAGTTGCCATGGAAACCTATGTCTTCAGACTGGGAGCAGGGAACAGCTAGCCTGGTTAGACTGATACTAACACCTCTAAAGCTCAATATTTAACACATTACATGTTATTTAATAAGTACAAAAACAGAGTGTGACAACCTTTAATATGTAACTCTTTCTCCAACTTCTGTTTTTTAGTGACAAGTTGTGCTTTTAGGGTTATTTTCTGGACTTTTTCGTAGCCAGGCACAGTGATATCCTGGCGTCTTTCCGTCACCATGAGGTTGCCTGGCAACCAGCAGTAGGTAGGTGGATTAATTTTACCCTTGGTCAGAGCAAACCTGGCTGTTGCCCATTTTTTCCCAGCCAGAGAGTAGTATCAATTTTCTCATCTACTGTAACTCTTGGCAAGAAAGGAACTAAGTATGTTTCCCAAAATGTCCCCAAACTATTATCTTTAACTAGAGATAAAATCAATCTGCTAGCCTGTAACAGTGTTTTCTCCAATTTCCTCCCTGACAGTCCCTCTTTACTGTTGCTCTGTGAACGGCGTCACTTTAATCTGGAGACACATTTATTGTTTCTGCTGCTGTGTGATGCTGCAGGTGTTCAATAAACTCAAAAGCTTAATTAATAGTTGTACTTTTTAATAATTCTGCATGTTCCCGCGGCTATGCACTTATGATACACTGAACATTTACAATAGTCATTCTTACAAGCAGAGTACTGCAACAAACTGAACTAACAGAGGAGCTCAGTGGACTTGAGTTAATCTCTACTGAGTCTGAGGTCACTGCTGGTGCACATGTGGAAAAAAAGTTCTCTTTCGCTTTGTTAGTGACAGTGTAATATTTTCCATATTTTATGTTTAATAAGATATTTTCTGTGGCAGTGAACATTACAGTTTTGTCTTTTCATATCAGTTTTCTTTATTGTGACTTCATCATCTGTGCTCCATGTCCTAGGTTCAGTTTTATAGTGTCATTTAAGATAAATCCTGCTTTCCTGAGCCCACCTTCATGAAACATTCCCCAAGATTCCTGAAGCATGTAAGAGAAAGCAGTTTATTTTGCTATATCACAACCACAGCAAATGTTACCACAACGTAACTTTCCCTTTTAATTGACACTGTTTTGCACTGAACAAAAAGCAATTATTTTGGATGAATAGTGTTTTAGTTCATGCTTAAGAGCCATCTCATCATTCGCTAGAAGAAAAATAAATATGTTCTTATTGAAAAGGAAAAAAACTGTACAGAAATCAGACTGAATATGGTATTAAGAGTAATAAAAAATCCTTTGCTGCTTGTTTCAAGCAACAGTAAGCATAAACCACTTTTTAACAAAGCTAACATTCAGACAAGCAAGACCCTTATTTATGTTATTAAAAAGTGACACTTGCTCCATTGAGGGAGTGTGCAACGCTGCACACGCTCTCTGACAGAATATTTGTTTGAGGTTTTACACTCAAATAAGCTTTATTTCAGTGCTGAACCAGAAAATGCCATCTCTGTTAAATCACCCTGGGTGCTGTCAGGGGCCCCAAACAGTTGGTCTGCAATTTATTTCCAATTCAGTGTGCAGCAGCGACAGAAAATGTCACCTGTTGTCATCATACATTTAAGATTTGCTGCTTTTTCACAGAGTTTAGTGCGACAGTTGTCTTTGTGAAAGGCCGTGGTTTACATATTTGCTCAGGATATCTTCTGTGTGTGAGGGCTTGACTTTCCAACAAGCACATCGGGATCCAAAGTCAAGTTCAAATACTACCCTTCTGTCCCCTTACACCTCATGGACCTGCCGGTGGGTTAGTCATGACAAATCTATGCTCTGTAACCAAACATCTTTCAAATCCACAGAACCTGATTTAAATTCCAGTGGAAGTCTTTTCCAATGTGTCCAAAGATACTAAATATGTCAGACTGAATTTTGGGGAAATGTGTATAAAATTCACAGACCATAAAAAACATGGAGTCTTGGGTTTGAATGTTTCACTCAGATGTCATACAGGTACAGGGCCCTAGCTATAATTTTGCTTCCATGCAGACATTTGTTTGTAATATTTTCATACCTTTAGTAATTTTAAAAAATGTGCCTGAGAATAATCCGATAGATAAATATAACTATAAACCTACTGGTGAGTCCTTGTCTTTTAACCCTCCTGTTGTCCTCGGGTCAATTTTGACCCGGGAGGTGTCATTATGTGCTGTCATCAAAAAAATTGAAATGGTTTTAAAACAGTATCCTGACTAAACTTTTACATATACCAGTCTGCCATAATCCATCAACATATTTTCCTCTGATCTCAAGTATAGTTAAAATAATTCAGAATTTCTTTCCTGGGTCAAAATTGACCCGAGGATAACAGGAGGGTAAACCAAACTAGGCAAAAAACCACTTCTTATCCAAAAGAGGTACATCTAGGTCTCTGTAGCTAAAACAGGTTAATGTGCTGTTATCAGGCTAAAATGACCCTATCAGTTCTCATCCAGCTAATTAGATTCTTTGAACACAGTTAGAAGGTTGATAGTTATCTTGAATAACAGTGCACTCTCATTTTGAAATAAGGAGAAAGTTAAACCTCACTCATGATTAGCTGAGTGCTGATCATGTGGTTGCACTTGGCAATACATTCATGGACATAAGTCTCATTTTATGTGTACTGATACAAGTGTTATTTTGTTCTACATTGTGCTGCACTGTGTTTCCAGTTCCCACACTTCTATTGTTGGTATACAATTAGTTATTATGAGTAGTAGTTATTATAATTATGAGTATGTGGTTAGACCATGTGTGATGTTGTGGTCATGATTAAACAGATTTAGTTGCATGGCCAATTATATTTAAAACATTATTATTTACATTCTACTTTATGAACTTATTTAAATTTAAATGTAATTGATTGTATAAATTCAACTAAAAACACTGTGTACACTTATAACTAGTTTAACACATAAATTGTAGTGTTGACATGTGATGATAAATTCCCAGTCCCCAGACTTTTAACAGTCAAGGTTTTAACTGGGTTGAATTTAAGGAACTGATTTTATTCTGTGGTGTGTTTTATCATATATGGCTATTTTATTATAGTAAAAATTATAGCAATGAGTTGGTGTAATTTCATCATTTCATCTAAAATCTTCACCCCTACAAGAAAAGTAATTTGTATGTGAAAATTAGTTCATATGTGGGTGTTTGCCCTAAAACTCTTGGTCATCAATGATCAAATCACGCTAACTCAGCTATCTACAAAGAACAGAACAGATCAAATAGCTTCAATGAAGAGCTGGAACAAGCTGATAAAATATATGATACTACAGCATATATGTGATACTGTCAGTGTGGAATAAGAAGATTTTTCCAATCTTGAAGTTACTTAAGGAGAAAAGGAAGGAAACTGGATGTTAAGGCTTTAAAAACTGTACATTCAAAATTGTGAATGACAATGTAAATGCATCATAAGAAGCCCTGATGGTTACAAAACTCAAACAAATCCAATGAATAGTGATGGAGTACACTGAGACAACACAATGGCTTTTTGAGATTTCCTGCAACAATTTGAATAAGTTATGTCCAAACTGACGATGCAAGTAAAATCAACCATTTGTTGTTATTTTTGCTGTCATTGTGAAAAAAACTGATTTAGATCCTGGAACACTATGAAGAAAATAAACGTAAGCAAACAGAATCTTAACACAATGGAACTGAAATCCGTTCAAGCCTTCCCACAGATGACCTGTGCAGCGACAAATATATGTCCTTGACTATATACTTTTGTGTAGTTGTGGTCTGGGGGCTGCACTAGCCAATCAAATTCATGCAAGTGCACATTCTGGCTAGATTACTTTGTACTTTCACTGTATTTCTACCATTTGTTGTGATGACAGTTAAAAAGATTGCCACTTTGAGTGTCATCTTTCTAGAGTTGTAAAATCCTGTTTCCTGGTATTAATAAAGTCCCCATCCACTCAAAATGTGTTTTTCTACTTGTTCCTACAGTTGGATGTCTGAGTTTGACTGTATAGAATGATGTATTTGCAGAGTTTGTTTTCACATTTGTTTTCTGGAGGAGGAAAGTTCCTCTGTGCTCACATTAAATCTGAGTTTAAGGCGTGTACCTATGAACGTGATTTATGACAGCACAACTAGTTTAGAGCCAATCGGGTCCCTTAAGTGTGATGTGGAAACATGAAGCCTCCAGTGCTCGTACACTGAGAATGAACTTTTCAGTGAAACAGGAGACATCTTGTGTCCAGTGGTTCAACTCTTGAAATGAAAGATATTTACATATTCAGAGATTTTGGAATTTTTAATGAAGGAGAAGGAAGAGATGTTATTTTTAGGACTTTAACGAGATAATTGAACTTTTTGGTGGAAAAACTATATTAGACACAAATGATTCTTCAAAGCAGAGGATATGTCTTAAAACATGTCTGGAGTGGATCTTTAAACAGTGTACAGTGTTTGATAAGCCTTCAAACCCATTGATCTATTACTCAAACTTAACTTCCTGGATCAGATTCAGATATCTGTTACATTTTTTCCTGGTAATGCTTGTTGTGGCTGACTGGGAGCAAATCCCTGTGACCAGGTTTCAAGATGTTGTGGAAAGTCTTCCCAGGAGAGTGGAGGCTGTTATAGCAGCAGATTAACTCCAGTGGTTTACAGATGAGATATTTAACAATCACATCTGGATACTCACATACTTTCTCCAGTTCGTATACAGTTTTGGCCTTGTTCACATCCTCATACCAGTCTATCTCTCATGTCTACAGAGTGATTGTATGAGTGGTCTTCTTTACCTTCTCTTCCCGCGTCGTCCCGCCGCCCTCGCCGACTCCTCCGTCTCTGGGCTGCATCTCCAGCACCGTGCGGAAGAGCTTCTCTGAGGTTTGCGTGAGGAAGCCGATCTCAGCGTTGGGATGAAGGCCGTACAGGTAGGGGGACTCGGCGGGTAGTGTGTCGTCGATGTACTGGAGCACGATAAATCAATGTCAGAACATCAGAATGTATGAGTGATGCATTGCTAGAAATCATTACCCTCATTTATATATATTTCTTCCTGTAAAGTAAGACAATTTAAATCCAAGTATTAAACAGGACAATATTTTAACACCAACTCTAACTGAGACTTAGATTATTTTAAATGAACAGCATGGAGATTGGCAACTCCAATTACTTCCTGACAGAAAAGTACCAGTCTTTTTTTTTTTTCCCTTCACACAGGTGTTTCTTCTAAAGTACTGCTGACAAAGGACAAGAATGGAACCATATAAATGATGAGATATTTCTGGGTGAGATTCAAACACTCAGGATCAATTGACAGACTGCTAATGAATGTAACAAGGAGAAGGAAATGTGGCATTTTCCATCTGCTGGTCCATAATGAATATCAATGTGCTTTTAAGTTAGAGCAGATGAAAGTGGAAGCTCAATTGAAAAAGGCTGCTTTTTGTGGGGCACTTACATTAAATAAAAAAAAGCTCTTCTAATCATAATGTCCTGATGAAAGTTTTGATGGAAAATATATTGGCCTTTAATACAGAAACACTTAGTAGTCAGCTTTTTTGATCTCTTCTGTACTTGCTGGCTAACTTTCGCTGATTGCATACACCTGTATGTTGTTGAAAGAAGAGTAAAACTGCTGAGTCACCAAGTCACCCCTTTGTGCTCATCCCACCGCTCTCCTCTACTGTAGGTTCGCTCCAGATGGTTGCGAGGGAGGCATTGGCCTAACAGACCACCCTCTAGGGACCTGCAGGCTTTTATAGCCCCTGTTCTTTGGCCAAATCTCAACCCATCAGCTCTCAGCCTGGCTGTGTGGTGGCAGTGGAATGTAAAACGCTCCAGTCCCTCCCACTGGAGCAACTATGACAGCCAGGATGTGCCCATTGAGCAGCACCCAGACTGAAGAAAAATTAAATACAAGTCGTACTCCTCTGGTTCCCCGGGGACCACATGGGGCAAATCTGGACTGTCTGCCCGAACACATTTTCTGAACCGCTGTTATTCATAAAAATGTTGGCAGTTGTCAGTTTTTCTTAAGGGACACCAGTTAAGCTGGTTCCTGCTGTCATAAAATGAAGCTTTAAAAAAAAAATATCCACCCCCAAAAGAACAACTCTGTCTCTCCATCCAAATTCCAAACAGAGATGACCACAATATGCTCGGCCAGGCTTATTTATTAATTTCCCTCTGAAGAATGATCAATAATATCTGAGCCTTCACAGTGAGCTGCAACAGTTGACACAACAACCTGCCTCCAATCTGATTTCACCCTGTCAATCAAGCTTTCTGTTAAAAAGATAAAATGACATCATATGACAAGCAAGGTGAGGAAGACTGAGGTGAAGCGGTAATCTAAGCAGTCAGTGCTCTAAAGCAAAGTCAGGCTTCATTATGTCGACATGATTAACGGTGATCACACAGGGGATGAAATCATGTATGTACTATATATTTGAAATGTTTAGCTGTCAGTGGCTGTAGGTGGTGCTGGATGCAGGTAGCTTATGTGGTCGTGCAGTAGCTACGTGGTTGGTAGGTAGTTTCATTTGGGGCAAAATGGAAAAGTTAAGAAATGCACTAATTGTATTGTTCAAAAAAAGTTAATTCTGGATCTTGGTAGATCTTGTTTTCAACCACATCTCAAGGTCTTCATCAGTGAATGGAGTTTTGTTTTTTTTGTCATGGACATGCCTCAGTTGTCATCGACTCTAGTGAAGACAATGGGGCTGCAGATTCAAGAAAAAGATAGTAAGTGGTCCTTCTGTAAGGAATCTTTTGACAAACTACAGTTAGAGTTGTTTCATGTTTGGCAGAATAGGGTTATATGAAATGTCATTATCGTGATTCAGCCAATATGATGCTGACAAAGGTCAGCACTGTAAATATGCGGATCAGGTTTCTCCTTCTGGAAGGAATTTGGATGTTGTTCTTGTATTTGTTTGTCTAAATGTCCATATCATCACCTTATAAAGTTGTTATGGGGAACGTGTTAAGCATACAGTTTTGTATTTATGCACCTAGCAGACATGGAACAACATCAGCAGTTATTTGGACTTGTGTTTCTGCTGTTTGGTGCTGAACAAGTAGAGTACAGTGGGTTTTTCTTACTGAGAACAGCTGCCTGCTGTGGTTTTGAACAGACATGATGAGAGCAGTGAGACTCAACTGAAACATTAAAATTTTGGGCCATAAAACAAAAACTGAAAGATGTTATAATATTGGGTGATAATTCTTTGTTTGTTTGTCACAATGACACCCTTCAAAATACACATATTCATTTGAGCCACTGTAAACATATTGATGAGTGCAGCTTTAAATTCTGCGTTAGTCTAAATGTAAACTAAATAAATGACAGCCCTACAATGCACTGATATTCTGTTCAGATATTTCTTTCTGTTTATCCAAAGGCATGCTGGGATAGGCTCCCCCACGCTTGCGAATGAGCAAGTTTAGTAAATGAACGGATGGATAGATGCAATCAGAGAATCCGTTCTCTCAACCATTTTGTTGTGCATGAATATAAATATTTTGTGTATCATGACTCATCTAGTTCCACTCTCTCACTTTCATGCCTTTCAACTTTCCCTGTTAGCTAACTTTTATGATCTCAGTTTGCTAACATTCAAGTTTGCTACTCAGACTGGCAAACTCTTTCCACCCACAGAGCAGCTCCACCTCTGAGAAATATTTATATCTCAAAATACAATCTGTTATGTCCCAGGGACCCATATGGGAAGAGTTTTAGTGTTATTGATTTGGCGTATAATTGTAGAACTCTACACTGTACACAGGGAACAGTGATGGAGAAAGAATGCTTTTAATTATAGCAATATTAAACCACCGGTAATTTGTTGGGGAGTTGCAGCCTTGTCGACCTCACCTGGTGGTAGCTGTTATAGTCCATGTTACCAGGTAAGTTGAAACCAGGTGCTAGGCACAGCTCTCCCTCCATCATCTCAGGTTTGATAAACTCCTCCAGGTAAGTCCGACACAGGCGGCGGTCCCAGTCGTCCGTGATGTGACCCCCGTACATGATCTCACCGAACAGGTAGCGCAGGTCATCATACGGCACCTGGGAATTAGAGACAGAGGGGGATGTTGCTTTGCCGGTAAAGTGGCCGCTGGTGTTCAGCTGAGGTCACATGTGTTTAGATTTCCAATTAAGATTACAAATAGTTGGCTTTGTAATCCTTTGCACAGGGATAGAGAAAAAAACAAAAGACAAACCTTCGGATTGGCCTCCAGGTAGTTGTAGAGGACATTGATAGAAATGGTGAGGTCTCCGGTGTTAAAGGGGTACGATCTGTTCCAGCCCTGAGGACCAAACTTCCTCCTCTCTGCCACCACCGCGTGAAAGTAGCACAGGGCGAACAGGATACTCTTAAACTCGTTCTCCCGCGCGCACATTTCCAGCGTGTCCTGCAACACAAGAAAGAAAGAGTGAGACTTAAAAAACACTTCTTGAACTGTGCAGTCACGTTAACGGAGCCGATGTTGGTGTGTTGCAGGTAAAAAGTTGTGGCAGGCAGCCCTGTGATCTGTTTTATTTTGTCAAGTCCCCGGCAGTGCGGTGCACTAACAGACAGACAATGAGATGACAAGATGGCAATAAACCCGACGATGAGATTCCCTTTTAATTGTCACAACTTGTCAGGCACTTTCAGCCTCCAACCGTCTCCTGGGCTCATTATTCCAGACAGGCAAATAAAAAAAAACTGGACGTAAATGGCATTGTAATCTCTGGGGGGAAGAGACAGTTAAATAAGCCTGCCAATAACCCCTATGGAAGCAGGAAGGCTAAATTCTCTTTATTCCAGCATGTGTCACGGTGAGTGCGGTGGTGAAGGCCCTTTTCACTTCTCCTGCTGCAGTGCCCCGGGGAGCTGACTCCTACGATGCACATGCATGCACACAAGTACAGTGCAGACTGAGTGCCGCGCGCACACACACACACGCACACACACGCACGCACACAGCCTTTCGAAGTATTAGTTAATATTCTGCACGGTACTCCTCTGCTCAACACAGCTGAAAGAGATGCATAGCCTCACTATTCATGACCTGTGGACTGGAGAGAAACAACATGCAGTCAGATCGCTTAGAGAGAAAGACACACAAACACACAGACACACATACACATGAATGCCTCTGCACACGCGCTTTAAAAAACACACTTTAATATCTGTGCACTGATAGAGGTCTGAGATTAGCATCAGGCTATGCGCCAGTCTAACCTGAGAATTTGATAGATAATGTAGGACGATCAGTTTCAGCAAATAGGGAATTTCACAAAAGCATTATACAACTCAGTAAAAACCTAAACTGTTGTGCCACCGCAACCTATTGTTAATTTTAGCCCAGCCGGACTCCATCTTACAGGCTTGTGGGGATGGAAATAGGCAGTGGAGCTGTGCACATCTCCCAGTGAAAAGGTCAAGAGGAAAGAAACTGTCATTTCTCTGGCTTAGCGCCGGCTTTAGCCACGTGGGTGGGCTATTACAGCGAGTTAGCCTAACATTGATTAGCTTTCACTGAGTACACATGACTGGAATATTGCCCCATCTTTACCTCAGTGGACTTCCCTCTTGTTCTGCATAAGGCAGGGCTCGCAAGCACGTCGCACTTATCAGGCAGATAGACATCGGCAAACTAAGGATTGTGGAAATGGACAGGGAGGAAGCTGAGCACTCAGGTAATGGTGCGGAGGAAGATGCATTGGCAGCGAAGCACTGAGGTAATGGTAAGGCTTAGATAGAGACAGAGAACTGATAAGGTAGAGAAAAGCTGGGGAGAGGCCGCTGCTGCACACTGATCCATTCTAACTATGGGGGGCTGTAGAGGCCCGGGAGCTTGATACTGTCTGGCTACTTTCTGATAACAAACAAAAAAAAGTAGCAAATTGACTTTGTTGTGATCTCCGTCCTCATGTAATACTGCTGTCTCCCCTGCAGAGTCAAACCACACAAACTTGTAACGTTAGCATGTGCTACATTCACATCTGTCCTCCATGGGTCAGAGGCAATTCCAGGGTGAGTGAAAGGTGACTCCCCCCATCTGCTAGATGACACATTTCTGCAAATTGGTAACTTGATGAGAAACCTGGAGTGAAAATTAGCATGTGCTGTCCCAACTGCCACTCATAGCAAACAAATAAATGAGTCAGAGGAGGGTAGCAAGTAGCAGTGTCAACTTTCAGTCGCCCTCAAATACTAGATCCTAGAGATAGGCACTAGAACTGTTACTGGAAAACGGTGTATCTTTATTAGTGACCTCATACTGCACTAGTAGCTTTAATTAAACCATCCTTTCACATCATATTGCCTTTCTCTCCATATCTAAAAGTCCATTGGTTAAGTTGAAAACTTGTAGCTGCTTACTTACACATCCAGCAGTTATGAATCATTCATCTGGAGTCTTGTTTCTGTCTACCTGCTGAATTTAAGTCCAATATTCACTTTATTTGAGCTGCTTTTGGTCTCTATCGGCTCTTGAGGGAAATATCTGGCTCTTTGGCAACTAAATGCTCCACTACACTACTGCCACCGAAAATAACACTGAGTGTGAATCAACACAATAAAGTTGAAGCCAGACAGCTAAACAGCTGAAACTCACTAATAAAGGTGCGTAAAGCCGAGGGGAGCTGCAGTCACTGATGATTCTCTGTAGGTTCACCACCTCTCCTTTTACTCACGTCATTTTTTCATTGTTAATTATACAAATACTGATTATAGTGGAGACCCTAAAATTCTATTTTCTCATCTTGAGTCAGAGGATTCTACCTGAACACAACATTTACTGCCAAAGTTAGAAAAGGTGTGGTTATTCCTCACAAGTGTTGTTGGTGATATCATTTACACCTGAGCATCAAACCTGTGTCTGTGGTAGAAGTATTCAGATCCTGTAACAATCAGAGACATTCAATATTTAAGAATACTTATTTTTTCTTTTGCTAATGTTATCAAATGATTGAAAGGATAAATCTGGCTATATTCTATATTTTTCTTATGTCAACAAAACCCCATGAAAAGACCAAAACCAATAAACTGATCCTACTAACAAGTATTGTGTATGTATCCAAAGCCTCATATATCTTATTACGGAGTCATAGAGCGCCACTGTTGTCCAAAATCTATCTAAAAACTAACACTTCACTGAACCAAACCTCTGCACTGAGTGACATGTTCCTTCATTACAATGATCTCACACACAAACTGTAGTTTACTTTGACTCAATCTCACACACACACCGTTCTGCTGACAGAATTACTCACTAGAGCACCAAACATGGATTAATACACCGCTGAAAATAGTCACCAACAAAAGCTCTATTTCCTCCTGTTTGAGTAATGTTTGCTAAAAACATTACCAGCTGTTTCACAAAATTAGTTTCAGTTATTAAAAAACAAAACAAGACTATATAGAGTGTCAGTCAAAAGTTTGGACACAGTTATTCAAGAGAATGGGAAGGTGTGTCCAAACTTTTGACTGGTACTGTATTAGTGACTTGTTCTTAAAGAATTATGTCTTCAGCAGGAACCAATAAGCTTCAGAGGTGGAAACACATTGTTTATTTTGGTCTTTTCATGACATTTCTTGACAGTAAAAAAAAACAAAAAAAAAAAAACAGAAAGTAGCTCCAGACTTACCCTTTAAGTAAAGACATACCAAGCTGTTAATCTACTCCATTATAAGTGAAAGTTCTGTACTTAAAATTTAATTTCAATGAAGCAAAAAAGGGAAGGATCAGCAGAATGTAAGCCTCAAACGTAAATGTGCTCAATATGCAGAATGGCTCCTCTCAGAGTGCTCTATTAAAATATATATTTTATTACTGGATCATTATTAAAGATGCATTAACATGTAACCAGCATGATAAGGTTGAGTCTGGTTGTGGTTGAGCACATTTTAGCTACAGTATATACTATTTGGCCATGACAATGCATCATATTTTAAGAGCTTGTCATATGATTTATATGTAAAATGGAGTGTAGTATAATGTTTAATTACCTCTGAAATGTAGTAAAAAATTAATGTAAGTACTATATGAAATGGTAAAAATTGTACTTAAGCGCAGTACTTATAATGTTCATAGTTCATTTTCACAGACAGCCAGGATATCATGCAACCACCGTGTGTATGTGTGTGTGTTACCTGGTTGAAGTTGTCCAGGGCCTTGTGCAGGTTGGCGTGCATGCCGGTAGGTGGTTCGTTGGTGATCTTGATGGAGTTCTCCAGTATGCCCTGCGGGATGATATGGCCCTCGGGGGTGGATGAGGGCTCGGCGCTGACAAACACCCTGAAGTTCTCGTGGCTTCCCTCTGCGTGCTGCTCTAGAAGTTTCTCCAGAGTGCCCAGCCAGCGAGCCACCAAGTGGATGTTCTATAGAGTAGAAACAGAACCGGCGAGGGTAGGGTTAAAGACGAAAAATTGCACGTTATTGCACTATCACAGACTAGTTGTTAGGCTAAATGAATACTCCTTTTCTGAGGGTAGAGAGCGTAATCTTCACCCTGATAATGTTTTCTGTTGAATATCTATGAACGTCTGGGCTTTAATGGATAACACATAATAGCTTAATAAGGTACTTGATGCTGGAATTGCCCGGATAATTTATGTTTGTAATGACAACTAGCAAAAAGGAGCAATTAAAATGTTGCATATTCTCCTCTCTTCACTGTGACTTTGATGTGTCACCAAATTAAATGGTACACAGCACTTGAAACCCATTTCCAGGTTGCTGATATTAAGCGACCGCTCTCCCGGTGTAACTTCAGCCTGACTTTTCTGCATATTCATCTCTCGGTGCGGCATGGGCAGCAGAGCTGACTTGTACTATCACACAAGCTCGGATGAGCTCAATTTTCCATCTCAACTGTCCTGACACTTACAGGATATCCTGTGAATGATAAGGAGTCAGCCAAGCCCCCCCACATCTCACCATGCAGCACTGCCCATTCCCTAAATCTAATTACAGCACTAATAACTCCAGTCATTAATTCATAAGCCTCTTTACTTTCTCATTTCCCTTTGCTCTCCATATTTAATCTTCCTTACGATGGCTGAAGTTAGGCCTCTTTCCAAACGATGGGACATGACAGGGAGAGGAACGTCAATTTTTGGGACGTTTATAAAAAAAAAAAAAAAAAAAAAAAAGAGGAGAGAAAAGTTTTTCACTGTGTGAGAGTGAAGTCCAGGAGGAGCTGGTAGCTGAGAAATGGATAAGTTAGTTTGCCTCCTGATGCCTTAGAGAATAATGAATGGTATACAAATTAAAAGTCTAAATTCAAGTGCTTTTTCACCAAGCTGAAGTACAACCCTTCCTCTTGGCATGTAAATAGTTTGGCAATAAAAGAGAGCCAACAGAAGAAGTGAGAGACTGCCTCAGAACTTGTCACTGTAATGAAACCATTCATCCTCTGGCTGCAGGGGGAGAAGAGAGGGAGGAGCGGAGGGAGAGAGAGAGAGAGAGAGAGAGAGAGAGAGATGGACCAGCAGGCCGACAGACAAACAAACAAGACAGAGGAGCAGCTTCTATTTTATGGCTTTTTAATTAACTTTCAGGTGCAATTTTTTTTTGTTCCCTCAACGTCGTCTTGATAAGGGCCTTCCAGCCCCTGTGATGACTACGCTGATACTACATCAAAGAGTCACCTATTTACATAATAATATAAAAGTCGAATCTAAAACCCATTAGAAGACACCGCTGGCAAGGTCTTTGAGGCATTCCTATCAAATACTACCTGAGGGAAAGCACAATGGCACATCCAATCTAGGAAGCCATCGGCTATCGTCTGATAGAGATTATGGAACATCCAACTGCCTGTCACACACGCACACACACACACACACACACACATGCTGGCTCGAACACAAGCAATTATAAACACATGCAGGTGCGTGCGCGTAATCTTTGTCTTTCACACACACATAAAAACACATTCGTCAAGGAGCGGCGCTGAGGACAGCTGCACAGCTGGGCTCCAGCGCTGAGGAGGAGGAGGCCCTGCAGACTGACGTAGGAACACAGTGAACGCCACTGATGGACAAACAGGACTGCTGACACACTGCAGGCGCTGACAGCATGGCAGACTGCCCGGTCTAAATATAAAAATGGTGAAAATAAATCCGCAGATATGCAGGATACAAGTTTGTGTGTTGTTGGTTTTGAAGGTCTTTATCTCTAATCAGCTCTGTTAAGTGTTTTCCCTAAACTCTCATTATTCTCATCAACCTTGTTTCCAGCAGCGGCAGGCAGCTATTTTCTGTGAAAAAAGCTCTGATAAACCCACTGTACACTACCTGTCCAGCACCAAACAGCAGACAGGCACAGTTAGCGTCTAGCTGGTGAACATGATGAACATCTGGCTCTTCAGCAGCTATAAAACGAGGAATTTTTCTCTTTCTTTTGACTTCCATTCATCAGGTGGCCATGAACACGACTCGGAATGAATGGTGAGGTTGCTCTGTGTCTGCTGAATGTGTAAATAAGAACAGTTTGCTGACACTTTATAATGTAAATTTATAAGATATGTCAATGTTGTGTTTGCAGCTTGTTGCACTAACTCGAAGTGACAAAACAATTGCCTGATGCAGGTTTAGCTAGAAGCTACACAATAGTTCAGACCACCATATCAAAGACATTTTAAATAAAAACTAAATCTGTATGACCGCACCAAAGCAAATCATTTGAGCATCTTCTGATCTGCTGCTTCTATTTAAAGGGGACATATTACTTTTTGTCATTTTCTGTTATCTATATACTGTTACGATGTCAGATATCTATGTTAAACATGGTTAAAGTTCTGAAACTTGAGGTTATTATATGTAGAAATGCTCCCTGCAAGTGAAAAGCCAGAGCTTCAATCTGCTCTGAACACTTCGTTTGCGACAGTTTTTTTTACCTTGCCAAAGAGCTGACATCAGCTCGTCATGCATGCTCATAACCGGCCGTCTGATCCACAGCCTTTGTTGCTAAGCTTGTTGGCAAGGTTTTTCCATGTGTTGTTTGCACTGTCCATTCTCATATTTCGGATCGGATTTCGACTCGAACGTGTACAGATGTATTTGAGAAGTTGACACTTCAAGTAAAGAACGAGAAAAAGCGGTGATTTCCTACTACTACTGTTTGCTTCATGGTTTGAAGAGTCCAAGAACTGGTCAATCAGAACAGAGTGGGCTTTTTGGGAGGGGGGCCTTAAAAAGACAGGAGCTAAAATGGCCTGTTTCAGACAGAGGCTGAACCGACAGGCTGCATGAAGTGTCAGTATGAGTTAATAAGAATTTTTTTTTTACTGTAGATTATGCAAAGGTAAAAATATAGACCTGTAAATGTGCATAATAGGTCCTCTTTAAGGTCTGATCTTTTCATTATTCCATATTAGAGGAAACATCATTACTGTATGCATCTGTGTTCGATGGCAATGTTTTTTCTAGTTCACAGAGTGTCTAACTGTCTACTTTCTAGTCCACAGGCTAGTTTTTCAACTACACAAAGGACTACAATAAACACAGAGGTTTGTGTCTCGTACAGTATGTTGTATAGTCTAGGCTACTACAACACATTGGTAAAGGTTAGGAAGAGATTGTGGATTTGTTTAAATATTTAAAAAGTAAAAACCTATTTTGTGACTTGTGATCTTTCCCTAACTTTTACAGAGTGCATTTGGGTGCCTGAACATTTCTGCAGATATGTTCAATATCAACACTGTGATATTGTGATTGTGTGACATTTGTGACTTTGGAGATATGTTCACGAAAAATGTTTATCATGTTGAAAAACATAATCCGGGCGGCAGTGTAATTCTTTCTATTTGCTGATCTAAATCAGGTGTGAGGTATGTGAGGATGACTGCTAGGGAGGGAGGGCTGAGAGAAACTTTTGAAGGCTGACTGTTGGTAGGAGACAGAACCTAAACTGTGGTCTCCTGTGTCAACATGAGGACATTTTGCAACGGTATAGCAACATCACACTACTTCCTCTTTTTCTGTTCAGGGATAAGAGCAATAATGCTCACATTTGCAAGAGTTAACTTGTCAGTAAAGTGCCAACATTTCAATGTAGGAATTAGACATAACTATGGATTAAAATATGAAACTGTCAGTAAAAAACGTCAGTCAACAGATACAATGGTATTATCCTCAATGTAGCTGAGCTTCTTCAATCAATCATCATAGGTTTATAAAGGGTCAGCTCTACATTAATAGTTAAAACGAATCTTGTCCAACTCTCAATGTAAGATTTGAAAAAGAAGAGGAATGTATGAATAATTTAAGTTTCCAAAGACTACCAAAGCTATCTTGCTCTTCCTAACAAAGTAAAGTGAAGAGAGAGGGCCGTGTGGGAGAGCATTTTCGTCCAATTGTCTCCCCTGCTTTCTCTCCCATCTGCACTTCTTTCTGCCACCGGCTGCAAATGGGGCGACTTTAGCAGTAAATGTGTGAAGAGGCTGGCGAGTTTAGGCCACTCGATTCCCACTGCCTGCCCAATGTGGGATATTCAACTCCAATCTGCCCGATTGATTGCCTCTCCATCCTCCCCTCCTCCTCCCTCCCAAAGGGCTGCTTTCAAAGTTTCTGCATCTCTGTCTCACAGGCCCATCTGAGCAGGAGCTGCTGCTCTGCGGTATAATTACCCGTCGGCGAAGGGGATCCTGCCATTGACCCGGCCCTCCGCTGATGGAGCCGGGGCCTGGCGGGAGAGGAAAGGTGGACTGTGAGATGAGAGGGGGGAGGTGGATAGGTAGGAGGACAGCTGAGATGAGAAGGTGAGGAGAGGAGGGAGAGATAGCAGGTTCGCTGGAAAGGTGGGAGGACGTGAGGATTGATAAGAGAGAAGATGCGGTGTGAGAAAATGATAAGAGGAAAGTATCAAAGTTACACGGCGGAATGAGAGGGTGGGAAACGAAATAGAACAGAGAAGATGGAGCGTTATATGAGCAGAAGATACTGTTAGTAAAAACAGAGAGATGAGAATATGACACCTCCCCCCCCCCCGCCCCCCTCCGCTTTATCTCCCTCCCGGCCAGTGCCACGGGGGTGGCTCTCAGCGGGCAGACAAACAGACAGCCGATGATAAAGCGAGTGGGAGGTTTGTTGCCAGGGGGACAAGGCCTTTTTAAGCCTATCGATCTGGATTCTTATGCAAAGGTAATTAAACAACTGCTTGTCTGTGCTATCCTACGTCTGGAGTGGAGAGTGATGGCATCCCAATCTTTTTTTTTTTTTTTTTAAATTTTATTTCTACCAGCTGTGAGAATTAAAAGAAAAGGGTGTCACGCAGTGCCCGGTCTGCGGTTCATATCTGTCGATACTTCCCATTAGAATTCCACCAAGGTTTCCACTTAAAATGCAAACGCCAGCCTTGCCCTCCAGATAAGAGGAGAACAGACACCGTGGCTGTAGATATTGTACTGTATAATGCCGCAGCCCTTTCAGTAAGGAAATTTCTGCAGAAAATTAAATTCACTTTTCCGTGCAGACCTGCAAGGAAAGCAAACACCCCATCGAGTATGCAATGAAAAACAATGTGATAATACACCTCATTCAAAACATGCACAGATAAAGGAAATGCCACCTAAAACCACTCCAGAATAGAAAATCCTTGACATAAACGAACCCTCTATTCATTTTGTAAAATGTGTTTTAGATAAATTTAGATATGAGTGGGGTTTTTTTTGTGAATGTCTGTATGTCACCTTTTATTGTACATCTATTTTTTAATGATTTGGTAGCTTTCGTGCGAGGTGGATGGGGTTCACAGTGAGATCCAGAATGTTTAAACAACCTTACTGAAGTGTCATTTTATACATTTTGTATAACTGTTCAAACAGCCCGCAATATAATTGGATTTACCCAATATGATGGTCGAAACATTCTCATGAAAAGTATTTAGGTGGAGTGAGGGCTCACTGTGAATGAGACTACATTTGTGAGGATTTACATGATGAGGGTAAAATTGCACAACAGTATTTCTTGTGTATTATATTCAATACCACAACCAGATATTTGTTTGTGTCTGTGCAGTATGTGTACGTGTGCATAGTCATACTGTACCTGCAGTATGACCCAATGGCCATTTTTAGCTGCCAAATGGAGGGCTTGTTCAGCTACAACCTCCTGACCCTGACCCAGAGACACATTGTGGAAATTCTTGTTGTCAAATGTGTAACCCAGCTTCTTCCCTGAAAGAAAACACAGAGGTAACATTTTAAACAAAAATACATTTCTTATTTATTGTTGAACTCCAAGGCCTGGTTTGGCATTATTCTATTGTAAAACCAAAACCAACATGTGTTAGTCTCACAATACTTTCTGATTTCACTACTGTGTCTGTGGCAATCAGCTCCAAGTCTACATTCCTCTTACTGAAAACTAAATTATTTAAAAACAGGTCATGAATATAAACTGTAGTTTATTTTTTTAAAGGCTCAGTCATTTCCTAAACCAGCTGGGCACTCTAGATATCAGCCAGCATGAGTCAAAATAAACTACAGTTTGTGTGTGAGATCATGGTAATGAAGGAACATGTCATCCAGTGCTACAGTTTACAGCAATGGAGCTCTGATCTGATGCTGCGTGTTAGTAGGATCAATTGTTGGTTTTGGTCTTAATAGGTTTGTCCCATACGGGACCTCCTTTGTCCCGTTTATTGACTGCTACTCTACGTTGTAATCACCAGAGGGCACTCTTACAGATCCTAGATCTGATATGGATATAACAGTTGTAGCAGATCATGTGCTGATCATGCCACGGACGAGACCTGTCGTCCAATCACACGTCTCTTCATGCACATCTACGTATGTAATGCACCAATTCCTTCAAAACAAAAAAAAAAGTTTCAGTAATGTCTGGAGTTGTTTGTTCGGTTTGGCATGTGCAAGTATGGATAAACCTGCAAAAAAGAAAAGACTGTGCAGCTACAACAAACAATGGGGAGCAAAAAAGACGCGTGTTAAGCCCGTCAGCAGTGACTGGACAAGGGGCTTCTGTACTTTATGCCGTTGGGAATTCTAAATTGGCCATGGAAGAATTGCCTAACTCAGCATGTTTCCACAGAAATGCACAAGAAAGCCACACTAGCTAAAGGAGTAAGCAATATCAGTGCATTCTTTGTGACATCTGTGTGACAATGACAAAATTGCAGCAAGTGAAGCCTCCCATGTGTACCATATATTTAAACATGGAATCAGCTGTAACAGCACCGACCGTCTTGTTAAACTCAATGTAGCTTTGTTTCATGACCCAAATGTTGTGAAGACGCACTTGAGAAGAACGAAAGCTGAGATGATCACAATGAATGTTTGAGGACCAAAGACTGTGTGAGATATTTTGGATGATCTGTCCCCGACCAAAGGTGAGCCCACGCATTTCTCTGTTGCATCCGATGCCTCAAACAAGGGAAATAGAAAAATGTTTCCAGTGTGTGTGAGATATTTCTCTGTGTCTGATGGAGTGCAGTGTAAGTTACTTGACTTTATGAAGACAGTGATGAAACAAATGGCATACATCAAGCTCTGATGGACTGTCCGGAAAAGCATCAACTGGATATTAGACACATCACAGCCTATGCAGCAGAAAATGTCAATGTCAACTTTGGAAAACACAACTCTGTTCAGAAAGCTCTGCGATCAGCTGTCAGTGGACATTAAGTCAACTGTTCTAAAGATCTCCAGCCACTTCTCAGTATCTGCTTCCAGAAGAGAGGAACGTACATTTTTTGCCTTTGCTGACAATGAGTGGAGTGAAATTCTGCGTCAAGTTTGCACACTATGGCTTTCTCTTCAACCAGCTGTTGATCGTCTCCTGCAAAGCTGGCCAGCTCTTACTACATACTTCAGGTCCATTGGGGAGACCTGTCCTGTGGCACTGAAGAGGATTTTTGGAGATGATTTGAAAAAACTGGAGCTGCTGAGATTTATCTGCTTTTTCCACAGTGTGGGGTGTGTTTTTGACAAACTCATAAAAAAGCTGGAGGAACTAAAGCATCTGCATTATAGATGTTTACCAGGAGGTCCGAAAGTTCAAAATGAAGATGCTTCAGCAGAAACAGGACAGCTTTTTTGGACACTAGACCAAGCAGCTGATGGACAAACAAGTGTCAGCACAAAGGTCCAAGCAGCAACAGGACTTTGTGAAGTTCTTTGACTCTATAACACATTGACAAGTGATTTGATTTCTCACCAGAAAATGTAACTGGCCTACATGAGGAGTTCTCCTTCACTGACCTGGAGAAGGTGGTGGCTGCCCTAAAAATGACAGATACAGTCAGTATGGACCAACTCTATGAAGAGTTTTGTGCTAGCCGGGAGAATATCCAGAAAGCCAGACAGGATACCACAAAATCCACCAGTGAGAAGTGGCAGTTTTCCAAAACATAGGGAAATCCAACTTGATCATGTTCAGGATGTTTCATTTGTCCTCAGTGTGCCAGACTCAAATGCCTTTGTAGAGAGGATTTTCTCTCTGATGACTATTGAATTGTCAGATTCAAGAAACAGATGCAGCATAGAGCTGATCAAAAATGAACTTCAAATATCTGTGAACTGTGACTTGTCATGTAAGGACTTCTCTCTGGCTATGCAAAGGGACAAAGGACTGCTTGAATCAGTCAAGAGCAGCAAAACATATCCATGGAAAAAGTACACTAGGTGAGTCATGCCCGTTCCTCTTTTGCATTTGGAATATGTTTTTTAGCTGTAAAGGTCCAAATCGTGATTTCTTTGATCATGTATTTTGAGGTTTATTCACCGAGGCTAAAATAACGTTGAGTAGGTGATTGCTGAGTGCATTACTGATGAGTGGCATGAGTAACAGGTGTATCATAGATCTGTGGTTTTATGATTTGCATTTTATTTACTATGTTTATTGTGTAGTATTATATGTTGATTGATAGGCTTATATTTGTCCAAATAGATTTTATGATGAGCCCAACCACCTTTAAAAAAAGAATATTACCGTAGCCTACAATTATATTGGCAGCATATGTATTCTTTTTCTGTATATCATCTGTGCTAGGATTATTATGATCTTGCAGAAAAATTAAACTGAACGAAAAAAAAAAAGTTAAATTCTGTGTTTTTAGTTTGGGTGGCAAGGGTTAGACAGCAAAGTTAATTGCTATATTAGGTTCAGTTTCCCCATAAGTTTCTAATTATTAGAGCTATTAGTCTAATTTGAGCTGTAGACTAAATGGATTATACACATTTTTTGCCTTTCCAGTTGAATAACAGTGGCACCACTGGCACCACTGCCAAGCTACCTTTTGTCCCTTATTTTGTAGTGAGAAAGTTGGCTATGTCTGTGGATTCAATAGAGAGGTAGCTCATGTTTAGCCTGGCTTAGTACAAAGTCTATAGGCAGCAGGAAACAGCTAGCCTACGGTGAACAGACATCCCGGTTTGTCTGGGATGTCCTGGTTTCAAGCTGGTTTTCCCCGAGTCCCAACAAATATCTGTAAAACGCTAAAATGTCCCAGTTTTCAACATTCACTACTAAATTGCCCTGGTTTTCACTACAATTAAAATAACTATAATATTATACTTGTTTTCAGCACTTACATAGACGTTTATCATGTTCTGTCCCACTCATTATATAACCTAATTTAAAAACATAAATACACCACATGTCTGAATTCAACGCTGATTTGTATGTATGTGTGTTAATCAATGTGTAGTTGTCAAGGCTGTTGCAGCCTATGCCGCTTGTGGCTCTGTCTGACAGAACCTGTCAGCATGCTAGCGGTTAGCTATCATGCCGAGGAGAGAGTCGGTCTTTCCTAAAGATCTCCAGGAGGCTTACTACTTCCTTTGTAAAGTACTGCAAGAGTACATTTTTCATTGTGCATGGTTGACATGTCGATATAAAAGATCATATTAAGACAGTCAAACATAAGTGGTGGTTTCCCTGAGAGCTGAGAGCTCCAGAAAAGAAAGTCTAATAAGAAAGACTGCAAAGCGTAAAGTACCTGGCAATCTTCTTAAAGGTAGCTTTCTTTAAAGGCTCTTTCTCAGTTTTTGTTATAAACGAAGTGTAATTGAGATTTAACGTTTTGACATTTTCATCTTTGAAAACCTATAAAGTTATTTATAGCGGATACATGTGTGCGTGCACGAATGTGCAGTACACTTAAGGGTACTGGTTTGCGAGGTTGAAAAAATGGTTACCCTAAGCTAGCCTGAGGTAGGAGATATGTTTTCTAGCAGGTCTTATTTGTCTTTTATGTCATGTTAACTAGTTAGCAAACTCACAACCAATAAGAGAAAATTGGGTTTTGTTCCGCTGGGGAAGTGCACAAACTCGGCAGCCTCACCACAGAACTTTGAGGGAGTCTCTAAAGTGCTTGCTCTCAGCAAACTTGGCCAGAGAATGACAACTTAAAGGTAGTCAGTGAATCTCCAGGTTTACTGAGTATACTGTGTCACTGAGGGGTCAGTTACCTTTTTGACAGCATGATATATACTATATGTTACTTTCTGGTTCAAATCTCAGTGAAAGACAGCAAAAGCCACAGAAACAATCATGGTGTGATAACTCTGCTGCAGATAGGTGGTTGCTGAGCTATTGTCCTCATGAACAGTGCTTTCATGGGCTTATATTTGTACTGACGGAAATTAAAATTGCTCTAAGCAGCAACATACTGAACTTACTACTGACCTAAAACAGCATGAAACAGTGCCACAACATCATGGTGTTACGAACAATGATGGAACTACTTGTTGATATACAGAATGTACTGATGTGTTTGAACAGTGATGTGATCACTTGTCCTAGAAAAGAACAACCTACAAAGTCTGTGATTCTAATTCTTAAAACGGAACTGAACAAAACGATTGAAATCAGCTAAATTTCCACCTCTAGTGAAGGAGCAACCATTGTATTGAACACAGACATGAAACTGATATTGATCTTCTCACCTAACTCTCAGTAAGACATTAAACACGTTAATCTCAGCAGAAGGTCAATCGCTTCAACCTTACCTGCCCACATTGAGTCTGCCCACTGAGATTCAACTCAAACAACACAATTATTGCAGTCTGTTTCATTAAAACTCCAACCTGCAACTGGGCAGATAGTGAGGTTTTGTCTCAGGGATATTAGTCCCCTGCAGAGCACACAAAATCACATCGTCAATTTAATGAAAGTCTAATTGAAGACTAATAACAATGAGAAACCCAACAGTCACAGCTATAATGGAAAAGCACTTCTCTCTGGTTTGAAGTAATGTGGCTGCTGCTACTCCATCACCACGCTTTCTCTACAGCAACAGCGATCAGTTACTTTTAGCTTTGATGTGATTGACTATGCTCTGAGTGAGGGTGTTGATTATCAATAATCACACCCCTTACAGGCAGTTCTAGTAGGAGGTCTCCCTCTTATCATATTATGAGAGGATGGTGGATTTCACATGGGGGTCAAAGGTGTGTCTGTGGAAGATCTATAGCTGATTTAACCTCTTGGTGCTACCTAGGACCCAAGTCTTAAGTCTCAAAAAAGAGGCATCTTAAATACCCATAAATACTAGTAAGATACTGTGTATTCTGGGTAACAACAGCTGTACCTATGTGTCATGTTTAAATGAATCGATGGCATGGATTAATTTGTTTAAGAGTGACTTTTAGGCAAAAACTCAAGAAAGTCAAATAAAACAAAAACAATACATTAATCAACATAATGAATTACTTGAAATTTGAAAATGTATGGGAGACTTGGTTACAGTAGAAACACTGTGGAAATCTCTTTGTTCCAGTAAACTGATACAATCCCTGCAATCTGAATATTTCATAGAGCTGACATCAAATACCCACAGACTGAATTATTTGGCAGCAGATTCAAGAGTGGCAGGCTGTGATGGTGCTCCGTTCCAGGTCAGTACAAAAGCTCCGACTTAGGGCATATTTTGGTAAAAATCAAAACGGCGCGTCCTGCCACGATCCACATTATTCATACAGGAATGTAAAGTAACTCTAAACCAATGACATTTACTTTCTGCTGCCCCTAATACACCAGTGGTGTCTTCTCATATATTTGTGACCTTTAGTATAATGCCTTCAATCTACCCAGAGCCTGTTGTGCACTGCCGGTGATGATATCACAGCAGAGACACACAGCAGATGTGTTGGGATGACTGCTGTTCTGACTGATAATTCCATGCAGTAGGAATCAAAGTGGAAATCATGCATGCAGGTATGTACTTAACTTCAATAGGCTATTCCATGGAAAAATCCCACATTCCCACAACATAAAGAAATGACACATAAATTGGCAATATATATGCTCTGATAAAAGCCCAGAACACACTTTGAGGCTGAATTTTATGGCTTATTAAAGATAAAACAAGTGAGAGTATTACCATGTTTCTCCACATCCTTCAAAGGGTCAACTCCAGGAGAGAGGATGAAGAACATGGGCGTAGCTGGACCCGACTCTTCAAAGGAGACAGCAAAGTCCAGTGATCTGCCAATCACGTACTTGCTCCCCAGTTTCTCCTCTACAAAGTCTCTGCGGGGAGAGTATGACTCAGTTCTCCTCAACACTTTTTATTATCTTTGACGGACAAGCTGAACAACTTGAAAAATTGGAATCTTCTGTAGTACAGTGCATGATATAGACAGCTGCTTATACAAAAACCTTAACTCCAGTCACGTCTGCATGTCAGCAGCTCTTTTCAACCTCTCTAGATTAATTGCTTTGGTTTTTCAAACATCATGATTTGCTTGCCATAGGCCCAGCCTAAACCTTCACTCATATAAATAGAGACATTACACATACTGTATAGATTGAGCTTGTTGGTTCTTTTTGAACAAAAATATTCATCATTTAACATATTTGCTGGCAGAATATTTGAAGATACAAGGCTCACATAAATGTTGTTTTGCTGGATAATTTCAAAATTACAGCATCTTAAAACTTAATTTCAAAAGCTTAAATGATTTTACCAGCAGACAGTTGTTTTTGATAAGATTAATACATAGCTTCAATTATGTATAGCTCATTCCACAAATATACAGGTGAATTGCATGAGTCAAGGCAAGAAGCCTATATCACATTATGCAATAGGCTCTTTAGATTTGTCATCATTTCCACACCTGTTATTACTATTAATAAGCATTCTCATTATCTGCAATATGCAAATGAGGTAGGCAGAGGTATTGGACGAACCTGTTGGTGCCAGGTTAAGGGAAGCAATGCAATACTTTCAAGGAACCACTACAGTGTGCAAGGCGATGGTGGACTTGCTAACTAGGCTAACATTATTCATACTGCAAGACTGTAATCAGTACTAGTGGAGGAGCTTGCTAACAAGCATTGCTGCTAGCTTGGCCAACCACATCACCAGTAAACGAGGTCAAGCTGCTATTATTGATCGATTGCACATGTGTTGGCATCGGTTCTCCAGACTCCTTAGTCTGCATACATGGCTTCAGTCACAGTTCCCCTCACATGGACTCTCTTTTACAGATAATTTTAATCTTTTCTGGTAATGTTGCATGTTTTTTGCCACACGTTGTGAGTGGACTGTACCCAAACCACTATGGCTCACAGATGTTAATGGCAAACAATCTCCATGCAGTCTCAGTATGGCTGACCCCTGAAAACACCTGTGCTGCTTTAGACTCTAATGTGGTAATTTCCTCTCTGCCCAGAGCCCCCTTTACCTCCAACACCCTCTACAGGTACAGACACTCTGTCATGATGGTGCCTCTATCGTCGAAAATAGCAATACCATACCAATTAGTAGGCCTAGTTGCTTGTCTATTTCAGATTGTAATGATTTCAGCAATTATCAGTATTTTAATTCATATGATTAATACATAAATGCAAATGTAATAACTGTCTCTTTTTTAGACCAAATGGTTCTGTTTGAAAGGTGCAGTGTGTAGAGTTTAGTGGCATCTAGTGGAATGGCCTTGACAGAAATGGAATATAATATTCATGTATTAATTAGTGTGTAATCACCTGAAAATAAGAATAGTGTTTTTGTTACCTTAGAATGAGCCCTTTATATCTACATAGGGCATGGGCACCCTTCCACAGAGCCTGCCATGTTGCACCGCCATGTTTCTACAGTAGCCCAAAATGGACAAACCAAACACTGGCCCTAGAGAGGGTCTTTTGCGTTTTTTGCGAGTTTCGTAGGTTCTCCTACACACTTGGAAAGGGAGGGGTTATTCAGTTGGTTGCAATCTGCAATCTCACCATTAGATGCCACTAAATCTTACACACTGCTCCTTTAAATAATCTTGTGAAGGTCAATACTCAGCCTCCTGAGATGTCATGCATCCCTTTCACAACCAGCTCTACTGAAATGACGTCTCTGCATGATTTCAAATTATGGGAAGGTCTTGGGCGATTACACTTAAATATTAAGAGTCTTCTACTTGAATGAACTTTTTCACACCCTGGTAAACGAATGCTGCCCTGACATCTTTGTCCTCACTGAAACTTGGCTTACTCAGAGAGTTTCCGATTTGGAAATACCTTTGGATGGTTACAGTATCTTTCGCATTGACAGAAAATCAAAAGGAAGTGGAGTATCCATTTATGCTGAAGACTTTTTATCGGCTTGTCATGTTGCTGCTGTCACACTACAAAAGAGTTTTGAATATATTGTTCTGGACATCTGCCCTAGAGGTAGTGACCATTTTACAGTTTTATCGAATCTACTGTCCCCCATTCACAAATTGTGAGGCCCTGGAAGTAATTGCTAAATTAATATCATCACATGTTAATTCTGAGCTAGTGATTTTAATTAAGATTCTCAAAAAACTCTGCCAGACTACAAGAACTTTGCTTAGTGCTTAATCGACATCAGTTAATTTCTAGTCCTAAATGACCAAACAAATCAAATCCTTTTAAATCAACCATGATAGATCTTATATTAGCAAACAATCCACTTAATTACCCCACTACTGCAGTTTTTGCTCAAGACATCAGCAACCATTGCCTAGTTGCATGTATTAGAAATACTCAAAACCTCTAGACTAACACCAATCCTTACATACGAAAATGAATTTTTAAAACATTTTAATAAGCAAAATCAAAATTGATTTGTGTCTCTCTGACCTTGAAAAAATTAAAAACATTTCCAACTCCAACCTAGCTTTTAATCATTTTAGCAAAACTTTTAACAATGCACTTAATAAACATGCTCCCTATAAAAATTTTAGAGTAAAACACCACTCTAATCTCTGGTTCTCTCCAAACATTTCCAAAGCTCTTATTGTCAGAGATGCTGTTTGGAAGGCAGCCAAAACTACCAATCATCCAACTGACTGGCAGAATTTCAGGCACCAATGGAATAACTGTCTCGGACTTATTAGAAAAGCCAAATCTGACTTCTACTTGTGCTCATTTGCAAATACCTCTGGAAATGCAAGTAAATTTTGGAAAATGATCAAATCCTTGAAAAATAATTCCCCTGCCTCGCTTCCCCCTAAAATCTGCTTTGAAAATCAAATTATAACAAACAAATCAGATATGTGTGAAGTCTTTTAATTTCACCTGGGAATATGTTTAACAAACAGTTCACCACTACTACCTTAAATGCTGGCTTTCTATCAGCAGGTTCTTCACCAAATATTCTCCACTCCCAATAAATTTTCTTTTTTATCAGTAAGCCAAGGTGAGGTGTACAGTAAACTGGTCATTTATTTTAAACCCTAAGAATTCTAATGAAGATAGTTAAGATACTTCACTTTTTCGCCTCAGTGCTGATTTAATTGCAGCACCTCTAGCTCACACTTTTCATTGACATCAGGTAAAATTCTGAAAATCTGGAAATCTGCACTGGTTATCACATTACATAAAGGTAGTGATCCTATTGCCTTAAATAACTACCATCCGGTCTCAAAATTGTGCTGCTTAGCAAAAACCTTCCCTAGTCCCTACTAAATTCTCAACTAAAACTATTTCTAGAGTCAAAAACATATTACAGCCTGAGCAGTCAGCCTTGGACAATCATCAACGCTGTCCTGCACTCCAAAACTATGCTCGATTAGAGCAGATGAACAAACATTAAATGGTTTTATGACCATCTCTCAGATAAAACTCAGGCAGTAGTTTCCAACGGTTCCAAGTCTAGTCCCCTTAATGTTAGTATAGGTGTACCACAAGTACATTTATTCACCATATATATATAAACAATATCATCACTGTCACCCCAAATTGTAACATACATTTTTATGCAGATGACACTATTTTATATGCCACTGGCTCTTCTCTTAATCTGGCCATTGCAAATCTACAGTCTACTTTTGATACATTTCAGACCTTTGTCATCAAGCATAAGCTTGTTTTAAATTCTGGCTTTAAAAACTTGTCTTTCTAACAGTGGATTTCCTTGAATTTTAAATATAATTAAACTGAAACGCAAATTTCAAAAATGAATGTAAAAAAATAGATAAATAAATAAAATTTAAATATATATTTTAATAATATAAAAATAATAAATCAAAATAAATAAGATCAACTATGTTGTAGTGCAGTTTTACAACCTACTGAAAACTGTAGTGATTGTTAAGATGCCTGTTGAGTGGAGAGTGATCAATACTAAAACGATCATCCATCATGGTACTTTGAGAAGCAAGAAGTTTGGTAGAAATCATTGACTTGTATTATCCTGCAGTGTGTTTACATGCACTTGAGTAACCAGGCTAAAGTCGGTTTCTCCAGAAAGCTGATTTCTTAATTGTCATGTAAACAAGAAACCTGCTTTCTGTAATGAGAGTATGGGATTAGAGAAACCTGGTTTCCACAGGCAGATTTTACTTCCTGAAGAACACCGATTTCTCTGGAATGTGTACATGTAACCAGGTTTCTAATCAGTGTTTAACAAATAAGCATGTGCACAATAACAGACTGCAGACAGAGAAAGCACGGCACTGAGCGGCTGGATGAAAGAAGAGATCATTACACGGAGCAAAGCGTCCTCGTATGTGAAATAATAGCATCCCAAGTCTGAATGAAACTAAAACAAAGTAGCCTGTAGATGTCTCGATAAGTCAGTTTCTACCACAGAACATTTGACTGTTAAATTCAGACATATTTGTACTGTGAGGAAGAGCTCCGCTCTGCCCGTCTGTCTCTTAATGCGCTGTCCAGCTGCTTTGACACAAGATGCGCTGGATTTATAACAGGAGGCAAAATGAGAGCGTCGTTGAGAAACGGAATGCAGCACAATAATCTATTTATCTCAATTATCTTGTTTTCATAATCGTTGGAAACCAAAATCGTAATTGAAAATAAAATTTGCTTAATCGCCCAGCCTGAGGCTCTACTGCAAAAACAGCCTAGTTATCTCTGCTCTCTGGTTACATTTAAATACAGTACAATGTCAAGTCTCAGGGCATTTTAACATTAGCTGTACCTCTTGTTCATACTGACCTTGGAAAAAGTGGTTTTAGATACTATGCTGCATACAAGTGGAATGAGCTCCAAAAAATATGAAGTTACATTCTCTTATTTCACTTGAACATTTTAAAAAGGTTGTACTTATGTACTTACAATTACCCTTGTAATTGCTTTTCTTAATTGTGAAAAATGTATAATGCATGTCTGTGAAATACCTGTGCTTCTGTCTATGTCTCTATATCTATGTTCTCTTGAAAAACGAGAGTACCTGTTTAAATTAAGGATTACATAAATAGATAAAAATCACTTCCCCTAACCTGGCACCAACTGTTTTGTCCACCAGCTCAGCCTTTCTAATTTGCATATTGCAGATAAAGAGAATGCTTATTAATACCAGGTGAAAATGCAAAGGCCCCATCAGTCATGTCTTGCACATTGTAGAGCCCCCTCGAGAGTCTCAGGAAAAGATCAACTTTTGGTCACTTGGGGGCAACAGGTTGTGAACAAAACATTGACATTTTATCACTTCATAAAGTTGGCAGGGTGAATGTGCATTTTTACAAATCCAGCAGACACAGAGCAACAATAGCATTTCATCACAGTCATGTTTCTGGTCACTTGGTGAATGTAAGTCCAATATTCACTCTACTTTTAGCTCTGTTTTTGGTCTATAGCAACTCCCGAGGGAAACATCTGACTGTTTAGCTGCTGAATTATTCTCAAGTTTACCAGGTAGTCGCCAACTCTGTCTCTACTTTTTTGGTGCTGGGCAATTAGTGTGTAGTGGTTGGGTGGGTACATCAGAACTTTTTAGCTGAAAACAACTTCAGTTGATGAGAGTGGTAAGTCTAAAGCAAAACAGTAAAGTAAACCAAAATAATGAGCTGAGAGGTGTTCAGACACTCAGTAGAGCAGAGTCAGATGATGATGTCTGTGGGTTAGTCACTAGGATTGTCGTGAGTCACATTTCACATAGTAATTTTTTCCATTGTTAATACAGAAATATTGATTGCAAGATTGTACAGATGTCATTTACAGCTTGTAAAGATCTGACCTGCTTGCATTCTGATTGCAATGTGTTGTGGATACATTGGATACAATGTGTTTTTTCAAAATGTAGATAAAATATGCGGATTAAGATTGCATGTTAATGCCAAGTGAGAATGTGGTCTAAGTTGAATTCACTGACATTGCTTGACAGAGGGTGAGGGCTTTTTTTTCCTACTGTCGTCTTCAATAATTGAGGCTCATTGACTGTATCTGCAAAGCCGTGTAATTGAAGCTACTTTTGGGCAACAGACAAACACAGAGGCAGTCAGTGGTGAGCACAGGTGCCCCTTTCAACTCAAACTATAAGCCAAAGGTTAAGCTGTTTAACTTTTACCCTTTCACCAAACAACAGGTCAGTAAGATCCTTCACAGATCACAGAGCAAAGGGCAAATGATGATTCCAGCTCTCACCTGACGGCATACGTCATGCGGTCAGGCCTCAGGGCCCTCATCATGCACAGCCTCTGGAGTGAGGTTTTGTTCTTCCATTCCTGTGGGAATTTCTCTTTTTCTGGACACTCCGACTCTACAAACTTCTTCCAGCGTTTGGCGGAGCCCTCGATGTCTCGGTCCAGGTTCCTGAACTCTTCCATGGAGCACAGAGACTGGTAGTTGGGGGAAGAAAAGTAGAGAAAAGCCACTATATGTTTTAAAGTGCTGCTGCTCTCCGATCAGTGATGCACATTAAAGGTTTTGACCACTTCAGAAACATTTCGCAATACACAGCAAAATGACTAACTTTGTTTGCAAAAGTTGTGGGGGGGAAAAAAAAAAAACAGACAGGAGTGCTTATCTTTCCTCTATATAAATAATATTTATTCAAAAGGAAATGCTGAGCAAACGCGATCTCTTTCATAACGGGACGGGGGGTAGGGGAGGACTGAATATGCATCCTCTGCAGAACCAGTAGGAGATTCATCGTGATGCCCCGGCTGACAGACACCTTATCTCATCTGTGGAGACCAGCAGTGTCACGCAGTGCAGCCTCGAGCAGGTACACTCCCCTGACAAGCAGGTATACAGACACATGCAGTGTGTACGCTGTCTGCTGTCCGCACTATGACGAGGACCTTGAAATATTCCTACAGCAGACATTTAGATTTTAAAATGTTATGGGGAAAAAAAAAATATCCATGTGAATCAATGAGACCTGTTCTTCTACTGCTCGCTAGTTGGCATGGAGCAAATGGCAGAGTGAAGATGAAGTCACTTCAACTCGGTTTGTTTAATTATCACAGTCAGTTGGCAACCTCTCAGCCCCTGTGAGGGGAGGATACACTGGGTCTCAAGGGATTCCTGCTCTGCTAATATCATCAAGAGGGCCAAGCAATCAGAGGATCTTATCCTGCTTTAAAGCTCTCCAACTGATTATGTTTCCAACTGCGATAAGAAAATCAAGTGACAGAATTTGATTAGTAGAGCCTTAAATATCCACAGTAGGTTTAGTGCAGTTGAGGAAAGGCCGTCTCCAAACTCTCAGAGGGGTTTAGGTTAAGTTAATATTCTAGGCGGTACAGATTGAAAAATTCATGAGCATGAGAGGCTAGAAAAACATGCTGCCGTTAGGGTTTAGTTTGCCGCTAAACTGATCTGACAAGAGAGAGAACCTCTGCTGCTTGACGTCCACAGGGCTGCACTGCCAGACGTCTGTTCTTTAAGAGAAGCTACGGGTGTGTGGAGTTCGTTCTAGTGCCCTCCAATGCTGAAGCGTAACGGGGTCACAGAGTAAAGCAGGGCCCCAGAGGATCACATGCTGTCAAGACTGGAGGTTTGGGTGAAACGAAGAAAACAGACTTCAATTACGCTGCCGCCTCTTTAAGTATGTTTTCACTTTAATGCGGAGTTGTTGCTGGGAGACTCGGCGGCACAAATTGCATCATAGGAAGCAACTCCAAACGCTGTGTAAAGCAGCTAAGTGCTAAAATAACTTTATGGAAATTGTGGATTTCACTCATGCCTCTCAAATATGACAGGCCTGGAGGAAAACTTTGTTTGGAAAGACATAGCAGTCAATTAAATTTTGTACTGCTGGAGACTATTTTTCAAGATTTCAACATAAAGCAGCATCCGTGGTGGGATTTTAAAAATGGAGCTGATCTTCCAGTTAATTCTCTCATCATACATCTTTTTAATACATCTGTATGAATCTCAACGGGAGTCTTTATGAGAGAATGTACTATTTTGGGACGGTATGTTTGCATAAGTATGCAATTTTTTTTTACTGATCTTGTGAGGAAATTGCAAAGTTTTTGTGATATTTTGGCGAGGAAATAATGTGCGTTTATAGTCACACCAGTATTTCAGTCAGCTAACTCACACTGCATGGATTATTATGTAAATGGAGAACACAGTATGTACAGCACTGATACTTTACATCTGGGCTCTGACCTTGTCACTCTCCAAAAAGAAGCACAAAACTCAGGACAACAGGGAGCGACGGTAATAACGTCCCACCTGGGGGTGCTAACTCACATTGGATGGATTATTATGTGAATGTAGAATATGTACAGCACTGATACTTCAACTTCACATCTAGGCTCTGACTTTGTCACTCCCCAAAAAGAAGCCCCAAGGTCAGCACAATAGGAAGTGGGTGGGGGGGTGAGGATAATAACTCCCCCCCCCCCCCCCCCCTAAGGGAAGGTAGATTCAGAGCATACAGGTGGATGTTGGGGTGGAGATGGGGGCTGTATGAACGACAGCAGCAGTAGCAGCAACTGATAACTTTCGGGTGAGTGATGTGACAGCACTGATAACTAAAGTACAACACCATGGTGAAAAGGGTGTGTTGGATATATGTTGTAATAAGTGTGTGTGAGTATAGTGTGTGGGTGTAGTGGTAGACTTATGCTGACTGTCTGATCTAGCTCACAGACTTTGCTTTATTAAGACATTCTATTTAGATTAATATAAAAAGCATCAAATCTTCACAGTTTGAGAAGCATAACTGACATTACATAAAGCTTCCAGTATCAGCAGTTTCTGGTTTGATCAAGCACTGTTTGTACCCATTTGCGTGTGACGACAAAGAACTCTGCTACTCTCTGTTGTCACTCAATTTCAGTAGTGACAACAATACAACCGTCTCTGCCTCTCTCCATACCTTGATCCCTCCCCAGGAGTGGTTGGATAGGAAATCCACTGGTGATGTTACATCTGGTTGGACAGGGTATCTCAGAAGAAAATCGAGCTCTGCAGGGTTTATTTCTTTATTCATCAGCAGGATCTGGAGACACGACAAAACAGGAAGGACTTTGAAATGTTGTGTTTTCAACACAAACACACACATTTCCTTTCCACTTGATTAGATCCAAACAGGGCTGCTGGTCTCAGGAGCGACCGGTTCAATGGCGAGCTTGTTCTCGAAACAAACCATGCAGAAGATGAAACCGGCTTTCCCCTTTCCTACCTGGAAGGCGAGCTGAGCGATGTACGTGAGCTTGTCACACTCAAACAGGCCTCTGGTGGTGTACTGGAAGACTGAGGAGGTGATGCTGTCAATTAGGTTGGACACCCGCTGCTTCAGAGCCTCGTCCGGTTCGGCCTTCAGGACCGCTTTCTGGAAGACCACGCTGAAAGCCTGCAGACGTTGTTGAAAACTTGAGTCACTTTCATCAAATTATAAACCAATACATTTAACAATATGACTTGTTTAAATGGGTTTTGTTGATATACATGGCTCACATTCATTTAGTCAGTGTCATTCACCTCTAACATGATGGATATGATGCAGTTTGTTCTAAAGATGAACTGATCAATACTGCTTTGGCTGCTTATGGAAAACCCTCAGCTATAATTGATTGAAATGCATTTTGAGTTCATACAAGTATGCATGAACACGTTATGAGTGTCATAAGAGAAGAATTTCAGTGTCAAACTATGGTCTTCACTCATACATAATAGAACGCAATATCGGAGTAACATTGATCACTTGCACACAAGTGATGAATTTTAAAATTATGGAGAAGATTCGAAACTGACACTAAATATCAGATCTTTGCAGCCTCAATTGAAAATTAGCAGCAGTATCAACCTTCCAGTTGCAAAAACTGTCAACACCTGTTTAAATGATACATCACTATGATACATACTTACTGTATTTATCAGACAAATTAATAGGAAGCAAACAATTAGAACAAGCAGTGAGAATATCCTTTCTCCTTTGAGTAATGGTATAGAAAAAAAACAATTTTAATAAAAGAAACAGTGGTGTATTGCTCTACTTCCAAAGGACTACAAAATTAAAGGGTAAGAATTCTATATTTTTCTTATTGCCAATAATTCCTACCTAAAAACCAAAACCAACAATAAACTGATGCTGATATATCTTATTCTTCTGTGCCACACAGCACCATTTCTTGCCCAATAACTATGAAAAACACACCAGAGAGCCACAAAGTTACACTGGGTAACATGCTCCTTCACTACCAAAAACACAAACACTTATTCTGTTTTCACTGCACTGGCTCCCTGCCCTGTCTCCTCCAGTACAAAGACCTGCTACTCACATACAAACATACATACATACCTAATAACATAATACATAACCCATCAATGCACCTCCCTACCCACAAGAACTGATCACACTGCAAACCTCCACCTGAACCCTCAGATCTGTCAGTAGCTTGCTCCTCCAGGCCCCCAGTACCTAGCTCCGCACCATGGGGGGTGGGGGGGACCACGCTTATGGAACAGCCTTCTTACACAGCACAGACCCTCCAGTCCTTTAAAACAGGCTTAAAAACCTTCTTATTCAGGAAGGCTTTTTCATCTCGACTCTTATTTTCTTTATGTTTTTAACTCTGTGGCACTTTGAGATTCTCTGTGAATGAAAAGTGCAGTACAAATTACCATGAACATACACACTGTAGTTTATTTTGACTCAGTCCCACATACATCAGTGGGCTTAGAGATGAGTGCCACAGACGGGGTAGGGAGATCTGAAAGCACTGGGCGAAAGACTATTGCATAGTTGGTTTTGGGCTTCTCATGGGATTTATTGATAATAAGAGCAATACAGAGCAATGCCCACCTTATCTTTTAAACTTGGGCTGTTGTGAAGTGTGAGCACCTAAACTAACACTAATTCTAGAAGATGGTTCTTTAAATGGGCTGCTGAAAGAGAAAGTGTAGCTCCATAGCCCATGAAACCATTTCATTACATTTGACTTATGACCATTCTCAATTGTGATTACAACAGTATAATACACTTTCTAGAGTACACATCTAACTACTAGCCAAATGTGCAAGTTCAAGTCTAACTGTATTCATCTTTGGGAAAGTGGTAGTTAAGAGTGTGTAAATCAAAACCTTACTAAGGAAAGATAACAATCACTATTATCTTCTTCTCTGAGTACTCAGGTGTCTTTTCTGTCAGTTTAGAGAGTCACACTTTGCTCTAACCTGGTGTAAAGAACACATTCATTTCATTCACAAGGTCAAAAGTATATAGTATCTGAATGTGTTTTCACTTGATTATGTTGGAAAATAACTTGGGCCAGAGCAGCTACCTGCAGAGTCTGGAGTGATTGCAAACCATATCTCAGGCTGCCTCTTCTCAGCGCTCACTGGCTGACAATATGAAAGACATTACACTCTACATAACCACATTAGGGAGCCACAAACACAATAAAAGCAGGGCAAAGAGCATAAAACATGGTGAGCAAATGGAAGAAGGAGGAAAGGAAACAGAGGACTGAGTTTAAGAGGGGTCTCACTGGGGGCCCGTGAGGCAGAGTGGAAACATGGCGGGTCAATAGAGAGGCTACCTTGAGAGAGAACTGGTACATGGGGTGGATTTTATTGAGGTCGTTCATTATGAAGTACAATAAGGAAGCCCGTGCTGCTGCTGGTCGGTAGTGCTCCCGAGCCTCATTGATTTTGGCCTCCGTCACCTTGGCTTCTTTTACCTACAGTAAAGACAGCGCAAACACAAAATGGAATGGCAGACGTAGACACAAGCGGAAATCCACACGAATATGCATACGCTCAGGGTTCATCAATCAGCTAATGATGAAATTGTGCACACTCCAATAAAAAACACCCTCCAGTGAAGAGGAGAGCTATTCCAATTTCACGGTTCCAGCCGAAATGTTCTCACAGCACGTGGAACATGACAATTATGAGCCGCTTTTTTTTTTTTTTTTTTTTTGATTTTTGCCAGCAAACGCCTGCGCCATTATGCTCGAGAATGAACATCTGCAAAAAGGCAGCGCTCATCTCGTCGCTGACAGAAGGCACGCTCACAGATCATCATGCAGTCCTTTCTCAGAAGTGTTCTGAAGTATCAGAAACATCAGTAATTCTACTCTGGTAGAGATAATATGCTAAGCTGACATGATCTGATTTGCTGACCAAAAAAAAGGGAAACAAAGTAAGGGAGGAAGAGAGAAGTGTAAATAGTTTGTACATAGAGGTTACTAATGAAATACTTACTGGGTACTGATCAGTGAGTATGAGGGAAGAGGTACAGCAAGTAAGGGGTTAACATATTTAAATTTAAGAGGGACCTAGAAATAAATTACCCTAGAAGTATGTTTTTAATTACGTGGTACATATTCAATAATTACAGGGTAAGAGAGGAGCCCGACAGGATTTAAGTCTGTCTACATAGCATCCATAAATGGTTTATAACACATTATAATGTAGTTATAAGCAGATTTAAGGACATTTTAAGTATTTATTAATGTAGAGTATTTGTCAACAATTGTAACTTCAACTATGAAGACATTCTATCATTCTATATTATTGTCATTGTATTGTTAAATACTTACATCTGCTTGTAACTACATTATAGTGTGTTGTAAAACATTTATTAAATGTCCTGTTGCTTTATAGGTTTGAGTTTTATTCTTTGTCACTGAAGAAAAAGAGAAAAAAGAAAAGAAACACTAAACTGCTGAACTTGACAACTGGCTAACAGGTTAGCAAGGCTCATTTGTCTTTATCCAGAGGCAAACTTTAGGTCAGAGTTTGGTGTTTTTCAAATAAACATTCAACTTCCTGTTTTGGCATTTTAACATTGAGATGTAAAGCTTTAAAGCTATAAAGATCAAGGACAGGACCTTCTCTTCAATCTCAGCGGCGGTGCGTTTGGTCGTCTCCAGGTTTTCCACCAGCTCTGTGTCACCCAGGAAGTTCCCCGAAGCTGAGGACAAACGGGACAGCAGGTTGTCCTCCAGCGTCTTCAGGGTGATCTTGAAACCGTTCTGCTGCTTCGTCAGGTCAGACTGATAGACACACACAAACGCACAACAACATTGACAGGTTCTTTTCTGGCCTTATCATCAAAATCTGAGGCAGTGGGAGACGTTCACAGTGCGGGTCAGTGTGAGGACATGAATACTGAAGGGCACCTCAAAGGCAGAACTAATCAATATGCTCTGCATCGGCTCTCCGGACCCATGAAGGGAGCGCTCTGGGTTGGATTAGCCAGCTTCCGTCTGGTTGCTGACATCAAACCTCTGCCGGGGCGACCTAACCCTCGGTGTGATGAGACCGTCGATTGGAGCGAGAGCGAGAGAGAGAGAGAGGAAGCTTTGATGGTGAACTACACATCTAGACTGACGCACACACTCACATCCAGTATGAATCCGCCGTTACGAGACATTACGGATTCCATTATGAAGCAGGCATCACGCGGAATATGCACAAACGTACACGCGCGGCTCAGTCGCAATGGGTTTTATTCACACCTCACCATATGGATTAGTGCACCCTGTCCTCTAATAAAGCTCCAACTCAAGCTGTTTTTTTTTTTTTTCAGTCTTTGTTTTAGCTGAAAAAACAAAAGAGAAACTTTCACTTTTTCAAAGCCGGGCGTTTGAGAGACGTTGGTAGAACAAAGTTGACGGGGCACGGTTCCTCTCTTTATTGCTTCATCCCGCTTTGTCCTTCATTATAGTCTGTTGCAGCTCCTTGTTTCTGCTCGATAATGACTTTGCTTTATTGAAGTTTCCCTTAATAGAAGCCTCTGCGACCTTTGAATTGTTGTAATTACGAGAGGGTGGGCTGTTGTGAGATTTGCCTACTCCGGTGTTGTCAGAGACTGATAATAGCCGAGGTTTTTCTGAGTGGCGTGATCCTTGATAGACGGCGGTAATACGTTTCTGGCAGCCTCCGTGTAATCATGGGTGGGGGGGT
The DNA here is from genome assembly GCF_914725855.1 of Thunnus albacares. Lineage (NCBI taxonomy): Eukaryota > Metazoa > Chordata > Actinopteri > Scombriformes > Scombridae > Thunnus > Thunnus albacares. The sequence continues at coordinate 4,140,977 of NC_058125.1, forward strand.
GGGGGGGAGGAATGCTGGGAGGTTGCCGTGTGGGTGGAGCTGTTCCTATTCCCTGTGGCATAATGTTCCCATGACAAAAGACATACTTAGCTCAAATCGCGCCGGGGGAGCAGATAGTTTAAGAGATCACACTGCTTAATTGCTCTCTTTATGACAGCATTTCCTATTGTAGTGATGAGAGGTATTTTCACATCACTGTTAAAACTAATTGGGCCTCTGCCTTGTTAAACCTTACAGGATATGAATTTGACGTTATTACTCACTCTGTCGTTGAAAAGTTCTCCTCCTGACAGAACTGCACAGGGAGGGGATATGATTGTGATTCGTGGCATTTTAAGGAAAGGGCCCGACGTGTACGCGCTTTTGGAACACGGAGGAGAAAGTAACAGAATGGTGGACATTTAGCCGGGGGGACATCCGCCTGTGTGACTCAACTGTGACCTTCTACTTGCCCGGATGCATGTGCTCTTGAGGGTGGGGAAAAAAAAAAAAAAAAAAAAAAAAAGCTATCCACACCAAAACATTCCCAACTGGATCCAATAATGAGTCAGTTTTTAACGATTAGCTTTCCTCTGGCACATTGTACTTGTAATTACCCTTGCTCGGGAAAAACAAACAATTAACCAGTCAGCAGAACACCCTAATTGGGATTAAAATGAGATATTACATCTATCATTTTTTTTTTAGGCAAATGATTACCAAGTGCCACAGAGCAGCCCTGTTAAGGTAATTTGGGAAGTGGAGCATTTTTAGTTCTCATTAACAGCAAAGGTCTGGGTAAAAACTGTGCACACACACACACACACGAGGATGTGCACACACACACACTCGTATATGCGCAGAGGGAGGACCAGAGGAGATAGTTGTGGTAGTAAAAGGTTGTAGACTGATCCCCCTGTGCACTCTCCAAAAAGGCAACTTGACATTTTAAGCTCCTTAGCCCCCCCCACCCTCGTCTTTGGCTGGGTTAAATGAGAGCTCTTTCACCCGGTAGTCATCTTACGGCTCAGTAGCGACGCTAACCTCATTAAAAGGTATAATGGCGCTGACTCGTTCAAAGGATATAAACAGGTACAGTTTGCAATTTGCACTTTGCTATCAGTCTGATGATTGTTATCAGTCCGGGTTGTTTACTGACAACAAAAAAAAAGCCATTCAGCGCTCCATTCTACGGGCCGTGTTTTCATGGTAAGGTGCTTGGAATGTACACAGCTAGACACCCCCCCCCTTCCCCTCCCCTCTCCATCTCCACCAGCACCAACACCACACTCAACTTTCAGTGTTAATTAAAATGATAAGTGAGTTCCAGATCTTGTTTTTTTTTTTTTCCTCACCCTCCGATCTCAGTGAAATGCTAATTAAACAAGCTTCATTAAATCACATTTCACTTCTTCTCCGTTGGATTTTGCTGAGGGGACGTAAGGCTTAAAATAACTCAGGCATTTTGGTCCCCCCCCCCCCTCCACCCCCCACCCTCACCTTCCCCTCCTCCCCACCTTCTCTCCCATTTATTAAAAATGCTGATTTGTCCATGGATGAAAGCCTACAGGTCTGAATAAAGCGCTGCCTACAGAGGCCCGACGCAAACAAGGACGCCTCCGGAAAACCATCAAAATGCAAATAGGATTGTGTTAGAGTAAATCTGCCTGACCCGTTAACAGAGTTCCCACATTATCTTCCGTTCTGATCTCACGGAGACTCCGCCGTGAGCCAGACACGTTCTGAACGAGGAGGGCTTTCTGATTTTTTTTCCCCCCTTCCCTGCGACTGACAAGAGCCTCCGCGTTTAAGGAACAGTGGAAGTGTGTCAATGTGTTGTCTAATTGCTGTGGTACAGTAGCGCCACCGGCCAATCCATTTCAAGCAGCTGACAGGAAAAGAGCAGATTGTCGATGAGATGAGCGCGAGACATCATTAGGAGCCAGAGCTTTGATCAAGTGAGTTTTCGCTTAATTACCAACATTTACATTCACAGTGTGGACGACGGTACTGTGGGTATCGTAACTATGTGGCGCTCATTACTCCTCGAAAGTCTGCCGTACTGTACGCAGAGTAGCGAGCCCGGCCATTAACTCTGACCAGCGGCGACAGCTTAAAGCTACAGCTGGTGATGACAACGCTGATCAACAGAGTGGAACAACAGCTTTCCCCCTCCTCGCAGTCAAGGGGTCGAGGGTCTGCACAACAAAGAGAGTCATTTACATTAAAAAGGAAAATACACCTCAAAGCGTCTCCTTTCTGCTTCTACTTTGATTTCAGAGAGGTGGATATGGATGTGTGAACATAAATGAGTTTTGCCAAAGTGATAAAAAAAAAAGAAGAAGATGAAACTCCCTTGAGGATAGCATCAAGACACAATTACACAATTCCTGGAGCTCGATGATGAATGGAGGAAAGTCACAGTAACAATACACAGGGTGACGGTGACATAATGGCAAATTGTCAGTGCTTCAGAAGTTCATTTTTTTATTTAGTATTAATGTATTTTTGCCTTCACGGTTGATTATCAAACGATTTAAAGGATAAGGTTGTTAGTTAATTAAAGCTATATTTTTCTTATCGTCAACAAATCCCAAAAGTGATCCAAGTGTATCCAAAGCCTGATATATCTTATTCCTCTGTGCTGTAGAGCTCCGTAGTCTTCCAAAAATTATTAAAAACACATCAATGAGCCACACTGTTGCATTGGGTGACATGTTCCTTCATTACCATGAACACACACACGCTGTAGTTTATTTTGACTCAATCCCACACACACACACACACACACACACACACACACACACCGTCCTGCTGCCAGAAATACTCACTAATGCACCAAATGTGGATTCATCCACCACATGTCCTCCTGTTTGTGTAATGTTTGTTAAAAATCTACAGCGCCCAGCTGTTTTAGGGAAATTACTGAACCTTTTTTTAAAAAGTGAAACCAAATATCTGCGAGGTGTTTTTAAAGATTTATGTCTTCAGTAGGAAGCAGAAGAGGTAGGGAAGTCATGAAGTATTGAGAGACACATTGTTGGTTATTGTCTCTATACTGGGTTCTTGACTGTTTTTGTGTGGATCATGCAGAGGAAACAACGGGTCTAATGTAAGAACATATCTGAATTCTTCTGCTTTTCAGATTCAACAAACTCTGTTAGCAAAATGTTAACAAAGAGTAAAAAGAAGTTCTGGTGTCAGAAGTCACCAAACAAAAACAATATATTCAGTAGTGTCAGTAGTCGTAGTAGAGCAGTGTGACTAATGAGTGCTTTTTAATCTTTCTTTTAATCTTAAACTTTAAGACAAAGTGCTCTTTGCAAACCTGTGAACAGACAGGTTCATAGGAGATAAAGCAATAGTTCAAAACTAAAAATCAACTCCTGAACACTGTCAGCACTGTGAAATTTTGTGTTGTATGTTTTTAACTTTGGTTTTATTAATTAGTGAAATCATGAAAAATAATGGTTAGAACCAATTCCTGCATTTAAAATAAATTGTTTTGAGAATTAGCAAATATCAGTAGTGGTCTGCAAACAGTTTAATTTGGGAGGCAGATTTTTGGTCCAGACTTTTGAGGCCCTTTCACTTCTTGTAGGAGTTGAAATTATTCACACAGCAGTGTTTCCCCCAGGATTATTCTGAAAATACTAGTTGTCGTGAGGCGGGCGTGTCACGGATAGTGTTGTCATAGATGTGTGCAGTAGGGTGGTTGTTCGTATCAGTGTATTTCTCTACACTGAGCTGAAATGGAATAAGTGCACATGAATAAGGTAAATCATGTACTCCTGTTATCTTGCTAGTATCAGTTTGTGTTTATTTGTTTCTTTCAGGAGGGGTGGGGGGGGCAGGGGGATCACGTTGGCGGGTGGGCTGCCCCTCCAAGGTAATGATAGGTGGAAACACTGCACAGTGACAATTGGTCACTGGAATTTGGACAGTAGTTAAGAAGCTGTGAAGTCATGCATAACTATTCAAATTAATTGTAATACAATTTTAAAATGAATATCAATATACTTTGAAGAACACTACTCACTGCACATTTAAATGGTAATCTAATTTTCTCATTACTCTATGTTCCACGTACAAATCCACCATACACACAGAAGCAAACGCACCTCCAGACAGACACACACACAGACACACATGCACACACACACAGTCGTGCAGTGTCCCGGTCTCCCTAAATGAGGAACCCAAAGCCCCATAATTATCACACATCCACTTAGTTTGCCGTTAATCAAAGGCGCCAGATGATTGTTTTGGAATCAAAGAGCCCAGACCTGCAGCCTCTTGTGATGTCTAAAGACGACAAGACGACATTTTCTTCCCGATGTGTAGCGTTAAAGATGGATAATGACGAGCGAGAGCGGCTCCTGGAGGCCCCTGACTCCTCAAACTGTTTCTTTTAATTACACCTGCACAGAAGAGATGTTAGGAGAGGAACTCAAAGAGTCCGACGTGGAACAGTTGTTTTGTTCTGTGATAGCACCTGATGGCTGTGACAGATACTGCTTTCATGTCTGCTCGGGTTCACTTTAACATTCCTGCGACATATCAGATAAAAGAGATCTGACAAAAAGTCCTCTTTGTAGTTAAATATCTGTATCGGGTAGGCTTTCTCTCTGCCTCGACAGGTAGTCTGACTTCCTCACCTTTAGCTGTTCCAGGTCAGGTCTCTCCATGCTGACCACAGCGGCCAGCAACTGGTCCTCTAGACCGTCTCTGGTCACTGTGAAATTTATCAACGTGCACTGGGCCTGCAGCTCCGGCTGGTAATGAGGGCTGGCGAGCTTGGTGTGCAGGATGAGGCGGAAAGTGGGGTTGTACTCGCACTCCTTGTCTCCGATCTTTATGTACCTGTTTGGTAAATGAGGAACGGGATGTTTTTGATCATTGAGGGTTGCTAAATGAAAGCAAAGATTCTGAGACGGTGATGGGAAATGTGATTGGAGCAGGAACCACTCAAAGAGACTCATCATTGAAGGCGATGCTATAATTATCTGTCATGCTCCTGTATTCAGATGAATGCGTCTATATTCCTGGTGTCTGGGACACTTGTCTTTAATCAGCGGTTCTCAAAGAATGTCATGTCACTGTCCCTTTAAAGAATAAGTCTGCTGTTATTCTATATCAACAAATCCTACGAGAAGACCAAAACCTACAATGTGTTGGTTGTCTCTCAATACTCTCCAACGTCTCTACAGCTTCCCTAAAGGTTCATTTTTTTCTTAAAACAACTGGGTGCTGTGGTTTTAAGCAAACATCACCCAAGTAGTGAATTTGCTGGGGACTATTTTCAGATTCAGATGAACACACATTTAGTGCTCTCGTTATGTTTTTTGGCAGCAGGGCAATGTCTGGTACTTTTAATTTTATAGCTTTGGGAAGTAAGGTAATACACCACCGTTTAATTAAAAGTGTGATTGTCATTACTGGAAGGAGAAGAGATGCTTTCACTGGATGTATTTATTGACTTTGTTACAGCTTGTGGTAATTGTGAATTGCTCTTTTTAATTTATCTGATAAATCCAGCAGATATGTATCACAGTTGGAACTTGGATATAAATACAGTAGCTGCTATTTCAACAAGGATTAGAGCAGTTTTGGAAGGCTGATGTTAATGTCTTTGTTTTTTGACTGAAGCTAAGAGTATCTGACAGTTTGTGTCAGTCTCTATAACTATTCTTTCCACGCATTTAAATCTCACTTTGATGGTGAGAAAGGGCATCTGATCAGTGTTACCCCAATATCACGACCTCTTATGAATAAGTGTATCGTCTGTATCAAACCACAGTTTGACATTCAAACTTTTCACCCAAAGCAATGACAGTAATGATATGCTCATGCATACTTGTATGCATTTCAATCAATTATGATTTCCATAAAACAACGAAAGCAGTATTGATCAGTTCGTCTTTAGAACATCATATCCATCATCATCATAACCATCATGTCAGAGGGGAATGACACAGTGAGAGACATGGAAAAATATGAAACATATATTTAACAAACTAAACTAAACTAAGTGATCAATATGAAGTCAGTATAGAGTGAATCAGTGTATCATTGCATTAACAACAGTAAACTGGCATTTGATTCTAAATGCAGGGATATGTAAAATTGGCAAACTTGTTTATTTCTGTTGTTATTTTCAGCCATAACTGTAACTTATAAAGATAAATAATTAAACATAGTGGTCCGACCTATCTGACGTTTTTCTGCTGTGTTTATTTTATGCACTGTATTGCTTTGCTGCGTCTTTGCTTTGTTTTGTGTGGATCAGCAGTAAAACCTGTATTAAACTGAGTTTATTTGGGATTGTGAGGAAAACAAAACAGACTCTTTACTGAGTGGATTGAACTCTGAGAGACACTCAGACACTTACACATTGAAAAACCTGAACCCTTCTCCTCTCTTTATTATTACCCAGCACCTCTATATACAACTAAACTTAAAAGGTGCAATGTGTTTCTTACCTGCCCTTCTTAATGGTTTCTCTGCCCAGCAGTGGTCCAAGAACAGGATCCAATGTTTCCTCCAAGTTCTCTATCAGGACCACGTCACCTTCTGCCAGAGCTCTCTCTATGGCATCCAGGTACCTTTCAAAATAAAGCAGCAGGTATTTCTCTGTTAACGCTTGTCTGAAATATGTCTAAAAAAAACCACCATGTCCACGTTCCAGCATAAAGCAGCTCACCCTCTCTGTCCGATGCGAATGACGCGCAGATTTTCTCCATATTTGTTTTTGATCCATTTGATGCCCTGCAGCTGGGGGTCCACCATGAGGGGCCAGCGCTGGCAGGAAGTCAGAATGGTGGCGTTCTCGGTGGACATCCTGTCGGCCGGGAGCCCCTCGTTTTGCCACGCCGCAATGTCGGCGTCGTCGGTCAGCATGGTCAGAGGGTCCAGGTCAGGGGTCACGGGGATGGGAACCTTGCAGATAATATCAATAAGTATGTGTGATGTTTGCAAGTTCCAATTGTAAGACTACACCACAGTGGTAAAAATGATTCAAAGTTATAGTATAAAGTTAGATATGAGTTTGTCTCCGACTAAAACTTTTCTCTATATGTGTTTACATCCTTTCATTGACTGTGACAGAGAACTACTGTATATGAGGCTTACTGCAAACCAGCAGATAACTGAGTCTTTCCTCAACTTGTTTCATGTTGTCTTCACAATCTCAACCTGCATCAGAATCTTGTTGGGAAAAAAAAAAATCAGCCTCCTCTGACCTTTCTTTCAGTCTTAACGCATCTGTCAGGGACTATTTTCAGATGTGGATTAATGCATATTTGGTGCTACAGTGATTTGTTCTTTCAGCAGCTGAAAAGGAGAAGATTACCCAGCTTTTCTTCAACTTGTGTAAAGAAAAACTGTTTTTTTTATAGCTCGGGGGAATGAATCGCTTTGTTTTTGCAGCTCGGCTATTGATTCTGAAGCTTATGATAATATTGTATTGAGGCGAGATGATTAAATAGGTTATGAACAAGCTGACACTTTTGACAGATTAGCTTTCATCTTATTTGGAGGTAAAACTGAAAGTGAGTTCACTGTCACTTATAATCCCTCACTGTGAAGCAAATCCATCAGTGTGCAAAACTACGTCAAAGTACAGTAGGTCAAAGTGAAGCAGGAAGTTGAGTTTTAATTTTACTGTTCATCTCTGTTGTCTCTTCATAAATAAGTTAATCTAACCTGGAAGTTTGTTTACAACTTGTCTGACTGCTTGTTCTTGTTCTTGTTAGCGATGTTGCTGCATTCTCAAATGTCAGCAGTTCATTTGCTGAATAAGATATTATCATAACCAACAGAAATGGAGGCTGGAGCTGAGCAAATAAGGTAGAGAGAGGGATACGACATGCAACAAATGTCCGCTACCAGAATGAAGCTGTGGACATTGCTGTTATACGGTATACATCTTAACCAGTAGGCTACTGGGACGTGTTTCTTTGTTTTTACCATCATAAACTTGTAGGAAGAAACACGAGAAGCCCAAGCTGACCAATCACCATTCTTGAGGTCTCCACATGTCATCTCTGTAGCCGGTGTAGCCACGACACCTTTAATGCACAAGTACAAGCCCACACCCACCTTCAGCTGACTGAGATAAGGCCTCCAGGTGTTGTCCATAAGCTGCAGCCTGTAGCGTTTGGTGAAATACCCCAGGTAGGAGATGAAGGCGGTGATGAGGAGGACGTCCCCGCACAGAGTCCTCTCCTGTTTCCTGAAGTTCTCTACGGCCTCGGCCCAGCGAACGTTCTCTGACGCCAGACCTCCCACCTGAAACACAGAGACAGACCAGCTTTACATCCTGTAAAATCAGATCTAAATTCATTTTCGGCCGCCGTCATCGATGTACAGACACATCAGGAAATCTCCAGAACTACGATGCCTTACTAGCTGCAAGTCCTTTTTTATTAGGTTTTCATACCCTTTATTACCTCTCTGCTCATGCAACACTTCTACTCTTTACTGCAGCAATGATGCAATTTCCCATCAGGGATCAATAAAGTTCACCTTAATATCTTATCTCTTCCAAACTTGAGAGGCACCCAACTTGGATACAGACTGTAACTTTTCAGCATAAATCACAGAAACACTTTACACTTCAGCGAGTTGACTGCATTTGCATTGATATTTGTGAGTGACTAGCAGATGAGCGCAACTTCTTGTCCTTTTGTTGCTCCCGTCAGGCCTTTTGGAATCTTCCTCTGAATAATTTAGATTATCATACTAACAGTGTCAACACTCATCTTTTTGTTTCGCTGCTGTCAGCAGGAGATTACCACACCGGCAGGTGATGGCGGGATTTATGCATATATGTATGTGTGTGTGTGTGTGTGTGTGTGTGTGAGTGTCTTAACATATGGAAAGAGAAGCTACACTAACAAGCAGAGATATGTTTGTGCACTAGTGGTGTGACGCTAAAGCTACTATCTGTATTTTTTTATCTAATAAAAATATCTGTATTCAAATTTATACTGGAGTTGGTTAGTGTTTATACCCCAAGTTGTTAGAAACTGTCAGCTCGGCTGCTCACTAAATATACAGAATACCATTGATAACATACAGTATTTTAACCATCTACCTAAATGAATCAGACCCACTTAGTAAATAAAAAACATGTAACTTTGGTCAATAGTCACACAGCAGCACACAACAGTTAATGGTTCAGGTGGAAATGAATAGTGCAAATGGAACAGGAGGTTTTAATAGTGGGCCATAATGCATGATGTTTCTTTGAATAGTGGAGGTTGTGTACTGTATATAATGGGAGGAGGCCCTGATGAATGTAAATTTGAAAGTTATCAACAGGTCTTAAGTTGTTTATGCAATATGAGGAGGTCCAGATAAAAAGAAAAAGAGTCTATGAAAAAAGAGAAAGCTATTGACAAACGTGAAAAGCTCTCTTTTCTCGCTTTTCAGACGGTACCTAACTTCAGCTTGTCATTTACTGTCAAGTCTCCGAGGTGCAGACCTTAATATCAGATCATGAGGTAAAAATAATATAAATCAGGCTTTATCCTCCACTGCACAACTAATCTAGTGAAAACTAATGAAAGTTATTGAGGATAAACCCTGCTGAATATCTGAAAATTGAACTTCAAATGATTTACATCTTCTTGCTTTAAGTAGCCTCTAGCGTATTTGTTGACAAAATCTGCATCATGTAAGATGCTGCTGCTTTGGCTGCTTATAGTCTCCACTATACAGACAACAACTACCTGGTTAAGTCTCAATCTGATTATCATAAGCCAAGAACTGAAGCTTTCAAGGGCGCCTAACTCCTATCATTTCTACCATTTCCAAAGTGATTTATGGACTTTTATTCTCAATTTATCCTCATTCTGCGTCTGATGTCTGTGTGCGTTTCAATTTGGAAAGAAGTGTTGTGACATTTTTAACAAATCGCGTCAATCGGATGATGCGTCCACATGAAAATGGATGCTGAATAATGTATTTGCATTCATTTACATCCTCATCTCGCACATCTGTATCTATCTCATGGAAGGAGTGAGTGGAAACAGCTGGGGAAAGAGAGTGTGTTGTGGGTGTAGCTGATGCTCCGTATGACCCCGCTGTCGCTCTCCTCACCAGGCGGTTGGCCAGGGAAATGGTGCGCGCCGTTGATTCTGCTTCCTGTTGGCACTTGAGCTTGTCTGCGGTGGCTTTCTCAAACTTGGCTGTCAGCTTGGCCAGGTTCTCATTAAGGTGCTGATAGGGCCGCAAATACACACACACACACACACACACACACACATACAGAAACAGAGAAAAAAAAAATTGGCACTTGTTAAAATACAGCTTAGCCATAAAGAATCCTCAAAGACAGAACAAAGATCACTGAAGTCTTGTGTATGAAAGAAACTTGGGAGCGTGTGAAAAGTTGGTTAAAACTTATCATTCCCTCTGCTATGGATTTGTTTGGCATATGGAAGCAATTAGCACAAGGACAAACAGGATTAATCGGTGGAGAGGCACACAGGTTCATTAGATTAGTTTGAGGATTGCTAATTCCCCTTGGCTCCGAACCCACTCTCCGTTCAAGCGATCTGACTGAGGGCTGGAAAAAAAAAAAAAATGACAGAGAGAAGTCATGCTGGATCTTATTAACAGTCGTCACTCTGCACTCTGCGGGGTTTGATGTAAGCGGACGCCGCAGCGTCCCGAGCACCGCGCTCTGCTGGGGCTCTCTGGCTCTCTGTTGTGCTGAATGTCAAACGCCACTGAAAAACAATTATTTACAGCTGCTTTTATCAATAGAGTTTTTAGGTTGATGGATTTGGTTTTAGATTAATGAAGAGTAAAAGCCTTTAATAGCACTTACACCAGCTTTGTATCGATGAAATACTGGTGGTGTATCATTACTGGCAGAGCGTATGTGTCAACTGTCACTCAAGCTTTGATAAAATAATTCATATCCTGAATTTCTGTTTCGGTTTATAGCATTTGGTTGGTTGTTTTTTATTTTATTTTATTTGTTGCATCAAAATATTATTATACTGCTTATCTTCAGGGTTTGATAGAACTGTTGATCATACTGATGTCTAAAGAATCTTTTATGTGCAAGTGCTGAGATTTTTAAGTTTTCTGCACACGCTCTGCTTTGTTAAAAAAGTCAGCCCACCAAACTGAGACTTTAAGACTCTATTTAGTATTTGTGTCAGTGTGTTTTTGTGTGACTGAAAAACAAGAGCAGGACTTCAAAGAATAGAAAGGAACTAAAGTCCTTTCTTTAATAAGATGGTAATACATAGGTTCTCTGGATTTTAGATATTGAAATTGCCTTTGACAGATATACTTGGCATCTAACAAACAGACTCTTTCTCGTATGCTCAGTGCAACTCAAAGGCTTACATTGATCTTGCTCTTGATGGCGGCGAGCTTCTCCTGTGCAGCAGCCAGCTCCGCGTTGGCCTTGCTCAGAGCTTGACGTTTGGGCTCCACCTCGCAGTAAACCTCGTAGAATTTGACGATGTTTAAAACCCAGGAGCAGAGGCCCGCCGCCGCATATGACTTGGAGGCCACCAGATCTGGCTGGAATTCTGGATCCTGGAGAGGGATGAAAAGATGAACGCAAAAGTGCAAAGTGTAATACTGATCAAACACTCGCACATCAGAGCTCTGATTGATTCAAGTCAGATTGAGAGCTGAAAAAAATATGCTGCCCCTTCAAAGACAAACTCACTGACAGCATATTCAGTCAAAACCGAGGTGAGGCCACTTGTTGACATTTGTTTTGCCATACAAAAAATAATTAACTCTATGACCTCAGCAACAGAGGGACAACCAGCTAGACAGCTAGCTAAAGCAAGAGAGCTAGCTTAAGTTAAAGCTAGCTAGTGAGATAGCCACGGCTAGTCTTTGAAATTCATATATTTTCCCTTCTTGTTTCCTGTATTGAAAAATATTTACTGTTTTAGTAATTCAACATGTTTTAGTAATTCAGTTTACACCACATACATGAAGTAGTAATGAGTAGCTAATTCCAATAACAATGAAGAGAAAAATGCAAAAAAAGTAACACTAGATGAGTTAGCCTAGCCTAGCTAAAGAGAGCAGCACAGACTGTAATCTCACTGCTGACTTTGGCAGAATTCATGTAATTTGCAATGGTTAAGCTACCTGAATCACATGTTTAAATGTTGTAAATTATATATTATTTTATTATAATAAGGTTCATTAACTGAAATGAAGACAGCTTTTTATAATTATTCTTCTTAATAAGAATATGAATAATAAGAATAAGAAAACAGTTGAAAAGTAGCTGCTGCTGTGCTTCTTTCAGCACCACAGAGGCATGGAGAGAGAGAGAGAGAGACACTGTTTATTTCAGTAACAGTAGTACACTTAATTGCTGTTAGAAAATATGTTCAAAGACCATTTTACTAATCCACCCTCCTGTGTGTAAAAATTACACCTTTGTACCCTTGAGTGCTACGGTTCATACATTAATTTTATTTTCTGTTTTACAAAGGTGAGAGGGAAAATCAAGTCCTCCATGAATGCTGTAGCTAACTGCCGTTTCAGAAAAACAAATTCTCCTTTCTTCGCCCACCAACCCCACGAGATTTCTGACCGATGAACGGCATGACAGCTCCCACATGGCTTTTGTTGACAGATTTTGGTTTGCTTCAAATTTTGCCATGTAAAAGCCAAACGGCACCAAAGGAAAAACACACAACTCATCAACCGATTCAGACCCAAGCAAACAGGTGTGAAAACACCCTTAGGTTGCTCCGAGTACAAATCATTCTTTCTGCGGCCGAGTTGGGTTGTGAACTCTCTGCCGTCATTACTACACGGCTGATGAATTATTCACTCATCTCAGCTTGACCTACATTTCATTTCAGATCGATGAAAGTGACGTTATGTGACTCCTGTCAATCATGCAGTGCTTTCAATGCAGCGGCACTGTGGCTGTCTCATGAGGCAGACAGGCACAGTAGTGCTGCTTTTTTTCACAAATATCTGTTGTTTTTTTTTTAAACAATTTGATTATATAATCCAATTCAGAATATTCATTGACAGCCCTACTCCTGCATTAATTAGTAAATAAATTAACTTTGTGTAATTTCCTCTTAAAAATTTACAGTCTCAGTCGGTCATAAACATAAATTCTACATTTATGTCACAGTTTTTGTTGACATTGTCAGAAAGGTGATAAATCTACTTTATGTTTATTATTGAGGTCGTAGTGGGTGGTGGTGGTGGTGTACTGGGGCGCATTATATTGAAAAGTGTTCCTAATATTTTGCCCCCATCATGTATGTTAATGGAGTGGACAAAATATTAGGAACACCATTCAATGTAATGCACTCCAGTACACCACCACCACCCACTACAACCTCAATAATTACAACACATTACTACTATTAAATATTAAAGGCCTTTTAAAAGTAAAATGATGTCACATTAATAGCCTCTAGCAAGTGAAAGTGTGTGGTGTACATAGTAAATTTAGAGTGAATTTTGGCTTTATCTGCTGCTCTGACATACCTAGTATCCACTTCATTAAACTTGATAATCAGGGCGGCTGTTAAATTTGTAACGCTTAATTAACCGTATGATTTTCACTGGCTGTCATTTGGATGCTCGACAGCAATAATGTGCCGCTGTCATTGTAGTCACACCACTGCTAAATTTAAGACTTATTAGTTGAACTTGCCGAGCGACAGACAGTTACTTGAAACACTCGCCTGCAGGTAAGGCTGAATAGCTTTCAGACAAGCTTCTGGGATGTTCTCCTTGTTGAAGTTTATCAGAGAGTCCAGGAAGGCGTCCACTTTGGCCATCATCACCTTCGCAGCCTTCCAGCTACGATCCTTTGGGACTTTGCCGCCGGGCGCCATCAGGACCATGACAGCCGCAGTGACGTTGGTGACCGCTGCCACCGGAGAGCCGAATGACTTCAGCTCTGTCAAGTTGTTCTGAAGTAGAGAAGGTAGAGTGAATAATGGATGGAAAATGAAAGAGCCGTGATTTAATTGAGTTTGAACGACTGCACATCTCTGTGGTCTGCTGGGGGGGGGGGGGGGAGAGAAAAAAAGAGAAAAAAGGATTAGAATAAAAGAAGACGAACCTATGCTGACTTTGAGAAGACAACAGAGAATTCTAATTAGGGCATCTTTAGAAAGCTCTAAGCAGTGATTGAACTGTCTGTTCTGCTTGTTTGAACAGAGAGCACCTTTTAAACACAGAGGGTGTTTTTGAAAATCCCCCAGGCTGCTCATAAACCTACATGGGATGCGAGGATGAAGCTAAATGCCCACAGAACATAGAGAAGACATTATTTTAGCAAAGACCCGGCTAATTCCTGTGATTCAATAATCTTTTATACAGTTCAAGGCCTGTGTGGACATGACTTATTCCACTGAAGCTGGGAAAAACTATATCAAACAAAGAAAAAAAGACGACAAACCCTCTTAAAAAAAAAAAAAAAAAAGAAGAAAACCGAGAGAGAAAAGTATGATGGAGCAAATCAATAAGACACAGCGAGGGATAAGAGAGTAACTGACCTTATTTAGAGTGTTAAGGGCATCCTGCGCAGCGAGGAGAGCTGGTTCAGCCTTGGCTAAGTCCTCCTCACAGTCTCTCTGTTTGCCGCTGACCACCACGGCGATGGCGGCGACCTTTTGCTCTTCCTCATCAGCCACGGCCTTTTCCTTGGACACCTTCTCAGTTTCTATCCCAACCACCTGGGGGACGGCACACAGGATTTATTGCTGGGTTAATGTTGCAAGCTGAGTCAGTGGCTTAGTTTTCACAGCATGGCTTTCCGCGTGGGTACACTCTGAAAATAAACAACTATTTCAGTGTTCAGATGAAACTGTGTGTTTCCTAATAGATGGGAAAAAAGTGGACATTCAACTGGCTGAATATGGAGCTAGAAATCTGAGCTACGTAGCTTTGAATGCTGGCAAACCAAGAGTGGTAGGAAGAAAAGTTCGACGTGTAAGAATGTCGTACAGCATGCTAATGTTTACCCCTCCGACCTATTTGAGATCGATTTGCGACATAAGATAACAGAAGATGAAAAAGATTTAAGGTTTTTAAGTCTAGCTTCTTTCTTTCTTTTTTCCTCACGCTTTTATTCGCTGTGAGCAGAGCTGTTTCACCCGATGCCAGAAATCCATTTGTGGATTATCCAAAGTAACAGGGACGTTGTGTCTGGGAGGACAAGCTGCTGCTGAATTTTTTTAAATGTCAGTTTTCATTTCTTTGAGCACCACAAGCAAAATGCCGCCTCACCTTCATTGTATTAGGGTCACTGGAGAAATCTCAGAGACAGAAATCTGAAAACCTGGATAAATATAACCAGAGCTACCAGCTACACACACCAGCAGAGGTACTGTAAGTGAAACAATATCAACATTTAACAGTGATTTTTTCTGCGGTGAGTCTAAAAAGGAGCAAAATGTTCTCGCCTGGATCAGCTTGTCAGCATCCTCGTTCTTCTGCTTGAGTTCCACTTCTTGAGCAGCCAGCTTGGCCTTGAGGTCATCCACCTATCAGAGGATGAGACGAGGAGGCCGGGAGGTCAGGAGGATGTGATTGGCTGACACTGTAGGCAAGACTGGAGATCTGGATGAATAAACTGTGGATCTTATTCACCAGACCGGAATGAAAGAGCCTCTCTCCATTCATGTACATACTGTATGCTTCTTCAGCAATCTGTCTGTTAACTGAAACTTAAAGGTACCCTGTGGAGGTTTATGGTAAACAAACAGCAGTTGTGAAAACTATGGAAATGTTGGACTTTTCCCTCTACATTTATTTGACAGCTGTAGTTAGTAGCTACTTCAAAGATGAATATGCTATATAATACATTAAACCAGCTGACATATAAAGTAAAATTAGCTCCAACTCAGCATACTAGGTTAAAACAAATTCATGATTCAGAAGTGCCTGAAAATCAAGCTAACAGGTACACTTCCTGTCAGGCAAAGTCAAGCCAAGTTAGTTGATCTTTATGCTAAGCTACGCTAAACACATCCTGAGTTCAGACACACTCTCGGACACAAAACAAATAAGCACTTTTCCCAAAATGTTGAACTATTCCATTAACGGGAATTCAGACGAATGACGAAGCCTTTCTGGTCTTCACAGGTTGGGAGGAAGAACAGAACACATGCTATAAAACGAGGGGAGTGATCAATAGAGCGCAGGGGCAGGCTGCCGACAATAATCTATTTTTGTCTCATTAAATGGTATAAGTAGCAATCAGTGTGTATATCATGGGCACTAATGAATCTATCGCTATCATCTAATTGAATCTCTCGGGTGGTTTTGAAGGACTGATCATTTGTTTTTCTTGTTTGTATCATCGTTGGATCTTATTAGTAATACAATCGCTGATCGAGCAAGATGGCAGTTTAATTGAAACCTAAACATCTCCTCGGTTCTTCAAAGCAATAAAGAAGATTTCTGTGGCTCAGGAAATTCCAACAAATAAGCTTCACAAAAGGGGTCTAACCCTTTGCGGATAACATTTTGTGCCCTGCAGGATTGTGCCGTGGACCATGCATGTGACCTTTAATCCATTACTACAAAAAAAAATCGGATTCTTGTCCGAGCAGATAAAGGGGAAGGAAAGGATGAATGGCGTGCATATCTGGAAAAGAAATAAAAGCTTTAAGATCAAGAGCCGCTATCAGCACACACACACACACACACATATACACAAATGCACAGACCAAGGACGGTCGTAAAGAGAAATTAAAGCTGTTACAAAGTCCTCATAACTCCACCGACAAATAGGGCTCTGCATTACCGTCCAACTCCATCAAAATGTTGCACTGGGGAAATAAAAACAGACGGTTTTTCATGCTTGTCTTTCAGCTAATTAACAAACAGGAAATCAGGCCGGAGGGAAGACAACCCTTTCAGGTTGTGATGATTCCGTGCAAAAGATTCGGTTGAACATTAGACGAGCACCAAGTGAGCCATCAACATGATGAATAGTCGGGGGGGAAGACAGCGGTGGGGAGGGTGAAGAGGGACAAACTAATTGGTGGGAGACATGGGTGATATTCAATACATCTGAGCGGCTTCTGTGTTGTGTTTATCATCTTGCAGATAGAAATCCAAGCTTCTCTCTCTCTGTTCCTGGCTGGCTTTTAAAAAAAAAAAAAAACATGGCTACAGCCCACTCTCACTCCCTGTTACTGTAAATGTAGATTACAACTATTGTTTCTTAAGGCAAGATAAGATACCGAAGCGGGCGACTATACCCATTCATCCACATGCGTGATGGCTTATGGACTCAAAACCGTTCCGTTTCGATTCAACGGAGTTTTGGATTTCAGTGTTTGGCTGGCATTGCCGTGGTGATAAGTATAGCTTCATTCATGCAACAAAGAGACATCTGGCTGTGTGCGTATAGGGAGGGGAAAAAAAAAGTCTAATGTTTCCAGTTATGATCCTTCTAAGGGAAACCTGGGATTTTTCTTCTGAATGCAAAGAGCTGTCGGGACTCATCAGATCTTTGTTAAAGATTAGGCTCAAAGACTTACATCTAACACCGCCCCTGTCAATTACTATTACTGCTTTTACCTCCACGAGTTTTACTTGTACTAGTGCTACTGATACTGCAACTGCTACTACTAGTATTACTAATACTAGTCCTATAACTATCCTATACTACTATTATTACGAATAATACTATCACTACAACTGCTACTATTACTATTATACTAGGATTACTATTACTACTTCAACTGCAACTACTACTATTCCTACTACTTGTACCACTCTACTCGTACTATTGGTATTACTATTACAACTCTATGAAAAGCTGTGTTACATGTTAGTCAGACTGTCAGTGTTACTAGTTCAGTATTGGGACTCGTGCATCAGAAAGCTGACTAGTTGGGACTTTGGTGCTACTATTGTGGTGCTCAGCATCACTTGTAAGGCTTCTGTTTGAACTAGTTGGACAAAAGTACCACTAGTTGCTGAAAACGAGTGACTAGTAAGAGTTTTGTTCAACTTGTACGAGGAAACTGACATCTGATATCAAGGATATGGAATAAATGCTCAAATGGTTTTCCATAAAACTGCTACATCTATTACTACTCCTGCAACTTTTACTATTTCTGCTACCAGTATTATTACTACTACAACTTCTATTACTAGACATATTACTAGTCCTACCACTGTAACTACTCCTCCTACCTGCAGTATTACTAGTGCTACCACTATTACTATAACTGCTACTAATATTACTACTTCTATTACTACTTGCACTACTAAGTAAGTATTACTATTACTGCTACTTGTGCTATTAATATTCATACAGCTACTATTCCTGCTATTATGTCGGCGCAAGCTTGTGTGCGTGACTCGACGAATGTTTATGAGTGGTTGAGCACAATGAATCCACAATACACACACACACACACACACACACATACACCACTACTCAAGGCTAGACCAGCCAAAGGTGGACACAACCTCCACAAATTTGAAGAGGAAAAAAAAACATGCAACTAATGTGTCCTCAGGGGAACAGATGACTCATACACTCATACAGCATCTCCTACAGTCCCCCCCACCACACACACACACACACACACACACACACACACACACACATTGTTGCTTTAACCCTCCTGGTCCTTGTTTATCATGACCACAGCAGCCCCTGGTGAGCCACAGATCCTCTTGCACTGAATGTTAAATAACATGATTGTGGATGCACTAACAAACACAGGGTGCATTAATGGTGGCTCGCTGCTGTAAAGGATATGCTCTCTAATTAGAAGGTTCCTCGATTACCATACAGCTTCTATATGTGCGCGTCGGCTCGTTCCTACGGCAGGAAACAAAAACATAGAACGCTCTGTGGCTTTCCACACGCTGACGTCATTTCTGCATAAGGTGTATTTATGCATATGTGTGATTTTGTGCGGGTGGGCATGTGTGGGCATGTTTATGCAAAGCAGTGCAGATGCACGGTATGTAAGAGCCAAATTGTGTGTGTGTGTGTGCTTTAACATTTACTTGCATAGCATACTAGACCCACTATAATTAGGGCTGCTTCACACACAGACCTTCTGTTGCATTATTCATATACTGTAGATCTCCTCTGCAAAGGTGTTGAGATGGTAAACATTTGAACAAATGGATCCAGGTGTAGATATTAAAGATGGAAACATCAAATGATATAAATAAATATTTCAAATGGCAAAATAAAGAAAAGGCAGGAAGAGTCATGCAGGTATTTTTCTGCTCTTTGTGTTTTTACAGAGATAATTAGTGTGTGTGTATAAGTGTGTATGGAAAAGGTGTGGACATAGCGGCGAGTATAACAGCCTACTACAACTATGACAACTACTTCTTCTACCACAAACTACTACTACCACCATTACTACTACTACTATCATTACTGTTACTACTACTACCACCACTACCACCTCTACTATCATTACTACACTTCTACTATTATCATTACTATTACTACCACTGCTACCACTTATACTACCATTACTACTACTATTATCATTACTAATACTACCACTGCTACTATTTATACAGCTAGTATTACTACAACAACTACTGCTACAACTGTTATAAGCACTACTATTACGTTTGGTACTATTAGTACCACACCTGCATTTAGCACTACTGTTACTACTATGACTGTGACTATTATTATTACAGCTACTGCTACTACCAGTAACTACTAGCATTTGCACTACCAGTATTTTACCTAATACTACAACTACTGCTACAACTGTTGCTACTACCACAACAATTACCACTATGACCACCACCACCACCACTACTATTACAAGTATCATTATTTCTACCACTACTATTAACAACGTTAATCATTTTTTAATTGGAAGAGAAAGTAATTGCAATAAAAACATAAGAACAACAGTGTAAAAGAGATCTGTAGAAAAAAGTTTAAACAGTCAAAAATAATCACACAAAGCCCACAGATAGAGAAAAAGACATCAAAGGGAATTTTAAAATAGTAACATATACTCTGGTGGTAACATGACAGTGCTGTATTGTGCAAACAATAAGATGTCTTAGTCAGTCAGGAAATAGAGACAATAAAAATGTGTTTTGCAGCAGGATTTTAAAAAAAGAGACAGTGCCAGCAGTGTGAATACTAAGTGGAGGATCATTCCAGAGGTGCAGAGCAGAGGTGCCGGTACAGCAAAAACTTGATCAAGCCTTTTGATTTTAACCATGACTCTGGAGCAGCTAGACTAGTAGACTAGTAGCTGTTAGAGGCCTTATGGACAGTAGGAAAATTCACTGATGTAATCCGACAGCTTATTTCTGAAAAACAAATACATCAATACATGGAGATGTACACTCACCAACCACTTTATGTTCATTATTGAGGGCGTAGTGGGTGGTGGTGTACATTATATCAAAAAGTAATTTTCTGTCCACCTCATTAATAAACACGAGGGGGCAAAATATTATCTAGAATTTTCTTTCCCAAACAAGATATTAACCATTAGATTAACAGCTAACACGTACAGTGGAAACTTTGCCACTGCAGTGACTCTCTGATTTTAGTACTTGGCCTTGCTTTTCATTCTAGCCACATAATGTCAACCAATTTACACCTGTGCTGTCAGGTGAATGGCACTCATTACCTGGTATAGTAGGAAACCAGCAGTACTCATGGTCTCAACAAACACAAATGGAGAAACTGTGTGGCTGAATTAAAGGAAAGTTTGGCTGTTGGCTCTTATTCACATGGTATGCTATGGGTCAACTATGGGTCATGCTAATTCTGTTGTAGAGATCCAGGAAATGTGAATCCTGGCGAATATTTTTCTAGAGAGCACACATGCTAAATCGACAGCGACCCACAGCTAACCAGCTAGTTTAGTTAGCCAGCAAGTTCCCCCACAAGTAGATTGGTATGCGGTTAGTAAAAATAGCTAATCCACTGGAGAAATTTCTGCAGAACTTTAGTTTCTGTGAAACTGAAATTTGTTAGAAAAGGTTTAGAAGGCTTGTCCTGCTTGCCCCAATATGTTGTTTCGCCCGAGTTTGTGTTACCCAAATCTCAAGGTGGCGGATGCAAAGTTAGCATGACCCATAGTCAGGAAGTCCACTGTCATGAGAATAAGTATCTACATTTTCCTTTAAAGGACCAGTGTCTAAGATTTAATGGCATCTAATGGTGAGGCTGCAGACAACAGAACACCCCTCGCCTCCCCCTCCCCTTCCAAGCATGTAGGAGAAAAACACAAAAGGCTCTCTCTAGAGCCAGTGTTTGGTTTGTCCATTCTGGGCTACTGTAGAAACATGGTGGGGCAACATGGGCTCCGTGGAAGAGGACCCGCTCCCTATGTAGATATAAAAGGCTCATTCTAAGGTAACGAAAACATGATTCTTATTATCAGGTGATAATACACTAATTAAAACATACTTATGAATATTATATTCCATTTCTGCCAAGTCGTTCCACAACATGCCTCTAAATTACACACACTGCACCTTTAAACATAAGCAAAAGGAATTACTAAATTAAACTTGTTTACAAATCAAAAAAGGTTACAACTGTTTCAAAATAGGCAGCATTTCAAAATAAAATATCCCTATTGGACTAACAATGTGTTTGGGATCAATGAATGGTCTTTGTCTTTCAAGACAAGTGCTTGCATGCATTTAGCACAAGCAAACTTTCATTGTACTGCCCAATTATTTCAACCAGCTTCCTTGTCTTGAGGTCCATCCCCACATGAAGTCACTTGAATTCTAAAAGTGTAATATTTTGGTGTTTATTTAAAGAGATCTTAAATTAAAAGCAGTTTTTGGGTTAGCTTTAAGGTAATGTAATCCATTTGGAGCTTCCTTCACACTCATGAAAATATGTTATGGTCAAACTAGCATTACAACGGTTCTCTAACTGTTGACAAAATATACACAAATGACACCACATGGTCCATTTAATAGCAATTCTGGAGCTTTCAATCATATCATGTGATCTCTATCAACAGGTGATCTTTCTTGTCCATGTTGGCTTCATTGTTTATGCCAGATTGAAACTTCTTAAAGACTGTTTTCACATTAAAAAGGGAACATTTAAGATTAGCTCTCCAACTGCTTCCATGCTACCATGGGATCATGTATCACAAATGCTGAAAATTAGTAAGAAAATGAATTAGTTGCAGAAAGAACAATTCATTTGTAGAGCTTTAGCCCATTATGGCTACGATCGGTCAAGATACTGTGTATGATACTGTTATTTTGGAGGGTGAAACTATAATAAGGGGATATAATACACTGCGACAAGCATTAAAGGTCAGTACCTGAGTGGAGGTGGTGTTGAGCTTCTGCAGACCGTTCTCCAGCCGCTCCATCTTGTCGGTGAGGTCTTTACTCTTCTGACCCAGCAGACTGTGATACAGTTTGATCTGCTCCAGGAAAGACTTGGGCGTGGTGTAGTTGTAGCGCCGCTCATTGGCCAGGTACTCCTTAGACGTCTGATTGACACTCATATGGACGTACGCCATGAATTTACTGACCGACTCCTTCACTTGAGGCTGCGGGAATTAAAAGTCACACAACTGGTTACTTCACATTAAAAGATGACTGTGCAGATTTGGTGGGGATGCAATATTTCCTGAGGCT
Organism: Thunnus albacares; assembly: GCF_914725855.1. Lineage (NCBI taxonomy): Eukaryota > Metazoa > Chordata > Actinopteri > Scombriformes > Scombridae > Thunnus > Thunnus albacares. The sequence continues at coordinate 4,163,579 of NC_058125.1, forward strand.
CAGACTCTGAATTTAATTTTCGGGATGCTCCGGTCTGCACTTGAAATTAATATTACATTGGTTGTGTCACGGTGCCTGACATTTGAAATTATATTTTCAGAGTGTGAACATCATTTTTGTGGGTGGCTTCATCCCTGTGTGTATATTAAACTATGAGCTGTTCTCACTTCAATATTCTCCACCTCCTGCAGGAACCTGAAGCTGACCGACTCCAGCGCCTCCTGTGGCCACTCGTGGAACCAGTCGATCGCCGTGCAGTTGACCACTGCGGGGAACTTCCTGCTGCGAACCCTCAGTTTACTACCGACTGGAGAGAAGCACAGAGCCACCTGCCATGCATTCAAAACCACACACACACACACACACCAAGGTCAAACAGAATTGAGTGTGAAGTCTGATGCGGCATCGAGCTGGATCATAGTCATTTTCTTTTCTCTGTGAGTACAACTGGAGTCACACACATATACACACACACACACAGAGTCAGAAGAGAAAGGCAGGGAACTCCTGCTCTGATTAACACTTCTTCACGGTCAAGAGGGGGAATGGGAAACTGTGAATCAATTATTTGCAGCTACATCATTAAGCAAATAAAGCCTCCAGCAAGCATGTGAATTAAAAGACTGTGGTGAGCTCTGGGCTATGTCAGACTGATTTTCACTGTTAGAGAATAACAGCTGGCTTGTTGAGAAACTCAGCCAGATGCTCCATACCATCAGACTAAAGAAACAAACATGCAGAAGGCAAACCCAGAGACACTACTGATAATAAATTAACTGGGGAAAGAAAGAGATGCGTATTTATTTCACATTTTCTGTGACATTTGTTTGACGCGTTGAAGCTTCACCTCGCTGCTTTAATCAGGAGGAATGCTATATTTATATCATTCAACATACTTATCTTGTACAAACTGTAGTTCAAAGCCTTTTTTTTCCCCCTACTTATGACCCCTTTATACAAAGTCTACTTATAATCCCCCCATCACAGGCTACATGCATGGCTGGATTAACCTGTTAAGGGGCCATGGGGCAAAAATGAGCTGCGGGCCCCTGGTGACCCACACACAATACGTTACACATGGCATCTTAATCATATTATATTAATTATAATAAGACAGTACTCTTATCTTGGAATACCACGTGTATCAAATATGGTCATTTTAAATATCATCAAGTGTAAATTTATGTGTGAATGTGCATTTTGACCCACCAGATGTGGCAGCATCATGTTACAGATGTATCCGGTTTCCCTGGCTACGATGGGTCAAGCTACTGTGTACACAAGTATTGTTTTAGGAGAGTGAAAGTAAAATAGAGGATATATTGTATGGAATACTGCCAGAGATTATGGCCTCTGCTATCTTTACACGCCAGGTCTATTTTTGCCAGAGCAGTCTCTGAAGCATACAATCCACTCCCTCGCTCGCGTACGTATAGAAATGCCAATATTTACTCACAATTGGCATGAAATTAATATTTAACAATGCAATTCATGTGTTATACTCTTTGATTTCATGCAAATACAGCAAAACGTTTTTTTTTTTTTCTTGTTTGCTTATATAATTTCTTTTTCAAAGTCGGTGAAGCAGGATAAGAAATGCTGTGGTTTTTCCTTCTGCTAATACAGAAACAACAATAAGTGACACAAGAAAAGTACAGCCAGGAGATATCTGTTAACACATGGATCATACATGTCATTTAATATACTTGTATGACACAGAAATATCAGCAACAACAACTCTAAACAGTAAATGTGTCTGCTGAGGAGCACTCTGATTCTGAAACACTTCCACTGGACATCTGACATAAAGCTGAACTGATTAATCAATTTAGTTGATCCACGAAAATGAATTTGCAACTATTTTGATTTTTTAAAAGTCATCTTTTTAAAGTAAGGATGACATGTGTCTCCTCTGATAGTTTATAGAATATCAAAACAAAAACTCTGATATCCTCTCAGGCTCTGGGTAATTGTGACGGGCATTTTTCAATACTTTATGACATTTTATAGATAAAAAGATTAATTTATTAGAAAATAATTTCCAAACTACCATTTAAAGTTCCTCATCCAAACTCTGAACTGGGGAAGACTGGTTTCTGGTATGGTATGCACCTTTCTACTGGATTAAACTCACTCATTCCATGTTTCATTAGAACAATGTTTAGAGTCCTGAAGATGTAACACTATACAATATTAGTCGAGAAAAAATGTGGCAGAATTCCATATTTTTAATATTATTATTATTTCCTTCCTTAGCAATCATCTTTCAACCCTTTAGTCTCATCTCACGACACCTTGTGAGGGTCCTGACACTGGTGCCCCGCTGGAACCACAGGTCCAAATCATATTCTGCTCTGAGGAATGATTGTAGTGACGATTTGCATTTTTAGTCTGGTTTGCAAAGTGATGCTCAGCGTGCAGAGCTACATGCAGAGACACACTCTCAGCATGTTTCCGTGCAAACACTCTGAATAAGATTAACAACATTTTTAAAAAGGAGGTGCCCCCCTCCCTTCCTTCCATCCAGACAGACAATTTTGAGAGACCAAACATTTAGAAATCCACTCTTCACAAGCCTGTGCCCACATCTCTGCCTTCCTCATTTATTCACTCTCCAACCCGGGGAGGCTTGAGCTGGGAGCGAGGCGGGGGTGGAGGATGTGGGTGGGTGGGTGGCGGTGGTGGTGGTGGGGGTGTGGGTACACGCTTTAATAATGACAGGATAAGCAACCCCCTGGAATCCCTCTCTCCCCGGGGGGAACAAAACGGTTACACGTTGGTGAAATTATCTGCAGCTAAACGGTGGCTTTTCTGCTCACACCGGTGATTTATAATGACGTCCACCGCCTCCGAAAACATTCAAGTTCATTTGAAAATGTCATGAAAGAAAATTGTCTGGGGAGAGGCTTCATCATAAAACCAGATGTTTATCCAAGTATGTTTTTTTTTTTTTTTTTTTTATTTTGGAATCGTAAATTAGGGTGTGAGGCAGCATGCTGTTGCTATATTAAGAGTAGGTGGAGATCAAATACACACGCGGCTCTACGAGAGAGATTAATGACAAACTTTCTCCCTGAGGAGAGCCACTGAGAACAACTTTTTCTGGATCATTAGTTGTGAAATTCACAGTAACAAAGAACACACGGCTCTTTGTCCTGTACCTGTCTGACTATCTGACTGCTTCACCTTGAGCTGTCTCCGAACCCGGTCGATGAAGAACTTCCAGCAGTTTTCCCTTGTATCCATCAATCCCGAGCCGCGCACCTCTGGCCTCACGCTGCCAATGATGTTCTCCACCTCGTCGTCTGGGAACAGGTCAGGAATCTCTCCTTGAATGAATAAAACGATCCACATTACCGCTGGGAAGACCACCGGGACTGAAGGTGATTTTTTTATTTCTGTGAGAACTTTGCTATATTGTTAAGATCTGACTAATACAACCAACTAATGGTGTGTTGACCCTTTGAACTCTAGGGTGCTTTAGCTCATTTTTAATTTCCTTCATTATAGACTTATGGCATACTCACTAAATATGTCCCACAGGACATGTTATATATGTTATATATCTGCTATAGGGAAAATGCCATCATTTTGCATGTGAGAAGTAATATACATGCTTGAGGTGACTTTTTATGGAACAAAAACTAAAAATGTCTTTATGTCCAGAGGTTTTTAATACAGCACAATAACCATACATGAATGGGTAGAGGAGACTGTCAGGGTTCCAGGGATATAAGAACCATGTTGATGTGACATTTTGAGTGTTAGTAATGTCAAAAAATGTACTGATAGTGCCAAACAGACACAATCCAGAATCCCCATTTTCACTGATTTTATCATCTTATTGTTCTGCTGATTGAAACTGTTCTGTGTCAACCAGCAAGACATTTTGTTTTTGGGAAAGAAAACAATGTCTTTTATTTTTTACATTATTTTATCAACACCTCAGGCATGGATGAAGCCATAAAAAGACTGACTGGGTTTCTTTTACCAGAGAAAAAACACATAAATGTGATGATAATGAACCAAGATCTCAAATTATAAGGAACTCTAAACTTAATTGTAACCCTCTAGGCAGAGGAGATGTCCATTTTTAATTTTTGGCCCTAACCCCTTAAAAATAAATCTGGACTTTTTAATTATAATACATCAGTATGAATACCATTAAAAACAGGTGATACCTAAGGAGCTTCTATAATTTGTTAAACATTGTTTGCAGCAGCTTCTTTGCCAGTGCAAGAAAACAAAGAAATTATTAATGTCGTCCTCCCATCCCTCAGTAGAGGACGGCAGAGGTATGATCACATGATCAAACTCATAAATAAGACAAGGTATCATAGCGCTGGGAATAAGGTGGATAGTACAAGTAGATAAGCTAGCAACGCTACCGAAAACTAGCCTACTGACGCCTTTAGCTGTCACCTGCCTTGCAGGTTGCTTCAGTCTCCCAGTTTGGTGTTTTAGCTTCTTGGTTTTTACTGTTGTGTCAAAAACGATTGAAATGTTCATCTGTGACATGTTAACATGTAAAGTGTAAAAGTCATAGAACCAGCAAACTCAGTAATGCCAGTTATTTAGCAATAATTACCTAAAGTTTGCTAGCATTAGCTAACATTAGCTACTGTAAGCTATTGTCATATCAAACCAAGTGAGGCTGTAGCAGCAAAACCACTGATTGTATTGATTTAACAAAGGATGCATTTTATTGCTTATAGTTTCAACTTTTGTAAGAGGAAGATGAGTTACTCCTTCTTTTCCTAGTCTTGCTTCAAAAGTCTTTAAATTTGAAATTAGCTTTAGTTGTAAAGCAGCACTGAATGTTTTACTGACACTTTTGTATCCTTTCCAGTACTGTACAACATGATGTAGTACATTCATTTATTGCATATTACAAGCTAAATGAATATTAACATAAGTACAGGGGGAATTCTTTGCTGTAATTTTATATTCATATTTCATAATGCACCCTTCACATGTAGAGTAGAAATCTAGAGGTGAATCTTGCTTGCCATCCTTCACACTGATGTGCTGTAGTTGATGAGTAATGCTGCGGGAACGGCACCGCAGTGATTTGTTGCTGTGGCAAAGCAAAAGCATTTCTCTCTCAAAAAAAAAAAAAAAAAAACAAAAAACACACATGACACGCAGTAATTAGCGAAGCCTGCTGTTACCGGATGCCAACAGATCGTTGACCAGAACGAGGAACTTCTCGTCTGCCACTTGGGCGTCAGTCATTAGTAGCACGGTGCCAATATTCTTCACGCCAGCTTTGATGTAGAGGGATGCCAGGTCACTCTGGACGACACGGGGAGAGAGAGAGAGAGAGAGAGAAAGAGATGAAGTGGGAGAGTGACACACATAATGAGATTGGGCTGTGAGAGAGCTAAAGATTTGTTATATTGCAGTGATACATGCCTGACACCTGCGAGGATACTGTGTGGATTACCAGCACTGTGTTTACATATTGTAGGGATTATGTCTGTATTTCACTCAGATACACGTCTATTTTTAAATATAAATTTAAAGCTCACCTGGCTGGCAGGACTGTATGCATGTAAAAACTTTTTAAGACTTAATATGAGACTAATTGACTTGTTCAGAAGGATTTTTTTTTTTTACAACATGTTATGTGTGTGCTGTATAATCCTCCTCAAACCTTGAGGTCAGCGATACCGTATCCTTTTCTCAAGGTGATCTGGAAAACCTCCAGATTGGAGATGAAGGCAGCCAGCCGGGTCAGACTCTGCTTGCCGCTACCGCCCACTCCGACCAGCAGTGCATTACCCCGTGGAGACTCCAGGATTCGGTTTATACGGCAGCTATATGTGGAGGTGCAGACAGTCGGAGGAGGAGGAGGAGGAGGAGGGGTGTGAGGGAGGAATCAGTGGAGGGGTGAGATACAAGGTAAGGGGGGAGGGAGGCAAGCCGGATAAAGACAATCTCTGACTCATAAGGCAAACCGCAAAAGACAAACAGGTAGTTTGTTTCTTCCTCTCTCTCTCTACCCATCGCCGCCACCTACATCGCTCTGTTTCATTCAACACAAAACTGTACTGAAATCTTCTCGTCTCTCCATTTAATATTGATCACATTTTCTTTTTTTGTTGCTGCTTCTTATATACTGACTGACTATTTCCTGTGTGCACATCTCAGCTTTCTTTAGTGTTTCAACTGAAATATCAGTTGCTTTTATTGTTTACACCACTGACTGACTCAGCTGCTTTTAGTGCTTACAAACTGACAACTCAATTTCCTACAGGACTTCAACTGAAATTTTACCTGCTCACAGTGTTTACACTTCAACTGCTTTCACTTCAAGCACTTGCTTACCCTTCAGCTTCAACTGACACTTCAACTCCCTCAAGTGCTTCAACTTAAACTGCATCTTCTATATGAACAATTGTTTTACATGAAAACATTTTATGGTATTATAACCTCTTTATAGTTTGCAAACAGAAAATTTAGCATTCCCTAGTTTTATTAATCATCTTACTCATTAAATGAGAACTTAACTGCTTCGTATTTTCCTGGCAGATCTTTCTGCTTCATGCTAACACTATGTTGAGTGACAGGAGGTGACTAGCATTAAATAAATCAAAGGACTGACCTTTTTAAGATAAGGGGGCATTTTTTGATTACATGAATTGCAGATTCATAAAGAAAAGGCAATAAACTAGCATCTGCTGTAGCTAGGTTTTATCTAGGATATCAAATAAGCGAGCACATATTCATGCACAATACAGGGATTTTACCTGCACACTATCTGCCTTCACACATTGTCTTACCTTACTTATGTAACTAGCCCCTTCTTGTTCAAAACATCACATTATCTTTAACGCTGTATTCATTTGTTTAGCTATTTGGGGACAGCACAACGAGCTGTAAAAAACAACACCGAGATATTATCACTTTATAAAATTTATATTGGCGAATATGTTAGCAAACAGTTGCCTACATTCAAGTCCAGCAGACACAGAGCAATATGAGTTTTCTTTTGGGGTCATGTTTGTGTCCACCTGATCCATGCAAGTCCAAAACTCACTCTACTTTTAGCTCTGTTTTGGTCTCCACCAACCCCTGAGATAAAATATCTGGCTCTTAAGCTGCTAAATTCTCCACTGTGTTCACCAGCTAGTTGCTAATTTGAAAACAGATTTCCTGCAGGACAGTAAAGACTATATTTATCTATCTAATTTTGTTTGTCTGCTGTTTGGTGCTGGCCAGGTAGTGAACAGTGGGTTTATTAACACTTTTACACTGAAAACAGCTGCCTGCTGCTGCTACAAACGAGGTTGATGACAGCTATGGGACTGAACCACAACAGTAAAGTTGAGGGTTGTAAAACCAAAACTGCAGAGTTGGTGATAAGTCTCTGTGGGTTTGTTGCTACAAACGACCTCTTTCACATTGTACTGTATGTAGTCATTTGATCCATTTTAATATAAAAATATTGATTAGAGCAGCTTTAATATGCTGCTATATATAGTGACTGAAGACCAAATGTGAGTATTTACATCAGCAGGGCTGTGAATCCCACATAAACACACACTGACTCAAATACAGTGTCTACGTCGAACATGTCACTCTGAGCAATGGTGTGACTCACTGATTGGTGTTTGTTTTACTTTAGCCTTTATAGCCAAACATTGTTGAAATTTATTTGGAATTTCTCTTAGAGATTACAGCATTTATTTTTCTGACCTTCATGGGAATTAAAAGGGGGAAAATTACTATTAGGGGGTTAATAGTTTTTGGACAACAATAGATATACAGACAATTTGTTATTTTCATGGTATTTGTTGCCTTAAATGTGATTTATGTTTTTTTATTTCAACAATACTGAAACACATTTTTTAGATTGAAACAACCTAACCTCTACTCTGCATTCTCGTTAGCTGTCATGATATATGCTGCATGACTTTTTACAGATTTTCCTGTCTCTGCTTTTGACAGTCTGTAAAACAGAACTGTTAATCCTGAAATACCCGGGAAGCCAGTTGATTTCCTTGACAGAAAATCAAGAAACTGACAAAAACACCTTCTTTACACTTTCTTTACTCTCTGTGTGTGTGTGTTGTCCCTGTTTTTTTTCTTAAACTTCCACTCACATGTGAGCCATGGCGTCCTCAAACAGAACCAGGTTTAGGGTGGCATTGACCTCATTGTAACTGTCTAGCACCTCCAGCAGGGTTTTATTGAGGTTGTTCCAGGACTCCGCAGCCATGTACCTGGCCTCCCCCAGTCCACAGGCGAAGTGGCAGTACAGGTTCATCTCCCTGGTCTGCTCCAGAGTCTCCTCCATGTCCTCGGGGAAGGAGGCACGCACGCACACACACACACACACAATGCAGTGGTAAACATACAAACCAACACACTACCCCTGTCAGCATAACATTACTGTTAAGCTTAAACAGTCTGGACAGGGACACAGCTGAATATCACAGCTGCTCAGAGGGTGACCTAGTTCATTTTCACCCTGGCAACTGTTGGGCCCCCAAATATTTCACTGGAGAGATTTTGTGTCTCTTAGGGACGCTTGTTTCCTCTGCTAACTTTCATTGGCAAAAAGCTCCAGTAGGTGTGATGAAGTGTTACGAATTCATATCTATATTACGGTACAGTCTTCATTTTCCTAGTATCAAGTGCGCTTCCGTGCAGCACGAAAGTCTCTAAAGACTTTCGTGTTTGCATGTAAAAATAGCAGGAAAACATGCTGAATATTGCTCTGTGGCACAGGGGCAAATTGTCATAGGTTTACAGAAGGTGCCAGCTCTGAATAATATATTCTAGAGTGACTGAGATTGTTCTCTCTCCTTCTCCTTCTTTCTCTGTGGGTGTGTGTACACATATACTTGTCAGGTTCTTCATTGTGGCATGACTAGTGTGCAAGCGATAGAGTCAGAGAGGGTAGTGAGTGGAGCAGTGGACAGAAAGCCATTAAAATGTTTTCCAATTTGCTGGGCTGACAGCGCAGACCCTGACAGTCAGACCCCCATACCACACTGATTAATATTCTCTCCAACTCTCTCCTGCCCCCCCCCCCCCCCCCCCCTTCCCCTGAAACATTCCTTTTTCTCTTCTCCTCTTTCTCCTCGCTGTGTTGGCCACTGATGTCCAGGTCCAGACAGGCAGCCTAATGATTGCCCCCTCCCTCCCCCCTCTCATCCTCCCATTCTTGTTTTCCTCCGCTGAACTTTGTAAAACTCTCACCTCATAGAACTTTTTCACTGTGTCCGTCTGCAGCTTATCAAAGACCTGGAAGTCCTGTTTCTCCACCAGCTTGTCTCTGTAGACGCGGCTGGACTCGTGCAGGTAGATTTTCAGCAGGTCCGGTGGGGCTTTCAGACACTCGCCGGTACAGAAGAGAATGCCCTGTGCAGAGAGGGGGAGAGAGAGAGGGATGCTTGGAGTTTCATTCCAGAGGATGATTCGGCCCCATTTACACCACAACAACCAGGAAAATACAGCACAGTCACTGTGGGTAAATCAATGGATATCGAGTGGGCAAGCTGTTAGTAGGTGTGTCGGAGAAATTCTGGAAATAATAACAGCGCTCTCCTTTCATCTCACTGTCTCAGAAGTATTGCTGTATGTGGAGAGAAGTTCTGTGGGCAGGTGTTAGAAGAATTGGGAAAAAAATCAACGAAAGAGCCTGCATGCGACTGTCATGCTTCCAATGTTTATTTTCAAAAAAGTCTACAGTCATGCTAGCGCTGAGCTACATGATTATGTCAGTACAGGTTAGCATAAACCTTACATTAACCCTGCTAACAGGTTCATAATGACAGTTCTAACATGCTGATGTTAAGCAAATATAATATTAATGATGTAAACAATCTTAGTTTAGCATGTTAGCATGCTAACATTTAGTAATTAGCACTAACCACAAGGTACAGCTGAGGCTGATGGGAATGTCATTAGTTTTATGGGTATTTGGCCGTAAACCAAAGTATTGGATAAATGTTGATCATCAAATTCTTACAATTTATGCTGAATGTTTGTATCAATTTTTTTTCCAATCCATCCAAAGATTGTTGAGATATTTCATTTTAAAACCACAAATGTTGGAGTAGTGGCCTGAATGAAAAATAAAAAAAGCTGGCTTATGACCGAAGGGATTGCAGGTTAACTCCTTGGGCCAGCAGGATCAATCTGGATAAAGCTCTAGTGAAGCTGCTCAGTGGCCAGTAGATCAGACTGTGGTTGCACTGGGTGTGAGGTGTGAAGGTGTACAATAGTGTGGTGTGAGTGATCAGGGCATTCTTGTAAAAGAGAGTAACTTCCCCCGTAAAATAAAAGGTAAAAAATGTCATGGAGGCACTAGAGGAAAAGTCAGGGGAACACCAAAAACAGTTGGATTCATCCTCTGGGCACCATGATGCCTGTACAAGTCTAGATGAAAAAGTTGATTACAGACATTGTCATACTTTGATAAATACAGATGAGTATTTGTGTATCTATGGTTCATGCATGAATACATCATCTATTCAAAAAAGCTGAAATTGAAACAGAAAATCTCAACAATGAGCAGATTGGTTAGTGGATGATTGATGATTAATGTGTCTCTAGAGGAAGCCTGTGTGTGTGTGACGCCAGGGCTTTCCCACAGGGCCAATCATGACGCAGCGAGGCGGAACTCGGCACAATCTAGGTGCCTCGCATAACAGGTGCCGTATAGGATGAGAAGAGGGACGAAGAGGCACCCAGGCACTGTTTGTTCCCCTCTGCGCACTGTCACCCAGGAGGCAGAGGCAAGCAGATGTTGTGTGTTTCCAGCCCCAGAACTTATTCTAATCAACAGAATCATCTCCGGGGGTAAAGCCAGCTGAATCTGATCTGCCTTCATATCTGAGCCCACTGAATGTGACAATTGGCTGCTAAATCCACTGTGTAATGGTGCAGATGGGAGGTGTGCCTGCGTGTGTGGCTATTTTGCATGGATGTGTGTACCGGAGATTCGAACTGAGCCAGAATTATCAGCACTACTCTAGATCGACAACGTTTAAGATGTTTTCCCTCAAGTATGTGTGAATGATCTAATCCTTTGACTTTTAATAGATCTGTCTTTTTCTACTCCGTTTCATTGCTTAATGGTGTCAATCACGACACTCCGCGTTTATTGTATAAAAGTTTGCCTGAGAAAAACAAAACACCATATGGCAACTCCATAACAGTCATACTCGTGGCTTAGCTGTTCGTCGTACCAGTCGAACAAACGGCAAAGTGCTAACAAACTGAGGAGAAAGAACTTTTTTTTTTTTTCTTCTATCCAGCCGACTTTGGCAGACTATCTCATCCTTTTCTGTCGCTGATCTTTCATTGCTTTGTTCAACTCAGAGGAAAGGGATTAGAGAGTTCTGGGTGTCGGCATGTATCTGTCTGTCTGTCTGTCTGTCTGTCTGTGGCGGGCACGCTTCCCTCATAGCCTGACAGCTGCTCTGAGCCCCAAACAATGCTTCCCTCGCTAACAAATGCACCCAGCTGACTATCCACAGAACATCATACTGTGCGCTACACATTGTGCAGTCTGTACATTTTCGGCTTCAGAGTCTCTCTGCACCGCGAGTCTCATATTCTTTCATTCTCTTTCTTGTCTCTGTCCTCCTCTTTCTGTCCGTCCATCCTCCCCCTCACACACCCCCTCCCCTCCCACCATCTCCTCCCTCACCTCTTGAGCTTCGAGGAGCTCATTTAGGCTGACGTGGAGAAGACAGGCCCTCGGATATGCCCGCTGGTCATGGCAGAGAACGAACATTGGTAAACAGCTCTTTGACAACACTCCCGGTCGGATGCCAAACTGTTTGTCTTGCCCTATTAGTGGAATTTGGCTACTGTACTTCACTTATAGTACGTCTAATTTAACATCCACTGGGTGTGATGATCACCCGATGCTTGGAGGAAGTAGAGATTTATGGAGACAGTGTGAAGGAGAAAGACAGAGCGCTGTAAGAAAGTAAACAAGTGGAAAAAATGCCAGAAAAAAGGAGGGGGAGAGGGGAGAGGGAAGGGGGGGGGGGGCAGAAATGAAATCTGAAGGCATTAACTCCTACTTTTCCTACTTCCATGTCATGTGCTGGAGTCAGAGCAGAGCCCCACCAGCTGAAACCCGCTCCATAATCAAGACCTCTACTTATACTCAGTCCTGCCAGATCGTAGCCTCTGCACCAATCAGTCTACACTTCAAGCCATTTTTGCCTGCATTTAGCCTGAGGGTTTTTGGTGTTGCCTATATCCTGTTTTCACACTGTTTTCCTTGTTCCCTGTAGTCCTGTCTGCTCCCCGGTCTCTGACTCCTGTCCCTTGTCTCATCAGCTTCCCTGCCCTGGACCCCTGTTTCCACAGGTTCCGCTCCGTTCGTTTGTGCCCACGTCAGCCACCCCTGCCGACGCCTTGCCTGACCCTCAGCAGTCAGCCGCAACTGCTAACAGCCTGCCAGACCACCAGCCTTCGGCCGTACCTGTCAACGCCCTGGCAGACCTCCAGCCATCAGCCACACCTGCTGATGACCCGTCAGACCCTCAGTAGTTGGCCGTGCCTGTCGACGTCCTGCCAAACCTCCAGCTTTCTTCACCGACCTCCAGCCTCTTGGCCACCTTTCTAAGTGGCTTAGCTGATAACTTGGCTCTCAAGGTCTCTAAGCATCTCTGTTGACCTCCAGAGTGGCCCCGCCCATGTCGTCAACCAGCCCTGCCTGTTAGTCGACCTTGTGAACTTGGGCTCCGCCCATCTGTCTTGTCATCTGGTAGACCTCCGGAGCTGTCCCACCTATCTGTCCTGCCCTCTGGTCACTCCTGAGTGGTCCTGCCCATCTGCCCTGTCTTCCAGTAATGGTTTCCAGCCCCCAGGCCGTCCACCTGAGGGTCCTTGCTCTGCCCCTTCTGTCCTCGGGGCAGAGCTCCTTCTGAGTGCCCCTGCCTTGCTCATCTCCAGTGTCCAAGTCATCCATCGCCTTGGTTCTGCTCCCTGGACCCAGCCTGCCTCAGCTCCTGGTTCCCAGCTTCCAGCCCAAGCCTCAGACCCAGGTTACCAGCTGGATGCTCGAGCCCCAGTTTCCCAGCGACCAGTCTGAGCTTCCCAAGGCCTGCATCCCATTTCCCTCCACTTTGTAATAAATACCTTATCCAACCATGTTCCTGTCTCCTTGCCTCTGAGTTTCTGCACTTGGGTTCATCTGCTCAGCCTCCACGCAACACTTACTATTCAACAAAAAACCCCTAACCTGAGAATTTTGTCAGTAATCAGCAGCAACAATAGTCTCATAATGATGCAACCTCGAGCGCTGTCTGGATCCAATTCTTTTGTCACATTTAAAAACACCTTAGCAGGGAGTGTTGCACGCTCACACAGAGACTCTGAGCTCAGCTTTCTAGCTCATTAGAGTTGATCATAATGAGACAGTTGCCTTTAGCTACATCTCCAGGTTCTGAAACTTTAAAAAAAACAACAACAAAGTGAATCACAAAAAGTCCCCCAATTATTTCAGCCTAGGGCAAACATCAGAAACGTCAAACTAGAAAACACTGAGTGACAACCATTTAGGCCCCTTGCTTGGAAATTAGAGGAGGCGTTTGTACTGTCATACCAGATACTTTCTTACCTCTGAAGGTGCAAAAACACAGAGGTACCGTGGGAGAAATACAGCTGAGGCAGAGCTGCGAGGCTGCTCACCTCTTCCCAGCTGTCCTAAAGTGTTAGAGCCAGGAGCTGAATAAGTTAGGCAGAAAAACTTCAAACAAGCTCCAGGAGCCTCTTATTGGTTTTCTTTATATTCTCTCGATGGGTAGCAGCCAGAAAGATGGCACTGTTTCCTTTCTGTAGTTATTTGACGTCTGGTCATGCTGTGCAGACCCCTTTTAAAAAAAAAACAAAGACTTCAACAAAAAAGGCAGAATGGCCTCTTCAAACTCTGAATTTAAAGTGTTATGGTGCAGCTAAACTCCCTGCTGCTTGAAGGCAGTACTGTGTGTGATCAAGAGTCTGGAAGGTGAGGTCTGTGGGGTCATCAGGGCTTGAGCTTTGGGATGGTAATTATGCTTAATCTCAAAGTGCAGAAGGCTCACTCCTGGAACTACTCAGCTCATTATAATGGCTAAATGTCAAAATAAGGTCAATAATAACATACTTAGGGCACTTTCAAACCTGCATTATTTAGTCCGGTTGAATGGGACTCTGGTTGGTAGAGTTCATTTGGACAGATCTGAACACAGCATTCATACTTTGGTGCAGAACCAAAACCAAAACAACTGCACCGAGAGACTCTTTGGAGAAAGTGGTCTTGGATCGGTCACAAACAAATTCTGGAGCGGTTCGTTTGTGGTGGGAAACTGATCCGAGCTCCATCTGACCCAACTACACGGCATACTCTGCAAGTTTGAGCTAAACAGCTCCCATAGCCAGGTGTGCTTTGTATGCTGGAATGAGGATGAATGACATTAACAGTTGCTATAGTAGCAGCTAGCCAGAGAATGTCATACCCAGACTAGCAAAAAAGTACATTTCCTTCTCCATACTTGGGCATGAAATGTTTTATTTGTGAAAAGAAACCAAACAAAAGGCAGAACAGAACAAGTTTACCAGCTCATCTGCCGACTTGGACCACAGCAAACAAACTATAGGTTTGAAAATGCTCTTAGTTAGAGCAAAGTGCTTATCAGTCTGAAACCCCCTCACTGATGGCAGAAAACTTTGAGCCTTGAGGTAAATGCTCAAATGTTAGCATACTAACTATGCTAACATACTGATGTTCAGCAGGTATAATGTTTACCATGTCCATCATCTTAGTTTAGCGTGTTACTATGCTAACATTTGGTACTATTGGGCAGACATTCATGTTCCACTTATTAAATTTCAAACAGCTTCAGCTGTAGTTTGTGCCAGTTAGCAAACTTTAGCATGCTAACACGCTAAACTAAGATGGTGAACATGTCAAACATTATACTTGCTAATCATCAGTATGTTAGCATCGTCATTGTGAGCATGTTAAAATGCCGAATTTATCCTTTAGCTCATACTGCCTGAGTGCAGCATCACAAAGCTGCTAGCTTAGCAGTACATGCTAGTTTGAACCTTGCCTGCCCTGACTGTCTACCTGTTGTCAATCTCTGCCTGCTCATTTGACACAACAGTCTTTGCTTTTAACCTACCTTGTCTGTGAGTTGTGTTTCAGTCATATAAACAACTCCTTTCATATTACATATAGTAATTTGCACCATTGCTATACAAAAATATGGATGAGTGCAGCTTTAAAGAGGTGAATATAAACTTTATTACACCTACAGTATGTCCTCTCTACATAGTACAGTAACAGTATAGTAAGAACTCAGAGCTCCCTTTGTAAACTCCTCGATGGAATTATGAAAAATGAAGTCCCTATAGCTGAGTGGCTTAAAGCATTAATTATACAACGGAGTGTATTAAATGAGAGAGCCTGCCCTCCATGAAACCGTGGAGGATTTTGACAGAAATATTGCCCCGAAAGCTTCTCCCTTGACAGCCTTCGCGCTCTGATATTATATTCATTTAAATACATTAAATCATCACTAACACCCATGGAAGTGCAAATCCATTCTATTTTCTGTTACACTTATTTCAGACTTATTTCTAGCTTTCAGACCCAGCTCTTAAATCAATAATCATTTAGATGAGAAATTAGTGACAGAAGCCTTGCTCTTTCCACGTGGGAAGCAGAGCTGTAGAGAGAATCGAGGCAAAATATCTAACTTCTTATTTAAAGTGAAAAAAAAAGGGAGTGATGTGAACTCCAAAACTTTTTCTAGGTGACTTCTGATGTTATATTGTTAAAAGATTAACCAGAGGTCGCTCTTTAAAAAAAGAACGTCTGCGTGTCTAATTCCCTCTGGTGTATTTGTTATCTGTGCGTCACCTGGAATATGTTGGAAAGGTCTCGCAGGTTGAAGATGTAGTGGAACTTGACTGCGGTGGGGAGGAAAGTGGAGGAGACGTGCTGGTGCAGGGCCAGAGCTAACTGGACCAGGGTGGGGCAGCTCTTCTGGAGGGCGGCGCTGAAGCCCTCTCCTCTCAGGTGTTGTGACAGGATGGAGGTGTAGATGGTGCTCAGGGCCTCGGCTCCAGGGAAAGACAGGGCGAAGACTGAGAAGTGGCGCTGCGGAGGGAGACACAGCTAAAATGAGGAAACAGTAAACATGTTGCTCCTCACTAATGATGCAGTTAGTTGTCTTCCTGACTAAAAGTGAAGGTCATCTTGGGGGGATCTGCAGTGTGGGACAGCAATAAGAGAGGAGGTGCTTTTTAAATTCAAATATGACCATTTTCAAGTTTGACCTGAAATTTAATCACTCTCCTTTAGCAAAATATACTGACTTTGATCATATGATCAAAGACAGGATTGATTATAATTTTATCCCATTTTTTGATTATTCTCTACAGTGTGCAGTGTCCTCTACTCCTGTGTCTATTGAACTTTAAGGGCAGTTTAGGATAAAGCTGATGTGCTGTTTTGGCATTTTAACACAGTTATTGTATGTGTAACAACTTCTAGAGCCTGACTGATAATGGATTTTCAAGGCTGATACAGTTGCTGATCTTTGAGAAAGAAAAACTGATATTCATATATTTAATTGAGTTATGTATGTAAAAATTGTCTAGTACTTGGATTTTCAAAATAAATTTTGCGGTGTCCTGGTGAGTGAGCAGTGTTTCATTTCACAGTGTTGTAAAGGTTGCCATCATTTGTCAAGCAGTCACAAATCAATCAACTCAAACAAAAGCGCCAACGAACAAACAAATGATGAATGAACAAATGAACAATTATTATGGCGTATCACTTTGACCGCTGTGTATTTCTTGTGCTCAAAAGTTTTTGATACATTGTGTGTTTCTGATAAATTGCACAAATAAACAAATGAACAAACAAACCCCACAGGCAAACCGGCATAATTTCATGAATGCTATAATTTACTTTTCCTTAGTTTTGTCAAAATCCAATCAACTGTGCATGAATGGCCTTACAAATGAATGAATGGACAAATGAATAAATATGCACACATGCAGACGAACAATATGATGATCCAAAGTTTTGCCAAAAAAACGAACAAACAAACATTAACAAAGAAAAGACTGTCTATTATAACATGTGCAAGAGGAATTAGAGTGCATGTAACCTCAGCAGCGAGTTGCATAACCAGCGGAACACAATGTGCTGTGAGGACATGTTGTGAGCGTGCATGCGTGTGTGTGTGTGTACCTGCAGTCGTGGATTGATGGTGAAGCTGCCAGCTGTGGGGTTCATGCAAGACACGTATTGAACGCTGTGTATTTCCTTCAAAAGGAGCTTATTACGGTCATACCTGAGAGTACACACACACACACACAAACATGAAGGAAAAAAAAAAATCATTATTTAACTGCACGCACACAAACACCCACACACGTTTTCACCTTGGCTCACACACACATCTTCCCCACGCTTTTGCCGATATGAACGCCTCAGCTCCCACTTAAGCTGGCGTGGCTCAGTAGCATCCTACTTCCTCTCAATTTCATACCTGAAATCCTCCCAGCATATCTCTAATGGGCTGACCGTGTCTAAGCCAGTCAGCCTGTGTCTGACGCGGTGGAACCATGTTCAGAATGGCCTTACTGTGTCAGTGAGATGAGCAACAAAATCCTTTTTAAGGGGAATCATACAACCCTGCTCTCACATTTGACTTCTGACACTCATAAAAGTTGTAGCGTATTGATAGCGAGGAAGGGATCTGTGTGAATACATGGAGGAGGAGGAGGAGGAGGTTTCCAGAAGAGAGGCTCTTCATCTGAATTATTAGGGTATTACACCTATCAGCTACTGGCACTCCATTATCTGAATTATCCTTGTCCGTGTTAATACATGGAGAAATGGTCTGACACTGTCTATCATTGAAGCTATTAAAGTAAGGGAAAAATTCCACAGTGTAGGCATAATGTTATTCTACTTTAAACAGCACAGGCATCTACATATATACATACATATATATGGATATTGCATAGCTGCTTGTGAGTGACAGGGCCTTACCAGTGGTTGTAGTCCATGTGTTGGCGTATGAGTGTATGAGGTTGGACTGTGCCGTATGCATCCACCTCAGGCATATTCATATCGTCTATGAAGTAGATCAGTCTTCTGTTGCCTGGAGGTCCGTAGTTGCGTCCTGCTTTCTTCTCAAGGGGCTTTTCCAACACCGCTATATGTAGAAGAATGGAGGAGCCCAGAGCAGGAATGTAGGAAAGAAAGAATGAGCGCTGAGAAATGTCTTATTGAATAGACAATATTTATGGAGCTGTTCATTGATTAAGAGTCAGGGGTCAATGTGGAGACATTCCATATACTGTAAGGAGGAGAAGATACATAAGCAGTGATAGGCACCTCGTATGTCATGACAAGAAAATGATAAAATCAGTTTTTAAACTTCTTTTGGCAAATGCGGGATCAATTCAAGTTTAGCCCAAATTATAAGTGTGTATATAGAGGTGTGATCATGAATGTGGACATCATCTTCCTGCAATATTAATATACAAATGTACTGTTTCTACCTTGGAGCATAGCAGATGTGGTGTAATAGTTAAACGGGACATTTTTGATCATGTATTTCTCGGAGTCCAACGATCCCAGTTTGTCCCCGACCAGAACAGACTTCCCAGTCCCAGCGTTCCCGACCAGCATGACGGGCCGTCGATGCTCCAGGAGGCGGTCCATGAAGTAACGAACTCGGATGGTCTCTGTAGTGTGGACCAGACATGCCTGCACATAGGAGACACACGCATATGTGATGCCCACATTAAAAAAAACATATAGTATATGCAAATTCCTTGTTAAGTGGTGTCTTTAGACTACAGAGGAATATGCTAACGTGTAGGGAATTAATCAATGAATAGCTTGTCTACAAAAGCCCTCAAATGTGTTGGTTTTTTGAGGCAGATACTCTGTTTAAGTCTTCATCAACTCTTGAACAGTTGGGTGCTAAGCTGCTAAATGCTCCACCCAGTTGCTAACTTTGTCTGTTTGCTGTTTGGTGCTGGGCAGCGACTGCACAGTGGGTTTATCAGAGCTTTTCCAATGAAAACGGCTGCCTGCTGCTCCTGGAAACAAGGCTGATGAGAGCTGTGAGACTGAACAAAAGCTGTGGGGAGTACATCCAAAACAATGAGCTGAAAGACACTAAAACAAAGCTAAAACTACAGAGTCAGGTGATCATTTTCTGTGGGTTCATCACTGTGAATGACCTCTTTCAAATTACACATAGTCATTTAATTAATTGTCCTTATAAAACTATTTATTAGTGCAGCTAAGATCATTTAAAACCACCTACTGTACCTGAAGTGGTGTATCTGCATCCATCTCAAATTTAGGCACCATTTTGGACCAGGGTTCAAACTTCTTGCTCTCTGGGTCGATGTAGTAATCAAACACGGTGCCCTGCGATGGGAACTTGATGGTTTTGAACTCAGCCACCCACCACTTGCTGAACTCCACTCTGTAGTCGACCAGCTACGCTCACACAGAGCACACACGCAGAGACACAGAGGGTAGGCGACCGGTCAATACTATAAAATGACTTCCTCTCTGCTTTTCTTCCCCATACAGTAGCTATGGATCTGTGCATTTGATTTACACTGGTGTGAATACAAACCTAGAAGACACATAAATGATGCAACATAGAGATACAGCCACAGCAGCTGAAGGGTAGAAAATAAGAGATGGCAGGCCTATCTATCCGTCCGTCTGATTCAGACAGTGACGTAGCCTCATCACCTGCTGGCTGGCAGTTCCTCGTCTTCCATTCTGCCTCTTCCCCCCCTTGGTACCTGTCTCCTCTATTCACTACCAACTCTCCAGTCAATAAAACCACTTAGCATTTAAATGCATCTGTGATGGGAAAATAAAGTGGAGTACATTTGTACCAAGGGAAGAGCAGTTTTATCCCATAACTTAGATGGACGCGCTTACTGTATGGCGCTAACTGGATTGCTTAGCAACTGCTCGCCACAGCTCTCCTGCTGATTTAAATTCAGCCAGTCTGTGTGTTGTTGAGCCGGAATGGAGTCCACTTCATTTCCAGATGGAGATCTCTCTCCTTTTCAAAAAAGCTGCCATTTCTTCGACTGAAAATAACTTTCAAATGACTTTTCATAAACACAGACAGAAAGTCGAGTTGCATAAGGGCCATCAGGGCTCGAATAAGACCAAGGAATACCCATAATGCAAGTGGAAAAAAAACTCTTTTCAAGAAGGAGTTAAGAGGAGGAAAAATAAAATCATTCAGCTGTTTCAGACATGTCCCATTATTTTTCCCTTTTTATGCAACCACTTAGTAAGCGCCTCACATGCCCACAGGCCCACGCAGTACCTGGTCCTGGAACATGGCTCCCCCAAAGGCCCAGACCGCAGCAAAGACAAAATAGAGCTCATAAAGTTCTTTGGCACAGTCTGGCGGGGTATTTTCTGGAGTCAGCAGACACTCCAGCAAGTAGCACAGCATCTGGACCATACTCTGCTCAGGGATAGGGATGATCTTCTTAAACCTGGGCAAAGAAAGACACATTATATCACTGTACTGCTGAAAAGAACTACAATGCTGAATGACTAAAATCATTTTTTTCATCATGTTTTCACTCTATGTACCTTTGAGTTGTAGCACATATTTTCTTAACAGATTTAACAGAAAAAAAATAAAGCTTCTCCAATAAACAGGCTGACAGATTTATAAGGTATGTGGCATCGTGGGAAAGCAAAGCATTTTCTGGATTCTGGCCCGAAATTGAGGAGAAAATATTCCTCCTCTGCTTCCTGTTTTTGTTGTGTACTCCAGTAGCAGTGGTAATGGAGGTGTTGGAGGACAATTGAATGCAGGACAGCATCCAGTTCTCCTGAGTCAGTCCCTGTTTGTTCCGGTCCAACCCACCCACTTTTACACAGTCCCTCCCCATGTTATGTCACATCTCGACATCCTGCGTCAACTGGAAATGACTGCCAGCATGTCATGTCACAGTGACACGGAGCTGTTGGGAAGCTGCTTCACCTTGATCTGAGGGCGTCCAGGCAAGAAGGGAGGTACTTGTCGAACAATATGGTCAGGTTGGCCTTCTCTGATTGGACCTCCCTCCTGTCGATCCAGCTGGACACCGGTGGGTTCCAGCCGAGGTCTGCTGGGTTTATGTACAGGATGCCTGGAAAGAGGAAGAGCCAAGCTGGAACATTTAGTGACGCCAGTACCTAAACATTTTTTTGCTGGTCATTTAATGCCCCCCTTTACTTCCTGCCCTTTGTACAGTGTATTTGTCCATGTCACCTCAAACCTCCCATCAAGTAATGCTTTTTTATAAGAATATGCACCAGTGAGTAGGGCTGTCAAAAAAAAAAAATTGCTAAAGCTAACAGCTATCTTCAGATTTGTTCATTATAATAATAGATTACATTTATATTACACTTTATCTTGATACCTAAAGTGCTTCACAGTAAAGGGGGGAAACTCACCTAAACCACCACCAATGTGGAGCACCCACCTGGGTGATGCACGGCAGCCATTATGTACCAGATTGCTCAACACACATCAGCTTGAGTTGGAGAGGGAGGGAATCATTGAGCCAATTACACGAGGGGATGATTAGGTGGCAAGATGGAGAGAGCCAGATTGGAAATTTTTCCCCTAGCCCCACTCTTTGCGATAAGTGCCCTGGGATCTTTAATGACCACAGTGAGTCAGGACCTCGGTTTAACATCTCATCTGAAGGACGGCATCTCCCATCGCGCAGTGCCCCGATCACTGCACTGGGGCATTGGGATTTTATTAGGACCGGAGAGAAGATTGACCCCTACTGGCCCACTAACACCACTTCCACCAACACCAGCAGTTAGTTTCTCCCATTCAAGTACTAGCCAAGCCCACACCTGGTTAGCTTCAGTCATTCAGCAGAAACAGGACATATGTTGGTATCGCTGCTGACGCTGTTGTTGTGGTTGTGTAACTTGCACAGTAACATTTTTGAAAGGCAGAAAACAACTTTGCTTTAATCCATGATTTTTGAATACAAAATGCTTCCACATATTACATCTCAGATGGTTTAGTGTCATTAGCATGGCTTACTGCTGTAGTTTCCTCCACTTTGCAAACAATGAGAATGAACATAGCCTTCTTTACTGACAATATGTCAATAATGGTAATATTCACCCTCACAGGAGTAGAAGGCATAGATTACTGATAATAATAATACTGATTTTTCTCCTATGTTTGAACGGTAGTTTGATTTTGATTTTTTTTTTTCATAAAGTGGCAGTCTTACCAGTGACATAATGAAATCTACAGTAATTCATTCTTTCTCTACTTGGTGGCAGCACAACAAATGGTGATAGGGGTGAACATGTTAGCAAACATTGGCTCTTTTACACATCCACCAGAAAGGAAGCAACTTTAGCATTTATTCAGAATCATGTTTCTGGCCACCTAACATATATAAATCACATATTCACTTTCCTTTAGCCTTTATTTGGTCTCCACCAGCTCTCTACCGAGAAGAATGTCTGGCTCTTTAGCTGCTAAATGCTCCACTAGCTACTTGCTAACTTTGTCTGTCTGCTGTTTGGTGCTGGTTTATCAGTGTACAGCAGGTTTATCAGAGCTTTTCTGTCTGCTGTGTTAAATAATAGCTGATAACAGCTGTAAGACTGAACCAAAACAGTAACATTGAAATAAAACCAAAACAAAGAGCTGAAATGGAGTGGGATTTACAGCCCAATTTATGAGTCAGTCTTGCTGCAGAGGGACATTTTGAAACATATCCAACACAAACACAATATAGTGAGGAAGTACACAGGTAGAAGGATGAGTAAAAGAGAAAAGTATTGTAAGAAATAGGAAAGGAAAGCAAGAGCTACCTGCTCTGGATACGGTAGCGGGGGTAGCGGTGCGAAGGTGGCTGATCTCAAACACCAGTCTCATGGTGGGGTTCAGAGGAATCCGCTCATTACTGGCCAGAGTCAGCACCTGACAGAGGGAGACAGGATATTTGCACACACTGTATGCAGATATCACTGAAAAAGCCTGTGTTCTTTTGTGGATATTACACAGTCTAAGTCAGGATTATGTCACCTGCAATCCTCAGATCTTTTCACTATTCTTAGCATTACACACACAGACTGTCATTTATTCTCAGAGTACAAATAGTTTACTTCTCTCTCACATCAGTGATGAGTCAACTGTGGACCTATTCATATCTGAATAATGATTTTGTGAACAACAGACAGTAAAAATGTGTAACCTTAGTCATTTTGATACTGAATAAAAGACTCAGTCGACACATTTACACACACTCTCACACCTTGTTGTCATCCATAACTGTGTTGAGTGATTCAATCCACATCGGGTCAATGTCTCCATCCAAAACAATCCACTTAGGCCCGCTGTGACTGACGTTGGCCAGTTCACGCATTATACAAGAAAACAGGCCTGTAGGAGAAAGGAGTTTACATTTTGGTTACTCTAGTCAGGACATTGAACACTGTGCTGGTCAAACTATGTTTCTGAAGGACTCAGTCATCACCGTCTTTCCACTCTCTGGTGGCCGGGTTGATGATGCCGAAAAGCTCATCGTTAGTCACGGCCTTCGGGTTAAGGTCTGCCCACACAGGTCGGCGCTTCATGTTCTGATAGGTCCGCTGGAGTGACCTCATCACCTGACTCTTCCCGGTTCCTGCGTTCCCGATCACAAACACAGAGTGACGCACCGCCAGCAGCTCCTCTAACTGCACCACCTAACACACACACACACACACACACACGGAGTGAAATGTTGAAGATGATGCTTTGTTTACCACACACAGAGACTCTGATGACATGGTATCCATATCAACACTTTTAGACCCTTTTACAGGATAATCTAGCATTTCATGGGCGGCTACGTTGTACCAGTCAGTGTACTCGTCCTTAACGTGCTGGTTTACAGCTAACATAACTTGATGCAGGATGACAGGGTGGTGTGATGCACTGCAGTGCAGCGCAGCAGCTTAGTACACTTTTCACAGGGAACAGTAAATGACAGCAGTGATCTTCTAGGCCTGCACAAACAGGAAGTACTACTCAGCCTGTTGTATAATGTCTTCGTTCTATGGACACCAAGGTGTTCAATGTCAAAGCCCCTGAAAACCTGCTTTCAAATATTAAATATTTCTCTTTAATATTCAACTTTCATGACTAAATAACAACCAGAGTAAAAGTTTGGGCAAGAAATGACCTAGTTGTGAAATCTTCATTAAACACGACATTGTTACTGTGTGGTTTGATTAGACTGACAATGGCCTGACAATGAAAACAGGCTACCCCAATTTTTGTTTATGTAAATATTATAAAATCCTGATTGCTGCACATGAGTGCATAACATCTTTCCCAGCTGAGCCCTTCCCTCTTCCAGCCAGCATATTCTGCAAAACAAAACAATAACAGTTCATTTCAGGTCATTTTAGTTGATTCCAGTAGATGTTGTTTTTTCTCTTTTCTTTTGATTTCATAATGGCCAGTTTTTTTTTTCCCCCAGCAACTACAGGTTATTACTTTAGTCTAAATAGGCAACCGGCCAATCACATAATTGGCCTGTTTGTCTTCATTGACAAAATGTCTTGATGAAATAAATGCAGACTTTGGCAAATGAACATTTTGAAATAAAAATTGCTGGAGTTAAATAAAAATGACCTTCAATAAATTCTGCCACTGTGAAAATAAGCAGAATGAAATAACATTTCATAATATTGGTCTTGGACTATTTCACAGTATAATCATTATTAAGCCTTTTCTTCTTCAAATGATTATATTACATTTCACAATGCTTTATGTATTTATTCAATATTAAATGCTTTTGGTCTCCATATTCCTTTTCCACCTTTCTACAGTCTGACAAACTAACGGTGATGTCATCAGAGTTATCTCAACTTGAGCTTGCGGACAACAAGTTTTAAGGGAAACCCTGCAGTACAAACTGGAATCATGGAGCTGCTAGTTCCAGTAATGAATGAGCTGCATTATGATGAGTGTAGGATCCAGTGTAGTTTGAGCTTAATCCACACTAGAAACTAAAAGTCAGGATATCTTGGCATTAGCTGTGTTGATTTTCAACATTATTTTATCCTCCAGCTGTTTAACCACTGGAGTGACTTTTTATCTATTTATTTTATCAGGAAAACACTGTAAAACTGAGCATTCATGTGACACAAAGAGAGGAGAAGCTGCTTTGTAACCTTCGTTTTTATACATGCTTTCAATCTAAATTGTCATCACTCAAATTCCACCTTTTTCTAAAAGTGTCCTTGATGTTTAGTGTTTGCTGTGTTGTAATATTTCCATAAATACCTCTGTATAAATACATCTCTCCTGGATTGTACTTTTCAAGTCTGGATTATGGTATTTTTCTGTCCTCTTGTAATTCACTTCAGAGCTGTGAAACTATTTATCACCTCCAGTAATTCAAGTTCAAGTTCCCCAGTACTACACACTCTACGCTCAGTCTTTTGAAAAACTCTATGGACTGTGTAAATAGTTTGCTTTACCTTCACTACAATCCCTCAAGCTCTAACAAGTGGATGTTTTTTTTTTTTTATATTTTCCACTCTGTGGTACAAAAATATCTCAAGCTGGCTGGTACCACTTCAAAGCCAAAATAACTCTTTTTGAATGTTCCTTGACTTATAGCGCAGCATCTTCTGTCAATTTAGGTATGTGAGGTGACACCACGGAGTGTAACAGAGAGAGAGAAGGAAGAGAGAGAGAAAGGAGATTTCCTCCGCGCTTCCACTCAAACATACAGATGGTGAGTTCAATCAATGCCATCGACCTGGCTCCTCACGGCTCCTGCTCCCCATCCATTCAGCCGGAGCGCGGGCGGCTTTACCCAACTCAAAGGCCCCGGCTGATTACTGCTTTGATGTGGGGAGGACTAATGCTAGCCTTGGCTAACGCTAAAGGTATGCGGTCTCTCTCACCTCGCCGCTTCCCCCTCGTTGTCTGAAATCAAAAGGTTGGCCGCGCACACAAAGACAGTAAAAGTTCAGGCTCTGAGGGTGGATGGTTATTATTGACCGCTCCCTCCATTCTCTCTCTCTCTCTCTCTCTCTCTATTTCTCCTCCTCTTTGTTTATTTCTGTAGCTGTCTCACACAATGTCAGGGTTAAGTGGCATGGTGCAGCGCCAGCCTTCACTGATGGAGTGTTATTATGTGTTTCCTGTGTCCATTTGACCTGAGGCAGATTGCACTTATTTCCCCTGGTCCTGCGTTCATCTGTCTCTGACATACAATGCCTTCTATTGTGCGTGTGTGTGTGTGTGTGTGCTAGTGAGTGTGTATCTGTATGTAATATAATGACAAAAATTAGGTCAGCAGCTCGGACACCTGAACACTCACTGAAGCCAACCACCAGCTTTCTGCAATATTTGCCCGATTCATCCACATCCTGCAGATTTGTTTGACACTAATGTCCGTTTCCCAGCGGAACATTATGACATGAGGTAAACAGCTTTTGGAGGGAACTAAGATAAATCTAAATGAAAGTGCTACAACTGTAATATCTGTCTAAATTGTTAGAGATGACACCTCATTTGGGGACTCTGCTTGTGCTTCTCAGACGACTTGTGATTGCGTTTGGTTGCGTCCGCGGCTTAGTGACCGGTTTACACTCCTGTGGGGGTTTGAAATTTTTTTGTAATCAAAACAGAATTTGCAGAAGAAAAGCATGAAGACTGTCAGGAGGAATTGGGTTTACTCTACCTTGAGCACAAAATTGTCTTCGGCTTGTAACTTCAAGTCCAGGATGGACTCCTTCACGTGCTTCTCGAAGTCCAGGTCTCTCTTCCTGGGGACGTCCAGAGCGGGGAACAGGTCTCCTATCAGCCCCATGAACACGGGCATGTCATCGGTCACGATCTTGGGGATGTTGAAATCTCTCAGAGCTCTCATCAGTACCTGGTCCTCCGCTCGGCCGGGGTCTCCTCTCTTCAGAGAGCCGGCCACCACCAGTACCGATTTGATGGCTCGGAGGCCCCAGTCGTAGTGGTCCTTCAGTAAATGCCAGACAGACATCAGTGAGTGAGATGTGCAGAGCCGGCAGCGATGAGAGTGGAAAGTTGAAGCTAATTAAAACTAATGAGCTGCCTGGTTTGTCCCTCTACCAGCCACTCCGGCTACTCATATCACCGAGCTCATCATAGTTTAGCAAAAACTTTAGATCCATCTGCCTCCAGACAACAAATATTTAGCTGCAGCTGCTGACTGAACTGTGAACAGAAACACTCGCTCCATCAGCTTCAAGTATAAAGAATCGCGTCCACTCTGTGAGAGATGGTATTGATTATAACAAATGTATTTCATGTGGGCAGCAGATGTGTTATATTACTCAGCAGAGCTACATAAAAAACAAAAGTATCAACAAATACTGATAAAAAGCACTGTTTTACTTCATAGTTTCAGGCCCTACATTATATTCCTATAATATTCCTACTGTGACTAAGAACCTATAGGGAGTCTTGTTTAAAGTCCCCCTCCGCTCAAAAATGACTTTTCCTCTTTGTTCCTTCAGTTGATTATTTGAGCTTCACTGTGCAGAATGATGTATGTGTTTGTTTTCACATTCATCTGCTGAAGGAGGAAAGTTTCTCTGTGCTCGCTTTAAATCTGAGGCGAGTACCTTCAAGCATGATTTTAGTTTGGAGCCGAATGTGGTCCAGTAAACAATTTACACAAGTGTGATGTGGAAACACTGAGAATGGACTTTACAGTGAAGTAGGAGACATCTTGTGTCCAGCAGTTAAGCTTTTGAAATGAACAATATTTACATATTCAGAGATGTTTCAATGAGGGAGAAGGGGATATAATGATATTATTTATTTAATTCTCTTTTTATTGAGATACAGATATATATTCACATATCCACCACACACCTTCAGTCATTAGAAATAAAAGAAACAGCACAGTGAATAATCTCAATTCTTTTTTTGATCCATGTACCTACATCTACCTTGTACCTTATCTCACACAGTACATTTTTACTTCAGTCGGAGTAGAGACTCAATATGATACCGGTGTAGTGAGTAAAAGAACCTTTCACAATCTGTAGTGATGAATCAATGGTTTCTCCAATTTGCAGGCTTTCTTGTATAAAGTTTGACCTAATTGTCGAGATGTATTCAAGCCAGTTTTCCCAAATTCTATTAAATGTGTCCAGTTCCAATCTGGAAGAGAGAGTCAACTTCTCCATCATGTATATATAATGCTTTATATAAACCTCAATCTTGGGTACATCAATCTTCAGCCATTTTCAAGTCATAGCTTTTTTTTTTTTTTACTTGCAATTAACATGATCCTGAACATATGTTTGTCTCCCCATCTTGTAAGTCTTATGTTCGTTTTCCCCAAGTAGAAAACCTCAAATGTAAATGGGAAATTCTACCCTCGGTGTTTTCTCCACACATTTCTTTAGCTCCTGCCAGAAAAGGCTAATAGAGTGCCAATCCCAGAAGACATGGAAGTGATCGGCTTTATTCGCTCTGCATAATCTCCAACACCTTGTACCTTGATAGTTTTTCTGCGTCGGTGTTACAAAAAAAAAAATCTTGTAATATTTTTCCATCCGTATTCTCTCCGAGATAAGGAGCGAGTTGTTTTCCGCTGTTGCTCATTAATCTCTTCCCATTCGTCCACTGATAACACAATATTAGCCTCTTTATCCCACTTCTCTTTATATATAGTGTTTCATTTCTTTTTTTTTTTTTAATTTTCCACTCCTTTTTTAATCATTTCTAACTCCAACCCATCTAGATTCTCCTTTCTTCTTGTTTATTGTAAATAATTTCTCATTTGCAGGTATCTATAAAAGTCATGGTTAAGCCATATTTATCTTTTAATTCTTGAAAGCTTTGGATTTCTTTCCCGAGTTTTAAACCTCTTATCTCTTCTGTTTGGTATAAACTCAGAGTCAGAACTATGTGTTTTCAGGCTATTCTTTGTGATAATTTTGAACCAGATCTTAAGAGATATGCCGAACCATGGATTCATGCCCTCTCCTAAAGGTGTTTTCTCAGTTCATTATCACTTACCGTATGATGGCCTGTATACGAACACCATCTGTTGTATTACCTTCTCTCCGTCTCGCTGAGTAAAATTTTAAGGATTTTAATGAGGTCATTGAACTTTTTTTTTTGAGGGGAAAAAAACATATTAGACTCAAATTATTATTCAAAGCAGAGTATTTTCATATATCTTAAAACGTGTCTGGAGGGATCTTTAAGCTAATTTGCAGCCATCGTCCTTCACAAGGCTTTTAAATCCTGCTTAAAACAGCCCAAACAAATGAGCTGATAAAACACAATCTGGATAAAACAACTACACTTCTAAAAGATGCATGTGTGTATGTTGTGTGTATGACTATATACACTACATTGACATATAGGTGTGATGTGGTGTAGTGGGTGTTTACAGTATGTAAACATAGATTTGAACAGTTATTCAGTCTTTGTTGTTTAAGCCTTTTTTTTTCATTTGTGTAATTCTGATGGTTTTAACTTATAATTGTGAATGTTTTACTGAAGAAGATGACTTGTTCTGTGCTTTGGAACTCTACAATTACCACTTGTTTCCCTTGTGGTCATAACTCCAATTAACTGACAGATTATATCTGGGGAGCAGCTATGTATGCACTTAAATATTGTTTTGATGAATGAGAACTTTATAAAGTTGTCAAAATGTAGCAGATATATAAAAAAGGCCTACAGCCTAACATATTCATTCTTGTATGTCATTTTTAATGTCACAATAATGTTTCTCCATCATCAGTATAATATTTATACCTCATAAATGTGACCATCAGTTTTGATACAGTGACAGAGCATCTCTATAACATCACAGCAGTTGTTCATGTGTGCGTCCGACCCAGAAACTCTCCAGATGAAGAGAGAGAGAGAGAGGGAGAAGTGCCAGAATATTCAAAACACACCCACCCACCCTGAAACATTAAAGGAATAATTTATACAATTTGGGGGAGAAAAAAACACTTAATTGCTTTCATGCTGTGATTGAGATGAGAAGATCGATACCAATCTCATATCTGTATGATGAATATGAGGCTTAAGCTAGGAGACGGTTATCTGAGCTTAGCATAAAGACTGGAAACAGTTAGCCTGGCTCTTAAAAGATCTGCATGCAAGCACTTCTAAAGCTCACTAATCAACACGTTATATCTTGTTTTTGTGAAAAAACACAGTGTTTTAAAAAAAAAAAAAAAGTGGAGCTTTTATGGAGGATTATGTGCTGGATGAGGTATAACATGTTAATTGTTGAGCTTTAGAGGTGCTGGTAGGCTGATTTTGTTACTGATATTGATATTTGGTTTAAAAAAATCTGACCAAGACTGCGACCAAGAACTGTACTTTTACAGTTGAGGAAATAAACTCATCACTTCTCTCAGTTGGATGAATTATAGATTGTTGACACTGTCTCTAAACAAATAATTGTTTTTTCTGTACTTCCAATTTCTTGTCATGTATCAACCGGCTCCAGCTTTAAATCTAAATCAACAATGATATTCATTTTCTCATCTACCTCTCAGCAAAAGAGTGAACGTTACCGTTTCAAGGCCTGTATAACATTACTATACTTCTATAACATCCATGTCAGGACTTATCAGGTAAGGTTAAGTGATTTCACAGTGAGCTTAACATATTTTATATCCTTGTGTGTCATTTCTAACATCAACATAATGTTGATTATATAATTTTCATTCAAGATATTCCTAAAATAACTTCTCTTTCTCTGTTATCAGTAGTAGAACACGCTGTATGTATTGTCGTCAGTTTACTGCAATGAAACTAGAGGCAACAATTAGAGTAACATTTCAGCTCCCTGCAGCTTTTTGATTGCATGAAATGAATTTCACAGTGGAGTGAAACACACAGTGGGCACTGCTGTCTATTCATTGACAGGGAAAAAAAAAAAAAAAGAGCATTGTCATTCTGCACAAGACAGTGCAGCAGAACTTATGTAATATTAAACCCACACTTATGAACCAGTTGAGAAAGTAGTTTTCTGAATCTCTGCTTTCCATTGATTTGCAGTTTCAGCCTTTGTGAATATAGCTGAGAGAAGCAGTCTGGTCATTATCATTTTATTTCATTACCGCTAAGCTGCTAATATTGGAAAACTTGCAATCAAACTCCAGCAAACAAGTTTGAGGAAGCTAAAAAGTATAATTAAGGTGATATTTAAAATGTCTGAAGACGTGGAACTTCATAAAATAGCCATAAAGAGGAAGTAGTGTCCTATGACACTTCATTCATCCACAACTGAGGGTTCATAAAGTGGCTAAACTACGTCAGTGAGCTCCACTGTTACTATTAGTCAGCACTGTGTGATTTCATTGCTTTTTAAATAATTTAAATAACGGCATGACATGTAAAACAGGACCCAGACTGAAAAAGGATTAAAGAAAAATTTAGATGGAATAACATCCAAACTCCCTGCAGCTTCTTATTCATATGCATGCAACACTTCACTCAGACAGTGAAGTTAGAAAGCCAGCTCTTGTGTGGTGCCTCTGAGTCATTCCTTTATCAAAAGCCTCAAATATAAAAGGAACATTGTGTCAGATGTTCAGCTTTTGAAGTGGAAATGGATCTGGCTTATTCTAAACGTGTCACATGTGTAACAATGAAGAAAGCAGATAGTACCTGTTTGGACAGCAGCTCTTTGCACAGTGTGTAGAGTGTGATGAACTTCCTCGCGAGGACCCGAGCGTTAATGAAGCCCTCGGCCACTAGCATGATTTCACAGATCAGTTCGAAGTCTGGCACCACCATGGCACACGGTCTGTGGATAAATGGGAAGAAAGCATTAAAATAGCCTCATTTGTAGTGCATGGTCATATTCCTGGATAAATAAACGGTGCATACACATGAACTTGCGTGCTCATACCTGAACAGAGCCTTGAGGTTCTCAGGAAGCTCAGTCCTGCCGGCGTAACCTGGATTCATCGTGATGAAGATGCCAACAGAGGGGCAAAGATTGACCTCCTCTCCCATGAAGTTAAATCTCTGCTTCTTATCTCGAATGGCATCCTGGATGCTTTTGACCTGCACACACAGTACAGAGAACACATTACAGAGCAGAATGCACCGAGGCTAACGTTAGCTGGGAGGCTAGCAGAGGCTAGCTGGCTGTGCTTCCCTCCGGTCATGCTGAGGCTAACGCTCCGCTAGCCTCTCAGCTAACGTTAGCCCCGGCTCTCCATGTAGACAAACCGGAGCACCGAGCCCTGGTTTGTTATTCAGGTTAAAGTGGGAAGAAGCAGCGGGTCTGACGGGCAGCTTCAGTGAAGTGCAGCCTGCGGAGGAAACACCGGGACCGTCAAGGAGAAACAAGCCGTTGAGGAGCTGCTAAGTTCGGCTGCACAGATAGGAAACACTTCGTCTGACAGGACGTACCACTCTGTTTGGAAAAAAAAATCTTTTTGGTTTATACCGGCGGTTGGCAACCAGCGTATTAGGTGCATTACCGCCACCTTCTGCTCCGGAGTGTGGACCAGAGATTAAATCCTACACATTAATCCTGTCTGTCTAATAAACTAAAAGAAAACTCTACTGCTCCATCCACCTGGCAGGTTCATTAAAGTTTTAAGGCTTCCTAAATTCTTCCTTCATATATTGTATTTCTTGATCATACTCAGGACAATCTATGCTTGCATGCACAATAGTCTCCTCAGCCATCTGCAAAAAAAATATGTGCACATATCAGTATCAGAGCAGATATCAGTATCGGCATCAGCAATCAGCCACAGTGAGTTGGAAATATCAGCATATCTGATATCGGCAAAAAATCCACTATTGTGCATCCCTAGAAATAAGTCCTGGACATTTTTGTGTTCTTCTTGACATATTATGTTGTTGCGCGTGGTTTACTGTCCTCTTTTTCCTGATATCAAGTAAATTGAAATACAGACAAAAATGTGTCCAAAGTACTAAAAATTGAATTTGAATCCGTTTTGAGATTTTTAATTTTTCTTACTTATTCTTTGATCCGACCATAAATCACAATTTAGTTTGTTTGCTTTTTCCAGAGCTGTCGAATGCAGCTCTTCTCAGCTAATTGAGTTGACTCAGTGGTCATCATATTACCCACATATGGAACTTTGGTCATGTGACATTATACATGGGGGAGATGGTAAATACAGTCTCTGTTCAAACATGGTTTCTAACACTAATGATGTGAATGTCCATCTTGATC
The DNA here is from genome assembly GCF_914725855.1 of Thunnus albacares. NCBI lineage: Eukaryota > Metazoa > Chordata > Actinopteri > Scombriformes > Scombridae > Thunnus > Thunnus albacares. The sequence goes on from NC_058125.1 coordinate 4,196,840, forward strand.
TTTCTCCGGCTATCCACTGACTCCTGGTCGAGGACCTTTGATCTCTGCTCGGTCAATGCTTTGAGTGGTTTTGGTAAGGTGTTGACAGAGAGCTGATGTTGTCTGTTTCCAGTCTTCATTATGTCTCTTGTCCAGGGTCTTTCTCATTTCACCAATGTAGTGTTTCCCACAGCTGTCCACAGAGAGGGTCACAACCTCCCCATCATGTACGACCACCTGCTATCACATGACCAAGGTGGACCTACTCCATTGAGGAGGTGAGATGTTGTTGAAAGATAGTAAATCGTCACTGTGTCAAGTTTTTTTTTGTCAAACCTTAATTCTTAAGGTACAGAATGAACTTTCATGCCCAAGTAATTCAGCCAATTTTAGATGTTATGATCTTTAGGAAAAGTTCTACTACTGCATTTGAAAAGTTTGGGGGTTAAGTTTGTTGAATGAAAAAAGGGTTTTGGTCATGGCAAGTATGGTTAAGCAGTGGTTAGGGTTAGGCAACAAGTCCTCCATATGAAATGATAAAATCCATCAACACATAGAAGCATTTTCTGATCTGATAACCCATTCAGCAATCTGTCCTTTCCAAAACCGTTACAAATCACTTTTGAAAGATAAATATAAAATATCTTTTATGATGGGACAATGCTATGGTTAAGCTCTGGTTAGGTTCAGGCACAAAAAACACTTGGTTAGGTTAAGGAAAACATCATGGTTTGGGTTAAAATTACTACTTTGTTAAGGTTAGGAGACCTTCATCGTCACGGTTACTATAATAATCACTTAGTTAAGATTAGGGGACAATTGTGGTTTGGTTCGGAAAAAAAAGTTGACTTGCAGTTGGAAACTGGAAACAACAGCAATATCACGTGTTAAAGTCTGAGTTTTGTTGACCCATCACTCCGACCTCCTCCCTACACGAACTTTGTCGCCCTATAATAATGTCACCTGATTTCCCCCTTTGCTCCGTTCATAATTATTAGGGCCGCTGGAGGGTGCAGTTGAACATAAATATATGCTTTTTTTGGGCTCCTCACTACATTCCTACTTCCTGCATTGGCACTGAACGTTTCCAACTAGTGCTATCACTCATTAGCATATCATTAATATCACTAAGCACATACCGGAGTCAATTTGTAACAGCTTGTCAAATTGTTATGCAGCATGCCCCTATTTTTCCAGTGACACAATTTCATCAATAATATGAGCATGTTATCAGCCAAGGTTTACTGGAGGATGAACTGCCAAGGCACTGCTTGTCTACATTATGACTGAATGAGATATCAGAAATAAACTTTTTGGTGTGTGTGCCTTGGCCCTTAAAAGTCGGAATCCCAGCCTGTAAGGGGCTTTATGAATTTAACATGCGTGTGGTAAAGCTGTGTAGCGAGTCGACAGCTGGAAAGAGGAGGAACATCTCTTCATGGATGAGTACTCGGCTACAGATCACTCAGTCATACTAACACAACATGGAGAAAAAAAATGCAAAAACAAACAGTGCAGCTGCAGCACAAAAAAAAAAAAAGAAGAAGAAAAGTTTTCATGAGGACATCAGTGGGGCTTGTTTTTTTATGTGAAATGACAGCGGCCCTCCACTGCTATCCTACAGGGATATGAAGGAAAGTAAAACACCAAAAGCACATTTTTAAACAGTTCAAAAACAGACACTGTTCTGAAAGGTGTGATCCGGTGGGTCCGGCTCCACTCTTAGCTGCCTCTTTGAATGTTCAGACCGGCGCTAGCAGAGTGTAGCTTAAATATATTCAAAGCCCAGGCCTGTGCTGGCTACAACAGAGGCAGAACTTAAACAATTTATCTCCATGTTGTTACGTCTGGCGGCCTTCTGTTTGCCTCTGCTTTATTTAATGTAGAGCTGGTCCCGCCACCTGTGTTAGCAGACCCAACTGGCAGCCGAGTATGTCGCCGTGCGATGGTAGCTGCTCCCACTTTAAGAGGATGGATTAGGTGTGTGTGCTGTTGCCTGCTATGGTGAGAGATCGCTCGGCATTGGCTCCACTGAAGCAGGCTGAGCGGTGGAGCGGGCTGCCAGCTGTCACAGCAGGAGTTTGACGCTCCTCTGTTCTCAAGGTCTACTTCTCCACGTATAAGCCACCGTGATTTATTATTCATTACGCCACGCAACACCTATTCATTCTTCTGGCACTTTAAAATTCTCTAAGTACTGTAGGCCTCCGCAGCTTACAGAGGAGGCTGCTTGACTTTCATTGCTACTAAAGAGAGAAGGAAGGGCAGAGAAATGATTGTTATATCTAGCAATGAATAATGATCCATCGCCTCCGCCAGGAGCCTTTGAGGAGCTCTATCACCATTATCATCATGATCATAATCAGCGTTCTTATCAACTGTATACATTTTTATACATTGCATGTGCATGAAAATGGTGTCCTAAGGTGCAAAAGCATGCAGGATTTGAATACACAAGAGGGACAAAAAGCACAGAGAGGGAGGATCTGTTTGATCCGCGGTAACAGATTATAAGATGGCAGGAAAAGCTAGCATCAGCTGAAAGAGGACTCAGAAAGAGTCCCCGTAATCAAAGGGCCAGCTAGGTCGCCCAGAGTATATACTGTTCAGTGTGGAGAGAATATGAAGTCTTTTTTTTTTGTACTTTGAGTCGTTATGCATGAAGTGGAGATTCAGGAGGAGAACGAAGGTGAAGACACTGTCAAAATGATCCAGTCAGTCATCCAGAGAGCTTGAAGATGAAAAAAGGGCAGTAATGATTTAACATACTGTATGCTAGAGCACAGGCTGGAACCTGTATTAAATGATGAGGCAGTGCAACAAGCAGTAAACACACATTAGCACATTGTAAAGTTGACATGGCTGATGTGTTAGCAAACAGTTGCCTAATTACACATCCAGCAGACACAGAGTAACATTAGCATTTATTCAGAGTAGTGTTTCTGGCAACTTCAGGAATGTAAGTCCAATATTTGCTTTCCTTTTAGCTCTGTTTTGGCCTTCACCAACTCCTGAGCTATAATTCTGGGTCTTTATTTGCTAAATGAATAGTTCCTAGCTTCTGTTGTTTAGTGCTGGGCAGTTAGCATGTAGAGGGTTTATCAGAACTTTTCCACTGAAAACAGCTGCTTGCTGCTGCTGGAAATGAGGTTGATGAGAGCACTGACACCGACCCAAAAGGTTAAATTGCAGATCGTGAAACCAAAACAATGAGCTGAAAGACTCTCTGTAGGGCTGAGGGGAACTAAAGAGTTGGTTTCTTCACTACGGACACGAGAATCAATCTTGTCAGGCTTCAAGTTATGCATTTGCATCCAAACCACCAGTGGTTCAGACCAATCAGCGTCCTATGAGGATTCTCGCGGGATCTCATGATCTCACAAATCTGCCTCACAAGGTAAGACAGTGATAGACAGATGGTTCATCCAATCACCTGCAAAGTAATTTTTGAAAGTGCCTGCCCTTTTCCAAAAAGTTTCTAAGGACAACTTCTAAGATGGTTCTGTGACCATCTAGGCATCGGGTTACACTACAAATAACCACTTTCACATTACATAGTTACGTAGTCATTTGATCCATTGTTACTGTAATCTAAAACCATTGATTAGAGCAGCTTTTTTTTTGATTTTGAAATATCTCTTAGCCTCTACCCCACTACAACACCCACATACCTTACTGTCAATAATTTTCATGGGACTTTTTCTTTGGCACAAATAGTCTAAATACAAATGTTCTCAGCTGTTGCCAGATTGGGTGGTTTTCCACTCTATTTGGGCTACATCTTATTGACTGGGCAGGTTTATTTTGGGCAGTTTGTTGTCAAGGGTGGGCAGTTTGTAGAGCAGGGTTTCAACTTTTACTCATCTCAGAATTCTATTTTTTTCATTCATTCTGGGGAGAAAATATTGAGCCCATTACCACCAACAGAAATGGCATCTGGGCCGGCTCATTTATTCAGTGGCTGTCATAGGCCTAACCATTTATTTATTTAAAAAACAGAATGGCTCCATTTGCACTTTTTTATTATGTTTGCTATAAATATGTTGCTTTGATATTTTAGGGGGAGGGTATTGCAGTGTTTTTCACCGGGATGGTCCAGAAAAAAATATTTATGAGGCTGTGGCAGATGATTCAGCCCCCCTCCCTACTCCAATCATTTTCGTACAGGTCCTAATATGAAAGAACGCAAAATCACAAATACTTATTGTAATTTGTCCAAATTATAAATACTCATTTATTTATTCATCACTCATTTATTTTAATTTCATTAATTTTTTGTGAATCAAGGTTGTGCTCAGAGCAATAACACTGAGCAAATACCAATTCATCCAAATTACTGTATCACCTCCTTTTAGAGTTTGTCCATTCAGAGATGCTGTTATTAGTGTTGAAATATGTGAGCATCATGACCAGCGCCACGGGAGGCAGTTTTCCATCCTTGACCCTCAAATCAGATGAGAGAACGCTCCAATTATGAAGAAGCTCTGGAGTGCAAGGGTGTCAGTCTTGGTGGATTAGTCTTATAGCTGAAGCAATTTACGCTTGCAATCAGTAATGAGGAGGCTATTTACCTCTGCAGAGCTGTTTTCAAGGCCTTATTTTCACTGCACCTTGATTCGGATAGAGCACTTCATAAATAAAATGATAACTCACACGTTTAGCTCAACCCGCCACACAAACCGCACACACAATACAGTCTTGACCTGACTGGGATTTTGGGAGCACCTGAGGTGAAGGAACTGGACTTGGTCTTACCTGTACAGCAACCACAGACAACACCTCCACTGAGATCCTGTTAAATTCATCAAAACAGCCCCATGCCCCAGTCTGAGCCAGGCCTTTGTAGATGTTCCCACAGGACTGGTGGACAGAGGGAGAGAGACAGATATTCAGATGGACACAGCGGAACAAGAAGTCAATCAGTCATGCTCAAAGGTGGAGACTCGGCCTGACTGACTTATAAGACGTGTGATGAGGCGGATAGAGACATATGCCAATTAGACAGAAGATACATGAAGAAACGCTCATTGCAGTTGTCTCAGCGTAGCGCCGCAGCAGGCTAAGAGTAGGCGAATAATAAGAGGAAGATATAAACAAGGGCTCACACTAATAATACAAGGTGTTGATGGTGAAAACGCAGAGGCTAAAATGTCCGCCGCCCACATTTTACTTTTCCCAACATCACATTCCGAGTAGGTGAACAACCCTCCAGAGGGCAGCTGGACCAGGATGAAGGAGGCAGCTGACGTTTCTCTCCAATTACAGGGCTGAGGAAACCTTCTCTGACGCAAACCCGAGCTGACTGGAGGATTGATTCAACTTGTGTGTGTGTGCATAACTGAATATGAGTAACAGTTTGGGGCTCTGAAGCCAGTTCCCAGTGCCTGTGTTCCACCCGGAGTATATTAGCACTTCTCTCTGACACCTTGCAGCGGCGTGTATAGCCGGGGGTGCTGTACACCTGTATACTGTAATGATGCCCCTGTCTGGGGAAGCAGGAGCAAGCTGGATCACAAGATTATGTTTATGTCTCCCTTGACCACTCAATATGCAGAAAGTGTTTGAGTGAGAGTATACAAGAGTGCATAATAAATCGGGGTGGAAGCTGGGAGCAGAGAGGGCATTTTGACAAGGTTTAGGAAAGAAATAACAATTAGGTTTGAACTAATCAGCTCTTCTTTCAAGGGGGGAGGGGGCAAACAGAAGATGAAAAGAGGGAAGATGAAAAGAGAAGGGCGTAAAGTGGGATGACAACTTTAATGACAAATGCATGCCATATCGCTGACAAAGGCAAAGATGAAAAGAAACATGCATAATATGTGCTGCTATGGAAGCACGTTAGCTACGTGCACTGATGCATGTACGCTGGCTCACCTTATAGTCCATTTGCTCAGAGCAGTTAAATACGTAAACCATGATGCCGAGGGCACGGCCCAAGTCTTTGGTAGTCTCGGTCTTCCCTGTGCCTGCGGGCCCTGCTGGAGCTCCACTCATGGTCAGGTGGAGGGACTGGGTCAGGGTGATATAGCATCTAAACGGAGCAGATATACACACATCACTGCTGAGGACTGGAGACTGACAGCAACACGCAAATTCCACTGATCTTCAATTTATAAAGATCAGAGCAAGTCTGTGCACTCTCAGTGAGGAGCTTGACTACACATACACACATTTATAGTTATATTACATGCTGTGAGTCTAAAGTGTGATTAATCATAGACATTTTCATACAATCGAATAATCAAAATTAATCAATTCAAAAAGCAAGGTAAAATTGTAATGCTTCTTAAAAAACTCAACAACAAGCTTAAGATCACACACACGTCTGACATATAATCACCATACAAAGCTGATATGACCATCGTGTTAGCTAACAGTTGCTTATTTACACATCCAGCAGGCACAGAGCAATATTAGCATTCATTTGGAGTCATGTTTCTGGCCACCCGGCGAATGTAAGTCCAATATTCACTCTCTTTTAGCTTTGTTCCTCTTTGGTCTCTATACCAACTCTTGAGTAAAATATCTTCTTCTTTAGCTGCTAAATGTCCCACTATGTTCACCAGCTAATTGCTAACTGTGTCTATTCGCTGTTTGGTGCTGGGCAGGTAGTGTATAACTGTCAGCTGCTGGAAACAAGGTTGACAAGAGCGGTGAGAGTGAACCAAAACAGTGAAGTTATTTTTTTTCGCATTTTTGAATTTACTGGACCATCAATACTGAAGGGGCAGACAGGAAACAAGGGGAGAAGGAGGGTGTGACATGCAACAAAGGTCCAACCAAACCAAAACAATGATCTGAAAGACACTAAAACGCTCATTAGCGCTGAAAGGAATCGTAGAGTTGGTTGATAATTCTCTGTGGGTTCATCACACAATGACCCCTTTGACATTATACAGTAATTTGACCCACTGTTCATATAAAAATACTGATTAGTGCAGCTTTAAAATTCAATGATGAGAAATGATGATGTGAAATATTTACAGGGAAATAATGCAGTATGCAAGCACTGGACACTAAGCCGGCATAAATATCCCACAATGCAATGCAGTAGTGACAACAACAACAACAACATAGCAGACAATGGTGGACAGTGACCAAGGAGGCTCTGGCATAATGTCAACGACACTTCAATTTAAGTAAGGTTTCACTTTGCTAGGTGTAAAATATTTTTTAAATTAGTTCAGACTTTATGGTTGGCACAGGTTACCATGGTTATGTGTCTCCAACCGGCAAGGAGGCTCTCAGGAAGTGATGTGATAATTACAGCTCAACACGTCTGAAAAGATACATACTACTGTTTAGTCACACAAAAGTATGTTGAATGATAGTACACGTGTTGGGTATGTAGTGGATAGTATATGATTTTGGACGCAGCATGTGATTCCTTGTCTTTGAACAAATGCATGCTGGGAATATATGATTTAAGATTTTTCATGAATTCTCGCAAAAATGGTCTCCTGGTCTCAGGATTTTTACCATGTGTGGCTTGAGTGGCAGTATGTGGCGGTGAGTTCACATACTGTACTTAAGACTATCGTACTGAAACAAAGACTTTGCCAAACATTGATAATCCTACAACCACAATACAGTCCGGTTGTGTGGCAAACTGATTTTTAATAAGTGAACAAAGCAATAAGAGGATGAAATCTGTTGAAAAAAACTACAGTATGCTGGCAAATAAATCAGACACGCCAGCCTCCGATGCCAAAACAGAGTGCAGAGCAGCATTCAGCAGGTGGAGCATTGAGTGCTGAGGTTTGGCCAACTAAACGTCCAAGAACAATGCTCCAGTGCCTCAAATCACTGAAACAGCACGCTGAAATGGCTGCAGGCAAAGGATTATCCTTCCCTGCCACTGCACGCAGACACAGATCCTGTGTTTTTCAGTATATTTTCTTACAAAAAATTCTTTATGATTGGCATTGTTTTTTACTTAAAAGTCAGTGTATAACCACAATACAGAGAAAAAAAACAGAATAGACCTCGATTTTGTGCTTAATCATCTGCAGTTCTGTGTTTAAAATCATAATTACCCCCACCAAAAAAAAGCAATATACATTCAGTCCAAGCTGGATGATTCAGAATGGAAATAGCAGATAAACTAAAGACCTAACATCAAGTGGCCCTTTAAATGATCCAGACTGACTTCTAATAAATGCACAATAGAAAAAGCTTTCATTTATGCAGCAGCCATTAACAGTACAAATGACAAATCCTGAGTCTTATAACCAGCACTGACAATGACTTGGTGTCGGCTCAGCCGTCATTGTACATAACCTCTTATTATATGATAATATAATCTGCTCCTGCGCTCTGATTATCACACAGGCTGATTAGTGACACCACTGATTGCTTTTCCCGCAGAACCTCTCAGGACTAACAAACAAGTCTACCCATCTAGTATCAATAAAAACCAGCGGCATCATGGACGTGAACTGATGGAGACAATCAGGACTTTATTGATCAGGGCAATAAACAGAATGGTTTGCCTGCAATATCAATGCAGCAATGATTTTAATGAGCTGCTGGTTAATAGATGATGTATGGAAGGGGGAAATATTGGAAAGCATAACGAGAGACAGAAGCTGAGAGAAGACAAATGATCCCATCTGTATACAGTGTATCATCCGGATACCAGAGCCAACAGGCTTTATGGCTCTCCCCTGAAATATAGCCAAAAATCTAACATTCTGTCGTCTAGGAGGCTGGATAAGGATGTCCTGCATGGAATAACTAAAGCCAGATAGAAGACGAGAGTGTGAAGTTAAACTGGGCAGCTGTGACAAGGTGACTTGTTTTATTACAGTGTTTTTAAAAGTAATGGCTATATATCAGTCTGTCTGTCTGACTCATCCTCCCTCCATTTCTCTCTCTCTCTCTCTGTTGGTCTCTGTATGTGTGTGCTAGCTGTGTAAAATATTCCTGACATTTTGCATAATGGTGCAGCTTTGGAGATCCTGCAGTAAATATTGAGCGAATGCTAACATTGTGCCGATAACATTCCTGCTGTTATTGATTAGCACGAGTGATTCCTTTAGCCTAATTAAACTGCTGCAGAAGGTGAATACACCATACAGGCTATAGTCAGCTTGTGATAAACAAGCACATAAACTCTAGGTCTATATTCATTATAATGTATGGCTTCACATTTCTTATGTTAGTACTATTATATTTAGTTTAGGTGATCCTCATGTTTTAACAATTAGATTATTCAGAGAGGCCTTTTCACTGGAGACATTTTGACATGTCACAGTGGGAAAAACACAGGTTTAAAGAATAAAATGAATGATGGCTGAATTTAGCTGTTAGCATCCTGGTATTGCACATGTTGGCTCACTCTTCTAGCATTCTATTCAAGTTGGCTTATTAGTGTTCTTGAACACTATAAAGTTTACCCAAATTGCAAAAAAAAAAGAAAAAAATCTCAACTCAAGCTCCACTTACTTACTTTTTTCTGAGCTTTCAACCACATCCCATGGTCTTCATCAGCAATAGGAAATTATGCCGGTTTTCATGTGACCACAGTGAAAAACTTGATTACAAGTCACGCGATAAAAAGTTTGACAAACTCAACCTAACTTAAGGTCCACTGACTAGCTTTTTCTGGAGTTTTCAACCACATCTCATGGTCTTCATCAGCAAATGGAGTTTACTTAGCCATCATTGAGATAGCTCGCCAACATATTCCACCAATTGTTATCACATGACCAATGTTTTCTAACTTAACTAGTGGAGTCGAGCCATGCAGATAGTTTTGGTTATATTTAGATATCTGTACAGTACAATACAGAGATATGGAGCTCAAAGTGTTGATAAAGTACATTCAAAAGGCCCATTTTATTTTCTAACTCCTCAGTTTTCCTATTTTATGTGTTTTAGCACAAATTTAATAATTAATCTATCCTCTATTCCCTACCACATTTCCAACTTCCCTAATGCTTACATGATAATGAGACGGGGGTGATCCAGAGTGTAAGTGTGTGTGTGTGTGTGTGTGTGTGTGTCTGTGTGTGTGTGTGTGTTAAAAAACAGAGGAAGAGTGTGTGGACTGTGTGGGAAGCTAGCTTACCTGAAAACACTGCAGTAGCTAACACACTGAGCACCAGCCTTTCAGCTAGTTAGCTTCAACTTTCATCATAAAACTACACCAGTAAAGGAAATGTTAATCATCCGTTTACTGCATACTGCTGTGGTTTCACTGCATAAACTCTTTTAACAGTAGCTGAAACATTTTAGCCACTAGGATAACATTAACAAATTATCTTCTATGGTAATTAGCCATTACAGACATCACACTCTGGATACTAGCCTACATACTATGGAGAAAGGACAATTTTTTACTTGTTCAATAACCCCTAATACCTTTTGTCAGTTTTCAGGCCCCAACATGTTTATCTTCTATTTAATTTATTCTTTTTTGAATCTTATTTATATCTTATATCTGTCTTTTCTTCGCCTTGAGTTCTTTTATATCTTGTCTAAATGCTTTTTCATGTCTTCTGTAAAGCACTTTGAACTGCCTTACTGTTGAAAGGTGTTAAACAGATAAAATTGCCTTGCCTAGGACTGAGAATTGTTTTGTGTGTGTGTGTGTGTGTGTGTGTGTGTGTGTGTGTGTGTGTGTGTGTGTGTGTGTGTGTGTGTGTGTGTGTGTGTGTGTGTGTGTGTTATTAGGATGAACCCACCCTTTAAAATCCCACAGGACACAATCCACCATGTATGGTGTCAATCTAAAAACAAGTTACTGCAATGATATGATAGGATATGATATGATATCAGGTTTTCATTTGACAGCAGCAAGATGTAATCTTCCCTTGCTGGCTCCATTGCAAAGAAAGCAGTATGACAGTATCATGCAGCAAATATGCTTTTAGCTGTTTCTCAAGTTGTGATTAAAGGATATGACACCCAGCCCCCTGGTCCGTGGTCCATTGTTGAAATGAAAGCCTGTGGCAAACTGTATGACTTGCAGCGAGCAGCAGCGAGGGCATGCACCATATGGTGAAGTCTTGCTACACGGACGCTGATCTGGCCATCAAAGCCCATTGTTTCTGCTTTGTTCAGGCTTCAAAGGGAATACTGGTCAGTCTGGAAAACCACACAGTCAAACGCTGCAGTTTGCCAAAGGGCTTTGGGAGGCAGGTATTCATCTCTGTGTAGTTAAAACTTTATCAGGAATCCTGCAGAAACATGTGCATGTGAACAAACAAGCTGTTGGCAACATGCCCTAGCTGAGTTGTTCTAAAAGGTTTAGCTTGTGGTGGGTGTACATAATGATTCAAATGAAGATTCTTAGAATGCGTCAGATGGTTATAATTAGATGAGATGCTTGCATCTTCTAGACAGTTTTTCAATTACAAGGAACAAGACGCATTATCATCAACACAAATGGATTTTTGGAAGTGTTCTTAAAATGGATTTTGAATGTGCTTCATGAAAACGGTCATATTTGATCAACCTGTAAAGGACAACGTGCTCAATATTATTGCTAGATACTCTTCAGGAATGAAGATGTCAGCAGCTTTTGGCTAATTAACCATTTGCTAAACCCTTCCCTGAAACAGCAACTGTCCAATCATAGCTAACCAACTGTAACTAGGCACAGTAGGTCTGTCAAGCTTTGGACTTCTCCACATGTTGAAGTGGTGTACATGAGGCTGTAGTGAGAACGATACTCTACTAGTTTACTAGTTAGGAGGGTGGTGTATCTTTTTTTTAGCCATTACAAGACCAAAAACACAAGAACAAAAGTGTCAGGAATGATTAAATAGTGTGTTTGTCTGCTCTAGCAAAATTATTAGCATGTCCTTCTAATTGTAGGTTTCAGCATTTCATTCACTAACTACATTTTGTGATTTTCAGCTTGCATTAAAAAGCCCTGTTCACAAATAGCACATTCATGTGTAGTATTTCCCCTCTGTGTATAAGCTGGTCTAGGATGCTACTATATCAGATTTAAGGCTGACATTAGTGGCTCTGTCCTGCTCTTTATTAGATTTGGGGAAGTATACTCTCCAGCAACCCAAGCCAACCTCATTTACTGAGATAGCGTTACGCTTGCCAAACACATCGGTTAGTCCTCATCTTAAAAGCCTTTTAAAAGCATTACTCTTGTCATGTTGAAAGTGAAACATACACAAACATTTGAGTATAAATCTAACCTTGATTCATGCATGGAAGCCAAGCAGCTATGAACAGGGTTCTGTAAGAATTGAATAAGACCTTGATCTTATATTTTTCCTTAGAGTCGGCCTGCAATACAAGAAGAATGCTGTTTCTTTATTTCCAAGTCCTCAACATGGATTATCAGCTGGTGAGGATGCTCAATATTCTTCAATATTTAAGCACAATATCATGTATGTAGTCAATATTGAACGGTGAATATTTACAATACTTTTACAGGGTTCTTATTGTAAAACAAATCAGCAGAAAAATTCAAGAATCGGCTGGAGAAAGAGTTTACAATAAACTCATGGCGCTAATGTTAGTGCCATGAGTTAACGCTAGCTGCAGCTGATGACATCTGTCAGTTTTCATTTCAGCTGGAAAAATTGACGGTTGCCAGCTACATATTAGAAGTTATTTTCGTTAACTTCTGTCCAAAATTAAGGACCCATTCTTTCAAAAATTACAAAAGATTTTGAATGGTAAAGAGAGAGAGAGAGAGACGGGGCTATACCCACCTCTTACTAATAGCCTCTTGATTGATGAAAATTGACAAAAAATCTTAATATGTGGTGAGAAATGTAGGCCTAGCAACAGTAACTAAGGAGGGCGGGGCTTAGTGAACAGTAATTGACATGGTTTCATCTATGAGTCAGGTCAAAAGCAATCATAATGTTTTCTTGCCTCTACATTGGAGCAAAGACATTGAGCGTGACACCTTCATACCTGTCTGTTAGAGGAGTGATGACTAATCGTGGTGTGTTGCCAAGGTATTCGTAGGAGTAGAGAAACTGGGCATCGCAGATATTTGCAAAACAGTGCTTGTCCTTCTCATCCCAGCGATGTCTCAGCTGGGAAAGCCACACAAACGCCTGAGAGTTCTCCACCTTAAATAAAGGAGTTAAAAAGAGCGTATCAAGGCTTGAAATAAAGCCCGCAATAATCTTTGCTTTTCCACCCTCTATTAGGTTAATGACATACCTTGTTTGAATATCTTGAGAGCATTACTCACTAGTAATATCCTCTCAAAAAATACTGCAGCAATCACCATGCCTACATAAAAATGTATACAGTACAGGTTCTTGGCCAGATTTATCCAGCAACTGTGCCCTCCTCACCTTCTGAGTGACCATCTTGGCCACCACGTCTCTGGCGTGGACGTCAATGGTGCAGATGGTCATGACCTTTTGCCGATCGCCTGGTGAAAGCTGGCCGATCAGCATGGAGATGAGGGTGTTGAGCTGAGACACCTGTTTCTTGTAGTACTCCTTCATAGCGTTGTCGTAGCCCTCCTCCAGACGGGAGAAGGCCATTCCCACATCAGACGTCCACCAGATCTGAGTGCAGGTCAGTGCCACCTGAATTGAGAATCAGAGACAATGAAAGAAATCACAGGCAGAGGAAGAAGAAAAGAAAAGACTTTTCTGTATTTAAGCTTACTTAGATTCTCTCTGGTTGTTTATTTGTGTCAAATAAATGTGAAACAAATGGAGGAACTGAGACAACAAAGCGATATGAAGCATATGGACATATATAGTATGCATATGCACATATGCTGCATCCATAAAATTGCTTACACAGCTGTGTTTTCTCTTTATTTCTGTAAGGTGGGGAATTTGGATTAAGATGCAAAGGTAATATTTTGTTAGCCAACTTTGTTTTTGCTGATCAGTGTGGAAAGTCAGTTTTAATGAACACTTGATAGGTTGAACAGGTCTTATGTGGTCCGGACGTGAATGGACATATATTTAAAATCACCTCTGTTCGGATAATCTTGTGTTTTCTTAAGAATAAAAAATAACTAGAAGGACGAGCTAGAACCTGCCTAATTCTTTTTCCACAATCAAGGGCATAATTTCAGCTCCGTCTTACTTTTTTAGAATCCTATTTTAGTCTTCTCCTCTTTGATTTTCTAACTAAAATTCTTTCTTCCTCTTTCTTTCTCTTACTGTCCAGCTGTCATGATCCACATGAGAGACGCTCTAAGTTGACAAAAATTCAAATCATTGGCTCATCTATGTTATTACCACACTCTGATATTAGTAAACTATATAAGCAGCACAGAATTCTTAGCAGACTTTTTTTGCCCCGGGTTTTGCCTCTTAGGCTACAGGCTGCCCTTACCCTCTGATAGGCTGAGTTTACTGAGGCAATGAGCAGCTTGAGAGGAAGATCTGGACTCAGAGATGGAAAAAGTACAGTTATATTCTCTCATGTTTTTCAGCTAAAATAAATCATTTAATCTATATTTGATTCATTCAAATTTGGGTTTTAAGTTGGGTCAGTGAACTAATAATACAGTAATTTATATAGTATTTTTATTTCTTTTTTGGATCAACATTATTTATGGAGTGTGATCACCAATTTCATTGTAAAGAATTATTTGCTATATTGATTTATTTATTTTTGTTCCAATTGCCCCCACTTCAGTGTCTCGGCACTGATGTCCAGTAGTGTATATATTTGTCTGGACATCACTACCACCTCACATGTTGATATTTGGTCAACACATCATCCTGCTTTTCATGGTTGAATCTGTGGTGGCACAAAATCTGACGGGTCACCAATTTTGGTGCAACACCAAGTCACAAGTGAACATTAAATCAGTTTTTAAATGGCTGCTCTCTATACGCTGAAACTTTCCACCATGTAGAACTGGTAACTATACTTTAGTCAGCAATGTCAGGCATATTTCGCCATTGGGCGCATCAAATTCTTAGTTTGAGAAAATTGTTAGTACTTCCAGGTAGAGATAAGCAGTCCATTATTACAAACACACACCCGTGTTTGTTCTCACTACCTACCACACTTTTTCCTCGCTGTTCAAAATACTCATCAGAGTCTGGTTGTGAACTGTGTATGCAAAGCATTAGTGAGCATGTGCACTGGATGGAAATATCTATGAGAGGCACAGATATATTTTTGGTAGCAATCCATCTGATGTTGGGTGAGGTGACTAATGGGGGAAAATCCCCAAAGTGAGTGTAGTCAGTTAAATCTATTCATATATCCCACTGAGCCCTCTTACCTGAGCTGGATAGTCGAACAGCCATTGTTCTCTGGGTTTGTCCTCATAGGCCGTCACTGCCTCGGTCATCTCATGGCGAACCGTGGAGCGCATGGTGTCCAGAACCCGGTTCAGCCAGACCTCCACCTTACACAAAAAACACAAAAACCAAAAGAAATACCTTTGAATACAAACTGAGAAAAACATTGCAATGTGTGTCACGTGAGCACCGACAGGCTCCCTTATCAATGGACCCTAATGAGGTCATTAATAAGCATTAGAGTGGAAGTGGAGTCAGGAAAATACTATGGGATGTAATGGAAAATTAATGGATTTATGGGCTTTGATATGCAAAACCCCAGGGGCAGTGACAGACTCAATTTTATTTGTCTTTTTTACTGTGGGTTGTCTACAAATATCTATATTTGATATATATTTTCTTCTATGTCTTTCCATTACAGAAATGTGCAGGTAAGTGAATTTCTCATCTATTACATTCATCTACAGATAGCCGTGGTGCCACTCTCACTAAGTCTAATGAAGACAAACATAATAAATGTCTTTAGCATTTAGCTCAACCTGCAGGCGTTTTGGTACCACAATTTTAGAGACATGAATAAAAGATTGCCGGTGTATTTTACCTGTCCAGTGCAGTCACAGGACTGATTAAAGGAGACATACTCCTCCTCTTTGCTGTACATGCCCAGACCAGTCTTTGAAGGATTCCCCTCTCCGTCTGCTTCAAATCGCATCTTAGCCATGTTGTCAAACAGCTTAGACAGATGCTTCTGGACCTGAGCAAACACACAGACACATTTCAGCTCGGGCTAAATTTACAGGCAGCTCACACTCTGACTGGTATTTCTTTGCCGCTGCACAAATAAATAACGTTTCATTACTGTTTTTCTGAGTTGTTAATAGAAGGGCAGGACCCATGTTCTGCTGCATGCCTGCTAACTTCCTCTTAGAGAGATTTAGTGGCAAGTTGTGCTTAACGGTGATTTATTTCTCCAAGGTTGAAATGCATAAGACAATGCCCTGATGATGGAGGAGAGAGCAGGCTGCTTAACTGTGAGCAACATTGCCCCTGTGTGGACACTCAGGGTACTACATAAAGACAACAGCAAAGTGAGCTAAATGGTGCAATGGAACACAGACTTCCAAAACTTCTTAAAAAGCAACTTGTAAGAAGTGCTGTGCATGTTGCACAAAGACAGACGCACAGCTTTTTTTTCTGACTCTGAACAGACTGAACAGCATAAAAATTCATTGCCACCCCTCAGGCAAAAATTAGTGGAGCCACCTGGTGTGGGTTGGTCCCATTAGACAAGATGTCCAACAGATCAGCTGAAGAGATGAAGTAAAATCTCGGGAAGGCCAGACGCTTGGTGTCCAGGTACTCTGCCAGAGCTTTTTCACACAGAGACAGCCTGCAGAGAACAGAGTCAGTGTATGTGCATCCATGTGTAAGAAATATAAACCTTGTACAAGAGTGTGCCTCATAACAGACATACCGGAGTAGAAACAGAGAGCTTTTCATCTCGTCTGAACTCTCACCTGCTCTGAATGTCCTCCAGTTTGCCGAACAGGCCCGGCTTATTGGTGGCCTCCACTACGTTGGGCGTTTGATGCACGGCGTTTGCCAGCTCTTTGAAATCGGCATCAATCCCCTCGAAGCGCCTGGAGTCCTGCAGAGGATTTCACAAGGGAGCCCGGCCAGGGGATTTAAGTTCCCACAAGAGAGAGGGAGAATTAGAGGTTTAATAGCAAACATCTGGGCTTAAGCACAGCCCCGACATCATGGGAGCAATTAAAAAGTCGTGTAATCTCAGCTCCTAAACTAGCAGTGTGAGCTAATTAATGGATTCTTAATTAACAGCTATAACAGTCATGCTATCTGGGTTCATATGGCAACGACCTGCGCAGGTTAAGGCTGGCATTCATATGAGCATATGAGTAAGTGATGTATACCTGAAATACAGAGTTGTAATTAACTGTGTGTGTGAACGTGTATCTGATTCTATCTACACAGTGTGTGCAGGTAATTCTCTGTAACCTCGGGCAGCTGTGAACGGATATCCTCTGAGCCAATAAAAATGCTTTCCAGGTGGGTCCAAGTCCGCTGCACCTCGAACCAGATGGAGATGACCGAGTCGGCCACAGACAGCTTGCTCTGCCAAGAAGACACTTCGTCCAGGAAGTGGGCGATGTACTTGGACGACATGAGGTTCTGCAGCTGGACTTGGTTGTCCTCCAGCGTTTCGATCAGCTCCTCGTCTGAGCGCAGCAGGGGCACCTGGGTGCGGTGGTGGGGCTCATACTGGAACTGCATACCTGCGTGGGATCAGTATACACCATCAATAGGTCATAAACTCTAGACAGCAGGATGAAAAACTCTCATGTTGGAAGTCTGTTTGCAACTAAGTGTAACCTTCCTGTACCTGTCCATGTGGAGTTGAGCTCAGAGAGGACTTTCTCCATCCCCATCTCTTTTACAGCCTTGTCCACAATCCCTCTCACTTCTTCTTCAAAGCAGTGCAGGTTCAGCTGCAGCAGGTCAGCCAGAGTGGTCTCCTGCTCTTACAAAATCACATCATTACTTTACCCACAGTTCATATAAGCTACATTATATCAATGGATGATATTAGTAACATATTACTGATTGCTGGTTTCAGTTTGTCAAGAATTAGCGTCTTTTATGCACAGAACCAGAAACCAGCCATTATAATCAAACAGAGCTGCAGTGCCAGAAGCTTCAGATTTGCTATTCTAGCACAACCTGCCCCACCTACAGGCAAGAAACTTAAGCGCTTCTGCAATATTGACACTTGTGCCAGAAGTATCATAAATTTTAACAGAATTTCTAGAAAGTCAGCGCAAGAAAATGTAAAGTAATGTGCGTTTCCATCCTCTATTGTTATGTGTATATTAGTTTATCTAATTTGCGCTAATTCTCCAGATGGTGTCATTAAACCATTGCCAGAGAAGTGGGCACAACCAGATGATGTGATTAAAAGAGTGGCAATCAAAATTCAGACGGTGGAAAACCAAAAGAAAAAAAAAAACACATGAGGGAAATATGGAATTTGTTTGTTTCATGTATTAAAGGAGGAACATTACAGTCTCCTGATCGTTCCACACAGATATGAGTTAAGAGTCACATGCCTCGTACTGCATATGTCATGATTTATTCACTACGTCTGTTTCCATTGCAATTTGTCATTTTGTTTTTATGCACTGATGCTACACTTTGGCTGTTTGAGGTGAATAAACCCAAACAATGCATCAGTCAAATTTATGCGAATTACACAAGACGAAAATTAGTTTTGCTTTAGGTCTGAACACAACATAACACTCACTGCCTGGAGGAGGCGAAGTGTACAACTTTTACCACCCAACATTCATGGACTGCTAGTATGGTAAGTTACATGAATATGGACCCGTAATATATGTATCAATAGACTCTTATTTTTGATAATTTGGGTAATTTTCAAAAAGAGTCTGTCGTACAAAACTGAAACTTTAAAAATATGCTTTTTCTCTACCTTCAAAGCAGTCTGGTGGTCCAACAATTTAATTTTTAATTTCATTTCATTTCAAGTTCATTGCAAGGATGTAACAATCAGAACAGTCCATTTGTTATTATATATTATTATTTAATATCTTATTATTTAAGAGAAAGAGAACCCTCAAAAGAGGTGGGTGGTAAAATAAAACAGAAAACAGCTTTAACTCTCTTTGCCTCTAGGGTCGCATCTGCTGCCATAACTTTCCTTTCCTATAGATGGCTTGGATTACAAAGTGTAAAACTAGTCTGGAAATAACCAACATGCACCCCAATGTAGAAAATCTCTGGCCTGCTAAATGTGAATCAGTGAGTTTGTGAGTACATTACAAGCCAAGTTGTACAGGGTCCTTCATATCTAAAAAACAGATATCAAAGCAAGCCAATTTAGCCACTAGTGATACATTTCTGTACAAACTTAACAGCTGGTATGTACAAACTCTCATCTGATCTTCCTTCTGCAGTACAAACATGCCCAGTGAGGATGCAGATAGAGCGGGGGAAGAAAATAAGAAAATAATTGGAGAAACTGCCTTATGTATCTCCTCTTGAAGCTCTCCCTTAAATTATTGGCACGTTAATAGCTCCACTGCTTGTTCCAGATACTAAAAATAAAAATTGCTGCAAGAGTGCGGTTCATAAATTCAAACTATTATAGAATACATTCACCTTAAGTCATGGCCAGACTTATATCAACACTATGTTCTTATTGCTTATCTGGAGTAATAAATTGGAAACCTGGTCCATGGTGAAGCGGACTCCAGTAGCAGCCATCAGCTGATGCCAGTGTCTGGCTCGAATGGCTGGGTTTTGGAGTTCTGCCACAGCCCGGAGGGAGATGAGGAGGTTCTTTACCCTACTGTCCAAACCTGTGAAGGCCTCCCACGCTCTAACCTACAGGAGACAAAAGCCAGGAATCAGTACAAGGGCTTTTGACAGGGACGAAGGAGCCTGAAGCTGCAACTCAATATTCTACTTTATTTATTCCAGCAAAGTTGACTAAGCCTCCAGTAATGCCCTGCTTCAAATTCATGCAGTTACACACATTTAGAATTTTCTAGTAGCCATGCACAAGGGCATGTCACAGCTGGCTGCAACTGAAAGTAAAAACAGAGGGAAGTCATTGCTCTCCTTTCCTTCAAAAACTACTATTTTGCCCAAGAGCAAGCACTTGACCCCCCTTGGTTCTGGCTATGCTTTCTGTTCTCGCTCAGCACATAATGCTGTTTACAGTGATAATGGTGGCAGATTTACCAACTAAATTCTTAGTAATTTTTAAATAAAAGCAGTTTCTTTCTGAAATGACAACTGCTGCTGGCAGATTTTATCAGCTGTAGCTAGCTAGCAAATTAAGCTAACAATAGATGGCTCCATGAGTTGTTCGAAATCTATCTCTGGATCACTTTTTAATGCGTTAAGATGACTGGTTTTAAAATGAGAATACTGTAAAAGGGGGTCTTAAATATGCAGTTGATGGCTACATACATAATATCATGCTAAAGGCTAAAGCTGCACCTCCACCTGTTGACTTTCAAAATGGAAGACATGGAAATAGAGAAACAGCATTGTTCTTGTATCACAGTGAAGAGTTAATTAGTCCTGGTATTACAGTATAAGTATGATAACGACAAACGTGGGATGAGATTTCATTATAACATCACCATGTTTAGCTGCTCATATTCTGTTTTCATTTTTCGTCCACTTTAGAAGAGTAAAAGATTTTAGGATGATGAGTAACTGATGACTGATGGGCTTAGCAAACATAATTTTATCATTAGCTAGGGTTGCTGGAATGTAATCTTCCCGAAATCCAATAAAAGGCAGAACAGAGCTGCTAACATTAGCATAAACTCTAATATAGCAGCATTCTGTCTTCCACAGTGGGGAGATACAATGTTGATTTGTTAGTTTTAACCTGTAACACCACAAATGAATGTTGTTAGTTAATGATGTGCTCATCTGGAAGTAAAGCTCTACTTTTGTAGAGCTAAGTAGCTGGACATGCTAACGTTTATATCTTATGTTAGGGAAAAATAACACACTATTCGCCCTTTCGTAACACTTTTGCTCTTCTGTTTTTAATTTTGGTAGAGTTAGAAAAGAAGATACAACCTTCCACATTGCAAGTATGTGTCCTGCCACATGAACAACCAGTGTTGCCAACTATTTTCAGTGGGAAGTAGTTAAATCCTGCTTGAAAAGTCGCTAGATGATGTCACACTAATTTGCATATCTGTGACACAAGATTTAAAGTAAGTTAAGTAAAAATGAGGTCAAAACTGACTCTAGCTACTATATCATGAGCAAATTGTTTTCAAGCAGTTTAATCCTCAAATATACATCTAAATCTACTTCTGATATTAAAAACTGTTTTATGCAGGCTGTTGCATAGATAACTGAAGTATCATGAATAGAGAGATGATCCACACACTGGAATAAATTCACTATTGTTAACTCTGTCTATTGTGACAAAACTAAATGAAACTTAAATAGTCAAGTTAAATCATTTAGAATAAACACAAAGAAGAAGGAGTTCCATTATCAAACAATGGGGATCAGTGTTTGGTTGTTAGGTATGCACAGCTCATTCACGTCTCTGTCTGGCTGATGATTGTACTGCTGCTCTGTCCCACCCACTGAACAGAGTTACAGCCACATTAGCGCTCATTCACTGAGAAATACTGGTGACTCCTTCCAAAAAAAGCAGTTACGGTCTGCCCAAAAAAGTCGCCTTTCTCATAAAAAAAAGGGGTCTCTTAAATGTCACCAAATCTAGCGAGCAAGTCGTTAAGTTGGCAACACTGTTTACACCGCTGGGGGACAATCACTGTTCAAGGCAGAACTTAAGCAAACCATCAATATTCATGATTCATTTTTCCTATCCACTTTTTCCCAGCCTCGTACCCTTCCCAACCTCTATACTACGTTCCCCATCCTATTATCCTCCCAACCCTATTTTCCCCTCTCTCTTCCCTCACCTCTTTATCCAGCCCCCGAATATCTTTAGAGAAGCGTTTGCACTCCAGCTCCATGCCCTCCACATGGATCTCTCTCCAGGGAGTTGTCTTCCATGCCGCCATGCTGGATTCCACCACGGTGATCATGTCCCACAGCTCCTTCAGCAGGCCCACCTCACGCCTCAGGGATAAAGGAGAGGAGAAAAAGTGACTTATACCACCTGAAAATGGCAACTCTTCAGATTCAGACTGTGTGTAAAAGAGCATCTCTGTTACAATGGCTCATTAGTTTCGAATTTGGCACGGGTTTGTGGGATTTTCTCCCTCCAGCATCGCGCATTACCTGCATTGTCGGAGCTGTTTGTACTCGGAGACGGTGACCTCGAACAGGCTGGCAGACTCCAGCAGGGAGGCCATCACTGCCTCCCGCTCCTGGATCTGCCGGTGGAATGTGTCCAACATCTGGCAGGGGTTCTCGCTGTCAAACCTGGACGAATGCATGAGCGCACATGTACACACGGGCACTCATCAGAACACACACACACACACACACATTTACACAAGCCCAGTATAAATCAGGCTGTGTTTTGGTAATGAAGGGCTGCATTAGTGCCAAGCCTGACTTGGCTGCAATATAACCAGACCAGAGTCTCCAGTGCTAACTGCACACTGTGACAATTAACGATGACTTCCATGACATTAATGGGAAAATAATCACCAGGTTATTAAGAGACCAATTACACACATAACTAATCTGACAATTAGACATTATGACAAAGCATCTCTACCTAAGAATTAATTATCATTACGTTAAGATTCAATTAGCCTTGTCGGATGTGAGAGCCTCAAGATAACACTTTTCTATTATCAAATGAGAAAGCCAGGAAAGGTGACATTCTTATCTTTTCGAAGGTTCTCGGTGAACTTGGCAACAAGGAAAAAGATAAACAGTAATTGGTGTTGCCTTCACTGACTGTGTGAAAAATTCAAACCAAACTGGGACACATATTTTATCTAAATATGAACTATAAATTGAGTATATTTATAATTATATCATATTTCTTATATTTATTAATGAATTGTATTTATTTATAAATAGTTTTTCACTCTCAATGAGTAAATGAGCTACAGCTTGTGGCTGAAACATCTTAATGAATGTATAGTATCTGCAAAGTTGAAAAATATTCATACTTCACTGACAACATATTTCATCTGTTTTCCTTTCAATATTAGCTCTTGCTATACAATATCTGCTTGAAGCAAATAAAGCATGATTAACTTTTTATGGTTATGTTTAGGAAACTCAAAGCACTTACAGTAGTTAAGGTTAAGGGACTACCGTGGTTTTGGTTTAATACTGAAGAAGTCAACAGTTTCCTGTACATTGACTGTATATAAAGATGGACAATGCATCTCCACTTCCTACCACTATGCAAAAGTGGAGCCAAAATATCTTGTTTCTGGGAGCTGCCATCTTGCTTGTGTGACGCCATTTGCAACCAGAGTCTGCACAGTAGAGTCGGAGGGTGGGATGCCCCCTTAGCTGTCCCGCTGTCTGACAGAGGTTTGAGAGCGGCTGTCACAGCTGTCAATCATGATGTCACACCCCCTTTTTATATCGTCAAATAACTAATTAAAAACAAACTTATCAGAAAAATGAGCACTTGAACATCAGTATGATAAGAACGACCTAAAATGACAGAAACCATCTTTGGGAAAAATGTATTTGACATGTGCTTTTTTTGGTTTGGTTCATGTTCTATCTGCTAATATGTAGGGGGCGGGACTTATGACTTATACTACAGCCCACCACCAGGGGGCGATCGAGATGTTTAGGCTTCACTTTTGGGGAGCTGTCATGACGTCCATATTTACATACAGTCAATGGTCCTGTAGCCCGTGACCAGAAGTATTTACTTCTGGTCTTTACTTAATAAATAAGCTTAACATTTAAAGGGACACTCCAGCAATTTAGTATGACTTTTACATAAAGTCAGGGGACTCACAGGAGACAGAATACAAACAAGAACAGTCAAAAATAAAGCAGCACAGGCAGAGATATGCTGACTTTTAGTCTGTCGTATAGGTCAAACTCCGAATTCCTCCAGAGCCAAAGAAAACATTATACCACTGTTCACAGGATGAGTAGAACTCCTCATGACAACGACACTAGCCTTTATCTGTATGGAGTGTGGATATGGAGTGTCCCTTTAACAAAAACCATAATCTGTCCCTAATATTAACCAAAGTGCCTTTTATTGCCTAAACCTAACCACATGCAGGACTCAAGATGCTAACCCCGTCTCTGCTGTCAAAGTCTACACCACCCACCCCAAACACCTCCCTGCAAATTATGTGTGGTAAAAAAAACAGCACTTTGTTCATTGGAATAAATGTTGCCAGGGAAGTTCCTTCAACCACAAACCATATTTGGCAAAACAAATTAGTATAAATACATAAGATTCTTTTGTCAAACTATATTACCCCGCCTTATCCATCATTCAGTAACTGCTAACACACCAGTTATGGAAATAATATAATTCTAATTCAAAACTAAAGTGTTTATATACTGCTTATAAATGCAAATGGGGGGATCAAAGTGTTACCAATCAAACTACTTGCTAACAAAGATTAAATAAGTATTCTACCTGAAGGGCCCGTTGTTGCGAAAGTGCTCCCTGAAGGTGTGTTGCTCCACATCGAACGAAGCGCACTTCCGACGCAAGCTTGCTACCTCGATGGCCTGCAGTGGCGCCACCTGCTGTTTGACTAACACCGCCTGCTTTTTCACATTAGTCCATTTTTCTGGCAACTCCTGGAGATTCATAGACAGATAGATAAACAGATAGATATAAAGAAAGTGAGATAAACAGGAGGAGAGAAAAGCAAGGAGCAGAAGTGACAGATGATAAATTGCCAGGAGGAAGAGCGAGGAACAGAGGTGGGTGATTGGAATGCAAAGAAAAAAGAAGAGAAATGGCTGTCTCAGCTAAAAGAAAAAAACAAAGGATATGTGCTGCAAATAATCTGAACTGACTGAACATGAGTCCTTACTTCTAACTGTTTGTAGACCACATCAGGCAACTCCTGCTCATAGACCTTCAGCAGAGTGATGGTTTGCTGCAGGGGTTCAAACATGGCATCTGTAGTGTTTTGTCTCTCTTTCACAGCCAGCAGATGACCCATGACAGCCACCAGGCCACCGTAGTCACCCTCCTCAACCCGCTGGCCCAGGCCGGCCTCAGCCACACTGACGAACTTCTCCAGATCTGACAGGCTGGGGATAAACGACCATGATCATTAAAGGGGCACTCCATCATGATCACTTTACCTGCCATGAACAGCACCGCTCAGGCAGAGACTCCAGTTTTATAATGTCCTCTGAGACTTAAGAGGGTGAAAGTTTAAAAATGTATAAAGGTGTTGAGTTTTACAAACAGGCATTTACCACACAGGAATGGTCAGAGGTACTTCACCTGTTGGTTACATGGTCTATGAGGTGCTGTTTGAACATGTAGCTCCATTTTTTGATGATGTTGAGCAGGGCACTCTTCATGTTGCGGCCGTCCACCCTCATCCACCCGTGGAACACATGCACTGGTTCCAGATCCTGTGCTTCCTCATAGATCTTCTCATACCTAAAGCATATGGATTTAGACAACACATGCATGCGTGTATACCATATGTGGTCAGTACGCAGTCGATTTAGCAATGAACAATTCCACCCTGACGGGATTTTTTCCTCATTTCCTGTATTTCTTCCGTATTTTACATCAGTTTTCTTTGATTTCTTCTAGTGTTTTTTAATACATAACGACCTGTTATTTTTCCTTTATCCCTAAATACCCTCAACCTAAACTTAACCTTAATTCTAATCTTAACTCAAAACCTAATGCCTTGTCTTAAACCAACCTTTTAAAGAAGAGATGAACACTAAAATTAACCCACCCGTCCACCTGCTCCCTAAAGTTGTCCAGTGTCGGCGGGCTCTCTGGGACGCCGTCATCAGCATAAACCTCCATCTCCTGGCTTGTCAGAACATGGCCATACAGGAGGAACTGACGCATGAACTCTTTCCTGTCATCCACGTACAGGTAGCTGTAGCACTCCAGAGAGTTGCGGAACTCGCAGCACGTTGCCATGACGCTCTGCACGCGATCCATGAGGAGGTGGCGCATGTCTGCCAGGTCGGCCATGTCCTCCATGTCAGTCTGAGGGGAAAGGGAAGCGAATTCAAAGCATTTTGACAATATTCTTAATCATGTGGCATGTAGAATATCAGGTGGAAGCTCACTGCAGTGAGAGAAATTTAGGATATTGCAAGTGAAATAGAATTAAAAGGTATGGTGTTTGGATCTGCATCGAACCTACAATACCTGGTAGTGGGGGAAGGGGCTGTGCTGGGCCAGGCGCGGCACCAGTGAGGAGATTCGGAACACATCATTGATGAGACTTTCCACCAGCTCAAAGAAACTGTCTCCTGTCCCAAAGTCCAGAGAGGGAGTGAACACCATGTCAGGAACCTTTAGATCCAATTGAGCCTCGAACAGAGGCGCTGCAACCGCTCTTTGGTCTGGGCCAAAAAAGAAGGATTGGTTAAGATTGCTTAGTAGCACACAGCTAATGAGTCAAATTTCATCTTGACAATGTTGCAAAAGATTTAATCAGTTCAAGACTGAATTTTCAGTGTGGTCAAAACTTTCACTAAATGTTCCCCAAACTAAAATGGAGAAAAAGAAAATGAAGAAAGAGAACAAATAGGAGGTGAATAGTAACAACCAATCAAAAAGTGGAGCAAAATCTCAAACACCTGAGACAATTACAACCTCAACAACTGATAAAAAACATCCCTAAAATGGGGAAAATTTATATCAGTAACTGATATAATACAAATGAAAACAGAAATGAATAAATACATTTCAATTTTGTTTTATATTGTGAATCTGATGCCTAAGGAAGGTCTTTGACTGTATCTCCGATATCTTTTACCTTTGGTATTTGCAAGTTAGTCAAGGGCCTACTTGTGTGATGAATTTCTGGTAACTGACAGTGCACTGCAGGAGTGTGGAGGTTTATCAGAGTTCACTAGGACACGCTTGATTAATGAGGTCATCTTGTGGCTTGCACAAATATAATACTACATGGCTTAATCATGCTCATATTGTATATTTGTTGGTTTTATTTAATTCCACACATAATGAGGAAATGAGTTGGATCAACCGTATATAAAGTATTACGCTTACATTCATGTGATGGTGAAAAAAGCACAGAACCTGAGATGAGTATTATAATTAATAAAGATATTAAATTGAGTTATCTAAAGGCACATAGGTGTACTGTAATAAATAAGACATTAAATATTATTTTGAGAGTTTTCTGCAAAAAATTTTAAGGAAGGAACTCTATCACAATCATTGATAAAAGGATATGACATTTATGGCAATATTCATGTATCAGATATTCAATACTATTCTTATCAATGTCATCAAGAAATACAGAGTTCTAATATTAAGTGATCTGTGGAGGTTCTGTTATAACTATTTATATTCACACTGAATCCAACCTGTCATAAACTTCACCTTCACATTGATAACTGTAGGTCACAAAACCAGCTTATGGACACATTACCACCAGCCACTGGACTGGTAAGGTGTGATAGACTGTAATGAATTATGGAATACACTTGGCTCTGAATACCACTTTGAAGGAGTGTGAAGCAGTGAAGAAGTGTGCATCAAGTGTGCGTTATTTGTATTATGTGTTGGCATTTTTCAGACACTGGACACACTTGCCTACTACCACACCACATGTGGACATGTACTTAAGTGCTGCAGACGGCAAGTGTGGGTGTTGGGATGGACATTTACTGTACTATAGATGCCCCTGTTGATGAAAAAATACATAACTTTGGTTAAAAATGCTTTTTTTACTGATAGAACATAAGGGCATATTGCATAGAAGTCTTTCATTTCCCATGTACAGTAGGTATTAATATACTGTAAGTAGTAAGTTACACACCAGTGAAACAGAGCCAAGAATAAAAAGTATAAACAGGTTAACATGATAATATTCATCTATTCAGTTTATCTTGTATAAGAACATAGGAGGTATTTGTGTTTTGGTTTTCAATAATTTCATGTTTCCAGTAATTTTAGGGATTCTTTCTATAGTGCTAGAAAATGTGCAAAATATATCATCCTAGCCAAGATCTGGACATAATATAATTATCCAGAAGTATTCTTGAATTCATTGATTCAGAATATTGAATGAGACATCCACCAAACTGCATCTAACGGAGCTACAGTGTGCAGACCTTCATCATTCTTTTTTACATTGTTTCTTTGGTCCACCTGTTTGATGTTTGTTGGATGTGTGTGTCTACTACACTTTCGGTTGTTTGTTTGGTTGTCTGTCTGTGGCATTTTGACACAAAAATATAATTTTTCAAGCCAAATATTTGTTTCAAATTTCTCTGAATGGATAAAAACGGTTTCATTTCATTTCACAAGGGTAGGCCTGTTTCGAGGGCTAAACAAAAGACTGTAGGTAGTGAAGAACTGAGGTTGAGGGGACCTGCTCTTATCATAGCTGCCCCTGATATATTTGCAGGTCAGTTCACTCAGTTCAGAACCCTCCTAATCACAAAAGACTATTTGAGCTGACAGAAGGAGGAGGAGAGGGAGGAGAAGACGATCAAGTAAAAGTGAGAGAAAAAGGAGAAGGATTGGACACAGTAGCAGCAGCCTGGCAATAATCCAACACATCTTGAACGACATCCCAGTCCATCTAAACTGGTTGACAAAACTCATGCCAGCAAGCAAGTCTGGAACTATTTCATGTCCACAGCCAATAAAGGCGGACACCCCATTGACATCAAAATCCCTGAGGACGTGTTCCTAAGAAGCCGTCCAAGTCAGCAGGCTGGCAGGACGGATAATGTTTTTGGTTTATGGTGGAATAGGAGTAGCACTGCTGAAATTTTTGATATTGCACTTATATTGCACAGTAGTAAACCAACAACATCACTAGAATGCTACACATAGCCAGTGTCAGGGTTTTTTTGGTGTTTGATTTGTCTATGAATCAAGGGTTTTGTTTGTGAACGTCCTACCAGTGTTATCCAGGAAGAACTTGAGAGAGCACTCTATGCTGTTGAATAGGCCATCTATGATCATGTCGTCAATGTACTCCACATAGGCCTTCCACTCCTCAGAGGACGGCTTGGCTTTGAACAGCTCCTGATTGTTCTGAGAACATGACAAGGCATGACACCCTTACTGAATACTGAAATCACTGACGTCACAGTAACCTCACAGAATGATGAAATGCGAGTGAAACTTAAAGCCAATTCGACATTTCACATGACCACTAGAAAACATCTTTTAACTACCTTAAGCAGAAAGTGGATCTTTTCTCCAGACGACCGTATCAAACTGTAAAACCTGTCCAGCCTCTCAGCCTGGTCCTCCAGACTGAGCAGCGTGTCTTTTTTGCCCTCCTTCCTGTCGAACATGGGGCAGGCCCAGGACCTCATGCAGCTCTGGATCTCCTCCACATTGTCTTTGGTCCTCTGCAGTCGGCTCTCTAGGTCACAGACAGAGTCTCGCACCTCTTGGATATACTCCCAAATGCCTAGAAAGGGATGGATGATAGACAAGTGTGGTTGAAAGGTCAAAAAGAAAGAATTGGAGTTAGCATGTGTGACTAAAATACTGGAATCTCCAAGAAAAAGTTCAAGATCAGATCTCTTGTAAGTCATTTTAATGTTATTTTAGTTTAATATTATTTTATTCAGCATCACTCACCCTCTAGTCAGTTAGTACTTTCCCCATGCACAGTGCACTAGTGACCCTGTTGTGATTTATCCAAGGTATAATTATGTACAGTATATAATATGGATGGATGTCTTTCAGTGCTCTGCAGTTCACTTATTGTTCACCATGGAGCAAGCACTGTTCTTTAAAGGTGATACCTATTCATCAAAAATGCTTGGATTGGTCCAGATTTAACCTCTTCCACTCCCCAAGGACGCTGGCATCTGTGGGTGACATTACTGTCTTTCAGAGGCTGTAGCGGGTTCAGTTATAAAGCTATAGTCAAGATATTGGTATCATATGAAACTAAGTAACCTAAGGAATCCATTACCAACCATGTCATGCTAGCTTGTTGGGAAGGGGGCTAAATACTGCTCCAAAGTTAGGCTAAATTTTGGCGAGGGAAAAACTGGCATGGTCATTTCAAAGGGGTCCCTTGACCTCTCACCTCAAGATATCTGAATAAAAATGGGATCTATGGTTACCCACAAGTCTTGGTGTATTAATTGGTATTTTGACCATTTTTATGAATTCTTGAGTGGTCAAAAATGGTTAAATTTTGCACCAAATCTGTGTATCAACCCAACAATTGCTGCAACAACTTATGAGATATAATTGAGCATGTGAATGGCGTTTATATACTTCCATCATAATGTTCTAAGCCCTTTTACACTCTAAAAGTTTCAAAATTTAAATAGGTGCCCGACCAAAAGACAAAATTCATTACAGATTTATTACTAGAAAAACTTGGCACACAGTGCTGAGTTGCATCTCACATTAATCTTCAGGCTCCCAACTTTCAAATGATGTATACCACTTCTATGTGGCATATACTGTTGCTACTGTTACTGCTATCGCCCCCTAAACATCCCCTGTCCCCCTGAGAAATGGGTCTTTGGTAGGGGGGCGGGAGTGGAAGAAGTTAAAGCTAAAGCTATATAGATAAATATATCTGCAATAAACTGCTATTGGCTGATATATCAGAACAAACAGGGATTTTGTTCTAAAAAGGCTGTAACTATCGAAGAAACCAACTTGATTTGTCTAACTTGGACTGCTGAAGCCTCTATACGTGTGCCAATAAGTGACAAGAAACTACAGTATAGCAATGCCAAAGATGTTTGAAGTGATTTAGAGACAGTAAGGCCATTACATTTGTCCAAACAGAGAACACTGACAAGTGTATTCTTCAAATGTAAAATGTGACACTCTGTAAATATCTTGGTCATATCTTTGTATGGCTATCAAGCTTTTTAGCCACATAAGAAACGTAGCTCTATGGATGGTACTTATCAATCTATTGGTCAAACAGTCGGTCCACCACTTTGAAATATCCACCAGACTGAAATATCTCAACTATTGGATAGATGGCCGTGAAATTTTGGTACACACATTCATGTTCCCTAGAGGATGAACTGTAATACATCTGGGGATCTATTAACTTTTCCTCTAACACCATCATCTAGTCAAAATGCTAATTTGTCCAAAAGTTTATGACCAAATACCTGCAAAAGTAATAACATTCCCATCAGCTTCCACTGTACTTGTTCTATTTTGTACTGGTTTACTCCTATGATGATCTCTGCACTCACCGCCCAATCAGGAGGTAGCAACTGCGCAGCATCCTCCCACTATAACACCCCAGCATCTACGCTACATGTTTCCTTTAGAAAGTCACCAACAAACTGGGGCCAGCTGGGCTTGTGGTTATAGGGCCTTCGCCTCACCTCAGGAGGAAAGGGAGACACCCCCTCCGACCCAGGTGGGGTGCCTTGCATGGCTATCAGTGCTAACGTATGAAACATCCTGTGTGTCAGAGTGTGTAGTGCTAGGATAACTGCTCTGTAGGGCGATGTAATAAGCGGGGCAACACCCTTGCTGTCTCCAGCCAGAGACAGTGGCATGAACAGGCCCAACACCCGCAACGGGGAGGCAGGAATGGCTGGGCAGGCACAGGATGGCTTGTTCTGGCAGTGGACCTTTCACGGGACCTCTACATGGAATGGCGACCCAGCGATGCCTCTGCTGCTGGCAAGGAGGAGGCTGCTGGAGGTGGAGAACCCAGCTGCTCCAACACCTTCCGGACCATTTCCAACCAGTCAATCATGACCTGGGCCAAACAGGGATTCGGTGGGGAGCAGGACGTTGAAGAGCAGGCATTGTTCACGCTCCTTCGGGGTGGACAGGCCCAGCCAGAGGTGGCTGTGGCCTACCTGAGTGGCACACATGGCGCACATAAGCACTTTTAGCGGATGTACATTGACAGGGTGCAATGGCTCCAAAGGATTACACTACATCTCTTTTTGCGGCCGCTGGCTGAAGCACTCTTGCTCAATACTGGACCAGTTTCAAAAATTGTTGTCCCCGTTAGTCAGTTAGACAAAAAAATGATGTGAAAATAGGGTCCACGTTGAAAAATCCTTAAGTTTCCCCTAAAGAACTGTTGTAGTTGTAATTTTACTCTCAGCACTACAAAATCCTGGGGCTGTTTCACAAAATTTGCAACATGCAAGCTGCAAGTTGCAACATGAGATACATTTTCTCTCAAGTTAAATTTGACTCGTTTAATCAAAAGAAACATCGGACTTGAGACCCATGAATAAGCATGCGAGAGGAACTGCAGGACTCAAATGTATCTGCAATTTGAGAGTTACAATAATTTGTGAAATGGTTTATTAGCATTATTCTTACTTTCTTGTTTTGATTTGAAGGAATGGATCATATATCATTGTACATTTTGTTTAATTGACTATATACACTCTGTAACTCGAACTGAGAAAGCACATACATAGTGTATGAGTCTTATCTCCCAGTTTTGATAAAATCACAATATGTTTGCACGCAACACTGATGTATCCCTGTATACATGATTTACATGCAACGTTGTGAAAAAATGCAGGGTTAAAAAAAATAAGAGGCAGCTAGCAGTTTTAATTAATAATATGACAGCAAGCAGCATCAGCCTCCAATGGTGTCCCCCACAGAGTCTGCCTGCAGTCTCCTCTCAGCAGTGTTTAGTGCAAGCAGTGGCTTTTTTTGACGATGAAATGCAGCCATATGCAACAGTGTAACAGACTTTTAAATATAAACTGAAATTAATTACAAAAACTAGAGCTCTAAAAGTACATGATACATGGATCAATGACAAAATACATGTGAACATGATGTCATCAGCCCCA
This sequence comes from Thunnus albacares, assembly GCF_914725855.1. Lineage (NCBI taxonomy): Eukaryota > Metazoa > Chordata > Actinopteri > Scombriformes > Scombridae > Thunnus > Thunnus albacares. The sequence goes on from NC_058125.1 coordinate 4,229,509, forward strand.
AAATAGAATGAATGCTGTTTCCCTACATTAGGGAAATTTACTTCAAAAAGAGATGAATATATACAGAAAAGATACCTATACACTTTCATTAAAATAAATCTACAGCAGAAAAAAATCTCCCACAAGCTTCCCATATAGTAAGTAGTTATATGCACACACACATACACATAGCACAACATGAAGCAGATAAGTCTGTCTGCAGGGGGACTGTGAGTCTGTCCGCACAGACAGCTGAGTGTGTTGGCTTGTACCTTAAACACTCTTTTCATTTCAGCTGCATTCTTCTGGGAATCCTGGAGTGGAAGAAAACTAACAATGTGCCTGCCAGCACTGTGTCAATCAAAGCTTGTCAATGATTGAACACCTATTCTTATTTTATATGGTTTTCAAAATGCAAAGCTTCTCTGTTGATGTTACATGTCACTGCAGCCTACTCTGCCCTAGAAATGACAAGGATGAGACCAAACAGGAAAGAGGAAGACAGAATATTTCAGCATCTGTGACTTTTCATACAAATAAATATCTGCTGTATTGCTATTTGAAATCATATGGTGTACTATAATACAGCATACACACATACTGTATAAATACATTTCAGATAGTTTTTACATTTGCTGTTCTTTCCTTATCAAAAATCTCTGGTACACAGGAAGTGGCATGTTTATGTATCTGGTTACAGCAACCATATTTTGGGTACTGTAGGAAGAAGGCACAGTGACCACCACCTGACTGAGCAAACAAACAGCTACAATTTTTCATCCTCAGTAAATCAAACTTCACCAACAGAATGAGGACAGACGTCACAGAGCTGGACTTAGTATCTACTTGACTGCTTAGCAATCAGGGAAAAAAGAATTACAGAACAACGAAATTATAAAACAACAAAGAACCTGAAGTTAAAGGTCAAGGACACTTTTAACAGTCCCTCTTATACCCTGAATAGACCCCAGAACATCCTGTCAACAGTTAATGAAGATTTACAGTGAGATCTGTGGATTATCTTGCATGGCCTAGATCCTCCTGCAGGAACAACTCAGATGAGCAGATTCGTTCTTAAGTGGCATGTACAAGTATCGTAATAGAATTTGTTGCATTCACCAATTTTCTTGCATTTAGAATTTTGTGAAATTTGTCCCACCGGTTTGTGGAAGTGTCCATTTAGGGACCAGACTGTTTTTAGCTTTGCTTCTGGAGAGGTATAAAGCTGTCTAGTTTGGGTTCACAATCTTTAGAGAAAGGGCTGGCTTTAGGGAAAGGGACAGCTGAACAACATGCTTTCTCTCCAAAAATACATGATTGTATTTTTGTTTGTGTTTGGACATTTGTATAATTGTTACTGATGATGTGATGGATTGTACAGTGTCTACAACTGCTTCAACAATTAACAATGTTTAATGCTTTCTTTATGTCTCTGTGTGGTTCTTGAGCAATGATGAAAAATTTCCACAACAATCCTGACACCAACATCCAAATGTATGTGGATGACACTGTAATTTATGTACATGGTAGCAGTATGACACAAGTTGCTAATGACCTCACAAATTCCATTGCTCATGTAACAGCATGGTTAAAGCAAGCCATTTACAACTAAATGTGCCTAAAACAGTATGCATGATTTTCACCAAGACAAACAGTTCTAGTGTAGAGCCAGATGTCTTTGTATCAGGGAGAGGCTACAGGTCGTATCTGAATACAAGTACCTCAGAGTTCTGATTGATTCCAAACTTTCTTTCAAGGCTCGGATGAAAAAGATCTGTAACTGGGTCAAATTCAATCTTTCAAATTTCAGATTCATTTGAGATTACATGTCAACCGAGATGTACATGCATTCTATGGTCATTTCCCATATCACTTACTGTTTGACAACCTGATCACAGGCCAGCACTACTATTCTAAAACCATTACAGTCTTTCTATAAACAAACATTTAAAATCCTTGACGAGAAATCGGTACATTTTCATTATTGCCCAATATTAAAAAAATATAATTTGCTGAGTTGTGAAAACATAATTGTAGATGTCTGTCTTATGTACAAGATTATATATGGCTTGATTTCTCAGAAAGTTTGTCAACATAGGAACAACAGCATATCGGTTCACAAGAGGTGCAGCAAGAGGGGAATGCATTATTTCACTCAGAAAAAGTGCTTTCAGTCAGTCTGCATTCTTTGTTAAAGCTGCACTAGAATGGAATTCCATCCTAGCAACTATTAGAGAACTGGACACATACGGTTTATTTAGATCTCATTTAAAGAAAAGGTTCATTAGTTGTTAGCTCTGTCAGCACTAAAACTCAATTGCATTGTCTGTGCTGAACTTCCCTTACTGGCTGCTGTCGCCTGTCACTATCTTGCTATTGCCAGTCTGACCTCGTGTACCTGCATGCATATCTCATTGTGGTTTTGCCTCTACTGTGTCAGATTCATTTATGTATTTTATGTACTGTGCATGCTTTTTGTGTCTGTGCTTCTGCTTTGCATGTTTCAGTCAGTGTCTAACAATGCAGCACAATGTGGTCTTATTCAGTCCATATTTGTATTAACATTAATGTCTCTCATTTTATTGTTTTGAATGTCGTATATTATGAGCCTCTGTGTTGCATGTTTTAAATAGTACCTGACAATGTAGTATAAGGGTGCCCGGAATGATGTTTTTTATTAACATTAATATTCTCTTTTCTTTTTATTATTGTTTAGCATGCTTATAAATCATCTCAATAACTTTGTAATTCCAATCTTATATTCTGTTTTTATGGTGAGTGTATCATCTGTCCAGGGACTACAGATGAAAAATAGCCTCTTGGCCAACTCTGGCACATTTACAGCAATGTTTATTAATGTGCACTGTCCCTGTTAAATAAACCAACAAATAAATGAAATAAAGAAATAAATTAAATTTGCTGCATTACTGCTGGTTTCTGACAGCAGGACTTTAAGCTCCCACTGTTTGAAGTTCTTCTTTTTACTATTGGATAACATTTCTTTGTGAATAAAACTTCCCCACAAATTGAGCAAAACAGGTAGTCATATATTGCAATTTGGGGGATTACATTCATGACCAACTCTTGCACACCTAGTTATGCACAGGTGGCATTTATCAAGTTGAGATGAGCAATTTATAACAAGTTTGTACAGCTAAGGAGGTTTGTTGAATCTGACTTGAGACACAAGAAAGCCTTGGGACAAGGGTACGAATGTGTTCAGTGAATGTGTTTTTTGCATCACTGTTTCTGCATTGTTGCCAAGGTTTTTAAATGTCTTCTCTGAGGACCACAAACAAAATGCCATTCATCTCCATTGTATTGAGGTGTAGACAAAAATCTCAAGGACAAATAGCACAAAATCTGGACAAATAAAATGTACATGGTTAAATAAGATAAGAAGTAAGAAAGTATGTTTTGTGCAATTTAGCTTAACAGACTTGAGGAAATGAGATATTTAAATGTGTCATTCTTCAGGAGCATCTGTTTCTGATAGTTATAAGTAAGCACCCAGACCTTGGCTGTTCCAATTCAGGCTCTCCTCTGCCTTTTGGAGCTGAGCGTCAATGTCCCTGAGCTGGCCCTGAACCAGAGGATGCTCCACATCGAGCACAGAGCGCATCACCTGCAGCCAGACAGTGGGGGAGGGAGGAAAGAAACAGAAAGATAAGATTTGATTTTCAGCTCCCATTAAGTGAGTACAGAAATATCATTTTAATATAACTGCCACTGAAAGGCCACACAGAAGCCAAGAGCTTCGAGACAGGGTGTCGTCCTCATTAAAGTCACCCTTTCTGGATCGTTCCATGTTGCTGTGACTTAATTGGATTTGAACTTTTAGTTACCTAAAGCAATGAATTGCTGTATTTTTAAACTAATCATCACATTGAAACATTGTGTACTTGCAATACGTGTGGCTGTGCTTTGTATGCGCTGTCCTCTGTGTGGCTGAGTTAATTACATCAGTGATTGCTCTTATATTGTTATTGAAATTGCCATTTTGACCCCATATCCAGTTACCATTAAAGGGTGGGCCCACATTTTTTCATATGCCCCTATGTACATTGAAAGGGTTCTTAGTTGCTGAAATTGTTCCCACGGTCCATACTGGGGACAAAGAAATGCCTTTTTAAAGCAATTTCAATGTAAGTAATAGTGGACAAAATCCACATTCCTTCTTCTGTGTAACAAGACTAAAGACTCTATAGCCATGCTACAGGCTCTGTGAGGCTGTGAGCTAAATGCTAATATCATCATGCTAACATGCTCAGAATGATAGTGCTAGCATGTTGATGTTATGCAGGTACAATGTTCACCATCTAAGTTTAGTGTGTTAGCATGCTAATTAGCACCAAACAAAGTACAGCTGATGCTGATGGGAATGTCATGAGTTTTGCAAGTATTTGGTCATATACCAAGAAGGAGATCAAAGTTTTTAAGGTTCATCCTTTGGGAACCATGAATGCCTGTACCAAATTTCACAGCCGTCCATCCAATAGCTGTTGATATATTTAAATCAAAAAAATGTCAACCTCGTGGTGCAGTTAGGAGATCACCAAAGTCATAAGAATACATTATCTGAGAACCATGAATGTACAAAATTTGGTGTCAATCCATCCTGGGGATGCTGAAATATTTCACTGAATAAGTAAAAACTTTGACCTCATGGTAGTGCTAGAGGAATAGTCAGAAGATCACCAAAGTGGAGTCATCCTTGGATTCATCTTCTGGGAACACAATGGCTGTACCAAATTTCATGGTAATCCATTCAATATTGTCGAGACATTTCAGTCTGGACCAAGGTGGTGGACCAATTGACCCCACTGACCAACACTGCCATCTCAAGAGCCATGCTGCTAGCATTGTTAAAATATATGATATGATTTAATTATGGATTACAGACAGAAAAACATCCAAGTGATAACATGTTAAAAGTGAAAACACTTATTTCCAACATGATCATGCATTCTAAACTTCAACTAAAGCCAATAGTCTGAGTTAGACATATCAAGTGGATATCCTCCAAAGTTAAAGTCTTAAGTACCAAATTCCTGTTTCTAATATTAGCTTTTGCTGAATTTTGGAACGCATGTTAGAACAGAACAAGCACTGTGGGTTTTATCTCCCATCACTATCACTTGCATTGAAATTGCTTTATGAAGTGCCCAGTATAAACTGGAAGAACAATTGTAGCAAACTACAATAGAATTATTTATGTGATAGTGTCTGTGTCTTCAAGTTGGAGGTATAGGAAAGGTCAGCGTGGTAAACTAGCCATTATTTGTATATAATTTATCTCATATACAAATGCAAATGTTGAGCTGTCACTCAAATCACAAGGGTTTGTACTTTGTAGAGCAAGATTTTTGACAAATTTATACTGTTCATTTTGATTTACAAAGCCGGCAATGTGAGGAAAGGCTAAGAATCATTAGGATGTGTCTGTCCATTATTATTCAAAGCAAATTTCTTATAATTTAATAGAAATCTAAGTATTTTTTCACACTATCATGGCAAGAATCAAAATGTAGGATAAATGTAAATTGATAAATGCCACATTTCTTGGCAATCAATCCAATAGTTAGCTGGATTGACCATGGATGTTGCCATCAATAGAGCTCTACTGTTAGCGGAGCTAAAAGCCTCTTACTGCCATCTAGTGTTTTTCCTCTGTTGCCCATTGCAACCCCACCCCATGCTGTGATGTCAAAAGGAGAGACTTTGAGAGACCACTATAACGTGCAAGGCGAGAGTCACATAACAGACAATGACAGCTGAAGGTGTTAATAGGCACATTTTCTAGCCTTTTAGCTTCTCTACTTGCACTGTAAGAAGTTTACAGTAATGGTTTCATTATTCTTTTATCACTATTTATTTGTATTACAAAACCTATAATGTGTGGGTCTGTTGCCTAGCAAAACACTTCCAAAATATGAGATAATGAAGCGGGCACAGCTCAATACCATGCTTGTAAAAAGGGAACAAACTTAAATTTCAATAATTAATCTCAACTAAAATGTATCCATTGTCACATTTTGTACACAAAAATGAATAAAACAATAATAGTGATCAAGTGGCAGTAAACATGCAGGCAGATTAGCTCTCTGGTGGTGGTGCTAGCTCATCTACCACCATCGGTCACATGACCCTCGCACCTTGGAGGTTGCAGAGGTCCCTTGAGAGTCTCCCAAGTACCACTCTACTCGTTCTAACATCAAACGCTAGGGGGAGCGTGCTGATCCTTTAATACGCTGTCTTGACTGCTTTTAGCCTAATCCACCTATTAGCCTACCTTGTTGTATCGGCCCACAGTGAGCTCCAGGTTGGCCACATACTGCCACAGCTGACCCCTGGTGGTGTAGATCTGCACTGCAGTGTCAGGGATGGCTTCAGTCTGCCTGGCCTCCAGGTACTTCACTTCCCTCAACACAGATGCCAGCTACAGAGGGGAGAAAGAGGACAGTGGAGACACTGAGAGACATACTGTATGAACACATTTACAACCAGATAGTCATATTAGGGTTTGATCAGGGCATGCTACAGATACTGTTACTGTGCAATTTAACATCTTTATTTTATACCAATTGTCATGGTAAGATAAAAAAATATTCAGAGCTTTGGTCCCACTCAGATTAATGAGATGTCAGTTAGCAACTCATTAGAGCATGATCCAAATTTTATTTATTGGTTTGGGCAACACTGAAATACTGACCAAACTACATGTAATTAAACAGAAGAATATGAAAATACAATACTTTATTTGCGCATTTATACTCTTCACTGTGTATGAAGGCAGATATATGACATGTAATAGATAATGTTTAATAAAAGGCTGAGATCAGCCTGATATATCACCAAATAATAAATCACTCAGACTCTGTTCATTCAATAGGCATTCAGAGTGAAAGCTTTCAAGCAGTGACACATTCAGCAGCCTGTCTCGGATCAGTTTCTCTAGCATATGGACCAAATGTAAAAACCTGCGAGTTGAAGTTGACTGAGATCAGTTGAGAGGCAGGGTCTCTGCTGATTAATGGTAGGCTGAGGTTGTACTGAGAACTCTCGCCCACGGTCTCTGTCCATGTCTCATACAAGCTTGTGGAGTATCTGGAATACCAAACACAAAGAAAACAATCTGTGATCGCAATCAAACAAAAGTTATTATCACAGAAAAACAATTTGCACCTTTACCGGCAGGGTATAACATTGTTTCATATTCCCATTAAAAAGGACCCAAGCTTTTATTTCACAAGGCCACAGGCGTGAAAACGGCTCACATCATGAAAATTAACATAAGCAGCAAAATGAGCGGCTAAAAGGCATGTGATTGAGCCGTTTTCCCAAACCTCTGAGGTTGTAAACAGAATGAGTGGCGTGATTCGCCCGTCCGTATCAAGCAGAAAATAAGGGGAGAGGGAGAGATAGCTGGAAGGAAGGTTAGTTGCAAGCGTGGGGGGGGTAATATGAGGATAAACGCTGATTCATCTGCGAGAGGCTGGGAACAGACAACATGTCAGGGATCTGTACAGCTATATCAATCTGTAAATAGCCACGATTATGATGAGAACTTCAGTGTGCACTGTGTGCTCCTTATTGGATTTCTGCCGTGAGCTTCATTTCCTGATAGTGGCACCGCAGACGCAGAGGCAATCAAATGCCTTGGTCATGGCCATAAATCACGCAGCATTTTGTCTGTGGGGGTAATGAGTGAGGTTGCCCATCCTGTTCCTGACTGGAATATGTATAATAATGGCGGCGTTCATCGGTGGCAGCGGCGATGATTATTACAGCATAACAAGGGCTCTAATTTCTGATGGGAGTAAATTGAGGGCAAAGAACTGGTGTTGTTCATCATTCCATTATTCTGGGTGGGGGATATAAAGTGAAGGACTGATATTAAGCATGTGTGGCATAAAGAGTGAGCGTTTGTGTATCTGTGCATGTGGTTATGTGCATCTCCTTCACAAAAGACCTATTGTCATACCTCTGTGTATACTGCTCATGCACGCACTTTTGAATTCCTATACTTGTGAGGAGTTAGACTCACTATTTTAATTCACCAACCTTTGTCCTTCCACACTGCCGCACTGCCAACTCAATCATTGTTATTACTGTAACCTAACAGTTATCCTAATCTTAGCTCTAAAAATAGCAAAAACATTATGATTGCAGCTAATTATTATTTGCATTATGGATGATCTGCCAGTTATTTTCTCGATTAATAGATTCATCGTTTGGTCTATAAAATATCAGAAATGTAAGAATACCAGAATTTAAGTTGAAAAACAGCAAATCCTCATATTTGAGAAGTAGGAACCAGCAGATCTTTTTAGCTAGGTCAATTTAGCTTGAAACATTACTTAAACGAGTAATCTATCAAAATAGTTGCTGATTAATTTTCTGTTGATGGATTAGTTGATTAATTGACTAATCCTTTCAGCTTTGAAAAATACTTAAAAGACACTCTATGTCTTACTGTGGTAGCAATGCGCACCTTTAATAATGAACAGCTAAAAGCTAAATTAGCACCCATTTTCACTGGGGTTGCCTGCCATAATAATTTAAAGGATGCAAAAAATTGTTGGTTAAAAGCTCACTTGATTAATATATTCTTATATCAACACTTAATCAAATGACGTTGCAGCTCTGTGAAGCTGTTTAGCTTACTTTTACTTCATTGTTTTGGTTTTATTGCCACAAATTTATCGTATTGTTTAGTCTCAGCACTTTCATTAACCGTCATTTTGAGAAAAAAAGCTTTGATAATCCCACTGTACACAAAGCCCAGAACCAAACAGCAGACATTAGTGAACAAAAGCTAGCTAGCTGGTGAAACAGCTAACATTAGCTATGTAAAAGGTTGGTGGAACTTAAAGCAAAGCTAAAAGGAGACTGAACATTGCACTTATGTCTTACATTCAGAGCAACAATGAACACTAACGTTGCTTCATTAAGAATTTCCATCCAACTCTGCAGTCTGCTTTTAAGCATCTTTCAGGTCATTGTCTCGGTTTTACAGTCCCACTATTCAGATTCACTCTTACCACTCTCTTCAACATCCTTTCCAGCAGTAGGCAGCGGTTAAAAAAAAGCTCTGATGAACCCATTGTTCACTGTTTGTCCAGCACCAAACAGCAGACAAAGTAAGCTTCTAGCTGGTGAACATAGTGGAGCTTTTAGCAACTAAAGACACTGACATTTTTTTCATGAGCTGGTGGAGACCAAAAGCTAATTAGAGAATGAATATTAGACTTGCATTCATCAGATAGTTCCAAATGAATCCCAATGTTCTGTGTCTTCTGGATGTATAAATGGGTAACTATTTTGCTAACATGATAGCCATAACAACTTTTATAAAGTGATAATATGTCAATGTTGTGTTTACATATTGTTGTGCTGCCCCCAAGTGGCCAAAAACAATAATGCAGGTTTAAAGGCCCTGTACAGGTGGTTTCAGTGATTCTACCTAATTAGACTTCTGCTCATTTGTCACACTTGGAACTTCATGATGTCCCTGTAATCACTCCCTATTTACTATAGTATAGTGCAATATATTTACCCTACATCATTTTATTTTAGCATCTGAATTCTGAGTGGAAAATATGTGCACTATATGGTGCCATCAAAAATTTATCGGAAATCTTGATTTACCTGATTTATTCTGTCATGATTCTTACATTACCTCCTAAATTAAGTTGTAACCTTTGTGGCCTTATAGTGATGTGAAAAGTGGCATATAAAATATAGCAACAGAAGATCTCTCTGTCTCTTTCTCTTTGACTCTTGTGCAATTCAGTTTGATTCCATATAAACAGCATTTCTCCCCCAATGGGATGCTTTATCTTGCAGGTTTTGATGTTGGATGTGGTCTAAAAGGCCATTTCTCACTTGGCATCAGTGAGCAGCGACAGAGCATATGGGATTATGGGAGTCCTGTGAAATAATCTGCAGAGCAGTGCCACAGTAATGAGAACATAAATCATGCCTGGAGCTGAATGTCTACATGCCATTCCACAGGGGCTGCTTCATAAATGTTATACCCTCAACTAACAAAATCACAAATGTTCAGTTTAAAATCAGCCTTGGTGTGAAATTGCATGACGGAGTCACAGTATCTGATTCATGTTATTGACTTGCTTGATATTTACAGTACAATAAGGTGAGGTCCTCTTCAGTCACTGTCAATTCTGTTTGATCTTCCTTTCTGTTCTTTTATTCAGTAATACATACATCTAAGCATGATGACACACGGTGTAATATAGTGAGATAAGATACACACACACCTGTCCAATAGTTGCATCATCTCCTCATACTTCTGGATGACCCTGGCTCCTTCTGCAGACTCCAGGCACCTGCAGAGAAGATGAAATTTTACAACCCATGCAAAGGTTATATCCAATATCTTTCCAGGAGCCATGATTCCAAAGGATCTTTTTATGAGGCCTTTAAAACAATTCACAGCTCAATTAATTTACAGTGAGACCACTGGAAATGCATGACCACACATTCATTTTTTAAATCTCTATACTGGAGACAAAAGAAAGGACTCACGGATAGGAGAGGTGTCTGAATTTGGAGAATGGGGCCTGGATACGCTCTTGTAGCTCTTGGGCCCATCTCAGCCCACCAGCTACTGTTGGCATATTCTTATTCACTGGAGTGAAACCTGAGGAGGTAAAGTATCATTACTTACTGTTATACAGATATTTACCACAAAGGCAGAGACAGATTGAGCTAAGGACTGCACATATTATCTGTTAGAGTGCACATAATTCACAAATTAGGGCTGTGCCAGAGTAGAATGGACCATCTAATTTCACTGAGTCTCTATAAATTTGACCGGCAGTATTGCCTTAATCAAATTCTGGTGTGGTATTGTCAGTAGCAGGAAATTTTCTGCATACAGGAAAAGTGAATAGCAATAGCCCATCTAAAGATCACTGGAGTCACTAATGTAAGATCCATTCATTCATTCATTCATTCATTCATTCATTCATTCAGAAGTTCGATTTTTTACACTGGTGCCATGTTGTGGAACAGCCCTCTGTTACACATCCAGCTGTTTCTTTCAGCCATCAAACGGTCCTTGTTGCAGATGTTTTAATGTGGACATTTGTTTTTATTTTTTAGATTCAACTTGTGCTGATGTCATTTGGATGTCTGGATTTCATTGTTGAGTTTTATGTGTGTTTGTGTTTAAACATATTGGTACCATGTGGAAGTGTTTTGACTTCAACATGTTATCCATGGATTTTTATGGTTTTGTAATCCATAAATAAATCATATCATATCACGTCTTTGTCCTTTATTGTCCTTTGCTACAGTTGAAAGGATCACATTATGCTGAATTAGTCAACATGCCATGTAGTGGTTAACTATTTTGTCTTACATGACTTAAAGGCACATCTACACAGTTGTTTTCAATTGCTCTGATTGAAAAAAAACAGCTCTAGAGCTATGCTGGGAATTACATGATGTGACAACAGGGTGGGACAACATACCCTGCGAACAGGTGCAACAAAACAAAACAAACAGGAGAGTGAGGGAGCTATCAATCAAACCCAGTTTGTTCACACCCACACAGTCCTAGACACAGAGGTCTAATTAAACAACATAAGTGAAAACGTGTGTGTGGTTTGTTAGTGTGTAGGGCCTGTAAAGGTTTTAAATCACTTAAAATATGCTAAACGCAAGACATTTCCTTTCTCAGGATCTCTCTGGGTCTCTCTCTTTTTTAATTAGGAAGCTTTAAAGCCGAAACCATCACAAGTTTAATCCCTACAACAACCAATGTGTCCTTGAGATGTTCTTATGGATCTCACTGTTAAAGGCATTGATTGAAGTCCTGCCCAAACGCTCATTCAACCTTCAAAGGTCGGCTCACAAATTATTGAAAAAATAAAAAGTTTCAGTTTTACTTGTTTAGGTTTTGAGATGTCTGGGATTTCTGTCTCGACCCCAGTACAGTGAATAGGCTTTTTCTTTTCATCTGAACTACTTTCTACCAAAGAAATAATCCATATGAAAACTGATTTTTATATAATTATCAGTATTTTGAGAACGACAAATGATATTCCATTCTATTGGTTGAACCAACTCTTTAACCACATTTAACACCAACCAAAATAAACATTACTATTTTAATCTTGATAATAAATACAACATATGTAACCTTCAAATGACTAAATTCAACATGTACAGGCATTGTTACAAATCTCACCCAGCTCCTCTGCAATCTGAATGTGTTTGTTGTAGAGGCGTTTACAGCAGTCCAGTTCCCTGTCAAACATGGACACCAGGAGAGGGTACCTATCCAGAGCATCTTCAGCCACTAGGGGGCGCTCCAGCAGGCTACCAAACATATCCAGAACCTGCAGACATCAGAGGTGTGAAAGGGCTTTCAAATGAATATGTGTGTGTGTGTGTGTGTGTGTGTGTGTGTCTGAGTGTGTGAGAATGTGTGACAAAGAGAGATATTAAGTTCCCGGACCTTGAAGGCGTGCTCCAGTCCGGAGGCGTCATCAAAGGCCTGACAGAAGACGGCTCCTAGTCGCCGGTCTGTGTCATCCACCTTCAGTTTGAACTCCCTCACATCGTCCTCAAACTCCTGCAGGGCAGATAGCTCAGCTAGACCGACAGCCAAAACACCACACAGCAGTACAAGCTAACGCAGAGCCAGCACAGCATATTCGTTTTCACATCTCACTGACTCAAAGCCATCCAGCGGGGAGCGCAGACTGGGTCTTACAAGCAAAGTAAATTGCTTTTCTTGCTATAACTCAGGGACATCTTTGTTAAGCAACTAGATGGCACTGAAAAAAGTCTATTTTGGCAGAAAAACAATTTGCTCCACAAACGTTGAAGTGACCGGTGTGGTGGTGCTTGCAGCGTGAGAAGAAAAGAGCATGTACTGAGAGGTATTCAGGGATAAAAATCACACTGAGCTTGTAACTCGTGTCTAGTATTTCATAAACCCTTGTGAAAATGAATTGACCTTAAAAGTTACGCGACAAAAAGAACAGCCTATTTTTCCCAGCAGGCAAGTGATCAAAACCTCAATGTATCCTGTGAATGCAACACCCCTTACCATGTTGCAGAGGTCCAAGCAGTCATAGGGCTTCTCCGTGAAGAATTTGTAAGTGTCTGCAAACTCTTGGTGGAGCAACTGGACCTGCTGGCTGAGGGCTCGGCCTCGGACGCCTCCAATCTCCAATTTCTCAAGCTTTAGTAAGTCCACAGCTGTCAACAGGATGTCCTATACAGTAGGGAGACATAGGAAATGGAGTGCAGTACCACTGTAATATCTCTGCAAAGGTCTGATTTGTAAAATAAGGCAAGTTTCAGTTCTGTATCTCTATCAGCACACCAAAAGTACTAACATTACTTGAGGAACTGCCACCTTTTGAGTACTGTATAATGTTTCCACACTTACCTTAATGGTCTTGACCCTGTTGGTAAAGCGGTCAAGTCCAGAGAAGACCAAGAGCGGCGAAAAGTCCCAAGGTTTCACCAAGCTCCCATTCCCCTGGTATTGGCCCAGATTGGCCCTACGGTCCTCATAGGTGCTCCTGAAGAGCTGAAGGATCTCCAGGCTTGTCTGCACCTTGAGGAGATTCTCTGAAACCTCTCCTCTGAGAACCTCCTCTGGAACTAGATACACCCGGGCCTAGTGGTGAAAAACAGTAAGCAGGTTAGAATCTGGTATGTTCTTCTATAGTTGTGTCTTAGGACTCAGTGTTGCATGGCTTGTGTGTTACGTGTATATTGCCATTTTACTAACCCATAACTGTATCTTTTAACATTTTATCAAGATCAACATAATGATTATAGTATTTTATTCATGTCTACTGTTAATGGCTGTGGTCAGTATTGCTTGGCTGTGTTTTGTTGCTTCATGTTGCTTGCACAGCTATTTATGCCGAAATGTTGTTTGTTATTGCAGTACTGATGTTTTGTTGTTCCCTGTTGTTCTACCTTGAGAACTTGTGTTCTATCTTGAGAACTATTGTTTTGTAGCTGTTACTGTCTTTATGGTGTCTTGTTGTCTTCGTTCTGTAAATTTTATCACTTTTTAGTTTTCAAAACATCTCACCAAAGGACTGCAGTTGAAAATTAGCCAGCTGGCTAACACTAGCACAGAAATGTTGATTAATGTGTGTTGTCCTTATAAATAAAATAAATGAAATGAGCTCAGCTTAGTTAGGCTTATGATATACATGTACTGCAGTGACAGTTAAGATATTTCAAATAAATCAAATAAAAAGTAGCTCAGTTGGGTGTAAAACCACTCAACCTGGCAAAGGTGGCAGCAGGGCACAACTACTGCTATTGTTTCCGTCGACATCCAATCCAACTAACACCTATATGTATGCTACAATTTGCTTCTATTGACCTAGTTTTATCTCACATTCTCACCAAATAGAGCATGTTATAGTTTAATAGAGGAACTATTATCAACTTAGATGGCAGAGGCAAGAGGACAGCTGCCATTTACTTTGGAAATGGAAATGGAGGTGGCAACAGCTCACTGTCTGCCCTGAGTACCTTTAGGGTCTCCAAAAGCTTTACTGTGTGGCAATTAGTTTGTGGTCATAACTGACAAATTGGTTTGGGAATATGTGCCACAAAAGTGAAGGTCCTGTGTCAAAATCTAGTGTAAATACTGTTACTGTTTCACTTGATTTTATGCTAACATGGTGAGTATTCCATCAGGGGGACATGTTGCAGATATAACAAACTGACACACAGAAAGCACGGTATGCTAGAATAGGAGCTCCGTTGGTCTCTGGGGCTCTGGGCAAAATAAATTGAAGCTGCCATGTGCACTGTACCTGATGGGTATTTAAAGGCAACAAAATGCATACACAATAGAAAGAGAGGAATTTGTGAATTGGGGCCCACAGCTCAATTTCGCCTTGGGCTCCCCTAGTGGGTTAATCCAGCACTGGTGGCTGGTAGGTCTTTCCTGGGAAAAGTTTTCAAGTGTCATATAGTATATTTCTGGCAGCAAAAACAGAGTTTTGTTTCCAATAAACTGAACACAAAGGAACTGGACAATAGAAAATGTGATAGCATGAACAGTGAACAGACAAAGAAAAGAGTTCCACCCACAGAGAGTAAAACTTCACCAACACTTAAGTTCCAAGAAAAAAAAAACAAATCACACCCACTCTGTACTGACAGGTGATATCTAACAAGTGCAGTTCAGAAACACAACAGTAATGACTACTTAGCAGCAAAAACACAACATAAAACTAAAAAAAGCAGGCTGTATGGATCACCACTTGAACCAGAGAAGAAACTGCACTTGACCTGCTGTATGAGGAGGTTGCAGGTCTCCTGCAGCAGAACGATGAGGCGTGCTGGGGAGTTGTAGTATCTGGAGTTAGCCCACACCAGACACACTGTGTGCATCAAAGGGCCAATCTGACCCCTGACTTCAGAAAACTCTGCTGTCTCCATGTCCTCAAACAAGCGCTGCAGGGGCCTCAAGTAGGTGCAGATGTCCTTGGCCTCCTCCAAAGCTGGTGAGTGAAGATTTGATCAAAGTCCGTTCAGTAAACTCAATACCACATGTGCAAAAGTAGATGATAATAAATCATCTTAAATCACACTTTAGCCCTTCAATCGAGCATGTGCTACACCTCAGAAAGCAGGCCTCATTACATTTTGCTTTATTGTCAGATGTGTAGCTTGTGTCATTACCTGCAATGACGTCCTGTAGGATGTTACTAAAAGCAGGGGAATAGCTGCTCTCCACAGCCTCCAACAGCATCTCCATCTTTTTCACCTTGGAGGATTTTAACTGGGAGTGGATGCACTCCAGATCTGCATATCTTCAAGTATAAAAGAGATGAAGAGCAAAAGGTTTCTGTCTCATTTATAGAAGGCCAGTGGATTGGGTTTCACCAACTGTACATAAATCAATTTCTAAGTTTGTTTAAAGTTCTTACTACTAGCTTCAGGTCAGTTTCAGACTAGTGATTTACTACATCTGGTTGCACCATTAAAATGTCTTAACTAGTAAATACATCAGTAACATGTAAAATGGTCGCTAGAAAACATCTGTAGCTAAATCCAGCCACAAGAAATCAATATTATATTAATATGTAGACAAGAAATCACTGTACTATAGCATCACATGCCAAAAATAACAGTTTTAGGGGCCAAACAATATACAAAACCTTACTACTAATCCTTTGCAAATGTTGGTATGAAGTTTTATAAATGTATTCATACATGGAGAAATGTCTTTCAGAGTTAGTAGTATTAATGTAGTTTACAGTGAGAAGGAAATATTCAACTATACTAACCAATGCTATTTCATTTAGGCTGTGTCCATTGTGGAATATTTGAGAGCACTATATGGTGAACACATTTACAAACAGAATTTGGACACTCACATAAAATTGTGGACAGTAAATACA
This sequence comes from Thunnus albacares, assembly GCF_914725855.1. Lineage (NCBI taxonomy): Eukaryota > Metazoa > Chordata > Actinopteri > Scombriformes > Scombridae > Thunnus > Thunnus albacares. The sequence continues at coordinate 4,245,915 of NC_058125.1, forward strand.
GTACATTATATAATGAATGGGTAGTGATTTTGGGCATAGTCAAATGTTAGAAATGTCAGATACCATTTTGTAATTTAACATGCATTGTGTTATTTTTATGATTTGTAATTGAAAAACTTCTGAGTTTACATTATTATTAAAAAGCTTTTTGACAGTGTCAAGTCAGACATCTTGATTATTTGCCATATAGCTATGTATTTTTACTCTTCAGTCTCAATAGCTGCAAATTTATAAGGCTTACGTTAGCCTGCTGCAAGCTAACGTTAGTTTTTCAGTTCAGTTAGCTACCCAACAGTTCTACTTGGCAGTTAGTGGGTGTAAATACTGTATTTAGTAACAACTAGCTAATCTTTATGCAAGAGCTAGTTTGTGTGAAGCAACCTGTTTTAATTTAGTAATGTGTAAATCTCCGCTTAAGAAACACTTACATTATAACTAGGCTTTGAACTTATGAGAAGGATAAGCATAAGCAAAAGCTTTTGTCACATCTGTGCAGAGGAAAAACAAATGGTAAAAGTAGAGGACATTGGCCTTATAAGATATAATTCTGCTACGTGACAACAACAAAGGAATAGACAGGACTGGGCTCCACATTACATTTCTCGATAGCGCAGGTGTTCTGAAACTCAAATAATTAGTAGCACCAGCAAAATCTTACAAAACAATGCAACTTTGAGGTGCTTTAGGGACATTTGTTATTTTCAAAAAAATCACGACACACAGAAGTTGCCAGTGGATATTCAGTGTCTGAGGTAACAGAGCTACTGACCTGTTCTTCCAGAAGAGCATCTCTGTGTGTGGTGTGGGGTTTTTGCCTTCCAGCAGAGCCTCAGCGGAGTCTTTCTTCAAGACTGCACGGATCTGATGGCTCCACTCAATCACCGCTGACTCCAAGGAGTGGATGATGCTTTTATCCACTGTTTCCCCCCTGTGAAGTTTCACAAGTAAACCGTTTTTTAATGTAGACTTTGGACAAATGATGCACTGACACACATGTTTATGTCCCAGGTGTTTGTCTACCTTTTGTCTGTCTCCAGGGCAGCTTGCTCTACTCTCTCGGAGCCTGCAGGGAGGGGCAGCAGGGTCTTGCCTTGGACTTGGCCTGACACCACAAACACATTGGTCTTGAGGGAATGGACGTGGCGCCTGATGTCCTGAGACACAACCTGTGGCCATTCAGTGTGGTTTTTACTGTTGGACAGCAGTGGGGCCACAACCTGGAGGAGTGTAAAGATTTATTTCAATATGGAAAACTGATTGCTTTGGAGTAAACGTTTGATGCATACAGTTGTGGAAGAAGAATGCAGATCATTTACTTAAGTAAACGTAGTTCAAGTAAAAGTCTTGCATTCTAAATTTTACTTATTTTCTTAATTTAGGTAAAAGAAGTATTACGAGTAAAATGTACTTCAAGTATTGAAAATAAAGGTACTCATTATGCTGTCCATGGCCCCTGTCAGTGTTATATATTATTAAAACTATATTGTAATTATGGATACATTACAGTATAAACAGCTATTTGATGTTGTAGCTAGATGAAGCTAAACTTAACTTCCTTACATACTGTTGGGTAGTTTAATCTATAATACTGTATCATATTTTAGAAACTCACATTGTTGTAAGTAAAATATAGAAAGTAATTACAGCTTTGAGACAGATACAGTCAAGGCTGGATTACCAACCAGGCAAATTGAGCAACTACCACGGGGCTCCCAGACCCCCAAAGGCTGTGAAGGCTCCATGTCACTGTGTGGTTATTAGTTTGTGATAATGTAATTACTTTCAAGTTTCCTTAATACTGTATGCTCTATTAAACCACATTACAAACTCAAATGATAGGAAACACCTGCATTACCATCTAATCTTGAGGTCACATCTTGTAAAAGCACACTGCTTTTAAATCTACATTTAATGCCTTTATTATTTTAGTAGCAGTTGTACTAACATGGTGCATTTTACTGAATAAATCTGTTCTTAATCAGGTTACCACAAACCAGTGGTGGATGAAGTATTTCATTTGGCTTAAGTAAATATAATGCATATACTATATTATTGTTTTATTATTACTGATACTTTAAAGATACCCCGTTTTGACCACTAGTAGAATTGCAGTGGTACTTTTACAAGTGTTTCCATGTTTTGTTTATAACAGACACAAAGACATTTACATCCTGTATTTAAAGCAAATGTGGTGATACTGCAATATAAAAATACTCTAATGCAAGTGAAAGTCCTGTGGTGACAATGTCACTTGCGTGGGAGTGGAGATTTATTTTAATGTGTACATAGCATTTATATTGTTGTAGGTGGTTTAAAGTGGCTAGTTTGAACTATTTCAAATACTGTTTTGGGCAATCTAATCTGTATCAGTGCATCATATTTTATAAGATCATCATATGTGTTTTATGTTATCTGTAGCTATCAAATAAATGTAGTTGAGCAGAGCATGAAATGGAACACTTTAAGTACATATAGCCTACTTCAAATTGGTTGATTTGGAGTATTGATAAGATTTACAGTACTTGAGTAAATGTACTACTTAGTTACATTCCACCTGCTGTATTGTGGAATGTCCCACAGTTCATTTTTGTTCCAGTGACCCCTGTAGTGGGTGAAATGGGCCCTTGATGCTGTGGAGTTTAAAGTTCAATGCTTGTCTCGGAAGTGTAGTGGACTAGAGGTATAAAGAAGCATGACATCCTCTAGTGGGCTACCTCAGAACTATTCTAGTAGCCTACTTGAGTAAGTGTAGTCTACTTAGTCACATTTGACAAGTGAGTCCATAATGAGCTACTTGGGCAGCTGAATATCATTTCAAAACTGTGGATAAGAAGGATAATTTCGTCATCTTAAGGCAGCCTTCATGCATCTAATAATTAACACATTCTGCTCTGCTGCTCACCTCGTCAACTAGAGCAGAAAACTGATCCAGCGGAGCGTAAGACAAGTCCCCGCAGACCAAGTTATCCTTCATGGAGTCTGGACTCAGCGCAGTTGCTCTTTGTTTCACAAAATACACAGCTTTGTTTTTGGAGCTGGCCGTGAAGGCAGCGGCGGGCTGCAGCAGCCCGGCGGCGGTCACACACACCACCAGAGTTCGCTGCTCGGGTTTGTCCACAAACTCCTGCAGGACCTGTCTGTTGTCCTCGCTGGACACGCACTTCTGCCATCGGTCCTGTTTCAGTTTCAACGTCCTCAGCACGTAGTCTGCTATAAAGTCCAGTCTCTTGTCCTCAGTAGGTGACTCGTCCATGTCCGCAGGGTGCTCTGCTGTCCGGGCTCGAACCCCGCCAGTGGATGAACTGATTGTGTCTCGGCCTCCATAGTAACGCGGTGTTTGCATTAATCAGGCCGTTGCTGAGGGGACATGAGCGACCTGGAGCTGACCCAGGACCAGGACATCCCCCCCTGTCCCTGCGTCCACCTGCTGACTGACTCACACCTATTGTTCCCCTTCAGCGTTTTGTTTGAGTTTCAGGGGAAAGTGTTTGTCACAGTGCGACCATCAAAAGCAATATAATTAAGGTAATAATATGGAAGCATTGTATGTTAAAACTACAGTGAAGCGCGACAGGAAGGTTAAGAGCCCCTCAACTAAAAATATGTTTTGCTTATTGTTACTCCATTTGACCTTCACTGTGTAACATTATATGAGTATGTGCAGAGTTTGACACTATTTTCACATGTATTTGCTGAAGAGGGAAAGTTTGTGCTCACCTTAAAACTGAGTTCAACCTTAGATGCATAACGTTAGGTGGGTCAAAAATGTCCCAGCATTTCATATTCCAGGTATTGCTTGTTTCTGCCAAATGGTATATTTCATTTACCCCTTTTACATTTTAAACAAATATATTTGTGTGTCACTACCTCAACTTTCCATAAGTTTGTTAAAATGATCTATACAGTATGCATTTCCTATAGAAATTCATATAAACCATTCATCCTTGTCAAGTATACAATATATTTACTGTGAACATCAGTAGTGCCATTAGTGTCACCACTCAGCTGCATTATTTTACATGGTAAGACAATTTTACATTTAACACATGCAAGTATCAACTGTATATACTCACATTACTGTATTTGTTGTGGACATATTGCCAACATAACTATATGTCTTAACTCTAAATATCTAAGCACATATTTTAGAGGGATGGACTCCTATTACAATATCTGCTATTTTGATCATTTGAAAAAAAAAAAAAAAAATTCACCAAACAATTATTATTATTACTGACACCAAAAGCAGATTATGTTATATATCTTCAAATATTTCTTTCTTTAAAGCTGCTCCCTGTTGGGTTAAATTGTGATAAGTATCATTACTATTCTAGGTGCCATTTCTATTAAATTATGACATGCTGAGGACAGAGGAAGTCATTTTTAAAAACAGCATCATTATCTTCATTATCAACATCATGGGCTTGGTTTGATCAAACAAAACATTTTATTATTTTAATAGTATAGTAATAGTAATAGTATTGATGTTACAATTTATTTGTTAACCTTTTAATCTAAGATGGCAGAGATCCTTACAGCTTTATGAGGACTTTTATCTTTATCCATGTAGTTTTGGTTGATTTAGAAAGATGTGATTGCCATATTTGGCCATAAGGTGGCATCACTGCACTGAAAACAACATACTGAGTCCTACTTGGGTCAATACACAAGTAAACTTTGATGGTTCACTTCCAGATGTAAGCCTCAGCAACAGAGCTGGGCGAGGGCAAAACATCATCATCCCCACTCAACTTGCAAAAAAAATGCAAAAACCAAGTTTAAGAGCATTTTGAGGCGTCTTGGAAGTGTACTTTTCAAAATCTTTGTCCCTTTTTTCTCTGTGATAAAATGATCAAACCACACATTTAACCCTCATACAGCTGTTTGCAACAACTTGGCAGTCTGTGTGTAGCCTGTTCAGTATTCTGATGTGGGATGTGAGAGAAGATTATCAGCAACAGGACATCAAATGTTTTCTTTGACGTCTTTTGTCTCAAGGACGTGCATATTGGATCACGGTGACCCATGACAGAACTCTAAGGAAGGTGTATGTGTGTTTATGAATATGCATGTGTGTGTGTGTGTGTGTGTGTGTGTGTCTCTGTGTGCAGACCGGAAGGTGTGAGTCATTCAGATTGTGGAGAAGCAGCAACTAAGGAGGTTCAGTTCCTCTGAATGACTTTGAAGATTAAGATGACAGACCAAAGAGAACCATCGCAGCCAGACTTTCCATTTCAGAATCAAACGAGCCGCCTGGTCGCTGATATGAGGGGACTGCTGGCTACATCAAGCTGGGTGGCTGGACACTGAAATACATAAAACAGGAATGCCTGGCTTAATTCTCCTTGCTGATCTTTAGATCAGCAAGGAGAATTAAAGCAAGACTATTACAGTCCAAAAGCACAGAGTGGCAGCAGGGGACTGACAAAGTTGCTGCTCAATATCAGTCACTCAATGAGTATCTGGCTGTAGCTTTCAATAGATAACTGGCCAGACCGGATACATTTCTTAAAGAAAGTTTGCCTTGCCTTAAAATCCCCTTCGACTCAAAATGTGTTCTGCTTTTTGTTCCTTCAGTTGCATGTTTGAGCTTCTCTGTGCAGAATGATGGATGTGCAGAGTTTGTTTCATCTGCTGAAGGAGGAAAGTTTCTCCATGCTCACAAATCTCAGTTAAAAGTGTGCAGCTACAAGCATGATTTGTAACATCACAACTGGTTTGGAGCCAATCGTGGTCCAATATGAAATTTACAAAAGTGTGATGTGGAAACTTGAAACCTCCTGAAATGAACAGTATTTGCATATTCATAGACTTTGGCTTTATCATCAAGGGATAAGGAGTTGATATCAAGAATATCTGATGAGACAATTGAACTTTTCATGTAGAAAAAAAGAACATATCAGAAATTGGAAGGAAGCTTAGCCAAAGTGTAAATGACTTTTAAAAAAAAGTATCTCCAAACAAAGGAAAGAAAGAGGGGAAAAAATCTGACTTAACTAGCTTAACTCAGGGCACACAGCTACACAAACATCCATGTATCTCAATCTCAAAACAACTCTCCCCTTAAAAAGGCCCTCCAATCTGTCCAGGCAGAACCATATTTCTCTCAGGGATGTTTCAGTCTTCCACACCTATAACAGGTAAACAACAATGTTGCTTGTATCAGTACACATTGTCTATGTAAACAATGCTCTATATATTCCCTACCATAAGCCAAAATGAATACAACTCACGTTAATACTAAACCAAACATTTAACTAAATACAATAAATTCCCCCCATACTTGGTACAACCCATAACATCACTGGTGATGTCAGAAAGAGTTTAAATACAGGAAGTCCTGGGGGGACTCCCCTTTTGTCTCCTGAAAGCATGGTGGGTATGGTAAGTACCAAAGCAAACTAATTATAACTCAAGACTAAATCAGTAAACAGTAACTGAGCTTAAACAATACTTGTCTGTCTTGATTAAACCACAAATGCAGTTGTTAATATAATAAAACAATGCTAAACAAACAAAAACTAACACAGTATGCAAAAGCACTGCTGCACATGGCAACATTATACTGTCTAAACAAACAAATGAGCACAGTAAGAAATACAGCCAAGTGTAACAGGGACAGATGGTGTGGTCTCCCCCGCTTTGTCAAACACAAATTATTAATCAGCACATAGTATTTCTATACATCTTTAAACATGTTTGGAGGGGATCTTTAAACACAGATCAGGCAGCTCAGAGTTCAGTGGATTACAAGAAGACCATGCTGAGCTTACCTCATCATGAAGTCATTTTCTGAATGTCCATTTTCACCACTGGACAGGTTAATGCACAACAGCTCTTTGGTATTTGATAAATACAAGTTTAGTTGTAGTAAAAGATGTGATGAAAAACGTTGTTTAATGTGTTAAGCTATCCAATCAATTTTGTTTCATCAATGATAATTCATTTTCAAAACAGATGATTAATTTATTCTTAATTTGGAACTAGTAATTCAAAAGATTCTGTTCATTAATGTCCCTGGAAATGAGTAATCAGCTTGAGATGTAATTTAATTTTAATTGAGTTTTGGTTAGAATGATGCAGATGGTTGTTTGATATTCTCAACAGAGCAAAATTACTTTGCATTTTTATACCACAGTAATCAATGATTTATTTCATTAAAGTTGCCAGTTTATGAACTACCTGTAGCTCAAAGCAATTTGTGCTGCTGTTGAATTGTTTTGTGTTATAATGGGAGGTGTTTCTAATATTTTGTCCTTCTGGTTACATTACATTAATGGGGGGTGGACAAAATATTAGAAACACCTCTCAGTATTATGAAATACAGTTCAACAGGACTACAAAATGCAGCCTGAAATATGAGCATTAAAGATCCCCTCAGACATGTATTAAGACATAAAATATTCTACTTGGAACAATGTGTATATGATATGGTTTTTCCACCAAAATAGTATAATTACTATTTTAAAATCCTTTAAATTACATCTGCTCCTTCTCCCTCACAAAAATCCAGAATCTATACATATATATTTCATTTCAGAAGTTTAACTGCTGGACACAAGATGTCTCCTACTTCACTGTAAAGTTCATTCTCAGTGTTTGTGCACTGGAGGCTTCAAGTTTCCACATCACACTCGTATGAGTTGAATATTGGACCAGGACTGGCTTCCAAACTAGTTGTGATGTCACAAATCATGATCATAGGCCCACCGATTAAAATGTGATTCAGTGAGCACAGAGAAACTTTCCACTTTCAGCAGATGAATGTGAAAACTCTGCACATACATCATTCTGCACAGAGAAGCTCAAACATTCAACTGAAGGAACAAGAAGAAAAACATATTTGAGTGGAGGTGGACTTTAAGTTAAATAAACACTTCAACTGAAGGAAAAAAAAATAGCGCAAAGTGATATACAATCAGGAGGCTGAACATTTACAAAACGTCCTTAGTGGAAAATAAATGGGAGTGAATGCAGTGCTTAGTAAGGATTAGACATCCATAACTAAATCAGGATTAAATCATATCACTGTAATAACTAAAAAGCAAAGACACTGACAATTGACATTTAGTTTGGACCTCTCCACCCAAAATTCCTACCTGTCACCAGCAGAGGACAGTAAAGGTCTTAGATCATTTCATGCCCCTGTAAGGCTTGAATTTAGGCAAAAGTATGATAGCGCAGACTTGCAGTAAGGAAAGTCTTTTAAATATTTTGAGTAAAAAATATCTTCCTTTTTTAGGCTTTTGAAAATGCTTATGTTCTTTAAAAAGGACAAGTGGTTCCTCAGATTTATCTGAGCACAAGCATCAAACAACTATTTGAATAAGACAGAAGCACTTGTCCTCAGGACATCTGGCACACTTTCACAACATCTGTGTCCATGTTAGTTGAAACACAAAGCATGAATATGGATTAAAATAGAGTATAACATGAGAATATTAAGTGTACAAAGAATAAATGTCCCTGGAGCTATTCGAAACTAATGGTAATGAAGCTCTTTTTATTTTTGATGCGTTAGTTCAGTTCACTGTGTAAAGTTTACCCTGTTTCCATTTGACATAAAACCTTGTAAACAAGTACAGTATAAAAAGGCATTTATTAACTTGTTAAATTTCTTTCACCATCTAAAATTTGCCGGTCCCTCTCTCTGTTCCTTGTGTTATTGCTTTCAGATGTGTAACGGCACCAGTGTGAGAGAACTGAGTTGGATTGAATTCAGCAGAAATAAGTGTTATTTGTCCAAAACTGTCCATCAACACATCCTCATTCCTTTTAAATAAAGCTAAACTAAGTTCATAGATTGGAAAACGGCTGCAATTCAACAGGCAAACATGTACAAAAATGTGTGTCACTTATGTATTTCCACACATGTTAGCTTACTCAAACAATATCAACAATCTGGGACTTTGCAGACATTCCTCTGTGTCTAACTGAAGTTTCTAAATGACTTGTCCTTGATCCATATCCAGCATGTCTGGTTTGGACTTCAGACACACCTGATGAGCAAACCTTTCTTCTTGTCTTTGTTTTCCAATTCAGGTAGTAAAGCAGCCGCATGTTTTCACACTTCCTGATTCATCAAAAAAATGGAGGCATGCATGTCTGCCTTGTTTTAACAGGCAAATGAAATTCTAGGTCATTATAACTTGGATCTTACTTTTGGGTTTTGACCATCACTCTGTCAGTGCCAATAACATTGTATTCTTCAAGCTAACTGCTAATATGCTCTCAATGAAAAGGTTACCATACTGATGTTTAGCATCATGTTTAGCATGTTCTCCTTCTTAGTTTAGCATGTTGACATTTACTAATTAGCACTAAGGCTGATGTGAATGTCATTAGCTGTGTTTAGTATTAATTAGTACAGGAAAAATTGAAAGTTTGATGAATTGTTATCACCAAAAGTGATTACAATTCATCTTGAGGGGGACATGAATGGATAGACCAAATTTCATGACAATCCATCTAATAGTTTTTGGGACAGTTCACTAAAAAAATCTTCACCCCTTTCAGTCTGGACCGAAGTGGCGGAGAGACCAACAAACAGACAGACTGACATTGCCATCCTTAGAGCCATGCTGCTAGCATGGATGAAGAGTGGCAGCAAGGAATGCAAGCAGATGATCACAGGTATTAAACAAACCTCCAGGTTAGCCAAACTCACTCAATCTGTCTGTTATCACACTTAACACACCAAATTCCTACTTCGACATTGACCTGTTGTATCTACTGTAGTTGTGTGCACTTTTTTCCCGTAAAATGAAGGGTTCTTACTGACATGTGTGCTCACTCTCTGTTTTACCTCCAAAGTGGTTAAGATAATCTGCCTGATGTTCTCATGTCTCATGTTTCTCGCCCTTCACAATTAGCGATGCCACCATGTTCCTAGATCTTAGCAATTACTTTGGTGAGCATAATGTTATCATAACTGATAGAAGTGATGGCAAAACATATGCAAATTAGACCCTAATTGTATTAAAAAATGAATTCTCCTTTACATTTTTATATCAAATTCAGGGATTCACTCTGGAGCCAGATCAGTTCTTAATATAATCCATGTACACTGTGCCATTCTGAATGTAGAAGATCAGCAAACATCAAGGTGCAAACACATTCACACATCCACACATGGGTGCTTCACCAGTACATAAATTCATGGCTTGCTAGAGCATGTGTAAGCCACACTAATAGAGCTGTCAATTACCACAGGAGGGGGCTGCAGTATAACACACCAACAGCGCCTTTTCACACACATATGCCTTTTCAAAACCTCACACACACACGTCAGTGAGATAAACAGAAGTTTCATGCCTGTATGCCTGACAATGACCTCATACATGTGATGGTGAGATGCCAAACAAAACCAGCTCTCTCGATGATGATAGTTAAGCACACAGAGCTAACTGGGACTATTTGATTTCAAAGGAAGCAATTTCAATGACCAGCCGTCGAACACTGCAAAACACCAAAACCACGCGGAGACCACAAGTGGACATAGAAAATGTGATTCATTTTGCATCCGGTTTCCCTCAGCGCACTTCATCTGCAATTCAGACGCTCACACACATTTCCCATTTGCATGAGTTCTGGAGCAGTAGAGCTTTTATACACTGTGTTCCAAGTCATTCCTGGCAAAGCTGGCTAACCGAGAAATGTGACGCAAAGTCTGGTACTGAGGATATGCCACAATTCATAAAGGCAAGCATCTGTTTCAGCAAAAGCCTGGTTCCTGGTGTGTTGCCAGATGCCGCTCAAACCCTTCAGAGCGCCAAGCCTGACGTTCTTAATGATACTAACCTGACACTGGCAGGGCTGAGAGCAGCACCTGACACCTGACGCTGTTTGTGCATGAATGTGTTTGAGGAATCTGATGAATACCTCAGCCTCTCGGGAATGCCAGTAATCCCAAATGCTTCTGAATGATGCTTTCCCTTCTTGGTTTGGATGGAGCTTGATTCATTTGTTCACTTCATGTCAAGAGCAGCAGCATTAATCATACTTGACTCAGTCTGAGTGAGGGTGAACGTTTTCAGTTTCGTAAAATCAGAGGAGGAACTATTCATATCTTTGGCTGTTTTTCTCGACCTCTGGCAACATTTTCTTGTATTTGTCAGTTATGAGGCAATGCTCCTTCTCTTGAAAGCCCCATCAAACTAGGTGACAACGTATTATTATGCAGCACTCAAAGTATAAGTGGTCCTCCTGTGACTGTCTGAGTTTGTCAGAAGCCACTACAATAATAGGAATGTGTAGTACTGGCCTCTAGTGTCACATCTTCACAAAAAGAGAAGGAGAGCACACCCAGAGACAACATGTCAAGCTATTTCTAGGTCCGGCACTCCAGAGGGATGTGACACGTTGAGCGAGGCGGGGGTAACGCTCAGGCCAGCGAGTGTATGAGAAAGCTGATAACAAGCAGAGAGGAAGCCGATGCTGTTTATCTGGGCTTTCCGCACACATATAATCGCCAGGCCTTGTGGTTGTTGAATTATGCGGCCTTACAAATGGCTCGAAACGAACCCTGGTTACTTTGTTCCTCCGGAGGGTGAGGGAGGTGAGAGGTTTTGTGGTTGGTGGTGACGGTGGGCAGAGTCGTGTTCTGCCAGTCAGATCTGGCCCTCTGAGCCATGTGGAGGTTTGTCAAAGGAACGCTGATGGCTTTTAAAGAGCTGCAGGCCATGACTAGATGGGTAATTTTCATACTTTGCGATTTGGTGAGGGGCCAAAAGTAACATGCTGGAGGCTCGTGCTCTCTGAAACAGGATATTGGGTTAGTAATGGCTATCAGGGGACCAGCAGAATGACATAAATGTAAGGCTTTTTTCACACATATCATTGAGAGTTAATAGAAGTCTTTGCATGTACAGTATGAAACCCATTATACACAGGGTAGTCACATCTTGGATTTATATTGTGAACATGGATCAAACTCTGGCTAACATTTGTTGTTCCCCAATATGGAGAAAAAGTGAACAATGTTACAGACTACTGTTCTATTGCACAAGGTAATTTTCAATAACCACGCTGTAATCTTTTAAGAACATTATTTATTAAGTGATTATTCCTCTTTGTCCATTTTTAAATTGCATAAAATTGTACTCAGGAATAGCAGTAATGTAATAGCCTCAATTTCAGCTCTAACTGAGGGCCCACTGGGTTTTAGCCCTGCGGTGACACCTTACCTGGGCTTCATAACAGTATCTGGCAACAGTGTTAACCCCACCGCAGGGCTCGGCCTGGCTGGGTTCGGAGAACTCTTCCTAATAGCCGTGTAATCAAGCCCAATTAGGATCAAATTAGAGGCAGGGTTTCACCTATGAGGTCAGCGTCCACATCGCTCCCTGGATGCTCCCCAGCTTATGGTTTTATAAATCATTTCTGGGCCTATAACAAGCTTGAGTAATAGTGAAAATTATTTTCTACTTTTTTTTCTGCAGTTGAACTAAAACACAGAGGTATAGCTGGCAAAACAAGCGAGCTGGAAATGGTGATACAGTATGTGCTGTAGCGCTCTTTGAGGCACAGATGTGTTGTAAATCAGACAGACTATGTATAGACTGTTCTGAAGGTTTCGAAACAGTTTGGGTTTCTTGTTATGTCATGCAACACCCACAAATCAGCTTGGAGGCCACCAAGGCATACAGTAGTAAGTTTTTCTAACAAGCTAACAGAAAGGGTCCGCTGTTGATGAAAAGACATGACATGACATTAAAAGATACTGTCTCTGGCATGGCTGGTGAGTGTCCTTTACCTCACAGATTCCTGTGATACGGCTAAAGTAAATTTGGGCCTTGTTGTATATGCCTTACAGAAGTATACTGTTTATTTAACATCTCCAGTGTGCTGAGTTATGACTAGTAATGATTACTCAAATGCCCAGTGTTTGGGCTATTGTACCAGGAGTGCCTCCAAACAGGCCCACTGGTGTTTATTTGAATTTTCCATTTTATATTGCCACGTGTCATTAGGGTGTTTAGAGTTTACCCTGAGTGATGGATCATTTCCTTCACCCCTCTCCACTCACTAAAAAACCTGCTGGATGGCGCGTGCTTGTCCTAAAGGTGGAGAATATGTGCATGTGTATTCCATGGCTAGAGATAATGGCACTCAGAGTGCTTGACAGATGTCTTATTTCATTACACAAAAGACAACACCTATACAATCAGTGTTATGTCTGGCCCTGAAAAAAAGCTTGAACTTAAAGCGCCTGTTGACGTCAACGTATTGCATTGCGTTAGCCTTTATAGATATTTTTTTTTCGTCCCTTTCATATATTTAGGCTGGTTAAATGTGGAGTGCTGAGATGCAGTTCTTAATGTATAATGGCTACTGTTTGATGCTGGATCCAAAAACATATTGAAATCAATAGGAAGTCTCCAAACTTCTCTAATAGTAAAACTTTTTTTTTTTTACTACAAGAACTCACAAAAATGTCACAAAGTTCTTCTAATGTGTATCTAAGTGGCCATTTTGAAAATTATTTGCAAATGAAAATTAGCCTCCTGGCTAAGTTTACCACATGTATATCACATTGATGTGTGCTGTCCTCGATGAATATAAAAAGTATTTTCATATTAACAATGGATCAAACAATTATGTGTAATGTGAAAGGTGCCACTTATAGAGAAAAACCCACAGAGAATCATCACCCAACATAGCAATATCCTTCCACGCAACAGAGCTCTTTAGCCTCTTATCTCATTGTTTTGTTTTGTTTTTTGGTTGGCCCACAAATTTAGCCCTCATTGACCCTTCAGCAGCAGGCAGCTGTTTTCAACAAAAAGCTATGATTAACCGACTGTAATTGCTCGGCACCAAACAGCAGACAGACAGTTAGTGACTAACTGGTGAGGAGACTTGCACATTTACTGGCTAAAGAACAGATATTTTTCTCAGGTGGAGACCAAAACAGAGGTAAAAGGAGAGTGAATATCGGGCATGGGACATTTGTCAAGCAACCAGAAAAATGATTGTTCTACTTGTTGGGTCATGTCTTCTGGTTTGTCACAATAGTAAACTGTTTGCTAATATGTTAGTCATCTTGCTAGCTAGTTATTCTGGCCCTTTGTGGCCAAAAATCAAAGGCTGTATACTCAAAATATAGAGCCTTACACTTCACAGTATTCTTTGAATTTGTTTTGGATGAGCAGCAGCAAGAGCAACTCATATCTTTTTCAGATAAGTCTTGCTGCTGTTCTGGCCATGCATCATTGGCCTTTATCATGGAAGACATTTTGATATGTTACAGTAGGAAAATCACAGGTGTAAATAATAAAATACAGTAAATGATGGCTGAATTCCATTTAGCTGTTTCAGTTTCAGGGTCCTGGTAGAGCACATGTTGGCTCACTGTCACGGTTTACTGAGACACTAGCTCCATGACAAGTACAAAGAAATATGTTTGAACATTTGTAAAGTGTAAAGTCTTGAATTAACCATATATTTATTTGTTATAACTGAATGGTTTAAGACATAATAAAAGAACAATAACTTTACCTGCTGGCTCAGACACCAGGGACTTTGCAGTGTTTCTCCTCAGCCCTGAAACTGCCAAGTCAGATGAGAAAGGAATCATAAATTAGTTTCCCCTGTAATCTCTACACCCTGGCTGGCTGTCCCAAGATGTCCTCCTAGATTTAAAAGCAACAGTGTAATGTTTATCTTGGCTAAAAAAGAATATGCATCAAACTCATTTGATGTATTAAAGACACTGCTGGATGTTGTTTACACACGCAGGTGAAAGCACGGTGGATAAAAACCTATGTTCTCCCTGTTTGATGTCAGCGCTTTGAAGGCAAAAATCAATCTTAAATCAAGATAAGAGTTTTTCAGTCTGGGTTATGTGGAATCACTGAATATCAATTGTGTGCTTTTACGTATTTCAGATATTTCAGTGGAAAATGGGCTCTTAATGTCTGATAGCATGTGAGTGAGTTCATAACATTTTGTGCTTTTGATTTCCCATGAAGCATTGCATTTACTCTACTTTCAGTCTAATAAAAGGTCAAGAGAATGTTATAAAACAGAGCAACTTAAAAGCACTATCTTGTGAATTCTTTGGGAAAACAGTGTTTAATTTATTCGTAATTCAATCATTTTTTTAGACTTTGTCATACTATCAGGAACATTAAAATGAGTAATCTTTTGGCTGCCAGTGCTGCTAATAGATAACCCAGCAGAAATCATTTCACTGCACTGGGTTTGAGCAATTCAAGCACCAAAACTCAGTTTCATGGGAAATGGGAGAATGCTTATTTTTAAAGTCAGGCCTGATGTAAATAGCACGCTACGTCTCCTCTGTTCCATGTACGACTCACGTCATGAAGTGTGATGAAATCCGTTTTGAATGCTCATTATACAAGTTATGTCATGAAATATTCATGTCATTTGTGGAACGTGTGAACAGTATGTTTGCTATTGTTCTAAAAATAAGATTTTACTCTTGTTTTCCTGAAATTCCTTCACAAGAACTTAATCACATCACATAGGTTGTAGAAAGAAATACTCTCAACATAAACATAGCGTCACTGTAAATGCTAACATTGAATTCTTTCATGCTATTTAAAGTGTGAAATGCAGTAAACGCAACAGAAATCAACCATGAAAAAATGACGGTACTGTTTAACAAAAAAAGACCTCATATGTTGAATATCATAGGTGTTGATAAAGTATTGATTACCACATTCATGCCCGGGTATGTGACAACGTCTGCAACCTGGAAACATGTTTTTCATTACTGGATAAGCCTCCTGTGCATAAAAGTGCAGTAAATGAAAGGCTTTTTTTTTTTTTTTTTTTAACCGTATGCACATATCATGCTCTAAAGTAGGCTACTTACTATGCACCCTCATCACATTATATTGTGGAAGTCAGAAGGAATCTGACAGGAAAATCCAGTGCATTACTAATGTAACTTCAACAAAGACAAACCATTGCAGTTGTTGGAATTAAATGATTGTTCCTCAAACTGAAAATCAGAAGAGCAGAAAACAACCGCTAATGTTGTTTACAGTCTTTTATATATACTATATTATTTTGATATGGAAAGAATTGGGTTTCTCAGGAATCTCTTTGCTTCTGGTGCCAGTGTCATTAGAGTGCTGCTTACAGTCCCTGTTAAAGGTATTTATACAGTGGAGAGAATCTGGGCATCTGTAGTCTGTGGGTTTGGGTCGAGTTTGTGGGAGGCAGTGTAGTTCAGTCAGTGCAAGGAGGAACATCAGGGGTCCAAATCCACACAGTTAAAGGATAATTCTGATTTATTACAACTTGAGTCTTATTTACATAGTTTTGGCCACCATTTCTATCAGTTAGGATAACATTGTACATTGCTGAGATCTGGAAATGTGGAAGCATCGCTCTAATTAAGTCCAAGTCTAAAACAAAAGCAGTCAGACATGCTAACAGTTTAGCCAGATTATCTAAACCACTTCATTTATTTCCATTGCACAGCAAAACTATACACGAACAATCACTGTAAGTGTGGTTAAAGTTGAACCAGGAAGTCTGTCTGAAAACTGTGATGGATGTTTAAAAAGATAGTTTTTTTTTTGTTTGTTTGTTTTTTTAAAAAAAATACATTTGCTTTATCTTCCATATCATTTTGGCTAAGGTGGGGGTTTGTTTAAAACCTGAAGTCTCCAGATCTTAACATTAACCAGGTCTGTGCTATGTTATGTAGGAATGATGGCCAAAACTACAAAAAATAATATCCAAGTTGTAATGAACCAAAATTAACCTTTCAGCCAGCAATAATAATTTTTGGCGCAACAAGCTATGAACATAACATTATCTCCTCGGAAAGTTGCTACGGCAAACATGTTAGCAAAAAAAAAAAATTACTTATCCAGCACACACGGAGCAACATTAGCATTTATGTCATGTCTGTATTCACCTGGCAAAAGTAAATCCAATGTTCTCTTTCCTTTTAGCTCTGTTCTGCTCTGTCGCAACTTCTGAAGGAAATATCTGACTCTTTAGCAGTGCTCCACTGTGCTCACCAGCTATATGCTGGTATAAGTGTGTCTGTCTAGTGTGTGCTTTGCAGGTAGCATACAGTGGGTTTGTCAAAGCTTTAACTAAAAACAGCTTACCTGCTGTGGCTGTTAACACATATAACATACATAGTAAAGTTGTGGGCTGTAAAACCAAAACAATGAGCTGAAAGACGCTAAAACTCTGAGGGCAACTGCAGAGCTGGGTGATAATTCTCTTTGACTTTGCCTATAGGGACAAACCCTTTAACATGACGAGTAATCATTGATCCACTGTAAGTAGAAAAATGTTTTTTAGAGCAGCTTTATCACATGTATGTTTTTAAAAAGTGTTTTTTCCCACTCTCCCCAATGATTTAATTCCTTGATTTCAAATGTTTATGTATATATGTATCTTTTAATTCAAATGAAGTTCAAATAATATCCTGAGCTTATGCCGTCATCTCTCCTTTCTTTCTTCTCTTACATCAACATACAGCTCATAACGTGGACTCGATGCACTGCGCTTTATTCACAGCAACAGGACCATTTGTCAAAATGCAAATAAAGATACACGAGTGAAAGAGAGGCTTTGAGGAAACCCAGACCACCTGGCTCCTTTGGCCCTCTTTACCTCCCTGCATGAACAGGCCCACACTAACATGAGCATGTTTTCAGTTTGCAGCAGCAGGAATAATATATCTGGATGTGAACAATTGTGCTTGTTTTGCCATTACACTGCAGGCTGGGCTGAGTTCAACATACCAATAGCAGCTATTACGACTGGATGACAGCGGCCTCTCTGCCCAGTCTTCAAGTACACCGCACTCACTCAAAGCTGCACGGCTGAGGTAATGCCTGGGTCGCAGGCCAGAAATCCATGTTCAGAACAGGGATACGAAATCAGATCTAAATTTAGAGGATTGTTAAGTAGACTCTGTAACAATTCCATCAATCAAACAGGCTGACTTCTCCCTCTCGTGTTTTACAAAAGAGGATTTTCTACATTTTAGTGCTATGTATCATGGATTACGTCACGGCTGTGGCTCATAGGCAAGAGTTCTTGTGGTGTCACATTTTACATGCCTAACTTCAACGTCATGTTAAGCATCCAAGTTTTACCCCCCAAATTTTGACATCTGAGTTTTTCTCTTCTGCCTCTTTGTACTCCCCATGACCAATGACTGAACCCCTCGTTGATAAGTAAAGGGGCCTTATCCTCGGAAGAGAGCTGAAAAGCAGGTTCAATGCTCATCCTCAGAATGTTTTGATACTTTGGTCTTGATCCGAGGTGAACGATACAAGCTTCTGGTAAATACCAAGCTGACTGTAAAATATTAGCCCTTCTCTTACAGGGTATCACATGAGCCTGCCTTGGGGCGTCGCTGAAAGCTCTTAATGCCTTCCACCCTGCTGCAATGCCACTTTTCCCAGGAGTTGGACTGTCTGTCAAACTCATATCTTTAAGAAAGAAAAATTATAAAAATTGACGTTAAAGAAAGTTGGCTATGTGTCTGTAATTACACATGTATCCAAAACAAGTTAATAAAAAAAGATAGATAGATAGATAAATAGAGCCCTTTATTAATCCCAATGAGAAATGGCATTCTTATATCGGCCAAGTCACATAAATCAGGAAACAAATAAGATAAGGTCACTCAAAGAGGTAGGTAAGCAGGACTGTAGTTATAGTGAGGACACTGAGGTTATGTCTTGAGCAATTTGTCTGGGAATTTGTAGGTTTTAGTGACCTTGGAGCCATTTTTCCTACAGTTAACTAAAATCCACATTTTTAGAACTGATTCCAATACTTTTAGGCCCAGTATTTTTCCAGCAAGATTCTCAATCAAAGTTCTCAATCAGAATTTTCTTCTTGGCAGGGCATTTAGACTTATGTTGGCAAAACAAAAAAAAAAACAAAACAAAAAAAAAGGCTTTATATTATTGGTCTGTAATTCCTTTATAATTATATATAAGCAGTTGATGATTTTCAGAGGAATTTCCCTCAGAAACTGCTCTATTTAAATAAAGCTGGCAGAAAATATAAGTAAAACAATTGTGTTGACTTCTCATGGTCTCAGTAGTCCTGGCCACAGACCTGTAGGAAAATAAAATAAGAAAATAAAAGAGCATGAAGAAAAGATTTCAATGATAGTGCCCAGTAGTACAATGTACATTAGTAGTCCAAGTCATAAAGGTCTTACTGTATAAGGTTGCATAGATGTTAAATTATGGTAGTAAATCCAGATTTTAAAGCTGGATTAATCAATATTTTTATGGACAACTGGTCAAATGATTACTTTGTTAAAGGGGTGTGAAACCCACAGAGAATTATCTGCATTTTAGTGTCTTTCTAAGCTTCTTTGTATTAGCTCATTGTTTTGATTTTACAACATGAAATTTTTTGGATCAGTCTCACTCTTTTCGTCAACCCAATTTCAAGCAGCTGTTCTTAGCAAAAATACTTTGATAACCCCAACATACACTACCTGCCCAGCACCAAATCGCAAACAATAGTAGCTAGCTACTAGCTGGTGAACATTGCGTTTTTAGAAGGTGAATAGCCAGGTATTTTTCGTAGAAGTTGGTGGAGGTCAAAACAGAGCTAGATGGAGAATGAATATTTGCCTTACATTCAATAGGTGACCAAAAACATGATTGCAAAATGAACGCTAATGTGGCTTGATGCTAGCTTGATGTGTAAACAGACAACATGTTAGCCGTTTCAACTTGAGAGGGCCATTTGATGTCAAATGTGAATGATTGTTATCTTGTTGTGGAGTTTGGATATGCACCCAAGTGACGAAAGAAAATGCAGCTTTAAATCAGTTTCATCAGTTACTGTATGTCAGTAAATGTCAATCTGTGGTCAAATAGAATCACTCAAATTCAATATATTTACTGAAAATAGTTACTTTTATCTTGCAGGTCAGTTGCTCAAGTCAGAGAGGCAACTTGAAGGAACTGTTTCACAAGGAAACCAACAGGGTGACAGAGGCAAAACATCTATCACTGGTGAGTCTAGATTCCCCAAATTTGAACCTGAGATATTGTAGAACAGTTCAAGATCAAGGCAGATAAAATGAAGGAGTGGTTACACTTGCCTGAATGATTACTTAGCCATTGAGCCACTGGAACTCATCAATTCCCAGTGACTGCACGCTCGTTTTGTCAAAACCACTCTTATCCAATGACCTCACTACTCTATCAAATAACTCAAAGATAAGCGAGTGGAGGTAACAACCCAGTCTGCAAACAAAAACGCTGATTATAAATAGCCTTAAAGAGTGCTTCAGACTGCTGGGAGGAGAGAACACGTTGCTTTACACACACAAACACACACACACAGCAAGAGTTGTACATGTGGAGCAGCAGGGCCGGGTGAGGACACCCCCTCGCTGGATCAGGATTACCCCGCTGCTGTATCAAGCCTCCACCGACGACTCAGTGTGAGTTATGCAATATATCTTCTCTCATCTTCCGCGTCAGGAGCGGACTGAAGCTAATTTATAACAGAATTAGAATACTGTATGTATCTGGGTTCTTTTTATTCAGAACTTCAGCTTTATAAAACGAAGCAATCTGGAAAAACAAAGCTAAAACATAAATATCAGTGAAATAATATTGTGCTGTGTCATTCATAAAGGATTGCAAATCTTGCCTGTCCTCTGCTTGACTTGTCCAATTTCGAGTTCTTGTAACAGGTTTTGTGCTTCACTCCTACTTAGTGATCAAAGTGTGGTAGAAAGGATGAAGATATTTCACTAAAGTATGCATTGTGATACCGGCTTCAAAGGCACACAGTATTAAGATTCATAACTGTGGGCTTTGGATAGGTAACTTAAGAAGATGATAATAGCCTGAGCAGACGTTTGGGGTGATAATGCAAAGGTGAACTTGTTTTTCTAACTCAAGGGGAGAGGTGGCGATTAGTCCTTGTGCACAGGAGAGAAAGGTAACGGTTAAAGTGAAGGAATCAAGAGAAATGAAAAGAAAATTGTGTTGGAAGAGAGAACAAATGAAAAAGAAGTCAGAGGAGACAGATGGGTGATAAATGAGGAAAACAACTGGCGTGCTGAGTAAAACTCGAAATGCAAACACTGGAGCACTGCTCTCTGAAAGATGATGGCCCTGTTACACAGATGCAGGGTTACATCTCTTTAGCAATAACACAGGCTGCTTTCATCTGCTCCAGTGTTAATTTCACCAAAGCTAAAGCTAAGTTATCAGTGACCTTTGAAAACTATAACAAAATGTATTATATTGTAATGAGTAAAAACTGAATTATAATGTGAAAGACAGATGAATAGACAAATACTGTTTTAATGAAGTTTTCTTCAATGACCTGCACGGGCATATGGAACCACATATTGTGTCCTCTGCCGCCCAAAAATATCTCCAGTTGATTTAGCTGCTTGACCTATTGCGCTAACAAGCAGCATCTCGCATTTCGGTACCATTATGTCTCTGCCAGTAATGTTAGCTGACGTTAGTGGTTCCTGGAAGGAAAAATAATGGATTTATGGACTAATGTCATGTACAATCCCACTGAAAAAAGAAGCAGCAACAAAACAGTTGGCACAAACTATGAAAACATGCAGGCCGTTTATAAAAAAGCAAGCTAATGTGACATCCGCTATCACATTAGTTTAGTCTACTTTTTAAATCTTCCTCAAGATGTTCACTAAAGGAATATTACTGTGCCAAAATAATATTTTAACTTATTTGATGATGACTTTTCTCATGTCTGCATGATAAATATGAAGCTAACACCACAAGCCGTTTAGCTTAGCTTACCACAAAGACTGGAAAACCTGGCAGCTCTGTCCAAACATAACAAAATCCTCCCCTCTAAAACTCGCTAATTAACATGCTATATGTCATTAGTTTTATCTGTACAAAAACTTTTAACTTTTAATCAAGTGGCTATTTATTTATTAGTTTTAGCCAAATGTGGCTAAAACTAATAAACATGTCCATCCAAAGACTAAATCAAATGACCACTGATCTACTTTTAACTCTGACGGATTTTTTTTCTGTTTGTCCTCAATAAATATTCCAGATATGATCATTAGTAGTCATTTGTGGTCAAAAGTGCAGCAAGTAGCAAAGCTTTGTAGACACCTTGGCATAGGTGAGCTTCGAGGGCCAGGTCTGAGGCCCCAGTCAGCTCAAGAACCAGAGGAGGGTTGTTTATAGAAGCAGAGACATTCAGGAGGAACGTATCTTCTGGGCTGATCCCAGGAGCCGGACCTAATTAGAAACAACTGGTTGAAATTCACTTCAATGGCTACACAGATCTCTCTTTTTATGTTGCTTGGCTGGTCCTGCACGTTCATCAGCTGCACCTTGAGGCTCATCTCCATCTCTTAAGACTCCCCTGGCTGCTTGGTGTTTGTGGATTTCATGGATGGTAAAAAGAAATTTGAGGCCTGCCACCTAACTCCCCAGTGCTATCTCTCCTCTCTCTCGCTCTTTCACACACATGCGCACAGACAGGTCTTGTCTTGAAACAACAGGCTACAATCACACTTGTCAGGTCAAATCTGTTTCCAATTGGTCCTGGACTTTCATGTGTTTAAACCTCGCCCTGTTGCTTTTGAGAAACATTACATCATGGACCTGTTTTACTGTAGCTGCACTGTAGGTGCCTCGTAGCGTTTTAATCTCTCACCCCTCTTGTGTTTGGAGTTGAGTCAGTTATCATTAGCGATGAGATCACTGAGAGATCACGCTTTAAAGCAAGAAGTGCCACTGCTGTGTTGTGCAAACCAGAGAGCTGGATCCAATGTTAACCCGGTGCGCAGTATGAATTCTACCACAACGCAACATCCATACCGTGATTACATGTCTGGCAATATTGCAATTTGGCACACTCAAACCCAGACGTGAACTCCTCCAAGCTTTCAAGTCAATCTGACCCTGTCATCAGACCATCTCATGAGGGAGTTCCTCATTCAATTGGCATCCGAATGTTCCCTCTCAGACGAGCACTGGCAGACACAGTCGCTCATATTTGAACCAGGTGATGGAGTTTCACGTCAATATTTCTCATAATATAGACTAAATAATCATGGGGCGGACTTATCGTTGCTTTTTGAGGCACAAATTCTACACGACGGATGGTATTACTGGTAAAAAATAAGCTTTATTTTCTCACCTGACAGCTTTATTAATGGGGAGCCGTCTGTAGAAATATATTCAGAGAGAATGAGAGAATTTGAGAAAGGCCTGTTGTGAAATTGATGCGGAGATGTACTAAGAGCATGAAGGATGAGATTGCATAAAATATATATACAGCACATAACAGGGCAGGCCTGTGCAGATCCGCAAGCCAGACGCTTGCTGGTTATTTGACTCACGAAAGAAAACAAATCAAGCTTCAGCTGAAAATAAACTCTTCGCTATTGACTACTGAACTGGTCTGACATCGTTGTAACCATAATCCCCGAAATTTACACTCTATTCCAACCCTATCTCCTACAAAATACATTTATATACTAGCAATTTCCTTTGCAGGAAACACTCTTGCTGCCTGGATTACCTTCATAGGCAATGATTTATCCAATCAAGGATGTACAACATCAGTCTTAGATAGCAGGTTGTGGTGGAGGGTTGGGCGTACAAAACACAGGAGACCAGGTTTCACATTTAGACTATATATATATACCGCAAAAGGTGTTAAAGAAATCACTTAAAATCCTTTGTTGTGGAGTGGTGTGTTTAAAGAGCACACTTAAACGTGTTTTTTGAGCTGTAAAGTAGATTATATGACTGTACTGTGATGAAACATTTCAATACTGGTGTTAATATTGACATTGACACCAACTTTTTAAAAGTCTGCATTTCATGGGTTGAAGATGGCTCTACATGTCATCTGCTGTTTTAAATCAGCCCTTTAAATCTCTCTGTTTGTGACTGTCCATGGGAGGAAGAGCAGCTGGCAGCCACAAAAACAACAGAAATCCTCTTTGCATTTCATCCTATAGCTCTTTAACTCTCCGGCTGTCTGTTCCTGCAGTTATCAGCTGGTAAAATCTTGTCCTGAACCTGTCCGCTGAAGGCAGGTTCAGTAACAGTGGAGCTCTGGTTACACCACAATTTAATGTTTTGAAACAAGATTTTACCAGCAAATAATTCCAGGAACAAACAGCTGGAGATTTAAAGAGCTACAGGACGAAGTGCGAAGACGATTTCTGTTGTTTTTGTGGCTGCCAGCAGCTCTGACTTCTGTGGACAGTAACAGATGGAGATTTCCTCCAGCAGGTCAATGCTGCTGTTAGCAGCTGAAGCTAAATCTGTCTTCATGTGAAAATAAACCAAGTTAAACACAGACAGTGTTTTTAAAAATGACTTGTTCGTTTAAATGTTGTCGCACTGTTTGTCTTCCTCTTATTTATTTATTTTTTTTCCCCTCTGGCCAGTGGATGTCACTGAGCAACTCCTGTCCAGCCTCACACATCCACCCCCCCCCCCCCCCCCCCCCCCAGCCCCTTGCCCACTTTTTAGTAAATGATGAAGTGGGTGGAGTTAGGCTCAGACCTGGAGGTGACGTTAAACTTTTTAATGGTATACTACTGTGGGCCAAGAGGCAGTGATCATACAGTATGCAAATACAGTTGTTAACAATGACTGAGTCAGTTTTACATTTTAGACAATAGTAAAGACAATTTACAATAGAGTGATGTACTCAAGAGTTAAAACAGGAGGGGGTAAAAGGCTACTCCCAGACAATAATTATCACTATGTGAAGAATGGTTCAACTAAGATTCAAAACCTTTTACTAAGTAAAAAACAGGATATCACAAATAATAATATACTCATTTTCAAGTCTAAATTGGTTAAAACTGAGAATAATCACCAACTCTGCAGCTCTAAAGAGCCTTTTAGCTTCCCATTCACTTTTAGCTGACTAGTTTTTGTTTCCTGGTCCACAACTTCACTCCCATCAACCCCGTTATCAGCTGAAGATGGCAGGTGTTGTCAGCAAACCAACTGTACTGTACCTGCTCAGCACCTGACAGCAGACAAGTTAGGAACTAGCTGGTGAACATAGTGGATAATTTAGCAGCTAAAGAGTCAGATATGTGTCTCAGGAGTTGGTAGAGACCACAGCAGAATTAAAAGGTTGGCCAGTAAGACAACTCCAAATGAATGCTAATGTTACTGTGTCTGCTGGATGTGTAAACAGGCAATTGTTTGCTAACACATTGGCTTTAAAAGGTGATAAGGTGTTGTTTTTAGCTTGCAACACTGCCCCCAAGTGACCAACATTAAATTAATGCAGCTTTAATGATAGAGAAAGATTGTGATTTTGGTATTTTATTAAGTATTCTAAAAAGGCAGTGTGGTCTGTTTTGTTCAGTGTTGACTTTCCCTATATTTAACCAAGGCCACAATCTTTCCTGACCTTGAATCAGGACATTTGGGTTGCCATAACCATTTCAACATTAATCATGCTTTCATTGCCAGCAGTGGATATTGAATGAATGACATATGAAATATGTTGAACATTTTTTAATACTTGTACTAAAAACATTTTGCAGATACCATTTTACAACATTATGTTGATAAAAACATAATCAGAGCACTTTCTTACAAAATGTATTTGCTGCTACAAGTTAGTTGTTTTAGGAAATAGGATTTCATATTCACAAGGTATGGGTGGTTTGTGGTTTTAAGTCGAACCGTGAGTGCTAAGAATAGCTGCTGTAGTTTGCCACAGTACATGCTGCTCTGTTGTTGTACTCACACACGTTACTGTCAGCCTATGTTGTGGCCTAATATCCTGCATGGTGGATTGAGTCTGTTTTCGTAAAACACACATTCCTCCGTCTGTGTTTGGGACAGAAAAAGGCTTGAGGAAGTTGTTATAGCAGCAAGGCTTTTAAAGGCAAGTCAACCTAAACAGGGGTTCCTTTAAGTACGGTACATCACTGTGTGCGGAGCAGAGAGGTAGTGAGTGTGAGTGTGTGTGTGTGTGTGGAGGGGGGGGGGGGGGGCTGCAGAGGCTGCAACAGTCAGTTTAAGGAGAATGAGTAATACAGTATATTCATGTTGCGATGATTCATAGCCCCTGTATCCAACTGGACTGTACAAAAAGAATCACAGTGAAAAATGATAATTCTTGACCTTCTTCGTAATCACGTCACACATCCAGGGCTTAGCTGTAAGCTTAAACCCAATGTTCCAGACCGAGGGGAGCTTTCCGAGACAAATGGTATCAATTTGCTTCCAGTCATTAGAGCACATTGTTGACTGGGGTGACATACTGTAGAGCCAAGCTAGCTGGGACCCCAGTCTTAAATCAAAATGACCAGCTTTTCCCCCAAAAGAATGTTCTCAGTCTTTGCCACTGCTGCAAGAGAAGACTCATTTCAAACTGAGAGTTTAATGGTTTAGACAACTGTGGATAGTTTGCAGGGATGATTGAAAAGGTTTCGGCTGCTCCCTTCTTCTTCTTCTTCTTCTTTTTTTTTTTCTTTTCCAGATTCCCCCTCCTCTTTTAAAGCGGAAAGAATGAAAAACAAAACAACACATTCTCTCCCTTCCTCCTGCTCCTGCTCTCCCTTGCTAGCATGCACACCCCCGGAGAGAGCGCCCCAGAGGCGTCCAACAGAAACACCAAACAGAAATAGACCTGCTATTTCAGTCTGAACTGGCTGTTATTTTTAGACAAAGTGACATGCTCTACGTTAAATTACAACATCATAAGGTCACTCCATAGCCCCCCCCTTTTTTCAGCCCTCTCGCCTCCAGCCTATGACTCACCGCAAAGTATGTGGTGACGTTACCCCATGCTATCCACCCCCACATTCTGATCAAAAATTTGGAATTCGGCTTATTGACCTGATTCAATCAAAGGGGGTAACTCTCGCACTATCCCCACAAATCTGCTTCTCGTTTAAACAGATGGTTTGATATCACCGTCCTGCAGGTAGAACAGAGCAGTCTGATCAGGATGGTTAATATGTTTAGTTCAGATTTGTTTCTTATATGTTTGCCCATCGTGGACCAGCTCCATGACTTTCCCCCCACCTTTGACAGCCCATCATAACATTTGTTTGCAGCATGTGAATGAAATGCAGCGCAAACATGTAACAGGATAATACGGTTGTAGGTACGCCAGGCCAAGACATAATGAAACATGCAAAAAAACACATGCTTCCAATTTCTTACTCACTTCAGAGTTCCATCCAACCAGTGATGTAGTTCAAAATTAAAAGGTGGATAATCTACGAACCTTGGTCAGTCATCATCACAAGGAAATGCATTGCTAATAAGCAACAGGACGACCCAAGAATCATGATGGTGTTTGTTTAATAGGGAATTTTATTTATATAGCACATCTCTGAAATACTGGTTCACAAAATGTTTTCAGAGGAAATCATAAAACTGTACAAATAATGAAAGATGGATAAAAACAGGGGATTAAATGGAGATCAAACGGTTTGAAAAATATATGTGAAATAAAATGAGGTAAAAGACATCATAATCAAAGGCGGACAATAAAATGTGTTTGAAGAAGTGGCTATAAAAGATGATAATGAATTCCCTTGTTGAAGTTCCTCTGGCAGCAACTTCTACAGTCTACAAGCCTCCATTCGTCAGTCTGGGTAAAGGAAAAATAGAGTAAAATGTATGTCTAGTGCGTGTCATTGTTTGCTATAAATGGTCGATCATTCTATGAGGATCAAGAAGATGTTATTGATACCGATCACACAAACGCAAAGAAAATCATTGATTCTGTTATATGGATAAGTAGTAGTTGTTACAATCCCCGCCAATCCTCGGTTCTTGCCGCCACTGCCACAGAAACATCATTTCTGCCTGGATCATGTTCTTTACCAACGTTCTATTAAGTCCTGGAAGTGCTACTTTCTTCTACCACACCGTAGTCGTAGGGGGTTGGCTGGGGTGAGTGCGGTTTTGCCAGATAGGGCGGTTTTCTGGGCTACTTTTTATTTAATTTCATGGGTAAAAACTGTTTTGGGCAGATTGTGATCAATATCAGCCACCTTCTGCACCATTTGGGTGGTTTCCACTAACAAAAAGTTAGGTTATATTCCGATAAATCAGCCCCTCCTCTCACCTGTGTAGATTGAGATTGACAGTGCACTGAGTTCAGTAGGTTCAGCTCGACACGCAATGACTAATAACTGATTATTCTGTCATAGTTCTGTGATAAAACACTTGTAACATCTGTTTATACTGTATGAGTGAAAACATTTAACTTTTAATGTAGTATTATCTAAAAGATCTATAAATTATTGTAACTGTGGTTTTGAGTCTGCCTAAGTAGACTGGAGTTTGCAGTGTGTGTGTACAAATTGAAATCCTAGCTGGTGCTTTGTAATTGATATCAACTATACAGGAGCAATAGTCTAAAATACATGATACTAATTAGTTAGATATGATTTGATAAGTTATAAGTTGTAGTAAGTAATTATAGGAGGTCAGATTGGACTGCTGACTTTACTTGGCTCCTGTTTCTGGACAGGCTACAAACATTTGCTTTTTATGGTGTTAGCAAATTTGTGTTTTAGAGTTTTGAGACATCTACAAGAGTAAATATTTTGAAGACAGTTCATCATTAGGGTATTATTTAGTTTGTGAGCATATTTCAACACAACACGTAACTGGATGAAAGGAGATGAGTGCACAAATGGTGATGTAGGAGCATGGCAATGTAAATACTGTTGCATTGTGTACTGCAAATCATTTTAAAGAAAAGAGTGGAGGTCTCAAATTTCAAAATATCAGATGGTGAAATGCTCATCTGCAGGTGTATGACCCTCAGCTCCATCTATCCAAAACACAAACACACTTGAAAGTTGAGTCCTACAAGAAAAACATACACTACTGTTTGTGTACCTCATATATTATAATATCTAATATTTAAATATTTTACATATAAAATGATGTCCTTAATGTTGGCTTTTGTAGTCTTAATCAGAAGACTTATTTTATTTAGAGGTCATATTTTTAATTAATTAAAAGTATTATTTATAGTATATTTATTTATTTATAAATAAACTACTTTTTTAAAACTATTTTTAATTTCGTTTCATATATAGTTTTTAAATGATTTTGTTAAACAAGCAAAACAACAGTAGGTCCTTGTGGGGATCACTCCATGAGGATTAAGATATACAAACGGGTGACTAAAGGAAAAACTGGTACAGGTCTGAATATTTGACCCCTATAGTGAGGGGATCTGGTGGCTCTGTTATGCTGTGGGGGGCATTTTGCTGGCATGGTTTGGGTCCACTTGTCCCCTTAGAGGGAAGACTCACTGCTTATCACTACAAAGTTGTTCTGAGTCATCACCTTTATCCTATGATGAAACATTTCTATCCTGATGATGGCAGTGGTCTCTTCCAGGATGACAATTCCCCAATTCACCAGGCACAAGGGGTCACTGAATGGTTTGATGAGTATGAAAATGATGTGAATCATATGCTATGGCCTTCACAGTCATCAGATCTCAACCCAATTGAACAAGTATGGGAGATTTTGGACTGAGGTATTAGACAGCACTCTCCACCATCACCATCAAAACACCAAATGAGGGAATCTCTTTTGAAGACTGGTGTTCATCCCTCCAGCAGAGTTCAGAGACTGTAGAATCAATGCCAAGGTGTATTGAAGCTGTTCTGGCGGCACATGGTGGCCCAAAACCTTATTAAGACACTTTATGTTGATTTTTCCTTTAATTTATTACCCGTCTGTAGGCTGCTGTAATCCTCCTTGGTTGCGTGTAAACTTGTTGGATTTTATCTTTCACTTGTTTACTGAAATTAAACACTCACTTGTAATTGACTAGATTAAACAGATTCTTCTATTTTTTTTAAATGTATGAGCTCATGCTTTCGTTTCTGTGCCTGCACTGTAATATCTGCACATTCCGCTCCTCAGTTTTTGGCTCTCCTCGGATGTTTCTGGTGAAGAGCGCAGCCACCTCTGCAGCTTCGTAGAAAACTCCAAGGAACATCCCAGATGAAGCGGCAATATCCGTGACAAGTGTTTCTTCATGCAGCGGCAGCAGTAAAGTGAGAGAGATGCTAGTCACATCTTTACACAAGAAAAGGTATAACTGCGTCATTCACACAGAAAGTTATATAACATTATCAGATGTACGTATTGCTTAAACGCACCTGTTGGTGTTTTTAATAAATTACAGTAAAATGTGAATATTGGCATTTACATTCTTAGAATCAAAAATGTCACAGACCATAAGAAATATGAGTAACAAATTAATGATTGAGTGGAGAAACATAATTAATGCCAGTGGTGGAATGTAACAGTTACTCAATGTTTAATTGAGGTACTGTACTTGAGTATTTCTATTCTATCGTAATTTCTACCCCTACTCCACTACAGTTATACTTAGTAGATTCATGTTTTATATTAGGGCTGCAATGAATGATTATTTTCATTACCTATTAATCTGTCCGTTATTTTCTCTTTTAATTGATTAATATTTTGTATATAAAAAATGACAAATATAAAATATAATGAGATACAATATGAAAATAAAAATTTGTGAAATTCTCAGTGAAAGTCCATCATGAGTCCATCATGATTTACTAAAGGCCAAGGTGAAGTTGCTTCATCTCTAACCAACTCTCCAAAACCTAAACATATTCGCTTTACTCACAAAAAAGACGAAGAAAAGCAGCAATTAAAATGCTTGAACTAGGGAGTGTTTAGAACTTTTGCTTGAAAAATGACTCTAACTATTGATAATTTACCAAAATAGTTATTTTTTATTGAATCTAATCTAGTTTATTCAGCTCCACTTTACGTAATATACAATATTATATAATTATATTGTGTATATATATTATATAATATACAAAGCTCCACTTTGACATTAGAGTAAAGAAAACTTTATAATATAATATATATTCATACACTCACAAGGGCCATTTTTCTGTATCCTGCATACTTTTGTTGATTAACTTGTCATGGAGTATTTTTACTGTAGTATTGCAAATTTCAATTGAGGAAAGTAATGATCTGAGTACTTCTCTCACCACTGACGAACGCAGAAACCTCCATACCATGCACTTTATTTAATGCTTTGTAAAAGGATGTAAAAGATGTGAATAATATGCTGTAGCCTTCAAAGTGCATCCTTTTAGGTTAAGTGAGGTGACATAGCTTGCCCTCTGCTCTAGTTCACTGAAATTAATCTAACTTTTAACAATTACAGTGTTTTTGACTACAACACTTGAAAGCAGCATCTGTTTTCTTTCATTCCAGCGGCATTATGTGTTTTCCAGTGAAACCGCTGGTCACTTAGGTCAACAACAGCAACAGAAATGACTATTTATAGTAAACGTACTTATGAGATGAGCCACATCAGTAGAAATGCTTTTACAAGTCATCATTTGATAACAGGGTGGGTTAAATTAAACACACTGCAGGCGCTGATACGCCAACTCTCCTGTCTTGACAGTAGTATCATGGATTCTCATCTCTCCACCCCATCTCTTCCTTTTAAATCTTCAGTGGAGCCCTAGCCTATTGCTCAGAGTCCTCTGTGTTCCTCTCTGCACCCCATTTCAGTTTGAACTTATATTTTCTTATACATTTGGATAATTCAGTTGTCTATGTGGCAGTTAAAATCCTACTTTAACCTGATGTTGTGAGGTTGTTATGATAGGAGACTAAGCTACATGCTTGTATCTCCAATACTACTGAAAGCCTCCATCATAAAGCCATCTTTGTCTGCAATCGTTTGTTAGCCTCTCTGTCAATCATTAATACAGTATGAAACTGTAAATCTCTACTTTCTGTTCGGTAGGGGAATATTTAAGCCCTTGTTCTTACTGAACATGTATATCCACCTTGACAAGTGACATCAGCTAGTTCCACTAAATCCTCAGCTTTCTTTTTCTGTACTAATGATAAGCTTTGGCATATCACTGAATAAATGATATTACATCAGTTTATCCAGTGCTCAGTTTTGGAGTATCCTGGTTATGTGTTTGTGAAAGTAAACACCATGTCCTGGCTTCAGAAACCTGGAGTTGTACCTGGAATATGCCAGAAGACACCAGGATAGTGCTCTGCTCTGCCTAAACCATTATTATGAACAATTTTTGGGTTGCCAGATAAAGGAAAATCCAGTATGACATTTATTTTGTCCTTTGGGCTAGCCCTTTATTAAGAAGACCCCCCTCCAATGGACCAGGGCTGGCCTTAGCCTTTATGGGGCCCTAAGCAGAGTTTGATTTTGGGGCTCCCCACCGCCACAGTGCCGCCAATACTACTGACTATTTTCAATGCTTGATCATTCATACACCACCAGATCACTTACCAGATCAGTCCTTTCTGAGTCGGACAGGACAGATGACCCCTAAGATGGGTCAACTGGAGGAGCTGCTGATCCAATGTGTAGGTTGGAAGTTGCTGAGGGAGTAGATGTGACATTGATCTCAATGACCACAAAGGTAGAAGGACCTATAGAGAAATGAAATTAATAATTATAATTAGAAAAATTTATCTCAGGATATTCTATAGTAAACTGAGCAAATACAAAGGTTGCTGTGCTGTAAACTTACCAGCCACATGGGAGGAACAGTAGAATCAGTAGATGCAGGTGCAAGGAAGTGCTCCTCGCCTGCAGAGAAGGATGGACTTAAGATGAAAAAAATAAACGCTAGCCATGTTAAATGTCATATTAAAAGATAATGTGACTGTCTGTCAACAACAAAAAAATCTCACAAAAAGCATGGTTTATGAAAAACTCACCTGCTGTATTATTCAGCACCGCGGTTTGCAGTACTGAATGTACAGTGGCAAGATCATCACTGACACTGGCACTTTGGGGAGTATCAGGGGCAGGTGGTTTGGTTGCGCTCCAGCTCCAAAATACTTTAACAGTGCTCCAGGGGAAGTTTCATATAGTGTAAGTACATAATTGATGGAATAGAATGAGTTTATCTTACCAACATAAATTCAGCAGAAAGCAATTTGTACACATAAAACAACAACTCTTAATCTATAACTAGCTAATTAAGCCATAATGAAAAATACTAATGTAAAATACTGTAATTAGGGTTTCTTGTCCTCTGTTTTCTTCTTTTTTCTTTTCTCTGCTGCAGAACGATATGTCCTTTTTTACAACATTACTTTTTTGCTGCTTTTTCCATCGATGCAGGAGGACTGCAGTGTAACATTAGTCTGACTAACTGTACTTGCATCAAAATGCAGTTTACATCTGTTACAGTGCTAATGAACGTGACACCAGCTCTGACAGAGGCAGTGTGCATTGATTAAACCAGTAGTATTAGCTAGCCAGCTCATTAACATTATATTGCATTTTTGTATGATTACCATTGACATAATATACATCAAAAAAAAAAGAAAAAATGTGCTCTCGGGGGCCCTCTGGTGGCCACAGGGGCCCTAAGCACTTAGTTTGTGTGTTGGGCTAGTGTAGGTACAAGATTGGCTCGGTCTGCCAGATTAGCTTGGGGTCCTAGCTGTGTGTTCTGCAGAGTAGTGATGACGTTCTTTCTTGTGGTCTTCTTTTGTTAGCTAATGTAGCTACATTAGCTAACGTTAACTGGCTAACTAATCCAACTTAAGAATCTTGTTCTTGCCATGAGTTATGTTTGTTTGTGTGACGTTAGTGTGTTTTGTTTTGGAGAATTTATCCGTTTTTCAGGTTGTAGCATACATACTACAGCTAAGTGGTGCACCACCAAAACATTTCAGGTGGAACCTGTCCTCTAGATTTATTGTTCTGTATGTCGGAGTAAGTGGATAATTAAACTATTTTGACTGTAAGTGTTGGGGTCACGGAGCGTATTCTTTGTACGACTGCATGCGCCGAACCATAACGTCCGTACTGTGACGATGAGGGTGAATACATTGTTCTAGAAGAGACTCTAAATCAGGATATTGTATTAAGAGAAAGTTGGTAGGAGATTTGAATGCTGGAGACACAACTGAGATTTCCTCTGTAAAGACCATGGATGTATTATAAGAGCTAGATACCGGACTGAAAATGGCGCCCACTCTGTCCAATGAGAATTGCTCTGCTGGCGCATACACCACAAAAAGTTTATAGCTTCTGAGTTTGCTTCCGTGTTGTGCGGCCAAGTGAATATGGGCAGTGGTATTTACCTCGCTGGCCCCACCCACGATTTCCTGTTCGGCCAATAGACTTTACATTGAGATGACGTCACAGATTTTTAAATCGATTTTCTTGGCTTGAGGAAGGTTTTACAAATATAAAATCTTAATGGATCAAAAGTTAATAATAGAAAATGTCATAATTGACCTTGCTTGTAGTCTGAGGTGTCCTGTCAATAGTTTTACAGATGTCTCTTTTACAGTGGTGGTCTAGGCCACGGGGGTATTTTTCACTGCAATACCGCAAGTGACCACTTGGCTGCAAGGCTGAACGACAGAGCTCTATCCTGCTCTTACAATACATGCATAGTCAAGACAGGGCAAACTACTGGTTTGTCACAGTTTTGCAGCATTTTTGCCTTACTGAAATCCATTTGTGGGTTGTACATGGAATTTATTGTTGCACTTTTTCTAATAAATGATGGAGCAGCCCATGTCCCAGACCGCAGCATTATATTTATGTCCTGCAGAGTTAAATAAAGAATTAAAAAAATAAAAAAATCATGTCTACAGATGGGTCACTTTCTGCATTAAATATATTTAACATATTAAAAATGTACTACTTTATTGTATTATTAAAATATCTATATCTATAGAAAGATTTCAGAAAGATCTCAGGACAAGACATGTGTTCATGTTTATAAGTTTGATAAGAAGGAGACTTTAGCAGGAAAACTAATGTGGGTTGTTGTTCAGAGTCTGTGGCCTTTGTGTTGTGTGGCAGGGTGCTATCAGGCTCAGTGTGACCATCAGCTCCAACTCTGAGAATGTGGATGTAGACAGGTAACTAATGGATTTCAGGCAATTTAACGCAAAACTAGGGGACACCATCACGAAAATTCAAATGTACATTTTTTTGTGTTAGGTTTCTGAATTTTTTCTCAAAGGAGAACACAGGACAAGTGATTTACAGAGTAGGTATGTATGCTGTAGTAGACACAAAATATACTATTTGATTTCAGGTGGACTTTAATAAATGAGTCATGGGTTTCTCACTTTCTAATGAGCCATCCACTCTGCAGTTACAAATGTTAGTAAGTCATTATTGAAGGGTAATGGTTCTGACTGTCTAATAAACCATCAATTATGCAATTACTAATGTTATCAAATTAATGAATAAAGACAGGTCTCACACTTTTTAATAAGCCAACAGCAAGTAAACCATTAATGAAGGGTTCTTATAGTAATCCCTCAGGTCTGGAATTATAAATGTTAATAAGTTGCTAATAAATGGATTTTGGTCCAGATGTCCTGCGGCCCTTTTCCAGAAAGTAAGTGGATGAACAGTCCACTGATTAATGAAAGAAGTAGCTAAAAAGCCAAAGCAAGTGTAAAGCTGGGGGAAGACTTTCCGCTGTCTGGGAACTTTGGGGTTGCCATTCACAAAAAGTGCTGTATTAGAAGGTGGTACCAAATATTCTAACTGTTGCCATGTGATTATGTCTCCATATTCCCTATAGGAGTAGTATTATCAAGAGTCCAAGACACATTCAGCTATTTCCACTGACAGTGATGTCAACGGCAGGAAGGAAGCCACTGTCAGATCTGCATTATGCAAAGCAAGTGTGGTGGCAGGCTGTGTGCTTTGCATGCTTTACAGTTGCTGGATGTGGAAGCAGGCAGCAGCGGGTGTGAGGACACTCGCTTCTCTCCTTGGGGTAATTGCTGTACAGGAAATTGGACGTAAAATGTTTGAATAATCACGTATCTGAAGTGAGTTATGGACGGAGCCTACAGTAGTGAAGCAAATTAAAACAAGTGAATCCAATTACTGTTTATGGAAAGCAGCTGCCTGAGCAGCATATGTTGGTGAGTGAAACTATGAGACTAATGTAGAGGGTGAGAGCTCTGCTTGTCTGTATAACATGATGACTTTCATTTGTGCATTGACAAGCCAAAATATTTTTGAAAAAATTCATGCCATGTGTTGTGTATGTTAGCAATATTATCCATCTGTACATGCAGTCGGTTGTCTGCCTTTTTCTATCGTGGTTAACTCATGCTCCATGAGGGTATTCTGATGTCATAACAACACGATAACTTGCCTCTATGGATTTACAGAAAAACAAGGTTAGTGTTTGCTCTCTGTCGTGTACAAACCCTCTTATCCATGTGTTTATTTACGTACACTGAATCAATTCATCTGTGATACAGCCAACAGTCATGTACTGGATAAGCTTTCGTTTCAAAACATTTGGATTTAATTATCATGGGGATATGATATCCAAACAATCTGGTTTCTTCCATTAATAACATGATTGCAGCATGGCAGTGCGAGCTAAGGCCGCAGCGTTTTCATATATTTTCATGGATTTGGAAATTGTTTACTTACTATTATGGGCATGGGGCAAAACCCAATTTAGAGTAATGACACAGTTTACGTTTTGGAGTTTTAAAAGATCTCTGTGAGGAAGCGTCTTGGTTCCACAGCCTGCAGTATCCCAACTGAAAAACAAACATTACCCGTGTGACTTTTCGTCCTTCTCACTTGCTTCAGCCTGTTGCAGGTCAGTGTAGTCGACATGAGGAAAAGGAAACAGGCCAAAGCTTTTGTGTGGCTGATAAATAAAGTACTGTACATTGAGGAAACATAAGGCAGCAGCAGTGTGCTGCTTTACAGATAAAACACTTCAGAGCATGATGTGCTATTTATAGGTATTAACCATGGTGCAAAGTTTGAGGTACAGACTCTTGAGAAGTGTTTTTCTCCTCCTCTAGATTACAGTTTTGGACAGCAGAGCAGCAGAGTTGGGAGT
The DNA here is from genome assembly GCF_914725855.1 of Thunnus albacares. Classification (NCBI taxonomy): domain Eukaryota; kingdom Metazoa; phylum Chordata; class Actinopteri; order Scombriformes; family Scombridae; genus Thunnus; species Thunnus albacares. The sequence goes on from NC_058125.1 coordinate 4,282,798, forward strand.
AGTGTTAATTTTGGCACCTGCTTTTGATTTAGTTTTAGTCTTTTCATGGACGTGTTTATTATTTTTAGTCACATTTTAGTCATTGGATTATTGTTTTAGTCCAGTTTTAGTCAACAAACGACATTTTATCCTAGTTTTGTCATTAAAATTTTAGTCTCATATTGATCATGCATTTTTAATTGTGAATAGTTACTATGGTTACAGGTGTTGTTCTTGTCTGTTGTAAGGTTAGTGGAAAAGGTTTGTTCTAGTTGTTTATATCAGGCTGTAATGGTTTACATTCACATTGTCCATGTCGCTCTGCTGTAATACAATAGACTCATTTTTTCTTTGTAAATACACTTTGTCATTCTCTAACTCTGGCTGTTTGAGCAAAGCCTCTCAGTCACTGTCTTTCTTGTTCACTTGGCATTATTGCAGCTACCTGTGCTCTCTGCTGCAGAGTGTTGAGAAGCTGCACTCACACACTTGTGAAATACTGAAATACTGTTCACTATCTGAGTTTAGCTTGAGACAGTAGCTTGAACATCAGGTAACATTAAAGGGGACCTATAATGCTTTTTCTTATTTTCAGTCATATATGTATATAAAATGATGCAATGTCGGATGTTCATATTAAACACGGCCAAAGTGTCAAATAATGAGATAAATGTATGTTGAAGAATGTATGTCCCTGTGAGCAAAAAGCACCTGCTTCAGACTGCTCTGAATCCTCAGTTTCCAATGGTTGCTGGCCAATCAATGGGCTCATTGGGAGGGGGGCCTTAAAGAGACAGGAGCTAAGATCGCCTGTTATGAGACAGAAGCTGAACTGAGGGGCTACATAAAGGGCCAGTGTAAGATAAATGAGGAAATTTTTCAACTGTGAATCATTCAAAGCTACTCCAGTGGAGTCCCAGAATAAAATATAGAGCTGTAAATGAGCATAATAGGTCCCCTTTAAAGGAAAAGTACAGTTTATTACAACTTGGGTTTTAGTCCTACAGCTCTGGCCACTGGTTGTGCACGCTCACAGTTTGCCTGTGCAGTTAGGGATTATTAGCTACATTACAGGTGCACTAACTTTTGGTTTAACCTCCGGATAAAGTGGTAGCTAATTTGGCTAAACTGTGACATATTCTTAGCAATGTTGCCGAATTCCCAGATCTTAGCAATTACTTTGGTGAGTGCAATGTTATCTAAACTCATAGAGCTGATCTCCATAGCTACACAAAAGGAACCTAAATTGTAATAATCTGTTGTTTTCCATTGATGCAATAAGTTTTGGGCAAGTTACTTGAAAATTTTAATAATTTACTCATTACATATTACTTATTTAAAAAGTAATCACATATCCCACTAATAACTCAACAGCAAACTTAGATAGTTTACATTACTCGTTTCTTTACCTTATTTATTCAACCTTGAAAGATACCTTTAAATAAATAAAATTAGACCTTGTGGTTTTACAAGCAGACAGACAGCAGCCTACCACTATGCAAAGGTGGAGCCAAAATATTGCGTTTTTGGGAGCTGCCGTCTTGCTTGTGTGACGTCATTTGCAACCAGAGTCTGCGCAGTAGAGTCGAGTAGCGGGACACGCCCCCTCAAAATGACTGACAGCCATCCTTCCACAAGAGTCAAGTAAACCCAGGAGCCGTAATGGAGGTAAAGCAGCCAAAACCAGTCTGCCTGGGAGTTTGATGCAACAACATTTCACTATACATACTTGTATGCATGTGACAAATAAAATCTCTTGAATCTTAATATTAACTGAAAGTACAGTTAATGGTAAGCATTAATACTGTATTACCTAGGAGAGAGTTTCAAATCTACTGTTAGCATAATTAAGAAAAGTCTGCCATATTGTTGTGCTTCTCTAATTTAAGGTGCTGCTTCACTTCCCTCAACTACTAGTGTGACTAGATGGCGGTGGGCTCTTCCCAAACTAAAATATAATTAATTTCATAATAGCTTTCATTTTGAAGGGTTACTTTTTATGTAGTTCTTGTCTTGATTTCGTCATGGAAAATAAATGGTTGGGGTTGGGAGTACATGAACAGTGGTTAAACTGTGTTAAAACTGTACAGTATGTGTGTTTCAGTTGGATACCCAATGGCTGAACCATTCTTCAGCGGGGTTTGCCTTTTTGATTAAAATTCTGTGAATTCCTCTGAGTTGAAGTAAAAGTATTGTTGTGCCTGATGTTTCTCTTCTTCGAATCCAGAGGAGACCTGGAAGACACTTGATTTAGGCTGAATATCTCACTGAGGTAATTCATTAGAAGTTTTTATACTGAAGATATATTTGAGGAAAGGCCACTAGCTGTGTTAGGTTATTCTTTCCTGTCATGCTGTGACCTACAGTAGATAAAAGCATGCAGCAGTCACAGTGTCGAGTTTCACAAGGAGGCAGATCATTCAAATGGCAGGAGACAAATCATTTAAATAGACTGAGTATATTTTCAGTTGTTAGGGCTTAGGTTAAGTGCTGTGCTCGTATTTCAAAGAGCTCTCTAAATTGTTCTTGATAATCAGTATCTATTGGATCACCTGACTTTAAAGGGCTATTTAGTCCACAGCTTGGCTTGTTGGTTACATTAACCTGCTAACTAACCTGCTAATTTTGTTTCAGTGCTGATTCTGAGTGGTGTCATTACATTACAAGCCTTATTTTCTTGCCCTGTAGTATTTTGGCCTCCCTGCGTAATGCCTCAGTCACTCTGTGCCAAAAAGCCCTATAGTGTGTCCTTTTATCTCCCTCTGATAACACTCTCCCTTTGGTTTCCCTCAAGACACACTCATATTCACTTAACACTCACATGTGTTGATGTTTCCTCTTTTTTTCTTCTATGTCCTATATGCCTTACGCTGGCAGTGAATGGCTGGCATTAGGCTGTATATTGAAGTACAGATAAGCATAACCTGACTGCTTGTTTGAGTATGATTAGACGCATGCAAAAACATGGTATTGATATATGGGTAATGTAGAATGGTTAGTCAAAATGTATGGTAATATCTAGACTCTGAGATGACGGAAATGAATACACTGCATGTCAAAACTGATCTTAAAAAAATTATGTAAATTTGATACTGTTATAAAGAATTATGTGAGGACAATATCAGCATGTTTAGCATGTAATGTTTACATAGTTCACCAACTACATTTAGTGTGTTTGCATGCTCAATTACTATTGTCTAGCACTAACACACAATGTACGTTATGTTATTTATAAGTTTTGAAGTTATTTGGTCATGAATTTCACTAGATGAAAGGTTATTACAATTAATTCTGAGGGGGACATGGATATTTGCACGTACAATGGCAGTCAATCTAATAGTTTGTGAAATATTTCGGTCTTTTCCAAAGCAGTGGACTGACCTTGCAACTTAAATGGCTAATTTTTTTATCAGCTCTGTGTCTTGATTTAATGTTCCCAGGAGCTGGGATAGGGAGTATTTCTGTGGTAGAAATTAGATGAAAAGAAAATTGAAAAACAGTGAGGTCAACAGTGATTATTTGGAAGACTATTTCTGAAATAGAACATTGCTACTGATTTTTTTTTAAATATATATTTTCAGTTGTTCAAGCAGGACAAATCAAACTTCATTCACCTCCTTTGCACTGGAGTGGAACAAAGAACTGGATGAAAAAATACCAATATCTCCATTGCTGAATACCATTTTTGTAATTTGGGTAAACCGAAAGTTAAAAAACTTAATGTATGTAGGTGGGTAACCAAGTTTCACCTCTTACTGACAGTTCAGGCAGCCGAATGCCACACAGACAGACTGACTGCATGTTGCTAGTTTGCTTATGAATTAGTACTTGAACACATCTTACCACATGTGTCCAATTAGAGTTCCAGTAAACTGAATTGGCACACACACATCCTACATAATTTGGGTTGCTGAAATGCAGCCTATGGGTTTCCTATGATGTCTAATTACATTGTAAGACACGAGTAATTGCAATAATAAGTAATGTGTTTAGATTATGCAGAAGTCCGTCCAGATGCAAAACATCTGTTTTGATCCTGCAGTTGTGCGTTTGTTACTTTACATGGTATTGTGAGAGCTGCTGTCAGGTTCATTCATATCTCTTCTGTAAATTTCAGGCTGTAAGAGTATATGCATGTGCAAGATAGCCACATCTCACTCCTACCTTCAATAGATATTGTAAATTCAAAGTGAAATGAATTACATTGTCGCATGTAAAGCAGGGAGTGCTTTTGGCGTGTTGGCTAGATGGAGTCACACAGTAGCATTATTGTGCTGTATAATCGCCATGAGGCTGTTAAAAGAGATGAGGCCTTTTGATGAGACTCTTCCTGAGTCAGCACGCTATCAGTGAATTTTCGCTTTACATGTCACGTATGAACCAACACGTGGAGCGCATAAACGAGAGAATGCCACCTGCCCAGTCAAGTAAAAACATCATCAGGGGGAAAAAGAATGTTTCCCATGATCAACACCAGGGCTAAAGCAAGGAAACAAGAAGGCTGCAGTCTAGACAGACATTTAGGGATTCAGCAGAAGGAAAATGAGAGGGAACAGTAATGATATCAAACTAGAGATAATCCATACAGACCAGTCTCTGACCCGAGCTCAGCTTCTGCAACCATACAGGTATGTCTTCACTGATGATGACATTTTTTTTAGCTGATCTTACACACATGACATGTTTTTTTCCTAATCATTGCTATGACAAAGTATGTAATTAAAGCTCAAATTAGTCCCAAGATGAGTAGTAGCATTCTGGCGCCTAATATGGGCACGACCTTAAATTGAAGAGATCAGATTTTGATGTACTGAATAAAAAATTTGGAATGAAGCATCAAAAAGCCCCGGAGATAAAGTTACAGACAAATCTGGCAGGTTAAGCAACACCTTTGCGAACTTTAATGACTTTATTCTGCTGCTGTGCGCAAAATGGTTTTAGGATGTCATTATGAATTCTTGCGGCGGAATCTGTCTAATACTTTGGTGGGTTTGTGACATGGCTTAAAGGGATTGAGTTCATGAGATGTAATCCATGTTCAGACTGAGATGCTTTCTAGTCTTTTAACCTTTCACTGAATGCTCAACGTTCCCTGACCTTCACATTCATACCTGTGCAAAGCATTCGCTGCTGGTTCGCTCAGACTTCAAAGGCTCAGATATGGAATAATGTAGCTTTAAATATGCACAGCAGATGACAGGACCTTGTTTAGTTCATGAAACAAATCATGTGAGCCTGCAGAGTTTATATGAGAAGATCAATACAGTTGGCTACGTTCACTCTCTATTCAGAGAGCAGAGCATTTGTCTGAAGGCTTCAGAAGTTTGTGAATAAACGTGATGTGTATGTTTGCTATCAAGATCCAACCACTGATAAAGCATAAAGCTGACACACTGAAATGTTGCTCGTGCAGCTGGGACATGGAAATGGTTTTTGATAATGGATCAGTCAACACTTCATGTGGTTAGCAGTCTTCAGGAAATTATCCCAACTATCTGGAATATTTCTATTATGTAACAACAAAGTGAAACATTGCTGGAGGAGGAAAAATCTTTTGAAATGGGCAGAGTTTTTCTTCATCGTGATTTCAAAGCGTGTGTGAACTGACTGTGATAGGCTTCACTCAGAGAGAATTATCACCCAACTTTATTAACACCCAAAAAGTGCCTGATGTCCATAAACCCGTTTCTGGTTTTCTGCAGTGAGCCCCTTTATGCTCTCCATGAACTTCTGATACTGACTGACAAGGTTGGTACTGTAATTTGATTGGTGCAGTATCTGTGTGGGTGGGAACTAGTAATAGTTTGAAATATCGCTTAAGTTCCAGTGGCCACACAGGTAGCTAAGGGGGCCACTGTTATTAGCCATTGCTTCGTCCCATCTGTGCTTGGAGTACTCTTTTTGTAACTTTGTGACTCCGTACATTCGTTCATGTAGTGATTGGAACTTTGTGTTAACGAACAGGATATCCGTTGTTGTGAGTTTTGACAGTCTGGTAGTTGCCATCACCACAACTGGCTAGGTCTTGATCGGTCCACTGGATTCTGAGGAAATGAGACCCGAGTTGGAGCGGGTCCAAATCTTCCCTGTAATTGTGTTGGGTTGGGTCTTGTTTTACTGCCACGGGTCTTGGGTCTATATGTCATATGTTCACTACCTGGGTGGATCAGAATGGACCTGAGTGTATGCGGTATCAGCTCTGATTATGTGACGCATCACAATCACCGCAGGAGAAAACAGTATATTTTGAGGTGAGAGTGTAAGCTAGTTAACACCTGGCAAACCATGGAGTGGCTTTTATTGTCATGCAACCACAGATAATGTGATTATTTGTTGTCACCGGAGACCCATTTTAAGCTTTAAATATATCTACACAACAATATATGTTGGGATGAGGGGTGAGGGATGAAGGTATGTGTTAAGTGGTAAGATGTGTGGCTCATAGATGCAGGGATGAAACAAAAACACAAGGCAATTAAGACATAGGGAGCAGGCACGTTGGGAAATACGACCTGGCCCTAGCTAGGGCTGAAGCAGTCTGTTGTTGCATCGTAGTGGCAGCAGGATGGAATCATCGGTGTGCCAGTGCGGGGGGCGCTGGGTAGGGAACCCGCAAGCGAGTGGTTGGCTGGAGCAGTGGTGGAACTGGAGGCTGTGCAGAACTGGAAAGCCTGGCTTTGTAGGCGGTGGAAGGGCAGAGTGGCGGAGGCCAGAGTGAAAGTGCTTGAGGGCACAGTGTTAACAACGGCTGGAGCGAGGGGATCAGCAATGGGGGGTGCTGAAGACACAGAAAAACATTTGGGTGTTGGGGGAGGAAGGGGAACAGGGATAGAACAGTAGGAAATTGAGTGGGTCCATCAGAGGAAGCACCATGGTTCGGTGTCACTGTTGCTGTGGTAACAGCAGGACCAGAGGTGGCTGAGGAAGAAACATAAAAGAGGGAGCTGCTTGAGCAGGTGGAGCTGAAAGCGTAGAGGTAGCTGCAGCTGAAGGAAGGGAAGAGGAAAGGATGTATGTGCGGGGGTTGATTGTAAAGCCTGCGGACACGGTGATGAGAGAAAAGACGAAAAAACAGACAGATCAGACTCAGGGCACAGGGGAAGATACGACCTGGCCCTGCAAGAGGGCTGAAGCAGTTGGCTGCGTCGTGACGTCATCGACGTGCAGCGTACAGGTGGCCCTGGGCGGGGAACCCGGAAGTGAGAGATGGAGGCAGAGAGGAGCTGGAAGAACCTGGCTTCGTTGTCGGTTCGGCGAAAACGGGATTTGTATCTGGAGTTCAGCCGGGGCTGAAGAAGTCTGGGCTCTGTTGTAGTAGGCGGTGTTGTGACGTCATCAGTGTGCGGCGTGCATTGGCCCGGCGGCGGACAATGAACCCGGAAGACCGGGAGGATTTGAGCTGCCGGCGAGAGGATGATGGAAGTAAAGTCTACATAGAGTTGGAAAGTTTGTCTTTATCATCGTTTCGTAGGAGTGGGACAACCGTCTCCTTGAGAGCTTGCCGGAGGTGAGCAAACATCCGGTTGAAGATGTCAATCGCTTGGAAAAGAGCTGCGTCCGAGTGGGCCGTCGCGTGGATCCCAGCTGATCAGAAGCACAGCTTCTGGAGGAGAAAGGTTCCATGTGGATGTGGTGGTGAACGAGATATCTCGTTGGTACTGCTGGATCGGGTCATGTGCGGTATGTTGCCGAGGAACGTGGAGCACGGGCGGGAGGTAAGCATTTGTGATGCAAGCTTGTCGTAGGTCATGTGAGAACTGAGACGAATGGGAGAGAAAGGGGTTAGACACGCTTATATAGGTATGCATGAGTGATTGAATTAGTGAGGCGCAGGCATGGATGTATAATAAGAGCTGGATACTGGACTAAAAATGGCGCACATTCAGTCCTATAGGAATTGCTCGCCTGGCATATCCACCAAAAAAGTTTCTAGCTTCCGAGTTTGCTTCCGCGTTGTGCAGCCCATTGAATATGCACAGTAGTGTTTCCCCCGCTGGCCCTGCCCGCAAGCTCCTGCTCTGCCCATAGACTTTACATTGTGATGACATCACAGATTTTTAAATCACTTTTCTCGGCTCAAGGAAAGTTACAAACATAAAACCTCCATGGATCAAAAGCTCATAATAGAAAGAGTCATAATTGACGTTATTTGCAGTTCGAGGGGTCCTGTCAACAGTTTTACAGGCGTCTCTTTTACAATGGTGGTCTATGGGGAAAATCCTTTTTGGGCTGCATGGGGATTTTTCGCTGCAATACTGCGAGTGGCCACTGGGAAAAATTGGCTGCAAGGCTGAGCGACGGCACCCTATCCAGCTCTTATGGGCACAGGTGATTGAATTTAGTGAGAGAAGGGCGTGGTCTTGTTCCTGAACCTTTGTTATAATAAAACATATATAATGTAACTCCGTTTCAGGAGCTGTACTTCTTTTATTGTGTTTTCTTCTGTTGTGTAGTTGCTAATGGTGTGTTTGCCGCCCCCTGTGGTCAATACATGTGTCAATTTAACAGAACTCTGGGACGACCTGTATTACTTAAACACAATATCAACCAGAAGACACAAATGACCTCACAGGACTTCACTCAGTTTCTGAAAAGAAGAAAAAATGCATGCACCAAGATGCTATTAACTTGTGAAATGTTTACACTGTCGTAAATCTCTCAGAATGGATTTATCTTTCAAATCTAACAATATTCCCTTCTTAAAAATGTGTCTGTTATCGCTTTGCAGTGACTTTGAATTAAACAGACAGTGAGACTGCTTCAACAATGACTAAAAGCATATTTGGCATAATGATTAAATGGCTTTAACTTAACTTTTTTTCTTAACATAAAAGTAGATCAATGTGATGATATTGGCTTTCCACTCTAATGCACTTGTACTTGTAATTGTAAGTGTTTAAAATTTGCTGTCAAAGGAATGTGCTCAGCCATCTGGCCACAGTTAAATGGACTACGTTGATGACTATCACATATGCTACAAGCACATACACAATGTTTACAATAGGATAGGAGTGTTTATAGAGTGGGTTCTAATTGGATAGCGAGTTAACCTGAGAGTAGACACTGATCTCACTGATCAGATTTAGACTTTCTACGAAAAGATGTGATACTGTGACGAGCTATTATTTTCTGTAACTTTTGTTATTTGGTTTCTGACTTGGCAGCTCTTTGCTTACCGTGCCTGATTAGACTTTGGGTGTTGTAATGCAACCTTTGCTGAAGAATGTAATGATCTCACACATCAAGCAGATGTTCTCAATCAATATTTGTTGATGTGAAAGCCCGTTAGTTTGCTAATTACATTTGCATAAACATTTCTCCATTTCATATTTACTATGCTAAATTGGTTTTCATACAGAGTTTACATACAGTGGCCCTGAAGTGCTTACACATGTTTGGTGTAAATATTGTTTGGCCTAAGTAACAATGTATACACAAACATACATAGCCTATCACATACTGTATGTATTCATGACCACACACACACACACATGCACTAACACACATACACACACACACTTACACAAACCAAATATCAGCAGCATCCCGCCCTAAACAGCTTGCATTCCTCACCAATGACTTACTCGGAGTAAACAAACATGTATCTGCTTCTCTGGCAAATCAACAGTGTGGTGGTGCTGTTTGTTTGGTGGACACCGTGGCCTGACGTAAACAAGCTATTGAACTTTGTTTAAGGAAAGGTATGATTTGGACATGTTAAGAGGATTTTTCAGCTTGTAGCCCTGCGTAACCACAGTGTAGAACATCTAAATTGCTGTGGTTTGGCTGGCTGTCATGAGGAGATCCAGATAATTAACTAATTGTTGAGCCTGGTAATAGAGGACTCGATGCAGTGAAAAACCCCCTCTGGCAGCCGCATTGGTGGTCCTCAGGTCTCGGTTCATGATGGCTGTCAGAAGCATGATGACATTAATTTTGATGTGCTGAAAAGCAGGTGTAATTAACACAATTAATGGTGGCTGAATTCTATTTAGCTGTTTCAGTTCTAAGGTCCTGCTATTGCACATGTTGGCTCACTGTCGCTCTGTCATGTCTTACTGCGACACTTAGAGGGACTATAGTGTTTCTACACACATTTGGATATACATTCATCTTAATAGTGTAGGTGTGTCTGTGTAGTTATTGAATGGAAAGTTATTGATTGTGGGGGTGTGTCGGGCACAAGGTACAGAGATAGATTGACACATCATTATGACAGCCGCTTTAACCTCTTCCAATCACTATTTTGGAAAATGACATAACCAAATTAAAATGGCTGTAGCTCCTGAACCACTCTGACTATATGCATGAATGAGGTCTTGTCAGAGAGAAAACACTCTAATTTTTTCTTTTTTTTTTTGTGAAAGTGTCGGAAATAGGTAATACAGAAACAGAACAGTCTTTGAAGTAAAAAAAGGAAAAACTATGTTTGTCTAAAATAAAAATGTATTTATCAGTATAAATAACTGGCTTATCTATTCAGATCAAGGACAGTATGAGCAAAGGCTGTAAACAAAATATAAATGACCACCTGCCTCAAGTATGATCAGTGCTTTTTTCATCAAACAGTGCAGGCAGAGATCCAAAAAGGACTTTTGGAGACTCTTAATGGACAACTGGTGACCAAATGTTATTCTGAGATACTAAAAGAGTATGGAAGCCTGTAGGTGACTATATTAAAATGATAATGAAAACTTGAGAATGAAAATGTAATTCCACAATAGCATTATAATTTCCCACATATGTTTGTGTTAAAATGAAAATGCAATAATCCAATTTGCATTTTTCTGTACAGCAGGTTAAGTCTTTGAAATTGAAATGTCAAAGCCGTTTCCATTTTCATTTTCAAAGTGTTAGAAAATTGCATTTTAATTTTAATTGTGACTTAAATATTACTTGCATAAATGAAAAGCTTACATTGTTTGTATTGCATTTTAATTCTCAAATTTGAATTAACATTTGAATATTGTCCACTGTACAGAGGGGTATGACTTTAAAAATTAAATGTCAAACAGCTTTCCACTTGTCTCTGATACAGTAGGCTTCCATAAAAAGTTTTTTACATCTTTATATCATCAGTTGGAGCTGAAATACTCCAAGTTTCCAACTTTTCAATTAATTTTTGATATTACCTCCATTTACCACAAACCATAAACCAATGTGCATAACTGTGTAAAAACCACCACCAATGTAAAATAGTCTTTTGTCTCCAAGTGGAGCAGATTTGTTAAAACCTGTGTCAAAAAACATGGCTCCGTCATCACCTCTCATCCTCTGTGTGGCGGTAATGCTGAAAATTTGACAGGACAGATACCTGCGTGTTGTCCATCCACTGTACAAACAGCAGTTTCCCAGACTTCCTCAGTTACCTTATGTCCCCTCGCTTGGACTTCCTGGGAAGTTTTTTATTTTTATGTTGGGAAATCCTCTGCGGGCCTCCCCCACAGTGCCACAAGCCATGATCTTTTAATCATCCAAATTGTTGAAAAGTTTGGCTCTGGTGTAGAAACTGTCCATGTAAACTTGATATCCTGTTCTCAGTAGCAGGAACTCCAGAAGCCTTATTACAGCTGAGTAACTTAAACCTTCTTTCTGCTGTTCAGGAGTCCCTGAAGTTATCCGGACATTATATGGAGGAGCTGTATCTGAATCAGTTGGACCGGACATTAAACAGACTTTACCCTGTCAGCTCCCTAGTACAAAGTCTGTGTAATGTAAAGAAATCCCAGCTATAAAATGGGCTTGACATGCCTCGCCCAAATCTTATTGTTTCAGAAACATAAGCAGTCCAACACAATATGATCAAATCTAGGTTCTCATTTCACACCAACTATTACTGAAGCTGAAAGTCTCAAAACGCCACTGAGAATGACTAGGGTGCACTCAAACTAATGCTAACATGCTAGCCTGTGAAAAACAGCTGATGTGCTGGTCGATGCAGTATTTCAACTCAGAGCCACAACTAAACATCACAATAACCATCAATGTCTTGCAAGTCCTGGTTCACAGCAGTAAAAGCTATTTTTGATATGGCATGTTTAGGCATCTCTGGTGCAAACTACATTTGAAATACATTTTTATAAATACATTTTATAACAGAAGAAAGTGCGAACTAGCGGGCGTAGGTGTCGTATAGGAGTTTAAGAGGTTAAACTAGCTTCAGCGACGACTCACAGCACTTTTGCCACAGAAGCATTAAATGGTACAAAGTGTGTTGGTTCTCTTTAGTTGATGATTATGTAATTAGTCAGTTATGGCCATTTTCAATTTTCCATGGAAAAGCATGGATTTATAGCTTACTTGATGCTTCCACAATGGAGGGTGTCGTCAATGAATGAAAGAGTTGAGGAGGGGTCATATAATTGCATCCATACAAGCACACAAGCTAGTTGTAAGCAGCAAATTTGTAATTATGTGTACAGTAAAAAAACAAACAAACAACAACATCAACAAAAACAATAAAACTGAATGTAGAGTTCCTTTTTACAGTTACCCATCATTTTCTTTCTTGTGCAGTACTTTGTCTCTGTATGCTCAGCAGTGGTGGAATAAGAATTCAGATCCTTTACTCTAGTAAAAGTACCAATACAGCAATTAAAAAAAAAAAAAAAGCATCAGTGTGTGAGCAGCATGTTAGTGTTGCAACTGCTGGAGGTCGAGCTAGTTTGAACTATTTTATATACAATTAGCTAGTTTAGTCCGGTGGTTTCCAACATAAGGGTCGGGCCCCTTCAATGGGTTACCAGATAAATCTGAGGGGTCGTGAGATAGGCGTGGGAGGGAAAGAAGAAAGCGGAAGAAAAACAAGTTCTGATTGGATCATTTGAACATTTATTGAAATGAAACCATGTGAGAAATTTAGAGGAAAAAATCACTCTTTGATGGAGCTTTTAACAACTCATCTGAAATGTGACCCTGACTACACACTGCTTTTTGTAAGACGTCAAAAGCCAAAAAGGTTGGAAACCACTGGTTTCATCTTTAACAACGTGTTGTATTTTAAAAGCTTGTTATATTATCCATTGTGTCAAATCAAAAGTACAATATTTCCCTCTGAAATGTTGTGGAGTGGAAGATAAAGTAACATCACAAGGAAATACTTACATTCCACCCACCACTAAAGCTCAGTAAATCAAATTTTCATTATTTTCAACATCTTATAGACTGAAAACATGATGAAAAAACACACCTTATCAGGAAAAAGTCTAATCAATAGTTTAACCAGTAACGAAGATATCAGTTTCATTAGGCCCACACAAGACATCTATGTTCAGTAAAATGTTGCTAAGTCGAGACCTGGAAGCCCAGGCTGCTTTACATTCCACCAGCCTCTGTTGAGGCCTTTTTTCAAAGCAGGTTATTTGATATGTCACAAGAGCAAAAGCACAGGTGCAATTAATGACGTTAATGAATGATGGTTGCATTTCAATCAGGTGTGTCTGCTCCAGGACCCCAATTTTGTGCATATTGGTTCACAACTAACTATTGAGCTTTATGGTAATTAGCTTTCAAATACCAAGCAAATAACTGTATTGTTCTCATACAGTCTGATTCATTCTTGTTACAGTGAGGAAATGATCACCAATATATTATTTCTGAATAAAATGTAATATTAAATGGTAAGTGACTAAGGATGTGCATCTCCATCACTGAGGCTGATATGATACACATCTTGATGCATTGCCAACGATCCAATACATTAAAGATACATATGAAGCAACTACGAATGCGATACAATACGATTCACCCCTATTGTGAAGTAGTGCGAGTCGACATGATACGATGCGATTCGACATGATGCAAGAATGATGCTGTGCAATTCTATATGGTACAGAGAGTTTGATTTTATTTCTTTAGCATACAGCAAAAAATTAACTAAAAAAGTGCGATTTTCACGTTACATATTTGTTTCTCCAGTATAGTAACTCAGTCAGCATCTCATGCTGTTTCTTTTTGAACTCTAAAAAAACACTTGGACCTTTCAAAAACAGACCTTTTCACAGGTCCCTTGTAGTGCAGTGCTCTCTGTCACCAGTTTACATGCATATGCTCTGTGACCCACACAATTACTGTCAAAATAGTTTAATCCACTTACTCTGATGTGTGAAACAATGATTCTAGAACGCCAGTTCCACCTGGAACGTTTTAGCAGCTGTGGCATGCTAGCACGCTTGAGAAACAGTTTAAACAGGACAAATCAATCTAAATATCAAATTATTGATCACATTTTTAAATAATAAAGTTGTAGGACCTCTACTAATCATATAAATAAATTGTATTTTACTGATGCAAAGATGTTAGAAACGAAACATCACAAGTTCATCCTAAATTGTATCTGGTGCACACTTTTAATCGGGGCAATTGCATCGTGAATGTTTATGCCAGTGCACTGATGTGAATCGGTGAATCTTCCCATACCTGTGACTAACAGTGCAGAATCCACTGAAATAACACCCAATTCTGCAGCTCTGCACAGTTTTTAGCTGCTTTAGCTTACTTTGGTCTTTCTGTCTGCACATATACTGTATGGAGTCTCGTTATACACTGTATATTAAACTGTAGGCAGCAGTCTCTGCTAAAAATACTCAAAGAGAGTGTATGCTAGCTGTGTAGCTCTCATCAGAGAGCTGAAGCAAATTAGCCTAGTGGCTGGCAAAGAGTCAAGCTTAGCAAACATAGCAAGCTAAAGATCCACAATTCACTACTGGACTTACATTCACCAGGTGTCCAGAAATGAATGATAATGTTTTTCCATGTCTGCTAGATGTGTAAGTAGCCAGTTCTTTTGAAACAATAGTTTGCTAACATGTTAGCCATGACAGCTTGCTAAGCTAATAGTATCTCAGAACTGTGTTTGAGTTGTTCTGCCTTCTAGCTTTTCAAATAATATATAATTTCATGCAACTTGAATGCAACTTGCAAAATTATAAACTCTTATGAGTATATAATTAATTCTGTTGATGTTGAAAACTGTTAATTTGGTTAGTTATCTGTTTAACAGAACACAGTAATTGTAACACAGAGAAGTACTGTGTCCAGAGCTATACATTTGAAAGGCTACACCAATGTTTTAGACATTGTATGTATGCTAACACTAATAGCACAGCGCAGTCTTCCTCTACAGCCAGTAAGCTGCTCTGCTGGTGAACGACTAGCAGTCATAACAGCCGTTCATTAGCTCATTCTCTATGTATGAAACATTTTCACTCCTGTCAGTGTATATTAGAGGAAGTTGTGATATCAAGATCCAGTAATGTTCCCGATACAACTCTCAACAAAATGTTGCACTGGCTGACCGTAACAGACACAACTTGCTCATTCGTCTGGTTATTATATATTTAGACATTATTTGTGCTCAGCCAGTGCTCCAGTTGACCCTCATGATGACGCGCACGTGGCTCCCAGGAGATTTGTGACACAAGTGTTGTTTCTACCATTATTCCAGTGCTCTATGCACTGAAGTGTGGTATGAGTCTGCTGAATCTCCCTGGTTACGCTTGTGTATACTGTTCATTTTTATGTGTGTAAGCCTTCATCATTTAGCCTCTTACGCATACCTTTAGAGGGTTTGCAAGGAATGAACCATGTCATGCTCTCTTCTCGTAACTGTTCTGTATTATTTGGACTGTGGTATGACAACAGTTCAGGGAAAGATGTGTTCTGGAAAGTACGTCTGTAAAAAGGTCTTGGCAAAGTTGTAAATATTTTGTTGCTTTTTCATACTGTCCCCAACTTCCTGGGTACGTATTGCACATTTTATGTGGGCACATTCTGGTTACATGCAAGACAAATTAGCGTCCCAGCAACTTAAAATAAATGATCGATTCATCTGTTTGCCATATCACACACCTCCTCCTTTGTCTTTCACCCGGTGAGTCCTCTCACCCTTGGCGGAGGCTTTGGAAGCTGCACCAGCCCTCTGTGTGCTCACCACTCGGATTAATGGCTGTTTTGGCAACATATGAGCTCATGGGTAATTGGCTGAGGTGATGTTTCCTGTTGAGGTGATGAACCTGGTTCTTTTGTGGTCGCCTCCATGGTTGGTCGCTTCCGCTGCCACTAAGACTGGTAATTGAGCAGCACTTTTGTCATACTGGTTGTGAACCATGGCAAGGAAATTATATGTTCTCTCAAAATGTCATTGGAGAAAATGACAACGAAAAATTGTTTTGTACAGAGGCATGCTGTGTCTGTTTTCATGCTACCTGTGATCATTTCCCCATGACTGAGTGAATAATTAAGTTATCAGCCTTGTTTTCCCTTTCCTTCATTTTAACTTTAGTCTTCCAGTTAAAAGTTTTTGTCTTGTACAGTAGTATAATGCAACAGTGTCATGGTGACCACTACACTGACTTCCTCTCCACTACAGACTCACAGTCTTTCTGTTCACTTACATTTTCATTAGACTTTTCAGACCTTGTCATTCCCCACCTGTCCACCAGATGCCCTCAGAGTTGCCCAGTGCTAGTCACCTGATCCTGCTATTCCCTGCACACCTGTCCTTCCCTCACTAAGCCCCAGAGCCACTCTTCCACTCCCACTGGCCAAATTGTCTATAGGTGCATTTCCCTCCACCTGTTTTTATTTGCATTTTCAATATGCACTTAAAAATCAGCTTGAAACCTCAAAATATTGTAAAACAATATTTACACCTGGCTGAGGTAGAAAAGTTGTTGTATCAACAATAGCAAAATGTGACCAAGTGCAATGGACACAGATTTAGCAAATAAATTATGACATACATGAAACATGTGACTTTACCGTCCACTTAACCCTCACATACTGTTCGTTGTGCAGCTGGTATATACATTTTTGCAGGTGTTAGAGGGTGTTCCGAGTCAAATTTGACCCATTTTAAAGTCACCAGAGGGGGTCAAATCAAGGTAAAAAGTGGTTATGGGGAATCTTGAAATGAAACAACAGACTGCCATGTGTGTATTTCTATCATTGGGACAGTGGGGACAGAGTTCAAGGGGGACCTTGACACTGTCACTAGAACTGCCTGTGTTCCCACCATATTGCTACATATGCCAGGGTTCCCACCTAGGTGGGTTCCTGTAGACCTTTGAGGTGTTATGGGGGAATCTTAAAACAGTAAAAGAGTAAAACCATGCATAGGCATTGTCATATATATTATACACACAGTAGGGACATTGGGTCATGATGGGCCTTGACACACTTTGAAAAACCCATCAATTTCCATGCAGCCAACATAGTGGTTGCCCAACACAGTCCTCCCATTAGTGGAGGGCAGCTTTCATAGGACTATAAAAAGTACCTGAGTCCCTATTTCACTGATTTGATGGAGTAGAAGGAGTGATTTGATAGATCTGTTGAAGAGAAAGTATTAGAATAGGAGGACAACATGGAGGAAAGGCCCTTGTGGCTTCTCTCATGCAAAGGCGATGCCACCTTCTCCAAACACCACAGAAGTCCAAATCTTGCCCTGATCTATCTGCATTCCCACAGTCAGTTGCCACAAGGGAACAAAAGAGAGGGAGATGCAACTTCTGCACAACAAAGGACTGTGAAAGTAATGCTTTTTGCAGTCTTGTTTGAAATTTACAAACCAGTTTGTGGTTTTGTTTTATGACTAATACCCTTAATGCAGAGTTTATTGTGTACAGTTGACAGAAAAGGAGGGAGATGTGGTTTATAGGCAGTGTTGACTGATGGTTTAAATGGTTATAATGAAACCCACCATTCAAAAATGTTGTTGCATCCTTCATTTAAATTGAATTCATAGAAATAATCATGTCCACCATGTTTTCTTGTTTTAGATAACACAAGATCATAAAATAGTGTGATTGTGAATGTATTTTCTCTATAATCAAATAGTGTCAAACTTAAAGGAAACACTCTCTCTGCTTTCTGAAACATTAATGAAGGATCAATCACCCATTTATTGATGACAAGATATCTATGGATGCAAAATCCATTTGTGGTTCAACATTTGGTAGAGAGACTAATGACAAAGGGATTCTTGAGCTGGGTCAAAAATGAACCGCTCCATACTGTGAAGGTTTAGAACAGTATGTAAGGGTTAAGTTTCCGCTCCACTGAGGAGACAAAATAGCAGCAGATCTGTGTGGAGCGATGAAGACACTGTAACGTTCTTCAAATTAATACATGAAACAAACAGAAACAGAAATTATTGCGCCCTCAGTGGCTTAATGGCTCAGGCTGGAAAAATAGTGCGTCCAGCTGTTTATCTTGATGAAACAACTCCTATTATGAAAATGTAATTTTATTTGAATTTTCATTTGCTGATATTCTGGAAATTTGGTTAAAATTTACACTAAATTTGGATGTAAAACTAGTTTATATTGCTCATCCTGTCCTGTTCTGGGAAGAGTTTTGGTGTGTGGCGAGACCTTTCTTCACAATAAAGAGAGGCAGCTGCTGAGCTACTGTGCCTCTGTTCTATACTAATTGAACAGGATATGGTTCTGAATGTACTGGACAAAACAGGTGAGTCCATGAGTGAGTTGAGGGGTCACAGTTAGTTCAGATATGTCTGTAATAACAATGGCCAGAACAGTGTAGACATTTTTAGACAGCAGCGATTACAGCTAAAATGTTCGGAAAACAACATTAGAAGAGAGAGTTAATGGATGTTATGGGTACGGACAAAACCAGTACAATGGCATGAGTATTAGAGTAAATCTTCATGGGAGCTGTAGTTTTTTGTATGCTCACAAAAGTAATCTTTTCTTAAAATCACAAAGATTTAAATTTCTAATAGCAAGTGCTGTAGTGGAGCCAGTTTGTCCTTGGATATGGAAAGTAAACTCTAGCAACACACTTAATTTTTTTCAGAAAGACAGATGAAAGAAATTCTGAATGAGAGATTGCATTGACTTACAGAAGTTAGTGAACAGAGGCTACTCTGGATGTGATGTCACTATTAATGCCATTGAGGAAAGATTCTCAGAAAGTGTGTATAAATGCGTTATCACTCAATCTTTGCAAAAGATCCATGAAAAACAGCAAATCCTAGACAATACATTGACCAGGACTACAGACAATCACCACCCTGAATGGATGAGGAATAATTTAAGCATAAATTAAGCATATGCAGATGACAAAACAGAACCCTACATGAAGTCCCCCAGGCGAAAGTACTAGAATAAGATTGTTCCACTGTAATGAGAGACTTGTGATGTTTGGGTACACGATGTGCCTGTAATAACAATCTAAGTGGGAAGAAGTCTTTGGTTCTCCTGCTTTGAATGCTCTCAGTGTAAGTCTGCCTTAAGCAGCCTGCATACATAGATCAGAATAACAGGGTTGAGAAAGACCAAAGTAAAACTGTCAAGAATGGGCACTGGTCTGGATGAATGGACATGGACGAGGCTGTGAATTCTTCTACCGGGTTACGGCCTTGTTGTTTGTATCCTGAAACAGATGTTACACTGAATCCATCACTCACGGGGAAATGGATGCATATGATTCCAAAAAAACACAAATCAGTCTTACAATCAGAAGTTCTGTGTCACTATTCTCTCTTGGTAGTATCACTAGTAAAGCTGAAGAATAATTTCCCTGACGGTTACAAAAGATGCTCTCAAAACTTGTAGAGTATAAAGAGATAATGAATAATAAGAGGTTACTGCTGTTGTTGTTGGCTGTGTCTCCTGACAAAATACTTCATGCTGTCATTAGACTAGCTGCGAGAAATAGCATGACTTCATGTCAGCGCCATTTCCTTGGAAAGGTTTTAGTCCTCTTATCACATGGGAAAGAATTATGTTTACAGGATCTATTAAGCCACGACTGCTAGCATTGTTTCTTCAATGATTCAACAACTTAATGAAGTACTATACATCATGAAGTACAGGTTGTTATTACTCCATTCAATCAGGGTGATTTGATATTAAACCAGAATACAGCTGAGATCTTAATTCATCTCAGTCTCTTGGCTTATTGAAAGATGAATATCTGCTGACCTCTTGTTCATTCTTCCAAGATACATAAAGGAATATGCATGCTGTGTGTGTGTGTGTGTGTGTGTCTTTCTTTAGTGTCTGTGTGTTTTTGTATTTGCTTGTACAAGATAGTAAAATCAGATGGCTTGCAAAGCCCGCAAGCAATTAAGTTCACGCCTCTGCAAACAAGCTAGCAAGACCCTTCTTTGTTTCCTCTCTTTAATTGTCTGATATCCCATCGTACCGGCTTTAAACGTCGGATCCGCAGGGTTGCGTATTAAGCTGAGGTTTCTGGCTCCAAGGTGCAGAAAAATCAAGTCTTCTTCAATTAACTGGAACGCGGCCATTTCCCTGTTGTACCCGCTCCCAGATCCCACTGGGATTGGCAGAGCTGTTGGCGCTCTGTGGGATCCACATTAACTGTGTGAACATTCTTGTCGTGCTATTCTGGTGTATTTATTGGCTGCTTGATTACATGCGTGTTTACTTGGCAGTTTG
Source organism: Thunnus albacares (assembly GCF_914725855.1). Lineage (NCBI taxonomy): Eukaryota > Metazoa > Chordata > Actinopteri > Scombriformes > Scombridae > Thunnus > Thunnus albacares. The sequence continues at coordinate 4,303,203 of NC_058125.1, forward strand.
TTGCCCCGCCAGAGAGAGAGAGAGAGAGAGAGAGGAAGAGAGAGAGAGAGGAGAACGTGTCCAAGCATCGTGATCCGCAGGGATAGTCGGAGCTTTCAGGGGTTGTGCTTCACCTCTTTGATGCGCTGTCAGTCAAAGAAAGAAACAAAACAGATGGAAGGCTGTTTGCAAATCCCAGTCCGGTGCTTCTGATGGAGAGCAATGATGTTAATGATGAAAGATGAGTTTGAAGATGAAGTCGTTGATGCTGATGATGGTGGTTATAGATCAATCACAGTTTTGTACACACAAAATGACATGTGGTTTCATTATCATTATATCTCTCTCTAACAGGTGGAGGATACCAGGCTGTGGCTTGAAACAGGAATGTTAAGGGACAGCCAGTGAGCAGGTAGGACCACTTCCTCTCAGCCTCACATTTCTTTAATAGCTGTTTGTCTTAGATGAGAATTATTGAAAAGATGAGACGCACATAAATTGAGCCACAATAGTGTTATTGTAGTGCATTTGTATTATATGTTTTTTGTATCTAAACCTCAAACTGGACATCTTGGAATGAATTTCATCTTCACACTTGTAACTGTATCAGCACGCCCACAACAACTGTCACTCTTGTATACACGCTAATCTTTTGGTTTTGTGGCAATGTTACCACTATTTTTTACTAGGTTCTGTGCGAAGACGGACTTTAAATGAACTTCCACTTTAAATGAACTAGAATCAATGTGTTCAGCTACAGTGCTGCTGTGTGACCAGCTGCGTTTTGGCAGCGCCCACGGCCCAATGTGCAATCGTCGTAGTCTTGTATGCACAAGTCAGAAGAAAATAGACTTAAAGTGTAAAAATACACCCCTGGTTGCAGATATGCCTGTAAAGCATGAGTAAAAGGCAAACTATTACACAGCTTTACAGTGTTGAGGAATGTTTTGATAAAAATTGAAGCCTACTACAAATCTTCCATCAGATGATCCAATAAAAAACGCAGCTGAAATATGTCCAGTGTAGACAGTCTGTTTATATCTTAATATAGTAATCTGGCAAATCATTGTACTGTTTGCTCATCCTATTTTAATCTGTCAGCAGGGTTGGACTGGGAACAAAATTCGGCCCAAGCAATTTTCCCCCAACATACACGCGTATGAGTTGCCTAACGCTATATCAGACTATTTATGACATGTAGGCTAAGCAATAGATATCAAGGTGGCACCCTGACAACATGTGTACTTACAGGGTTTCATAAAATAATGTTATAAAGAAATAGCCTAGAGGAAGATTCAGCAACCCAAGAGGTGCACTTGACTATTGATATAATCGACATGGGCAACCCAACTCTCGGCACACTTAATCTGTAACTTCACAAATAAAACATATATGACATAATCATATGTCATGAAGTACTATATGACAAAATATAATCTTGTCATCATGAAACAAAATAGCCAAAACTCAATTTTCCCACTGAGCTAACGTTAGCAGTATCACTTGCTAGAGGTTGTCATGCAACTTTTCACCTCAGCAGCATCCTCCTCTTCTTGCTCCTGCTCTCCACTGGAATCAAGCTGCTCATTTCATCCAGACTCTTTCCTCCTCCTCTTCATTTGGCGGACTGTTAATGTTGTCACTGCAACTAGGCATGCTAACGCTAACGGGATTCTGCATGACAGTGGCATCGATGTTAACTTAATAAACGTGTTAACTTAAAACATTTTGCAGCATCAGCCACAAGATTTTTTTTCTTTTTCTCTCTGACCTTTTTGCTTTTTGGGACCTTTTTTTGTATAGGCTAGCATTATTTTCCATTCAAACTTCACTCTTTCCGTCTTGATTTGATCATTTCCCACTTGACTTCTGACATTACATTACAACAGACTGTGTAACCCCCAATCAGATGGGCTGTTCCTACATGTGCACAAAATGTAGTTGTTATTGGTGTTATTGGTGTTAGTGAAGAATTTTTGTAGTCGTAGGAGGATCATGTCATCATCTAAATATTTGCTGAATCTTCCCTTGTGTATCAATCCAGGCTGAAGTGACTCTTAAGTGTATGTGTTCCAGACTTAAATGTCCAATTGAAAACTGAGCTTGTCAAATACACTCTAGCTGTGTGAGGCTACATGTGAGCTGTGATTGATAGAACTACCAGCTTTCAGTCACCCCAGCTGGAGACTTTAATACTCACTGTTCTGTAATGTTCTTATTTTATACTTAAACCTTCCTTTGAGACTATAACAAGTTTATTACCCAGAGATTATCTTGCTTTCCCATAGTGACCACTATATGTATTGGAGCTATTACGTTTTTACATTTCTGTCCCATGTGAAATGCAGCAAGAGTTATAGAAAAATGCTCTGACACTCACAATGTCTCAGGATGATGATTTTATAGCTAGTCTGCAGGGATTTAAACATTACTGGCCCTCATGAAAAGTGACTATGTACATTTTTCCACCCCATAAAAGCTCCCTCCCAAAATACCATAGTACATATCAATCTACAGGAGCTGTTTTGTTTAGTTTGACTCTCAGCAGCAATTTTGCAGGCCTACTGTATGTGTTACCTGGTCGATGGTGTGCCTTGTGTCTGTATGAGAAAGAGTTAATGGTTATGACATTTATTACAGTCTGTCACAGAGCAGCTCATGGGGTCTTTTTACTGTCATACCTCAGCAGCACGGGGCTTATTTCCAAACGGTCTTGTGTGTCAGGAGACATGCAACATCAAACTAGTGTCACTCAAACATCCCTCTGGTTTCTGTGCATGTATTTTATGTTAGCATTTTTCCCCAATTCATTTTCCTGGAAAGATGCCATTGAGATAAGGTTAGGCAGTGTGTACGAGAACCCTTCCCCTATGACACACACATACACACACATATACACATACATACGCTACACGACCACCCAATCTTACCTCATCTCATGATATCTTGAAATCGTAGGTTTAGAGGTACATCAGCAGTAGGATCTCATGCCAGCGTTGTTTCATGACCTCAGAACAGATTCTGTGTTTACAACTTCCTCTGGGTCAAAGGTGAACACAGAGGTCGAACACACTGCAGTTCCCAGAGCTATAAACCAAGCCATACAGCTACAACATAAGAGAGTCTTACGGGTGAAAGATTTTGAAAAATGGCCAGTACATTTCATGCGATAACAGCATCTCCAAATCTTAGAGGGGATTATCATCTGACGATATCTCTGCTTTCTTTAATTCCTCTGCTCGGGGTGAATTGCTCGACCTGTGATGGAGGGGAGGACATTGCTGTCAGTGATGCCCTTGTACACAGTGTTTTTATGTCAGCGTGGTCAGAGGGAATGATGGAGGAATGGGTTGAAGGGATCAGAGACATGAGTGAGAGGTAGGTGGTGAGTTTTAGGGTATGACTCAGGAATCTTTACCTGTTTCTTTCCTGGTGAATATATTGTCTATATTGCTCCATATATGGAAGCTTCAGCTACTTTTTTCACATACAGATAGTTAAGTCCATACATTATGAACATTCTTTGCTATATCTCTTTCATTAATACTGTAAAGCAAAGCCCTCTCTACTTTTTAGCCTTGTTAAAGACAAGTGTGCACACCCTGTGCTTGGCTGTGGGGAGTAATGTGGCTGTGTGGTAACTTATTTTGTGCATTTCGTCAAGCCGTATCAGAGATTTTGGATTGGAGGAGTATAATATACGAGCTTATAAATAGTCGTGATTGGTGCCCCATGGGGATATAAAATGCAAGCAGTTACTCTATATTTAACTAACAGTTGGAGATAATACAGAACCCATTCCAAAAATGAAGCTCTGGAACATTTTTGTTCAGGGAAAAAAAATATGTATATATGATAAGTCACAGATATGCTCAGATGAAAGTATTTTGCACATTGTGTATGACGAGTAAAACAGAAGAACCTTCAGTGTAAGTCAAGATATTGACTGAATCGCAGTTTCAAGTCTGACTTTGTGACCCATGTTGAAAAAAACAAAACAAAAAAGGACAAGATACAAGACATACCTAGTCATAAAGGAGCAGAGTAATGAATTTCAGGTGGTAGGATAAAGCTTCGCTTCTTGAACCGCCCCTAAGCTGCGGGAGAAAACAGAGACGGGAGGCTGAGTGTAGAACAAAGTGTTTCAGTTTGATGCCTGTAAATTCCCTGTTGAAAGAAAAAGTCATGCAGAAGTTCAGCTTAGTCAGAGCCAGGCTGTTTGAGGAGATAAGACACTGTACTGGCAGTTGATCATCAAACAGCTCTGGATTCCACTCAGCATGCAATCAAAGTGTTAATGTTTTATATCAAAGATTTTGGTGGCAGATGGATTGAAATAAATCAGATTTTAGGCTATGTAACTTGAGATTAATGTTCTTTGGCATAACTGGCTCTTTCTGTGGTGTTCATAGTTGCGGAGCCCCAAAACTGACAAAAGATAAAAGATTATCAGCCAAGTCAGAATCTAACCAAATACATCAATAAATAATATAGTTAAATCAATCATTAAAATAGTGCTAAAAGAAATATGCAGCTTTATACTTTTCTTTGAACCTCAACTCAGTTGGTAAAATTATTTTAGACAGCAAGCAAAGCTAATGGATTTAGCTAGTAGCTAATGCTAATCAGATGTGCTTTGCTCTGTTTACGTTCTGTATTTTTGCTGTTGCTAAAAAATAATTGTGAAGTCAATGTATTGACATTTTTTACATTTTATGCACATACCTGCCAGCTATGGGGTATGTTTGTTGAGGCATGTGTGTGGCAGGGCTGCTGCCATGTACTTTGTTATGCTAGAGTGTGCTAGTGTTCGCTAGCATGGGACATTTAGTAGCTTTGCTCATGATGTTACACAGGTGCTTCTTCTTCTCAGCTCCATCAGATCCACAGACCTGCAGCTATTTATACATGTATGACAAAGAAAGAGACAGCAGCGCAGCGCAGAGGAGAGAGACCTAGACAGCAATGTAACTGAGTCCTGACCTGGGCACTATTATTTGACATGTTTTTTCTCCCTGGAAACAAATAACTTTTAAAATATCTGTACAAAATAAATATTTGTAAAAACCCACTATTTGTACTTTTCCGAATACCATATTTGGATTTGGCTCCACCCCTAGAAGAGATGCTGTGCCGCTGTCCGCAGAGCTGCTGACTGAGATTTCTCTGAGGCAGCATGCACAGGAATAAATTACAATATAACAGATTTGTGTATATGTCTTGCTGAATAACTTGCTGTTACATGGTGCTGTTGTTGTGCTGTGCTGCTCTGTCTTGTCTGTTCACGCGTTGTCAGTGTCCTCTTTCCACGCCGCAACGTTATCAGTTAATAAAGTTATTTATAAAGTGAATTAATAAAGTTATCTTATCTTAAGTAACCTTAATCTTAATGAATTTGTTTTTCACTGTGTGAGAAAATGGTCATGTTGTGTAAGAGCATGTGAAGTGTCAATTGCGTGAGTCTCATGGTCAATGCGTGAGAGTTGGCAGCTCTATGTGCGAGTTTAAAATGTTTCAACTTGAGCGAAAAATTTGCGCGTATACCTTTATGGCTTTCTGATTCTGCTTCATAAACGTACAGAGATGAGAGGGGGAAAACGAAAGAGACTGTAGGGAAATAACAGAAAGAACCACAGTCTCTGGTGAGTTCTGAGTTCAGTCAGAGGCTGAACTGAACACAAACACACACACACTCCTACAGACTGTTGGTGCGTCCGTTGCTAGCTAGCTTGCAGCTAATGTTCAGCTGGTATTTTCACTGTTCGGGGCATATAAACACAAATGATCCTGTGGGCAAACTTGCACAAGTAACGTGAAACTTGCATGCTGTCTGAACACACAGTAAGGCTTAACTAGTTATAGCTCTACAGGCTGAAATGGTTTAGCTTCTGTTACAGTAGTTGATACAGTGACACTACGCAGTACACAGTAAATAAATGACCAGTGTTACCTGCCCTGGTGTAGTTTTCTGATGGAAGTTGGCTGACAGTCCAGCGTTTTGATGTGACATAAAGAATAGAAGAGATGAATCGAAAAGTAAAATTAATTGTTTTGATTTATTTGATCAACTGATTGGAGGCTAAAGGAAAATATAATGCTTCATATTTTGATCACTTAATTAACTGTATTTCATTATTGATGTATTCAGTTACACTTTGGACTCCTTTACTACCTTTTGTCTGTTTCAGGGCTTCATACAGTTAAAAACACAAGAGGAAATAGCTGATTCTGAGCATTAGCTGTGTGTGACTGTGGTGTGCTCTCAGTTAATTTTGTACGCTCAGCTTTCTAAGCACTAACTGCTGGCTATCAAGTGTCAACAACCCTCTCTTTATACCCATAAATCCTTGCATTATGTGGTTGCTCCCTGTGGCTGATTGGGATTACTTTCTCGCTCTGAACAGACTGCACCACACTTCTTTAAAGAGGACTAAGAGCTGTATTTTCAGGCATCTCAGGTACAATTATCTATGGCCACCCAGGTTTTGGTGAAAATGTCTTCCACTTGGCCCAATTTTAGAACATTATAACACCTAAGATTTCAAATAAACTACTCTAAACATGCCCAAAGGACACAACAAAAAAACAAGCATCACACTAAAAGGCCAACGTGTGACAGTCTCTTTATGTTATCTGCCTGCCAGAGCTCCCTCACTTATATTGTCAAGGAATACACTTAGGAATTACGCCAGCTTGTGTTTTTGATTACTTTAAGCTGACATAGCTGAGAGCAGTACAGGCTCTGATGTCTCATTTCATGGCCTGCCAGATCAGTTTAATGCCCCACCTCTAACCTCTGACCTCTTGCTCTTGACCTGGACCCTAAAATTCCCTGAAACTCCACAGAGGAGATTAAAGGGGATTCCCTCCATCAGCAACCTTCTGTTTCTATTTTGTTGCTTTTTCAAGGGTAATCTTTGCTCATTTCTCAACTTTGCCCCATTTCCCAGTTCCCCAGTGACAGGCTCTAAAGTCCAGATAATACAGCCGAGAGGGAGGCCGTGTCATAAAATGGACTATTTGGCACAAAATCTGTCAATTCCTCTGAGAGTTTTATTCTTCTTGTGTGTCTCTGGGATGATCTAGGAGCATCAGCGGGTGAAACGCTGCCCACCCACGGAGGCCTTTCTTGTGGGGAAGAGGCCAGGAGTGTTGTCTCCTCTCTGGATCTCTGAGCTGTCCCCCATGTAAACAGCCTCCCTGCAGCGGGAGGAGGCAGGCGCAGCAAACTGTACTACTCCAGCTGACAAAGCCATTCGCTTCAGAAGAATGCAAATTTAGATTGCAAACGCTCCCTTTGCTTTATCACACTGGACAAACAGTGTTGAGTTATTGGGAGGATTATGAATAACTTTTCTACAGTGGAAAAAGGGAAATGTGGCCAAGACGGAGCCATCAGAGGTCCCTAAAATAGATTGCAGTCTGAGAATAAAGCAGAGAAAGGTGAACGGAGCTGGTTGGTGTGCTTCGGTATTCTGCTTCATTGCCCCCAAAAAACCTGATTCATTTCAGAGGAATCCTCACTTTTCTCTGGTGGATCTAGCCTGTTTGGGTTTTCAGAGATGCTTCAACTTTGTAAGTTGTGAAGCATTATTGTTTTCTTTTAATAAATGGTCTTTTGTGTGGTGTTTAATGTAAATGTTTTTGTTGAAGCATGCTGTGTGTTCGTGTTTACTTTGGCGATAATGGCTAGCATGCCCTTTTTTGTTTACAGGTCTTATTGGCTCTTCACTCCCACACTTTTAATGCGATTTGCTTATTCCTCTTCTCACTCATCGTGTCTAAGACAAGTCAACAAGGCATCTCCACCAGCGCGAACACGTGTCAAGCCCGCGTGCAAGCACTGGCACACACACACAGACAAATACACACACACTCGGAATAGCCTCTCCTGTGTATTTATTATATGCTAAAGATAAATGAGCATTTGCATTAGCGATGTAAATAGAGATACTCAAGGATGGCTGTTTCATTTATTCTGCTCAAATCTCCACAGACAGTTTAGCATGGTTCCCATGACAGGGTCGCACCAGTGCGGTGGGCGGCTCCTGCCAGCCCCTTTATTTTATTTTAGACCAGAGACTCATGGGAAAGCTATTTCAAGACCTTTTCCTGTCGGCCTCAGAAAACGGTGCCAGTGGTTTGTTAACAGGTGCAACGTGACCAGAAGCATATTTAAAATAGCTTTGTTTTTAATTCAACAGCTTAATAAATGTTTTTGTTTTCATTTTTTGCATGTAGGAGGGAGGGAGGGGTCCTATGCATTAATCTCACGTGGCTTTAATGTCTGTTCGGGGACTTCTTGCAGCAGCAGAACATACATGCCATATTTAAATCTTCTCCTTTTGTGTATCAGCCGCATAATGTGATTTGCAGTTGTAAGTAATGACTTATTAATGGTTAACAAATCATACTAATGCTTTATCGGTTAGTACAATCAAGTTCAGCAGCATGTCTGGACCAAAATCCATTTATCAACAATTTACTAACATTTACCGCTGGATTATTACCAAATGGAGAAGATACACACGTGGCAAACTGATTTTTCACAAACTGTCCACAGTTTATCCACAAGTTTCCCAAGATGTTAATTCTGTGAACAATTAATTTCCCCCATAAATATAGCAATGGCTGGACAGGTAGTGGCTCCCGACTTTTTTCTTTGTGACCCCTAAAAATGCCGCAATGTCTGCTTCTGTCTTATTTTAGAAGCTTGAAGAGATAAATGTGAGCCATATTTCACGAGAAAAAAGCAAAACATTTGGCATGTCAGAAAAAATATGCATAATACTTTTTCTTGCTTATCCCTTAAACATGTAGTGAGCCTCCAGATGAGGTCTCCAGGGTTTCCTGATGTTCAGATTAGTAACCACTGCACCAAGCCATATCGACCTTTTTACAGCAGCACAAGTCTTCAATGACTTGGCACAACGGGAAAGTCACAGGTGTTACTAATGACATAACATTAATTAATGGCTCTGTTCTATTAAAGTGTTCCAGTAAAGCATGACAGTGTGACAGTTAGGCAGCAGGTGCCATACCAGGACCCTGAACATAAAGCAGCTAAATAGAATTCAGCCATCATTCATGTTATCATTTAGACCCGTGCTGCTGCTGCAGTCACATGTCAACATGCCTTCTGTGAAAAAAGGCTTATCTAAATACCCACACAGCAGATGTAAATACATCTACACGTGTATTATTTTTCATGCATACTGAAAAGAACAAAGCTCACACAATAAAATAGTTAAACAGGCAACGATAGAGAAGTTAATATGGCCAGAAATGTCTAGAAACTATTGTTGCTAATTTTTAAGAACACACACAGGATGTACTGTATTAATGTATTAATCAGTTCACTTTGTTTTGGTGTTAGAGATATAAACATAAGAGTACAAAAAGTTCATATGTCCACAAATACTTTGCACAGTGTACACACAAAGAACTGTAAACATGCCCATGCACACATAGACATGTGTATATACGCATGTATATATTTACCCTGCACATATACCGCACTTACAAGCACATGTTCCTCAACACACAACCACATATAGCAGATCATTACATAATACCACATGTGCATACTACCCTGGCTATTGAAGAGACACACACACTACTACTTCGGATGTACAGACTACATCCTAATGCAAAATAATGTAGACACTAAATAACAACAATAACAACAATAAAAAAGGGAATCATAAAAGACATGATTAAAAAGGGGAAAATGAGAAACAAACAAGGTACTAGCATAAATCAAGAGTGCAACGGAGGAGTGTGTATGTGAGAGAGAGATGTAAGGGTAGGCCTGCCAGTGAGAAAAAGAATGAGTGAGAGATTGAAAGGACAGAGAGAAAGAGAGAGGGAGAGATGTCTTTGGGAGCAGGACGACCCATGTGACTCTGCCTGCCCCTCTTTGTGTTTCCCACACAGTCTGACATGACCGGAGCTATATCCACACCATCACATTCACATTCACAAGGGCCTCTGTCTGCAAACTTCCCCCTACTTATGATTCATAGCTCAGTGAAGGGCACAATGTTTGCTTATAGTACTGCCAGTTGCACATGGCATCACCAGCACATTTCTCTTACCAAATATATCAGTCACTCCCTCCTTTTTTACACAAACCCCACAGAGCATCGAAGAGCTGATCATGTTGATATTTGTTTTAACTTTCTCAGGATGATGGAGACGTTTCATTTTCCATCATATCCTTTATATTTTTGGGGTCGGGAACATGCTTTCCATCATTCTGCCCATCTCGCATGTTGTTTATTGCACTTATGATTGTTCTATATATGATGTCCTGTGGTGCTGTACATGAGAGACTGTGGGAATTATCTGATAACAGTCTCATATTATGAAAAATTACCTTTCTGGATGCAGTTGCCATGGGAACAGGTGTACTTGGCATGGACTTTTAGTTTGTATGCAGTGCAGCCTGTGCTACACAAACATAGTGAATGCAATTAGGCATTAAATCAATCCTGTTTGCTTTTTATGATCTGATTACACTAAATTTCACTGCACACAGTACCCTCTGAGAGTTCACCGCTGTTCTGTGCCTGTATTATTGCACTTCCTTGTTCAATTTTTCAAATATTTGGCAGTATCCTTGTTGGTAACGGCTCTTTGGTTTTCCACTGACTTTCCCAGAGATGTCTTGTCATTCAGACAGTGCAGACAGCAGTAACTGTTACGTCTTTGCTTTGGATTTTCTGTTGATAAGGTTTCCGTGGTTTCAGAGTTGTTGAAGGTGCATGCAACATGCATTCATGCATTCATGCATTAAGATTAGTCCTTGTGTGGTAAATATTGTGAAACCAGGTGCCAGATGCGTAAAACTGAGTGTAAGTTTAAAGCTTAAACTCTTTGTATACACAGAGGGTGAAATATGCATAGACACTGTACATCACGTTTATAATATAAAGCTGTGCATTCACATGGTTCTGTTTTATGAGGTTAAATCATTGTGAAATTGTACGCACATGCAGCGCTGTTAACCATAAATAGACATACACACACCTTTGATTCACCGTATGTACATGAATACCTTTGTCTTTCAAGTAATTTCACTGTATGTGTCTCACTGGCAAAATTGTACAATAACATCAGAGCAGCTGTCCTTACCATAACAAAAAGCTGCGGTTATTTATAGCACTCACACTGCCATTATTTCATTGTACATGCATCTAAAAAAAAATGATTTGAGGTAATATTTCAGTATGATTTAGTTTATATCACTATGGTATCAGAGTTTACAATATTACAAAGACAGACAAAAGGAAAAGAACATTAACACAGGGCAATAAAATGATGTTAGGTGGAAAACACTAAAAACAGGTTCAATAAAAACAATGGCAAAAGTGAGCACACAATAATGGAAATTGGATAAAAAAAAAAAAATATATATATAATATAATAATAATAAAGAAAAAGGCTGGCTGGTTGACATCATGGCATGGATTGGATCTCTGAACTTTGTGTTCACAGTGAATTGTAAGAACAGTTGCAATAAGTGGGATCTTGATTGTGAGCACAAAACAAAATACAGGAAATATTTGTTTATTTTTGTTTGTACTAGGGGTGTCTTATACATTACACCACGGACATGCATGGTTCCCAGATAACGTACTCTAATGATTTTGGTGATCCCGATTTTTCCTCTTGTGTCACCATGAGGTTGACATTTGTGATTATGAGTCATGAAATTTGGTAGACGCATAATGTCCCCCTCAGGATGAATTAAAATAACTGTGGTGATGCCAGACTTTTTATCTAGCGTCACTATCAGGCCGACATTTCAGTCTCCCCAATACTTTGGTTTGTGACCAAAAATCTTGCAAAACTACTGACATTTCCATCAGTCTCAACTGGACTTTGTGTTTACTGCTAATTAGATAATGTTAGCATGTTGACATGGTAAACATATCTGCTAAACATCAACATGTTAGCATTATCCTTGTGGACATGTTAGCATGCTGATGTTAGCATTCAGCTCAAAGCACCACTGTACTCGAGTACAGCCTTGCAGACCTGCTAGCATGGCTGTATACTCTTATTTAAGCTCTGGAAACCAATGTAGTCACTCTCATACAGCCCAATACAAATATACCAAATGTGTATTGGTATATTCCAAAGATTTGACTTAAAATTTCCCATCAGTTTGATAGAATCCATGTCACATTGTGTTTACTGTAATTTGTACTGTTGGCCAGCAGTTGCTGTGACCTTATGTAACTATGTGAGCTATGATTCTGATGTCAACATTATGCCTTTCATTGATCTATGTTTGAGACAAACTCAGTCCCCCTGAGCAGAAGCAGTGCGGTGTGGTGTGCATGTTGTTGCCGTAGACATGCCAAGCCGACATGGCATTTTGGCAGAATCTCCTCCCTCTGGTCCCTCGCTCCCCCAGGACCTCCCGAGAACATGGACCCAGCTTGTTTCCCATCTGATGGTCCACAAACAGAACTAAACAAAGTATGTTGCACAGTGCTTCCAAAAGGCCCATCACTTAACGTCACTCCTACCAACAACCACCGCTACTACAGCTGTATGTCCATCAGGCAGGCCTGTGGTCACTGTCCCAGAATTTACAGGGGCTTTCCCCGCAGTCTGGGCAGCTATTTCCATCCACTGTCCTCCACCCCCACACCAGCAGCCCCTGGGAGCCCCACATTTTGGCATCAGCCCAGAAGCATTCTGTTTAGCTTTTTTTTTTTTTTTTAAATCATTACTGGCCGTCATAAGCTAAAGCAAGATAACTGGATGAGCACTAGACTTCTATGGCCAAGTAAACAGACAGTGTGAAAGTTCACGTGTAGCCGCTGGACATCATATTGGATTTAGAGGGCTGATACTCACAAGTGATTTGTGGGTCCCCAGCCTCTCTGCCCTTATGACACAATAAATGTCTGTTGAGGCAGAAAGCATGGGATTTCCCATACATTCATCTGGCTGCGTTAGCAGCAGATCTGATAAGGGAATGGTAATGTCCCTTATCAAGCATGGAGTGTCCAAGTACTTTTTCCTCCTCTTCAGATTTGTGTGAACTGGCTCAATGAAGCGTCTAATAGATGATATATGTTGTCTCTTCTGTAATTATATTAAAAGAATAATAAAATAGACTCTTGACTGGAATGAAATGTCAAGAGTTTTCTGTTTTAGCTCTTGGCTTTAGCTTGAACGGTGCAGTCTACAGGCACCAGAACCTCCGATTATGACATATATCAAAATTTAAATGACTCTGGGGAGTGTTATTGCCATTCAACGATTTGTAGCACAAATCATAGTATTATGTCATTACAGTTTGCAAATCAGTGAATCAGTGCCTGACCACAGGCCAGACCACAACTGCTGCTTCCAGTCGACCCCTCGGAGACTCACACATACACACCCCCACACACTGAAGACAGGAAAAGAAGTGGACTAAGCAAGGGGAGGGAGTCAGGAAGAGGCAGAAATAAGAATGGAAGTCAGAATGAAAGTCCAAGGCAATGACCAAGAGACAGAGACAGAGGGTCAGGAGCAGACAGAGAAGAAGCAGCCATAAAATCCAGGAGCAGAGCGCTTCAGGAGTGGAGCCAGCACAGCTAAGTGGAGGTATTTTGAGCATAGGAACACAGAGTGATTCTCCCTTCTGTCTCTCATCCTCTAGGGGGTCTGGGGATGAGAGAGGAATATGGGATACTGTGTTCCCAGCCCAGGATCCGGGGCAGGAAACCTCCCCTGCATTTCTCGGCGGTCCTGGCTGCTCAGTGCATCTGGCGTTGGCCCACCTCAATCCCCCACTGCCCCCACAGACCACAGACCTAGAGACTACAGCATGTCTTGTCTTTGTGGGGCGGGGGGGATGACCTTGACTCATATTTTCACTCCAGAAATGAATTGGTGATTAGGTCCAGAGGAGAGACAAAGAGAGAGCGATTAGATGCTACTGCTACTTTTCAGATTCCAGTGTTACAATTGACCATTTGCCAGGTTACTGTTGCTATGCCTGTCATGCTGTGCAGGTGTCAGGCCTTAGTAGTACTTTTTAAAGGGTACATATCGTGCTTTTTGCTTTATGGGATTCTCTGTCATTTATAGACTGTTATGATGTTGGATATCATTAAACATGGTCAAAGCTCCTTGAAAGACAAATGCCCAGGTTTCAGCCTGTCCTGAACGCTTCGTTTGCAATGTTTGCTTTCTTAACATTCCCAACGAGTCCGTTCCATTATCTTTCGTTGCTGAGGTTGTTCACGTTGTCCACTCACATATTCCGTATCTAATTCAGACTCGAACATGTACAGATGTATTTGAGAAGTTTATATTTTGTGTAAAGAACAAGAAAAAGTAGTCAGTAGTTGTTTTCGTAGCCTCCAATGCTGAGCAGCAGCTTTCTGGAAGCTAACTAATCAGAACAGAGTGTGCTCATTATGAGGGGGGCCTTAAAGAGACAGGAGCTAAAACAGCCTGTTTCAGACAGAGGCTGAATTGAGAGGCTGCATAGAGCCAGTATAAGATAAATAAGGAGTTTTTTGAACTGTAAATTATGAAAAGATATTCCAGTAGAGCTCCAAAATAAAAATATGGATCTGGAAATGATCCCTGGGTCCTTGATTAAAAGTAGTTATTAGTCACCAGATGACAACTTATTTTCACTCTTACTGGTGCTTCATACGCACCACTTTGGCATGTTGAGAACTCCAAAACTTGACAGAACTGCAAAGCCTAGTTATGGTTGCTAAACTATGATTGGACAATATCTGTGCAGGGGAGGAGTTTTGCAAACCCGATCGGTCTCAGTGGAAAAATAAGCTGTCCAGATTTATTCTCCTCTTTGGCTTTATGAAGTGCAACCCATGTGTTTCTAATCATATTTAGTTTTGGGTTGTGACAGTATCAACACATCTACCTGTGTTTTGACTGCCTCAATGGGAACCAATTCAAATACAACTCAGTGGCTAATAGATGTCAACTGGGGTCTTCCTTGTGAAAATCAGCTACACATGTTGACTGCTTGTATCAGCTCAAAACATTCCCTTTGTCCCACTGTCATTCTGATTCTTAAGGATGTTAGGAATGTGTAATGACCGAAATATGTCAGAGGATGTGGTTAATGGGGCCTTGGGAATTAAAATGTGGTTTGCCACCCCCGCTCTCACTTACAGTGCCCTTCTTCTAAGACCAAAATACAGATATAATAGAGAAGTTCAGCGTATCAGAGGGGAGAGGGGTGAGAGAAAGGAATGAAAAAGCAACCGGGGAGTTCAAGAATGGCCAGTGCATAGTCCTGATACAGTATGCTATGTAGTTTGTTGTACACCTGCTTATAGTATCATTTTTTAATTCATCATCTTTGTTACATAATTCATAAAGCATAAGACCTTTTAGGAATCGTCAAGATTAATATATATAGTGTCGTAGTGATGCACCAAGTACCCCTTGGTGAAATATCAAACTTTGTAATCAGTTGGTAGCAGGGAAACCCATAAAAATGTTGTGAATATGTTTAAGACCTAATTACTGCTGGATTTTATCATGTAACATAAAGGAATTGCAGAGTCACCAAACCTTCATTACTTTTTTGTCACTTCTTGCACATCAAGAGAACTTGTTGCCAGTGTCCATACCCATAATCAGAATTTAATCCAGATTACAGTTTTGCAGGGTCTCTGTATAAGATGGGAGTGTTTATTTATTATTTATTTATTTGAATAAAATCAGTACAGATTTGAGGCCAGATTGGGTGACATTGTCCCCATATGTCACTTGTTTTGTTGCAAATTCAATGTCATCTGACAAATGGTGATCTCTTGGCTTCAGAACTTTTAATATTACGTAAATGTTGTGTAGATACAGTATGTGCAGCAAATGAGTGTATTTTTAGCAAGTCCTCCAAACTAAATGACAAAATTCAGTTTCTCATTGCCTTTAATAAAAGACCCACCTTGATGTTTTCTGATCCTATACCTCTGTCGGCAGTGGCCATCGTTTATTTGGCTCTTCCAAGGCCATGACTAATCACTGTTATAAATCAGATGCAGACAGTTTTCTGATCTGACACTTACATAGTTTGGGTTTTAAAACAACAATTTTGCTATGGTTAGGGAGCCTCTGCCATCATTGTTGAAAGAACAAGTAAGTGGTTAAGGTTGGGGAGTGACTGAGGTCATGGTTAAAAGAAAACCAATGTTTACTGTTGGTAGGAAACAGGAAACGAACAGCGCTCTCCCACATCAAGGTCCAATGCTTTGACCTGGGTCTCCTCCTTATGAAAATGAAGGGTATATATAAATGTCACACAACCACCTTTGCTCCTGACAGACAGGAGTCCTAATTCCACCTCTAGAGGTCTTTGCTAGAGAAAGGTAAACTCATGTTGTATGTAGACATTTGAACAAATGACTCAATGCTATTGGGGTTTTTGTTTTTTTTTTTGGGGGGGCAGCAGTCTCATTTTCCTTAAACAAAGCGGTGAGAGCTTAAGAGGAAAGAGGGCAATGTGGCTAAGAGGGAAGTACTAGCCAAAGGTCAGTGAACGTAGAAGGGGGTGGTGATGAGAAGGACCCCATGGGTGGGGGCTTCTGAAGTTCAAAGGAGGTCATTGCAAGGCCAAAGCAAGGAAGAAAATACAAGATGTACATGGCACGCAGAAGGCCAACTCAAGTCCAGGAGTGAAGGAGAGAAGTTGGAGAAGAGGTCTGAAAGAGGCTGAGAATCCTTGAAGGCAAACGAGGGATTAAAGTGGACAGCTCTGGACGAGGCTGCAGAGCGTGTGCGCCATAATTGAATTTCACGCCCGCTGCCTTCTTCTGAAGTCGTGTAGCAAAGCGATCATTTGAAAAGAAAGCTATTAGTCGAGCCCTCTGCTAAGCTCAGAGCTGTGCCATAGGAAATCTGGGATTACCCAGGCAGCAGTCTACAGTGTACTCCGTCAAAACACAAATGTCACGTTGAGACACAGGAACGAAGGGACAGCAACAGCGTATTATGGGCTGTAAAACAGTGATCGTGATTGCGCTCACCCTGTCTTGCTTTGTTTGAGGTCAGACATTTAAAAAGTGTTTTGCCTGCTGCAGTAGGTTTACATAAAAAATCAGAAAGCCAACATGCTTTTCCACTAAAGTCAGTGCTAATAACGCCAACTTTATTTCTCATCAGATTAGCTTCAAATGTACATGGCATTACCACATTTAGTAGGTCTATGTCCCAGCTGGACTATACAGTCTGTTTATTGCACAAATACTCATCTCGTATCTTTATTTTCAAAGCTGGTTTGGGACTTTATGAGAGTTTTTCATAAAAATAAACTGTGCTTACAATTTCCTTTCTGTAGTAGTAAGAAAATTAGATTTTTTTAAGCATAGTGTTGTCTGTGTAACATGAGCTATGTGGAAGAACTATATCACTACGGTTTAGCTAGCTGTAGGAGATCTGATAAAGCTAAGAAATACAATCAAAGAAATGCCTGCTCACAAGTTACCAGGTAAAGAAGTGGAATTGATGGAAGCTTATCACATGAATTATTATTGACATTTCATCCTGTGTGAAGAACCTTATGATTGATCCAGAGCAAACAGCAATCAAGCTCAATAATGATTAACTTTCTCTATCCATTATCATTTGTATCATGATTACTTTGTTTATCAGGGTTTATTTTTGGAATTCTTTTCTAAAACAATATTTGTCACAGTTATTGTTTTCTAAAGTCAATAAAAGGGTGATTGGCAGGTATGGGAGTGGTTCAGAAGTAGATTACAAAAACCACAACGGAGCAATTATTCAACTATTTACAGATCTTGAGAATCTTCCATCAGAATATCTTTAGTTTTCGTTCAGCTCCTGATTTGTGAACCGATAAAGAGCTACGCTCTCACTAAATACTGACTGACATGTGCATTGAATCAAGCCTCACTATTATGATTACACATTTATTTTGAGGGGTAAAAAAAGAGAGCTCTCATGAAGTGGACCGATTCTGTTTATTTGGTTATGCAGAATAGGAGAGAATAAACATTGTTACGCTGCATTAATCAAGACAGAACTGTTGCTTTTCACTTCCATTGTCCCAGAACCTACAGCAGCTAAGATCACATTGCTACATGGCAGGTTAGGACATAGTTACATATTATTATATGTTATTATAATAGTTGGCATTTTTTGATCAGCTACGAAACTACACCAGGGGAATGGTAGATTGTTGAACCTATTTAAATCATTCTCACATACACTGTAAATGGAAATGTTGAAAACTCAGTTCAGTAAAAGTATTTCTCAAAGGTATACTATGCAGGCTTTCCTAAAAAACAATGTATAGACTTATAGACCCACCCCCCTCGCTTGGGAGGAGGGGCTAACTGACAAATCCTGCATTGCATACCTTTAAGGTTGTATTTTTTCTAAGTTTTGCCTTTGAGTTTGACCAACTTAGCATTTTCAGTTTGGTTAACTTACTGTTGGGGTAACCTATAATCTTACTAGGATGTCAACAGTTTTTTGACTGGTTGTGCATGTCAGTCTATAGGTTAATTTGCATACACACTCCACTAATGGCTAGACAATGACATGTTCACAACATCGGATAATATTGGACGGATAAAATGCTGGTGTAAAACTGACTCTTACAACGAGTGTTACATTATGGGTTAACTGCAACATTATTGTTGCTAGGCTAGCGAGTGTCTTAAAGTCTGTTTATAGTGAGTGTGTTAGAGTCAGTCAGCACTAAAAGTGTTTCATTTGTTTCTGAAGGCTCGTTTAACGTGTTTTTCTGCCACAGAGGGAATAAATTCTTGACAAGTGAAAACAAGTCTAAAGCATCTTCCGACGTCTCTACTGCAGAAACGGAATATGTCAGACTGCCAAATACCACTGTCACAGATGATAAGGAGCTCAAAAAGACAAACACGCAGTCACGCAGTTAGAATACTAACTGCTGGAGAAAATAATTTCTGACCATTTCCAAGAGCCTGGTAGGAAAGTGTGTGAGTATGTAACTATACTATGATGTAAGTTATATTCAAAAAGTAACATTAACATTATTGTTTTCAAAAACAGGTGTTGTAAATGGGTGGGTGTCATCTTGTAATCAGGGTCGCCTTATATTCAGGCCAACAGTACTGGCACTACGCTGTACCACATTAAGAACAAGCACCCAGCTGCCATGTCTGTGGATGGCTTGTAGTCGCAGCCAAAGATCACTTTGCTGCTTGCCGGGGGGAGAAAGTGTGATGCATACCAGTCCAAGGCCATCACCCCTTTGGTGATTGAGACTGATATCCAGCCAATCAGTGTTGTAGACGGTGAGGGATTCAAAGAGCTAGTTCAGTACATTGTGCCATCCAGACGTATGTGACAAAACACATTGAAAAACACTTTGAGAAGAAGGGTGAGCTAAAAGTCAAGCTAACCAGGGCAGACAAGCTAGCTCTCTCACAAACATAAGCTACATCACAACTTAAAAATTAACTGGTTAGTTACAAGTTAATGAGTGTCGGTCTGTTGAAAGCAAAATTAACCGAAACTTACATCCCTAAATCTTACACTGTTGCAGCTTTCCTCACTTTCAATATTCATTTCTGTTGATTAAATCTTTAAGCAACTCAGATCTGTACATTGCTCCCTCTTGGAATTTCAGTTTCTAACTGGGCTTGATTCCAATTTGTTTATTTTGTCACTTGTAAAACAATGCAAATTGTCATCCATAATGCAGCCCTGTTTCCTAGAAATGACATCTCTACACTACTAATTTGCAGCAACAATACTTTTTGAGAGAAACATGATGCTGTTTGAATTACATTTATTACCAACATAATGAGGAAATTCTCAATGACTCAGTGTGTCTGAAAAATGTTCACTGACAATATATTTCATTTTTTTCCTTAGCAATACAATATGTCCTTTTAGCAACTAAAGCATGATTAACATTGTTCTGGTTGTGTTACGGGACTCACAGCACTTGGTTAACATTAGGGGAAGATCATGAACTTGGCTAAAAATTGAAAGAGGCAAAAGTGACTTAAAGCAACAGACATGATGTATTTACTTTATTAACATTTAATCAAAACCACGGTCATTCCCAAACTGTAGCCAAAGCACTTTTGCCTCAACCTACTCACACGTGGAGCTCAGGATGTGAATCCAGGTCTCTGATGTCAACTTGCTGTGCTTTGTACATTCATAGCACTTTCAGTGTTGTCACTGAACATAATTCAGGCAGCAATCATGTTTCTCCTTAATTATTTGCCCCCCCCAAAAAATTAATAGTATATAAATGTATTTCTAGGACTCAAGGTTACCTAAATTACTGCATCTTCTTTCAGCTTTTGCTTTATTACCAATAGTCACAGTCAAACCAGTACCAATACTGATATATGACACCTTTGGGATGGTTGGTACAAAAAGACAGACTACAGTGGTGGTTGACCTGTATACCTGTCTACTTTATGGTCTATATTGTTTAAATTTATATCAGAGAGAAGATCATATGACTCATCTGATACACATATATGAAAAGACACATCACACGCGTCAATCATGTAACTTTCTTCAAATGAGAAAAACAAGGCTTTCTGGAGAATTTTAACCAAAATACAATGCATGCTGGGATGTGTATGCTAATAAGCAAAAAGTGTTTATGAACAAATTAATCTGATTAGTTAAGTAAACAGTCAGCCAGCTCATCATTAAGCTGTGCAGTAGTTCTGAGTAATGATGTTGGCCTGACTTGAAGCTGACCATTTTATCTAATTACATAAAATTAATGATAAAAGAAGAATTGATTTGCTGTGATTAATTATTTTACAGTGTAGAAACGTCTGGTACAAAGTAAACAGAGTGAACTTTGAAAACTGTTTTTCTTACATTCCACAACTAAGTAACACAAGATAACAGAACTTGACTTTGTAATGAATCACAGCTAAAGATTGCAACTTATCAAGACTGACTCATTTTTGCTAAAGCAAGAGCCTAGCTTGTGTCATTGGTGCCACTTCTTTTTTTTTTTTTCTTTTAGTGCTGATGATTTATCTAAGTCCTAACAAGTCATCTCATCCCCTTCATCTTTCTGGCCATGGATTTGTGATATTAATATCCACAAGTCTGAGTAAAGCTTTGACGCTATTTCATTTGAGCCGAATGTATTCAAAATGTGAACTCTCAAAAATGTAGGAATCAAACTGGTTTACACAAAAGTCAACAAACGGTTTGTCTGCCTTTGGATGTTGATCTGAATGTGTTTTAGAAGTGCTGCTGAGATGGGCCAGGCCAGTGAGGGAACAAATTCAGCACTTCACACAGCAACATAGACGTGGATAGATCAGCATAATAGACATCCAAACTTTCTCTTTGGAGAAAAGAGCTTTCCTGTGAAATATAAGGTGACAAAAGACCTTTTATCTGTTTGTGCAGAACGCTGCAAAGATGGATGACCGTGTCTTCAAACACTCTCTGCTCTGCTCTCTCACCTTAGTATCGCAGACAAAATTTCAATTCGAACGTGTTGTAGACTGATTTTGTTGTCTCTCTGTTTAAATTTCTGCATTCATGTGAAAGCATCAAGAGCAGTAACATTTTTTTTTCTCTCTCTCTCTCATTGGTCAGCCTCAGAGGAATCTCAACACTAGACTGTTATACACAACATTCTTCCACATGGAACTATGTGCATGTTGCTCTTTATAATTTTGGCTTCAGATTAGGACAGCAGAGCCAGATACAAGAGCTTTATAAAAAGTAATAAAGTGGTTTAAACCCCCGAAAGGGTTATAAAAAAAAAAAAAAAAATTCAGAGCCGCAAAAGGGCCTTAAATACAAAACTTGGAAATCTAAACATACATTTTATGTCTATTCATGCTGCTGTGAAAGCATCATGTAGTATTTGTAGTATTTATGTCTATGGTATATCTGTTTGATAAAAGACTGAACAATAACTTCAAGTTGAAATCATCAGAAAGCAACCTTAAATGAAATTATCTTCATATATTTCCCTGCAATCTGCTAATTTAACCAAACTGTTTATGGACATTTGTTATAAGACAAAGTTTAGACGGTCAAATATTAATCTCAAGGACAGTTTTAAGTGGTGTGGACACAAAAAGGTCTCAGCCTCTTTTGACAGGGATCTTACAGCTGAGTGAGAGTCTGCAGGTCAGACTCGTTGGCTAATTAGCAGCCAATTAGAAAGCTGAGGTTTCAGCGTGACACCCCAGTGTTTGTTTCCTGCTGGGGAGTGTGCAGCACCGATATGACCCCGCACCAGTATCCATGGTTATGCTGTGGATCGCTGCTCACTGGCCCTGTAAACACAGAGGGCCTTCACATGACACACACACACACACACACACACACAGAGGAGAAGTGCTTTGTGTAGCTTAATATGCCCAGTGGCTTCAAATGGGATAAATCCAACAGGACGTCAGTTTAGATTGAACTTATTCCAATAAGGCTGGTGTTTTATGATTTTTCCAGGCAAAATTAATTTGTCTATTTTTTGTTTTTCTTGTGTCTTATTTGTAATAACACATAATCAGATTATAATATAATCCTATATAATAACCATTGTTTAATCCCTTATTGTTTAAATGTATGAACTTTAACAGAATTAAAAAGTAGATGTCAGCCATTACTTTATTCTCAGTGGTAAATTTTAACCACAGGAACTACTGAAAGCAAATTAAACAGAGAACTCCTTCCAGTGGTGAAAAATGAAACATGCTGAAATCATACTCACTTGAGGTCATCTAGGAAAAAAACACTTGTTATTATCTTACAAATAAGGGCATGTGTCTAGTTTCATTGGTTGTCTTATTTAACCGATACGATTTCTATATACAATATGGCTGAACTGTTTATCGTTTTTATGCCAAAATTGCAATTCCAAAGAATGCAATATTCAAAACCGTTGCAATTTTAATTTTAACTTAGATATAAGTGTCTTGTAGCAAGTGAAAGTTTAAACCAGCGACCAATGATTTCATTTGCTAAAACGAGAGCTGTTTTCTGTAAATTTACTCAGCTGTAGTCAATTAACGTTGATTTTGTGAGTTGGCGAAACAACAAAGAAATCTTGGCTGCTCTCTGGTTAAAATACAAAGACATATTTGCCTCTTTTTTTGTGGAAGAAGAAACACCACTCTATCATTTTTAATGTTTGAAGAATTAAGAAGTGATCTGTGTCTTTTTGCTGTTTAGAAAAGACCATAAGACATAAGCAAGCTAGGCTCACGTCACTTTCAGGCAGGTAGCTCAGCAGTTGTTGAGTGAAAATGTCAGACAGCTGGTGAGCAGTGTAATTGTCTGAATGCTTTTAAGCACATCATATCATTATTTTTAGCTTAAAACCTTTAAAGCTCTGAATTGGGTGCTGTCACGCAGCTACCAGTCTGTGAAGCTAGCTTTAACGTTAGCTTATCAGCTAGAGTGCAGAGTTGTCAACAGTATCATGAGATGCTGTTGGTTTGACATTGAAACATTGTCAGACGTTACTTACCAGCATTTTTTCTTCATATCTGGCCAACTATGCAGCTGTTTATACTTGTATATCTTTACTAGACATACAGTTTAACAACACTTAGCTCAATTGGTACATTTTTTTCTACACAAACTTTGTGAACTTTTCTGATCCTATTAGTACAGATTCAAGGTACTGGTCTGTTGTTCAGTTAATAGAAAATAATAGCAATTTAAATTGTAATTGCAAAATTGGTGAGATATTTTCCTCAAATTGTTCAGCCCTAGTGTACAAAAAACAATTAGCCTTGTATGGGGAATTTGTCATTTATTACAATCTTTCCATTTCGTGAGAAATGAGGAGTTTAGCTCACTTAGTTTATCATTTCAAATCTTGTAATGTGTTATATATATACATATCTGGTAGGGTTTAGTGACTTTTCAGTGAGCTTAACGTATTTTGAATGTATCCACATAGCTCTTAGTTTTAATTTATCACATAGATTAACATAATTATGTTTTCTTGTAGATTCTCAACAGTGACTTCATTATAATTTATATACAGATAACAGGTAACAGATTAGTCTGGCAGTTGTCTGTCACAGGTACTATTATGATGTATGTAACACTGATGTGGGAGAACACACACTTCTACATTTATATTGGCCGATACTGTGAGTTTACAGCCGTGAAACTGGAGGCCATCAATTTTAACATATGACCAAAACAAACTATATGCTGTGCGATGAAAAATGCAATTAAGGTTGTAGAAAAAAAACAACTTTGATGGGAATCACAATACACCTAAAACTTCTTGAACTGATTAACTGAAATGGCTCTGTAACCTCACAAACATTCCTCTTGTGTAAATCTTAATTGCTCATCTGCTGTCAGAGCACAGCCGCAGAGAGTCGATTACTTTTCAGCGCGTTTATCCATTTAGACCAATAAAACACAACAAGAAGAAAGAAATTTTTCTCTCTCACATCCTAAATATCATCGCCACATCTCATCACAATTCCGTACGCCCAGATAACATTTCTCCCTTAATTTCAGCACTTCATCTGATTACTCTTGTCTCGTTTCTTGTCCTCCCTGCCTTTCTTCTCTTCTCTTCCCTGATCTCCTCCGCGTCTTCTCCCTTGTCTCCCTCCCCATCCATCCTGGGCCAAACTCCTGCCACCTCAGGGCTCAGAGAGCTTATTTGGGTGCTGCTTCCCAAGAGGGCCCATCCAAGCTGCATCAAATTCCACTGGCGCTGGCTTTGCTTGTCTTGGAAATACAACACAAATCACAGAGGAAAAGAGCAAAGGAGATAAGATGTTACACGCGTCAGAACGGTTCTTTTATTTTCCAAACAGCCAGAGCTCATTAAACATGTGTGACAGTGCATCAGGCCCTCCTTTGTTTTTATGGGTTTCTTTCATGAAATCAGGTCTTTTCTTCACACCCTGCAACTTCAGTGCCCAGAAATGAGCCTCGTCTTCTGGTATGGCTGTCCTCACGCAGCATGGTATCACTACTCTGCAACTATCTGCAGTCTCTTGGTGAGATAGGGGGACATTTTTAAGCACACGGCGTGAAACAACACAATGAAAGAAGCACATATTTTACAATTTGCGAATCTCTGAGCCTTGCCAATTAGACAAAAAACAATCACCATATTAGTCCTCACATATCTGCACTCATCACAACTACATATTTTCAACCTCTCTGTCCAAAGTACAGCTATTTATTATATTAGCAACATACAATTGAAACAGCAGGCTTCAATTTAGATGACATCATTCATTCCTACTGCACTTATCTGCATTAGATCTCTCTAAACACTCAGAGATGCAGAATTATTTCCTCTTGAATAAATATAACAAAGTGATGCAGTCTATGAGGTTTTTATTTTTTACTATTTGGATATGTGAAGGCATGAAATAAATACTTAATAGGCAGAGGCTCTCAACCCACATCTTTGATAAAAGACACTTTCTGTGTTTCTCTAACAGTCTATATTCACTGTGCTTTTATGAAACAGTGAAAGTACACAGGCTACATTGATATGGAGCCTCAGGAATGGAAAAAAAAAATCCTCTTGGCTGTCTGTTTCTGCAGAAGGTGTAGTGTTTTGAAGCTGATGTGACACCTATTAAACAAGAGCAGCATCTTGCTAGTCTCCTCTCAGCTTTCCATGTCTGATGAGGCCGGCACAGGCTCAGATCTCAGAGACACATTGTGCTCCAGGAACCGGCAGACCCATCAATTTTTTACCATGCAGATATACATCTATTCATAACCTTCTGGGAAAAAAAGAACATTTGGCCAAAAAAAAAGAAAGAAAAAGACTCCACACATGGCCCTTGTCAAGTAAGTAGCTACATGGAGTCACATCGGGGCGAGGCGCCCCTGCAGCGTGTCACGTTCGAATGTTTGGGTGGAGGAATGTGCTGGTGTGTATCTCGTCTGCTGTGTGTGTCTGCTGCTCTGCTGATGTTAAAAAGTCACAGTGGAATGGGGCAGTTTGTCATAAAATACAGTGTTGCAGCACAGGTTGACCGTCCAACTGTATGGGGACGGGTCCCTTATTTATATTTTTTATATGCATGAATGTATCACTTTCTAATTCATTGAGGTATCTTATGTAATTAACGTAGACAAACGGGACCATGGTGGATATGTTTGGTAGCCTGTTTTAGGGCCTTGTCACATCAAAACATTTGCCGTGTGGGATTACAGTTAGTAGCATGAGCTAACTATTATGGAATCAGTATGCTCTCAAAACTACTTCTGCCACTTCTGTACCATGAATTCATCTTGCTTCTCTTTATCACAGCAGGTTTTTTGGCCTGGCTTCAAGTGTATCCATTCGGAACCGCTATAAACACTTTAGACGTGGTCGGATGACACTTCATACGAGCTAGTTTGTTTTAAGCATACCCTGGCCTTTAAGCTAGCAGTATCAATATCGAGCAAGCTAACTGAGCTAAAAAGACCGGTAGCTAGTTTAGTGGAGTAGTTTTTGGGGTTGCAGGTGGGCTTAATTTTCAGGGGGAGAGCTGCACCTCTAGCGCAGGGTTATGGTGTGTTTCACTATGAACCACAGTCTGTAAAAGCTGAGTTGATAGCTAGAGTGGAAGCTGGTTTGCCTGTTTGTTGTTTTAGGTGTACACTCTCATTGCCCCAGTTAAGTGTAAGTCCCTGTTGTGCTATAATAAAACGCTGGTTTGGCTGTAGCAGAAAATTACTCTTGTCACTATTTACATATCAGCTAAGTTATGCTAACCAACTAACTAAAGTTGTTACAGATTCTTTGAAATGCATTCTACAGTACAACCACCAACAAAGTCAATGCAGCTGCCACACACTGATTTGCATTTAGCAATTTGGCATATCAAACTGAACACAAAAGCCCTGTGTTAGTCACTAACACATGCTAACATCTAGCTAGATATTGTGACTGGTTACATTTAAATGCTAAATATGAGTTTGGATGATGCCAGAGGAAGAGTGCCAAGCCTTTTCTGTGATCTTTGTACATTTTGTTTAAGATTTTTTTTTTTTTGCCAGATGATAGTTCAATTTCTTTCTTCAAATATATATACATATAATATACAACTTGGATCTTATTTTAATATTCAGGCCATCATTATCAATAATTCATTGTTCTCACCAATTTAATTGTTGAGATGACGCAGCAACATTCTAAAAAGCAGGTGGATATGGCAAGAAACACAAGCCGTCAGACCATCATACAGGTTTTAAACAACAGTCCAGGTTAGCCAAACAAATTTGAAACAGAAAACAATGGTGAACTGTAAAAATGTTATCCAAACTGTCATAAATCTGTCACTCATGCTGCTACAATCTATCAGATTTCCCCCTAAATCACATAAACTGCAGTGTAGAAGGTGGTAAAGGCTGCCAATCTAATTGTATAGATGGCAATGTATTGAAAGGTTGTCCAGCTTTACTTAATAACAGATGGATGCAGTTATAAAAGACAATGTAGTGATCCTTTCACTTTTACTGCTGCAATATTTTTAACATGTTCAAATTCCATATAATCATGACATATTTCAGAGTCGTTCCCAAAACGAATAGAGGTCAACCATTTGAGAGTAAAGTGACCTTAGAATGAACATTTGTGGGAAAATTGGATTTGCCTGGAGAGGACTTCTGAGAGCCGTTTAAAAGCAGTGAGGTAATGGCTGGTGAGCTCCGGTGGAGTTGCCAGGTCTCATTCTAGAGCACACATCGGAGTCGGGTCTTAACATGGGGAGACCTAAGCAGGCGGCAAATGTGTTCCGCTGCCACTCATAATTACTGTCACCCCATTGCTGCCATTTCCTGGACCACTTGAGTTTGTTTTCTCCACTAAATGCATTTCAGAGGAGCGTTACATCAGCGCTCAGTGCCTTGAGGAATCCACGCGACACGTGTTTCATGTTGTAGGAGTGATTGAATGAAAGCACCGGGGTCAGAGTGACATTTCACATTAGTGCTGCTAAATGGATTTCCAAAATTGTCACGAAAGAGGTAAACCTTCGCTGTCATACATAACATCAGCTGCTACCATGCATATCTTAAGGGTGTCACTAAGAAATGCACATTTAGCGTAGCGTCTGTTATCGAGTACAGTTGATATAAAGCAGATGTTTACATTATGTCTGGGTTTTTACCTTTATTTACTTCTTTCCATGCTCAGAGGTAGTATATGAGCTGCACTTGTGAAACTTCACCCCGCTATTAGTCATTTATCAAGTGAAATGTAGCGATTCTTAGCAAAAACAAGTGGAGTTCTAGGAGGACAAATAGGCTGCAATGTTAAGGCTCTAGTGTTAAAAGTGTTACAGTCTGTGTTTACATGTGAGTGTGTGTGTGTGTGTGTGTGTGTGAGCTGTAAGTGGATGTTACATAATCCAGGAGCGTATGCAATGAAAATTTCACTCATGAAACACATGAAATCAGAACGTTTTGGACCCAAACTTCCAGGTAGTCAGATAATATTTAACAACCTCGGCTGTTTCACTGCGGCGCCAAAGCCACTGTGAGCATTACCCAGAATACTGTTTGACTCCCAAGCACCTAGTGTAGTGTAAATATTGCTTCTGAGGGATATGGCTTCCTAGAAATGACATCACGGAGACACGTTATTATTAGCAATATCTGCAATGACTTGAAATAAAAGATCGATGATGTGCCATCATCTCTTTCCACCTCGTGCTCGGAGCATCACTGTGTCTGTTCATTCCAGCCAGAGAGTGCATGTTGGAGCATTTTTGGGTCATTTCGTGTCCAAACACAAATAGAACATCGATCTTCAAATGAAGTAAGCTGCTCTCATAAACACAAAAAACTTTATTTGAATACCAAAATCTTCTTATTATCATTCCTGAGCTTGTGCAAATGTCACATAAAATATCTAGTATCATAGAATGTGACATTTTGAGATGTTTTGGCTAGAAGTGCACTTTCTCAAAACAAACAAAAACTAAAACTTGAAAGATTGACACTAACACTGCATTTTGAGAGATAAGACTTAATGTATATTCAGTATACTAATAAATAACAACAAAGAACTATATGATTTATGAATGTGTTTGTGTATTTGTGCAGTATATTATAGCATAGATAAAATACATTACACAACACAGCATCCTAATTTCCCTATATGGCTGCAAGTGTCCATAAAGTTTTTACTTTGAGGACATTTAAGGTCTTTCAGCACTTTCAAGAAGCATGTCCCATGTCATACTATGTATATATGATGAGAAA
Organism: Thunnus albacares; assembly: GCF_914725855.1. NCBI lineage: Eukaryota > Metazoa > Chordata > Actinopteri > Scombriformes > Scombridae > Thunnus > Thunnus albacares. Next base: position 4,332,390 of record NC_058125.1, read on the forward strand.
GTAAAAAGACTTGACCAGATCACTGCACAGACATAGATATTGGTATTGGGTTAGGGTTCCACCTTGGCACACAGAGCTAACTTGGATTTTAATAGAGAAATCAAAAGACCAGTTTTTACTTGAAAGTAAAAACCCTTTTTGTATTTCACAGCAGACCATTTGACATGTCACGGTAGGTAAATAATAAAATGAATGATGGCTGAATTCCATTTAGCTGCTTCAGTTTCAGGGTCCTGGTACTGCACATGCTGGCTCACTTTCACACCGTCATGGTTTAGTGGGACACTTGAATAAAACTGTCATCGTTAATGTTATTAGTAAAACCTGTGCTTTTCCTACTCTAAAAATGTCAACATGTCTGCTGTGAAAAATCTAATTATATAAGAAACATAATTTTTCACTTGCTTCTTGTTGTTTTTATCATTGGGTTGGTGGTCCGGTCACCATTCTCATGCAATGGAGGTGAACTGAAATGTGTTTGTGGTGCTCAAAGCACTCAAAAATGACTTGTAAACATTTTAAGAGAAACATCTCCTTCTAAAAACATTGAATTATCCACAAACCTCACTGTGAATAGTTTCTTTGGACTACTTTCTGTCTAAAAAACAAAAAACAAAAAAGTGTCTGAAAACTGTTGACTGTGAGGTCAGTGGATTACCCAGAGTAACCAGAGACTAGGTTTCTTTAAAGGGATGGTATCATAGTAATACATTGACTTCCACTGTATTCAAGTGAAGACAGAAATCTCAGAGACAGATATTTCAAAACTTGGACAGATAAAACCAAAATTTTTTTCGTGACTGGCCAGTTTCTGGATTGTTTCGCCTATAAGATGATAGCTTGGTCGCTAGGATCGGCTGATTTGTTTGTGAATACCTGTGTGTATGTATTTACAGTAAATGCAGACTTGTCATTTTCTGTGTGAAATGCCTGATGAAGATCGCTTGACAAATTCACCATAAATGCTGATAGTGTGTGAGAGTTGATATTTGGTTCTGAACTACGTGATTGGACACCGCTATGATTTTCAAATAGTTTGTTTTGTGTCCAACAGTCCAAAACCCAAATATATTCAATCACAGTCAACTTAGCAAATCCTCACAGTTTAGAAGCTGGAACAGGCAAATGTTTGGGATTTTTACATGATAACCACTTAATCATTTAAGACATTTTGTGATGGACTTGCATCCTTAGTAAACGTTATTTTTTGTTGGCAGTCCAGATCAGTTCACAAGTTTCACACACCAGCAAAATCACAAGTGGCACTATTAGACTGTTCCTTAAAAAATACTGTATATTCCCAGTGGAAACACGGAATCCTTTATCATCTTATAAACAGGGAAACATCTCTTCCACAGTGTCACATCGGCTTGTTTACATTATTTTGTCTCTGAGGAGGTTAACAAGTTCCTTTTCTTTACATTAGTCAAACTTGCACGTTGCCAAACTTTCATAACAGACTTATATCAGGAATGTCACACTCAGGGTTACAGCTCTCTGTGTGAAACGTTGACAAAAACATTGTGCTGGGTGGTTTTTGGCCATTCTTGGCACTTTTCTGCCCTCAGAGAAGCCAGTTTGTGTAATGTGATCAAGATAAAAGCTAGCGGGGACAGAGCCCTTACTTGACTGTTACATTGGAAATTGTGTCTTCTCTTTCCAACTTGGATTAGAACGATTCTGCATGGTGACACACGGCAGGACAAAAGCGAGGTAAACACACAGTAGCCTCTTAGCTTGCAGCCTGACAAACAAACCCATTATTAATTGTCAACACAGGTTTTCTGAGACGGGACACTAAAGGAAGCTGGGGAATGCATGGAAATGCATGAATGGAAAGTGGCAGAGTGGATTCCAGGGAGGTCTGTGGCTGTTTTGCTGCTGATGGGTATGGTGCGTTAAAACTTGTCACACAAAGCCCAGCAGAAGTACACTCTCTGTAAACTTTCCGGGAGCTTTTTAAACACAGAGAGTGCCAGCCTACCCAACCAGAGACGGAGCGGGAGGCACAGCCAAAATGTCACAGTCGTGCACACACACAGTCCGCACACACTCGGGAGTCCGCAACTACAATGTGTGAGATTACACGGTTCCTTTGTATTTATATTACCTTATGTATTTAGATTACATGGCTTCTTTGTATTGAGCAAGTTAAACACACAGGCTATTATTCATGTTGCCAGCAGGGAGCCTGTTCAGCAGCACAAAGACTGCTGGACAGAGGCGCAGTGATGTCACAAGGTTATTGCAGGACAGGTAGAGTATTTGCAGACCTATCTGTGAACGTCACTGACTCACTAACAGTGACTTCGGTAATTACCGCTGTCACCTGTAAAATAAATAAATACATAAGTAATGAGAAGATGATTGATGTTTCTTGCAGAGCTGACAAGTTGCACCTGTGTATGAAAATGTGAATAATATGTCAAGATAATACTGGCAACGTAAATAACACAGACAGCCTGCAGAATTTTTAACACATGTCATAGTGCACATACAACACTGGCTGAAGAGGTGGTTGTAACCATTCAGTGTGTGTATTATCATACCCACCTAAATGAATGTCGTTCTGTTAGCTTTACACACTACACAGTCCTCCACAATCTGCTCCCCAAGTCCACTCAGTGTCTCTTGTCTCACTCTAATAGCTTTTACCCACTTTAGAGTAAATGTTGCTCAGTCAGACCGACCGTCCATCCCTTTGGTCCAGACTGAAATATCTCAACAACTACTGAATGGATTGGCATGAAATTTAGTACAGATATTCACAGTCCTCAGAGGATGAATCCGTCCAACTTTGTTGATTCCCCGATGTTTCCTCTAATGCCACCAACAGGTAGATGTTTTTTGCATTCATTAAAATGTCTTCATTGATTGCCATAAAATTTGGTACAGATATCCATGTGACCCAGAGGATGAATCCTACTGACTTTGGCATTCTACCTGCACCTCCAGCAGTTCAAAACTTTCAGTTATACAGTGAAATATCTCTAAACATCTGTATCTACAACATGGAATGGCTCAGGCAGGATTTATAGTTACTCCACCTTTGATCATATATTTTTACTGAAACACATTGTTGATTTGTATTGTTTTAAAAAGAAAAGTCTGTTTTGTTCTTTTATTGATTACAGTAAGATGTTTGGGACAGTTTGGAGGGATACACTCTGGTATAAACTGGTAAAAGCAGGTATTAATGTTAAATTCCTAGATGAAGTAATGAATATGTACAAAAACATAAAAAACAAAAAAAATATAAATGTGTATTCGTTAATGGTATTAAACCTGAGTTTTTTTTTTATAACCCTAGCTGGAAAATTGATTACCATTGTTATTTGCATCATTTATCAATGATCAAGAGGACTATCTGCTGCAGAATGGCTGTCAGCTTATTAATTTTGATGACACAGTGATAGATAGTTATATTCAGCTTTTGGTACTGATGTACACGGATGATACAATTATCATGTCTACAACAAAAGAAGGGTTACAGAAAGCAGTAGACCATATTGTGTGTGAGGTCTCTGTGAGAAATGGAAATTAAAGGTTAATAGTGATAAAACAAACAAAACTAAAGTTTGTATGCAGTGGAGAAAATCTAGAGATTGTCCACTGCTTTAAATATCTCGGTATCATTATGAATTATAATGGTTCATTTAAGATTCCCATTGAGGAGCTGCATAAGCAAGCCTCCCGTGCATTGTTTGCACTCTTTTGTAAGAATAGAAAATTTGATTTACCTGTATATATCACACTAGATCTTTTTGACAAGTTAATTACACCAGTTATGTTGTATGCATGTGAAGTGTGGGTGTTTGAAAAAATAAATATATTGGAACAACTACACCTCAAATTTCTTGAGTGCACCCTAAAAGTTAAAACCACAACCTGCAATAATATGGTCTCTGGGGAGCTGGGAAGACACCCACTCTGAGTCACAGTTAAAAAGAGAATTATTGGCAACTGGGGTAAGCTGACAGAAGGCATAGAAACCAAACTCAGTCGAATAATGTACAACTGTTTGCTCAACCTGCATGATTCGGGTATATATGCGTCACCATGGGTCTTGTAGGTCAAGCAGATATTGGATGACTGTGGTTTGTCTTACCTCTGGCTCACACAACCATTTGATGATTGAAGCAGTTAGCTTCAACCATCAAATGGTTGAAACTAACTGCTGAAAGATGAGCTCATGTAGAAGTGGCAAAGTGAGCTCAAAAGTATGACATCATGTGATCTTTATGTAGAACTGAAACAAGAGCTTAAACTGTAAAAGTGTCTGTTATGAAAACCAAAAGTACAGACAGGGTATTTGTAACTTTAGGGTGAACAACACCAGAATCCCCAAAGTCACTGGAAGATTTAAAGGGCTGCATGGAAACCAGAGGATCTGCAACCTTTGTAATGACAACCGTCTGGGAGACAAGTATCATATTTTGTTTGAATGTAAGAATGTAAGCATAATGAATTATAGAGAAAGGTACTTGCCGAAGTATTATTTAAACTCTCCTCTGTGTTTTGTTGTTACAATCAGATAAGGCAAAATGTATTTGTAAATTAGGTGCCTTTTTGAAAAATATCCCTCTTTTATTTATTGTATTTTAGCCATGGTATCGTTTTTTTATTATCGTATGTTCTGTTTGTGCTCCATACCATGTGATCATGGTCTTGAGTCAAATAAATACATGAAATGAAAACAAATTCATGGTTCCCAGATGATGTATCTTAATGACTTTGGTGATCCTGACATTTCATCTAGCACTACCACCAATTTTTCGACATTAAAATTGCCCTGTCCTTTGTACTCTGGTTACTAACCAAATACCAAAAAACAAGGAAAACTAATAACATTCCCATCAGCCTGAGCTTTATTTGTGTTTAGTGTCAATTAGCAAATGTTAGCGTGCTAAAATGCTAAGCTAAGATGGTGAACATGATAAACGTAATACCTGCTAAACATCATTGTGTTATTATTGTTGTTGTGAGCATGTTAGCATGTAGGTGTTAACATTTAGCTTAGAAAGCACAGCTGTGTCCAAGTACAACCTCACAGAGCCACTAGCATAGCTGTAGACTCTTGGTCTTGTTAATAATTTTGAGCTTGCAGAATGAGCACTCTACAGTCACATCTGCGACAGAAATTGGCTAAAGCATAAGAAAGGCGGTAAACACCTCAACGAAGGCAGACTTTACAGCTGGAAAATCCACTGTTAGCATCTTAGCTCGACCCAGCATGCACCTGTTGACTGAGCAACATTGTTGGTGTGTTTTTTCAATCTATGCTGAGATATAATAACCTTAATCATGATGCTCCTCCAGTGTCAGGCTGAATCAATAATGCACAATGAGTAAAAACAAGAATCTGCCATTACACATGAAATAAAGAGTCATCCTAATTAATCATGGTCCAGACAGTAGACCACCATATCGACCACCATGGCTGCTGCATTTTATAGATGACAAGTTCCAGCTCCAGGGTGACTGGTTTACCTTGAAAATTAGCCCTGTGTAGCCAAGAAACATTCATTCTTTCAAATGTCTTCCCTTCCTATAAAAGCCCAAAAGCTCTTCAAATTGGTCCTCAGTGTTCCTGTGAGTTGGATGAGTTTAAGCCCAGTTCAGAAGAGGTCACGGTCACCTTCCCTCCATGTATCTGTGTGTGTTCCCCATATTTTTCATCTTGTTATTCACTTTTAATTTGAATAATACAAAGAATGTGATGAATTTTAATCATACTTCCCTTCGCCACATTTTTTTTTTTACAGTGGCAATAAAATGTTTAAACTTGCACAGTTTGGTTGTAAATCTTCTCTCAGCATGGGTAGTGGATGACGTACAGGAGGAGGCCTGATGCACTCAGACTGAACACTGAGGTGCAAATCATGCACATTGCACTGTAGCAGTGACAAAACATTTCAAACAGAGACCATGTCGCTCCCCTGCATGTGTGTTTACATGCGGCGGGAGTTCCAATATTTGTATTTTGAGACCTTTGACTTCCTCAGGTTGCAGCTCAGCTTGGTGCTTTAACATGTTTTGGCACCAGGGTGAAAGGAACATGGAGGGGAATCTGCTGAGAGCTCTTAATGTTGAGGTAATAGTTCATCATCCACCACGTGCAACTGCCTTTGAAGTATTTGGTGAGTTCTGAGGGCCGGACAGGATTGAAAGATGATGGATTCATAGAAAGCGTGTTTTTCATAACACTCTGGACAGATCTGGTCAACTGTAAAATATTAACGGATCCTCTTCTCTGGAATATTTAATCTTTCTTGGCATGTGCGACCAGACAAGACACGACGCAAGCCGCCACTGCTGCACTCCATTCCGGTTAATTTCTGTTGAATGTGTGTATAAGTGGGTCTGGGACATCTTCCATTGTTTTCACTGTGAAAAGTGTTGATGAAACGCCCGTGGCTCAATTCCTCATGTGATTGATGTGGATAACGGCCGTCAAGCTAAACAGTTTGAAGGAGGGGAATACTAGAAGCCCAGCTGCATTGACAAGAGTAGAAACATGTCGAGCTGACTGCAGCTTCTCACTTACCCTCTCATACTAATCACAAAATTCACACACTTACTGCAGTCGTCTGACAGAAGTTTGGAAGACATGCTGGAGCCACACTATGCAGGATTTTTAGGGAAAAATAAACATAAGTTATCAGTCTGGATCTCTTAAGTAGTACTGCAACAGAGCATGTATGTCCCATCACCCTGCAGGTTTACTGTGTTTGCACATATGTATTTCTAGTATCTGATGCAGATAAAACTTTACTCACAAAGACAAAAACAAGCAGCCCAAATACACAGTAAGAAGGAATGAAATGTGCAATTCACTAATGCTACATGACATGATTTCTGTGTTGTTAAGTAGTTAAAACTTTCAGAATTTGGACCATTTTGAACATTTTACTTTAGCTGCTTTAATATAAAGACATTTATTGGCAACAGTGCAAGGTGCCTTTTACTTATTATACCAGAAGTTACTAAAAAAAAAAATAGAGAAAGTACATGTTCTTTTCATTACATGACATCATCTCTGTTCATGTCCACAGAATTGAGTTGTTACTCTCTGACATTTGGCGCAACCAGTCTTCAAATCTAAACAAAGTTGCTGCATCCAAATACTTTGACAGATGACTCTGACAGCTTTATACTGCCGGCTAACTCTCGGCTTCTCTGCATATGTAGAAGTATCCAACAATTAATGTAGTTTACTCTGCATCATAAAACTAACACATTTGGTTTTCCATGAGGCAAAAATAGTTTACAGTGGTTTGTCAAATCTGTAAAACTTGTTAAAATGTTTAATGAAAGCTACAGTCTATATTGATACAATGAGGCCTGAGTCATGAATCGGATGACTTAGACTTGTAAAACTCAAACAAGACTTGCAACTCAACTTTGACACCAGTGAACTGTGACTTTATTTGGAGTTTTGCCTTTTGACTCAAAATATCCTCCACAAGACCAAAGATTTTTTATTATTATTATTATTGTTATTATTATTATTATTATTATTATTATTATTATTATTATTATTATTATTATTATGTTATAAAAGAGCATGTAGCAAATTCACTTTCTGGCAAATGTATATACTTTGCACACACAAGATGTGTTTTTCAGTGCAGATCAAGAGATGACACCTCAGATTATCACATTTGGATTTAAAGACTGCTGTGGTCGAAAAAAATGGACAGCAACATGCTAAATATTTAGCTACAACTACAAATGATTTTAATTGTATCAGGAATAGCAAACACCTGATCATTGTGCTTTAGTAAACTGACTATACTTACTACTGTAAAAACTATTTAAAAATTACTTACTGAATGAGGATTTTGGACGCGATACTTGATACATAAAGTTTAGGAACTTAGGTCTTGACTTGACTTGGGACTGTAGCCAATACTTGAGACTTTGTCTCAGCTCTGCTTTCTGAAGTTGCAAAGAGATATTATTGTGAGTTACACATTAGAATCAATACTTGTGACAAAGTAAACACATAGACTTGGATCAATATTTTATGAATGTACCCACAGACTCCAAAAATAGATTGTCACTGAGCTTTTTTATGTTTCATAAAATTCACATAAAACACAAATACATTTCCAGATTTTAAATACACACACACACAAATAATAATAATAATATTCATGCCTCATTATACTGTGCAATATTGGCACTGGTGAGCTTCCGTACCGAAATCCCTTGATAGAGTAATTAAACTTGTTCTAAGTCGTTAAGCGAAGCTGTGACAAAGACATTAAACCAAACAGATTATCTACCAATACTCTTTTGATGTTACCTTTCCTCTACAATTTGCAGCAAAAACAGTTATTGTAGCCTTGTCTTGTTTATTTGAAACATCTGACCTTTCAACTTTCTTTAACGCTCTATCTGCCATCAGTCACAGCGGCTCTGTGTATGCATCAACTGTCACCCGCTGCTTTTAGGGGCCTTCTAGACTAAACCACATTGGTCATAAAATAGGTAAAAGTAACAAAAAATGTTAGACTTGTTTAATACAGTTTCAAATGAAAAAAGCTTAATAATCCCATGTTTTATAATAAATCCAAGAGTGAGCTGTGATAGAACGCGACATTTTAACTTCATGTCTTATTGCTTTGTTTACAGTCTTAAGAATTGCTCAGCAGCTGATTTTTTTTTTTTTTTTGACTTCCTGGCCATCGCTCTATTCTTTTTGTAGATATTTCTGCTAATTCCTTGGGTTATTAGCTACTTGAACTTTAAGTTTGCACACCACTATAACGCTGTCATCGTTTATAAATCCCATAAACAGGGAATGAAAAAAGGCCACTGGGCTTTTTTGGATAGTTCTTCAAAAGCCAGGCTCTGTGTTTACAGGTTGAGAGAGGGCTGGGCTCAGCGATGTGGAGCCTGCAGTCTTTTACAACGTTGTCTTGTCTGTCACTTGACAGTTGACTGCTGCACAGCTATCCACCCGCTTAGCAAACAGTCCTGTTATATTTTCCGTTCGAAAAATCCCAGGGGTCACCAGTGTGTCTGACTGTGTTCGCTGAAGCCAGATGGGGGTTTTCCTATAAACAAGTGTACAGGCAGTATTTATACAGACTGTGGCACCTGACGCCATAACACTCATGACACTCTGTTTAGTGGCCAAAGTTGCCATAAGTCACTTTAGAGAATTAAGTAAATATTTTCATTATGACCATGCCATTGTTTATTATAGAATGGCAAAAGTTCTAAATCTTGCCAAATCCTCTGTTAAAAAATCATTTAATAACAACTTGTCTAAAGTGAAGCGCCATGTACATAGAACTGATTCCTTTTCATTATTCGAAGTCTATTTACTTTCAAACAAATCCCGAAACACCACCTGTTTCAACAGCGGTGTGAGTAAAGGCTCAGGTTTGAGCAGAGCATTACACAAACCGTAGACTGAAAACGTTGGCTGCTTACTCCAATTTTTGCTACATTCACAGGAGGATAAAAGCATACCTCTGGCCTGTGGAGAGGCACATTGTCTCGTTCAAATACAGTATGTCACCCATCGCAGATACAGGCTCACATTCCACTCTGCTAAGTATTATCATGCTGCTGGATTAAAGCAGCATGAGACATGAGGATGCATTGTACAGTATTGGATGCTGAAATTATTGGAGATTACCATTTGGCCTGATAATGGTGTGAGGAAGAGTTCAGTCTTGGAGAAAAGCATTTAAGATAAAAGCATTCCAGTAAAGACTGTTGGTTGGTTAAACTTTTGGTGGAAGTCATAAACAAGTGGATCTGGATTATAAAGGCACTTTAGCTAAGCTGGAAACAGCCAATTATGGCACTCAAATCAAAATGTGCATAACAAATGTTATTGAGCAGAACTCTTGGAGGAATTATCATAATGAGCTCAGCTGGAGGATCCCCCATATTGATTGCAACATAAATTCACAATCATCAGTGAAAATCCTGGACTAACCCCAACATAAATATTACAGGCCATGAAAGCCTCCCGTAAATTTGGCTCAGCTTCAGCTCGGCTGGTGGTCGCCTGCAAGCCCCGGAGAGTGTGAGAGAAGCAGGAAAGAGACAAAAGGAAAGAAAACATACCAGATGTGACCACTCAGATGAATAATTTATCAACGAAAGACGAGCAAGAGTGATGAAGAGATTCAGTGAAGACTAAATGTGTGAATCTTTGGCCCAAAATATCTTAACCTAGAAATAGAAAGCGCATTATAATTCACCATGAAATACTGCAATCTGTATTTTTAGTCCAAGTTAAACAAAGCAAACGCTCGATTACAGTAAAGTTGCTCATAAATGCCACAAGAAATTGTGTAATGACATTGTTAGTGCATAAGTCTACTATAATAGGAGATAGACTATAGTAACCAACAGCCCACCTTTGGCGTTCTTAAAAGCATTTCCCACATATTTCCCCTAACTATGTCAATCTCGAATGAGATGAGATTACCTCATTGCTTTATGGCCCCAGATACCTTTTGTCTTATTTTATTCCATGACGCGTGCTACATAGCCTTGTATAGCTTTCATTGATACAAGATGTTTTTTCACCTTTCTCAACAAGCCCACATAGCATTGGTTATGTACTGTTAGCGATTTAAGGCTTGTGTCCCTTTACAACATTTAACTTTTGGGAAGACCCATCATGCTGTTAAGTTTGTATTCCGCTCAGAAAGTGGAAGCTAGTGAGCCAGGGCAACTAGTTCCCACTTGGAAAGGGGAGGCTAATTAGCTTAGCTTGCTAAGGTTAGTACTGATCCCCATTAATGTCAAGTGTTGGGCAAGTTAGTTGGAAAATGTAATCACTTACACATTACATATTACTTCTTAAAAATTACTCAACAGCAAAAGGAATTAGTTACATCACTCGTTACTTTTGTTACTTATGTCAAAGGTGCTTTTACCAGGGTCGTCAACTTTGGGTACCAGGCTGCAGTGAGATTTTGATGCCATGCACTTAATCACGTGCACATATTTGGACTCAAATGTGGTGGGAGCGGGAGTATAGGTCGAAGATTTAAGGATACGGTCTAACTATACCACAATAGTAGACATACACTAATCCAATAAAGGGCACACAGGTTCGTTCACTAATGAAAGTCAAAGATGTGTTGTTCCCGATATCCAAACTACAACGTTTATTTGAATGCTCACAACTTAAAAGGCAATAACAACGGTTTACACACACACACACACACACAGCCAAATATGTACATGAGTGTTCTTAACTATTTTTTCATGGGTGCTGCACTGGTAGGACAGACGGCTGCACTAACCATGAAGTAAATCTGCCAACTAATTTGTCATATCATGACGTACAATATGTAATGCAGCTAATACAATCTGACTTTAAAATAGGCTTACCTTAAAGCTAGGGTATCTAATGTGTTTTAGAAGCATTATTGTTATATTTGTTGAAATTCTCTGTACATCCCAACAGCAATCAATAAATCAAATGAAAAGCCAGTATCTGTGACTGTTGCAGGCCTGTAATAATCTTATTAATCTTGTTCTTTGATTTGTTAGTGGGATGTTACATTTGAATAGATTGTGCCTTTGAAAATATTAATCAGAACAGCAATTAATCTAGATACAGCTTCCTTACCAGTTTTCCTACTTTGAATCTGTTCATGTCTCTCTGTCAGATGACGCCTGGGTGGCCTCTGTGTTTCTCTTTCCTCCTTAAACTTTCTCTTTCAATCTTTTTGAAAGTTCTTTACTTTCTTCTTGTTTTACTTTCAACACCATTACTCATACTCTGAAAATATAAAAAGCATTCCTTTAAAAATTTGAGTGAGCATAAAGCAGAACTGTAACTTGTAAACTGGATGGTTAAAACACTAATGTCAATTTAAAAAACATAAGCTCCACATTTTGCTGAAGAGTTTTTGCTAGCTACTTACTTTGTGGTCCTACTTACTCTGATTCATTCGTCTGTCTCATGAAAGCAGCTCCAGTCTGCTTGCTAGCTTCAGCACGGAGGGTTTATTTGATTAAAACACCCGTGTAGCAGGAGTGGGCGGTGGCTTGTTGGTCACCCCTTGTTAACAGTAATAGCTGTTTCCGTGTCTCATACAAGGATAAAATGTTGAAACGGAAAACAAAACGAGCGCTCCTAGAAGATACATCAGAAGCTGCGGTAGAAATCTGGTCTGAGCCTTTGACAGCTATAAAGGGATGTCTGCGTAAATGCTTTTTCAGAATTTGAGAGGTGGCTAATGGCCTTTATGTGCGTTTAGTCTCCATTACAGCCCTGTGTATAACTGTAAAAAAAATAATTTGCGTAGTTTAACCATCACTCTATACCAAAAAGACTCTGGCTATTCATCTCTGTTGCTGTCGCAGTGTTTTGGCGTGAGAATAGTTTGGGCAGCGAGAGAGCGTAAGACTGAAGGTGAAATCATGTGTCACACGCCAGAAGCGTGAGAGTTGGCAACCCTGCTTTTAAACAACTTCAAAGCCTCCACATCCACAAATTATGTCTTTGGTATTTAACATGCTCAAGCAGCCAGACTACAGTTTAGAGGTATTTACTGACCATCAACAGCTAGCTTAACGTTAGCTCCAGTGACAGTATGAAGATTATTCTCACACCCCCCAACTCTGAACTAAACCAGCTGATTCCTGAATGTAGTGTTGACAGTGCATAACATTAACATGTAAATAAGACAACTTTGGAGCTAACTGGTGTCAAACGTCTCCTCTTTTGGTGGCAGCTAACAGCATCCCCACACCTTCGGCCACTTCAAGCTAGCATGAACAGTAGCAGCCAAAACTTTGGACGAACTATCTTGTTCAAGTGAATAGGAAGGTGTGTCCAAACTTTTGACTGGTACTATAACTACAAGCATTGTCAGTACCAAAGATTCTCACCCTGTGGTGAACGCTAGTGTGGGGAACACTATCACTTCAGAAATATAGAAAACTTGGTCATTTTTGGTAATTACAGTTTTGATGTAAAAACAAACACATCAGATTTACTGATTTCTAAGCTTTTGTGAGTTGTAACATTAATTGATATATTGAAAGTGGAAAAATTAGTTTGTCACCACACATATTTTCATCTCACATTGCTAAATCACTAACAAAACCTACAACACAGGGTCTTGAAGTGTGGCATCAGACACGAAAGCTCTGTAAGTAATAACTTAAACACTGCCAGGCAATAAAGATTAACATCCCACCATGCAGAGGATATAGCGGGGTCGTAAACATCCAGAGGCAAGTGACTTGTCTACCTTTCTAGTCACTTCTTAATCTGTGGGTCATTAGAGAGAAGGGCAGATAATATATGAGCATTTGGCCGGGGCTGAGCGAATCGATAAGAGGACAACTGTTAAGTGGGACTTCCTATCGGCTCATCTTGATGGAGCTCCAAGTGCCACGTGTCTTGGCTCTTATTGTGTTGACACAGAGATACAGGCCACCATTCACTCCACACTGCCTCAGATAGCATCAGACTATAACCTGGCTCTTTTGAAGACAGCCTTGTTTTCCTTTTTTCTTTTTTTATATCCACACTTTTCCCCTCAGCCTTTCAGTAAATGGGCATTTGTCTTCAGTCAATCTTGTGTCGTAAAAACATGGATTCACTGATAACTTATCATGGTTTGAGCTAATATGAAACATGATGTTGAACTTGGGCGTCACTGTTGTCCACCCATCGTTGAGACAGTGTTTTCCTCTGCCTATCTCCACCTATTCCTTGTGGGGGTTGTCACCGTGGTATAAATTGTCAGAGTGGGCCCTATCTGTCTCTGGGTGGGCTTTTAAGCCAGGCCCATCAGTTAAGGCTTCATTAAAGAGGTTCCTCCTGATGCTGCATGGAGGAGTCTCAGTCTCCTCCAGCCTTTTAACAGACTATGATTTACTGTAACTGTTGTCTTGTTTCTGAGGTAAATGCACGGGTTTGTTATTGTTTGCCCCGACTGATGTTTATGTACGATATAGCGTGCAAACCCTTTTTGTCCCTTTAACCACACCACATGTAATCTGTGTGTCAAGATATGGGCTGAGTGGACGCAGTGTCTTCAATATCATTTCCCAGAAGAGGTGAGTCAAATCCTAGAGAACTGCCAGGGCATGCATTCCATTTTTACAACAGAACATGCCACATAAATATATTTGTTTGAAATTCATGTCCTGCAAGTCTTACAGATAACTGAGGGCTTTCAGGTGATAACACCCTCTTTGGCAGCCATGTTGAAGGGCTTTGGCACGGGTGACTCTCAAGGAACAGCTACGACCTGCAAAGAGGGGGTCATGTGATCGACAAACAGTTTTCAGTAGCCTTGCTAGCTTTTCTACTTTTACTGTACACAGTAAAGATTGTTAATCAACCTGATGTGTTTCTTTATTCCTTTACTTCTATTTAGTTAGGACAAATTGCGATTCGATTTTTAAAAATGGTGACCATGAGAGAAACAAACTTAACACTTGTACCAGCTAACCTTCCTCCAAAATATGACATATTCACTAAGACTATTCATGCAAACATTTGGACATAGACCTTAAAGGATTGCTTCAGTATTACGTTAACCTATTTTCCAATTACTGTATCAGAGTTCTACTAACAGAACTTTCCCTCAAATACATATGTATGTGGGTCTGTCGCCCAGCAAAACACTTCCGCAAATACTGTTCAAAATGTCTGTCCAGAGAAATATCAGATATTAAAGAGGACACAGCTAAATGCCACTGCAGGAAAAACATAATTTTCTACAATGAATTTCTACTGAAATGTGTCTCTTGTAACATTTTTCCCACAGTCCGTGTGGTCAAGATAACATTTTAATGGCTCGCACAGTGGTCAGTCGGTAGTAAACATGCTAGCGGATTAGCTTGCTAGCAGTAGCTTGGCTAACCCTGTTGGTAACAAGAGCTTCCCATGGCAACACAGACTACTAAACAGCTGGTTCTTAGATTGTACACAGTTGAACAGAGATGTTTGATCTCCCTACTGGTTTTGACCAAAGAATGTCGGAAAACATGGATGTAGCATTTGTGATGTCATTCACTTTTCTGAAAGGAAGTTTCAGATCCCAGATTTTGGTTTACCACCATCTTGGCAACTACTGGAGTCGGACATCACAAATGTGGGCAGATACCCAGGTACCCTGCTGAGTTGGGTGAGTCACATTTGGCCCGTATAGACCTACTGTATGTCTGCCAGATTTGGATAGGTTTCGGGTTAGTTCACACAATTTGGGCTGAGAACCAGCTCCAGTTAGCAGCTCTCAGGCTGGCCAGCTTTGGGACAGTGGAATCAGCACACTTTGGCTAAATCTTGTGTATCATTCATCATGAGTCAGGCAAACAGGCCTGTCATATTCAGGTTGCTCGGGTGGAGCTGAGGAGGGATGAATCTGTATTAGCTTCCAGGCCCAAGTTAATATTGTCCTTGGTTAGCCTGCTGTTTAGTTGACTGTCCAAAAGAAATGAATTGAACTCACTCTTGTCAAGCTACAGCTACATGCTGCAATATATTGAAGTAAATCTCCAGAATACTTTTTAACTCGATGCTAAAAGGACTGAGTTGTGCTTTCTAACTGTAGTATATACTCTATACACTAATGCAATGTGCTTCTGGAAATACAGCTTCCTCTGCTTATCTAGGAATACTGTGAATTGACAAAAAGTTGTCTATGTAAGTGGAGGTGAAGATTCTTAGCTGTAGGATTAAAGAAGACACACATTTCAAAGCAAATGATTTACCTCTTCATACCTACTTCTGCCACACAACAAAGCAACTTTTTCTCCTAAAAATGATGTATGTAATGTCATCAGGGTTATATCAGCTTAGATTTGGAGACATTTTTTTTTATTAGAAAACCTGCATTACAAACTGGGGGCATGAAGTTTGAAAGAAATGGGCATTTACCAAGCAGGGAGCAAAAGATGGATTTGAGTTGCATTATGGGAAGTGTAGGTTCCAGTGTTTTTTTTAGAGCTTAAACCATACCAGAGAGTACAAGTCAGGACATCTCAGCCTCTGCTGTTTCTATTTAGACTGAAAGTTTTTACTCTGTTTCTAGTCTGGCTGACACAGAGCCTGTATGCAGAAGTGACTTATAGAAGATTTACGATGCAACTGCTAAGCTTTTATGTTTGTAAGAAGGCAATATGAAGTAACTTTAATTCTCCTCTGCTTCACAATAGCAACAAGCACAGAAAGATCTCAGTTGACCTAGAATGCCTTCTGCTTGTTTCGTTAATCTAAGCACTTATAAATCTTTGATGCTTACACACTAACTTTGACAATATCCCAACCCACTGAAGCAGCTTTTGTGAAAACTTGCTATTTTTATAAGGCGTTACATACATGCATGAGAGTTTTATTGTCCTGTGAATATATGAGCAGTTCTCCAAACAGAGCTTATTAAAGAAAACAGAAATGTATGTTTGTGGTGCCCTATGGTGTTGGCCTCCGGAGATGATGTAGTGTATGGAGGGTAGACGGGCTGCACAGAGGACTTGGCTCGTCTGGGACCTGAGTAAGAGGCTCATTTTTCACATCGACACCTTGTGGGGGCTCTCTAAGCTACTGAATCCACAGAGTAGATGTGTTTAATATTTGTTCAGGAGGTAGGAAGGTCTGCACTTTGTAAATTGTGTAAATTGATAAGTTGGCAGCAGCAGAGGATAGTGGCGGCTGATGGGGAGATGCATCACCGAGGTTGAAAGTGGGCTTAAAGCTCTGTAAACAAACCGGCACGCGCTCCGCCGTCTGCCTGAGCTGAGATGGACCTCTGAAAAGAAACAATACAAAATCTGGAACTTGTGTTGTATTCTGCAAACACTAACATGGGCTATAATCCAGCCCCGTGCACCGCCGAGGATTTTTAAAATGCAAACATTCAAATGGGTGTTTGCTGTGTCTTTCATGCTAGTTCAAACTCAATTAATGTCTTCTCTCAAACTGTTACAGCTGACTGAGGTTGTAGTCAGAGTCAAGTGGCCTCACTGTGATGTGCACAAAGTATGCTCTTTGATTGTGTCTCTCTCTCTCTTTGAAAGGGGAGTTGAGGTGACCCGAGAAGAGATGTGGTCTAAAGGGGAGTGAAGTGTGGGCCATGAATGCAGTGAAATGCTCTGAGGTCTGCGCCAACGGTTCAGAGGACAGACAGTGTCCTGGACACCTGCAGAGGGCTGTACAGGGTCATGGAGACGCCGGACAGCTGACGGAGACGGGGAACCACGTATTGAAGAAGCAGTTACCATCAACAGAGGGCGAGAATGGTGAGCTCAGATGATATTTATTCTCCATGTTCTTCAGCCTTCATTTGAATTTCTTCTTCTTTCACTGTGATGTTTGAGCTCCACTGTGCAGAATGATGTACGTGCAGAGTTTGTTTTCACGTTCATCTGCTGAAGGAGGAACGTTTCTCTGTGCTCACCTTAAATCTGAGTTTAAGGCGTGTTACTACGAGCGTGATTTGTGACATCACAGCTAGTTTGGAGCCAATCGTGGTACAGTAGGCAGCTTACACAAGAGTGATGTGGAACCTTGAAGCCTCCAGTGCACAAACACTGAGAATGGACTTTATAGAGAAGAAGGAGACATCGTGTGTCCAGCAGTAAGACTTGTGAAAAATATTTGCATATTTATAGATTCTTGATTTTTCATTGGAAAGGAAGGAGTAGATGTCATTTTTAACTAGTTTATGGAACTATTTTGTGGAAAATTTTGTGGAAATAAATATTCCAAGCAGATTGTTTTTATATCTAAAAACATGTCTGTAGGGGATCTTTAAAGGCCCTAAAACATATTTTATCATTTGGCTTCTTATAATGAGTGAGGGGCTCCTACATGAACGCACTATTTTTTTTGAGAACAGTTTTGTTTATGTGTATGTGTTTCCGCCCTTGGATGGATCTTGGATGAACGTTGGATGGAAGTGTTGCCAGACACTGTCAGGGTCCATTCAGACTCAATACACTTCTGCCTTAAAACAATGCAGGAGGCTACACTGGATTTGTTTATTACTGGTGAGACAATGAAATACAATCCAGGAAGTCCAGTTGGAGCTACAGATGAATGGATTAATTAAAGGATATCAAGATTTGAAACCAAGCTTTCAGAGTTTGAAAGCATACATTTTAAATCAGAGTTTAAACCTCTGCACACTGAGTTAAGTAATCAATCTTACTTCTATCATTTTCCTGTGATTTAAAAAAACAACACCAAATATTACTAAAGTAAAAATTTTTTTTTTTCAATCAAAGTCCACTTCCTGTTGGCTCTGGTGACTCCTGAGCAAATCCAATGAAAAAGGAGGCAGCGTTGGAGTAAACACCATCCACCTTTTTAAAAATAATTTTACAAACCTTTTAACAATTTAGTTTTTGTGTTTCAAATGACAAATCTACATTTAAATATATATAATTAACATGTTTTCTGTCTCCAGAACATAGTATCTCAAACTCATTTTTTATTATATAGCTCATTTTAACATGTTAATATATTCTATTCTTTTTGTCATAAACATAAATATAATGACAAGTAATAAAACAATACAAAATAACCGCATAATGCAAATAACAAATGTAAATACACCAACAGACTTTGCTGATTTTCTCAGTAATTATCATCTAACTACATGTTATCATGTAATTAGATCAACATTTTTCTATGGGTGTCTCTAAGGAAAGCAGTCATTTGTATCTGGAAATAAGTACATCAATGCTGTTTTTAAAAGTCTTGGTTGTGAAGTTTAAATAAGCTGCACTGTTGCAGGTCCGGACTTTGCAGAACTGAAAATTCAAGGCTTGTGTTAAATCAAATCAAGTTAACTCAATACGTAAAAAGAAAACCATAAGCTTCTTGCTGCTTCCACTACAGTGAACATACAGTGCATACACAAGTGCTTATCTACTGACTGGCTTCTGACCAAACAGCAAAACATTCACAGAGTCAAGGACACTAATGGTAAGCGTCAAATGATTGATGACATTGTGTTAATCAAAATAGCAGAAAGTAAAACACAAACAAGCTCACCTCAATTTTATACCAGCATTGTTTTTTTATTATCTTTAGAAACTTTGGAAAATTGCATAAAGAGGTTTTTTTTTTTTTTAAAGACCGATCACATGCATCATCTCAGCCAACAGGCATACAGCAGGTAAACAGGTAAGTATGCAAGTCACACGTCTCTGCCAACAAAAGTCCCCGGGCCAGATAAAACAGGCTTGTTTGAACATTTTATTAAAGCCATCTGATGATTAATCCATGCTGAAATATCTCTGCTTTTCAGCTTCACAGCCCAAATCAACCTGGCTTAAATGCCACTCGCATCACAGGGCTGAAGGTGAAAGTATCCGAAGAATCCTGTGATTTAAATCGGTATTTTTAGACTGATGTATCCCTGCGGACTATCCGAATAGTGAGAGCAACACAGCATTTCCCTCTGCACTCCTAGACCCTACAAAGTTTTCCATGATGTCATTTGCGGCGCGGGAGTGAAAGTAATTGAAGAGGCAGATGAACATAAACTGGAATCTCCTCAAATTCAGCCATTCATTTCATCCCCTTATTCTTCAAATCAGCCTCCAGACAGGAGGGACAAGAGAAACAAAACAACCGAGGAGCCGAGTCTGTGGCTCCTCATGTTCCTGCCAAAGACTTGATGACAGACTCCACACTCAAATAACAGATAAGACTGTAACTGACATAGTGACCTTTGCTTCATTTACTGGTTGCGAATACAACAGTAGAAACATCCTGTTCAAACCTTCAAACAGCTCATTAAGTTAATAAAAAGTTGTGATTTTAGTGCTGGTTACCAGAGAAGAATGATACTGGATTCTTCAGGACCAATATTGACTTGAAGAGTTTTATAGAAAAAAAAGTCCCCATATATCAACAGCATATTTTATGTGTTTATGTTTAAAAAAAAAAAAAAAATAGATACCAAATAAAGGGACTGTGTAAAAATTATTGGCATGGGGAGCCAACTGTCCCTAGCCAGTGAGGGAAACTTTAACCCCACAATATCATATAGAAATCCAAGCTGTGAAAAAATGAAAGGCCTCCCAAAACGTCCTGACTACCCTCCCTTAAGCAAAAAGAAAAAAGCACAAATCCCTCCCCCTTTTCTGACCCCTCCCCCCTGTTTCCTCCTAATCATTTCCAAACAATCCCTAACATCAACAAAGACTTTTTATAATCCCCTAAATCTGGTTATTAAAGAGTTATGATAAACAATAAATAAAAAATTAACTTTGATGCAAATTAAATTACCGGTAGTATCGTCATCAACTATAAACAACAACACAAAAATATATATATATTAAGAGTTGAGAGAAGGAAATTAAGATTGAAATATGTAGCAACAAAAAAACAACTAAATGTGTTTGCTGTAGCTACTGTTGAGAATATTAAAGTCTGGGAATTTAGCTGAGTTTAGAAACTTGGGTGTTTTACAGTTAAAACTTACAAATGATCTCTGTCCAGTGAAAAACACATATCTCCAATTTGGTTTTTTTTTAGATAAACAGAAAGAGAAAATTATCCTTCATCTTAAGCTAAACAGGCCAGTTAAAGCATTTAAAAACTCCTCAGACTATCTGAAAAATACACAGCACAAAGCTGAAAAGAGGACTATTTTCTTTTCTCATGAATAGCTGACACTTTGGAGATACATGGTTTTCATTGGACAGCAATGTAATAGTGGTTATTTTAAAGGTTGATTTTCCATACTTTTAGAATCAATATATTTAAATTGAACTACTTTTAAACAAACATAAACACATGATAAATCAATGATTCATTCATTCATAATTTCCCAGAACTGTACTGACAGTGTGGAAAGAAGATATAAACTAAATTAGACCCTCATGTTGTGAATTATAACTTACAGACAATATTTTAAAATATTAAGTGAAGTCAAATGTGAATCCAAAATAGTTAAAAAAATAAACTATTATTTCATCCATCACAACCACATGAAATAGGTCATGTGAATTTAGAATTTGTACAGCTTTGATGTTTGGTGTCTAGACTCTGACCTCATCACTCCCCACAAGGAAACAACAAGCTCAGCGCAGCAGGGAGTGGGGAGTGATGATAGTATGTAGGCTCAGAGCCTGCAGGTGGATGCAGGGTGGAGGTGGAGGGGGTTTATGACATGTTGTATCAACAGTAGCAGCTTCAGCAGGTGAGCGCTGTGGCAGCGGGCATGGCAGCACATGAGTGAGCAAAGCGCACTGCTCAGGTTCACCACCATAACCAAAAGGATACATTAGATCTACTGTATGTTGCAGTGAGATGAGAAGGTCATGTGATAGTAGATGTGGACTGCCTGAACTAGTTTGCAGGCTTAAACTTCAATCAAAACCGCCTTTTCAAAACATATCTTGAGCATTTCTGTACTTCTTTGTTGCTTGTTGGCCTACATATGCACTGGTGTGATGTAGCTGCGATAAGCCAAACAGTTTTTTTAACACCAGCCTTTGTGCTGCCATCCTTGGAACAAAGTGATCAGATATAATGTGGAGAAACACCAGTAGGAACCCTGCATGTAAACAGAACATTCAGAGCCTTCACAAAGTGTGTACGTGTCTTTATGTGTGTGAGTGAGATAAAGGGAGGATGGAGGGTAAGTTCACACTGAACACAGACAAGTTTCAGGTTTGGCTCTTTGCCAGAACTAAATGTTGAGAGCTGGTGTCTCATCACAGTGACATTTTCTCTCTGTGCTGCTTCAAATCAATGATCCTTATAACAGTAGTTACCATAGTGTTATAACTTTGGAATAAACTGCCTCATTTGAGAGCCAAATGACTGAAATTTGCAAAGGGCTTGAGATTTATTAGTTATGGTTCTCTTTAGCCTCTTTAGCTTTTAGCCTTTGTTACTTATGATAATGATAACGCATCTCCTCTATAAGATTCCTAAAGCTTTTTAAGAGTCCACATGATGGCATCATTAACACAAGTTTGCCATCAGAGGTGTTACTGGTGTACTGCTGCCTACTTACACTTTCAAGGTCTGCTCCCTCTGATGTTTTGTTATTTTTCCATGTTCATGTCCTATTTCAGAGACTGTGAAGAATGATTTTCAGTAAAAAAAAAAAAAAAAGGATAATGTTTATTACTGTAAGCCTCTTACTGTACCATCATAGGAAAAATCAGGTGTAGAGAAACATGTTTGCACTTTTATTCTTGATTTAAAATCTTGCTAAGGCTCATTGATCAGTTAAGTGATCGCATTTTGGTATCAAACTTTTTTAATGAACAAAGCCAGTAAACACGCAATCAGGCTTCACTGGCCTCACATCACAGATGTTGATTGGGTAGCGTTCCGGTTACTCATTTGCAAAGTGGACCAACATCACTATAACTCCTCTCTGGGTTTAACATGAAAACACAGATTTACCTGATACAAATCTGGGCAACGCTCTTCTCATTTAGTAAAATAAGATGGTGGGTAAGAAGGTTGTTTGGCAGCTCAGAACTCTCTAACACCTGCAGAAAAAAAAACAGCTCTTATGGCCCTAGTCTGGCTTTTCGTGCAGCACCTTTTTCCCTGCGAGCCGAGTGGATTCCACACTGATTTGATGGTGGCCGGAGTTAGAGAGATTACTCTCATCTGGAGGAGATTAGTCAGTGATGCTGATAGACATGATCAGCCCAACACTTCATCATTTCATGCAGTTTAACATCGGCTCTGCACAGCTCACTTGTTTATGTAGCGCTGTGCCCCTAAACTGACTGATTCATTTTCATCAGAGGAAATTAACTTCGCTTACTGATTATAGACAATCATGCATTGCGCAACAGCTTTAACTCCAAGCCTGTGGTTAAAATTTGAACTTTTAGTTCAGTAGAAAAAAAAATACTTTAAATGAATGTAATGAACAGATATTACTCCAGACATGATAAGAACTGCCTGTTCTGTAAATAGTAGTCTGGTTACAGAAAGACAAGAAAAATGTTTACCTTACTATCCTCGTCTTAGAAAAGCGTTTTCTGCAGACGTGCCAGACATTCTATCTTAACCACGATCAGCATAAAACCTCAACACCATAACAAAAACCAGCGTTTTTTTGCATTAGGCAACAGGTGGAATGTGTGCCGATGCATTTTCCCTGCTGTTGTTTTTAGCTCCTAATTCATCCGTGAAATTACTCACATGTTCATTCATCATCCAAGCGAAGCCGAGAGCAACAGGCCTCGAGACGAGAATCAGTTGATGGATAGAACATTTCTGAGGGCAAATATTACCTCAGTGCACACGGGCAGTAAACAGATTTATTATTTATCAAACCAGTCTGTGTGACGTGATGAAAAACCAAATGGGAGAGCATGAAATAAATACTTGTATTCAAGGGGAAAGTTAAAAAATATATAAACCCAGAGAGTGTGTTTGTAGTGCCGACCCAAGTTTGTAATTGGTTTCATATTTAGTTGTACTACAGTAAAACTTATTGAAAGGTATACCAGGGTTCTGTGAGCTCAGACACATAAATAAATCTTTGTTACAAAAATGCCGCGTGCCTTACCATGCCAAGCACTCTGTTGACTGGACATTGATCGGTGATTTTTTTTTTTTTTCTTTTGTTGTAAGCTTTGAAATATTCGCCTGCCTCGGCCAACTGCTGTTCACCTATCTGGAATGTACAGTTAAAATTGCTTTGCAGCTAATATAAATACAGGCCACGGCTGTTGTAGTGCAGAGAGATGGCAGGCCCTTGTGTGGAGTGTGAGCAACTCTTAGTCACAGGCTCTTCCAGTGAAGTAAAAGGTGGTCATGTTGGCTTTTATGTTGATAAATCTGCAAGCGTGTGTGTGTGTTCCGCTCCTGCCCTCGATCACTGACAAGTAATTAAGAAGATGAGGTCACCATTGAGAACACACCACTGTGTTTGAGATCCTCGATGACAAACCGGCTGCTCCTTGGCCACTCACACCTCCCAGAGAGCATTTACTGTACATCAATTCTCTGTTCATGGAGCCCCAAAGTGCCCAGTATTAAATAGATAAGTAACTATTAAATAGATAATCACATGCATAGATTGTGTAATATGTAGAAATAATTTGTGAAATAATTTAAGAAATAAATAAAACCCAACACATTATGAAATCATTCTTTTTTTCCTGTTAACTTACTTTTATTGGCGTTTATTTAAATTTCATTGTAGATTTTTTTCTTTTTCAAAAATCTGTTTTTATGGATTGTATCATTTTCCCCAATGACTCTTCAATTTCATGTCACATTTTATGTTATAATGTCACTTTTCATAACAGTGGTGTTGTCACCACCCCCTGCCTCTCTTATAGCGGCTATAATCAATATTTTTATATTACCAATGGATCACATGATTTCTTGCATGTGAAAGGGGTCACCCTTAGTAATGACCCCACAGAACATTATTACCCCACTCCGCAGTTCCCCTTTGGTTCTATGGAGCTTTATAGTGACTTTCAGCTCATTGTTATGGTCTTCCAGCCTGCAACTGTTATGGTTCACTGTCATCACTCTTATAGCATCATTTTAGGCCGCAGCAGGCAGCTGTGTTTAGCGAAAAAGCTCTCAAAACCTACTTTACACTACCTGCCAAGCACCACACAGCAGACAGACAACATTAGCGGCCAGCAGGTAAAGAGGCGTGTGAAGTTGATGGAGACTAAGACAGAGCTGAATGAGTATTGCACTTTCATCCTTCAGGTGGCCAGAGACTCGAATATAAAACTGATTATATATAATTAAAGCACTTTATCTGCTGGATGTTTAAATAAGCAATTGTTTGCCATATCAACTGAGAAGGCAATAATATGTCATTGTTGTGTTCGTAGCTTGTTTCTGCTGTTCTCCTAAATCAATTCAGCCTTTTGCAACGTAAGCAAGCAAGCTCAACAATTGCTACCAAATTTATCCAGTTAGCTCCTGTAGACAGACACGGTGACAGTCTTTCTCTATGGTCGCTCTAGCTAACAGGAGCTAGCTCACAACCCAGCCAGGCTACTTAGCTGGCTAGGTAAGTGACGTGTACAGCCATGTTCAGCTAAATGTTAAGAGGTTAAAGGTTAGTCACTGTGTCCGTGTGCTGTTCAGTTACAACTGCAGCCTCTAGTTGATTCAGAATTACTTTGGCATAGTTGTCGCCATAGTTGTTAGCAGTTGTCAGGCTTGTTTTAAAAGAGGCTGAGCACATGTGATTGGCTAAAAAGTGATACGATATTGACTGTTGACAACTTCTCAATCAAGTGACATAAAAGAAAAAGTAACCTTTAAAAAAGTGCATTTTCAAATAAGAATATCTATAATGAAAAAAACGAACAGTGAAATTCATAATAAGTGTCAAGGTTTAATAATTTCTTAAATTATTGGTTCATTTATATATTTTACGCAATTTATTCCTTTGATTATTTATTTTGTAATTACTTATTAATTTATTTAATATTGAACACTTTGGGGCTCCATATTTAGGCAGCAGGAGAAATGACATTGTATTATCTCATCGGCTGACTCACAGTTGGACAGTTTTCGGGTGAGGGGAATAGATCTTATTATGATTTCATGGCTTCTATTATTATGAAAAGGATTTTCAGATTTGAAGCTACTGTCCACTGGAAACAAAAACTCAGCTGGGCGGCTATTAAACTTTCCGTGATTGTCACTAATATACGCTGTGGATATGAGCAAGGACAAAAGTAATATAGAGGGAATTAAAGGCTTACTTCAGAAGCTTTCATTCAAAGTTTTCATTATTTGTTAGAGTCTTCACGAAGGCAAGCAATTAAAGGAGTGTCCTCTATTATCTGTCACCACAGATACCAGCCGTATTTATTATAAAAGCTTTAAAAGCTTCCCTGGAATTAATGTAGATACAGTAACATACACACACACTGAAGGAGACAGAGAAAAGAAAGAGTATACAGTTTATCATATAGACTATACGTTCTCAGCGGTATCAGTAATCAGTGCAGTACCACATGATTTAGCACTCTTAAGTTAAGAACAACACTGACAGTGATCTAATCTGTTGTCCTCTGCAATTATTCATTCATCAGCTGTTAGCCCTAAAGATAAAGACAGTCTAGGATTATCTATCTCCCCTTAACTCCGGAAAAGATTAGGTCATTGCATCCACCGGGCTATTTTTAGAGCTCTTTAACGGTGGCATATTACACAAAACGCTTCGAAATTCAATTAAGAAACCACTCGGCCACAATGACCTGAAAATAACCCAGAGTTATTCTAAAACAAAGGCTCTGCCGACAAGCCGCTGTGCCGCCTCACATGTGGTTTGGAAACAGGAGTGCTTAAAACCACAGATTCTTAGGGGCTGCGGAGATTAATGAAGAGTTTCTTTTTCCAGGTGTTGTATTGTGGATACAAGAGCTTTGGGCGATGAATTTTTACCAAGGAGAGAAATCCTCACGGTAGAAATGAAAACAGTAACACAATATACAGCTTTGATCCGGCTCACGGCTCAGATGCGAGAGCAGGAGCGCATTCCAGACTTTAGAGAAAGGAAGCAAGAAAAGACAGCTCTGGATCATTCTCAGATATCGATCACATGTACATCGTTTATGTGAATGGGGGCTGGGGCGATTCAATGCCATATATTCCCACAGGAGCTATTTGAGTGTAGGGAAAAGTTTTACTGGTTTTCACAACCGTTTCCCCTTAAAACCTTTTAATAACACTGTCTGACACCCTGACATAAATATCAATAAAAGAGACATCTTAGACCATCCTGTAATTCTTTATGTTTTGGTCTGTCACCATCAGCATTTCTAGAGGCTGTAAGTCATCTGCTATTGCTTTCATTGGCACTGCTTAAAGCTGCCACATACGTTTTAGATTTTTATGTAAAATTACACTCAGCCCACATTAGTTTTCATCTTAAATGACAAAGTGAAACTGCAACTGTGAAAAGTAGCTAATTAATTTGTCATACCGGCACACATTTAAGAATAATCATTACAAAGTGCAAACTAATCAGATTCAATTTACAGTGCTGCATCCAGCAAAGCTGAACTTTTACTAATTTCACTCTTTAGTATAAAGTAGAAGTGTGACTCCAGTTGTGAATTTGGGATCTGGAACCAGGATAATGGTAGATGCCAAAATTGTAGTGTAGCAGTCAGCCAGATGACTCAGTAATGTCTGTTATACAAGAAAATCTGCCTAAAATTTGCTAATATTAGCCACCATAAGCTACTGGTCATACCAAAAGCCCTGAGTGTATTGAACTGAACAATGTGTTGTATTGCTTATGAATTCAACTTTTTGTTTGTAAAAAGGTGTTATCTCTTCTTTTAAAAGCTACATAGTCTTACTTTAATGTGCCCTCAGCCAACAAAACCTTAAGATCTCAACTGCATCTTTCTGAATAGTTTTGTTGCAAATGTTGAAAGCTGAATCCATGTACTGCAGATTCAAAAAGGGTCTTAAAACTGGGTTCAGATTCAATAAAATTCTCTCAAACCCCAACCCTACACAGAAATAACATACCAAGGTACACCTGATCTTTTAAATGTTAAATTTATTTGACAGCAATAAGTATACATTTCTCTTAGTTTACTATCCCACTATCACTATGTTTAAACATTTTAAATCACGTGTCAATTTGGTGAAGGGTGCGTGATGACTTATGAAGGACTCAAAGCACAAAATTTAGGACTTGACTTGAGGATTGGGGACTTGACTGTCTAGACTTAGGACTTGACACGAAATGTAACTGTCTTGATTTGGTACTTTGTAGCCAAGACTAGAGATTTGTGACTATAATGAAATTGTCCCATCTCTTGACATTAAACTTTTCACCTTTCAGTGCCATTTGCAGCTGTTGAAGTGAAAAAACGCAGACTACATCTTTGTTTTTGTTGAACATACCTGTTTAACTGCAATCACAGTTCATGAAAATATCACATTAAAGCCTTTCTGCTCATGTGTTATTGCGCTCTTCAAATACAACCAATAACCCAAATAACACACAAATGAAAAAAAAAAAGAATTTGGATCAGCCAAGTACAATAGGTCCTGCTTCTAATAACTGTAATTCCAGTCATGTATCAAGGTACACAATACCAGCAGAGGAGGGTTGCATGCAAGGTGAAATCATTCTCTGCTCTGTTCCACCTTGCTCTCTCAACCATCCTCATGTGTTGTGAATAATAAAAAAGAAGAATTCATTTTACGGTTTTACTAGTCAGCAACCCAGGTATGCATTTGTCAAAATAGAGGGAAAGTTAGAACCATATGTTAATTTGAATGGGAGGCACCTGGTTGTTATTAGGGCCATGCCGCGGATGATAGAAACACACACTGGGCTGTATTCAGGGAGAACACAATGGACAGGACAACACTGACTCAAATCAGAACAAAAACATTTATAAGATCTAAAGGATTCATTTTAATGAACAGGCTGGCAGACAGGCTTACTGAGGACATATATACCATTTTTATAGGTAGATCAGAGTGGTGATGGACAGCGCAGAATTTCCACACAAAGAACACATTTTCCATAAATTATAATGTAATTAATTTTACTACTTCCTTCTCAGTATGTGGGCTTGTTTGAGCATAGTTGTGTTCTTCTCTCTTAGAGGCCTCGTCAGACTTTATTACGCAGTGTTTTTTGAGGTGTTGTTCAACTTCAAATTTCAGTATTTTGTCCGAGCCAAAACTTTAAACAGGTGTTGGAAGTAAAAAAAGTTATGTCAAACATAAGCTTTTTGTTAAGATGTTTATTTTGTGGATCTAGGCAATGCTAAATACAAAAAGGTAAGGTTAATGCAGAACAGGCCATTGAGTTCACAGTGACATGTCATTAAGCCAGGTATTTAAGTACCATGCCACATTTTTTGGGATGTTGGGTTGTTGGTCTACTTAACTGATGAGAACACAGACAGCAAAATCACCCATGTGTGCGTAATTAAGCAGAAGCTGTCGACTTCACTGTAATGGAAATAGAGAGAAAAGTGATGGAAAACTTGTAAAGAGCCCCCCCTCAGAGAGAAAAATAAGGGTAAAGTGTCTGAAGTCATATTAAAGGGGACCTATTATGCTCTATATTCATATTCTGGGACTCCATCAGAGTAGCTTTGCATGATTCACAGTTCAAAAAACTCCTTATTTATCTTATACTGGCTCTTTATGCAGCCCCTCAGTTTAGCCTCTGTCTCTAACAGGCAGTCTTGGCTCCTGTCTCTTTAAGGTCCCCCTCCCAATGAGCCCACTCTGTTCTGATTGGCCAGCTTTCCGGGGGCCGACTGAGGGGTAGCCATATCAGAGTTGTGTTAAGTTACTGCTGATGAAAATCCAACATTTCCTGTGTTATTGCTTCATATTAAAAGCTTTTAAATGACTAAATATTTTATTGTGAAGAATTTAGAGGAAATTAAACATGTTCCTCAACGAATTAGCGGAGCTTCCTTAGCAGTGCTAAAAACCGGTTGAAACAACAAGATATGGAGATATTTGGAGCTCTTTGTTCAGCGGATCAGTTAGAAATAATGCAGGGAGAAATGGTACACGCGGAAACAACCGCAGTGATGATGATGTTTGATGAAAAGCTGCAGATAACTAGCACACCACCAACAGGTAAACTAAGTATTTTACTTTGCTGTGCTGTGTAATGGAAAAACACTCAGCCTGCCAGTTCAACTCGAGTCATGGCTCAGTATGACTACCCCCAAAACAATGGAAAAATGCCATAATGTTAGCTAAGCGGAGCAGTGAACTCTATATCCATATTAAGAAATCCGTCACAAGTCGATGTTGGCTTGGGCTGAAGTTAGAAAAAACTGTTGGAAACTGAGTGTTAAGAGCAGTCTGAAGCCTGAGTTTTTTGCTCACAGGAATTACTTCTACATAGGTTTACCTAATTATTTGACACTTTGGCCATGTTTAATGTGAACATCTGACATTGTAACATTATATATATGACTGAAAATAAGGAAAAGCATAATAGGTCCACTTTAATATTACATTAAATGAACTTGAATGAAAAGCAAAACCAACACACAGTTGTGTGCTTGCAAAGTCAGCTGTACTTCTCCTGAACCACAGGAGACACTGGTAATAATTGCTTCCTCTACTGCACTGTACTAGCATTTTACATGACTACTTTTATCAGGAGAACAGTTCAAATACTGAAACAAGTCTAAAACAGCACTCTGTGACAGTGCTGTCCACTGAGTTACTCTGCTGCCTTCTGTAGCTGTTTGCAGGGTTTAAAATTAAGTGGTTGAACCTTTGTATTAGTCCATCAGTGCTTGCAATGTAGATGTGATTGACTACAGTATTTCTCCATTTGTCTTGGTTTTTTTGATTGTGGTCATGTGTGTGATGTCTTGTTTAGTAAATGGATAGCTTGAATCTAGATGTCAGGTTATATAACATGTAATGATTCATAGTTTAACTCCATTTCCCACCATCTTCATAGTGTGTTAACAATGGTACTTTACATATCTATCATCAAATGTAATTTATTTCCAATATAGAGGTTTAATAGAATATAGAGGTAACTAGTTCTAGGCTAGTTCTCTTTCTCT
This sequence comes from Thunnus albacares, assembly GCF_914725855.1. Classification (NCBI taxonomy): domain Eukaryota; kingdom Metazoa; phylum Chordata; class Actinopteri; order Scombriformes; family Scombridae; genus Thunnus; species Thunnus albacares. The sequence continues at coordinate 4,362,906 of NC_058125.1, forward strand.
CAGGTGTGAAATACTGTATTTCCACAAGGTAATGGATGACTTCTGTGGTAATGTTCACAGAATCTATGGTCCAAAAAGTATAACAAGGGTTCTCACACTCAAATCAGTTAGAATGTTCCTTTTATTCAATTTTCATTTCAAAATTCTATTTCAAAATAATAGCACAGGGGGAAAACTGCTTTCTTCAGTGTGCAATAGCATCAACGGTAAAAGGTAAAGTGACTATTGGGCTCTGTAAAAGCTTCATTAACTCATGCTTTTTGGGGACTTGGAGACAGAGGAACTCAACAACAAGCTAACAGACACACAGCCAATATATTGAAGTTAGCTAACAATTATCTAACTTTACACATCTAGTAGACACAATATTAGTATTAATTTGGGGTCATGTTTTCAGCCACCTGACAAATGTTAAGTCCAATATTCACTCTCTTTTTAGCTGTGGACTCATACCTTATACCAGCTCATAAGAAAAATATTGGCCTGGTGGTAGCTGATAGAATTTTGACTTTCTTCTGGAAAACAGGGTTTGTTGAGTGTCAGCTTAAAGTTGATAATGCTCAGTAAATTCAGAATCATTGTGAGGGACAACTTTCACATTACATGTAGCCATTTCATTTCCTATTAATATAAAAAATATTGATTAATGGAGTGTTGAGAATTAAGCAATGGAAACATAACTGCTCTGACATTGAACATTTATGGAATTGTGTGATTTGGCAGTACAAGTGAAGTGGCATTCAGGTGCCTCACTACACCAACAACCAGTGTCTGTAATCAACCAATGATACAACTGTAGTAATCCAAACACGTTGGACCACAGCACCAAAAGATAACTTCTGCTCACCATGTAATATGTTTTATGTACAGGCAAAGTGGTTGCTAAGCGTCACTATGTATTGCTTAGATTCTGGCCTTTGCCCTGTTGTACTGGTGTGAAGCAGAGAATCCATCAAATGTTGCTTCCAAATGTCTCCTAAATGTTGCCCTTCCCTAGGCCAAGTATAACATGACACCAAGGGTCATATTTTCAAAGTTTTCAGCTGACATACCAGAAGCTATGGGAATCAGCTTCAGCAAAAATAACAGAATACCAACTTTTATATAGAGATCACGCTCGAGCCAATTGTATGGAGATCCTATCAGGGTCAAGTATGTGTTCATTACAGATGTCCTTCAATTAACACTCAGGACATCAATCTAGTTTGATCACTCTCTGTTTATGTACCTTGTCCTTCATTTTCAATACACCTTGGAAATTTCATTAAAATGAAGAAGAGCTAGAATAGGTATCTGGCTTTTGATCCACTGTTTGCTTTGGTTTGATGTGGACGGCTGTCGAATGATACTAAGCATTGTACTAGTTGGCTTTACTGTGAAATTACAAACTGGAAAGACTGGGCTAAGGGAGACTTTGCACCTAATAAAAAGGGGAGTGCGGGGTGAAATGAGTCCATTTTACATTTTACATTAATACAGAAAAAATAAATATGTACTTATTTTAAACTATATCTACAACATCTATTTATGGAGTCTGTAGGGGAAAATATTAGACTCCTTTTCTTTCAATAGAGCCTTCCCAGCATGCTTTTCCTCTGTGAGGGATCTACTTGTTCTTCTAGAATGTTCCAACACTTTTACTTTATATTTACTTCACATCATCATGGTGACAGTTTGTCTTATTTACATCCACAGCATGGTTTCCTCAATGAGCAAATGTTCTGAGTGTGTTTGTCTATCTCTCTGTCCATTTCATAACCTCTTGATGATACTTCTCTTTTTTCATTTGACAAAATTGTTGTACATAGCCAACCCTATAGCCCAACAAGAATATTCATATTGGATGATTTTGCAAACCCCAGAATTAAATTTTGTGATAACTTTTTTCAACATTCAATTGCAACTTTGAAAAATTATTTCTTTCTAACATATCAATTGTATCTCTGGGAATGTATACAATTAAAGAACAAGTCATTGCTGCCTGGATTATGTTCACCAGTAATTTTTTTCAGGTCAAGGAAGTGCTATGTTTTTGCACTGCACAGAAGTCAAAGCGTACAAAAAGCAGGACTTTGACACCACAGACTAGATTTTGCATCCTGAGTCCCATGTGTGGTTATCTATAGGCATCAAAAGCACTTCACTGATTTTACATATTAAAGTGTGTTTCCAGGTGTTGAAGTACTACTGCATATTTGGTAAAAAAGGAATATAAAGTCTTTTGTGTCTCCAGGGGGAACTGCATGAAATTTGATAAATTGCCTGAAGTGATGTCACTTGAGTCAGCGTTGGTTGGGGCTAAAGACAACAAGTTTGAAATGAAAAAAATCTTGGGGTATGGAATTAGAAAGAAGTGAATTCACCAGACCTTTGTAGCCTGCTCCACATCTCTGCTTGAGGCTAGCAGTTCCAGACTACATTAGCTGCAACTACCATTACACACATGACCAAATATCTGACCAAACTGTGGGGGTCAAGTTGCATTGTGGGTTATGTAGGCAGGGTTTTTTTTAAACTGGCCATTGTGAGTCCGACAATGTTATAGGAGTGCAATGCAAAATTGTTGAAGTGATCTAAAGATTAAGGTGTGGTTAGGGTTAGGGAAAGATTGTGGTTTTGGTTTAAAAATAAGTGAACATTGATTGTAGGTCTCTAACAACTCAGAACTCCTGTGCAAAGGTCTGATAAGCATCCACCCATCTACCACCCTGACCCCAACAACCATTAAAGGGTTCAATATGTTTGATATGAACAAAGTCATATGATATGTTGTTGCACCACATCTAAAGGCAAAAGTGTTTATACCTGTTCTGAATGGCACTTTAAGGCAAAAGCCTGCTGTCATGTAGCCTCCAAGCTGCATCACATTGCGTCCTGATCTCTTAGCAAGAATTCTGACTCTTTTGTTTTCTACATACCTGTCCAATTGTTGTGTGAAGTGGACACAATTATTGGGTTGTCAGTTTCTGAAAGTTACCAAACTTGTCAGATGTGGTTGTTTATGGGATTGGCCCCATTTCCAACACTGAAAAGGCATGGGGGCTGGAGGTTTCAGACAAGCACTTCTTAAGAAGCATACCGATGCCCTTACTTTCCACTTCGCTAAATAAAGGGCACACTACTTGCATTGGCACTGAATGTTGGCATGAGATTTATAGTGTGAGATGTGAAATCATTCAGTGTGAACGCAATTTGCAGGCACCAACAGTCAGACCCAGAATACGTCAAATGCACATTATGTAATTATTACTTGCAAAAATCTTGTTTTTCTAAATCTCATGCAGCTTTCTCCACATGTCCAACCCCGCCCATGTCTCCTCTATATTTGTCTTCACTGTATTTTCATTACTGAATATCCTGTCCAGTACGTTTGAACCAGTCATATAATTCCAGTTTTTCTCTGTAAATGAAATACCAACAGTAGCCAGGTAGTGCTTCCACAACCTCTACCCTCCTGTCTTCCTGGTACGTGGCCAGTGGCCGACATGATCCCTGACCTGAGGAGTCTGAGCCAACAGCAGACTGCTCCAGAGAATTTCAGGCAGCCATCCCCACAGGCCATGAGTGTTCCCGTCTCTGACAGACAGGAATGATAAGAGTCGCCAGGCAGCACGTTCCCAATCACCAAGCAGCCAAATCCTGCAGTACAATACAAGGTCACACTCGAAAATGCTCCCTCGTTAGATTCAGTCTGCTCATTTTTCCCAGTAGAGTCTTTGACATCCCACATGTTTCCTGCATTCCCTGCAGGTTAACTGTGAAGCTTCACAACACGGTGAAATTAAGAAGTAATGTTCTCCCTCATTGTGAAAGAGACATGTAAAGAGGTGAAAACTCTCAGAATCTCAGAGAGATAAAAAGCAAGATGTGTTATCTGTTTCACTAATGGCCTGATTAGTGAAAAGGGGACATTGGCAGAGATAACTCCAGCGACCTGTCTGTTGCTTTCACTTTCTCCAATGTGCTGTCTTCCACCTCCTCGTCTGACAAGCCAGTGGCTGTCTGCTTCTGAGAGTTGTTTATCTGACAAATTGCGCCCTCGGACATGTCGAGAAGCCCAAACATTTCCCAGCTGTCAGTCATGCTGATGAACAATTGAGGAGTGTATTGGACAGTTTGCAGGCTTGTGTGAAGTATGCAGAGAGAGAAAGTCCTTCTTGTCAGTGCAGCAGTGAGGTGTCTCCCATCACACGCAAACACAGAGCACGACTGACGGTGGTGTGTAAGGATGTGTGTCTGTGTGTGTGTATACATATGTAGAGCATCTGTGAGTGTGGGCGTCTGTTTCTACCAAGCAGACACTCTACAGACAGCTGTCACTTATCAGAGCACTTGATGAGATGTGACTGCTTTCTGTAGTCCATCTATTTGTGACAATCCACTGTTTGTGTAGGTAATATGTTTTTTACATATATTATTTTCCACTATTTTTATTCTCATGTGCCCTGTTGCAACAGACAATGAATGAGATGGTAGAAAAATTAAGTTCTTACTGGCAACCATTGAATGCAAAATGCAGAGCCATATACCCTCTTTTCTGTGACTTTAAAAGAGCAAAACAAAAGAAATAGGTTTCAGGAGAGACAATCAAGGTCTACTTATTCAAAGACTACTACTACTACAAGGAGTAATGCTAGCGACTGACAAACTAAAAAACATTGTTGCTTTGAGCTAAATGCTTATATTAAAGTCAGCATGCTAACATGTTCACAATGAAAATGTTAACATGCTGTATTGTGTGTACATGTGTATATGTATATTATGTGTATATGTACATTATGTACCATCTTAGTTGACCTGTTAACAAGCTAACCTTTGCTAATTAGCACTAAACAAAGTATAGCTGAGGCTGATGGGAATGTCATTAGTTTTGCAGGTATTTGCTCATAACAAAAGAACTGGACAAACTGGAAATTTGACCTGATGATGGCACCAGATGAGAAATTAAGATATCCCCAGCAATTTATCTTGTCAGGAACATGAATGTCTGTGTCACACGTAATGGCAATCCATCTAATAGTTGTCAAAACATTTCACTCATAACCACAAATGTCAACCTGCTAAGGAAAGGATAGATATAGGAAAGTCAGTAAAAGTCATTAGGATTCATCTTCTGGGACCATGAATGTCTGTACAAAATAGTTGCTGAAATATTTAAACCTGGATCAAAGTGGTGGACTGACCAACTCCCATCATCTCTAGTCCCACACCACTACTGTGGCTAAAAAGATAGTGTAATTGTAGTATATATTTGGATTTACAGTGTTTCCTACCTTTTTTATTTATAAATAACATTTATAACTCACATAACCTACAGACCCAAATCCAAAACACCAAAACTGATTGAATAGAGCGCTTCAGGGAGCCCTGGTTTCAGTTAAGACTTGGTTGAGAACATCTCTTCCAGTAAACATTTTCTTTACCTCTTATCAGAGTTAATGTGCATGACACTTTTCACAAAGTTCATTCTAATTGTTTGCCTTGAGGTGTTTGATTAGAAAGGTCAGCAGTAATGTAATGTCAATAGCTCATAGTTAAAGGACTTAAAATATGCAAAACCACCAGGATGTTCTCTAACTTCTTTCACTGCTGCCATTGTTTGCAGCACTTGTTTTGTGCTAATCAGTGTAATATTACAGTGTAAGTGAAATTTGAATGAAGTAGTGAGATGTTCCTTCCTGATTTGATAAGAAGTGTCTAAGATGTCACACGTGATGGAGGCATGATAACAGCCAGACACTTTTTTTTTGAACAGAAATCAGTGGAAGTCTCTCTGATTCAAGCATCATGTCTGTGCAGTCAGGGACACTGTGGAGTTGTCTCTAGCCTTTCTTTCCTGCCATTTATTCTCCCTCCCTCCCCCTCGTCTCCTCCGGCTCATGTGGAGCCTGTGAGTCGTTCAGCCTGTGATCATGGCGCTAGTCCACGACTGAGTGGACAGGCAGCCAATGACATCATACTCCATCGTGGATATGTGTGTGTGTTTGGGGTGGTGGGGGTTTGGAGGGAGGTGGGGGGAAAAGTGACACCTCTGGTCACTGTGACACACTATCTGTCTCACCCACCAAGTTTACATTGTGAGTCAGATCTAATTGTGGTTATAAGAGTGTGTTGTATTGGTAATCCAAAGATCTGTGCACTTTCTCTCCAAGACCTTTATATTGTCTTCTCTGTTATGATACTTAAGTACAAGACTCACTCTGCTAAGTATGGAGGGAAGTAAATTACAGTTGTATTGAATGTAGAATGGAGAAAGTTAAGCTGTTTGATGACAAGTGCTATAAAAAATCTAATGTAATATAATCTATAGTATAACCATTTCTTTGAACACACATTAAAAACAAATTTTCTTAAGTTCATTCTTGGTGCTTGGAGCATTTCATTCCATACCAGAGCATGTATATACAAAAGCAAGTAACAAATGAGACAACTCTATCATCTCTAATCTGTGTGACATTTAAAATAACTTGTAATGGAACCACTGTCATTTCAATGGAGCAAATCCATAGACGGTGTTCTGAGCAAACACTGTGGACACTGTGACCGTACACAGGGTGATTATCACAGGATATGGGAGCATTATGTGTTTCAAAGCTGTCTGCCCTGCAATAAAATAAAGCTCAGTTGGGGGTAAAAGATCAAACAAAACTTCTTTGGATCTCATAAAGTTTGCCAAGCAGAGCTAGGAAGTGGCAATGATGATTACAGACTCAGTTCTCTCATGTGTTGTTGGGTTTTTGTATTCTAAAGTTAAGCTAAAGCTAATATGTGGCTTTAGCAGTTTTCAGTCAGACAAATGGAGTTGTTATCATCATCCCAGCAGTCACATACAGGTTTATGCCGCATTTATGTCATTTGGATGGATGGGTGGGAAAACAACTTGCTAGCGTTCATGTCCCCAAACCACTCAAAACAGCTGGATGAATTCAGAATTGCTATTGTGAGGGTTAAAAATACTGCGTATTTACAATATAACACTGTATCCATTCAATTTGGGTTTAATTTCCTTGAATATTTGCTTGATTTTCAGGCACTTCTGGATTCTGAACAAGTGCCAAGTTGATATGCAGTATATCAGAGCATTTTGAAAAATTCAGGTTTCTCAGCCCTAATTACGACATGCATGTTGACGTTTACACTGTTTACAAGTCAGAAACTTTTTATTATGGTATCTCCGATATGATATGAATGCAGCCTTCATACCGGAGTTTTGTTTTGGCAACAAACTTACATGCGACCATCTGGAATTATTCCTCCACCTGTGTTTCCAGGGAGACACAAAAAGGGAATTTCCTACTTAAAAGACCATAACTTTGGAAAATGACCACTCAATTTGGCTAACTCTGACTCCTAAGACCTTGGCCTATATCAGTCAGTGTTTTTTTCCTAGCAGAAAACCTATATGCGACTGCCAGGAAGTTTTCATCCGCCACAATTCAGCTCATCCCAAGGAAACTCATGAAACAAGAATACAGAATGTTGGACTAAAACTTTGGAAAATACTCAAAGCAATTTGGCTAACTCAGACTGCTAAGGCCAGCAGTGTTTTTTTTTTTTTTTTTTGTGGCAACAAAACCATGTGCAACTACCAGGCAGTATGCCTCCTTGATTAAGCAGGAAACACTGTCTGGGTAAACACAATAAAGGGAAATTTGGGACAAAAAAAAAATAAAAAATTGGAAAATACCCACTGAATTTGGCTTAATAGTTGTAGTTGCAGTACGAAGGTATGGGTTTACAGGCAGAATAATTACAGCAACCAATAATGAAGGGAAACCTGTGTGCTAGTTCAGGCACTCAACTCGAGTCTGTCACTATATGTGCATGGCATACTCATCTCACTTTAATATATATCCAACATACCCTTTTCATTAGAGCGGTGTATTTAAGCAATCAGTGCTCTGCTCACTATTTGCTGCCACAACATTCACCTGAACGCTGTGCTGACACTTGCTGCTACTGCTGCTGTTCATACATCATTTCATAAGCCCCCCCCCCCCCCCCCCCTCCCCCCCCCCCCCCCCTCCAACCCAGCAGCCATATGTACTGTAAGCTCTGGGTCTACCTTTCCCATAGTGGTTCACTATTATTACGTCACTCTCCACTCCCTGCTGTGTTGAGTTTAGTGTTTCCTTTTGGGGACTGATGAGATCAGGGCTTAGATGCGTCAACGCTTGACACATTGTATATTCACATGATAATCTATTCCACTCTTTCAACATACATGTGGCATTTGAGTATTGTTTTATGTCTTGAAAAAATCAGAACCTATGCTTTACCATCAATGAGTACTGTTTTAGTTTGGTTTGACTCTACCATATACTGCCCGGCCCTCGCTGTAGACCGCATACCCCAGGCTGCCTCCAGGGCATGAAAATTGCCATAACCAATGAGGTAAAGGCAATAGTTTTCCACAGTTCACAATCCTGTTAGCAGAGTCAACAGCATCAGCTTCGGTTTATTCTATTACTCTCAATCATGACAGTTATAAATATTTCCAAACCCACCGAAGCTGGAAAGGTGGGGTTAACACTCACACAGACCACAGAGATAGGAAAAAAGACAGCAAGAAACACACACATATACACATGTAGCCCCTTTCAGAACCCTAGAACAACATTTGATCATGACCCACTGAGCGTCCCTGGGGTGTTAAAAGCAAGCACGACCTTGTAGATGTTGGTGCCCCTTTGTTGTTTCAGCTTTCGGAATCGGGCAAAAGGAAGAAAGAAAGGTTTGTCCGACTGAATTACCTATCGCAGGAAAAATAATAAAAAAGGCAACGTACCGAATCAATGGGTCAGCGTGACGATAGCGTAATTTCTTACTGACAAGTCGCATAAGTCAGGCCTCTCAACATCCCGCAGGGTGGAGATAGCACATGTAGCTGTGTGTTTGCTTTGAACGCGGAATGGCAGAAAATGTCACCCCTGATGAATGCTCCATGGTGCTGATAAGACATACTCCCCTCTGGGCGAGCGTGCAAACACATATGACACACGTGCACACACAGGCAGATAAACACGCATACACACAGAGAGACTTGGTCCTATAAATAAGTCTTTGGTCCTGAAGGGTCAAGTGGAGTCCAGCCCAGCAGATACCAGCCCTGTACCCAGGGATCAGTCTGCAGCCCGTGGCGACCCCTGTGTCTGCTCTCTGTCTGTCAACCATCTCGAACGCTGTTCCCAGATCAGATTACCCAGCAGTGCAACCTCGGTGAAACCGTTTTTCATGCAAGAACTCAAATCTGACCTGGTATCAGTGTCTGGAACAGCCGTGCATGTTTTACGCTGTCAAACAGACGTCAGTGGGGGGAAGGAGGGGTTTGCGGGGTTGTGGAGAGGACGGGGCGGGAGGGGTGGGGTCATACCAACAAAAACATGGCTCTGGTCGGTCCTCATTGAGAGAAAGAATGTGTCGGCTGACAGGCCATTTCAGCGAGGCCATTTGGAAGTGCTGGAGCAGCTCGGGGAGATCCAGATAGCTAAATATTTGCACTATTGGTTCTTTTCTGTATGTCCTCTATGAGTTCTATAGCGATGCTGTGGTGGGCCTGCATCACTGTGACTCCTCATCAAAGTCATGTGATAGAGAGGCAGATCTATCCTTTGAAGCCCAGGCTGTCTTTTTCAGCTCCTTTTATTTACAGGCTTATGACATTGACAGTATATGAACAGTATATTGTTGTTGTCAGTTGCCACTAAGACTATGTCTACATTAAATTGGCTAAAACATCATTTTCAAGCAAAAGTGAAATGCCTCCACAGCAAGAGTTTCAGCTCGTTAATACAAATACCTCCATTCACATTAAAACGGCCAAAAAAAAAAAAAAGTTATTGTCAATGTGTTTCTTCTTCTTCCTCTTCCAATGGAATGCCGCAATACTGCCACTATCTGTTTCATCACCGATACGACAGTGTTTCTACGAAGCTCCGTCTTCCCCCGTACACACTACAACACGAAGCCGACGTTTTCAGATTTACACACTCTGGGGAGAAACATACCGTTTTAGACTGGACGGAGGGCCAAAACAGACAGAAAAAAATGGGTTATGAATTAAGCCAACTTATTGTGGACATTCTAATTTTCATTAGTTTTCATCAATTTGTCACTACTGTAAAACAACAGGAGTAACACATTTGTTTTCATATATATACACGTTTACATTTTTGCCACTAGTGTTCCCATCATGCTTTCATTATGCTTCACGCTTTGGGGGATGTAACAGGAAATATAATGTTGCCATGTAGCTGTGGATAACTCCTGGGCCTTATTTTATTTTGTCTAACTTTTTTTTACATTTTGGCACAATTACAAGTCACGCTATATTAGTTTCTAGCTGCTCCAGTTGGCACAGCAGTGGTAGAGTATTGTACTTGTTAGCGTGGCTCTGTCTATTTCTTGAAAATGCCCACTTAAAGTCCAAGCATGTAGTTGGCGCGTGCTTCAATAAAACTCCGCAGTCCAATCTTCTTCATTTCAACCATTTACAGAACACCTTCTTCCTTAAATACATAATAAAAACATACTACACAAGCATGATAAGTACAGTAAGCACGGCAAGAACAACAAGCACGTACACAGCAAACACAGTCAAAGACTAGTGTGCTCTCAAGGCTAAACTATCTAACACGCACATACAACATGTTGCACATTCTAACCAATCGCAAGTGAGAGCTGACTGAGATCATCATTGGTCTTAATTAAGCGTAATGCAATGAAACTATGGAACTGCTTACTATCCTTAGCAATTTAAATACAGCACGATCTTAACTATTTACAACTATGTCTCTATTGTATAAATGGCTCTAACAGTATTGTATTGTTACTGTAATTTTGAGGCACTTGTACTTGAGTGTTTCCATTTAATCAAACTGTGTACTTCCTCTCCACTACATGTCAGAGAGATATATTGTACTTTTAACTCCACTATATTCATCTGTAAATATACAGCTATAGTTAAGAGATCTGGAATACAAAATGTAGCACACTTGGATTTTACATACAAAACAGTCAAAACCAGGCCTTTTGAGTGCAGTAATGACATTTTTATCATTTATTGAAAGATAAAGACATATTAGGATAACCAAGCACCTCTGGGTCAACTACATCAACAGTTATCTAAAAGAAAAGCAAATTGAAAACAAAGTGGTGTATCTCAAAATGTTTGAACATTGAATTTAAATAAAAAATACATAAATGGACTAAACAACATTGTATTATGCAGCAAATACCTATGACTTTTGATGATTTAACTAGGACAATCACTATGTGTCCCCACAAAACATGTGATCAAGCCATAAGATGCAATACACTGGTATAGATTAAACAGCCCAGCACTATATAAAGCATTTAAAATTACCATCTCCATCAGCTGCAACATTAAATGCCACTCACATGTTTAATGCATCACTAATAATAATCCAAAAATATATGATAATATAACACTGAGGCAGGGATAATACTTACGTACTTTTACTGTGAAATACAGCACTTTCACTTGTAACACTTTATTACAACTTATTAGGATTACACTAGTTAGGATGTGGATTCTTCTTCCATCACTGTTGCACTGTAACCATGGATATAAGACTCCAATAGATTACTTTTGATACTGAAGAAAGAATGTGTCCTGGTTTGACTGAGTTCTGACTGAGGAGAGGAGCTGTCAATCAGGCTCAGTTCCCTTGCTGGGCAAAGCTGCTTTACTGTATGTCGACAGAGCTGCTCATATCTGAACCTGCTGCCGTAACAAAACCAGGCTTGCGGCATGTCACAGTTTTATCCATACTGTTTCCCCTGGAATTATTTCAGCTAATATTGAGTCATTCTATTTCACTTTCACTAATTTTGTACTTAACTGGTTTCTCTTTATAACTCCGTCAAGCATTTTGAAAGACCTGCCTGCCATGGATGATAGTTCCTCTTGACTCTCGATGTGTCTTTCATCTGGCTCTGTTAGTCACGGACACACACATTAACATCAACAAAGTAGACTTTGAGTTATTAAATTTCTGATAGTGAAGTTTCGGGAATACCACATAAAGCCGGCCCATAGCCCTTGGTAATAGGCAGGAGTTAGGAGTTAAGCTGCAGTGATGCAGGCCCGTCTCTGTGCTGAAGCCTCACAGACATGCCCCCCCCCCCCCCCCCCCCCCCCGCCTTCTCCTGCCCATGCGGCTGTGGCCACCATCCAGCTGCTGCAGACTACAGCGGAGGCAAAGTCAATTGCTGAAATCTAAACAACCACAAAACACAAAACAGTATCTCCCCCTGTGTTTTGGGTTTTTACATGAAGTGGAGACACCAATCTCCCTCGTGCTCTTGCTGTGTTTTGGGATTCCATTCAGAATCGGCAGCAGACGTGCGCCGCTTGGACCCCTGGGCCCACAGAGGCCTGAGGAGAGAATGTAGAGTGAAGGTGACCGAGCCACAGACCAGATAAAGATGGGGAGAGAGCAGAGAGGAGGGATGTAAGGGGAGACAGGAGGGGAGGCTGCTGGCTCGGGCTCGTCTTTCTGTCACTTCTGGTTTGGATTCAGCTCACTCCCCCTGGAACTTCTTCATTATAAACCACAGCAAAACCTGACTGTGAACCTGACTCCACGTCTGACTCCTTCCACGTCTGATTGTCGCGTTCCCACCCTCCTTCAATTCTCCTTCTCCTCTCATAGAATATTTCTGGCTCTTGTTTGTGCACCATGCTCTTGCACACTCTCTTTCTGTCCTCTTATATTCTTTATATTTCAATCACTTTGTTTGGCTTCCATGATCCCCCCATTTTCTATTGCGTCTTTTTGCTTTGAGCCAGGCGGCTTATGTCGTGGGAAACCCCTCAGTCTTCTGATAAGACTGATTGGGTGCTGATAAAGGACTCTCAAGTCTCTCTGATGCCTAATCCAACTTCCATCATCTAACCTCGTATCACCCCAATGACTTCCTAAATTTTTTACAATGGAGCTAAATGATAAATGATAGCTTACAAAAACATAGCTTGAGGGTTGCTTTAACAGTAATGCAAAATTCACCAAGGAAACGGGCTGCAAGACGAAGTCTAATGGCAATCAACCATTTGCTAAACTCTTCTTATTCCTTGCGACACCTGTTGATTTTGCTGGCTGAAAAGACAACTACTGTACCTAACTTACCAATTAAGCTAACGATAACTCCATGGGTTGGCTAGGCCTGTTGTGCCTAGTTATGGCTGTTAAGCTTGATCAGACCAGTTTGGAGGACTGCCAATGCCATGTAGCTAACAGTCAATTTGACCTGACTGGTTCAGGTAATGTAATGCTTCGTTCTGCGTTGTCTTGAACTGTCATTTGAATATCATTGCTTACCTGAGAGCAGAGGAGAGCTGCTATATGAGACAGAGCAGCACGAAGGCACTCAGACTGATATGACACAGCTGTAGCTGAGGCCATAGAGGCCACTACGTCTGCCTCTTAACAATTGCAATCACACACTAACACACACACACACACACACACACACACACAGAAGTGCCCTCCAAGACCCCCCACCCATATCCTATGCACTCCTGACCTGACAAGCTCATCTCTTGTCGTCAAACAAACTCTTTACCCGCGCTCTATCAACCCACTATCTCCCATCCTCCTCCTCCTCCAATGCAACCCCCTCATCACACACACACACACAAACACATAACTCCTTACCAGCTCTCCAGTCCATCATTTGCTTCCAGTACCTTTACTATCTATATTGTCTCCTTAAATCATCCCCCTCTCCACAGCCAGATTAAACTATTAGGGGCCCCAGGGCAAAAATGTACTGTTGGTCCCAAATTAACCCCCCAACACAGGGTACACAGCACACAACACATGGCTGCTTCATTATATACCCAGAAATCTATCGGTACTCTTATGCCAGAACAATACCCCAAGTTGCCCCAAGTTTTCTGTGTATCAATTAGTTTGTGCTAATTTGATGAAACTTAATTTAGGAATATGTACCAAAAACAAAGCCACATGATTAGATAGTAAAAAATCTGCCTTTGTATTTAGTGCACTTTAGTGATGCAAATTCCCAAGCATATTTGGATTTAATCAAATCAACCAAAACCCAATTGACATGCTATGCACCTAGATGTTTTGGGGACCCTGTTGGTCTTGGGGTTTGGGGTTTGGGAGAAACTCCAGTGAGTTGGTACCATTCCAGGCCAATTACTTATTACTTATTGTATCCTCTTTGCCCCCTTTGTAACACTACGCCACAATGAGCTCCCTCTGTCCTTGGCTAAATTTTGAGCCTTCCCCCAAGTGAGGTTCATCTAAATGAGGTCATCAGCCATAGTTCTGCACTAAGTTTTCTTTTTTTTTTGCGTCTGTGCTAATTCAGTGAGGATGTTCTTGCTTTTGGCTTCTGTATAATTCCAGGGTCATCATCTTGTTTGGCCAGAAGATGCCCCATGGCCTTGTCAGGCATCCACTGTGGAATGCCTCAATCCTTTATTTATTTATATTATTTTTGGTTTCCAGCTAACATTCAGAGTTGTACATTAGGATGGACTTGATGTTTATGTTAATTAAGTGGTCCTTTTGTTTTTCAGCTGTATTACTTGGACTTCCAGGTGTTGCAGAGTTTGGAGAACACACCCCAGGCTTTCCCCAATCTTGCCTTGACGTCCCTCTGTGTCCCCCTGTCCTAAGTAAATGAAGTTCTCCACAAACTAAAGTGGCTCAGGTTTTATTAAAACCTTTGCAGAAGGTGTTGTATTAATGTACATCACCTGGATTTTGGAGTCGATGGTGTTGAGACCTTTTTCCTGGCAAATAAGTGAACCTGTCTTTTCTCATATGTTGTGGTAGTTGGCAGCAAGGAAGACAAAGTCAGTGGCAAAGTCCAAATCTTCCAGGCCGATAACTGTGTATTAACTTACAACAGATCAGACTATCTCTCTCTTCTCATAGACATGCACTCTGTTAATGGAGCACTTGCATAAACAACTGATGCTGACGTTTTTCTTAGGAGGATAATCTCCATGTTTTACTTAGAAGAGTTTATGTGTCAAGATTTTCTCAGGGTAAGAGACAATTCGACTTCAGAGTTTTTTTCTTTTTTTTGATGATTTCTTTTCTTTTTGCTTTAGAGACATGTGAAGTACAAAGTTTTGTTGTTGTTGTTTTGTTTGTTTGTTGTTTTAACCATCCTAACCCCATCATTTCCCCACTTTGACTAAAAACATCATCATCACTTTATAAATTGTAATATACATATTCAATATGTAAAATGAAAAACTTGAGTCGATGAAAATATTTAATTGAAGCTTGCTTTATGCAAATGTATGCATTTATTGTTGGAAATCAACACAAAACAATGACAGAGATTGTCAAAACCCTCACAGGTGCAGCATTTAGCTTTTTAAAAATATGTTCAAATCATAACTTACGGCAAACTCAAGCTCAACAGGCAACAGATGGGCACATTGGCCAGCTAACATGTCCATTACTTCAGTGCTGATTAAAGATCACTCCCTGGATCCCTCACTTCAAAAGCAAATCACACAAGGTCTCACAAAATCTCACAAAAACATCTCCTTGTGCTATGGGATAAAAACAGGATAATACAAAATAAAAAACGATAAAACGATAAATAAAGTGAGCAGGAAACAGTGGAAATGGAGAATAATAAAGAAAATTACTTTTGCTCTTTGGTCATCATACAGGTTGTGTATCTTTGATATGGTAGTGGCTCTCAATGGCAATTCATAAATGTAGTCATTGCGATCTGATTTATTCCACGCAGACCCTCGTCCTCCACAGTGCTAACTGGCCTGCAAACTGTAGCCACACATTTAGCTATTGCTGTTGAAAGCTTGCTGCTTGTAGGTTTGTCCATTGGTTTCCCTCTCACACTATCAAGCATGGTTTACTGCAAGTGGGATGCTTTGGAACTTATGAGGCTGCCTGCATTAGCCTTAGCTGTGTGCTTCATTAGCAAATGGTATTTTTAAATTAAATGGTATTTTAGACTAGATGTACTCCGGTGGTAACTCAATTCACATCGACAGTAACTATGAATAACTTTGGTCTTGTGGATAGATGCATTCCTTGCTAGTTGCCATCCGACTTAATGCTAGAGGGCTAAACTACAGGTGAAGCAAGGGGTCATCATAACAGAACCTGCATTAATGCCATAAAAAAGAGCATTGTGGGCTCCCATAGCCTCTGGCCTAGTTTGCCTAAGCGGCAGGGTGGCCCCTGCCAATAGCACCTTACCTCCTCCTCCTGACCCCTATATATCGTTGGGCCATTTTACATTGTTTAACTCCCACTCTGGATGTCCATTACTTAATGAAAGGTGCAAAATGGAAGCAGGCAGGGATGATGCAAAAAACAGGAGGGTTGAAGTTAGCAGGATGAAGGGCTTAAAAACCTTCCTTCCTCTCATCTCTTGCAATATAACAGCTGAGTTTCATGATGTCCGGCACATGTTCCAGTCATACAACATTGGACAGTGCATTCCAGTACACTTCCTCCTGTGACACTCTCTCAAGGCAAATGGCAGAGGGACAGCTGGATTCCACTGATGGCATATGAGCAGAGATATTTAAAGCATTTAAAATACGTGGCTGCTCCTATCAGCAGCCAGAGAACCTACATTCCTCTGATTCATCATTTATTGGAAGCGATGGCAACAACAATGTGATCTTGTCGAAAATTCCACACACAACATATGTAATGTTGTAATGTTAGAATTGTTTGTAATTCCCTTGTTGAATCTGGACATCATTTTTATGAAATTTTGAGCAGTTTGGTCATTTCAGCTAGTCGCATCTGCTTTATTTAAAACATAAGAAATCACACAAAACATTAACAGTCATTTTTTGATCTAGAGGTCTGCATGGTCGGCCAATAAACACATGCTAAGTTGTTGTATCATGGAATGTGTGTTATTAACATGGTCTATGCAAAGGCGTGTGACTTATTGCATTAGAGGAGCATTGTTTTGAGATATGCATCATACAGCAGAGCGAAAAGGTCTGCACCATGACACCATGCTTATTGTATATAACGTACAAAATGTGCACTCAAAACTGTCTAATTGGTATATGAGTGTCATGTTCCCTGTCTTTTTTATCACACACACAGTCAAACACACACACACACATGTATGGCTCCAGACAGTTCAGATGAGACTTGTCACGTCCATTGACATAGGGCCCAATTAAAGGGGAGGATTAAGCCAGGGCTGGGTGACCTCTTCAGGAATCTCTCTGAGACGCTGTGTGTACACTGTCAAACCCTCTGACAGACCTTCCCTTTAAGCACTTTCACCTGCTAATTAAGACGCCCATGCACGACTGTTTTTTGTGCGTGTGAGTGTGTGCATGTGCACCTGTGTGCCTACATGTATAACTTGTGTATGTGTGCGTGTGTGTGCTTTCATTCACTGCGCACACAAGACACCCGCGGATGTCAGCCGTAGATTTGCAGCCCAAGAAGCTTCTATGTAAATATTTGACTTGAGCATTGTATGGGTTTTTGGAGCTCATTCCAGCACACGTCAGTGCGCAGGCTAACAGCAAACAGAAAGGGCGTTTCATTTGTTAAATTAAATTATTACATTTTGGTGTGTGCATCTCTGTGGTGTGTGTAGAGGCTCCTCGGCAACAAAAGCTGTGCAGTGTTTATGGTGTGGAGAGATTAAAATGGATAGCGGTGAGGCAGGAGCAGTGAGCTGTTGCTGGACAAAGCTCTCTATGACTGATTAGTGCTGTGTTGCGGCACCTTTTTTATAAAACATGGAGAAAAGGCCTGTAGGAATCACACACTTCTCTTCGGTATTCTTTTTATTTAGTAAACTGAAAAAAACCTCAAAATGTTGTGCATTTTAAGCTAGCAAAAAGATTTAATCAATAAAGCATAGATGAGGTGAATTCTTTAGACTTCTAAGCTTCTTTACATCTGTTAACAAGGAGCTTCACTGATATTTTGCTCTGCACACAGAGGTTCACACTACTCTCTAATGCCTCACCAGTGCAGAAACTTCAGCAGCCAGGAATTGAACCCAGTTCTCCAGAGGTGTTGTTAGGATCTTGAAACATTGGGGGCTTAACCCCAGCCCAGAAACACGCAGATCTTTAGAATTTCACCCGATAATTGCACCATTTTCAAGTTATATCAGAGTAAAATGAACATACGATGTGAGACACTGTGCTCTAGCAGAAGGGTTCAGTCAGATGTGTAGGCTGGCTTTCACCACATGTAATCAAAATAAACAAAATGAGTGCAATCTGACTTCTCATTCAACATCCTCATTATTTTTATTTTCAGCAGCAGGAGTAAAACCCTGAGAAAAAAATAAGAGCCTTGACCTTGATGAAGCAGTTATTTGCATAATTGTATGTTGCTGGTGATTTGTTCAGTTTTGAAAATTGACCAACGCTGGTCTCATAGCTTCTGCTTCTATTGTGTGACAAGAGGCTCCTTTTGAACTGTGACAAACTGTGTTAACTGTGTGTCTCATCCGTCTATCTGATACCCTCCTCTTCGTCACCTCTCCAGCAGCTCTTTTGGTGTCTCATCTGTCAGTAACACTCCTCATCTCCTCTGCTCTTCTCTTCTCTCTCCTGTCCTGCTCATAAAAAGGATTCAATCAGTATGTCCCAACCAAAATCTAATCAAATCTCTCATTGTTTGATGTCATCATAAACACATTGTTGATCAATTTATTTTATACATAGACTTTGAACACATCAACCAATATCAGTGGCACTCTCACATCCTGACTCATCTGTTGCTATAGCAGCAGGAGAGAACTCTTCCTCCACCTCCTCTAGCCCCACCTGCGCCTCATTGCCTTCATCCTTTTTCTTTTTGAAAAAGCTTCTTATATCCACAGTCCTCAAGAATTAGCTAGCTAGCTGCCACCAGATGCTAACAATGACAAGTACTGTTACTGGTGTGCTCTTTCTCTCTCGCGTGCCAAGTAGTGTGAAGTAGATCTGCTGCTTGAATGACACACAGAGGACCCAAAAACTACTTGCATTTACTTCAATGATATCAAAAAATCAGTTATAATAATTATCTGCTTATAGTGATCAATTTGACATGAACAGAGATGATCACTATAAGCGGTTTCCACTGTGTATATATATATTTTTTGAGATCTGGGGCTATTCATTAAACATTCAGGGCTGTAGCTCCGGACACCCAGGCCTAAAGACACCACTGCTGTTCTCTGTAGTGAAACCTGAAAGCTGAAGCTTGACTTGCTGCGTATTACAACCTCTTGACTTTGTACTGATGTTCTTTGAGAAATTTACAATGTAGTACAACGTCAAGAGGTTGTGATATGCAGCACAACAAGCTAGCAAAGAACTGTAAATGGAAACCACGTTGCCCTGCATGCCCATTGGCATCTGCAATGGAGCTGTTTCTAACTGCTCCAAACACTTTCTAATTTTTGTGGTGAAGGAACACATCAGCCAGTGAAACAGTGTGACTCATTTACATGTTTTTAACAGTTTTTGGAAAACAATGTTGCTCTACAGCAGAGAGGGATAAGATAAATCAGGCTTTTCATATACACACAATACTTGTAAGTAGGATGACTTCATTGTTGGTTTGGCTCTGAACATGAGATTTATCAAACAAACAATGAAGAAAATTGCCTGCCTTATCCTTCAGAACTGCATTAATTTTTGGCCACTTGGGGGCAGCACAACTAGCTGAAAACACAACATTAACATATGTATTCTCAGGTATTTGGTGAAAGTCCAACATTCACTCTCTGTTTTGGATTCTTGAGAAAAGACTGAAAAGAAAAGAGGCTCTTTAGAAAAATAGATTCAATAGCTTACTTAGAAAAATCAAGACCAGTTCAAATGTATTTAATTCAAGTGGTGACCAACAAACTTTTTTTTATTTTGGATCGGAAAATTAAGATTTTATCATTCTAATTTGAGATATTCTTACTTTCTTGATTGCCCTGGCATTGTGCAGCACATGGACAGGAAACCAGACTGGTGGACAGACACATACTATATTTCACCATTTAGCCTCTCCACATTCTCAGCTGTAAACACTGAACCCTTTAATTTGGGTTTACTGAGACAGTAGCCTCCTGGAACAACAGCCATCACTGACTCTGACACCTGCTGTGTAACAAAAATAAGGACACATACATGACATTCCCACAACATTTTACTTATTAGGATGTTGAGATTCATTCTGATGTTTTTGGTGTTTGCAGTGTGTCTAGTTAGTTTACATTCACATTTCATATTCTGCTCAAATAAAACCTTGAAATAAACAACAGCAGAGAAAGCCTTGGCACGTCCAGCTGACGTCCTGTGTTGACGGACGTTTAGGAGGTTCTGCGACGTGCTGCAGTTGGCTAACGTAACCCTCAGAGGAGAGCGAGTAGAGAGCTTAGTTCAACTCTGACAGATGTCCGACTGGTATGTGGGAGCTGGAGGAAGGGATGCCTTGTTGAATACAGGCTGGAGAATCTGCTATCATACTGCTGATAAGATAAACCTCCTGCTTCTCAGCTGCTGGGTGATTGACTGGACTCAACTGATCACTTATCGTACCGTACATCGATAAATGAAGCTGTAATGGAGCGTAGCAAGCTGACAGGTTTACTCAGAATGATGTTCTTGTATGTTTTCACTGTTCACCAGTGATGTAGTGGTATAAGACAAATATCTATTAATATGAAAAGCATTAATTTATGCTATTCTTCTCTTAAGTTACACTATCCCCATCATAATGCACATCAGTTTGATACTAAAAAAGTCCTGTCAAAAGCCCTCCAGTTCTTTTATTTCTACTGATTCAACCTTCACAGCAGCACGCTTTCTACTCAGACATATACATTCTCTTTAATACATTATAATAATAGTATAATAAAAGTTTTTTTTAATCTCACTTTGATTACTTTAAAGGGATATTGCATTTGATGAATACCTGGCCTTCAAATCAGAGTTCAAATCAAATCAAGTCTTGCTGACAAATATTTTTTTCAGTATCTCTTAAATTTCACTCATATATTTTTTCAGTTTTAATTTGGTTTCTTGGTACAGTATGATGTAAATATAGTTGTGTAGCAAAAACATATAGATAAGGGGAAAAATGGATAAAGAACAAGCATTGAAGAACACAGTGAAGACGAGGAACAAACATAAATATATAATCATAATATAACTTGTACTCTGTCTTAGAGGGCTACTATGTAGCCTTGGTTGTGAATATGACCTGAGTTCTGATACCAAAGCGATATTTGTTTTGATTCCTTAGTTTGACGAATTTCATGTTTTTCTTCATTCAAAATATATGCCAAATTCCTAAATGCATCTGTGTTAAAGCAGCATTAATTATTTTTTGGCCACTTGGGGGCAGAAGAGCAAGCTGAAAACACAACTTTGATAGACCTATATAATCACCTTGTAAATTTGATATGGCGAACATGTTAGCAAACAGTTGCCTGTTTACACATCCAACAGACATTGGCAGTCACTTGGTGTTGTGTTGGGCCAGTAAAGGGCCAGTTCACCCAAATGACAAAAAGCGGAGTGTGATGTTCATCCATGACGAGTGTTTGTCTAATATTCACTCTGCTTTGAGCTCTGTTTTGGTCTCCACCAACTACTGAGAGAAGACATGTTTCACTTTCAGAATTTGATCCATTCAGTCCGATAACATCTGGAAAGAGAAGAGCTAGAAGCATGATCAACAGCCAAACGACCAGTGCGGGAATGTTGTGCCTGTCATGAGATTTAAAAACTCTGTATACTGTGAAATAAATACAGAGAGATTTATCTGGCAGTGATAGGCTCAATCAGCATTGTGTGAACTTGTTTGGCAAGGCCTGGAATGTAACAGACATTCCTTTATATGTAAAAGTTCCACACTGCAGGTTTAAAATAACTGCTTACTCTTTCTGGATACCGGGTAGATTATCCAGAAAGGGTCAACAGGTGAAACCAAAACAATGAGCTGAAAGATGCCAAAACTGTAGAAGCTGAGGGGAAGTTTTATAGACTCATCACTTCAGAGGACAGCTTTCACATTTCATGTAATAATTTGAGCCATTGTTAATATAAGACGTATTTGAAAAATAGTGCAGCTTTAAATTGAGAACTATAAAATACACACTCAAGTTGGAAAGTTTTCCTGATTTATGACAGGAAATATGATGTCTGGATATCTTTTTGATACTCCTTGCTACATACACATTCTGGTTAGTACTCAAAATGTATTATTTGATACCCAGCCCTACTACCTTCCACAGTTATGTCCATAAACTGTTCATCCAATCTGCTTGTAGAAACAGATTCAAGTCAGAAGCGATTACATGTTCCACATTCAAAGCAGTTAGATGTTGGCTGATAGGTCATTCACTCTGATATATATAGTCATCAATCTTATGAACAAAGTGAGCGAAACTTGTTGCTGTCCCTGCTTTTCCCACTTTCTCCCTCCTGGCTGTACTGCTGTACCACTATCTGTCTCTGCATCTCTATCTTAATCTAACTCTCCCTCTCTCCTCTCTAATGACAGTCAGCAGGGCTGATAGGCAGATATATTTACACTGGTGGCAAGGGAGGAAGAAGTCAGCAGCCAAACCCTGTCCAGCCTCCGGCTCTGGCAGGCGGGGCTTAGAGGAAACCCTGGCCGGGTAGCCCCTCCCCGAGCAGGGCATATCTCTCTGTGCTGTCCCTGGCCCTGCTCAGAGCTCTCAGCTAGATGGGACCAAAGCCTCGGCGGCCCGCAGACTCACACAATCCCACACCAGCCCCTGGGGGAGAGAGCAGAGAAGAGAAAGCAGCACAGAGAACAGAAGGCTGCTGCTAGCGTGCACACTGGCTAAGAGAGATACAAGAAAGCCAGTGTGTCTTTAATTTTTTTTTTTCTTATATTAGCTGTCTTCTAGAGCTGTTGATGAGGCAGGCTGGGTCAGCTCCATCTCATCTCAGTTTGGGGTCCAGAGGCGGCTGGGGGGGGGTCGAAGTGTGTACCGCTTCTCGATTGTGTGTGACATTATTTTGCAACTTGTGAACACTGGAACTGTACTGTAAGCATTATGACTCTTCTGGGCTCTGAACACTCCATACTGATACGAAGCAAGTTCAGATCAGGTAAGTCCAATGATGATGACGATTGACATGTCACTCACACTCTGTTGTATCTGTGTTGAGGTTATTAGTGGAAACTTTCTGTGTACAGCTGTGTTTATTCTCAAGAGCCTTCCAAACAGTTTGTCTGTCAACCCTTGGCATTTATAGGCAACCCTGTATACATCATGTCATTCATCTGTCTTCACGGATGAGTTGTGTTGACACTCATGATGTGCTCTTCAGTAACACCAGCCGAGTGACAGGTGTGTGTAATATACTGCGGGCATGTGATGGTACGAGGAATACCAAAGAGAGGCCAGCATAAGTCAGAAATCCTCCCGCGTACCAATCCTAACGACGCAACCCATCACAGCGTGATGGATTTACAGCTGGGCGTGTTCTTTGATGTTCGTCCGCCTCCTCGTAAAAGCACGACATGTGAGGGTGATGTCTCGGGCAGGTTAGTGCACTTGTTCCGTGCCAGCCGCCAACCTGCTGTTGCTGCTGAGGGAAGCCAGTGAGACTTTCTCACTCTGTGGCTCTGTACACGCTGATAAAGAGAGATTAGAGACTGGAGAGGGGTCGAAGGTTATCTTAATATGGCTGAATTAGAATTGTGTGTGTGTGTGTGTGTGTGAGCGTGTGTGTGTGTGTACCTGGGCATATCAAAGAGGGAGGAAGGGTACGGACTACAGCACTGATTTAAACTCCCCTTAACACACAGCAGCTGTTGCAGCTTTGCATCCATCTATCTCCTCCACATACACACACACACTCTTTAATTCCATCACTCTCCCTTTTTTCATTCTCTCTCTCTCTCTCTCTCTCACACACACACACACACACACACTTTCTTGTCTCATTTTGAAGATATTTGCTGTAAGCCTGAGCATGTGTGTTTGTGCTACAGTGTGTGTAGTCTGACCAACACTGCCACCTCCCTGAGGAAAATGTAACTGATGGTGTCAGCGATCAGAGCTCGTATCCCGCTCTCTACTCTGTAAACCTTGATGTACATAATCACCTCACAAAGCAGCACCTTACACTGCTGCGAGTGCACAAACTAGTGACAGGAGTGGCTTCAGCTCTTACTCTCTACAGCTCTGAGCTGTAATTGCGTTCCAGGAATGGCAGGGTAAATTATGCTTTTCCTTTGAGTTGTTTAGAGCAGATCAGCAGGGTGGGAAATGACCCCCGGTGCTCGGGGGAACATGGGAGGGTGGATGGCTGTGTTCAAAAGTAGTTTCACCAGGGTGGCTCAGGTTTTGTGTTGCTCTAACCCACGTGCTCTAGCTGGTTAATATAGCACAGATGTAGAGATGTTGTCTTTATTGCCATAAAGGTCATCTTGTTCCAAGTCTGCTTGATGTTACAGTGAGAGGGATTAATGCCAAGTGATACAAGTTACAACTGACATGACTGCTCGAGCGAATTTATAAGTGCATGAGTGAAATATTGTGCGTAAGCGAAGTAAAACAGCCTGTAAATCTCTCTGTGATAACCGCTGATGACAGGGGGAGTCTTCGTCGATCTGGTTGTCCTGGATTTACAGTTTTCTTTAAGCTGCAGCAGCTTCAGTTACAACGAGCGCCCCGTGAAAAACCAGCGATCGTCGCTCCTTTTGCACCACGCTTGAACTACATTATCAAAGCCATGGGAACTGCTGCTGCATGGTTGAAGCTAAAAGGAAAGATAAAGATCTCACTTAAGTGCTCCCCGCAGACCGCCGTTTTGTGAGTGTGTGTGTTACTGACTGGTTCTCATGCCGATTTGATTAACAGCTCAAAGGGCTCTCAAGCTGACTGCCATTATGTAACACTATGACAGAGGTGTCAAATATGAGTTAAATCCATGCTACAAGGTGTCAACCACATGTTGAATGGTAAATCTTAACCACACACAGAAAACACCTGCTTTGTATCAGATACCACACCCAATCCAGAACTTATTAAAGCTAATGATGCTGGATGTTTTTACCTGA
This sequence comes from Thunnus albacares, assembly GCF_914725855.1. Taxonomy (NCBI): domain Eukaryota; kingdom Metazoa; phylum Chordata; class Actinopteri; order Scombriformes; family Scombridae; genus Thunnus; species Thunnus albacares. Next base: position 4,387,976 of record NC_058125.1, read on the forward strand.
GTAACTGAGCCCCCAAAATGGTAAAAAAGTAGGAGAACTATTTTCGTAACTTTTGATGATTCATCCAAACTTTTTCTGCAATGATTCATGAAAACATTCTAGTTTATTAGTCTCACGCTGTAGTCACGTTTTAGTCACAATTCAACCTACCATTTGAACATCAGAAAAACAAAAAAATTAGATCTGTAATGACCTGCTTGAATTCCAAATTTACGTGTAAAACTGCAACAGGGCATGCTTTGTACTCCAGCAGGGGGTGTTTGTAAAATGCACAGTCTGTCTAAACCACTGCATGCTCTATCAAAAACTAGCAACTAGCAAGCTGTGCTAAACGGATAATCATGACACCAAACCATCTGAAAATTGATGTGAGGAAGCATTTTGGATTTGACACTATACAGTAGATGGAAAAATCGTGAGTTAAAGGTGAAGCTGTTAGCTGACTTAAAATGCAGCTGCCTTGCTGTAACGTTAGCTTGTCGCGCTAGCTTGTTACTCAAGTGAAGTGAGGCGGCGACAGCACCACGAAGGAACATCAGTTTTACAACACAGTTTAGGATTAGGCTACATGGCTTGTGTTCGAATTAATGTGAACAAAATATGTGTTACTAAAAGTGACAACCCTGTTCATTAAAATGAGAAAAGTTTACCCCACTCAATTTTTAATTTGGTGGTAGGCCTACCATGTGGTGTTTATCATTATAATTGATTCTCTAATGAATAAAATAGACTGTGAGACCAGACAAATGTTAGTCCAGTGATCCTGGCAGGTTCTATGTAGGCATTAATATATCTAACATAGATGATAATAAGTAATAATATCAGAGACAAAACCTGGACATCCTCCACTGACAATGAATGGCACTCTGGCAAAGGATAAAAAAAACACTTACCAGTGTTCTTACACTCAAGTGAGCTTTTTTTCTTCTGCAACACAAATCCACATCACCAGAATATCACCCTACAATCCCACTGTTGACTATCAGTCACTGTCAATGGAGCAGCTCCAGAAACTGTATCTTAATGGTGAAGTGTTGGCTCATCCGCAATCTGGCTCTGGCTCGCTTTCACAAATCTGCCGCGAACTGTCCAAGACTATAGGAATAAAATATGAGAGTCCTGTTTTAAGGTGGATTTTCACTTTATGCAAAGGTATTAGACTAAAATAAACCTAATACTTCATTTAGGAATACCTGTTTATTAGAAGTTATACAGCCATGCTCATACATCTATCCTGAGCACATTCCTGCCTGTGCTGAAGGAAAGTTCAGGGGAATTGATGTAACAAATGCAACCAGTCTCTTTAGCTAAGTTGCTGGAGTTTAAGTGTAAAAGTGAGGTGTTATTATTAGCCGGTTTCTTTCTTGTATGGTGACTGTGAGTGTGTGAGGCATAGGAGGACAATAAATCAGAATTTCACTTCACTGGCTCGTGTAATTATCACCACTTCACCAGTGCAAAGCAGGCCAAATGATAATTTATTTACACTATAAATCTGAAAACTTGTAAATGCGGCTGTGCATTTGTATATTCTTTGTTGTCAAGAAAGCCAGAGTTGAAAACAAATGTCTTGGATTTCAAAGTCAACAGTGAGAGAAGCAGAGTATCGTACGGTTCAGTGATCTGTGATTACAGCACCTGGTCCTCTTTCTTTAACATGTACTCTCTGCAATCAGGACAGACAACCCTCTGGTCCTTGCAAAGCTTTTTAAGAGAAAAGACAGATTATGTGGCAGCTGCTGTGCTTTCTCAGACAGAATTATTGATGACCCTGTCAGGAAGAGGTAAAATCAAAGACACTCTACGGAATTAGCTAAGTGAGGCTGTTAGCTGGCTCAAAATACAACTGCCTTACTGTAACGTTAGCTTGTCACTCAAGTGAGCAGAGGCACCGTGAATGGATGTAACAACAGCAGTTCTACAGCATAGTTTAGGGTTAGGTTACGTTGGTTATGTTAGAATTAATAAGTAGAGTTAGAATTTGTTGGAACTGTCTTAACCGTTAGCCCTTGCAAGAAAAATTGTAATAATCTAATTTAAAAGCTTTTAAGAAAAAGAGTATATTATGTGGCAGCTGCTGTGCTTTTTCAGACAGAATTATTATTAATAATATTAAATATATTATAATAAGGAGCTGTCCCTTGAGTTAAAAACAAACATGCTCCACAGAGTTAGCTAACGCCAACAGCTACATTCAATTTGTTACCTTGTTTTTTCCATGACCAAAGAGACAAAACTTGCTTTTATGTGTGCCTGTATACATGAATGGGTGTTGATTATTGAAAGGGAGCAGGATGACAAAAAAAAAAAAGATAGATGTTGTATCAATTACATGTTTTGGTCAGCTTTCAGTCAGCAACTAAATCCTACGTTAGCTCTCTGTGATGTTGTAAGCAGCAGGTCACGACCCCCCACTGTAAACTAAAGCAGATGTCAGATGAAGGGAAGGGCCTGCTGTTACATAATGGAGGTGATCTCCCACAAGAGCGCTATGATGCAGCAACTGAGCTCACACCGACATGCAGTCAAACCGTTAAAAAAAGTCATTACACCTAAGCCGGAGGGTTTGAAGAAATTCATAAAATGCTCGAATGTAGCCGAAGCTGCACAAATGTAAACCACCTGAAGCAGATAATTAACAGTAGGAAGACAAGTAGAAAGTGATTAAGGATTTGCAGAAAAGAAGGAACATTTCATACTTGTGCGTCAGATCCAGGGTCTTACAAGAGACCTTGAGATAACAGTGGGGAGGAAAAACACAAAGACAAAGAAAAAGAAAGCAAAAGAGCCACAGACACAAGCAGACCAACAGACATGGGGGAGGCTCTATGTTTATGACCCCGTACTCCCACCTAGACCACTTCTACGCACGTACACACACACGCACACACATACACATGCACAGAGCAGAAACGTGCGCACAAACTGCAGACCACACACTGCTGAGCAGATCTGTTTAAAAGCCAGGAGCTGTGTTTATCATTCCGTACATCCTGCTCACAGAAATATTTGTGAGCAAGCAGCTTTGTGTTTTTTCTGTGTTTTCTGTATGCATATGTATATACATGTATTGATACATACATGTGCATGTGTGTCTGTTGGTGCGCCTGTTGAATCACTACAAGTTATCAGTTGTTTTTTTTTGTTTTGTTTTTTTTTCATTTCAACCTGTAGGCGAAGTGAAATTATGCTAAAACCTCTAAATCAAACTTCTAGTTAGTATTATGCAACAGCAGGTACGCTGCTTAACCAAAGTGAATTCTGAGTCTCTTCCTGCTTTTTTTCTGTCCCTTACCTGTCTTTCCACATCTCTTTCTCATCTTTCCCCTTCTTTTTACTCTTACTCTCCTCCTCCTCCTCCTCCCCCCCGACTTCAGTCCTACAGTTAAGACTTCAGCAGAGGAGGACACGAGAGCAGCTGGCAGACCAAGGCATCATGCCTCGTGAGTAACGCCTTCCAACACTGAGCTGCCGCACATGCAGACGCACACACACGCACGCACACACACGTCCACTTACATGCTGTTGGACTGCAGTGTAACTAAGATAGAGGGGGAACGAGTGTGAGAGACACAATGAAAAAGCGAAGGCACATAAAATATGAGCCTTTGCTCCCATCAATGATAAGATAAATGAGTACAAAATACATTTTTTTTAAATCCTGTTAGCATCATAAACAAAATTCCATTCACCTTAAGTGTATTGAGATGACAGATATCTCACACCTGAGCAAATAAAACCAAGACCATATTTATGTCTAGATACCAGATAACAGAGAATATGTTTTTTCACATATGAAAATTGAGTTATTAGACATTTGTATTTGACTACTCTTGCTTTCTTATAAAATATGGGCATAGAATCCCATATTTATTAAAGTTAGTTGATTTTTTTTGACCACTTGGGGACAGTGTAACGAGCTGTAAACACAACATGGACATATTAACACCCTGTAAAATTCATAAGGCAAATGTGTTTGTGTGTTAGCAAAGTGTTAGCATTCATTTGAAATCATGTTTCTGGCCAACTGATGAATGTAGGTCCAATATTCACTCTCTGTTTAGCTCTGTTTGATCTGAGCAAACTCTTCGTCTGACTCTTTAGCTGCTAAATGCTCTGCTATACACTCACCAGCTAGTTGCTAACTTTTGTCTGTCTGCTGTTTGGTGCTGAGCAGGTAGTGTACAGTGGGTTTATCTGAGCTCTTTCACTGAAAACAGCTGTCTGCTGCTGCTGGACAGATCACTGAGACTGAATCAGAACAGTAAAGTTGCAGGCCGTAAAACCAAAACAATGAGTTGAAAGATACTAAAAAACTGCAGAGCTGGGTAATAACTCTCTGTGGGTTCTTCAGTACAAGAGATATCTTTCACATTACGCATTAATTTATTCCACCGTTCAAATAAAAATATTGAGAAGGTGCAGCCACTTTTAGCCACTCAGCTAAGTAAAGAAACAGAGCTGATTCAAAAAATAAAATCATGCAGTTAAAAATCAAATATAGTGTGTGTTGATAGTCCTGCAGAGCAGCATGGGTTTAAAGGTTCAAACATCCAGTGTGAGAAATATGAGCAGTTATTACCTTTCCTGATTTGCCCTTTAATTGAGGGTCCCCTTGGCTCAATCAGTAATATTTTGAACATCTTGGACTGCATTTGTGAGAGACATCATTTCCCCAAGTTGCATATGAATCAGACCATTGAGTCTGACATGACTTGTATGATGTGTAAAAAAACCAAAAGAACTGATTTGTGATTGTCTGTTGTACTTTTTGCTTCCTGAAAAAGAACAACCAATCAGGAACCAATCAGTGAAATCAGCTGCTACAAGTTTATTCTTGGAATCAAAGTGGCTGTAGTGAAAACTGCAGACTCCAGCTAACTTGTGCTGTTTTTCTGACACAAGTGATGCCCTCTCTGTAAATCATCGTAACCCCAGTCAAACTGTGTTCGAGCTGAGGTCGACTCAGAACTCTTTACACTCCAGATGAAAGCATTAAAGACAGACGGAGAGACACAGGTAGGAAGAAAAGAAAACAGTTAAGATGACAGACGCGCTAAAGAGAAACAGATCCGGACTCCAGAGACGGATAAATCCACAGGTACTGACAGACACAAAGGTGGACGTAGGGGAAGCAGGTGGATATATGCAGCCGGCAGAGAGACAGGCAGACAGCGCAGCCAGCGGGTAGGCAGACAGGTCGGTGAGTGACCGCCGAGGAATGCTCTCGTGCTGGAAGAGGCTCTCGCTCTCAGGCTGCACAGCCAGATTTACATAGACAGTACCTGTTTACAGCATCAAAGCAGAGGCACGCCCAAACACAACAACACTGAGCCTGAGCTGCTCCTCCTAAGACAGAGGCTTTGCACTTTTAATGTCACATAAGACATAGCGATGAGAACATGTAGACCTGACTACTGAACTGAGCGTACTCTTAAATCCTCGCTGTCGCTCAGATTAACGGCCTCTCGTGTTCTTTAGGTCAGGCTAGCACTTTGACTGCCAACACACTACATGTCACGAATGTTATACACAAGTTAGATATGTTCTACATCATTGGCTCATACCATGCTAAATTTCAAGTATTCATGAGAAAGCAAAACACTCAGATTGTTTAGAATGAGACGTTACACAGCAGACATCCACTTCTAAACTGAGATCTTATCGATTCCTTGTACTTTAAAGCAGCAATGTGTCGTCTTGGCAAACATGGGAGCAGTGAGCTATGCCAGTGTGTAGTTTTCTTTTTTCTTTTTTTTTTTTTTGGGTCACTCGCCTGCAGGAACAACAAGAGGGCGACTTGGATGCAGGCCAGGGATTTGTTGAATGATATCTCTGGCACCGTTTGCCATTTCAGAGAGGCTCCAGCCTCCAGATAAACTGCTGGTAAGTGTACGGGGGAACGGAATCCAGAGGCCCGGCGAGGCCCTATCAGTTTCTAGGAGTCTGTCACAGATAAGGCAGCAAGGAGAAACGCAATTGGCCAACTGGGTGCTCCAAGCACTTTTTTGAAAGAGAAATTTCAATTGGTTGTTTATCTCTTGATTGCAGGCGGTGGTTGCAGATGGAAGCGACTTGCAAAGAGTTTGGTTTGTGCTGTTTGTTAGCACCCACGCACTCGCTGTCTTATCATTCTCCAAAACATCATCTGTCCTCCCAGCTCTTTGTGCCTGTCCCCCAACTATCAAACATTATTGGGGGCGATGCGGCGTCCTCCTCCATGCTGCTGTAGATGTGATCCCTCAGATGCTGGCTGGCTCTGCCTGGCTGTGTTATTCCTGCTGGGGAGATGGACACGGCACAGGGTCTGTGTATATATTACCCAGGGAACATCTGGTGTTTATTAGGCTATTCAAGAATCCGCCCCAGCCTCTCAGGGCTGACTGGCGTGTGGCCTGCATAGGAGCACACTGTCTGCCTGCCGGCCACAGGTCTGCCTCTGCACACACACATATACTATCTAATATTTCCTCATAAAGATAATAGGTCTGTAGCTGCAGGTTTACTGTGCTTCTTCCTGCACGCGCTGGTGCATTAAAAACACCCCGTTTTCATTTCCACAGCAGCGGTGCTTTAATCCCCAGTGGATGGAAACACAAAGGGAATCATTCTTGCCTAATGCACCATATGTCTTACCTCTTAGTGCAGTGTTTACATTTGACAGATACAGTCAGCAGGTATATGTATTGCAATAGGTTTAAAGTGCATTGTGTGTTTTAATACTGCTGCAGAATGTTTAAAACTGTGTAAGCCAACTTCAGACTCACCAGATCATGTTACATTATGCCCATGCTGGCCGGTCCAGCCACGGTCGAACACGTTTTCAGGCAGTTTGGTTACACAGTTTAAACACTCTTAAAGCTCTATGTACGCCTGTGATGTCAAATCAGGTCTTAAATCAGGCCAGTCAGTGACAGGAGGGGCGTTCGAGACAGCGGGGCTGACTCGGTGGGCAGGCGAGTTATAAACAGATGATGATGTCACCCTGCTGGTGGACGGCGATGGCACGCCAACGTGACCACTTCCCCACTGAGGAAGAGCATGCTGGCATACCGGATCATCGGCTTTACCCACTTCCCCCTCCGTCTGTGTGGCCCTCAGTGCTTCACTGCCTCGTTACATCCCTCTATCCTCACTTCCTTTCTACCCTGCTCACAAGTCCTCCTTCCTTCCTTGTCATTCTTCCCTTTTCCTCCCTTGTTTTCTTCACTTCTTTTCTTCCATTTTTTTTCCCTTTCCAGCATTGTTTTTCTTCTTTACTTTATCTGCCTTCCTATCATTCTTTCAACCCTCATTTTTATTTATATAAAATAACTTTCCCTTTCCTTCTTTTCTCCCCCGTTCTTATTTCAATGAGATGTTTTGTTCAAATTTTCTTTTTTTTCTTCTTCCCACCCTTTCTCCATTCTTATTCAGACATTAATGTATGCCTCCAAATTTCTTTTCCCTCCTTGTTTCCTTTTCTTTCTTTCTTTTTTCTCTTTCCCTTCCACCATTCTTATGTAAACCTTCATATCTATTTTAATTTTTTTTTCTTTTTATCTTTCTTTTCTGTTTTTCCGTCCTTTGTGCAACATTACATCTATCATTCATTCTATCTATGTTCCTTTGTTCTTTACTTCTTACCTCATTTCCACCTTATTACCTCCATAACAATTTTCCTCGTTTCTTCTTCTATCCATCCATTATCTGTCTGCTTATCCTGTTCAGTGCATAGTTGGGTAGGAGCCTTTCCCAGTATGCACTGGGCAGGCTAACACATTCCTACTCCTGCAAGTAATTTAGAATTTCCAAATCAAAAGGAATCCCCTCTTGTCTATCTGTCCTCTTTCTGTCTGTCTCTTCATCTTCTATTCCAAGCCGTTCTTCCTTAACGTGTTGTTTCATCCTCCTGCCCTAATATTCATCTTTCCTTCTGTATTTTCCTCCATCCTTTCCTCCTCTTTTGATAACATTCTTCTGTCCTTCTCTGTTTATTCCTCTGTCCTAATTTGAATATTTACTGTATTTGGGGATTAAAAGTGATTCATATTAGACATTAATGTCAGTTTAATTTTGATGTTGGAATTTTTTTTTTCTAATAAAGCATTACATTGTTCCATTTTTCATCAAACAGTCTGTACCTGAGATGTCCAGCACAAAGCTCTGTATCATTCATTTCATTTTGGCTCTGAATCCTATTTCATCCCTCAGATTTGCCCTCTGAAAAATCTGACTCAAATTATATTTGACCAAATAAGTGCTGTTGCTCATTCTTGAACTCAGATAATCAAACTGATTTGGTGTGCTCGGCTGGGTAATCAGTCCTGCGAGTGCTGTGGATAGATTTTAGGCCAGGCCAGGTTAGCTCTGGACATGATTATTTATACTGGATTTAACAGAGAGAGATTGTGGAAGGTCGAAAATCTCACCCGCTGGAGCCCTTTAATTACAGCCACTCCATTTATTTTTCTAGTACTCAAAGTGTCTGGCAGTACTGGGAATGGAGCAGCTGGACAGATATTAGAACGGCTCCAAAACAGAAATACTGGCTGAGGGTAGCAATGTGCATAGAAACACAATGAGGAAACAACAGCTGACTGCTGCAGGGGTAGCTAGCTGCTAGCTATGCATCTAAATACATAGACTTTGTAGATTTGCTTTTGTTGCATTTTTTTGTTGAGCGCACCGCCCAAAAAAATAAAACAAGAAATGATTAATTTAGTCAGAATTTAAAGAAAAACTCACTTATCTCAACTGGTAAATTTACTCATTGAAGCAGCAGAAAACAAGATCAAATAGATACTAATATTAATAATTATATACACTCAGTCTTCAAGTTTAAATGTTATTATAGCAGTGAAAATACAGCATCCACGTCATTGGAGACAGAGGTTATCTATAGAATATACATGTACTGACAGCTTTGCATAAGGTCAACACATAGACTATATCAGTGATGGATGTAAAGAAGTCTTAAGGGTCAGTAAAAGTTGTATATTTTTAAGCATTTTGTCCTGTATTTGATAGCAGACAGTATACAGACGGGAAATGAAGGCAGTCAGAATGTATGACATGCAACACAAGTCACCAGCTGGAATCAAACCAGGGATGTTGTGGTTATGTGGTATGTGCCTTAATCATTCAGCTATCAGGACGCCCCCACATTACAAAATGGGTTTAACTAAAAGTATTATCTGCAGAATGTTTTCCAAGTATCTAAGCCTGTCACTGTTTATGTTTAATTTGAACTACCATTTGAACGTGGGAAAATATTTGATCTAAATGTGCAGTTTTAATGATGCAGCCAATGCCCCGCAAATGAACAGAACATGTCAGACCGGATCGGGCCTGAGAAGATTTCATCATGTGCTGGAGCAAAAAGCAGGCAGGACATGAAACAGCGTGGCCACGGTTGTAAGCATAATCTGTGCCAAAATACCAAGCACATGTTAGCTGTGAGCTAGCTAGCAACAGACGCACTAACCGTGTCTGTGGAACTGTGTGTGTGTGTGTGTGTTTGTGTTCACTTCAATCTCTGACTGAACTCAGAACTCACCAGAGACTCTGGTTCTTTCTCTTATTTCCCTCCGGTCTCTCTCCTTTACCCCCCTTGCTTCTGTACGTGTATAAAGCAGATTCATAAAGCCTCGAGATACGCGCAGATATTTTGCTCAAGTTGAAACATTTTCAACTCACGTGGACACGTCTTCGCGCTGCTCAGGGCAAATTAGCATCTACTCAGGTCTTTCCATTGACTTTATAAGCAATCTTGCTGCCTAAAATTTTTGCGCTTGAACAGAGAAATGTATTAATAACAAAATCCAGTGTGAGCACAACAACAGTGTTTGTTAGTATAATCTAACTGGGTTGTGTTCACATTAATATGAACAAATTACATGTTCGTTCAAATTTGCTTAAACTTGTTTAAACAACCCTAAAAGTAAAAGTACTCATTATGCAGCAGAATAGTCCCTGTCAGTGTTATATAATCAGATTATTATCACTGATGCATTAATGTGTAATCAGAATATAATGTCGTGTGTGTTCAAGGAGAAGCTAACTGAAACAATTTAATATTCTGGCTATACTTTAATGTACCATAGACCAATGTATCATACGGTCATAAATTCTCTAAATCTTAATCTATAAAGTAACTATAGCTTTCAGATAAATGTAGTGGAATAAACTACAATATTTCCTTCTAAAACATAGTGGAGAAGTGGCAGAAAATAGAACAACTAAAGTTTCCCAAAATTGTACATAAACTTGAGTACAGACTTGTATGTCAGTGTTTCCCTGGTGTGTCCCGTGTTGTTGATGGTGTGGTCCTGCTGTGTGTTATCCAGACCTGGTCTCAGACGGCTCCTCTCTGGAGGCCCAGATGAGGCTAAAGCGAGCCCGGCTCGCCGAGGACCTGAATGAGAAGCTGGCTCTCAGGCCGGGGCCACTGGAGCTGGTCCAAAAGAATATCATTCCCCTAGACTCTGCCGTCACAATGACAGGTATCAGCAGAGAGATGCTGCCGTGCAGTAAAACACACCTTTACGCACCTGCATCTCAACCTGCCAGACTCTGTGTGTGTGTGTGTGTGTGTGTGTGTGTGTGTGTGTGTGTGTGTTTGGTAGTCCCACAGCGACGGTTTGTTTTAAGTAGGAGAACACGCTTCTCTCCTGATTGTGTGTGTGTGTGTGTGTATTAACAAACCATTGTTCAAGTCATTTACTAAGCAGTACAAAGCATTCTGTTGGAGATAGTAATCTAACCAGCATGCACTTTAAAGACTGCACTGCTGGACTTCAACAAAACCACGTCATTTTGTCAAACAAGCACCAACTAAAAGTAGAGTGTTTATTGTAGATCTGTTATAAATGTGACATTCCTCCTTCACAGAAAGCTTTTCTGACAATAGCAAGAATTCAGTATCACTTTAAAGCATTAATGCAAGTAAATATCTTTAAAGACTTTGCTGATTTTGTTATAGCAACCAACAGTACCCCCCAAATCCCCATACATCTCTCTGTTAATATGAATCTCATCACAAATCACAATTTTAAATAAACACAACTGGGCACTATAAAAAGTGAGGAAGTGCATCTTTAACTTTTAGAGTTTATATTAGATCGAGGTTTAGCAGCTTTTAGCTAAATCTTAAATTCTAAGCTAAATTTTGCCTGTTGTTGAATAAGAACAAATGGAACCACTTCCTTATTATACATCCTTTATAAAGGGTTCATAAGCCATAACTATTGGCTTTGTCAATGTTTAATAAAATGTACTAATGCTTCATAGATCAGTTATTAATTAAACTAGTAATAAGAACAACGTCTGGGTTGCTAGATTACTGACAATCCCTTTGAGTGGTTGAACCATTTGATTACTTCAATATTGATATATTAACTTAATAACATTTACAACTGCAGACCTGATGGATTAAAAACCCTTTATTATTACTTATTAACATTCATAACTGAAGACTAGATAGCTTATTAGAAAGTAAGAAACCCATGAACATTAATAAATGCTGCCTTACCAAATGGACAGTATAAACACGACCCAGCAGCCCCAAATTCATTCTTATTAATAGATTAAAACTGATTTTTAAAGCATTATAAATTATTTATCAACCACTAATAAACTTATAAATCCTTTGTAATGGGTGACTTATTTGAAAGTGGCACCAAACTACCCATTTCCTGTTCTTCCTCTTTAATGTGATTTACTTTTTACTTTATTTTTCTCTATTCTTTACTTTTATTTGCATTTCTTACAGACAGAATATTATTTATATTTTTAGAGGCCAGTCTGGATCTCCAGAAATGCTGTTATTTTAGCTCAGTAAAGGCACGTTTTCTTTAAAAAGAGGTGCTTTGGCAACAGGATTTATACAATAAATGTATATTGCAGATTGAAGTGTTTGGGGAGCCCTCTTGAAATATTCCGCTTGTCCAGTGTTTGATTTCAGGAAATGTAAAGCTTAGACACTCCATTGATTTAGCACTGAGCAGAGCGTCAGGCCTCAGACTGTTTGTCTTCTAATGCCCGACATGTTACTCACTCTCTCTATATCATTCCCGACAGTGCATCTAGTGTTTTTTAGACTTGGGCGTTTTAGCAGTTTTATGTTTGCCCCCTTGAGCTTCCAGTAAACATATTGCGTAAAGGCTGCAGTCAGCTGGTTTACACTACCTCTGCAGGAGGAGGGGAGCATGCTTTATTGAGATGAACAGCAGCTGTATTTGGTTCCACCCTTTTCTTTAGAAGTGTGTGTGTGTGTGTGTGTGCAAGCAAGTGTGTGGTTGAGTTTGAGTGCATCTGTGTGTGTGTGTGGGCGTACCTGTGTGTATGTTTGTACCTACCTCCCCGCCTCTCTGCTTTGTGTCTCAGCTTTAACTGGCCTGCGCGGCTCCAGCGAGCCACCTACAAAGCTGCGTGACAGGACCAGGCTGCTGCGTTCCCCTCGCCTGCAGCATTAACCCCTCACCTTAAAGCTCCATATCCCTGAACACAACACTCCCAACGATTGTTTCAACCTCTGTCCGGTAATTTTGGAAACTATGTGACCCGCCGTAACTCCTAAACCAGCCACTTGAAAAACGGAAGTGTCCACGGCTTGCAGATTTCCTGTAATTCTGCCAGCTCAATCTCCCGGTGACATCAAATTGACTTAAAGACTCGTGGAAAACAGCATGTACTGGACTGTATATAGCTGAGAGAATATGCACTAACGTATGTCAGTGTATGTGTGTTGGTGTTTGTGTGTGTGTGTGTGTGTGTGAGAGAGAGAGCGAGAGAGAGAGGAGGGGAGAGAGAACCAGTGATCGAGGAGTTAAACATGAACAGGTGGGAGGAAATGGCATTTAGGACAATGCTCTAGACTAAGCTGTGTGTTAAGCTGTGTGTGTGTGTGTGTGTGTGTGTGTGTGTGTGTGTGTGTGTGTGTGTGTGTGTGTTGGGAGGTCATTGAGTTGCACAGAATGGGGCTGGTGCTGTGATTGAAACCAGGGTCTGTTCCTGCCTGTCACATGTTTGGATGCAAAAAGAGAATCTTATACCTCTGCACGCGCACACAGACACACACACACACACACACACATACACACACACACACAAATACAAACCAACCTTTACCACCTCCCCCTCTGGGCTCTCTCCCTTCAGCTCTGTTAGATAGGCGCTCTTAGCTCCTCCAATCAAAACTGTGCCCTCTATCAGCCCGGCCAATCAGGATGTAAAGTGGACGTGTCAGTCTCTCACCCACACAGCGTAACACCTCTAGGCTGAGTGTCAATGACAGACAGGCAGTGTGTGAATACCACTGCTCACGTAGGGAACATACATCATAAACAACGTGCATCTTTTAGCTACACTGTTTCCATGTGCAACAAAGAATTATTAGCAACATGTCAGTCGTGCTCAGGTTTGGTTTTCCCTCCAAATAAAATGGTTTAGATCAGTTGCTTCTTTCCCCATCGGACTTCTTTTTTTAGCAATGTCACCATGTTTTCCCAGATATCAGCAATTACAGTGCAGTAGTGAGAACAACATCATAATTATTAACAATGATTGTCAAAACTACAGCTGAAACAATAAGTCAATTAATCAGTTTGTTGATTTGTAGAAAATGAATTGGTTATTCATTTGGTAATTCTTTGTCATTTTGATTATAGATAAAAGACAGCTGGAAAAAATTTTCTGGTTTTCTTGGTCATAAATTGAATGTATTTGGGTTTTGGACCACTTGTCAGACAAAACATGCAATTTCAATATGTCACCATGGCCTCTAATAGACAATTTGTCATTATTTTCTTACATTGTGCTGACCAAACTAAAACTAAACTAAAAATAAATGAGCATAATCAGTAGTTGCAGCCATGGTCAAAACTATGAAGTTCTTGTATTTATATTTTATTGATTTGCTATGCCACATAATGATGAACCCTATAATCATCTTTTCAGACAAGCTTGACTAATCCAGTCTTTAACAAAACCTGCCTCTGCACTATTATATCTACGGCTGTACAGTTATCTATTATTAGTGTGATGTATGGATACAGTCTTGGATTGAAATCTAAACTCGTGAAAATTTTGAGAAAAACATCTATGATGTATTTAACTGGGATCATCCCTTAACCCTCCTCCTCATCTCAGTTATCTCTAGGTGATCAGACCACCTGACTGACCTCCCACCTCTCTCTTTTTGCTCCTCTCTTACAGTAAACCATGGTAAGTTCCCTAAACAAGAGGACTCGTATGCGTTTGAGGAGGACAGCAGCAGTGAGAGTCTGTCTCCGGAGCAGCACCACAGCGACGAGTCTCAGGGCTCAGCCTGCCCTTCGTCCGAGGCCGTCGGCAGCACACCCTCCTCCTCTTCCTCACCTGCCCTCACCAGCACACGACAGGTAAAACACCTATTAATCTTTTTATTCCCCCCCAAGTCCCTTTTTTTACCTGCTGTTTCCCCTTCTTTTACTCAGACTCTGTTTCACCTCAACTGCTGTTCTGCTCCGTCATGTCTGTGCTCGCTCTGCCCCCCTGTGGCGGCAGAGTGAGCTACACCACCATCCTCAACGTCCTCTGTTATCCACTGACCGTTGGACTGAGTTGAACTAAGCAGGTGTCACATTCCTGCACGCTGCGCCATCCTGCCGGCACAGCTGCCTTTATTTCCTAACTGCTTACCTTTCACTCACAATGACCTCATTCCAACGGTCGCCGTCAGCAACGGTCACTTTTGAAATTAATGCCAGAACAGGGTTGTTTATATGTGTTAGTCTGCTGCCTCTGACTGGTTCCAAATGAATCATCAGCTCTCACTGTCTCATGTCAGTTTGAAATGTCTGTTTAAAGCTTTTTGGAATACTTTTTGGAAACGTCGATACACGTGCATTTTTGGTAATAATTATTCCATTTGGATTACAAACTGACTTGTAGCAGTCAACATCTCCATGCCTCAAATCAACAGACACATTTAGACTAACATAGATCAAATCTAAGACAACAATAGCAAAAAGACAGTTATTTTTATATGTGATTGTTTAATATCATTTGGCACAAAGCATTTGTCAGTGGATGGAGATCATAAAACAGCTCAATGGATAAACCTGTTTGAGTGAAACTTACTTCAGCTCATGAAATGGAGCAGGAAGGGTAGTAAAATATATTCTCTGTGTGCAACTGTGTGATGCGTTCAGGTCATGTACTGTATCTTCCTTGTGCTGTTTATATGCAGCTGAAACTGGTTATTTTGGAAAAGACAATGTATATTAACATTTTATTATGCGTCCACAGTCAATAGTTCATAAGTCTTTCTTTTTTGAGTATTTAATTTCAATTGGTTGAACAGCTGTCCCCAAAGGTTCTGGTGTTTTTCTGTTGTTTCTTTGTTGTTTGTATTTGTTCTGTAATTTACAATTAAAACTACTGCCGCAACTAATGATTATTGTTGTAACAGATTAATCCATCCATTACTTTATAGCCATGCTAGCAGTGTGGCACCAGGGATGGCACTGTCTGTGTCTATCTGTCAGTCAGCCCACCACTTTGGTACCAACTGAAATATCTCAACTATCAGATGGATAACATTATTTGCAGACATATATGTATGTTCCATACAGACAGTGGTGGAAGTATTTTTTCTTGCATTCCAAATGTTACTTCTGTAAAATCATGCAAGTATTACATGCAAAGCATCAACAGTACTCATTATTCTGACAGAATAACCTCTGCACTGTTATATTATACAGTATGTATCATAGTATTAGATTATAACCAGTGCATTAACATCTAAGCAGCATTTGATCCTTTATCTAGACAGACATATTGGTGAAAACGCAGACTGGTTTTAGTCAGGATGCCTCATTAGATACTCATTTTAAGAATGTACATTTGAGGGACTGGTCTGTTGGAGAGGCTCTGGATGGACATAGAGGACTTAAGCAATGAAGTATATCTGTCTATCTGATAGTTAGACTACAAATCATATCTTGTTTTTATTTGTGAACAGGGGGGCACAACCAGAGACCCACCTGATCAAAGCCAGGATGAAGGACTCTCTGGGGCTAACAACAGCCAAGCTACTCCTCCAATACCTGTTCCTGCTATTGTCAAGGTTGGAAAATCCTTAAACAATGAACTTTGATTGTTTTTTGACTTTAAACACATTTAAAACTTGTGCAAATGGCAAGTTAACACCATTAGCCTGCATGTTGATACTATCTCACCTCCCTCCCTCTCAACAGTCCAAGACGTCAGACAAGAACCGACACAAGAAGCCCAAAGATGTGAAGCCCAAAGTCAAGAAGCTCAAGTACCACCAGTACATTCCTCCGGACCAGAAGGCCGAGAAGTCTCCTCCGCCCATGGACTCGGCCTACGCCCGACTCCTCCAGCAGCAGCAGCTCTTCCTGCAGCTGCAGATCCTCAGCCAGCAGAAACACGCTCACACACATTCACAGACGCAGCACTCACAGCAGCACACACACACTCCGCAGACACCGGCACAGGTCCAGGCTCAGCAGCGGCAGCCCGCTTTCAGCTACCAGCCCCACCCACCAGCACAGACCCAGAAGTAAGTCACACTGCTGGACAAATATTAGAAAGATCTTACCTAAAGGTCCACCTTACTTGCTTTTTCAGGAGCTTTCAACCACATGATCTAATGGTTTTCATCAGTGAATGTAGTTGGTTTAGGTGCATATGTCTTATTAATAGCTGAAAACTGATTTATAATGTATTAGTTAAAGTTTCAGTAAGATTAATAAAGCCGTTAGTTACAGTGTATAAACCCTTTATAAATGGTGCCTTATTAGAAAGTAAGTGACTAAACCACTTGATTTGTCCCACTCTAGAGGAACCAGTGAGCAGATATCAGCTTGCACCTCCAGCGCTCCGTCCAGCACAGCCAACAGCAACTCGTCCTCTCCGGTCAAGAACACATACCCCAACCAAAGCAACATCTCACCAGTCAAACCTGGGCCCCTGCCAGCCAATCTGGACGACCTAAAAGTGGGTGTTAATGGAAAGAAATGTACACTACACTGTACTAGAAATACCGTACAAGTGTCTGCATGACTTAGAGACAAGTTTTATCTAAATCTAAGTCAATAACTTTTTTTTTGTTGTTGCTATGTAAGGTATCAGAGCTCAGGCAGCACCTGCGTATTCGTGGTATGCCCGTCTCTGGCACCAAGACCGCCCTCATCGAGCGACTCCGGCCCTTCAAGGACTCCAACGCAGGGTCCTCGCCCTCAGGCTCCTCCGACATCACCACTGTGACCTTCCCTGTGACTCCCACGGGGTCCCTGTCCTCCTACCAGTCCCCGTCCTCCTCCAGCGCCCTGTCCCAGGGAGGCTACTACCCTTACCCTAGCACCTCCTCCACACCTCCCATCTCGCCGGCCTCCTCGGAGCTGTCCCTCAGCGGCTCGCTCCCCGACAGCTTCAGCGACGTGCCCATGTCCTCGCCCCCGCAGTTCGCCCTGCAGCCGTCCCCGGCTCAGCTCAACATGGAGGACGGCCTGGGAGGACCCAGGGCAGGGGAGGGTGGAAGTATGGATGGCCTGGAAGCTGAAAAAGATAAAATGCTGGTGGAAAAGCAGAAGGTGATTGAGGAGCTGACGTGGAAGCTGCACCAGGAGCAGAGACAGGTGGGTGATATCAGTGTGTCAGTCTAAAAATAACCTGTGTTAGAGACTCTAGCTGTGATAGGCTGTCACCCCAATGCGCAGGCCTTTTTCACACATTTTGACATGTCACAGTAGGAAAATCACAATTACTAGGGATACTATTTACTGCACTACTGGAACTGAGCTCAGAATATTGACAACAGTGGTCATCTACAGTGTGGGGTGTCTTATTAAGGGGAATAGGAATTAGAGATACAAAATTATACATGTTATCATTTACAAACTAAAATCTTGCCAAGTATAGTTTTAATATTTGCACAGGGGCATTAACAAGTATATTTAAATACATATTTATCCTTGTGACCATGCTTACCAGGTTGAAGAGCTTAAGATGCAGCTCCACAAGAGGAAACGCTGCTATGGAGCAACACAGGACCCCGTCCCTCCTCCATCTCAGTCCCACCACCCTTCCATGCACCACCAGCAGACTCCAGCCATGATGGGCCAACATTTCTTTGGGGTGACAATCAAACAAGAGCCCATGTCCCTCTCCTCCAGCTGCCCTCTCTCCTCTCCCAAACAGCTCAAGAGCCCTCCTGGGAGCTGCATGGAGGACATGGGACACTGCAACACTTCACTCTCCAATATGGGGGGCCACGGTGGGCCGCAATGTATGGACACAGCCCCTTCCTCTGGCAGCCCCTCCACCATGTCTGCTTTCCTCAGTCCACAGTGCTCACCACAAGACTCACCCATTGGAAAGCCTTCCAGTAGCCCCCAGCCTTCGTCTCCTAATAACCCCTACCTGCTTTCACCTCCGCTGGGGAGGGACGGCTGCGGTCACCCCCAGCCCCAGGGCAATAACAGAGCACGCAACATGCAGGTATGATGTCTTTAGAAGCACCACTCTTTAAGGTCAGAAGTCAGCCAATCTAACTTAAATAACTAACTAGTTTCCCCCTCCCAATTATGAAAATATAAAACAGGTGTGGCACGTGGGGGGTTCACACAATGTTTGACCATCCAAGAACTTCCGTTGAAGCATACTAATACCTTAACAGGTTCAAATGGTCCAGAGTTACATATGTTACTGCAGTTCTATAGAGTTGTGAAGGCTGCTGGTACAGGAGGTGTTTTTCCCCATTCTGTGTTCACAATATTATTTTTTCTTTAAATGATCTCCTAATATTACTGAATATAGAAACACAGGAGACAGTGTCCAAGAAATTAAAAATAAACTGATTTATGCTACAGATTGTAAACTCAGTTCTCTCAACACTGTAATCTCTAGCTTCCACCTACTTGTTCCTTGTCGAAATGCACCTTGGGGGTCGTAGTTAATTTCTACCCCAAAGTCTTTTATGTACACAATCACAAACCTTCCACTTTTTATCAACGTAGTTTGGCAACATAGTTGTATGTCAATCCAAGCTGTAGAAGTGGTCCAACTGTGACTGTGTCACATAACATGTTTACATGTTTATTGGAAAAATGAATGACAGCCAGAGTCAGATGTCTACTGACTGGCAATCAGAGAGCGATGTAGGATTCTCCACACTACAGTGTTGATTTCTGTTTTTTAAATCTTAATGGGGTGGCCCAGATCAAAGTGAACGTAGTGTTGCCTTGGCAGCAGACTGGCACCAGAACCATTTGACTTAAGTATGTTAAAGTGACTGTACTTTGCCACCTCAAAAAAGTGGATTTAGTGTTTAGTTACTCTTAAGGAAAACCCCAACCATGATTCACTTTCAAAATTTGTATCATACTGCACCCAAAATGAAATATAACCACTCTGGATGTTTGCTTAATGTACTGTACCTGTTCTCTCTATTATGTATGATGTTTTCTAACACACGTTTACATCACCTGCGGCTAATTACAGATTCAGCAGAAGAGTGGTGGCCAGCCACTGAACTGTTCTTATCCTTCTGACCAAAGAAGCCTTCAGGGAGTCTTTCCCAACTCAGCTGATTGTGGCCTTAACCACAACGGCTCAGCCAAGGCTGAGAACCCTAATATGCAACCAAAGGTAAATAAAATGTCAACAAATAAGAGCAATGTGATGTTGTCATGTCAATGTCATGTACTTTATCTGAATCACCACACGTTCATGTAACCATTTTTCTCCTTCTTCCATTAATTTGTGATCTGTCTCTGACTCTCAACAATCATCTTCTGTTTTGAGGTTCATGTCACTCTTGTCATATCTCTGCTCTTTGAAAATGAGTTCATCTGTCTTTATCACAAATTCCCTCACATGTCAGTGACTTTTCCTTTACAAGAACACAACGCCAACCCTTTTATTAAAATGTAATGTTTAAGGTGATGAGTTTATTCAGTCATGAGGGCCTAATCAGTTGTTCTCTATGCTTTTTTATCTGTAATACACTCACATTCAGTAAGCACCCTACTCTAATTGGTAGGCTAATGTCACTTCTCACCTATTTTTCATATAGATGTCAGTATTGCCCTCTCCTCGTCATGCTGGCCAAAAGTGCCAGGTCTCTACCCCTGCCTTCAGTAGCTCAGATTCAGCTGCATCTGACTTAAGACAGCCCCCATGCTATGAGGATGCAGTCAAGCAGGTAAATTCAAGTCCATGCTAAAATTCAGTAGATAATGGCTGGACATAGATTTTATTTTACCTATCGGCGTTGGTCTAATTCCACTTTTTTCTGTCTTCTCTTTTGGTCTCTTGAAGTCCATCACCTGTATTGCACCTCTGTTTTTCATCCATCGCCTTGTCCACTGCACTGACTTTTTTCAACCTTTACCAAGCTTGAAGCACATTGTGTTTTAGACATAAACATTTCTTGAGGGCAGATATAACTCTATTGGTTGAGTTGAGTTTAAATCTCACATACATTGGTTCGGCTAATATTATCAGTCTATATGTCGGCCAATAATTAATAATAAATGTGAGTACCGAAATGTCAAACATACTGTATGTTTGTATTTTAGAGACAATGTCTCAATTACATAGTTTGTCCACCACCTCATTTTCAACTGTAAAATGTTCCATTCAGTACACACAATTGGTCACAACTCTTAAAAAAAAAATCCCTATCAAAAATGTTTGTCATGGGTTTATCCAAAGAAGTACTGGGCAATATACCATCATCAGATTTTTTTAAGTACTAAAAAGCAATATCAATGTTAGTATCGATCTCACCTTCAGTTTGCTTGGGTTATAGTAGCTGGCTGGTAAAGGCCAATCATTCAGTCAAAATATATAAAACATGATGTAAGCTGCTATTTTTACCATGACATTCATGTTTTAGTACACACTACAATAGTTACACTGTAGCAAT
Organism: Thunnus albacares; assembly: GCF_914725855.1. Taxonomy (NCBI): domain Eukaryota; kingdom Metazoa; phylum Chordata; class Actinopteri; order Scombriformes; family Scombridae; genus Thunnus; species Thunnus albacares. The sequence goes on from NC_058125.1 coordinate 4,408,896, forward strand.
TTGAAAATGGAAAGTAACCAGGGGTACTAGCTCACTAGCTGACCTAGAAAAGCTAATGTAGAAAACTTAGCAAGACTGCATTTTTAATCAGTCAGTTCATGCAAATTAGAGAAACAAAAAATGATTTCTTATCTTTAGTGGTATCTAGCTATGCTAGTTTCGGTAGATACGTAGGTAGACACTTTATCTTTTATTGTAGAGGTATTGAGATATCTCTGAGACTTCTGCCTCTGCCCTAATACAGTTTACCATCAGGATCAGATAGGCCTGTTCAATTTCTGGTCTTTAGCAGCCCTCATGTCATTGACAAAGGCTATCACAATATAGGACAGATTCACAATTTTAAGAGTCAACAGCCATGCTAGCGGCTCAGTGAGGCTGAGCGAAGGCACAGCAGTGCTTTAACCTAAATGCTAATGTCCTAACCACAAATACTAACCTCAGAGTGACAGAAGAGGAAAAGTTAGGGGATCACCAAAGTCAGTTGGACACATCATCTGGGAGCCATGGACATTTGTACCAAACTTTGGGACAATCCATCTGATAGATGTTGCGATATTTTATCAAACATATGAAAATTTTGACCTGCTGGTGGTAGTAAAGTCAAGAGATCACCAAAGTCAGTAGGATTCATCGTTTGGGTAACATGGATATATATGTACATTAACAGCAAGCCTAATCCCAAAGTATGTTGTAGAATTAATTCCCCGTTCATTTACAATACCTCAATTGCCTCACTTGATTGACAAGCTAACGTTACTGCAGGGCAGACAAATTTTACTAGAAAATCTAGCTAGTGGACAGTAGTATTGTCCACTTAGATTTATCTCAACCAATAAATTGTGGTCTGTCTCCAATAAATGTTTATATCACAAAAACACTGTTCTGCAAGTCTGAGCAGTCTGCTTGAGAGCTTGCATCTTTTTATGTAAAATCTTTAAATGTAATTGGATTTAATTTCAAATTAAAACATTGTTCAATTAATAAAAATAATCACTTTTTGTTTACTTTTATTACCATTACAGCAACTGACCAGAAGTCAGCAGATGGACGAACTTTTGGATGTGCTCATAGAGAGTGGAGGTAAGGTGAAATTTGACAAAAATGTTAGCGTCCAGGAATAAAACTGTAGCTGGCACAGAACATGCAAATTGGTTTAAAATCTACTCATAAATCTCCAAGTGCATTGGTGTACAATTTGACCTGTCAATCATAGTCTTACTTCACACATTGGTATCAGATCCCACCACCTTTTGTGACCCGCCCTCCTCTCCTCTTTCTCTTCAAGAGATGCCAGCTAACGCCAGAGAAGAGGGGGAGAGGTCCTCTCTAACCAAAGTTGTGCCTCACATTACTGTGTCCCCAGGGTGTCCCAGCCTCCTCATCCCGAGGTTCCACCGACACTACGAACACCTGTCCCCCACCCAGCTCCCTTACGACCACTCGGCCAATCACATCGCTGACAGCCACCTGGAGACTCTGCTGGGCAGTCCCATTGGGCGGGGAGGAGAGGTAACCCTTCTTAAAATGGCCACCGAGGACGGGGGCCAGGAAGACGAGGGGAACAGAGACAGCGAAGGGTACGGCAGCCCCCACAACCACCACCGCCACCCTCACCATCCCCAACAGGAAAAACTTCTGACCAACAGAGATCTGATGGACACCCCTCTGTCGCCAATCAGCAAGGTGTCCGCTGTGCCCGAGGTGCAGGGGATGGTCAGCATGACCTTCAGCGAGACGCCGTGGGAGACGATGGAGTGGCTAGACCTGACGCCGCCCAGCTCAGCCACGGCCTTCAGTGTTGCTCCCCCCAGCGGGCCCAGCATTTTCAACACAGAGTTCCTGGATGTCACAGACATTAACTTGAACTCTGCCATGGACCTTCACTTGGAGCACTGGTGAAAGCGACACTGCTACCCAAGTGCTGGCTAGCAACAAGCAAGCCATCAGCAGTCAAACACAAGACACCAGCTTGCAAGTAGCTGTACGGACCACTGATACCAGCTATGACTTTACCAAAGAACTATTGAATTCTTCTCACAACAGCTTTGCTCCAAGTGCCAGAATCTGCTCCTTGTTTGAATCCAGTGGGATATGACATTAAGCATAGACTGTTAGCTTACATCCAAAGATTGACGGCTAAGTCAGACATTTTACTACAAATTTTTATTTTGACATTGTCTCCACTTCACTGAAATGAGGTTCTCATGATCTTGTCATACCCAGAATCAAAAGACCAGGTGCTTTTTGTCCTTTTTTGGACAATGATGCACACAATAGCCAAATGTGTATGACAGTGGAGATATGAAGGATTTTCTAGATGATGGAATGACATGATTACAGTGCTTTGTACCAACACTTTATGCAATATCAGTGTTACGCCACCTAGACTTGAAGACACATTTTGACAATCATTGTATACTTTCTGAGTCTATGTGTGTATTACTGGAAAAAATGAATTACAAGGTGAATTGGATTGCTTAGTACGGCCATTTTGTAAATATCATAACTGTACTGACAGAGACAAGTTGACGTCTGCATATTTTGTCAGTGGTGTGGGAGAAGACACAAACCACAAATCAAGTGTATTATGTAATCAGTTTATCATTTGATGTAAATATGAAAAAAAAATCTCACTGTGCACCTTTAGCTTAATACACATTTGTCACAGTTTGCTTGAGCTTAGAGTATGTTTGTAGAAATGGTTGTCATTCCTTTGAAGGGCCTTTTTTATACAAGTTTCTTTTCACTATTTGGCGTATTTATCCACAGAATGACATTACGGAGAGACATTCATGTCTTTGAAAAATCTTTGGTCTTATTAGTTTTATTGGCAGAAAAATGGTGCCTTAACAGCTTTTATTACAAATTTTTCTTATACTAGTTCCCCCTTTTTAGTGTTATTGATTTACCATTCCCTAAAGGACATACCCTATCATCCCTGATAGATATTAATATAGAAAGCTCTAAGAAATGTCAGTTTTTCTTTTTTGCTTTTACACAATTAAGAGATTTTTGCATTAATGCAAAGATAGACAAATGTTAAAGAAAAATACATACAACCTCATCTCTATTTTTTTTTCTCACCAAGTACTTTTTTTGTCCGTACAAATTTCACCCTTTCTATTTCCAGGCCAATCACAGTTATTTATTTAGTGTTTTTATATTTGTACTTTATCCTGTATTTATACTGACATTCCTTTCTAATCGATTGGGGCGCTTTTTGATTTACCGGAAAACTCCAGTGCTACCATTTTGACCACGGACATTTCTTAGTAAATGAATTCTCTTTAAAAAAAAAATGTGATGCAAACTGAAGGAACCACTTTTAAAAGCCATGCTTTCTTAAATCTACTTCTTTTCCTTAAAGAATAATAAGAAGCAGAAATGTCCATTATAAGCACTTGTGAATAGGAAAATGTAATATATTCAAATCTTTACTGTGAATACTGCCTTTTAACTCAGCACAAACTTGTACCAAAGCCAGCCTATACACACAGTAGTTACCCTAAAAAGAAGGTTTCAGTTTTGAAAGTGACAGTGATTGTTTTTAGCATGTTCAAAAATACTTTGACATTTTGGGAAATACACTTATTTACTTTCTTGTTGAGAGATAAATGAGAAGATTGATACTGCTCTCTTATCTGTCTGGTAAATATAAGGCTACATCCAGCAGTCGGTTAATTTAGTTTGGCATAAAGACTGGAAACAGGGGGAAGAGGCTAGCCTGGCTCTGTTGGACGGTAACAAAATCCACCCACCATCAGCACCTCTTACTCACTTCTTCATCTTCATAAACTATGAGACATTAAGCCACAATGAGCTCCCTCCATCATTCCCTATCCTTGGCAGTATGTTGAGTCTTTCCTCAAGTTAAGTTAATTTTATCTAGCTTGTCTGTGACTCTCCTTGGGCTCACTAACACGTTATATTTTGTTTGTTTAATCCAGCAAATAACCCCTTGTAAAACTAGAACTTGCTGTTTTTACTCTTCTGTTTTTGCACATGCTAGAGGCACCAGCCAAGAAATAACCCTCGCTATCACCGCAACATACATTTCTACACTTTGGTTTTGTATAGATTAAACAAATGAGATGTAATGCGTCAGCTGCTTCACATTATTTCCAGTCTTTATGCTGAGTTAAAATAAGCTAGCTGTCTCCTGGATTCAGTTTCATATTTACTCTACAGACATGAGGGTGGTATCTACTCTCAGAAAGAAAGCGAATAGTGTCAAACTATTGCTTTAAGTGCATTGGCCAATTGATTTCTTGCATTTACAATTATGTTCTCTCTACACATGGGTCTCACTATGTGTTCTGTTTTGACCAAATACAGCTTTTTCCTGTTAGCTATGAAGTGTTGCACTTGATAAATGGGTTCTATTGCTACATGTAGTAATGCCCATTGTTTTGAATATATGACAAAGCTGATGTTCTTTACTTTCTGTCTTGAGTTGTAAGAATATCTACTGGCCTTTTTTATCTGTTTGGGTCCTTTTTTCAGTAATTTTCCCCAAGAAAAAAAAAATCACATGTGACAGAAGCTTCCATGTTGCTTGGCCACCAACTTGCTTTACTATTGTAAAAAAAAAAAACAGTATTTGCCTGCATCCCTGTATACTACAGAAAGAAGAGCAATAAACTTATCACAGCAAAATCATTTCTGCAGTTACCATTTTATTCATGTCTGATTCACAAGAAGCACACAATACAGGTTCTCAGTCTTTTCCATGGGAACTTTATTTGTAACCCTTGATAAAGATACAATATAATATTCATTGCCCTTAATATTATCTTATAATCTATTATGAACATTCTAGTAAATTGCAATTTATACAACATGTACCCTGGAGATTCAGATTCACCAGTGGTAAGTTAGCTTCCTGGAAACATATCCCATGAGAGAATAACAGATCTGGAGACTGTTTGCAGTGAAACGACTCCTTCTGTCATGTCAAATGAGATTGTGGGCTTTCTCATTACAGATAGAAACGGAAAGATCAGAGCTGACAGAATTCTCCTAATAAGCTAGACAGAGAATCATGTCTGGTCTACAATGCATTTCTACCAACTCGGTTGTAATGTTTTACCCTCCCAAATAAGCCACAAGTATTCAACAAGTCTGTTTTTATTGAGTGACCCCTAAGCCCCCAATACACCCCAAAGATGGTGGCCATTTTTTCAACACGGCTGACATCTGTAGAGTCATTGAACTTTAAGGAAAACATAAAGGGGAGCTCCACCGAAGTTCAGTTTACTTGTCATGAGGGGTACTACTCAGCCTGTGAAAACAGCTATATAAGAAATTACCCTGATGATGTCATCAGGGTTTGTTGTTTAAGAATTGTTGTTTTTTTAAGAATAGGATATCTCAGCCTCTGCTGCATCAATTTTGATCATTCTTTTAAAAATATTTTGCTTGCTAGTCCCTCAACCTTATTGAAGACAATACAGAATCACTGGAGTACCCCTTTAAGTACGACAATACCTTTAATGTAATGAAACTAAATGTAATAACGCCTATAGTGGGAGAAAATGCCAAAATACAATAAAAACCTGAACTGTGACTAGTTTGATCAAATCAATTGATTTTTTTCCACATCAAGCTACAAGAGTAACAATAACAGTAAATACTCCCGACAGTCCCATAAAATATCACCAACTGATCTTGTATTATGTGACAAAGTCAATAGTTGACTTACGTTACTATATATTCTTGGCTTATTCTTGTATAGGCTATATTACATTGGATTACTTTAGATTATTGGCATTTGCAAGATTAAAGGATAAGACTGGCTATATTCTATAATTTTCTTATTGTCAATTCACTTTTGCCACTGAAAATAGCCCCTACCAAGTGTACTATTTAATAACGTTTGCTAAAAACTACAAAATGTAAAGACGAAAACTGTTGGTTTTGGTCTTTTCAATGAATTTTTTGACTTAAAAAAAAAAAAAAAAAAAAAAAAAAAGGTGACGATTGCTAGCCTTATCCTTTAAAGTCATGTATTACATTAAAGGTCATTACAATGTCCTAACACAAGAAGGACCACCATCCATACAGTTTGGTTATGTAGCTAACTCTAAGTTGTGTGATGTTTGTCCACTAATTTCCATTGTGCGGGTGACTGGTAGACGTGGCTTTCTGAGAGGGAACGAGAGTGGGTTGATCTCAATAGTCTCAAATTGCAGCCTCCCCCTTGCCTGCCCCCGTGTGGTAAACTCTAATGTATCAGCGCCGGTGGAGGAGGTCAGGCCAAGGGACGTGTTCTCGACTATGGGGATACATCCCGAGTGTAATACATGGTTTAGCAGGGGAAACATTCTATCATCAGTGCAAGCCAGAGAGACATGCCGAGTCACGGAGGAACATGCTGAGTCTATGGTAACCTTAAGGGTCAAAGAGCAGTAACTATGTGAGGAGTGATCTTCCTCCTCTCCTGACAGTTGTGTGGTTGGTACATAGGTGGACAGTATGTTATTTAGCAGCATTTATAAAGGTGTCATTTTTCTCTCGACAGGGAACCCATGCCAGGAATTTTAAAATGTAGTTACTGCTGTTTGCCTTTGTATTGCAGCATGGTGGATCTGTGATCAGTGTGGATGAGCAGTTTAACTGTACAGTGCTATGACAGGCTGCTGGGGAGCATTAAGGCTCATTCTCAAACTGAAACATCCAACCACATTTTTACTCTGCACCTAGCACTCAAATCTCTTCACCGCTTGATTTGAATATCTCCGTGTTTAGGAATGAGCCTTAACTGTCAAGCAGAACCTGCCAGGAACAGCAGATTAGATGTACTATATACATACACATTTACATCAGTGGACATAATGTCCTGAAGTAACTTTACATCAGGCAAGGTAGCATTGGATAAGCCCGAGTTTGTGCCTCTCATGTACTATCATTTCATTATATTTGAGCCATGGAATTATCTTTTTTCTAAAATATAAATCTGTGATAATCTGTGATAAACTTTGAAGGTTTTTCAAAACTTCTTATGGTTTTGAAAGTATTTCCGGAATTTTCAAAGATTCTTCTTTCCATCTGAATTATAAATATTCTGTCCACTGCATAATTAAAAAGACTTATAACCCGCTTACCAAGTTGTGACTCCATGTCTAAACAAAGATGCTAACGTTAGCATGAAGTGACATATCTCCTTGCCTAGTCTGCATGACGTGAACCTAAATTTGAAAAGTTTTATCAGGTATATTTATCTATGTTAATGTCATTTTATATTTTCATATAAAACACATTTATGTTTTTGTGTCGTAAAAAACAAGAAAGGTGGTGTTATTTCCATAGCAGTTGAATTCTGATAGCTATTTATTAGCTACCCATTTAGCAAAATACCTGCATTTGCTAAACTCGTATGCTAACAAATCTCTCATTGAATCTTTTATTTTATTTTTATTAACAATATAGAAAACAATTAGGTTGCAGGCGTCATTTTCTTTGTTGGTGCTAACTGACACTTTAACAGGTGACAAACAGCACAGAAAGCGGACGATATCAGTTGTAGCTAATTAATGTTGATTCAGTAACGGCTAAAATGACACAATCTCCCAGTTGAAGCGCTATGTGTATCATATTAACTTTATGAAATAAGTTGTAAAATTAAGCAGGCGACGCGTTAGTTCACAGTTCATATTTTACGCTACTCATTTTCAGGTTGTAACTAGAGGTGGTGAACATTAATTAGACTGCCACTCAAAACTGTGCATTTCTGCTTTCTTAGCCAACAAAAGATGATTTCAGATATGTAAGTTTTAGTCATTCATATCTTTCTTTCCTTCAGATTAAGATTCAACAGGTGATATGACATAAAGCTAAGTAAAGCTAACCCTTTATTTCCAGCCTTTTTTGGATTGGAAAACAAGGTTGCAACTTGGGACTCAATTTGCCCAACTCTTAAAATTTTTTGTATTGTTCCAATTTATCTTCCAGAAAGTCAGACAATTAGCTTTGTGGGTCATGTAATGAAATTACAAGAGAAGTGCAAACTGGGGCTAGCACTGGATGTGAGAAATGTATTTTGTCCTGTATCATGTGTCAAGACAAACTCTCACAGATTGCATATTGAAAACAACAACAAAAAAAGAAGTAAAGCCACGCTACCGAATCCATGAGCTTTCCAGATACATACACATTTTGCATACTCATTCATTTACCATGAGTGAAGGTGCCCGCAACAAACTGCGTGATTAGAGAGAGTGTGTGTGTGTGTGTTTAGACAGTAGGTCTATCGGCATACATCTGTACATGTCAACAATTCAGACGTGAACACACAAATGCATACACACAGTCCACAATGTACAATCCAATAAGTGTCTACTTTTGTTCATAAGTCATGAGCGTCACTGTTCAACATTTTATTTGGTAAAATCTGTATTGTGTACAACGAGTTCAAGTATATATATACGTATACTCTATTCATTTTTCCTCACATAAAAGGATGCATTGCATTTTACTAAGACAATGTTATGTCTTCAAGTTTTTCTGGCTGAAGATGGATGATAATATTTTAGGTTTCACTGACTTTAAATGAGGTGATGGGAGGTGGAAGGGTTTGCTTAACAATATTCATCTCATTGCACTGGGCAATTTGGACTTGGTTCCTTTGTTCTTTGGAACATGTGAATAAACAGGTGATCCTACGTAACTCTGAGGGCTAAGATGTCAAGCGTCGCATCACAAAGCTTAGTGTCCCACCCACCGCATGTCAGGTGACCCCTCCCTCCCCAGGCAAACTCCCTCAGTCCACATACATAGGAGAGATGGGAGAGGCGGGGATCTGATCCAGGATGCGGCACACGTAACTGGCGACATCCACGAAACGCTCTTCATACATCAGAATGAAGGGGTGTTTCTGGAGGAGAGATACAGAGCTTCAGGATGGTTTGTGTGACATGAGGAGGTTGCAGTAAGCTGACTCACAAAAAGACCCCAAATGACAAAATTCAATCAAGTGGTCAGAGTTGTTGTTCTGAGACAGAAAATCCACATATATATATATGTTAAACTGGTTCCCAGAAAAATAAGATCAACAGTATTGCATGTATTCAACTAAAAAAATACATTTTAACAATAACAAAACCTGGAAAAGCTAACATTTTCCAGAAAATATATTTATCCTTGCTGAAATTTAAAGCTGCATCTATAGACTCTTTTTCACCACAGCAATCTGTAAACACAACACTGATATAATTCCACCTTATAAGTTTGATATGGCAAATAGTTGCCTATTTACACATACAGCAGACAGAACAAAATTAGCATTTTTTGGAGGCGTCTGGCCACCTGATGAATTTACATCCAACATTCACTCTCCTTTCAGCTCTACTCTTGTCTCTACCAATTCCTGATGGAAATATATGGTTCTATTATTCATACTCATATTTTAATTATTGATATTCTGAATATTGAACAACTGCATGAACTGTTGATGACACTATTTCTTCATTTTGCTGACAGAAATATTTTGGGAAATAAGCTCATTAGCTCTCTTGCAGAGAGGTCAAGATGGATACCACTCTCATATCTGTCTGATCAATATGAAACTGGGGTCAACAGCTGGTTAGCTTAGCATAAAGACTGGAAACAGAAAAACTAGCTTGCCTGGCTCTATCCAAAGGAAACAAAATCTGCCTAACAACACATCTAAAGCTCACCAATTAACACGTTTGTTTAATCTCAACAAAAATAGAAGTAAGCTAAGCTAATCACCTGCTGGTTGTAGCTTCAGATTTAGTGTACAGGCATGAGAGTGGTATCAATCTTCTGATCTAACTCTTGGCGAGAAAGTTAATGCACCATGCACACCAATATTAAGAGGCTCTTTACAGACAAGTGTGTGTGTCTGATTTGAAAGGTGCGTTTAAAAACTAAAGTGCTTTCAGTTTTAAAACACGTGGTATTAATGACACTTCATTGCATTGATATTTAACTTTTATCTGTTGTCATGTCCAAGGGACTGAAGAAAGGAGAATTTTAATACAGTGTAAGAGGGTAGTGTAGTGTAAGAACTTACCAGAAGCTCTTTGTACTTTGGCCTTTTTGATTCATCCTTCGTAAGGCTGGACAGAAAAAAGAAGAAATGATTAGACTTCATCAGCAGAGAAAGACGTATTCAGTGGCAGATTAAGCTAGGCTTTAGATTAGCATGAATAGAAGCAGTATGTTAAATACTGAGGGTCTCAGTGGCCTCGAACCCCTTTATTGAACACCTAGGATCCTCTGAAACTACCTCTAGTGATTGTATGTGTGAATATATAATGCAATGTTTTATGTAATGGCGCTTACCATAGGTTAACAAAGTTGATGAACTTGGGGGAGAACTGCCTCTCCTCCGAGTTGCTGAGCTGAGGAGGCTCTCCTTTCACCACTTGTGTCAGCTGATCAAAAACACTGTTCCACTTGGGGTAAGGAAACCTTCCTGTGGCCAGCTCATACTGAAAGCAAACACAAACCAGGGGACCTGTGATGGACTGACAGACTGGATTGTTGTAGCTTTAATGATTCCAACTCAGTAAGACATAACAAAAGGTATGGTTTCATTGTGAAGCTGATGACATTATTTGTCTTACCAGGGTGATTCCCAAGCTCCACACATCAGACCGGACATCGTAGCCTTGTCTGGAAGCACTGGGGTCTATCCTTTCAGGCTGAAAACAAACAAGAACAGACTCTGTGATACTGAGATACTTCACTGACCCCCACAGGGCAGTTTTTTTGGTTTTCTCCTTCCATAGGGAGGTTAGAGGTCAGGGTCTACAACTGAGCACAAATGAATCAGGAATCAAGATCCAACTTGTTGACAGAACTTAATCTAACACCTGGGAGATCTCGGAGCCATGTGTTAGACAGTATTTGCCACTATTGTTATCAAAACACCAAATGAGGGAATATCTTTTGTTCATCCCTCCAACAGAGTTCTACACATTTGGAGAATCTACACCACGGAGCACTGAAGCTGTTCTGAAGATACATGGTGGAACACATGACCCATCGTGTTGACTGTCTCTACTATCTTTAGATTTCATCTTGGTTGTAAGATCAAAAGCCCATATGAGTTTCAGTTTTATTTAACCAAAGTCATCCTTTCTTATTTTAAGTCAATTTTTGATTGATGAAAACTGGATATTTCAGTCTCTTGGTAGTCAAAGAAAACAAGTTTAAAAAAAAAAAAAATCAGTTTACTAGACAAAGACAAAAACTTGTAAAAATTAAAGAAGCTGACACCAGCTAATCTTCAGAATCTTTGCTTAAAAAATTACTAAAACAATTATTCTATTATCAAAATAGTTTCCAATTCATTTTCAGTCGATTGCCTAAGTGATGCAGCTCTAAAAACAGTATGACTGTGATATCATCTCCTTTACTTATCAACAAAAATATATCAAAATGTTGTTTCCAGTCTCTATTTTAGAACACATTTACATCATTGTTGCACAACATTTAGTCACAGTTTCTGTTCCCTGGTCTGTTTCGTCTCATCGTCTTGTCTTTTTCATGAAAAAAAAGGTTGCAAATATTGTGTCGCCATTTTTTGTTAACAACATGAAACAATTTAATTTTAATTTGTCACCAATTCTAACTGATTGTAAAATTCCTTCATCCTTGACCCAATGTGGCTGCAAACTCACAGTTATTTTTACTCGTTACTTACTGCCATGTAAGGCCTGCAGCCTGCATCTCTGGTCTTGGCTATGGAGTCCACCAGCTGACCGCTGATGCCGAAATCACACAGCTTGATATTTCCCCTTCGGTCCATTAGAATGTTGGAAGGTTTGATGTCTAAAATGACAGAAAAGGACAATTTTATTCAAAGTAACACAAATGAAACTAGGGTTTGAAGGTAAATACCAATATGAATGTTTTGACATTTAATACCTTTGTTAGGATGTCAAAATTGAAATTTTGTCAGTAAGCTTCTGAAGAAAAAAAATCAAATTCAAACCCAGAACCACACATATATTAAATTCTTTTAGAGTTAGCAGATCTTTTAGACAGGAGTACTACCTATTCAAAGTCAATGAAGTACTGAGAGACAGTGCTACCTTTGAATTAAGAAGAATATGTTTTAAAATATTCATGGAAAAAAAAGAAAATTAAATGTGCATGGCAGATGCTCAAAATTCCATTAAGGCCAACACTGGATCTGAGCATCCAGTAAATGTGGTGAGCTTACCTCTGTGAATTATTTTCAAGTTTTCTTTTAAGTGGTTCAGTGCTTTAACGGTCTGTTGAAGTAAAAACAAAATACATCATTTCTAGTCAGGTTTTGATGATATGCATGGTATGAAATTAACATGTGTCAAGAAAAAGTGAATTGTCTACTCACTGCTAATGTTATTTTGCCTAATATTTCCTCTGGAATGACATCATCTAATGCACAATATACATATTTGTAGAATTTGTCTAATGAGGTAGACATGAGCTCCATACAAATCCAACAGTCACCCTGAAACACAAAGACGACAGTTAGTTTCCGTCACAAATTCATTTTACAATAACATCTGCTGAGTCAAACCATTATCGATGACATATTAAATTCTATAATGTTGCCACATTGTAAACATGACTATAGATGAGACTTGAGAATGGTATGGTGCGTTTGAGGTCGGTGCGGGTTTGTCAGACCTCTCTGAAGAGAGCGCCGTAGAACTGAACAATGTAGGGACAGTCGCTACTCCTCATCACCACGTCAAGATCCATCAGCAGCTGCTTCTGCTCCTTCTCATCCACAGTGGAGCGAATCCTCTGAAAGACAAACAAGAGATAACTTTTCCAGACCCTGCACTCAACTCCATTAAAGCATCTCTGGGGATTTGTTAAAGCAGAGTCATTAGACCATGCATTTTTGTGTGATATGGGCAAAAGAGGATTGCAAATGATTATGACTTTCATGAAGGTCTATGCATACACTTCAATGACATGAGGTTCTAATGTTGATTAAAGACTTGCAGCACTAACAGGCTACATTAGCTTTTCATCAGAATTTTGAGTTCTTTGCTAAGAGTTAAGGTCGTTCTTTTTCCAGAGTTATTTATCTAAAAAGACCAAAACCATGTGTCAGTTCATCTGTCAATACTGTCTGACTTCCTTAACTGTCTGTGGCTCTCAGCCACAAGCCCATTAGTTCTTATTGAAGTCCTGGAAAGCTGAGAACCTTCCTAGACCTCACCTACTTTCACTTTTCACTTCCTGAAACTACAGAACTCAACACTGGGCATGAAAAGATGAAAAAAAGTGACAGTGAGCAACTCCTCAGTGATTTCATAGGAATAATTTAGAGGAATTTTCAGCATTTTCTGCTGCGGTATTGTTTATTTTGCTTAGAAACTCAAATAAGCACTGTTTGATTCTATAAAAGTTTTACACATAACAGATTGTGTCAATTTATCCAGAGCCGACACTGCCACCTGCTACCTGCTACCTGCCTTGCAGCTACTTCCCATGAACACAAATTTAGTCAACTATGCATGGTTGAATGAAACACAAGCATGCAGTGTGTGTCGGTGTAACAGGTCACCTTGACCGCCATGATCTGGCCCGTGGGCTTGTGGACCATCTTGTTAACGGAGCCATACGCCCCGCGACCAATCTCCCCGAGGTCTCTCAGATCCTCTGCAGTGAAGTCACAATGCTGCTCCGGAGAGATCTTAAGCTTCCCCGACGACTCGATACTGTGTGTCCGCAGACGCTCTCTGGAGGATCATGAGACAGGACAGTATTGGTTATCATCGAGCACAGAGCAGGAGGAAGAGGAAGGGGAAGGAGGAGGATGAAAGAGAGAGAGAGACAGTGTGGAGCCATGAGATGAACATTCATTATAGATTAATGTAGATATGGTAAATATTTTATCAGTAATCCCTGAGCTTCTCTGAATGTGATACATTTAAAGGTTCCATGAAGTGGCAGGACAAAGAAAGCAAAATGGACAATGATGGCAGCCAATGAGAATCATTCCAGCCTCCATTGCCCCAAATTACAAAGGGCTTGAGGACATTATCATGTTTGAGTCTTGCAGTGGATACAGCTGCTGCTGATTTGATTTCAATTTTAAAGCCCAGACCTACATCTTACAGAGTGACTGGTTAGCTTTGTAAAGGCTGCATTACCTAGAACTGTATGACTATATGGGCTGTTTTTTTTTATCACGGGTGCAAGACTGGTGGTTGAAATAAAATAAAACAGAAAAAGTAGACTAAATTGTACTCTTGAATTAATGTCAACTAGCTGCAACAGTAGAAACTTTAGTTAGAGGTTTTTGTGGCTACTCAAGTCAGCTGGAAAGGAGCATCCTGAGTGTTAGCAGCAGGCTAGTAGATACAAAATACTACAAACAAAATAATGGTTTCATTCCTTCATGTTAATATCCTTAGGTTATGACATTCATCACATTTTATCAACACTCTTTTTAAGCAGCTGTGATGCTAAATTGGATGTTGTTTCAGTGATACTGACCAGCTTTGACTACAATCAGTTAGCTGTACACATGTTAATGCAGAGCAAAACAATCAATGACAGCTGTAAGAACATGGACATTAGAATTTAAATGAACTGGTTTATACAGTTTAGGGTTAGAATATTTAGGGTTGTGAATATACTTTGGATTTTGCCTAATGAACAAACTTGTATTATCTTCAACATCCATTAACATGTGTAAAATGTGAATGGGTTAACCAAATCTCATGGCAATCCATCCAACAGTTGTTGAGACATTTCACTAAAACCACTGATGTGAACCTCATGGTGGTTGTACAGGAAAAGTCATAGGATCACCAAAGTCAGTAAGATCTATCATGAGTTATCAACCATGAGTGTCTGTACCAAATTCTGCCCCGATCCATCCAGCAGATGAAGTAGATATTTCACTGAACAAGTGAAAATGTTGACCTGCTGGTGGTGCTAGAAGAGAGGTCAGGCAATCACCAGACACATCAAGATTCATCCTCTGGGGAGTTGTAGACATACTTCAGTCTGGACCAAATTGGTGGACCGACAACTGACTGACATTACCAATCATAGCTTGGCTAAAAATGTCAAAAATGGTGTTACTATTTTATCTCCTTTGACACCTGCCTGGCTCTGTAGGATAGAGATTACATTTCGTTCATTCAAGGAGTCAAGTCATTTCTGTGTCTGACATGAAGTTGCTGAAGCAAACAATAATTTTATAACTGTAAAACAAGAATCAGCATTGGTGTCAGCAATTTGAGAAAACTTCCATGTTCCAAAGCCAAAATACAGGAAACACGAGCCCAGATGACAACAACAGGGCTGTGATTAAAACCTATCAACACCTGTCTCTACTCACATGTGAGGGTTCTGGAAAGAGGGGGGCGTTGGATTGAGCGGGAGCCTTGAGGCCGGTTTCACTGGAGGGTTGGCGAAATTCAGCTTCAGAGCTTTACGTTTACCTGGCGGGACAAAGAGAGAAACAGATCCAAATTCCCACAACATGCACACCACACTGTGGGCTCTACCAGCTGGTGCAAACAGGGGGTACTGTGTGAGGATATGCAGCCGACACAGTGTGATAAAAATGTTCTTCTTACCTCAGTAACTTCTGTCTCTACACACTTGGGGTAAGCCTTCATGTGTGCAATAAGTAAAATTAAAGATTTAAAATGACAGCACGTCATTGTGCTTTATGCAGTTAAAACTGGCAAACAGGTCTCTAGAGAATGTTGAGGTGTAAACTGCTGTGGCATCAACGTGATTTTAATCTTCCCATGTTGGGAGAAATCAAGTCTATTAAGTGCCACTATCACAAACAGACTGACCTTTGGGTTATCTCAAGCTCTTATCATGATCAGAGGAAGCACAAAATGCATTTTGAACACAAACAAAGTGCCCACACAAGGGTACAAGGGTTCCCAATGATCAGACACTACTGCTCCAGCTCTTTTAGCCATATAGTTTACAATTTCTTCCAAATTACGTATTTGTGCAAGTTAGTCAAATTGTTGGATGCCAAAAAGAGCCTACTGCAGGATACTGATATTGGGAATCCCTGTCCAAAACATTTCCATTGAGAACTTTTAAAAAATGTGCAATTCAAACCTGAACAGTTCCCTTGAGATACCAAAGTGACCCAACACTTAGATAGCACTTCATTCAAAGTCAAGATAACTGATTGAAGTGGAATTACACTCATATTACGTGACAGTTAAGTTGATTCAGGTGCATTCTGACACCTGTGAGTGTGTATAACCAGACTATAATTGGTAATTTGGTTTAGTTATTATGAAAAGTGCTGCGTTTAAGTGTTGAGTCCTCTTTGTCATGCCCTGTTCAACCAGCTCGAGTGCAAACAGATCCCTCAACCTTTAAGCCCCGGTGCAAATGAATCTTTCTTGGCCATAACTGAATTTGTAACAGTTGATAGCAGTGAACAGTGGACAGACTCCCCAACTACCAGAGCACCACACAGGCTGTTTCAATAGTATACAGTGGCTTCCTTTCACCCCTTTTACCCAATTAAATATGAGCATGATGAACACATCGATAATCTGGAGCTCAACATCAACACGGACCAGTCACTGGGCAGCAGTACGCCCAGCTGTCAGCCAATCAGTGAACAGGATCTCAATGAAAGAGAGCGAGGGAAGGAAACCACTTTAGACTACTGAGGTGTACCCACAAAGAGTAGAGGTCGGTGTGCTTTGTGTGCGAGTCTATTGCTTACTTTGGGACACTCCAGACAGGCTTATCTGAAACCCTGAAGTAAAGAAAACACATACATTTTCTTAGGGTTTGTATAAGTGTGAGTGGGTCATTATTAGCATGTGCCATCCCAGCATGTGTCTGTAGGTGGAATACAAGGTGGGAAACTGAAACCGATTTAACTGGTAAAAGAGGCACCATGTTTTGGTGGATCTGGCAGTGTGTTGCCAAGCTTCATTTGTGACCTCAGCACTATGTACATTAAAGCCTCAGTACTCTTCAAATAAGATGCTTGTTGAATTGTAGGATTGTGACACCCCCTTTCCGATGGCATAATTAGAGACAGCTGCATCAGATAATTTTTGTAACTTTCTGAAACAGACAATCAACACAATCACGCCCACTTTACACAGCAACTGCACAAATGTGTCAAGATATGAAAGAAGCCAAGGCTTGAACTTCTCTCTCACATTTTTTCATTCTTCACACAACTACTTCCATCATTTTTTCTGTGAGTGTGGCCAAGTGCAACACCATGAATGCTTTCACATAAAACATACAAACTAACATTTAATTCATACAAATTCATCCAAAGACTTGTAGCCTAATCCCAAACTAATCCCTGAACTGTAGAATTGACATTTGCGGTTCCTCCGCTGCCTCACTTGAGTAACAAGCTAACGTTACTGTAGACAGTTGCATACAAAGTCAGCAAACAGCCTTAGCTTTATCCACTTTTAAATGCTTCCACACACTACTTCTCAGATGGGTTGTTGTCATGGTTATCTGTTCAGCAAGGCTTGGAAAATTTCTCCATTTGGCGTTAGCAACGAAAACAAACAATAATCTAGTTTACTGACGGGGCAACAAGGGATGTAGTGGGTCAGAGTGAAAATGAATTTTAAAAAACGCCCCTGCAACTGTACAAGGCGCAGCCTGTTGTGTTGCTTGTGGAGCATACTGAACTCTTTAGTCATTGATTATGTCACATATTGCTTTCCCTTAATAAATTGAAAAAAAAAATCATCTGTAGGCATCTGTAAAGTCACAGAAATTTGTTTTTTTCCTCCTAAGATTTCCATAGGTAATGCTATGTGACAGAATCACCAAGTAACAACTGCAGAGTACTGAGGTCACAAAAGTGGGTTTTACACTGCAATTCAACTTTACATGTGGTTTTCATTGTATCCTGAGCAGAATGCAGAATAGTTCAGTTTCAACATGTTTTATCAATTCCAGCCAAATAACAGAATACATTAAAATGACTGTTTGATTGTCTTGGCTCCCTACAATTAGCACTTCAGTGCTGTTTCTTATTTAACAACCAAAACACTCCCAGAGGGGTTGCTTGATGCGGTCTCATCAAATGGGGTCTGTCTACTGTGGACCTACATAGGTCCTTTTGATATGTAAACTTACTTAACAACATGCAGATACAGTAGTGGATATAAGTGCAGAATGAATATAAATAGAAATCAAACTTTGAAACAAAAAAAAGATCAGAAGAGGGTGAATAGGGAACATTTCATTGATTTCTTTGCCTGGATATAGCCTAAACAAACAAAATGTAAACAAATAACCTCCAACAGCAGAATAATACCTAGTAAAATAAGTGTGAATACCTGTTTCATTTTGACATCTCCAGCAGGTGTTGGTTTCTGTAAGGTTTAGATAAAAAATTTGATACTATACATCTGCCACAGAGTAAGAAAATGCAACTCAGATCTGTTGACCACTGGATACACGACTGTGCTGCTGCTGTTTATTAGGTTATGGGTACTAAAAAAAATCAATCAATGGAAATGTCATCCGTTACCCAGCAGCTACCATAAACACATCCATTATCGGACACGACCCTGCCTGACGTGCTCTTCGTCTGTTTTCCAGTAAATTTTCAACAGAAACACACAACCTACAGTGTGTCAACCGGTTTACCACATAAACTATATATAAAGACATATACATGGACTGTATATAAAAGATATATACATAGGCTGTATATAAAGATATATACGGTCTATGGTTAACCACTAACATTACAAACGGAATCTGATCCCAAATTACTGTTAACGGTAAATAGCACGACTCATCCGCCTCAGCTAGCTCTGGACGGTTCCTTGCTCTTTGACATTTTCCATGATTCGTATCAGCGGACATTACTGTAAATCACAGCATCTTATCGATAACTGTTGTGACAGAAATGACGTTTGTCAAAAACATGATTTAGCTACTAGGGCTTTTGGCCGCGACGAGGCTTGGCTTCCTGTCCGATAATGGATTCAGAGATTGAACTCGGGAGGCTAGACGCTTCACAAAAACATCCCATGTAGCTAGAAATACAGACCTGCAGTGCATCAAGTGAACAAATGACATACATATTGTATCAGTCCAGTAGTAAAGACTGAGCTGTTTATTTTTACTCTCACATTATGAAACGGGCACAAATCTCGACAGAACCAACAACACTGACAGACGACTGGAGCTAATAATCAAAGCACTAGACAGTGAACGTTGACACAGTGAATGTAACAGTCATTACTACAGCAGAGCTAACATTAAGTGTAATATTTATACCGTTTCTTTGCCACTGACAGGGGTAAATGTTAACAGTGGCAGGCTGAGGCCTGGCGTGCTGCTCGCTACTCTAGCAGCCTAACTGTTAAACTAGTGCTTTTAATATCGGTGAATTGACCTTCAGTGAATGCATCTTTACGATGTAACACTTTTGGAGTTTTTGTCTAATGAGACAGAGGAAAGACAACACTCCACTATGCCACAACAGGCCCAGCGGGTCAGCAGCTACACAGCAGCTACAGCATCACTGCTAACCTGGTAGCCGTGTAGTTTCATGCAGCTGCCTCAAGCTCCACAGAAAAAACTGCGGCGGCAGCGGAAACTGCTCAACTCTGCCTTCAGTAGAAAAGCATACAGGTGACAAAATGCTGCCTTCAAGTGACACAAAACTATTGTATTCTTAATTGACACAAGCGTATAGTAGTGCAATATTAAATAATAGTTGTAGGTTGTGCATGACCTTACTTATATCACTGGTGGTGCCCATTCACTGTCTTGATAAAGTTTCCATAAGAAGAGCCCACTACATTTTCTACAGCAGTGGACCCCCAGGAGTCCTTGAGGGAGCTCCGAGGGGAATCGTTTACTTTCACTATAATTCCATCCATAAGTAACACAACGACAGAATATATGACTATGTTGGTCATTGGTTTCATACACTTGCTGTAATAAAACATCTAAAAGGAAAAATCTGATCAGATGGGGTCCGTAGTCTGATTTGTGTCAGTTTAGGGGTCCTTGATGTGAAAGACTAGTGCATCAGTTTCAAATTTCCAGCTCAACTCACCATAAAATTTAAAAGAGCCCTAACAAGTCTGCAGTTTACCTTTAAATAACCAGAAAAACATCATGAATTGCACAAACTAGATCAGTGGTTCCCAACTTTTTTGGCTTGTGACCCCTTAAAATAAAGACATTTCTATCTGAGGCCCCTCGTCACACACTGTGGTATCTACCAGTTAAATTACAGATGTCTTATTTTGTTTTATTTCAATAACTTACAGAGGCTTGAAGAGATAAAATGCAGTAATTCATACAAAAGAATAGAGAAACGATTTTTAACAAAAGGTGTTGAAATTATGTTTTTTTCTGTTGCCCTATCCTTTCACGACCCCTTAGATCAATCCAGTGACCCTTTTATGGGGGTCCTGACCCCCAGGTTGGGAACCACTGAACTAGATTATGTCTCTCATCAAAACATTTCATTATACTACAATGGATTTTATTTTGAAAGTCTGACCGGAAGACGTTGGATTATTCTGTCTCTCTTGACTATAATGTTTCTGCTTCTGGGAAGCTACAAGCTACCTTTCCTTACTAACTCCACTGTCTCGAGATAAAAGAGAAAAGTAGCAGATAAAGGCCGTGGGCGCCTACCTTGCATGCTGCTGCTCTGTGTCTGCTGGTGAAACTGGTGCGACGTGGATCCTGCGGTGCTGCTGCTGCTGGAGCTGCTGGAGCTGCTGGAGTTGCTGTCAGGACTGGGAGTCGCCATTGTTGTGTTGGATTCCGGCAGCAGCGCTCAGGCTGCAGTGCAGAGACTGAAACCGAGTGAAACTTCGCCCTCTCTGCCTCCGGACGGGACACTGCGCCACCTGAACGCAGCAGCCGCACCACGGCCACGTCTGTGCCGCTGCTGCTTTCAAGGGCTGTCGGAAATACAGCAAATCACGGCTTTTGCCTTCTGCTCAGTAATAGACTGTATATAAATAACACAAATTTAGATGCGTTTGTGTGCTCACTGCAGTGCTATCATATGTCTTTCACATGTGAAAATCAGCATACACATCTTTATCTGTGTTCATCATGTTCCCATGTCATGATACACTATATTGCACTTTGTCACTCTTGGTTCATGTTCTGTGGTGTTTGAGTCATACAGCTAGCATGTACACTATACGTCATTTACACTTCATAGTCGCACTCTTCATTGTTAGTTGTGAGAGCATTTCAGATTATCAGGTATAGTTCATTCTTGACCTTGTCAGTTGTTTGACAAATCTGGAGTCAAGGTTCATTTACTTATTATTCTAATTGCTTTGCTCATGGCACACTAATATTTGACTATATTTTAATATTTGTGTTTATGTACCTGTTTTCATCTGTAATTTGATGTATCTGGCTGCTATGATGATTTAATTAGTTAACATTAATTAGATAACATTCTGGTCTGACAAAGATCTGAGTAGGATCGAAATGTCTTGGTTTGACTACATGCTGTGGCTTGGAGTAAGTGTGCAGGCATTACCTTCTTTCATTGATTGTGTGTAACGACTTTACTTCAACTATATATATTAGCTGGCCATATACGACCACCTGTTATAATGTGACCAGTATTCCATATGTAGGTAACTCTGTGCACTAATGAAGATTGTGAGATGCGCCTGAAAGTCTTGGAAAAAGCTTACAAGTGGACCATTAGTTGAGCCATTTTGTCTTTTTTTACTGTTCTTGACCTCTCCATTCAGCTAGCTGTGTTTATTTCACTATATTAATGTTGTTCATGTATCTTTAGGTTCGTTTTTCACATAGAAAAAAATCAGTGCTTTGCAATCAGTGAGTCACTGCACTGTCATCTGCAAGAAAACAAACAAATCCAGCATGTGCTTATGCACTATTATAACACTAAAGGAGACATTAAATTTGGGGTTCATCATCAAGCTTTAAGCAACATTTGTCTTTTTAAAACTTGTAGAACTTGTCTTTGCTTTATTTCAGCTATAAAACTCATATCTACCATTTTCCCATGTAACTGGAATGCTACACATGATGCCAGAGACGTGAATGTGACCTGCTGACAAAGATTTTTATTGTTCATCTTAGTGTTTCACATTGTAAATCATACAGATTTGCACCTGAAAACTGGGTAATATATAAATATCGTGTATTGCAGTACACCACACTGATCATATTTACCACTACATTGTACAATGCATAGCTCAGCAAATGATGGTATAAGAAAGTCAGTTATGTGCAATATGCAACATGCAAAAAGGCAACAATTCCAATAGAAAATAAAATTCCTTAAAATATTTGCGTACAGATATGCAAACTTTATCATATAACCCCCAGTTTAAAACACAACCAGTGCATAAGATATATTTCACACTTTGTAAGGATTTTTTTTAAAAAGTAAAAACTTATAAGTGCCATAAATAACTTTGAGGTACAGTATGTGTTCAGCTGAGGTAAGTGGATATGATACCTTGCATCTAAGAAACACATAGCAGACAGAATGTGTGTCTGTGTTTTTGTAATAGCTGTCAGTATTTTATCTTTTAAGTATTCTCACCGTGGCCTTTAAATATAACGTCAGTTTTGGTAACATTATGCTCATTAGCATAACTGTATTCCTTGGGCTTGCTGACTACAGGGCTTGCTGTGGAGAAATTACAGACAGCCCTAAGCCATGCAATAAATGTGTGATGCAAGATAGTGTATATACGCATGTGCATTGTTCCTATTCTCATAAAGTGACTCGTGTAAAATTCCCTGACTTACTTAGAGAATGTAACAAACATCCCCTAAATTTTCCAGTCTGGAATATACCTCTCAAAATGCCAATATATTCCAGAAGTATTGCCAGCACAGCTAAAAAGCCCTTCAGTCATGAATCTTGTGTCATTTCCCTGTGATCTGTGTGATTCTGGCATCATGGGAACAGAAACTCTCTATCTGTGATCCTCCCCTTCCCTTTCAGGACCATCCTGTCCTCATACACGGAGACCGTGCCGAAGGCGTTGCTGTGTGGTGGAGTCTCAATCACCCCCTCTAACGTCAGGTGGTGCACTCCTGTGTCTTTATCCCGGTGGTATCCACCGTCATGGTCGTGTCCAGCCATGAAACACACCACGCTGAAGTGGGACCGTATGATGTCCAGGAGCTCATCGAAGTTCCAAGCCAGGCAGATGGGGTCCGTGGAGTGGGGATGGACGGGGAGGTGACCTGACCAAAGAAAAAAAGATTATCAGCAGTAATCATTTGACTCAGTCTTCTGTATCACATTGACAGATAGACTTCAGCAGCTGCTGTGTTTCTGGTATCTGGTGTAACAGCACTTGCAGGACAGAATTATTATATTTTATAGAGTGTAACTAATGATTACTTTGATTTTTGATCTACTGATTTGCTTTTTAAAACATGGCTAGTTCAGAAAACGTGTAAAGCTTGTAAAAGAAATTCCCATCACAAGTTCCCAGAGCCCAAAGTAGCTTCTTCAGGTTGCTCATTTTGTACGACCAACAGTCCAAAACCCATAGATATTACATTTACATTGATATGTCACAGAGAAAAGAAGCAAATCCTCAAATATAAGATGCTAACGTTTAGCATTTTTAGTCACTAGTGCAGCGCCCACTCATGTGCCTGTTGGGAACAGGCTGATTTCTCAGTCCAGGAGAGAACAGAGTCCTCCCCTGAACGCCTCTCATGCAGACTTGGTAGATGCTACAATTTACCCATGTTCCCTAAATATCTCACATGCAGACTAACAGTAGATGCTACAATTTACCAATAATCCCTTAACGCCTCACATGCAGAATATTGGGAGACTACAATTTTGAGCTGAGTTGAAGTTGATCAGATGAACTGCAGTGCCCGTTCAAAACGTGCCTAAGACATCCTGCACTATGTCTTGAACATACATGCAAAGTTCCACACGTGAGGAAAGGGAATAGAGCTCAACTCTTTAAACTTTTTCAATTTATTCTCTATGGTAGTTCTTATCACTACAGATGTAATCCCCCGTCTGACCACAATGTGGGTTGCAATGGCAGAGTGGCGCTGTCTGCATTTCGTTGACTCCACAATGTTGTTTATGAGGTATTTTTATGCATTTCTTGGGAAACGCTCATCCAAAACAACTGCACTTCCTTGGGTCCTCAGCAATACACCTGCCAAGTGTGAAGTCGATCAGATGAATGGTTGTTGAGATACGCAAAGGACACACATACATACAGAGAGTCCTTCCTTTAAAGTTAGATTCTAGCAGCAAGGCCCAAGGTATGGCCGTCAAGGGCTACAGCTAATGATTATTTTCATTATCGATTAATCTGTCGATTATTTTGTCGATTAAGCGACAAATGTCAGAAAATAGTGAAAATGCCCATCACAATGCCCTGAAGCCCAAGGTGATGTCTTCAGGTTGCTTGTTTTGTCCGACCAACAGTCTAAAATCCAAATATATTCAATTTACTACAATGTATGGCAAAGAAAAGCAGCAAATCTTCATAATAAAGTAGCTGGAAACAATTAATATTTTGCATTTTTGTTAAAAAAAGTAACATTAACTGATAAAAATAGTATGAAAACAACAATATGAAAATAGTTGCCGATTAATTTTCTGTTGATTTCAGCTCACGTTCCAGATATGAAAGGTAAACTGGCCAACTGGTACAGTATATTGGCTAATATTAGCTTATGGTAGAGACTGCAGTACAGAAACGCTGAAGACATGTTTAAGGTAATTTAGAAAACAATGTCGCCATTACAAAGTTTATGAAAAACTGATTTTTCAACTATAGAGTGAAAGTGTAATGGTGAATTCAGAGAGAATGCAAGGCAAATTTTCACCTTGCCTCATTCACATGTATTTGGTCACTGGTCAGTTTGTGTTCATTCACCCCAAACAGCCAAAATACCAACTCTACATTAGCTGTAAACTAGCTCTGTATGAAATTTTTATGTTATTTCTTGATGTAAAACAAATGAATAGCAACCAATATATCATTATGAAATATCGATATGGTATCAGTCTCAAAAATCCAGTACAGTATTGGTCTGGATATAAGGGACCATGGTTAATATTATAGACTTGTAGACTTGTTGCTTGATGAATTACTCAAATAATTAGCTGATTATCAACAATGTTGTGGATTAATTTTCTGTTGATCGACTTCTTAGTAAATCACCTCATAGTTTTAGCAATCATGATTTATGAGAGATTTTTCTAGGCTATAAACAAGTAACTATAGGCTACACATGTACGGAAAGCAAGTTCAAATACATGAAATACACATGAAAATGAGAATTAAGGTCAATATTTATTCTGTGCCAACTGACAGGAAGGTGTAGTGATAACTAAGGAAGCAGGTAAACTATGAATACTGCCACTGGTGAAGTGCCCTACTTCAGTGGTGGCATACTGCGGTCATGTTTGTGAAGCATCTTTTGCTTTTTGCCAAATGTTCTCTTCAGTAGTTAACTGTTGTTTTGACACTGTCATAATGTGAGTATGTTGTATGCCATGACTAGTTTTGAAAATGAATGTTGATAAATCATATCATTATGAAGTGCTATTGATTCATGAATAGATTGCTAAGCTGATGAGGGCCCATACCAAACAGCAAAATACAGTTTCTACCATAGACAGATGTTACTTACTGACAATAGTGACTTTTTCCCCTTTCTCATCAGCCGAGGACAGAACAGAGTCTAACCAGTCCAGCTGGTCCTTACTGAACCCACCATTGAACTTGGTAAACCTCTGCTCAAGGTTCCCACACACTGCAACAAGAACACAGAGCATGAAGGTCAGTTCATTTTTGAAAATTGAGAGGCCCATTGCCAATCTAAATCCATAGACTTTATGTGGAAATCTGGCTCTCTCAACAACTACTGCTGCTGATTGACAATGAGCAAAACATGAAGCTACTTCAGTAGAGCTGCTCAGGGAATGATGGTAAAAGACTGATTTGGCAGCTCCAGCTCTATGTGATGCATATGCAATTCTTTGTAAAGAATGTCATACATGCTTAGTATGACTCATAATGATGAACTGATTATCAAAATAGCTGGCGATTCATTTTCTATTGATTGGCTAATCAATTAAAAGTGCAGTTTTATCTGGATGGTGAAAAAGAAGTGAAATAGTACTTTTTTTTAATTTAATAAATAAAAACCATTCAATAAACATAAATAATCTTAAACTGCATTAGGCTTTTGATATCTAGTACTAGTTTTACAATTTTAAGTGGTGTAAAAACAAAACAGAGAATCTGCAGA
Source organism: Thunnus albacares (assembly GCF_914725855.1). Taxonomy (NCBI): domain Eukaryota; kingdom Metazoa; phylum Chordata; class Actinopteri; order Scombriformes; family Scombridae; genus Thunnus; species Thunnus albacares. Next base: position 4,435,152 of record NC_058125.1, read on the forward strand.
AAAATAATATCCCTTATGTTTCCTTTAACTTTACATTTATAGCTAGAATACATAACTTCTGATAGACTAAATGACTAATTCTTCCCCTTACAAATGAAAAGTGTCATTCATTAGCAACAAATGCTCTCTTGCTCCATTCAATAAACTCAGAGGTTTTACAGCTGCAGGCTAACATGCCCTGGTATGACCACTAGCTTATGATGGCTACTGTTAGCAACCTTTGGACAGATATTGCTGTGTCACTGACATTATTCAGTCCGTCTACTGACTTTATTTATTTATCTTCTATACTTATGCTACTGGTACAGTATGTCTTAGCATTTATTATTATCTTGTAATTGTCACAAGTGTCCACAGGGGCTGCTGTTCTACAAAATTGTTACAAAGGTTGCTTTAACTTCTGAATTGAACCAAAATTCAGCTTCCTAATGGAAGAAAACCTACACTACTATACTACTAAATATAATACTGATTCCACCAATTGATACAGTGATATTACATTACATGTTATCAGTGGTGGAAGTACTCAGATCCCGTATTAAGTAAAAGTACAAACACAAAAATGTAAAAATATTCCATTACAAGTAAAACTCCTGCATGAAAAATCCTACTTAAGAAAAAGTACAGTAGTATTATGAGCTTGATGTAGTTAAAGTATTGCAGTAAAAGTAGTGGTTTGTTGCCTCTGACTGATATATTATTATATATGACATCATTATATTATTAATACTAAAGCATCAGTGTTAGAGCAGCATGTTACTGTTGTAGCTGCTGGAGGTGGAGCTAGTTTGAACTACTTTATATACAGTTAGCTAGTTTAGTCCAGTGGTTTCCAACCTAGGGGTCGGGCCCCTCTAAATGGGTCACCAGATAAATCTGAGGGGTCGTGAGATGATTAATGGGAGAGGAAAGAAGAAAAAACAAAGTTCTGATACACAAATCTGTTTTCAGTTTTTAGACTTCTTCTCCAAATATTGGATCATTTGAACATCTGTTAAAATGAAACCATGTGAGAAGTTTAAAGGGAAAAATCACTATTTGGTGGAGCTGTTAACAACTCATAGACATCTGAAATGTCACCCTGACTACCCACTGCTTTTTGTAAGACGTCAAAAGCCAAAAAGGTTGGAAACCACTGGTTTCATCTCTAACAATGTGTTGTATTTTAAAAGCTTGTTATATTTTCCATTGTGTCAAATCTTCATCTGAAAAGTAACTAAGGCTGTTAAATAAATGTAGTAGAGTAGAAAGTACAATGTTTCCCTCTGAAATGTAGTGGAGTGGAAGTATAAAGTAGCATCAAATGGAAATACTCAAGTAAACTACAAGTACCTCAAAATTGTACTTGAGTATAGTATTTGAGTAAATGTACTTAGTTACATTTACATCATAAAATATACTAGTGACATCTACAGCATACCTGGGGGACAGTTGAGGTCCTCGTTGTTGTTGTACTGTTTTATCAAATTCAAAGCAGTGTTGTACTGCTCACTGGACTCGTCTCTACCCAGCAGACTCACATCATAGGCATCCAGCACAACAAATCTAAACCCGTGGAACGGGCTGAAGTGGTAGGCATAGATGTCACCCCCAGCCTGGGCTCCACTGAAGCTCCTGTCGGTGTGTAGTGTGCTGTTGAGCTTTGAACGCAACAACGCGCTCCTACTGAAGTTATAAAACTCGTGGTTACCCCACACATGGTGGACTTCCACGGGGCTGGAGCTGAACTCTCTCAGCACGCTGTCCAGGGCCCGCTCAGAGGCGTCGTGGCCCTTGTTAAAACCATCGATAATGTCTCCCAGCTGGAGGATGAACTCTGGCCTGACAGCCGACTCGGACCAACTTTCCTGGGCATTTTTCAGTAGCTGAAGGCTGCTCCTGTAGTACCGCTTCCTCGTCCGGGAGTAATTGAAGCCGTCGTCGATATCTGCGTACTGAATGTCAGCTATCACGCCGAATGTAAACAGTGGCGTCTGCTGACAACAGTCGTCCATTCTCGGCGTTTGCGTTGAAATAATAACTGATGCTGGAGAGCGCCGACTGTATCTGAAGAGGGACCTATGTAGGAAACCTTCAACCGTCTCACATGATGACATCCAACCAGGCCGGTGCTGTTTGATGCGCTGTTTCACTTCCTCTATCGTCCTACACGATGAAGGTACTATTTGTGACAGGTAACGCGCAATAACTGCAATCATTTCCGGCTGTGTCCCTCAAAATAATACTGTCAGCAAACCTGACAGTGAAGATCAGAGATCATTAGAAAACATGGATATGATATAACAAAATGCCCGCCTATTCATGGTAACGCGATGTCCTCACCTGGCGCATGTGTAGAGAAGGTGTTTTTATTCTCTTCCTGTTTGTTTTTCTTCTTCTTATCGGTTTTAAGTGGCGGTTGGCGTCCAAAATGTTGCATTACCGCCATCTCCTGGATTTAACTAAAATCTCTACTGACTAAATAAAAAACCAATAACCCCTTCCCACCCATTTCCCACTCTGCTATAACTTCTCTATTTTTCAGGTGTTTGAGAGAAACTAAAAGCTTCTCTCAACAGCTGCTGCACACCCTCTCCAGAAACTCCCACAACACCCAGAAATGTCCTTGCAGCATCTACAATTATGTCAATTTTCTCAGATTTTCTTTGTACTCCAGTACATTAATTACCATTGCTAAAAAGGCCAAAAACTTCACCTCACAGACCACACTTTACTTGGATCTTGTCATACCTTGCCGATATTTGGATGAAAGAACGCCACCTTCAACTTAACCTCTCTAAGATCAAGCTCCTTGTCATCCTAGCCAGTCCTTTTATACAACAAAAGATCAGTATCCAGCTCAAATCCACCCGACTCATGCCCACACTTGGGTGTCATGATGGATGACCAACTAACCTTTAAGGTTCACATGGCCTCAATTGCTCGGTCATGTCGATTTGCCCTGTGCAACATCAGTAAGATCAGACCCTACCTGCTGAGCATGCAGCACAACTCCTGGTACAGGCTTTCGTAATATCATGCATTGACTTGTGCAACTCCTCATTAGCAACTCCTTATTAAAACCCTGACACTTGCTCACAAAACAGCAACTAAAACAGCTCCCGCCTACCTGAGCTCCCTTATTCAGGTCTACGCTCCCTACCCACTCACCACACTCCAACAATGAAAGGCACCTGGTACTGCCACCACAAGCTTTGGATAAAAGCGTCTGCTAAATGACATTATAAATTCTAACTGTAATTTAGCAAAATCACTCCTACATACAAACAAACTATGGCCAAACTTCCAACAGTTCTTACACTGCAAAGGTTTGGGAACATACTGCCTTACTGGGTACGAAATGTGATCCAAGAACACTCTATCAGGCATATAGTTGTCTGTCACCCCTTTACACTCTTTAAATCTCCTTGCATCCACTCTGCATGAGACTCTTTCAACAACACCTTTTATCAGAGCTTTCTTCCTGAGTGGAAAACGTGCCACTGGGTACATATCCATCCCAGAACCCAACCCAGGATTTTCAAGTCTCTGTATCTATACCCACTTCATTCTTAATCCATCTTGCTACGGTGTGCTTTTCTGACAAAGCTCCACATCCAACACACTCTTTCAATCCCTGAATCTTCATTCCAATCATGTAGGTTTCATTTTCATGTTCATTCTCACTATGACTTGATGATTCAACTTTCTTTTTCATTCTCTTCCCTTAGGCTCTCCCTCTTCTAACTTCAAAATTCTCATCTTCCATTTCCCTTGTTCCCTCTCCATTTTCTGACTCCATCCCTCTGTCCACCCTCTCTTCCTGTTTGGTTTCACATTTCATTTTGGTGTCGTAACAGTCATGCAAGTGCCTGAACATAGGTTCTTACTTACATGTTGACAAAGTAATGTCACACGGATCAAATTAAGTCAAAATAATCCCAAAGAAAAAACAAAATGGTAACAGAGGTCATTCCAAGTCTCCATAGACACAGAAATGTTGACATGTCACAATAGGAAAAGCACAGTGCTAAATTGTGAATTCTCTTTAGCAGCTTCAGTTTCAGGGTCCTGGTATTGTGCACACTCACCCACTGTCACACTGTCATGGCTTTCTGGGACACTCGAATGGAACAGAGCCATAATTAATGCTAACAGTAACATCTGTGATTTGGCTGTTGCAACCCCCCCTTTCACTAAGCTGCATTATAGTTAACCAAAAATGTCTTTTCAACTATGGCCACTAAGCAGCTTTAAAGGACTAATAGTAGTTTATAAATTAGTAACACTTGAGCTTTTTCTACTATGACAAGTCAAAATGTCTAGTGTGAAAATGCCTTTTTGTAGCACAGTAAATAAAAGTTTTCAAGAGCCCAACACAGAAGAAGAAAAAGAAGAATTAGAAGTGCCCCTGGAGCTGGTTCCTGGAAAAAAGCAAGTGGACCTTGAGTTATGATAATTTTGTCAAATTACTGTTTCCAAGGTCAGGAACTTTCATGTTCTAAACCATCAAATGTAGGAATGTGCTGCTAGTCTATAAGTGGCAGTGTCTCTTTTACACTGCACTATATGAAAACCATGAAATACACACATTTAAGAGATCCTATTCATACATTTACTGATTTATTCATTTTATTCTGCTTTTTAACCAACAGCTTAAAGATAAAGGATTGTGGCTTGATCACATCGGTCAGTCCAGTCAGTTGCCTGCCTCCTCCTCTGCTGAAGCCATTTCTGTTTCTGGGGCTGACAAAAGAAAGAACACAGACACACACACTTGAGTTCAGTGCAACAGATTTTGTGTATCATTCGACTTGTCTCACTGTCTGGCCTCTCCTAACCTCTGTATTTGAGGCATGTGACATTTGAATGAAAAATGAATGCAAAATCTGCAACAATAACAAACACTGAACTTCACCAGATTGGTATGACTTATGAAAAAGTGTGAGATTTATTTTTAAATGTTCAAAAAATTTGATGGAGTTTGGTTGATGGTCAGACGAACATTTCTTCGGTGGGTGGGGTTCTGCAGGGGGAGTTTGGATTTCTAAAATCTTTGCTATAGCACTGCCCCTGACAGTCATTTTGGGTTGATAAAGTTCACCTGAAGTCTCTTTAACTGGAGTGCACAGTGTCAGGCCAGTAATACACTTGGGAATCCACTTGAGAACGGTGGTGGAGGCCAGCTCACCCCACTCACCCTCAGCCCTGTCCTGCAAAGAGCAGATGAAGCGTTAGACACATATTAAAAAATGTAATATATTACTGTGACACTTTTGATCAAAATGTATGTAGAAGTGTGTTTCTTTTTTGTTGACGTTTTCAGCGTTTTAACCTCAGAGAAACACAAATCTTGAAAGTCCAGGCTCACTAAAGATTAAACTCACTGCAACTTGCATCACCACACACTGCTGAGTTACTGACATGCATATTCACTCAAGATAACCCATTACATCATGCACTTACAACAGGCAAGTGTGCACACTAGAAAATAATAATAATACTGCTAAGACTACTATCAACAATAGGATTTCAGTTTTGTGCATGAAAAGACATTCTCATAAGTGATGAAATCCAAGATCATCATGCAAGAGTCTGATGTGATCTATGCTTCTTGTAAAAGGCACAGCACCAGTAATTGTGTATAGAGGCAGTGCCAGCACCTCCTCTGCTTCTCCTAAGGCCCCAAAGTTGAGGTAACCTTCTCTGGAGCCCGGGTAGGGCGACCTCTGAGCTTTCATGTTTTTACCGTTTTCCTCAACAGCCGCCGGCTGCAGTTTTAGTCGAAGAGAGTTATGGTTATGTTGTGTCTCAATGCACTGTATCAATGTCATGTCATTCAGTGTGGCCCGACAAAGTTCCAGGTTCGGTGTTTGCACTATAGCAGTATTACAATATAATGAGGAAGTTAAATCCATTGACATAGTAAGTTGAAACAACAGGAAGTGTACTGATGTTCAATTACCTGCTCTGTTTGGTGGTATTCACCATGTTGCTCACACCCAATGTCAAACACATACTTCCCTGGACCAGACGGCTGCAAAATAAGAATGGGACATTTATTGGATGACAACATTACAAAGGACAACGATATAAAAGCTGCTATTATTATTATGTTTTTATTTTGACACCTACAGGTTCAAAGATATAATTGAGAAGAACTACATTGTAAGGCTGATCCTGTTTACAGGAAGTTCAGATAATAATCTAATTTTTTTTAAACTATTTTTGCTTGGCACAAATGAGTTTGGGCCCTGTTTTCAAATATCTTCAGGCTGTGCTGATCTTAGTCCTCTTGTATGTTTATGGGTCAAGATAAAGAAGAATAAAGAATTGCACAGTCGAGTAATTCTCTGTGGGCTCATCACTACACCTTTAACATTAAACATCGTTATTAAATCCATTGTTTACATAAAACTGTTGATGGGTATGGCTTTAAGATGCTTTTGGGAAACAAGGTCTGGGATAGTTAGACTGTCAAAGCCCTCTGCATACCCTTCAGTAAAATATTCTATATCTCCAGTAACCACCAGCCAAGCCAAGCCAAGCTTTTTTTATGGAATAAGTAACAGAACTTACATAATTGTTGACAAAGTTACTTTGGTATCTGTGGTTAGAGTGGATGTATTCTCCAGCTGACTCCATCTTGCCATTCACCCATGAGCCCTTGTACTTTGAGCCAGTGTCGTGGTAGAGGTAAATGCCCTGGCCATGCCTGGCAATCAGACAACACCAAGAACATGTCAACAGAGATATCAGTAATATAATATTCACATTTTCTGTGGTTATGGCCCAACTCTGGGTTTACACAACACAAAATCAGATTTACATTTTTCTACAGTTATTTCCTGACAGAATGTACATTGTCATGTCGTTTTCAGCATCTTTTGTTTTAGATAAGACACATGCGGTGTATTTGATTCAAATTAAGAAGGCACAGGAGAAGGAGAAGCGGCTCCTTAATTCCAAGATTTGACCCCAGCCAAGCAGAAGCTTCATTCAGAAATGAAACCTAAAAACATCTTATTGACATGAACTTGTGATTATGAAGCTGTACATATACCTCATGTGATGCAGCCACTGGCCGTCATATGTGTCTCCGTTGGGGTAAGTGTATACACCATGACCCTGTCTCAGGTCCTCAACCCATGACCCTGACAGACAAAGACAACATTAAGAGCCTGGTTTCTGAAGGTCTATGTTCAGACTCCAAGCGGGCCTACATATGCCTGATTTGCTTCCACACACACCAGCTGAAAGGGTTTAAGAACTTTCACAGGATTGTGAACATAAATTTTGATAGACATCCTGCCCGCATGCACACATATAAATGAAATGCAGAAGTTGGAAACAATCTCATCTCACTTTTTTTTAAATACTTTTATTATACCTTCATATTTGGACCCATCTGGATAGTAGAAGGTGCCTTGTCCATGTTTCATGTTCTGGTAATAGTCTCCCATATATCTTGCCCCATTCTTGAAGCGATATGTTCCCTATTAGACAGAACAGTCAAAGACAGTATATTAAATAAGTCAAAGAGGCCGTTCTTACCAGACAACATAAAGGCAACTTTTATTTCTATGGCAACTATAGAAAACACTATTTTCATCAGAAATTGACATATGGATAAAAAAAATGCATCATGCTTTTTTCTCGGCAAGCATGGACTGATTGATTGTGTGAATGTTTATAAATGGCAGAGAGGGCTGCAGAGACCACCTACTGTACAGGCAGCTTCATGAATATTATTTGAACATGTACTTTTTGTTTTATTTTACTTTTTTGAATGGGACTCGGTTTGGTCCCAGTGCTCTCAGTGTTCACTCAGCCCTATTGAGGCACTTCTACTATCATACCTGTCCATGTCTTTTGCCGTTCTTATACTGTCCCTGATAAACGTCTCCGTTGGGCAGAACAGCTTTACCGACTCCATGCCTCTCTCCTGCTTCATTCCTGTCTCCTTCATATTCCTGCGCCAGTCCAATAAACAAATGTTTGTATCCAAAGAGACAAAATAACACAGACCAGCATGTAGCCACATATACGCAACGCGCAGCCAGCTTACTCTAACATTGTAACAACAAACCGAGCGTTACATGTTATATTATCTCACCCCGAGTTTGCTGCGTTCATCGTCAAACTCATCAGAGCCTGCGTCCGACATTGTAATATGTGATGTGAAGTAGCGTGAGTCAGTCTGAAACGGAGGGGTAAAAACAGGTAAGATGCTAAATCAGCTCTGTGTGCTCTTGATAGTTTACGGTTGCCATGACAACCCTCAATCACACGTGACCAGCAGCCGGTTGAATGTAGTTGATGCGTCCCGTGTATCCGCTAATTACCGTATCTGCTTAGCCTATAATTCAACTTTTTTGAGTCTCAGAAAAACAAACTCGCTTCCAGCGTGGTGACAATGCATACTTGATTTTTTATGATAGGTTAGGATAGTTTTTTAAGCCTATGTAATCCTCTTAAAGCCCCAAAGTCAACACAGTTTTCATAGATTTTGACAGTATGTACCGATAAGAATATATATTTTTGAACAGGAGGCCTATGAACAGATAATCCACTCCAGCAAGCAGAAAAACCTTTGATGTAGCAATACAGCCTTTATTCCACTTTCACCGTTTATAATTCAACATATTTATTATGTATGAGTTTATTATGAGTTTATTTTCTGTATACAATTAAATTAATGGCTGGAGAGGAAACTTGAATGTACTACTTAGTGACTGAATTTCTCAGTGAGAAACGGAAATGATAAAACAATATTTTATTGTCTTCTGTCATACTGACACAGTCCACAGACTGTCGAAATGTGAACAATTATAAAGGGAAATTTAACGTGACCGTGATGCACTGATTAAGAGGTTTATTTAGTTGTGGCCTGTTCCGGGTGACAAATATGTAAATCTCTCTTTCTCTCTCTCTTGCACTCTATATAGGCTACAGTATATGGTGCAAATAACTGCACATAATGTTTTCAGAACTTATTTTGTTATTTAAAATTCCATGTTTCAGAGAATGTGCTTAAGAAAGTTTTCTTAGAGAAAGTTTCTACAAAAAAAGTACAGTATATACTGTCTTCAATAAAGATATCAAGGTGCCTGTAGGTTCTCAGCAGCGACACTGGAGGGCGCTGTGGTCTATCTTTCATTGGCAAGGAAAAGGATATTTCCTTATAATACTCCTTTAGTATAATCACACAAGGACTCAAACATGGCTGCACTCTTTGTATTGAATAATTTCCAAACTGAAACTGAAACTTTCATATTAAAATCTATTTAATTTATCAAAACATAGTGCTTGGATGTGTTATCAATGATAATGAATGAGTTGTAGCTCAGACAGAAACAATTGTTAACAGATGTCCATCAAATGATACCAAAGAGCATCTCTGACAGATAGTAGACTGTGTGACCTCTGCTTAGCAGCCCTTTTTTTAGACAACTTGAACTTGACTTGACATTAACTCATAAGCCATGAGATTTTGCCATCTGTTGCATTAAAGATTAGAATAAACTCTGGTTGCAATCCACTGCATTCAGTTTGGCTTTCAGATACTCACGAGGAGGTGATATTCAAAATGTCTGGAGCAGTTATTCAATCAATAGAAACACACACCAGTTAAAAAAGGCAAATGGAAGATGTGTGGCTGCAGTGATAATCCATACTAAGTATCGTCCCTTTAAGGACAGTCCCTAAGAATATCTCACTCTGGATTAATTCCCCAAAGGAGCCCTTATTTAAGATGGAGGCAGTGTAAGCTGTGGGTTCACTGGCTGCTTGTTCATGATTTAACACCCTTCTTGTCAGTTTATGGCCATCTAATCTCCCTCTCATGACACTGACAGGAGATTTTAAAATGAGTGACAGTTTGAAGACCTCAGTCTGCTCAAAGTTGGCAGAGTTGTCACTTTGGTAAATGTATATAGGGTTGGTGGCATCTGTCTGAATATAGACACATTTTTGCCAATATTACTAAGTACACTATCTCAGAATTAAAAAAACACCATCTGGTTAGAGAGCATCTTGCTGAATAAAATAATTGTAAGTTCATATGAACATAATTTTAAAGAGGACATATCATGCACATTTCCGGGTCTATATTTTTAATCTCAGACTCTACTGGAATATCTCAGTCCCCTCAGTTCAGCCTCTGTCTGAAACAGGCCGTTTTAGCTCCTGTCTCTTTAAGGTGCCCCCCTGATGAGTCACTCTGTTCTGATTTGTAGTTTCCAGAGGCTGTGTCACAGCCAACTTCTGATGGCTCGGGAGGCTATGTCAGACCATGAAACAAACGATAGTAGCAGGATTTCACTACTTTTTCTCGTTCTTTACTTGAAATGTCAATTTCTCAAATACATCCATACATGTTCGAGTCAAAATTCAACTGAAACATGAGAGTGAACATGCAAACAACACATTGAACAACATTAGCTTGTGTAACAAGCTGATGTCAGCAAAAAAAATGTTGCCAGTGGAGCGTTCCCTGCCCTGACTTGCAGGGAGCACTTCTACATATATTAACCTCAAGTTTTGTAACGTAAGCATGTGTCCCCTTTAATATTACAGGAATAGTTGAATATGTTGGGGAACACACTTACTGCTTTCTTCCCAACAGTGAGATGATTGATATCAATCTCATGTCTGAGTGTTAAGCACAGAACCAGAAACAGGACGTGGTTAGCCTAGCTTAGCAGGACAACTTGAAATGGCTATCCTGGCTCCCTCTAAAGTTAAAAAATAAACCTACAAACACCTCTAAAGCTCACCCAGAAACATGTTGTATCTCATTTTTTAAATCTGTACACAAACAGAAATGTGAAAATAACAATTTGTGGTTTTATTCTTTGGTGAACAGCAGCTGGGTGCAGAGACTCCCTGGAGTCAAATTAGCAAGCACATACTGTTCAATTTCATTTGAATCAGACAATGTTTTTTAAGCATTTCTTTTGTGTATGGATTAAACAAATGAGATAGATTATGTTCGATTTTTTTAGAGGTGTTGGTAGGCATATCTTTAAAGTCACGCTAACTAAGCTACTGTAATGTTAAGCTAAACAAACTATGTTTTGACTGTTGCTCCACACTTAATGTAAAAGTATACAAGAATAAAAGTAGTATCAATCTTCTTCTTTTGCTCTCAGAAAGAAAGTGAACCAAAATGTTGAACTATTTCTCAATATCTTATGTACTGAATTGAAAAAAAACTCTATAGAAAGTTTCACATTGTTCTTTACACCATTCAAAATGTAAAGTTCTTATAGCAACCTTTCCCTCTGTCAATCATATGTTCTTGATTTTCCTTACTATACACCAGTACATCTCTCAAAACTGATCCTTTGGGGGATGAAGGCAGGAGAAGAGAGAGGACTCCAAATCTCGAACAAGACCATTAGTCCTCTGTAATCTCTAAAGCTGGCCTAGTAGGATTCTGGAGGGAATTTCTATTGAGGGATTCATCAGACGTGGCTTATTATAAAGCCTGTCAAACCAATTGCAAGGGTTACAGATCCATTTTATCTAATATTTCAAAACAGTTTAATAAGCCTCTGAGGCGGTGGTATGTCCAACAGTGCTACAATGTGTACATACACAAAGCATCTACATAATGTAGTGTGACGTCTGAAATAACACATGCTATCAACCTTAAACCCAGCTTAGCATAAGAGGCAGGGTGAAACAACTAGCCTGGCCAAAGTGAAAAAACAAAACAAAACAATAGAAAACACTAAACAAAACAACTGCCTACCATCATCTCTAAAGCTGATTTATTAACATTGTGTTTCACTTGTTTACAGACAAACAGAAATGTACTATTTGTGGTTTAAGGCAGACTTTTGTGTTGTAATTATTTCTTGGCATGATACATTTGATAGAATCTGTTTCTTGCACTATATAACAACCAATATAATTAATGAGTTTTGGGGTAATAGTAGGAAGTAGTGTTAGTTTATGCTAAGCTAGGCTAACAACACCCTGACTGCTTCTTATCTCACTCTAAGAAAGAAAGAAAATAAGTGAAACTGTTTCTTTAAATGACATTAAAACACTAAGTCATAAAGAAGGGTTGAATGGGAAAGTGCAGTTGTTTTACTGTATAGTTTTTGTTCTTTGATGAGAATTTTTGATTTTAATAGACCATCCTTGTTATGTGAAGGTCAAACAAACAGCCTGTCTGAAATTCTTCAAAAGCTGCCTGCAGTCCAGATGCATCCTTAACACCACTGTCAGGTCATAGTCAAGATCAAGATGCTTTACAATTACTCTATATTGCTCTCTTGGAACATTTCATCATCTACATGAATGCTGTATCTCTGGCAGAGGTCACCCTCTTCTGGCATTCATTCTTTTCTTGAGCTGCAGTTGCTCCCCGCCACGGGTTCATGACAAAAGCTAAGCAACATCTCCATGAGATCACATGCCAAACTAATCGCTTTTCTCCTCCCACATTCATTGGGAGCTTTGACCTAAATATAGGTGTTTGCTGTCTTTCCTAATGCAACAAGAGGGGACCTTATAAAAGCAGTAAGGGTCAAAGCCGTCCACATTTTTCAGTCAGGATTTCTGCTGGTGAGGGCATTTGTCTGTTTCATTGTAGTGTTGTTGTGATAGATCCTGTTAGACTTATTCCTACTTCAGGTATTTCTTCAGCCAACAGAGGTAAGAGTTGGTATCGGTTTCAATGGTTGATATCAATCCTGCAGTTATTAGAATGACAATTCTGACACTTAACCCTGGACCTTTCAGTCCCCTCTGGGGTGTGTTGCAGAGATGAGTTTGGACGCTGAGATGAGTGTATTTGGGGAGGCAGCCCCGTACCTGAGGAGGCCCGAACGGGAGAGAATCGAAGCCCAAAATAGGCCCTTCGATGCCAAAACTGCAGTGTTTGCAGTGGATCCAAAGGAGCTGTTTGTCAAAGGCACTCTGCAAAGAAAAGAGGGCGGAAAAGCAACAGTTAAAACTGAAGCAGGACAGGTATAGTGTTAGCTGTCGAGGAGGTAAATCACCCTCTCCATATTGTTTTGCTTTTGATTAAAAGGGCATGTCTCTCTTCCCCGTCACAGGTTGTAACAGTGAAGGATGACGAAGTCTTCCCCATGAACCCACCCAAGTTTGACAAGATCGAGGACATGGCCATGATGACCCACCTCAATGAGGCCGCTGTGCTGTATAACCTCAAAGAGCGCTATGCAGCATGGATGATCTATGTGAGTAATGCAACATTTACTGTAGTTGATGATGGTCATTCCCACACAATGTCAGTGGAGCTGTTGCTCGATAGGAGCATTACTACTACCACTACTACAGCTACTATTGCTACTAATACTACTACTAATAATAATAGTGCTAGTAGTTTGAATTGAGAAAGTAACTGTTTTTAGAAGATAGTTTGAAAAGAGAAAAAATCATTACAGGGACTGGAGGGCAGTAATACAACAAAAGGAAAAAAAAGTGGTCTTACCACACTGGTCTTCTTATAGGAAAAGTGGTTCCCCTCATTTTGAAGGCATTAAGATGTTTAAAATTTACATGAAGACATACTTTTAACACTTTATGAGGCCTGATTTTAGCCTGTTTAGACGCAATAACGTGGTGTGTGAAGACAAAAAGATAATGCATAATAACATGCATGATAGGCCACAAGTTTTTGATTACAGCAAGTGGCTTAAAATACTTTCCACCACCATCAACAAAACACTAGAAGGGGGAATATTTTCAGGAAGAATAGTGTTCATCCCTACAGTAGACTTGAAGTATCTATAGCACTGAAGCTTTTCAAGAGGCTTGTGGCCAAAAACTGTGCAAAGACTGTAAATTGTCATCTGTCCACTGTATGACGAAAGAACTTTCATTTGTCAACCAAATCTTGCCTGCTTTTAACCAAGATGTACGAAGACCATACCTACTCAAACAAATGTTTTGATTTTATTGTAGACCTATTCTGGGTTGTTCTGTGTCACTGTGAACCCTTACAAGTGGCTCCCAGTGTACAACCAAGAGGTAGTGGTGGCCTACAGGGGCAAAAAGCGCATGGAGGCTCCCCCACACATCTTCTCCATCTCTGACAACGCCTATCAGTTCATGCTCACTGGTAAACTGTGTCTGCAAAAACTGTGTTGTTACAGTCAGTATCACGTTCTGATTCGAAGTATAGCACTGTTCTAATATGACTGTGCTGTTGTTTCTTTTAGACAGAGAAAACCAGTCTATCCTTATCACGTAAGCTGCAAGTTTATACATGTGCTACAGCCTATCCTTGATACTTGTATTAAAGAGGAGATAAAACATATCTGATGGGTGTTTTTTCCGTTCTGTAGCGGAGAATCAGGTGCAGGAAAGACTGTCAACACCAAACGTGTCATCCAGTACTTTGCGACAATCGCAGGGTCTGGGGACAGGAAAAAAGATGTTGCTACCTCTGGCAAATTGCAGGTGACATTTCACACTCTTTCAAATGGCGTTACAACTGGTCTACTAATAACCTTTCAGTGCATTTATTCATAGTCAAATCACTTTGCAATATAATATTTCGTTTCTCCTGTTGGTGTAGGGGAATCTGGAGGATCAGATCATCTCTGCTAACCCACTGCTGGAAGCTTTTGGAAATGCCAAGACTGTCAGAAATGATAACTCTTCACGTTTTGTAAGTGAAAAGATTGTGATTTTGTTAATACCAGGGTGGGAGATTAGCACCAGCCACCAGCCACCAGCCACTAGCCAAATGCTGGTAAAATATGAAAGTGGCTGGTAGTTTCTGGTAGATGTCCACATTTTAAAAAGTTAATTTCCCACCCTGGTTAATACCCACAACTGATTTATCATCTTGTTGACTATTAACTATCAACTTGACTATTTCCCTCACAGGGCAAATTCATAAGAATCCACTTTGGAACCTCAGGAAAACTGGCTTCTGCTGATATTGAAACTTGTGAGTTAGATTACAATGGAGACATGTAATGTTTTGTTTGTTTGTGTGAGCTCACCTTGTTTCTTTTTGGTAGATTTGTTGGAAAAATCCAGAGTAACGTTTCAGCTGTGTGCAGAGAGGAGTTACCATATTTTCTACCAGATCATGTCCAACAAGAAGCCAGAGCTGATAGGTAACATGCAGTATAGGGGGACAGAGTTACATTTTGAGCAAATTATCTACTTTGAATAATTTTGAAAAAAAGTCATGATGTTGTTGGTAAAGTTATGTTCATAGTATGCTCATGTTGCTAGGCTTGGATTTGACTGGCATGTTGTTTTTCTTCCAGAGACTCTCCTCATCACCACCAACCCCTACGACTTCCCATTTATCAGCCAGGGGGAGATCAGTGTGGCCAGTATTGATGATAGTGAGGAGCTGATGGCCACGGATGTAAGTCAAATTTGCAATCTTTTTTTTTCATCCTTGATAACATGCACTGGGACTGACATAAGCTCTGTCACAATGTGCTTTCAGAGTGCTATTGACATCCTAGGCTTCACTGGAGAGGAGAGGATTGGCATTTATAAACTAACAGGTGCTGTGATACATTATGGGAATATGAAATTCAAGCAGAGGCAGAGAGAGGAGCAGGCAGAGCCAGACGGGACAGAGGGTAATTGTTATTCATGTTGTGTTAGTCATGTTATCTTGTTCTTACCTCTTATCTATTACCATTTCTTCTCTTTCACTGTATCACACTCTCTTTTATCATTTTCCTTTTTCAGTGGCTGACAAAGCAGCTTACTTGATGGGTCTAAACTCTGCAGACCTGCTGAAGGCGCTGTGTTACCCTAGAGTGAAGGTTGGAAATGAGTATGTAACCAAAGGGCAGACTGTTCAACAGGTACATTTATGTTGTAATAAAGTACTATAAAAATTCCTATGCAACTAGTTATGATTTCTGTATTATTCCTTACAAGTGTTAATACACACATGCAAAAGTATATGTTAACCTTAAGCCAGTACTGTAATGCTAGGAAACAATGCAGATAACCATCATATCCTTCAGTTTGAGAAAAAAATGCTGCAATAACCTCAAAGCTGCTCCACTTAATATTTTTGGGCAGGCAGCTATTTTCATCAAAAAACTGACAAACACACTGTACACTGCCTGCCCAGCACCAAATGGCAGGCAAAGTTAGCAATGAGCTTGTGAAGAAGCTAAATATCTAGCAGCTAAAGAGACAGATATATCCTTCCAGATTTAGTGGAGACCAAAACAGCTAAAAGGAGAGTAAGTATGGGACTTGCTTTCATCAGGTGCACAGAAACACAACTGACAGAATGACTTCATGAAAATATGTCAAATGTTGTGGAACTCTTCTGTCCCCAAGTGGTCAGAAAGATTAATGGAAAATAATAATGGGTCATGTAATATTTTTTGTTGTTTGAAGGTCTTACTTCTCAAATATGTTTCACTGCAACATATCATTGTTCAGGTCTACAATTCCATTGGTGCTTTGGCCAAATCAGTCTATGAGAAGATGTTTCTGTGGATGGTCCTCCGCATAAATCAGATGCTGGACACCAAACAACCCAGGCAGTTCTTTATTGGGGTCCTGGATATTGCTGGGTTTGAAATCTTTGATGTAAGTTTGCATTAACCACTGTATTTACTGGAATTAATATTGAATAATATAGTCATGCTCAAATGGTTTTGTTTTGCAGTATAACAGTCTGGAACAGCTGTGTATCAATTTCACCAATGAGAAACTGCAACAGTTTTTCAACCATCACATGTTTGTGCTGGAGCAAGAAGAGTACAAGAAGGAAGGCATCGAGTGGGAGTTCATTGACTTTGGGATGGACCTGGCTGCCTGTATAGAGCTCATTGAAAAGGTTAGTTCACACAAAAATGATATTATACAAAGTTGCAGAGAGAAATGCATTTGATGAAGTGAGATGTTTTGTGTCAAAACAAATCTTTTAACCATTTGTCCTCAACAGCCAATGGGCATCTTTTCCATCCTTGAAGAGGAGTGTATGTTCCCCAAGGCATCAGACATTACCTTCAAAAACAAGCTGTATGACCAACATCTTGGGAAATCCAGCAATTTTCAGAAGCCCAAGCCTGTCAGAGGCAAGGCTGAGGCTCACTTCTCCCTTGTGCACTATGCTGGCACTGTGGACTACAGCATCACAGGCTGGTTGGACAAAAACAAGGATCCACTCAATGAAACTGTAGTCCAACTCTACCAGAAAGCCAGCCTCAAACTGCTGGCCTTTCTCTATTGTTCCTATGCTTCAACTGATGGTAAGAATATGAGACAGGTGGTAGGCTCTTGCAAGTCTGTGAACACTTTTTTGTATTTTAAGCCCCCAATGTTTAGCCTTATAATGTAGATAAAAACATTGTTCTTTTAGAGAACACTGGTACTGGTGCTTCTGCAAAGAAAGCAGCAAAGAAGAAGGGCTCATCCTTCCAGACTGTGTCAGCCCTCTTCAGGGTAACTGCATATTAAAATAATACAGGATGATCTTAAATTTGTAAGAGTAACTTTAATACAAATAGTCAAGTTCAGCAACAACAGTTGTGCTTTCTGTAACAAAGTAATGACACTGATTATCTCTGACAGGAGAACCTGGGAAAGCTAATGACAAATCTCAGGAGCACCCATCCTCATTTTGTTAGGTGTCTCATTCCAAATGAAAGTAAAACTCCAGGTATTTCAGTAATATCATGTTATAAACCCTCAATATCTGACCATTTCAATGATATGTCAGGCATCTTAAATGTAATGTGGCTCTGGCTGACTTTTAGGGGTTATGCAACACCATCTGGTTATCCATCAACTGCGATGTAATGGTGTGCTGGAAGGAATCAGGATCTGCAGGAAGGGCTTCCCCAGTAGAATCCTGTACGGGGATTTCAAGCAAAGGTAAGGAACAAAGTTTAGGTTTGAGAAAAATTTAAAACTTTTCTCTGATGAGAGTTTTTCTTGTAGGTACAAAGTATTGAATGCCAGTGTGATCCCTGAAGGACAATTCATTGACAACAAGAAAGCTGCTGAGAAGCTCTTGGGATCTATCGATGTGGATCACACACAGTATAAGTTTGGTCATACAAAGGTAAACTATTTTCAGTATGACTAAGGGCCTCAGTATGTTTCAAACTAAGTGCTCGTCAGATCGTCTTCAGATGTCTGAAAATCCCTTTCCAAAATCGGATTAATGGGTGCTGTGCCCGACAATTTTTTAACTTTCTGAAACAGACCATGGCCAGATGTGGAGAGTTTTGAAAGTAGTCAGGGTATGAACTTCTCTCTCAAGCTCTCATTTCATTCTTCATATAATTACCTCCCTCACCTTTTGCATGAACAACCAAGTGTGGCACCCTGAAGTCTGAAAGTCTGTGCCAATATCCTCATTTGTATGATTCTGGCGTTGTGACTACAAAGACTCACAAAAGACAGAGAGAGAGATAAGAGAAACAGTATGATGCTGCCCATTGGAGGCATCAAGTGCTTTGTCCCACCAGAGTTTGAGTGTGGCTATTTGGAACAGGTATACCCAATGTTGCCGTTAGATGTCATACAAACATACAAAGTATGTTTCAAGCATACTGAGCCCTTTCTATTGTGAAATGATGTTAACATTTTTTGGTTTATTGATGTAGTATCTGAAAGAATCTCAAGATGTATATACATTTCTATTTTCTGTAGGTGTTCTTCAAAGCAGGGCTTTTGGGTCTACTAGAAGAGATGAGGGATGAAAAACTGGCCTCTCTCATAACCATTACTCAAGCCTTGTGTCGTGGCTTCCTCAGAAGGAAAGAGTTTCAGAAAATGATGCAGAGGAGGTAAACATAATTATGGTAGATTGATCACAGATAATCATGCTAATGTTTGCTACATTGTGGCTGGTGTAGTATAATGAAAAATGTACTCATCACATGGAACCCAAGAACTAAAACTGAACCACATCACTCTCCAGAGAATCCATATACATTGTCCAGTACAACATTCGCTCCTTCATGAATGTAAAACATTGGCCATGGATGAAGCTCTACTTCAAGATCAAGCCACTCTTGAGGAGTGCTGAGACTGAGAAGGAGATGGCCATCATGAAAGAGGAATTTGCCAAGTGTAAAGAAGATTTAACCAAAGCTGAGACCAAAAGGAAGGAGCTGGAAGCCAAAATGGTTTCCCTGCTTCAGGAGAAGAATGACTTGTGCTTGCAGATTCAATCTGTGAGTAAAATAGTATACTGTACACAATATATACAGCCATTAATGTAAGTCATGAGGAAGTAGAACTGCATGCTACATAAATGCAAATGGTGTTTTTGGTTAAATAGGAAAGTGAGAGTCTGGCAGATGCAGAGGAAAGATGTGAGGGACTCATAAAGAACAAGATTTTGCTGGAAGCCA
Source organism: Thunnus albacares (assembly GCF_914725855.1). Taxonomy (NCBI): domain Eukaryota; kingdom Metazoa; phylum Chordata; class Actinopteri; order Scombriformes; family Scombridae; genus Thunnus; species Thunnus albacares. The sequence goes on from NC_058125.1 coordinate 4,454,480, forward strand.
AAGCCAAAGAACTCAGTGAGAGACTAGAGGACGAGGAGGAGGTGAATGCCGAGCTTACTGCTAAGAAGAGGAAGCTAGAGGACGAGTGCTCTGAGCTGAAGAAAGACATTGATGACATGGAGCTCACCTTGGTTAAAGTGGAGAAGGAGAAACATGCCACTGAAAACAAGGTGTGTGTCTTCCGGATCATCATCTGAACACCAAGGTGAGAGATTCAAGCATTCACTCACACTTTTTGCTACACACTTCAGGTGAAGAATCTGACTGAGGAGATGTCCTCTCTTGATGATACCATCGCCAAGTTATCTAAGGAGAAGTTGGCCCTGCAAGAGGCACACCACCAGACACTGGATGACCTGCAAGCAGAGGAAGACAAAGTCAACTCTCTAACTAAAGCCAAGGTCAAGCTAGAGCAACAAGTTGATGATGTAAGTCTATGGCTGTTACCTTTCTGAAATCATAGCATGTGTGACTTGAGAATTTGACTGAAAATGTGTCCATGCGTTAGCTTGAGGGCTCTCTGGAGCAAGAGAAAAAGGTCCGGATGGATGTTGAAAGGGCCAAAAGGAAGCTTGAAGGAGATCTGAAACTAACTCAAGAATCCATGATGGATTTGGAAAATGACAAGCAACAGCTAGAGGAACGTCTTAAAAAGTATGTATCGGTGCTGCAGTGTTTAGGCATTGTGATTAGTACTTTACACATGCTCTAATCACATGGTATGATTTTGCATATTAGAAAAGACTTTGAGTTCAACCAACTTGTATCCAAAATCGAGGATGAGCAGAGTGTGGCTATGCAATCTCAGAAGAGGATCAAGGAACTTCAGGTAGTTCGAAAAAATTTAAATTTAAATGAAAATGTTCCAAATCAATGAATCATCCTGAATTTGTGTTGTTTTTCTCAGTCACGCATTGAAGAGCTAGAGGAGGAGATTGAAGTGGAGCGTGTTGCCAGGGCCAAGGTGGAAAAACAGAGGTCAGATCTCTCCAGGGAGCTTGAGGAGATCAGTGAGAGGCTGGAGGAAGCTGGAGGAGCCACCACCGCTCAGATAGAGATGAACAAGAAGCGAGAGGCTGAGTTTCAGAAACTGAGACGAGACCTCGAAGAGTCGACCCTCCACCACGAGGCCACCGCTTCAGCTTTGAGGAAGAAACATGCTGACAGTGTGGCTGAGTTGGGAGAGCAGATCGACAATCTGCAACGGGTCAAACAGAAACTGGAGAAGGAAAAGAGTGAGTACAAGATGGAGATTGATGACCTTTCCAGCAACATAGAGGTCACAGTCAAGGCAAAGGTAAGCTAGACCAGAATAGAAAGTACATGTAATCAAAATATCATGGTTAACAGTTTAATTTATTATTTTATCAATGATATCAGATTAATTATGAGAAGCTGTGCCACTCTCTGGAAGACCAACTGAGTGAATACAAGACGAAACATGATGAGAACACCCGTCTGATCACTGAAATAAATGCTCACAGGGCAAGACTTCAGAATGAAAATGGTAGGCAACTGAGTTAAACCTTGTTTAAATGACTTATGGAGTCAAACACTTCTCTCTTTTTAAAATTTTCAATTATTCAATCTCTTGATCAGGTGAGTTTTCTCGTCTTCTCGAGGAGAAAGAAGCATTACTCTCCCAGGTGTCGAGGGCTAAGCTTGCCTTCACCCAACAAATTGAGGAACTCAAGAGACAGGTTGAGGAGGAAACCAAGGTTTGTTGCATTACTACACTCAGTACATCCAATACGTGTCTGTGACATCAGTGATATTCAATGATATTCAGTAAGCTAACTGATTAGTTTATCTGGGTAGCTAGAGGCTTATAGGTAGCTTAAAGGTCAGAAGCTTTGGTAGGCTAACAAATTTACCTCCTTAACTCTTTAAGGCTAAATTACATTTTTCCCCCCTTTTTCATCTGGTTTCATTTGACTTAGCAAAAATAATGATTGAATAATCATTTTTTGTGTCCACCAAGGAGGTTTAAATGAAAAGTTTGACATTCCTATTTGCTTTTTGGCCAAAACTTAGATGAAGAGATTGATGCCACTCTCATATATCCATATGTGAAATATTAAGCTAGAGTCAGCAGTCAATTAGCATAAAGACTGAAAGCAGGGAGAACAGCTTGCCTGGATCTGTCCAAAGTTAAAAGAAACATGCATATTGGCCCACACAATTTAGCATGTTTGCTTAATCTGTACACAACCAGAAATTATATAGAAAGTCATATGCTGGAACTAAAGTATTTATTGGTTGTGCTGGTGTGCTAGTAGCCGCCCCTGCTTCCAGTCTTTATGCTAAACTAATGGCTCTAGCGTTATATTTAGCCAACAGATATGAGAGTGGTATTGATCTTTTCATCTAACTCTCAGCAAGCAAGCAAGCCCGTAAGTGTATTTCCCAAAATGTTAAACTACAGCATTCCCTTAATGAGAAGGTTCAAAATAATAAGAGGGAAATTCTGCCTTTAACAAATATATTTGACTATTAGTTAAATTTGCAAATTTGCCTCTCTGTTAGGCTAAGAATGCCCTCGCCCATGCTCTCCAATCTGCCCGTCATGACTGTGATCTGCTGAGGGAGCAGTTTGAGGAGGAACAGGAGGCCAAGGCTGAGCTCCAGAGAGCGATGTCCAAGGCCAACAGTGAGGTGGCCCAGTGGAGAACCAAATATGAGACTGATGCCATCCAGCGCAATGATGAGCTGGAGGAGGCAAAGTTAGATTTGTTCTCATACATATAGATATTTAGATTTTTGAGATATTTGCAATATGAGGAAATGACTGTCATTACTGATATGTAATTTTGTTATCCCCAGGAAAAAGCTTGCTCAACGTTTGCAAGAGGCTGAGGAGGCCATTGAGGCTGTGAATGCCAAGTGCTCGTCTTTAGAGAAGACAAAGCAGAGACTGCAAGGAGAGGTGGAAGACCTCATGGTTGATGTGGAAAGGGCAAATGCTCAAGCAGCTGCCCTGGATAAAAAGCAGAGAAGCTTTGATAAGGTGAGAGGGACACCCTGCAAGTCAAGTCAGTGTAATTTTCATGTTTTATGGATGAATCAATTGAACCTTGAACCTTGAAATAAGAACAAAACGTGTTACAGTCAAGTACCAATCTTCATTGAGACACATGTCTGTTTTCTACATTCTGCTGCTGATTGGTACATTTCTACATTAATGCAGCAACAGCAGTTTGCAGGGAATTCATAGAAGAAGAACTGAATAACTGTGATTACTAATGATAAACTTCATGATTTTCAGACAAAATAGAGTGCCACCTACAGAAACACATAACAGCAATGACCACATTGCACCTTAAGACAAAGCGGTGCAAAGTTAAAAAAAACCTAAAATATCAAGGACCTTAAGCGTTATGCAATCGAATATATTTTGTTATTTTTAGATACTTTCTGAATGGAAGCAGAAGTATGAGGAGAGTCAGGCTGAGCTGGAAGGGTCACAGAAGGAGTCTCGCTGCCTCAGCACTGAGCTCTTCAAAATGAAGAACTCTTATGAGGAAGCTCTGGAGCAACTTGAGGTTCTCAAACGAGAGAATAAAAACCTACAACGTATGTACTTCATAGTAAAACAATAGTGATTTCGTACAAACAAATTCTACGGTATAAGGGTGTGTTCATACTTCAAGTTTTTTGCTTTCTTGAAAGGCAGTAGTAGTAGTCAGCTGTTCATATTCCCAGTGATTGATATCATAAGTATTAATTTTTGTTTGTTTCCATATGCGTGGTCATTTAAGAAATGTCATGCATTTTTTATATTTTTAGAGGAAATCTCTGATCTGACTGAGCAACTTGGAGAGAATGGTAAAGCCATTCACGAGCTGGAGAAGACTAAGAAACAAATTGAGACTGAGAAGACAGAGATCCAGGCAGCTTTAGAGGAGGCTGAGGTAACTCAATGTGATAGAATTATTATTAAGGTCTTGCAATCAGATTTCTTTTGGCACATTTTATGTCATCAGTGTAGTCCTCTTATTTTCATCTTCACAGGCTTCTCTGGAGCACGAGGAATCCAAAATTCTCCGTATCCAGCTGGAGCTCACTCAAATCAAGGGAGAGGTCGACCGCAGGGTGGCAGAGAAGGATGAGGAGATTGATCAGATGAAACGCAACCACCAGCGCACTGTAGAAACAATGCAGTCCGCCTTGGACGCTGAGACACGCAGCAAGAATGATGCCCTGAGAATCAGGAAGAAGATGGAGGCTGACCTCAATGAGATGGAGATCCAGCTGAGCCACGCCAATCGGCAGGCCGCTGAAGCCCAGAAGCAGCTGAGGAACATACAAGCTCACCTCAAAGTGAAATACTGTTCTAGCACCTTGAGTACAAAAATATCAGCTTTAGATTTTAAACCTCATTTTTGGAAAATCATAAAACTTTTACCATGTTTTCTCTCTGCAGGAACAAACCCTTCACCTGGATGAGGCCCTGCGGAGCCAGGAGGACCTGAAGGAGCAGGTGGTCATGGTGGAGCGCAGGAGCAGCCTGATGCAGGCAGAGGTGGAGGAGCTCAGAGCTGCTCTGGAACAGTCGGACAGAAGCCGCAAATTAGCTGAACAGGAACTGACTGATGCCTGTGAGAGAGTCGCGCTGCTGCACTCTCAGGTCAGCAGCATTATTACAATCTTAATGAAGGCCATTGAAATCTAACAGGTCATCACCATGACGTTAGATATCTGTACTTCAAATTAAACAAATGTTAATAATATATCTTCACTGGGTTGATGGGGTTGCCATTGAAGAATAATTAAGTAATTATTTGATGAGGTGATGGTTTTCAAAAGTGCTTAAAGACATTTCTGGCTATGGAAGATGGCTCAATGATCAACATTTCAGCTATTGAGCCTTAAGGATGCACAAATCAATATTTTTGTATTAACAATTGATCCCAGTGACAATCATACAGAGAATTACCATGCAACTCTGCAGTTCATTTTAGCATCTTTAACTCATTATTTTGGTTTGGCAATCAACCTCCTTTCCAGCAGCTGCAGACAGCTGTTTTCAGCAGGAAAGCTACGATAAACTGTACACTACCTGCCCAGCACCAAACAATAGAATAACAAAGTTAGTAACTAGCTGGAGCATTTAGCAGCTTAAAAGACAGATACTTTTCTTTCTGTTATTGGAATATGAATTGTATTTGTCCAAATGAATGCTAATGTTGCTGCCTATGTGTAAACAGGCAAAGTTTGCTAATATGTTAACCACATCAACTATAAGGACATATTATGTCATACATGTGTGATGTTCTGGTTGTTGTGGCTTCTGTTTACGAGCATAGCTCTGTAAAGGCTTGGCATAAGTTATTTTCTATTTATAGTTAGTTAACTGTCATTTGGCTGCAGAACACCAGTCTCCTCAACTCCAAGAGGAAGCTGGATGCAGATGTCAGCCAGCTGCAGGGCGAAGTGGAGGACGCAATCCAAGAGGCTCGCAATGCAGAGGAGAAAGCCAAGAAGGCAATCACTGATGTAAATATCATGCACTTCAAATCTCTTTATATCCAGATATTATAGCTTCATATGGTGTGATGAGTAACTGCAAGAAACAGTGATAATTATCAAGCAGTCTGCCCTTATGAATGCTACTGTCAGTTTGATTATGAGCATTAATTAGTTACTTGTAATGAAAAATGATAAAAGAAACATCAGATTAACATGCTGTGTAAATGCAGGCAGCCATGATGGCAGAGGAGCTGAAGAAAGAGCAGGACACCAGCAGCCACCTGGAGAGGATGAAGAAGAACCTGGAGGTCTCTGTGAAGGATCTGCAGCACCGTCTGGATGAGGCTGAGAACCTGGCTTTGAAGGGGGGCAAGAAGCAGCTCCAGAAACTGGAGGCTCGGGTATCACACTTGTTCATGTGAGATCAGAAGCATTATTGAGAACAGAAATCACATATGAGGTTGAGTTTATGGGGTTTGGACTTTATCTCGTAGGTGCGTGAACTAGAAGGCGAAGTGGAAAGTGAGCAGTTAAGAGCTGCTGATGCTGTCAAGGGAATCCGTAAATACGAGCGGCGAGTCAAGGAGCTCAGTTACCAGACTGAAGAGGACAAGAAGACTGTTCTGAGACTGCAGGACCTGGTAGACAAACTGCAACTTAAAGTGAAGGCATATAAACGGCAGAATGAAGAAGCTGTAAGATCTTTTTAACTGCCACAAAAACACATGAGAATTACTGTTTTTCATTATGATCATAGCTCATTATGGTTTGTTTGTTGTTTTTTTTGCTACAGGAGGAGCAGGCCAATACTCATCTTGCTAAGTTGAGGAAAGTGCAGCATGAGCTGGAAGAGGCGCAGGAGCGGGCAGACATCGCTGAGTCTCAAGTCAACAAGTTGAGAACCAAGAGCAGAGAGTTTGGAAAGGTAACATTTAAGGCATTTATAGTTTATATAATTAAAACATCATTTGAGTGTGAAAGTTCATTCCTGTCCTCAAATAGTAGTTTGACAAAATAATCTTAATTCAAGATCTAGTTGCAGTTTCCATCTTTTCTGTATCCAGTGAACTCCTTAATTCAGAAAGTTAAATGGTTACATCAATACTGCTTTTGTAAATGACCATTACAAACTTTTATCTATCTGTATTTTCCTTTAATTTCCTTTCCTTAACTTCCATTTCCTTCTCTGTCCTGTCCTTTCCTGATTCAGGCTGCTGACTCTGAGTAGGCTTTGCAATGATGACATACAGGACATCCTCTATGCAACTTCTTAGCACAAGAAAACTCAAGAAAATTAATAAACCTTATTGTTTTGCTGTGGAACTGTAGCAGAATAAAGTGGTGTGAAGCATAAGCTCTGTCTGTTTATTTTTCTGCACGGTGTAAGTTTATTGCACGTCACACTGTGAGAACAATCGAGTAAACAACAATCTGTGTCAGAGTGTATGATATCAGTTTGGTCAGACAGTGCAATGAATACGTGGTGATATGATGTAAATAGAAAAAGGACATGAGAGCAGATAAAAATAAGCCATCTGCATCAGCTCAGATGTTTGTAAAATGTACTTATCCATTTTTCATGACTGTCTTTGTGACTAACAACACAGATGAAAGGACACTTAGCATTTATCATAATTCTTGGTGTATTAGCAGACTAGTATAAGTTTTGTAGTGCCAATTAGCGAGTGAGAGAACTCTCTGTGACAGATAATGAGTTTTGTGGCAGGAGTGTGCAGTTTATATAAGCTCCAGCTGAACTCCTCAGTGTGCAGTTTCCATCTAATTTGAGCAACTGTTTGCAGAGATCAGGACAGATCCCCGCAGAATGCCTGCTGACATTTACATTCTGAGTTTAAATAGCTGTCCTCCTCAGTGTCACTCATCTACATACAATGCCTAATGCTAGCATGAGAGCAGTGGATTAACCACGATTAGACCAATATAATCAAAGGGCCATATGGACCAATCAGAAAGCATCCAGAGGATTCATTTAAGATGGCGCGTGTATTTAACTGTGTCATGCCATCCATGAACCTGTTTGTTTAGTGCGCCAGACAGAGGGACTCTGCACTTGCCTGTGTTGTTTTGTCAGTGACTCAAAGTCCTCATCATTACAGGAATTTCATTTGTCTGGGAAGCAGATTAGAAGTTAAAGTCTCACATGGATTTATGATGCTCATCAGCATGTCTACCATTCTTACAGCTACCCTAAGAGTTTTAATTAGATTTCTGTCAAGATCACCAGCTTTCTGCCTGAATAGACTGAAACTAAATTACATAACAAAAAAGTTAAGAAATTCACAATTTTAACAGAGTTTTCCCATTCATCCATATATATATATACAATTAATGAGTTGCATTGATCTACAGGGCATGTTATAGCTTCTTCTGAGTCAACCATGTGCTAATATACAATTTATTATGCATTATCACAGCTGATAATGTATCTCCACAACGACAGAATAATATGCAATTTAATCTATCTATAGTAAAATATGACAAAATAATCAGGGTGGCGCAAAGTTATGTCTCCAAAACAAGGTAACATACAACAATGCAAAACTAAAATAACTCTAAATAAGCAGCCTTTCAGCTGCTAATAAAGACAGTAGTAGGACATCAAATAAAAATATTAAATATAGTCCTGAGCAGAAACATTTGATTATAAAACAGCTTGTTATGTACAGTAACTAACATTAAAGTATACTGTATGTGTATGTGGAGGGATGTTCAGAAAAAAGGTTTGGTAATTTTTTTTGTTAGATGTACTACAAACAAATACTGAACAACTCAAGTGAGTCATGCCATAAAAATGAAAGTGTTACTAATACTGCTACTAGATCTTTTGTTGCAATTACATTTCAAGAAAGACAAAAGTGCAAAAGAGTGTGAACATTCACTCTTGACCTCAATAACATTAGTTATGAACTCAGGGTCCACATACTACCACTTCCTGGAGCTTTCAGCTGCAGTGTAATGGCAAGGACCCTGGAGACTGAATGAACACTGAAAACGAACAATATCATCTGTTAACAAAACCACTCCACTGAGAAGAGGTCAAAGGTCATCAACCAGGAGTCAGTGGATGGACCAGAAAAACATCAGAGGACATTCACATCAGAGTCTATGTTTGAACAGAGACAGACATATACAACCACCTAGTATCATATGACCAGTGTTCCACACATGATGACACCTCAGTCGTCTCTATGACAACTGAGCCAGCTCCATCCGCTGAGAAAGAGCAAGAGATGCAGTTGAAATCTCTGAAAAAAAAAATAAGTGGACCATGTTCTGCTCCAGGTCCATTTGTTTTGGAGCTTTCAACCATGTCACACAGTCTTCAACAGCAGATGGAGTTGAAATGGAACTATAGATGTGTCACTGATCTGTGATATGGTCAAAAGGTCTGGAACAAATGAATAAAAAATGAATTACCAAATCCTGGTTAATTCAGCAACAAACCTGTACTCATGTCTAGTTTTCTGTAGCTATGTCACTATCACTACTAAATGTGTGTTTTACTGTATCTTGCTGTACTCAGTTTACCTTAGTTTCGTCTATGTACACTGTATCTGTCCCTATCAAATAAACCATAAATAAATAAATAAGTGAGCCCTGTGTAGAGATTGTTTTGTCAAGTGGTGTTTCCAAGGTCATGAATGAACCTTCAAGTTTATGACAGCTTTCGTGTCGGAGTGATCAGAACATGCAAACTATGCTGCAGTGTGCCATCAGTATATGGAATCTATCTATATCTCCAACATTGTATGAGTGAAGGATAGAAATGTGTGCTATGACACCCCACCCCACCCCCCACCTTCCCCAGTTTGACAGGATGGAGGACACAGCTGTGAAGGCCAGGCTATCATATAGCCTTTAAGAGCGTTATGAGCAATGATCTATGACAGTAACGCCTGCAGTAGTCGACCCTTGCTGTAAAGATTCTCATGTGTGACAATGAAATTAAGTGATGTGGTCTGTATGTATTTCATATCTATTTTAGGCTCATACAAAGCATACAAAGACATTTCACATTTTCTACTTCTCTGACAATCAAGTTACTTTTACTCATAAAAAATATAGTTAAATAGAACTCATATTTCTATATATTTCTCACTGTCCCATAGTTCTTCCCATCTGTAATGCTACAGTAACAGCAGCTAGAGGGCTCCGTTTAACAAGAGAAGAAGCATGGATGGAGGAAGAGTGGGTGAAATTTGATCTGTGTTCTATGTTATCCTATGGAGGCATAAAGAGATAATCAGCCTCTGTGACAAAGAGTCTTCATAATCAAAGACATCAAGATACCAAAGTGACAGAAGAGGCTATCACAACAATACTTTTAGAGACATTCAGTCACTTACATGCAGCTCATATTTAATTTCTCTCCTGTATATGTATAGTGTCACCACTACCATTACTGTTTAGAGTGCATTCTATTCATTTACAATCAATCCAAACCCCATTTACTGATGCAAGATAACAAATCAAACAGAAATATGACTGTTTTCAATAAAGTATCTTTATCATTGAGACTGGGGGCAGAGTTGCTCCCAGTCGGAAAACAAACTCACAGCTTTGAAAAATGCAAGACATAAAAGTACAGTTTTTATGTACAATAGAGAAAACATTTTAGGCTTTCAAAATGTCGAGGTCCCATTAGTCATTGATATCGTTGAGAGGAAATAATCATTACAGTACCGGAAAAGTAGTCCTGTGAACCTGCATGTGACTGCTCTTCCTCAATGACCGGATGTGTGTCTTAGTAAACTGAATTTGAACTGTAAGAAGTGAATGTGGAAATATACAGAGTGCAACTGAATTCAGTTTCATAAGATTCAGTTCTGAGTTTATTGGAATTCATTTCCAAACTAATACATTCAATTTCAAATTATGCTATTCAGACTCATTTCAATGCAGCTATTTAAGTTAAACAATACAAATTCAAATTATGTGATTCAAATTCAGTTTTTAATGCAATTATTCAAGTTGAGTCATTCAAATATTAATGATTCAAATTTAGTTTCTAGTGACACATACTTCTGCCCATAGAGACCACACCATTTGTCCCTGTTACACTTGGATTTCTTTCTTTCCGTACTTCTCATTTGTTTGTTTAGCCAATTTAACATCTATTTGTAGCATTGCTTTCACATGCTATCCCAGGATTTGTCTGTTTCTGGCTTTGTTTTGTTAAATTTACATCTTCATTTCTGGTTTAATCAAGACAGACAAGTATTATTGAAGTTTGGTTATTGTTTATTGATTTAAATTGTGAGTCTTTTGAGTTATAGATTAACTTGTTATGCTACAATACCTACCATGCTTCCAGGAGACAAAGGGGGAGTCACCCAATGACTTCCTGCTTTTCAGCTCTTGCTGACATCACCAGTGATGTCATGGGTTGGACCAAGTATGGGGGGATTTACTGTATTGAGTGAAATGTTTGTTTTTTGTATTTATGTTGTACTTATTTTGGCCTATGGTGAGGACTACACTGTGGATGATGTGTGTGTAAACAACGTTAACTGATACAAGCAGCATTGTCATATGCCAGCTGTTGGTATAAGGAAAAAGAAGCCCCCTGAGAGAAATATGGTTCTGCCTAGATAGATTGGAGGGCCTATTTAAGGGGAGAATTGTTGGTTTGAGAGAGAGCAGAAACCAGCGGATGTCTGTGTAGCTGTGGGCACATGATCATGCCTAAGTTTTTTGAGTTGTGTTTTCCTGAGTTAATCCAGTTAAGATGAATTTGATTTGCTTATTTTCATTTCATTTCTGAGACACTTGTTTTTGGTTACACTGGTTGGAATAAATCTCTTTTTTTAATCATTGAACAAGTCTCTGAATCTGCATCTCATCTCCTTCCTCTGGCTAAGCTCCCTCAGCAGTCACGGAGTAACATTAGCATTCATTTGGTGTCATGTTTCTGGCCAACTTAAGTCCAATATTCACTCTCCTGTTTTAGTCTATGCCAACTCCTGATAAAAAATATCTGGCTCTTTAGCAGCTAAATTCTCCACTATGTTCACCACTTAATTGCTAACATTGCCTTTCTGCTGTTTGATGTTGGCAGGTGGGTTTATTATCTGAGCTTTTTCTTCTCAAAACAGCTCTGTGCTGCAGCTGCTGGGGACAATGCTGATGAGAGCTGTGAGACTGAGCAAAAACAGTAAAGTTACGGGCGTAAAACAAAACAAATGAGCTGAAAGATGTTAAAATTATCTGTGGAGGTTACAACCAGTGACCCCATTCACATTACACATAGTCATTTGTTCAGTTAGTAATATAAAAATATTGATTAGAGCACAATCAGAACTGAAATAATAAAAATTAGTTTTAACTTAAGCTAGAGCCTTCGCAGCCCTTGAGGATCTGAGGCCCTAGGGTAGTTACCTGCTTTGTCTGAGTGGTTATTCAGTTTTAGAAATGACACGTTTTTCCTTCATCCTGATGATAATACTCTGGCAAACTACATCTGCTAATGGAGGCAGTAAAATACAGTTGAAAGCTACAGAAAAAGCTGGTACTAGAGTCAAGAGTATTCTGTCAAACTAGTAGTTCCATAACTGAGGTCATTTGAATTATTACAGAAAATTTCAGTGCTTTTAGATTTACATATGATTGTCTGTCTCTTTTCTAACGTATATTTAACATAATTTTTGTGAGAATTAAATAGTAAATACACAAAAAGACACAGATGTTCCTTATACTTATTATTATAATACATAATTTATCAAATAAGTATGATTTATGGTATTGAGAATATACTGTAGAGAGAGCAGCTGGTGTGATTCACTCCTCAGTGGATACATGAATGATCTTTTTCCACATTCGACTGAAGAAGGCTCGCACTCCCTGCCTCTTCTCTTTGTCCTCATTTTGATCTGCAGAAGAGAAAACACAAGTACCAGAATAAGTATTATGTGAGTCTAGTTATGTGAAATTAGATAATTTATCCACAACTTACCAGTCCTCTCTGCAGCAGCCACACTGCACACCTCTGGAGTCTGGAAAGATCATTTATAAATCTCAAATTAAAGACATGAACAAAAAATCTTACTGTAGCACAGATATAGTTTGATTATGTTGTATTCAAATAACTAGTTACCACAGTGTTCCTCACAGAAACCAGCTGATGCAGAGCCCAGCTGTACGCAGCAGCTCGCACTCTGTCGTCCATGTCCTGGACAGCACAGACGATGCTCTCTCCAGCAGTGACGAAGCTTTCATCAAAGTCCAGCAGGTGGAAGGATTTGGAGAGGTCATCAAATCTTTTGTAAATGGCTTTGACCATGTTCCGGGCCACTGGTGTACAGATATGCAGGAGATGAGCTTTAGTGAAAGATGTAACCAGGCAGAAGCAAGAAGCTGTCGTGTCAGCCAGCTGTTTGCCAATCTCAGCACTGGCGGCCTCAGCCCTGTTTCCCAGAGTAGAAGCCAAATCAGAGTCCATGCTCACAGTGGGATCCCAAGTCTGGGAAGGCTTGACCTCAGCATGTGGCTCTGGCTTGTCCAGGAGGAACCTCAGAGCAGTTTCCATCACCACTGACACCAGAGGCGCAGTGGTACGCTGGAGCTTGGTGAACAGAGCTAGTTTGGAACGCCTGCTGGAGTGACAGCCAGTAAAAGAAATGAGCAGCTTGTTGGACAGGTGCCGGAGGAAGGTCTGTACATCCTTCTCCGCTTTTGGTAAGAAGATAGAAAGGAACATTTGAAGGCCCTCCAATGTGACCTTCATGTGACAGGGAGAGAAAGACGGAAGAGTGAGTGACTGCAGAATGTTAAAAGTGTAAATCAGAAAAGGTTTTGTCCTTACCCTCCTCCTGAGCTGCAGTGAAAGACGTTTCTCCTCTTCAAGTTCCTCCAGGAGCTCTTGCTCCATCTGATTCAAACATAGGCGTCTTGATGAGGTCCAGGCCTGTACATATCAACAGATAACACTTTATGTTACATGTTTGTCATTTCCTAATCATTTCTGAGGTTTCCCGTAAAGAACTATGTCATTTTGCATTAATATCAGGAGAAAATGTACCAAAGAAATGCCTTATATAACAAGTTGTAACTAATGGCTTTATTAATGGTCAATTTAGTGTCCGCACACCGTGACATCACTGTTGGGTGTGGTTACAGGTGCAACACGGTAAACGCAAAAGTTCTTATTAATGGTGTATAATGGTTCTATAAAGCATTAAATTACTGTCAGACATTTTTGTATGTTCAGCTATGTTCATTGACTATAAGACTCTTTATGTTATGTTACCATTGGAATTTATTTGTTGGAAGTGTACCAATCAAACAGTTCCTCCATTTTCCCATAATTTGTACCAAATTACAGAGTCCTTTCTGGGAACCTTCCTACTAATTTACAGCTACATAGCTCTTGGATATTATAAGACAAAATAGGAAATGTAAAATAAAGGAATGACATGTAATTGATAGTATATGAAATTATATATTTAAAGGCCCTATATGTAGGATTCGAAGATTTACAGCTTTGGTGCCTTCAGTGGTAATATCAGAAATGACACTGACAACAATGCATGTAAATACTGGAATTAGCTCATTTTTCTACAAACAAAAACAAAAATCATTTTTAAAATGCTGTAATCACATCAACATTCTACGCATACAGTATGGCTTAAAAGTCAGACTATGTAACTTTTGCAGAGGTCATAGCACATCTATTCTGTAGTTTATGTTAGCTAATGTTAATCTGGATAAGCAACATTATTGACACAGTTTTGCTGACTTAATGACTTTTTGCTCATGTTGTTGTTACACTACTTTTTAGTATTTAATATGATCCTGTAATTGCCACTTGCTGCCACAGCGGCCGCTGTTTTATAAAAGTTACATAGTTCACTTAAACTGTAGTTTTACATACTGTATCTCTCTGTAGTCAGTGTTGTATTTACCAGCTCTGCCATGAGGAGCTTTCTTGCCTCTGTCCCTTCTGCTATTTCCTGAAACCTTAATGAGAAAAGACTTAGTTAGTTACCCATGTTGTCTACCTTTTGCAGTGACCTATATGACATATTTCTTCAAAGACCAGTTTGGACTCACTCATCCAGGAAGCTTCTTCCAGCCATTAGCCAGCTCTTCATTTCCTTCACAGATAGATAAATAGGAACTTGATACTGTTGCTTCAGGAGCATAAACTGCCTCATGAGCATCTTCTGCAAGACAGAGACACCATATATGTTATTCATATGATACCTCAAAAGGAACAATGCACCTTTACATTCACATTTACAAGACTGACCTCTGCTCTGTAGTGATTTTGCTCTCTCACTGAGAATGAGGGCAGTCCCATGTGTTGAACTTGCTTCAGAATGAAGTCAGTGTCCATGTTGAACAGAGGTCAAACTCCTGAAGAAAAGCAGAAAATACTCTATAAGATATTCCATTAAAGGAGAAAGTGTCTACCATAAAATCATGATACACATTTTAATAGACTATATTGGTATTTTAAAGAGAGTGGATTATGGAAAACAAGAATAACCTAGACTTGGGATGGACGTTGCCGTTAGCGATGGTTTGATGGAAATGCATCATTTGAACAACCATTCTGAACTGTTCTTCAGTTTCATGCTGATTGCAGAAGTACTTTTTGAATAAATAATAAACAGCTTTGATTTATTTGATATTGGTGTGTAGCACTAAACCAAATACAGTTTGGTCAAACTGAACAACATTTAGAGGAAAAAAGTCACCAGTATATGCCAAATTGTAACAAAAAAACCTTTTTACAGGTTTGAGTTTCTGATGAAGAAAAGGTTCAAAAGAAGCAATGAAGACTGAGACTTTACTTACCTGGTACAAAAAGATAGTTGCCACGGTTTGAGTGAAAGAAAAAAAAAAAGTGCTTTTAGATGGTTTTGAAAGCTGATTGTTCAGAAAGAAAAGACGGAGAATCTGAACTTGTCCCTGGGGTTGACAGTGTGTGGAATGTACAGTTCACCATCATCTGCATCATTCTGATGCTTCTTGTCAACAAAAAGTCAAAACTAAACAAAATGATTATTATTATTCATCATGGCTTACCTTGTATTTCTTTTTCTTTCACAAAAACATCACTGAAAGTGAGAGTTCATTGAATCTGCATCGTTTGATCTATATAAATGAAATGCCCATTGATTGCAGACAAAAAGTGTGAACACGACTTTATCGTTTCAGACTCGGTATCAACAAATATATTGTTGTGGAAAATGTTTTTCTTATTGATTGGATATAATGATTTTTAACATTAACTTTTAAATACAAAGCAAGACACCAAAAAGCACTCAGTTAAAGTCAATTATGTGATTTCTCTATGATATCTGGTTATGTTTTGGTGAGTAACACTGAATGATGACCTTTGTTTGTTTACAAGAAAATGTCACAGGGTTATTTTGCATGTTTGCATCTGAGGAGAATAAACTGAAATGTCTTTTATATGAGTGTGAAAGTTCATTCTTGAGACTGGAACCAGCAGTTTTGACAATGAGTTGATAATTGATTGGGAAAGTCGGCTCTTACAAAGAAAAGATTTCTAGTGAACACACTGAACCACTGTGGCGCTCTGTGAAAGTTGTGGTATAATCCAAAACAGCATTATTTGACTCAGCATTTTGCCTCATTCTAGTGGGGTTTATTGATCCCACATGGGAAGTGAAAAGAATCTGCAGTATCACAAACCTCATTACAGCCCCCTTATAAAAAAGTGATACGTGCAGACTAAGAGTAAGCAGTGATGTGTCACAGCACAAAAGAGGAACTCTCAAGCTTTGTTTGCTTTGGCCAAATGTCATGTTCAAATTCAAGCCAAACTATTGAACTGTTCCACATTTGAGATGAAAGATCAGATCCATTTTTTAATGAAAATAATAACATGCCACCAAAACTTCAACTGTTCCATAAAATGACAAAAGAGGCTTTAAAAATGTCATAGTTTGTTTATTTGACTCTTTTTGTTTTGTGTAACTAACAAGTTATTGCTATTGGTCTGTCATGGTTTATTTAACCGCCACTATTTTTTTTAAACTTATAATAGTCATCATTAGTCATCAATACTATCACCAATTTATTACTGTAATGGACTTGCCATACGCAATAAAAGTAACACGTTCCTCTCACAAAGAGAAAGGAATGAAAAAAGATACAACTGCCCAAAAGTAAACAACATAAAAACTTATAAACCAAAAAAAGAAAAAAAAAGAAAAACTACAACAAGACCAGACCATAAAACATCAAATGAACAAATGTTTCCACTTTAAATCATCATCATATAAAAGTGAGTGAGTGTATGAAAAAGTATCAAGGAGCTAGAGGGGAGTTGTGGATTTTGACAATCCCACCAAGTGTCAAGTCCGCCACAATAATAGAAAGACTTCCGGTTATGTATTTCAAATTAAAACTGAAAAGGAAGGGATGCATAAGAATCAAATACCACAGTGAAAATACAATATCACTGAAATTAGCTGTAATCACACTTATTGAACAGTGTCCTTCAGTTCGTTGTAATAATCATTTTACTGTGTCTTTGTGTACACTGAGGCAAAACGAACAAAACCACAAAATTAACTGAAAGCTCACAATGAGTGGTAGCAGTAAAAATACACTTATATTACTTCTTACAGTACTACTACCAAAGTAGACCTTCTAGATCTATGGCTGCCATCAGTGTTGTTACTGCCACCACTGAATAGTCCTTTAATAATAAAAGTAGTAGCAGCAGCTTGTGGAAGAAGTGTTATAATGTTGGTGAGTGTTAAAGTTTATTCTTTACCTTGCTTTACAACAAACAAACAAACAAACAAAAAAGCCTTAAGGTCCACTTTCTGTTTTTTTTCTGGAGCTTTTCAACCACTCCTCACGGTCTTCTTCAGCATATAGTTTGCTTGGTTGTCATGGAGATAGCTTATGTGTTTACTAATAAGTGACGCTTTGTGCTTTCATTTTGAAGGCGAACTGAACCGGTTTCTTGGTCTGTGTAAGCGCGTGCAGCTTGACGCCGGTCTGACCGGAGCCTCAGAGCGAGCATGCAGGCTGGCAGGCGAGCTGCAGGAGCAGAGCGCTGAGGGCCGATCCTGAGAACCTGTTCACCAACTTCACACAAGTTTCACTCCGCTCCGCAGCGAGCTGCTGGTTCAAATCCCGGACACATAGACAACACACACTTGACTCCAAAGTTTTTGACTTTCTTCCGAGGAGCTGGGAGTCATCATCATCATCATCACTGCCTGGCTGTGTGTGTGACAAGTTGCGCTGGCGATGTCTGGATCGTACTGCAAAAGTTTGTACCCGTTCGGCGGAGAGCAGCACCAGCAGGGACTGTGCTTCGAGGCCGGGGAGATTATTAAGGTGGTCCAGGCTCTGCCCGGAGGCTGGTGGGAGGGAGAGAAGGATGGAGCCAGAGGATGGTTTCCTTCAAGCTATGTCCAGGTCCTGGAGGTAAGATTTTTAGTTGTAGAAGAAATTTAATTGTTGATATTTTTGGACTTTATTCAACATGAATTATTTGGACTCTATTCAACTCTTAATTGGTTTTTAATTGGAAGTGACTTATTGACTTCTTAATAATTTTGTTCTTGTGAAAAACAAAAAAAAGTATATTTTATTCTCTTTCTTCTCTCTTTCTCTCTAACTCCCTCTCTCTCTCTCTCTCTCTCTCTCTCACACACACACACACACACACACACACACTTGAAGATAAAGACAGCATTGACAGATGCACTAATGAATAGTTTTCCCGTGCTGCTCTTATCAGATTAACTCTAACCTTCCCAGCAGTCATCTGGCTGCTTGGCTGAGCGTCTTGCACACTTCCTCATTCCACACACATTCCAGTGAAATACTCAGGTCTCCTCTCAGTGCGCCTGAATGCACAGTGCAGGCTGCTCTCCCTCCTCATGGTCAACCCCTCCCGTCCCCACCCAGCCTCCCCTCCTCCTCATGAATTCAGACACTCTGCTGCTGCTGCAACTCAGAAAATATCTCCCACTTGTTTTTCTTTTGAATTTATTTCTTTTAATTTAGTGGATTTGGCTCTGTGATTATGATATTGGATGTAGAGTGAGTTTCTGGTTGAGTCAGTGACACCACCCAGCATTCTGAGAGTTTGTCATAATCAGTTTGTATCCAACGGGGATGGGCATGCTGCCAGCTTCTCAGCTATGGCACCAATGCTGCCATTTTTATCACTTCTTCACTCTGAATGGGAGAAGAGGATATATACAGTAACATGACTTATGACCCAGTCACACCAGAGCTGTGCCTTCTGATACTGTGCTCGTACTGATTTGAATACGATCACAAGTAACAAAAGCCTAAAGATCTGAACCCGTAGCAGCAGATAGTTGAAGAACACCATCTCTTATCTCTTCTCAGACCAGTTTAGGAATGGAGTTGATGGGTGGGGCAGCAGGGAGGAGAGAGACTGTTCTTTAAGGACAGCACCAAGGTTTAAGCTTCACGTTCATCAAGCATCCGCCCTGCTGAAGTGTTAATGAGCAACATGCTTCATCTTTAGAGGGCTACTGTTCTGCAGGTTGACCTCTGACCTGTCTGGAGCCTCTCTGAACCGATATGTTCAGAGATTCAAATAGTAAAGTGACAGTTCATTGATGATCTGTGATTAAAGACACCCTGTGGAGTTTTAGACTGCCAGCAGCACTACAGAACTATGTTTTTATGTATTGTGCACACACCCAAGAACACACATGCACGTGTGATACACACTCCAGCTGCCTGCTTCATGCACAACTAGGGCTGGATAAAAAAATCTATTTTCCCAATTAATCACGATTCTTATTTGAATGATCCATGATTGATTCTTGAAATTACAGATCTTTGCATTTGTGCCTTGTGTACATGTGCACTACATGTTAGGTGTATGCAGTGTTTACTGGTTGCAAATGGTTCAGTTAGAGCTGCATGATGTGTAAAATGTCTACTTTGTGGAAACTGAGTTGTTTCAATGTGCACAAAAAGCTTATCTTTAGTTAAAAAGTAACATACAGTAAGATATCTGCTATATTAGCATTAGTCTTGAGTCATGTGTGATGTGAACAGTTAAAGTCTGTGGACCTGCTGCAGTTTCGTGACTCATGTTGGTTGGACAGCATTTATTTTTCAAATATGCAAATTGATGTAGCCCTTGTTGGTGATTCTGGTCATTTATTATTCTTGCTCAACTGTTTTGCACATGTTGGCCTAAAAGATATAGATGTGTCATGTTTTAGTCGGTTTGTTTTTGCTCAAGAAAAAATTCCTTGGTCCACAGTGTGTTGACAGTTTAGTTTCTTGTAATGTGTTGCTCACTTGTTGAATGTAGATTTTTTTCCTTCAGGATAAATTGAGGAGAGCTATATGTAATATTAGTATTTATGTAATGTAACTGAATCAGGAATAGAATCAAATTGAATTGATTCTGGATGAAGTTGGCGGTAGACAAGTCAGCTGACAGAAAACTACCATTTTCATAATCAATTTTCAGGCAAATATGCCAGATTTTTCTAGAGCTTTTAATCACATCTCACGGTTTGCTTCATGGAGCTACACTGATGATTATTATTATAGGTAAGGTCCACTTACAGCTTGTAGAGCTAAAACAATGAGTTGAACAGTCGTTTAGTCATTCTGGTCATTTGACAGAAAATGAAACAGCAACTATTTCCATAACAATGAATCATTTTAATGTTTCAAACAATAATTACAAACATCTTCTTCTTTCAGCTTCTCCAGTTTGAGTATTTACTGATTTTCTCTGTTTTTAAATCATTTTAAATGGAATATTTCGGGGTTTTGGACTGTTGGTCAGACGTCACCTGGGGCTCTGGGAAACTGAGATGGGTATTTTTCATTATTTTCTATGAAAATTCATTTTATGGACAAAATAGCTCATCAGTTAATCAAGAAAAGAATCCGCAGATCACTCGATAATGCCCTACTAGCTTTTTCCACAGCTATCAACTGCATTTCACAGTCTTCCTCAGTGGATGGATCTCCATGACATCTCTCCAGTTTATCTCCTGTAGGTTGGAAGCTCCGGAAAAGGCTGATAAGCGGACTTTTTCGTTTAGCTTGTTTCTGCCATTTCCAAGGTCAAGAATGACAATTAATAGATTGGTCAAAACAGATCACAAATGAATCAATGACGAAAACACTTGTTAGTTGCAGCTCTAAAGGCAACGATAAACATAAAGGATGGTAGAGAATATATGAATTAATAGGAGCAGGCGCTGTCTGGTTTCTAAAAACACTGTCCCTCAGCTGGGTGCATGGACACTTTCTATAAAACACTGATAGAAAGCTAGATAACGGCTCAGCCCTTAAGCTAGGCTAAATTAAGGCACAACAACATGCTTATCTGATGTTCAGTCCCACTTATCACAGTTCGATTCTCCGCGCTTTCATGTGAGCCCACATTGATGGAAACTCTCTCTCAGTGTCTGTGGTCTGCAGCTCGTGTTGGATGCTCGCCTGTGTTGTGGGTTCAAATCGAGATCTAGATTCTCACCACACACCCACCTCTCCTGTCATTCCCCACTCTTCTCTGCGCTGGAGCGGAACCGCCTAAAAATAACCATTAAAGATGAGGGAGGTGACACAGTAGTGAAGTGGGGAGAGAGCCGTGGCTCGTTGATTTGTTTTTTTGGGTTGTCTCAGCTTTACCTGTTCTAGCAGGCAGACAGTGGCAGCTATGTCTCTATTGATATGTTAACAGACAAGTTTCACCTCATATACATTTGAAATGGTCAGAGGAAGTCAAGTCCTGATTTTAGATTTTACTCTTGGACTGTAGGAAAGAGTTTATCAGTATCAGTGAGACATCTGATACTGATACTTGAGAATAATACCAACCAGATAAATACTATACATTTTGAGATAAAGATATGATGTGAATAAAGGTGTTCTACATTACAGAAAACAAATCACAGATTACAGATTATCAAAGATGACCGTAATGACTGCAATCACATTTAAAACAGTAACTGTCATTGAAATATAAATGATTTTAACAAATGATGCTTAATAAAAGCACATAAAATAAAGCTATATTAAGCATAATAGTTCACTTTTGACCTTTTTGACAAAATGATCTTAAATGAAATGTGATTGAAAGCTCCAGAAAATTATTAATATTAGATTAGATGAAAATTGAAGCTAAATATAAATAAAAATACAGTCAATAAAGCATTTATTGCTGCTTTTAATGGCTCTGAAATTTCTTCTTGTTTATCTGCCAATATACACACTAAATAACACTGATACGTATGATAACCCAATATCTGTAAGTAAGTATTTTCCTGTTGGGCTGCGGTATCAGTATCAGGCTCAGTATCAGTATCAGTTGTTAATCTGGAATAAAATGATTCATCTCCTTCTACAAATAGGCTGAATAACAAATACTGAAACTGGAGTTTTCCCCCAGCTCTCCTTGAATGTGTCATCTGTGGGTTGTGAGATGTATTAAGGAGGCTGTAGGATGACACAATGACTGATGGTGAAACAAAAAGTCCCCTCTTTATTTCCTCATTCTGGTAATTTATTCAAAACAAGACAAAGATTAAGGAAGTTACGGTCACTCCTTCAGGTTGCTGCAATTGCCTCACTTATAATCTTAAAAGATCATCAACTCAAGCTGATGTGCAGTAATCGCCTAGACAAGGATTTGTATAGCTGGCATAGTTAACAAGGGAGCTCTGATGTGGCTCTGTTGTCATCTTCAGCATTGTGTCTTTGTTCTACAAACGGACCCATTCTTCCAAGCATAATGAATCATTCAGAACCTGTTGCCGCCTGGTGCATCACACCCAACTGTTTCTCAGACACCAACACTTAATGCTGCTTTAAAAGTGAGACTATGGAACTTTTGAAGGAAGAAATTACACAGTCTTCTTAAAAATTAGTCAAAGTCAAAAGCAGTAGAACACTCCCGTTTCTTAGTTCAACTGAGAAGTTGTATCACTAGCTTATGGTGGCTAATGGTAGCTAATGTTAGCAAAGTTTAGACAGATCCTGCTGTTAAACTGACATTACTGAGTCACTTCTGATTGTATCACTCTTCTCTACAACCATTATAGCATTAACCACATTATTCCTCAATTGTCACGTGAGACTAAACTGTAACTTTTGCTAAACTGCTGTTCAGCAAAAGTTCTGTAGTGTCCCTTTAAAACAGAGTTTTTGTACAACTTGTAAACTAAATCAGTGAGATGCAACTTGTTAATTAGTGAGCTTGAAAGGTCCTGGTAGGCATATTTTCCTACTTTGGACACAGCCAGACTAGCTGTTCTACATGGTTCAAGTCTTTATGCTCTGCTAAGCTAATAGCCTCCTGGCTCCACCTCTGTACTTAACACATAGACATGAGAGTGGCATTGATCTTTTCATCTCACTCTCAAAAAGGAGCGTGGTGTCTCTTTTGAGGTAATTTTTTTGAGAAAGAACACTGTGATTCTTTTTTTTTTGATAACCCAACAGGTCCAGAGCATCATGAATCATGAAGGCTGTGAGTCATATCAGTGTTCACCTAATGAGGGAGAAATGAAAAGAAAGCACTAAGAACAAAAGCGAGTTAAAGTAGCAGCTGAAAGCCATCAACAATGACTCGATTGCCATGAGTTTCTGTCTGATGACTCTATGATGTCACCTAGCGCAGTTCAATGGAAGATATTGTCCAAAGCAGACTTGAATGCTTTAATGATTGAGAGCTTCTAAATGAAATGGTTCAGTCATTCAACCTGCTAGCTTTAAAATGATTTCTCAGCCCACCTGTGTTGTTCGGAACTGTCATCACTGTTTCCAGACAGAAGCTCTTTGTGACCAAGTCTGAATCTGTTATTGCTGTTACATCATTCTATGGAGTAATGTCTTACTACTGTGCGCCATCTTTCTTTGTTTTATGTTACTTAGGAGCACTTCCACTTTTACCTACGTCAAAGAGGGTGTTTTTTTTGTCTTATTAGTTTCTTTTTCTTGGTTTTCATGAAATTTTGGGGACAGATTGGCCTTGGACCAAGGAACAAATGATTCCACTTAGGTATTTCCATTATTCTAGAGTTTCTGTTTTTTAGCAACAACTATGAAACAAATAGAAACTTGATTCCAAACCTTGAAAGATGGCTTCCTGGGTCAATAAATAACTTCAGATTTATGTGATACAGCTGATGTCTTTGGGTGCAGTAGCAATGTTGGAGACTGGCAGAGTTCCGCACTCCCTGACTTCCATCTGGTTGCTACTTTTTACTGAATCAACAGTGGCAGGTTTCTCAAAGCCTCTTGGCATTATACAGACATTACACCCTGCATTCTGCACTGCATGACTAAATCCAAACTATGTATCAGGACTGCATTAGCTGTTGAATATAAATGCCTTCTGTAAGATGGCATTTATGTGTTTATTAATCTCTAAGGAAGCCCATTCCTGCTGAAAAATATTATAAAATCAAGCAAAGTTAGGAATACTAAAAATACAATAAGGCAAAATTATGGGATACTCAGTTGAAATCAGTCAGAATTTGACTTTGTAAATCAAAATTGAGATACTATGTGAAAATTATACTTGTGATATTTTAGGATAGGTATTTTAACTTCTTACTATCACAATTTTGAATCATTATAGTATCTAATAATGTTGACTTAGTTTTTTTTTTTTACATAGCATGTCTCAATTTGGATGCACCAACAGCATATTTGTTTTACTCTATTCTATATTATCTTGAAAAAAATCAGTAGATTGATAAAGGGGCAACTGTTTAGAGAGTGAATAATCATCTTAAGTAATTTTTATGCAAAAAAATGACCCCAAAAGTCTCTAATGTCAACATTTGATGTTTTTATGTAGTTGTCGACTGGTCTTTGGGCTTTGGACTGTTGGTTGGACAAAACAAGCAATTTGAATATGTCAGGTTGGGCTTTGGGAAATTGTGAGGGGAATTTTCTGAGACTTAATAACCCAAACAATTAATCAATTAATTTAAAAAATGATGATGAAAATGATATTTGCAGTTTTAGCTTCCATATAAACAGAGAATTTAGATAGTCAGTGTCTTGCTCAACAACTTATGTCTCTCAATAGACACGGCATTGGCTGCTGGTGGGATAGAGAGTGACAATATGTCAAACCACCAGGCCATGCTGGGGGCCCCTGGTAAAACCAGTTTAATTCATTGAATTGGTGACACACACAGGGTTATAGTCTTCAACGACTGGACAGAGGGCAGTTATACACTCTTGTTGCTCTGGGGCTACATATGACATTCCCATAACAAATCAGGACTCCCCAATAAGTGTTGAAATATCAACACGAGCAGTTAACATGTAATAGAAGCCCTGCAGCTGGGCCTGTCAGGGGCCATTTTGGGGAAGGCTCCCCACTGACTCATATGGAGGAAATACATTGGTGCAGTTTGCCACATAGAGTCAAGTGTGACTTTTTTCTTCCAGTTGAATTCGCTGGTAATTTGAAGTCAATTTGGTGATGACGAAATGTTGATTTTCCAAAATTTTAATACTGGCCTCACATTATTATTATAGCATCATTCTTTCTCTTCAGTGTGAATTACGGTGTGTCGTTATGTCTTTGTGTAGTCAGGGGAACTACTGTAAGCAATTTGCAACGAGCCCTAAATAATGGAGAACCACTTTGTCTCCCTAATGCTTCTCCTGGTAGAGTGTCAGCTGTGTTTATTATGAAACTGTAGAACTAAGAGTGAGTGAGTGTGTGGGGGGGTTCTAGCAGAGGTTTGGATGGTGATTTAGCCTGGCATAATCCCTGTAGTGAAAAGCCGCGGGTCAGATCACTGCTGTAGAGCCTCCAACACACAACCAGGTGCTTCCCCTGCATGCTGGAAAACTAACACCACCCCTCCTGTGCTGACGTCATACCAAAATAGTCATTTCTTGTCATGGATCATAGTCTGTGTGGGGCTGTGCAATATCAGCTGAATGACTGTGAAACACCCACTGTGATACATCAGAAAGCGCCTTATTAACCACAACCTGCTGTTTGTTTTGACACCAAAGAATAGATTTGAGTTTTTCACACTTCTGTTTTTCACACTTTTATTATTGGAGCTGTCATGAATGGCTGTTGGGGAATTTGTGGTGTGTTGCCTCAGTACATAGCAACAGATAAAGAAAAGGAGAAATGCTTGAAAAAGACTGGTGTTCTGTGGCAATTGAGTAACCTTTTAAGTTTTAAGATAATTTTGTTACCAGAGTTAGGTTGTAGAGGCCATTGGAACTATTTTAAGCCTTAATCTCTGTGGCCTGGTCTATGCCAGTGTAGCTATTTTGAGTTATAGCTTGAAAAACATTAGCAGGGTTAAAGAGTAATTACAGTTATTTTCAACGTGGGCCTCATTTTCCCAGTTTTTGCCCCATGATACCAATGGAATATGGCCAAAACCTAGTGAAATATTCCCCTGTAGTGCTGTATAAATCTTAGCTTGTAGGGATCACTGGGAAAACTAAAAAATGATTAGTCAGTTTAAATCTGAGGAAGTGACAAAAAAAAAAAAAAAATCACCGGTGTGTATTCATCTCGGTTGAGTTGAGTTGAACTGAGGATCTACAATGCAGTGCTCTGTGAATTAGAGTATTTACCAGTACACAGGATGTGAGCTGATTATTGTGCCCATATCCACATGGAAGCCTGGCTTGGGTGGTGTCGGTGAAAGTAAGTATCAAGTGTGTGTCGCCCATCTCTGATGTTTGGTTAAAGGGCAGATCTAGAAATCATGTAGTCTTGTCAGAATACTGACCCTGCCCCTACTCTTTTGCAGCAGAGGTGGTTAAAACATGCAGAAGGTTCAACCTGTGTTAGATTTCTCTGCATGGAGTGCTCGCTAGCTTTTGTTTAGGGGACAGGTTTAAGGCCCTGTTTTGTTTAGGATCAGCCCTTCCTACATGGTAAGATTGTCTGCCAAACACTTGAATTTTGACAAGCCTCCATTGGAATACAGATCCACCCATCTATCTGTTTTCTGCCACTTATTTTGTCCAGGTCATTGTGTTAGCAGGCTACACAATAGGACATGTACTGTAAATCCTCCAATGGATTCTGGGTCTACTCCAGCATCTCTTCTCAGTTGGATGTGAGGAAGTGTCCTGATCAGAAGCTTAGCCTGTTGTTCTCGCATCTCATATTACCCTCACTTGTACCAGGCCTCAAACTTGGGGGTATTTAAGGCCGGGATATACTTGGAACAAACATTCATAAGTGTTGTCCGACTACTTCCACTTCCTCTGCCTGTTTTGGATGATCACACTCGAAGGTGAGGTGAAAAGCCTGCCCATTCCAATTTTAGAAAGGAGGAGGTACCAAACGCATACAGATGCCTTAAAGCAGTGATTCTCAGTGTGGGGTTTGGGGACCCCCAGGGGTCCTTGAGAGGTTTCCGGGTCCCCAGCAAAAAGGGGAATAATTTATTTTCACTATTCCATCCATAAGTAACACAATGACAGAATGTATGACTGTTCTGGTCATGGTTGTCATACACTTTCTGTAATAAAACATCTAAAAGCAAAAATCTTATCAGATGGGGACGCTGGGACAAAATCTTATCAAATCGGGGTCTGTGGTCTAATTTGTGTCAGTTTAGGGATCCTTGACGTGAAAAAAATTTGAGAACCACTGCCTTAAAGGACACCCTGTGTAGGAAAACCCTTTTGATTTTTTTGTATCCATGATCTCTTGCTTTCAGTCTCTACCCAAAGCTCATGACCGTAGTTGAGGGTTGGAATGTATTTGTGACTAATAACGTCACATCCACGCTTTGCCTGCTCCTCCACAACTCTTGGATTACTGCCTATATGTTGCACCGATCTGCCTTGTGATCTCATGCTCCATGTTACCTGCACTTGTGAACAAGACCTTTAAATACTTTTGGCAGCTTGTTCCAAACCTGAAGTGAGCAATCCACAGTTTTCTTGCAGTGTTCCATGGCCTCAGACTTGGAGGTGCTGACTCTTATCCCAGCCATTTCACACTCTGCTGCAAACTGCAAACTGGAGGTCAAAGGTTGATGATGTTGGCAGTATCATATCATTTGCAAGACTGGGTACTCATGTGTAAGATCTTAATCTATGATGAACATCCATCCAACATTACAGACTTGTGATTCATTACTTCTGACAAGCTTGGTTGTTTGAGAAGGATGGGGCATTTGGAGGGGAAATCCAAATCAGGTGGGAAGACCCAGATCAGTGTAACCACAGAGGTTTACCACTTGATATTTCTCAACAGTATATACACAGTCTTAACCACTGGTATGCGCGTTCAAGAATTAGGCTGCATCTTTTTAAAAGAGGCTGACGTTTTGGGGGAGGACAGTATGCATTAGGCAACCAGGGCTTCTGGCGTTGGAAAGTTCTGCTTTACCAGCTGAGCAAAGCAGTCAGGCTTTTAAAAGTATTTACTGTGTTGTCTCGCAATGTCGCAAGGTCACAGCGAGACATTAATTAGTTACTGTGGAGAACTCAGTGAGTTTAGTACTTGAGTGGAAAGCAGAACAGTTGATTGACATGCTGCCATATCTGATCCTGAGAACATTAGCAGGCCTGTGCAGATAAAATCTGCACACTGGAGAGCACGTTCCTTCATATGCAGTGCACATGGTGTGTCATAGTAGGTCTGTCTTAGTCACGTCACTCGTATGGCTTAAGTAGAAGCTTAAAGGAGACAGTGAGACCAACAAGGCTTGAGAAATTCACATAAACTGGAGTGGGCGGGATGTAACAAAACAAGCTTTGTTAGCTGTAGGGACCACTGCAGCCTGTACACACACACAAACACATATACTATACTCAGTGGTGAGGCACTGAGCGGACAATAATGACAGTTTGTGGGAGCATATGTATGCATGTTCAGTATCTATGTCTGACTGTGTGCTGAGTGCATGCTTAAACACGCATGTGCATCCCTCCTCCTCCAGTGTCTGAAGTGTCTCTACATCTGGGAATGTGGCTTTGCTTCAGGTTCCCACATCTGCCCAAACCAAAACAATGTCTCCCAAATAAAGATATGGTCCACAGCCCCTGTCGCTCTGGTTCCCTCTCCCCGTCTCACTCTTTCCCCCTCCATGGACTGTACTTTCACTCCTCCTCCACTCACTCCAGCTAAATCTTGCCGTATCTTAACACATTCTTCCCTCTAGGTCTAGTAGTTAGCAGCCAGGCATACATGTGAGAAATTTCTCCCTGGCTGATTTCTGCACAAGAGGCCTAAACTCCCGTTGAGAGATCCCAAAGGGTTGGGAACTCTCTGCTCTGCTTCAGAACAGAGCAAGAGGTTAGCATTTCAGTCTCCACTGGGGCCTATTGATAACAACGGTGATGAGATGGAGTTACGTCGCTCTCAAGGGTTTGTGTGGGAGTTAGTGTGTGAGCGTGTCCTTGTTTTGTGTGGGTCACTGGAGTGATTTTGAGCACTGATGCTGATAGTTTGGGCTGAAGCTATATTTTTTTGTGGTGATAATTTTATCTTCATATTATAATTCATAATTTCTAAATTTCCTCTTGCCAGGAAGGAAAAGCCTCTGGAATAGTGTTTATACCATCAAAAGTCAACACAGCACACCTCATGAACCAATGGTTAATTGAACTGAAAATTGCTGAATTTTACATTTTAAGAGTTTAAACTCACAGACTGACCTTCAAAAAATGACTTTTTCTGTATTTAATCTGTGCTAGATACAGTACATTGGATAAATGACTACCTGAGTGATTTGTATATTTTGTAAAACAGGGAGTGAAGATAAAAGATTCAGTAAACTTATGTGTATGTGTCAGTATCACAAGTAGAGAAGAGTCTTAAGCCCCATTCACATATGCACTGTAACCCTGAAATTTTCCAGACATTAATTGTAGGAGCTGTATGTGTGAACGCAAATGTCTGAATCAGTCAGACTGGACATTAAACAGACTTTACCCTGCCACCTCCCTAGTACAATGTCCTCGTAATGTCCGATTGAGCCCATCTGTGAATACAGAATTCACAGTGAGTGAGTGGGTGTGTTGATGACGTTTCTATCATGCGGCTGGCGCTGAATAAACGCAGCAGGCCAGCTAAGCTGCATTGTTTTGACGGGGCCTGAATGCTCCACTGTGAAGCCATCCCTCACCTAAACCAAACGGAGTATTTCCAGAAGGTGTCTGATGTGGACAATCTCCTGCTGTGTGCTACATGTGTGAAAGGGCAACTCTGGACAATGTCCGAATCTGATTCAGTTCAAATGTGAAACCATAAAGTCAGTTAACTGACTTAGAAGTATCATTGTTATACAGCAATATCTAAAAATTTGCTAACGTTAGCTAACATTAGCCACCATAAGCTATTGGTCATACCAGGCCAAGTAAAGCTTTAGTTGCAAAACCCTGAGTGTATTTTATTGCTTATCAGTCGAATTTTTTCTTAGTAAGAAAATGAATGTATTATTTTCTCTTTCAAAAATATATATAGCTCCGCTCCATCCAAAATGGAGCCAGCTATAGGAATCCTAGTCAGGACCACAAATAGGGTTGTGTGATATAAGGGTAGGGTCCTGAGATTTCTAAATACCATCAATTATATTATATTATATATTTCTAATAAAATAAATAGTTTTTAAATGTATCA
This sequence comes from Thunnus albacares, assembly GCF_914725855.1. Taxonomy (NCBI): domain Eukaryota; kingdom Metazoa; phylum Chordata; class Actinopteri; order Scombriformes; family Scombridae; genus Thunnus; species Thunnus albacares. The sequence continues at coordinate 4,484,559 of NC_058125.1, forward strand.
TTTAGCATTTGTGAGTAATACATTTAGAGCCCCATACTTATGTGGAAAATTGAACTTTAAGACTCAAAAAACAGAATTGTGACCCAGGAACAGTAGATAAACTTGGTTGTATAACACGTACAGTATATATCTGAAAGCAGAGATTATTCCTGTCAAACCTCCAGTAATCATTAAGACTGATAGTTACTGCAGCAAGAAGGAGAAGCTCCATCATATGTGACGTGCACAGCATGAACTGACAGACCTCAGATTTTTATGAAAAGTCAACAACTGATAATGTCCAACCCAGTGTTGCATTTGTCCATCAGCAGTTCTATGTGAACTTCCCCGTAACCCAGGGTGTGCAGACATGACAGCGTTGCCCTAGAAAGGGAAGGTGGAGGTATTCATGAGTGAATAATAGGAAACAGACACTTCCCCTGTCTGTCAGACCTCTGTTCCCATGCTCCTCTGACATGACAAGGTAGGAGAGAGAGCGAGCGGGGAAAAAACTTCACAGTATACACATCCACTGTATACCTCGCTACTATTTTAGTAGAAACTCCAGACTAGATGGCCCACGCTCCCCGTCTGCATCTCATCATGAAAAAGACTGTGCTGCTTTGTGTTTGTGGCTGTGTACTTGCTTGTGGCTGTTTACAGCTCTGCTCCAGTATGTATACAGCTGGAATTTGTTTGGTTTTTCTTCTAGACGTGCCCGTATACAGAATGAAATTTCTTGAAAATGTAGTAAAACAGACAAGCATGGTACTCTGATTTTTTCCAGGAAGGACTAATTGGAGTGAGGTGAAGACATGATTTTGTGAAGTGACTTAAGAACATCTTGCAGTTATTGCCGGGGCATCATCTGAACATTTTCATCTCAGCTAAAGCAGAATATGATCAAGCAATTGCGTAGGGAGCACCCAGGCATCAATTTCATTGGATTGAATTATCAGTTAAAACTGAAACTTAGCCATTTCTACACTTACTAGCAGATATTTTCAATGACTTTATGATGGCACCATGATATTTTTGTCTTTTGAGATGATGACTGTTTCACATTAGGTAATCAGAGTCATATTCTTGCGATTCACTCGGCAGAGAGACATGGTTGACAACACGTTGGACCACAACCAATCACAGTGTGCTGTTTGTTTGCTCGGGAAAGGTGATGCCAAGGACTGTTCTACCTGACAGCACAACACCACTTTTACTTTGAGATGTCTACAGCTGTGTGTGGAGGACACACTAGTGTTTCTTTTGTTGTTGAACTCCCAATAATCCATACTCACTGCTCTACAAATGTGGTCAAATTTTACTTATTAGAAGATTCAAACATCCCAGGTGCTAGGTCTTTTAATAATTTTGCAAAATTTTGCAAAGAAATGAATACTAAAAACCAATCTTTTGCCTATCAAATACTCACTGCCTTTGGGTTTGAATGTAGCAGATTGCACCTTCACAGCTGTAGTCTGCTTGGATTCAAGATATTTACAATGGATTCCAAGCAATATGTACCAATCCATTGTCAATTCGTATATTGCTAAACAATATGTACTTCCAGTTGAGTTTTTAAGCTATGAAGGAGGTGAATGTTTGACATGGAAGTAGTGTATTGAGAGATTACTTGCAAAGTTCCTACGAATGTTGTGACACCTTTTTTAGGGATGCACTGATCCAGCTTATTCTCTCCCAATGCTAATTCAAATACCACAACTCCGGGTATCTGTTCATATCAATCTGCACCACTAAAAATGCTGGCCAGCCTGTAGTTAGGAACAACATTAAATTCTATAATGATATTAATGAAGAAATTGTATTTATTGTGGAACAGTCATGTCATGGTCAATATCTGGTCTGCTTCATAAGGCATGTGGCATATCAAATTAGTGCATCCCTAGTTTTTTCTCTGGCTCTGGGTTTCCGTTGGAATCCCTTGTATTTGTATTGAATTCATGCTGATGAAAGCTTTTGTGGTCTGTAAAATAAACCTTTCAGAGCTGACTTTCAATTCTGCGGGCTTTAGCTGGAGTAGTCCTTTAAGATGACACTTCGCAGCTATAGTAGAAACTCCATATAAAGATGATTCTTATACATTGACCCTGTTGCGGAAGCAGCCCGGGACCATTTCCACGTCTTTTACGGCTCATGTTCACCTCATGTTCGTGTTCAAGATCCTCTCCGCCTCTGAATCTTTCCAGCTGGAAACCGGACAGCTGCTCTGACAGACCTTCACCCCTACAGACTCTCCTCTTCCCGAGTCCAGATGTTTCCACTGGGGTCACCAGAGGTCAGGCTCAGCTTACACACATAGCAACAACATAGAGCACTACATGGCAAAAACTCTTTTTCACACACACTTGCACCTACAGTACACACATACCCTGTCACAAGTCAGGAGTTAGTGAGTCACTCAGGCATGAGTGAGGACAGCTAAATGTTGGGCCTGTCCAGTAATCCAGTCTGTTGAAACTCTGGAGCAGTGAGGCTGCACATTCGTCCTCCTCCACACAGCCAGTGAGTGGGTGACCAGCATTTCACAATACACGTGATCTCAGTGACAGTTGCATCTGATGACTCACCTCTTCTGAACAATCAATGTCTGTATTGTAACATTGCTAACCTGCTGAAATCTCAGAATCTTTACAGCTAAAAATAATTGTTTCTCTGACGTCAGTAGAAGAATGAACTCAATAAGATAATTCTGTACTATTATAGTGAGAAAACATTGCTGTTACTTTTATTATTGCATGGATTTTTTAAATAACATTATAGTTGCTCAGGAGTTATGTTGATGAATGAACTCATTTAACTCTTAGAGAATCATTTTAGGATCCAATTATTCATTTTTCAATGTCAGCATCCATGCCTCTCTATCCTGTCATCTATTTTTGGATAAATTACTTCAATTACACCAAATTTTCAGTGCCCTGGGTTTGAACTTCCTTAAAATCTATTTAGAGGAAACAAACAGAAACTGTCCCATAAGTCTCACCCCAGCCTGTTAAAATCCAGGTGAAGGGGTAACAACCAAGTTTACTACACTGTTATTCTCTATCTGACCTCAAAGCCAAGCTGGCTATTTATTTAAAGGCATTTTCCAAGGGAATTTAAGGGAATTTAACAAATTATTCTTGGTTTTCCAGGCAGGGAGCCAGTGTCACTGAAATACAGAGACCATGAGGTATTTTGTTTTCCATAATAAGAGATGCTGCCTGTGTTTGGGGGTGTGTGGGAAACATCTGTAATCTGAGGAAGAAAATGCTGGGATCTGTTTATAGTACCAGGAAGACCAGCGTAGTATTTGGTTTCTTCATTTTTAGCATCATAAACATTTGACATGCTACAGTTTCTCTTAAGCTACAAAGGTTTGAAGCCAAATCAACTTTCATCATCACAATATCCCAAAAAATGTTTTTTTTACATTTTAAAGCCCTTAATCCTTAAACCTACATTGAAACTTTTGGCCACTAGGGGGCAGTGCAATATGCTATAAATACAACGATGATATATTATCACCTTAGTTACACATCCAGGAATTGTGTTTCTGTCCACCTGATTAATGTAAGTTCAAAATTCACCCCTTATAGCTCCGTTTTGGTCATCACCGACTCCTGAGAAAAATATCTGGCTCTTTAGCCTCTAAATGCTTGTCTATGTTCACCAGCTAGTTGCTTATTGGAGCTTTTTCACTGAAAAGAGTTGTCTAAGAGGTGTGAAGCCAAAACAGTGAGCTGAAAGATGCTAAAAACAGAGTTGGTGTTTATTATGTGTGGGTTTGTCACTATGAGTGACACCTTTCATATCACATGCGGTCAGTTGATATATTTTTAATATACATAATCCTGTTTTGAGCAGCTGTCATTTTAAAATGCTGAGGTGCACTAAAGTTTTTCTTTGTAAATAAATGTAATAATCAAAGTATCAAACAAAATAATCATGGATATCAGTCTTAAGCCATAATTACGCATATGTCATATTGGTCATGTACCTCATATTTCTTGGCCCATTTTGTTGTTTAGTAGTATTGTTGTCATGTTCGCAAAGAACATCATTATTATCAGCAGCGAACACCAAATTTCAGAGCGAGACCCTCAGAATCAAAGAGCAAGGGTCTTGTTGACGTCAGTATGCTTTAAACTAAGTGCTTTTGTGGTAATTGAACATCTCTAATCCCCTCCCTCCACATCTTTCTGACATTGTTTTTTCAAGTTTTGTAACTTTCCGAAATTAACAACCTGACGGTCACTTCCTTCAGTGGTTGGGGAGGTGAGAAAGTAGGCAGGATTTCACAATTTTTTCATTCTTCACAGAGCTACCTGTGTTACTTTCTGTGGTTGGAAAACCATGAATGCCTTTGAGTAGAGAGAGCTCTCTCTGTTCTGCAATTGTGCCGCACTGGAAAATTAGTGCCACCAACTGTTCACCTTGACAAGCCCAGCTCCAAATATGTGTGTAGAAGTAGTGGAAGGAAACATGCATTAATTAGCATTTTCTTTTGCAGATTTTCCAGAAATCTGGTTAAAATTTGTGCCACATTTGGATGGAAACTTTGCTTATGATGGCAGGCTTTTCTCCCTGCATTTGAATGTGACCATTTGAAACAGGGGGAAACAGTTTTGCCTTTAGATGTGTTCAAACGACTCCTTGTACGAAGACGTTCATTTGAAGCATACTGAACCCTTAACTGATCCCACATATAAGAGGCCATTTCTCCACCAACAACTTGCACACATCATAGTGTACAGTAATTCAGCCACAATATTGCATATTCAATAAGGGATTTGGTTGCAAATCAGAAGCATCATTGTTAGAAAGTGGTTTGAGAGAAACAAGTTGACGTACCATCACTGAATGTTGTGGGAAATGAAGGAAACCACTGACAGACATAGAAGTAAACATGACAGGTTTAGACCAACTGGACGTAATTTTAAAAAAACAAAACAATGAGCATCGCAATTCTTGGTATAAAATGACTGATGGAGTCCATTGATCATCCACTACGGATGATATTTAGTGGGAGTGACACTTTAATTAAACCACATTTCACCAACTTACAATTTAATTCCCGCTTATCTTATCTTTGTGTTTTCAAATGACTGCTGCAATGACTAATGAATGTTAAATTAAAAGTCTATTTTAGATGGAATCATACTGGAGGACAGATGTATAGAGAGCGTCTGCAGGGCTCACAGACAGCAGCCGTGATTGTTGTGGTCGCTTCTCAGTCATCGCAGCCTGGGATGAGTCCTTGTGTTCTCTGCCAGGGGCTTTTCTGGCATGCTGTGAATGTGGAGCCACAGGCAGTCTGGGGTTTAGAAGGTTAACCATCTGGAATGGTGCATTATTTAATGTTGCATATGCCGAGACAAGCTGGCTCTGAGATGCGTCATACTTCCCACCACCAAGGTGTTCCCATTCTCTCTCCTCTGTCTGTTTTTTATCTGTACGACAGGACTGTTATGTCTGTCTCAAACTTTTGCCAGGGAGGAGGATTTTAACTTGTGGCTCAGAGCACTGCTCAGTCAAAGCTCTGTGCAGGTTGGAGACTTAGTTTGAAACAAATCTTCAAAAGACAGAAACTTACACTGGAGGTTCAGGGGAACTTTAAGTTTTTTTGAAATTGTTGTTCTGGAAATGAACCATGTCCACAACCTGAAGTGTCTTCATGTCCAAGATTTTTGCATATTATCCGTGTCCGCCTGACCACAACAGCCCACTCCCATCTGTCTTTTCCTGCTTCTGAGAGCCATATCTGCTGAGCTCAGAGAAAAACAATACTGTGGTATCATTTCAATGATAATGAACATGTGACCAAACAACAGTGTGCCTGAAGAACACCAACAGGAAAGTAGCCAGGGCATGCAGAGAAATCCCTAAGTGTCTCTTTTTACTGCACAACATGGATCTGAGTGGTCCTGATCCTGGATGGAACCCTGACATTTCAGTTTCTCAGACACATGAAATGTGTTACAGGAAGAATGGCGGGAAAAAACTAAAAACCTGATTTGGTTTGACAGAGTAATCAGTACAAACCATGTAGAATCACTGGTGGCAAGAAGCTGTATTGAAGCAATACTATTGTTTAGTTTCAGATACACTTATTGGCTTTCTTTATGACAGTGAAATGAGTAGATCAATATGAATCTCATATCAATGTTGAAGTACAGAACTGGAGCCAGTGTGTGGTTAGCCTAGCTTAGCATAGATTTGAAACACCTCTAAACATGTTGTATCTCATTTGTTTAATCCGTACACAAGCAAAAATGTAAAAATGGCAATTTGTGATTTTTATGGGGAGTTACATACCATAACCTTTTCCCATAGTCTTAGAGTATCATCAGATATAGAGTATCTTGTCATCACAGTGAGGTTGCCAGGAAGCTGCACAGAAGCGCTTGGCAGATGGATAGCGTATCTGTTGTTCATCAAGAAATAGTTCTAGCACTTAATTTCTCCTAAAGCCACAAATGATAATTTTTACCTTTCTGTTTGTGTATGGATTAAACAAATGAGATACAATTTTCTAATTAGTAGAAGTATTGGTGGGAGTATTTTTGTAGTGTTTTCTTTGGACATAGCCAGGCTAGTTGTTTTCCCCTACTTCATTATCTTTATGCTGAACTACACTAATCATATCATGACTCGAACTCCGTACATAACCCACAGGCATTAGATTAATATCAATCTTCTCATCTCAAGCTTGTAAAAAAATCAAATAAGCATATTTCTCAAAATTCTTTCAAACATTACTCTAATTTATATATCTTTCAGCCACTATGGGAAGCACTGAGCTCACAATGTTTTGTATTGGCTGTCTATCTGTCAGAATGTGTCATGTTTGTAATTACCATACACCTGTTGTTTCCCATCATTGAAGTTGCTAAGGAGACTGCCTACCATCCAGCAAATTCATATTTCATTCCTCACATAATAGAGTTGATGAACGCTTTAGCAAATTAAACATCCAGGTTACATTAGATAGCAATCCAGGACTGTCATGCGAATAGTAATGGAATGATGAGTTTGAGGTAACAGTCTCTTTCACATATTGCCTGCTCTGTCCTGTTTTCACCCATTATACATTTGAAGACTGAAAATGAATGTAATACCCCATTGTGTTTGATTTGTGGATCAACTGAAGGATAACTTGCCTCTGCACACTACTGTGCAGTGCACTCTACATACTTGAGCACTTAGCTCCACTGTAACTGTATCTGTGGCTTGGCAGTCATATTGACTTTTTTCTCCCTCCATTTCTTTTGCAGTACATTAACATGTGTTCCTCTGTCACCGATACGATCGGAAATAGCTCAGATTTTCTGTCATGGCATGTTGGGGTTTATCCATTGTTACATCCATGACCACTTTTCACTGCTGTAGGAAATTACTGGACTATTCAAGCAAATCTGTTTCTCAAAGGCACACGAAGGACAAATATAACAGTGACCACTGAGACCATCAAAGGGAAAACATCCTGGCGATGCTGTTGGAGACTTTGTAATTACATAGACTCATAAGTCATTCGGGGCTGACATAGATTCATAGTCTCCAGTCCTGTGGGACCAGAGGGTTTCTTCCCTTCTCTTCTTCCAGCAGAAGCAGTTACATGTAATGACTTCATTCTCTGAGGTGATGCAGCTTTTATCTCCAGGGACAGTTTGTTTCTCTTTCTCTTGCATTTGCATGCATTCTCTTGCATGCAACCAGCTGAACTTACACATACTGATTAGTTTAGGAACGTCAAATAGCTTGCACTTGGTTGAACCTTCGTCTGATGTTCAAATGCATCACCAATTGGCCCTAGTTACTGTTGCTATGTCTGTCACGCTTTCTGTTTTTGCATGGTAGAGGTATAAATTATGTATTTATCCCTTTACTGATTTGAATCATTTCGTTCAGTTCAGTTCAAAGATATGTAGTCACTGACTATGTAGTTAGATCACTTTTTTCTAAGCTAAGTGAAGTCACTGTCAAATGATCAGTAAGTGAATACATTGCTGTTCATACCACCATGATGTTTGCCATTGATTCTGACTGTCTTAGTACAGTAGTACGTTCATTCTGTTGCTAGTTAAAGCTGTTATATTCAATTCAGTAAACACTAAGCCTATGCAAGCGCTGTTTAAAGGTTTAAAAGTTAAAGGTCAGGTTCACAGTTTTTCAAGTCTGTCTTAAAACAACAGGTGTCCATCTGAGCAGTGAAAGAGGTTTTCCTTGCTGTAATCATTCCTCCTGTTCATATTGGTTATTAAAAGATCTCCTTCAAATGTGCTTTCAATGTAAGTGATGGGGGCCAAAATCAAAGATTCTCTCATACATGTGCTGAACATGTATTGAACGACACATTTCCAGGTTACAATGATTGAGGTGGCAGATTTAGCATTCGTATGTGTCCTTGATTTCAGGCAGATGTAGGCAAAAGGAGCTTCTCATTTCTAGGCAGTGGCTGTTTGCCGGCTGAAAATAACTTAACAGATTTTATCAGCTATGGCTAGCTAGCTAATAAAGCTAACATTAGTTCCATGAGTTGGCTGAAAAAAAATTCTGCAGCTGACTTTTTAATGTTTCAAGTTGACTTTGTGCTATTTTGAAACAGGGCTTTTTAAATGTAACCTGTAACTCCACAAAATAATGGAGGACATGGACATGGATATGCTAATGCTTTCACCTTACATCACAGCAATCAAGTACACTTTTTACTCCACTTTTTACACTTTTGTTCTTTGTTTTTGCTTTCGGAAAAGCTAAAAAAAAGACACCATCCTTCATGCGCTTCAAATTCAGAGTATCTCTCTTTATTCAGGTCCATGTTCACCACTTTAGTATGTGGAGAAATCCAAAACTTGAAAGACCTGCCATGTCTAGTTACGGTTGCTAAGCTATTATTGGACAATTGCTGTTCGGGGATAGGGTTTAGTGAACGGTCAGTTATGTCTGTAAATGACCCAAGGCTCCTCTTTCTACTGTATTCTATTGAACACATACAGTATCTGGCCTGCAGAAACTGGATCAAGTTTCCTTGCAGTTACTACTCTACTAGATGCTTGAATGACTTGGTATGGACCCCAGTAACAAAACTGTGGCTGATATGGAATTTCATCTGGCTCTGCCAAAGTCTCCAAACAGCATCTCCACAATGTGTTACAATGGTCTGTGCCTGTTGTTTTCCTGCTAATCAGTAGCAGATGTGTGCAGTTTGCCTACATGCTCTCCAGTGCTCCTCAGCTGTATGTTGTGTGCACATACACTGACTCTGAAACTCCGGCTCTAGGTCCAACTGCAGAGACGCGCCAGTTTGTTGTTCTTTGTGTGGCAGCAGCAGCGGCTCAGCCTGCTCTGCTATGATGTCATTGGTTGCTGGTTGTGAAATACTTGAGGAAATGAGAACCTTATTGAACTCGAGCTGAGTGCTGCACATATCTACTGCATCTCTAGTGTTGCCTGATCTGCAGTGAGTTGTTGTTTTTTTTTTAATTTTCTTTTATCTGTTTATCTCCAGTAATTATGCTCAATTATGAAAGCCCTTGAGAAATAAATCTCTGTCTAGGAGCTAACACGCTGTTTATATGTGTCTCCAAGTTGCTGATGAGCCTGTCTGTGGTTGTTGACACTGACACTGATGTTTTTATTGCTTTTTCTTGTCTTGACAGAGGACAGCATCACTGAGTCAGCTTCCTGTGGAGGATCTCAGAGACCCCCTGCCTCCTCAATGGAGATGCTACATGTCTCCACAAGGGCGGCGATACTACGTCAACACCACAAGCAATGGTAAGAGAAACTTAAACAGTTCTAGTGGCATTTTATCACGTCCATGATCACTTTAAAGGAAGTATATAACATGTTGGGAAATATGCTTTTGCTACTGTCTTACCAAGAGGGAGATGAGAAGATTGATACCAATCTCATGTCTGAGAGTTTAATTCAGAGCTGGAGTCAGTGCATGGTTAGCCTAGCTTAGCGTAAAGACTAGAAGCAGGGGGAAACCTCGCCTGGCTCTGTCCAAAATGAAGGCATATGCCTACCAACACCTTAAAAGCAAAATGTTGTGTTTGTTTAACCCGTACATGAAAAGAAATGTTGAAACTTTTTAGGGGTAGTTACAGGTTGGAGCTATTTCATGCAGTCTCTGCTTCCAGCTGTTGACTAAGACATAGTTCCTAAAACCACAAATTGTTGTTCTTACATCCAAAAAGCTAACAAGATAAATTGTGTCAACAAGTCAGCTTCAGTTTTATGTTTTAACTTTGAATAGAGCCAGCAGGTTAGCTGCCCCACTGCTAATCTAGGCTAACCATGTCCTGACTTAATGCACAGACAGTGGCTCATACCTGACAAGGTGTAGCTATGTTCTGTGATTGTAATTGATTATGTGGAGGCAAAGAACCACCCAACATGAAGCTGAGTATAATAATATCTCTTTCTATCCTTCAGGGTATTTTCTAGTTTAGTATAAGAGCCACCTTAAATCCTGCACAGCTCTTAGGTTTTTAGCTCCTGTGTTCTGAAAAACATTGCTCTTTAGTTTGGATTTGGTGCTTCCTTTGTGTGGAACCAGACTCCAGAATTTAATGGGATAATATTATATGACATGTAGTGCAACTGTTAGGGTGCCCTGTGATTAATTTTTCATCAAAGTGACTAAAAGACCAAGAAGCAAAAGATTACATTTGTTATCAACAAAAAGATAAAATGTGATTTTATACCTTAAAAGATGCATACTTAATAAATATTTATTTTCTAGTTTTCATTTGTCATTTCACACTGAAGGTTTCCTGCCTTGCTCCCCAACTACACTTTGGATTAAAAATAAAGTGATTTTTTTATATGAAAATTTTACATCTATAGGGAAACATTTGTTCTTAAATGATATCTACGTGGTTTCATCTGTCTGTAATGGAGTGAAACGTTCACTCAGTGTCTGTGGTAGTGATGGTACCAGAGCGAGACAGAGCACATCAGGGCCTTGTAGAAATGATACTGCTGATAGTGCCTTGTTTCTGTAAAAACACAATTCCCACTCAGTTTCTCCCTGAACACACACACACACACACACACACATACACACACACACACACAAACAACACACACACACACACAAACAAACACACACTGGCATGGAGACAGCTTAATACCCTCTTCTGTTCTGCAGACATACTATCCCTGACTGAACTCACTCTAAAACCTGACTGATGACACTAATATCTACTGTTGGCAACTCTCATGTACCTTTGACTTGAGGATGTAATGAAGGTGAGGAAGGTTTCTCAGATGCAGCTCTCACCAATCATACAGACACAGTGACAATCTTTTTAGCCACCCTAGTGCTAGCCAGTATGGCTTTATGGACAATAATGTTGGTCTGTCTGTCAGTTGGTCTGACAATGTGGTACATATGTTCATAAATTAATTTGTTCAATACTTGGTTTGTGGCCAAATACCTGCAAAATGAATGACATTCCCATCAGTCTCACCTTCAATTTGTGTTTAGTGCTAATTAGCAACAGCATTCTAACACGCTAAGCTACAACACTGCTGCTAAACATCAGCATGTTAGCATTAAGAGAGTTGCTAACGTAGCTGAAGAGAATGAGTCGTGTTTCAGACTACATGTTTGGCTCAATTTGTCAGCAAGTTTCATCCACTAAGCGTCACCCAAGAGTATAAAGGAGGACCTTCAAACCACTAAACATGAAGTCCTGCTGTTAGAAATCAGCAGAGAAAAACAGAACAGATTTAGCAGTCAGTAGTTGTATTAGCAGACACGAATAAAAGGAAATGTTACTACAACTGTCAACAAATTGTCATTGCAGGGACTTTTGTGACAGAAATAAAGAAGGAATGATTTGACATGAAGTTAGATGTTAAAGCAAAACGGTCAGTGACTTGTTATAATGGAGGATGTTCACTTGGACAGCAGCCTGCATGAAAACCCTGAGGCAGCTGTTGGAGTGTGACAACCACTGAATCACTGATGTTGTCATGCCAGTGAAAATAGAAACAAAAAAAGTTAATCTCATTAAAATGGCAGCCATGATGCACATTCATGCCAAGAACAGAATATTACTTTGACCAAGATTTATTTATTTGTTGCTTTTTTTGTCTAGTTGTCATATGTAAACTACTAATTCACTGAGATGAAACCATTATAATTAAAATAAGGGGCACTCCAATGATTTTAGTAAGTTTACTTTCAGCCTGCGAAAACAGTTTTACAATGTCTTCTCTGGCTCTGGAGTGAGCTTTTTAAAGTCTGAAAAAATTAATGATGGTGATGTCATCATGGTCATCTCGGCATAGACTTGAGATTTACTCTTTTTTTTACAAGAAAGCCTGTGTAAGAAGCTGGAAGTATGGAAAGAAGAGGCATTTAAAAGGCAATGAAAGACATTGTTTAGTTGCATTATGGGAAATGTAGAATCCAGTGTTTCTCTGATCTTGTCCTGTACTATGGCCTCTACTACTCTACTGCCTTGATTTGGACTATTCTTACTTTAATCTGTCTCTTGTGACTGATCCAGGCCTGTTGAACGAGGCCTGTTGCCATTGAAGAACAGATCTGTCGGTATGAGTGGTTGTTGCATGAGGCCCAACGACTGTTCACCTGCACCCTTCATACTGGATAACCAGGACTGTGGATTAGTGGTCACTTAAGAGAGAAATCAGTTTCACATCAGAGATGTTCACATGTTGTAGGTCTCTGATCATGGTCACAGCGGTCGAGTTGTGGCCACGAGAGGGAATCTAAAATTAACCGAGGGCTCCACCCAGACACGAGACCAGGGGAGTCACTCCTCCTCTTCCTCCTCTCCTTCTCTTTTCAGATAAAATTAGGTGGTTAACCTGCTAATGTCAAAAAGTTGGAAACAAACCACGCTCTCTTTTGCTTTTGATCACATCAAAAATGTGTGGTTATAAGATGTTTTAACAGTTAAGATCATCTCAAAATGTTTGATTTTTTTCCCCCTCTGTCTCTGTGTTATTCCAGAAGGAATTTAACAGATCTGTTTTGTCTTCATATGCCAGGGTTTCAAAACTTATCTTCAATAGTAAAACTGTTAATACTCCAGAGGGACAGAGCCTGGAATGACAAGACTGGTGTGCTGGAACAAAAGAGTTGCAAATATTTCCTGAGAGGGAAAATGATACATCTTTCATAACTTTTTTGCATATAAAAAACACATCAGCAGCATCTACAGTATGTCTTGGCTCTTAAAGAAAGCAGTATTGTTGCTGTAGTGTTGTAAAACTGGCCTCTGAGAGCAGAGAAAAACCTCAAGGACTCATGTTCTGTTTCTTTGCAGCTCAGTCCTAACACACACTCATTCATTACCGTACTGCATGCGTGTGGTTCTTTCACATTCACCACCGCAGCAACTGTTTCCAAAGAAATCCATCTGATATCATTTTCTACTGAAACAATCAGTATTTATAGAATCACCGCTATTTTCACTGGACCTCCCTTTCGTTATTCTAAAGTTCACCTAGATTAGATACTTTCTTTGTGTGTGTGTGTGTGTGTGTATGTTTATGTGTCCGTTTGTGTTCCTGCATTGCCATAGTAACAGAGCTGTGTGCGTGGGTGAGGGCTGCATGTCCTTGTGTCAGGGCTTGTTGTTTTGTAGGTTTTCCTTCCTGTGTTGCTGGGTGCAGCGGTGCAGGGTGCTGCGGTTTGTACCAGCCGTCTCCTAAGACTCTCCACTCATCTCGACCTGACCAGTAGGCTGCTTTATAAACACACCAAACCAAATGCTCAACAGTCCCAGCACACACACACTGTAGATTCACCACAGACAGACAGTCCGCTCAGTTTCCAGGTATTTTTGAATGAAGTTGATTCATACGAAACTATAAATAACTTCTCATCTGTTTTATAAATAAAATGAAATCCGTTTGAAATTGCACGTTTCTCTTCTGCTTCAGCGTACAGGTCTGCTCTGTAAAATACATGTCCTTTGCTCTTTTTTGAGAAAATATCACAGTGCAAATGGAGGAAATTATATTTTACATCACGTAGACCTCTGTGCCTATAGTCAACCATATAATTTTAATTAAACCAAATATTTGCATGAAGCAGTAATGTCACCATTCTATCATAGGATACTGACTTAAAAAAATGTTGTTGCAGTTATTTCAGGTTTAAGTATTAACACATGTCTTGTGTCTTGTTGAACAAGCTAGTCAGCTAATTAGCTAGTCAGCTGTAGCACATAGATATTCAAAGGCATGATGTCACTTTCATGCTAACTGCTGTTCCTCCAGCTTCTGTAACTCTTTCTAGAAACTGTGCTTCCCTATTTTCAGAGTTTCCAGTTTACCAGCGTGGCAGTGCATGTACTGCACGTCAACTTCTCAGTTTCTTTACCCATAATATCGACCCGCGCTCAAATAATGATCTTCAAATGCCATCCTTTAATGTCTTAGCTGTTAACTCTGCTGTTTAAAGAAATGTTTGCAGCCTTCTTTGTCCTGTCTCCCCTTGACGTCACGGTCTCTCGACAAGCTTCGATCTGTCTAGCTGTGAGGTTCGTCCCACGATGGACTGTGAAAAGGTTTTTGTTAATGCCACTTAAAATGGAAATATTAAATTGACACATTATCACATTGACATTTTTCAAATTTTAGTTGAGGAAGGTATGTTGTGTGGCTTGATTTTTAAGAAAGTTGTATTATTACACATGACAATTTGAATGAGGTTTTCTTGCCTACACTTGTTACTCCTGGAACATAGTATGAATTCAGCTCTCTATTTAACAGCTTAAAAACTTTTCTGCAAATTTTAACATTGGTTAGTTTAGGTGCTAAATGGTGGTTCTTATTTTTTATACCACAGCTAACAAAATGTAGTTTGTCCATGGCTTGTAAGCTACGGTAGTTTTTTTTCATTGTGTGTCTGAGCGCCTGCCAGCTCAGCTGTCAATCAAACACATACACTGGCACACCCACCTAAAGGCTTGGAAAATAAAGGAGCATTCAATACAAAGCATTTGAAAATCACTTTAGTATGATTTTTGAGTGCAAAAGGATATGCCCTTTGTAATCTCAGTCAAACAGCACCAGGGAGTGTACCATAAATGCTAATTTTATTCTACAATAGTCACAGTGCATCTTCTCTTCTTTCTTTGTTTGTCTTATCGCTAAAAGATGAGATCTTGGAAGTATCTCGGCGCTTTCCTCCTCAGGATAATAGGAGTGTGAATGGGCTGTTCTGATTGATTACAAAAACAGAGACAGGAGGTAGCTAATGCATCAGGGACCAATGTCATATGGTTATAAATAAAATATAGCAGTGTCAAAGCCAACTAGGCCATTTCCCCTTCTCCCCCTTCAGAATCAGGGATGTCTCGCATCACTTGTGGCGTGGTTGGCGGACAGTAAGGTGATGCCAGGTTATTTCTGTTTTGAGACCTGCTGTTGACTATTTCCATTCATACATTTAGTTATACACATCTGCTTCACACTGAAACCACTGTCATCCGGTATCAGCCTCTTGAGTTGCAACACTTTGGTGAGTCTGAAACCAGTGATGTATGCAAAGTCAAAATGTGGTTATGACTGTGTTTGAGGAGTCAGACAGCTTTAATTTATGCTTTTATGCTTTTATGTTGCATAAAAGACCCTTTCCTAATGCAGCTTCCATCATTAGATGCTGCATTCTGTCATTGATATCATGAAATTACATCATTAAGACCTCTGACAGGCCTGAAAAGGGCGGATGAACTATTTCACAAATGTAAAAGTGGGTAAACTGAGCTGACACGGGTCTATCAAGACTATTAAGGCAATTCAGGGAGATTGAAAACTTTTGGATTTCAGCCCGTCTGTGACAAGGCGGCTGATGAGAATTACTCCTGGTGCTGCTGCATATGTATCACTGTATCTGGGGGTATGAATCTAGCAGGTGCCAAAGCTGCTCTCTCCCCTGTATAAAAACCCGTTTGACGGAAATGATCGGCAATCTGCATTTCAAGAGCCTGTTGCCTGGAAACCCAACCTGCTCCACTCAGAGTCAAAAATTATAGTAAATATGTGTAATTTCACAACTCTTCATCATTACTTATAATGACTAGGGGCGGATTTAGTGATTTGGGGGCCTAATGCAAACTCAGTCGTGGGGCCCCCTTTGTGCCTTATTTTCACCCTTTCTCTAATTGAGAATGTTGGTATTGGTGGTGGTAGTCAAAGTTTAAAACTTTAAACTATTAATACCATACTAACAATACTCTGTTAACTGTAGAAATCATGCTAGTAACCCCTCTACATCATAGAGCCACCAGTTCAAGCCCGCCCAAAAAATCCAGAAATGATGAAAACAGTTAAAGGCTATAACTCCATAATTCAGTACTACACAGTTCAGTCTTTCCATATGTTTTCAGCAATTATTTTCTAACATGTATAATGTGTTTTCCTTTACACAGACTTTGTGGGAACATTAAATTGCAAATAACAATGACAAACTATCTCAATTTGTCATTTTATTTCAGCTTCCTGGCTTTGCAATGGCAAACTGAACATTATCCACATATTTAATGTAATATAAATGTTTTTTTAAATGGTGTTTTGACTGCTACCCCTCTGGCGAGGAACACAGTCATGATGAACAACAATTTCCCTGGGCTAAGTAGATTATGCTATATTTTTCTGCATTAATATCCTATATTTCTCAGAGTATCGATTTGTTTATGACAGGCTATGGGAGAAAAATTGAGGCTTTTAGGACCCACAAGTACAGGCTTTACGCTGGTGTTGTACATCAAACATGAAGGCACAGCCTCTCTCCATAAGCCTGCTGCCAGTTATCCTCTCCATGCGTGTCATTTGAGCTGATGGGCTTTGCTCAGTTGTCTCTTCTGCTAGGCAGTGCCAAATAGAGCAGAGCCAGCCAAAAAGATCCAAATGAAATAAGAGCTCTTTACATGTCTGTGCCTCTTCTTTCTGTGCTGACAGTAAACGGCTAATTGAGCTCAGTGCTGTGGTGAGAGTGGACATAGAGGAATAAAAATCAAAGACAGACCTTCTATATTAAGGTCTCTGTCGGTCAAGCTTTTTGTACTGTATGCTCGTTCTCCAGCATCTTAACCAGCAGAAGTGGAATGGGGACAGATGATGGAAGAGCAATTGTGCCTTTGTGGAGCTCAGTTTAACTTCAGAAACCACCAAAAGAAGTGTTTGAAACATTGTGAAAGCACATTTTTCCTTTCTAGATGGTTAATAAAAGCTGGTACCTGTTGTATTTAGTGGGTATTACTGTGCTGTACAGTAACTCAGTATATTCATGGTTGTAGTACAAGACATGCTAACTACAAGCCTACTCTTGCACCCTCCACTAGCATTTCAGAATGTAGGCCCTTTACAATGGGATTGTGGTCTAATTCTCATCCTGATAAGATACAGAACAATTCTTTGTAGATATTGAAGCCACAAAATCCAAATCTCGACACATAGGGTCCATCAAGCCACTAAACATATTTGGCAAGTATATGGCAACCACCTTAACTGAATCTCATTGGCTAAGATATCTAATGATGCTAACAAGTCCCATACCTCTTTAAGCTTTAATATTATATTGATGATTAATGGTATGTGGTTCTCAAAATTGTTTTACTCATTAGAAGGAATAAACTAACCACAAAAGTCTCCGTCCTGTGAAAAAAAGCTAGCTTTTAGCCATGACAGTGGCCACTTGTTTTCACAATGTTATGCAATGGGAGACATTGTAAACACATTTCTGGGTAAGCTGTGCTTGCTGTTAGCTGTGTTTGCTAATGCTAATGTTAGCCAACAAGCAAGTTAGTGTAAGTTTAAGGTAGAAAAGAAGAAGACAATTGTCAGTTGAGCCAGAGAACTATTGATGTTAGCGACTCATAATTAACATGGTACATGTGACATCACTTAGCCTGGTCCCATACCTCTGAATCACTGCTCCAGTTTGTTCAGCAATTCAAATACTTTAGGTCGGTGTTGTGCTTGGAGAAACATACAACCAAGCAGAACTCTGTAGAGGTCTAAGAAAAGGGGCGTTATCTTCTTAAGTAGCTTGCTAGCACCCTAGCTACTGTACATAAGAAAAATTGTGACAGAAAAATGGCCACAAAAATGAAAACAAGCGTGAATGTGTGGCTGCAACTTATAATTACTTTTTGTTATCAATTAATTTGTCATGTAATCTATAAAATGCCAGAAAATTGTGAAAAATGTCCATCAAAATTTCAAAGTTCTCAAATTTCTGTTGCTGCCTGACCATGAGTCTAAAACCCAATCTCACACTCAATATTAAGTGATGTAATCCTCACATTTTAGAGGCTGAAAACATACAATTTTTTGGCATTTTGCTTTAGAAATGAGTGAAACCATTAATTGAGTGTCAAAATTATTGGCAGTTCTCTCTCAGTTGACTAATCAGCTGAAGCAGCATTAGTCATCTTTTAGAAATAACAAGACTTTGGGATAAGTCTTTGATTTCTGTGAACTGCTCCTACAATAGCTTCAGCTACCACAGCTTCCATGTCGACTGGAAAGAATCTCAGCAATACATGAAACATGAAGCAGAACATATGAACATGATTTTAGGCTGGATGAATGAAGTAGAACAAAATGGTAATTGAGACTTCTTATCAGACTGGTTATCACTACAAATGTACAGTAAGATTGGACACCAACACATATACTTATTTTTTTCATTTGTTCATATGTAGTTTAACTGCTGACTGCGGTAAGTGCCAAATGTGCAGCTTTGGGTGGAATCACTTCTTCTTACTGTTGCCCACAAATAGTTGCAATCGTCAACAAAATGACAAAAGTAAAATCACAGCTGGTACTGTTCTCATAATGTTATCATCTTCTTCCTCTTCTCCTGATCACTCTATCAGAAACAACATGGGAACGACCGTCCAGTGTGCCTGGGACCCCCAAAACCTCTCTCCGACACAAGAACTCCCTGCCAGCAGGTACTACAACTCTATCTCTTCATCTGAAGTCTCTATCACTTCAACATCCTCAAGTACTAGTGCCCCGAGGCTGTGAATTCACCTAAATTTCCACAGTAGCACAAAGCACCCGCTCATTCACACCATACACAGACACACAGACACTTCCTGTGACTAATTTTATCTGTAGCCTCAACTGCAGAACTAAGGCCTCATCTGTCCGTCTTCTGACCCTGCTCCTAAAGACAGACAAACAGAAAAAGGCAGTAAAGTTTTTGAGGCGTTTCCCACTCAAATACTGGAAGTAGCAATCATTCATATGTATCACCTGTATTATAAATAACCATTTAGTTTTGCCTCAAACCAAAGAACAAGGGGGTTGCGCTGAGCACAACTCAGGAGAGACTCAGCAGCCACACATTTCTCCATTCTCTGTTCCTCTATTTAGCATGGTCAGGTTAGGCTAACCCGTTGTTGCTAACTTTGGAGCTAGACCCATTTACCGCCAGATAAATGGCATAAATGGCAGACAACTTCCTGCTAACCTTTTCCTCTGCTCTGCTCGCATTCACCATCACTTTTCTGCCGCTCGCACTCAACCACTCACTTGCTACAAACACACATTATGCACTGCCCTATTCCTTAAAAGGAGCTACGCTACCACGATTTTACCAGGCAATGACAAAGAAGTTGACTCATGTTTTGGAACAGTGATGCACAGAGACGCCCTTAAACGCTATTGATTTCTGAATGAATGGACATTTGCCATTATTTTTGGCATTAACAAAAAGATTTTTTTGGCCTGGCGGGGGTTCTCGTTATCCTGGCGGCCCACAATTATAGGGGAAACACTTACTATCTTCTGTAATACTTTTCCTAAGTTTTAAATATGGAACTTGACTCAGTAAATCAGTAGTTTGAAAGTAGTTAAATGGTTACTAAGAGCTTATGAAAGACCATAAACAAAAACATAGTGATAGATTTACCCAATCCAGGTCTCTGGATTGGGTAAATCCACTACTGTGCCAGCCCCATTAAACACATTTATCAAGCTAAAAAAACAAAGACACAGGTCAGCACTGGCTTGTTTCACTCATAAAGATAAGTGAATCCCCCCCCGGATCAACTAAAGTTTACAGCATGGCAGCTAATCAGACATCAAAGAACTAATGAAATTTCTATGTCTTTATCTCTCTCTCTTTCTCTCATTTGTCTCTCCAGTGAATGGATTTCATGCAGGTGGTAGTCCCTTGCACCATGTGGAGCATTCAAACAACAGTCTGGTCAGGAAGAGCAGTACAGAGCCACAGGTAATGCTGTCTGACTCTTGTTGTTCCTTTTTCTCGACAACATCACACACAGCCCAGTCTGAAAAACTGTGCTAAATGAAAGTAAAGTTTGTATTGTGCTGTCCCTTGTTCGTGCACAGACAACAAAAACATTTGGGGGTGCTCATAATAAAATTACTGTCAAATGTTTGTCATTATTTCTTTCAGTGTGAGTGATTGTCTAAATTATTACAGTGTGTTATATTATATAAACTAAATTATAGAGAAATTAAAGGGAACGCCCATACTGATGTCATCATTAAATATCCAGTAATGATTCAAATGTAATGAGCACATAAAACTGTGGAATCAACAAGTCACCTCTAATAGCATTGTTATACAGTTATAAAAATGAATAACACATAGCCCGAGTTTTATAATAACTATAATTATGATGTATGATGTCCTTCCACATTTCAGATGATCAAACCTCCTCTCCCCTTCCTCTCTCATTATTATCCTCATGGAGAGGCTGATGGCAGTTAGAGAGGATTAATCCCGCCTACAGTATCTGCTCCCTTGATCATAATTAACCAGGCAGTCAGGGTGCAGTTATACAGGATCCACCCACCACTTATTCACTCTGTCTCCTCATTTCTCTGCTTTCCTGCATCTCACACTTGTGCACACACACCCAGTCATTCAAAAAATATAAACACACTTATGCTACTGATGATTCAAGGTCCCGTTCTCTTTTTTTATGTATAGAAAGAGCAGCTTTCTATACTTTTCATCCTTTTGTCTCACTTTATATTTACACTTCTTTCCTAATTTCTGCCCCCTTAACACACTCACACACTGATGGTTTATCATAGGAGACTGGAAATTACTCCATTCTAAGCTTAAGTGTTAGAAATCACACACATACACACACACACAGACACACACACACACATACACACACACACACACATCCACACTCACACAAAGAGAGAGAAAGCTTTGCTTTGCTCTGCAGAACTATCCTCCCCACTCTGCACAGCAACACACACACTAACACACATGCATGCATACACACACAGCAGCAGCAGCAGGAGCAGAGAGAACACCAGACAGACGCTAACAGAGCTTGCCAGGAAAACAACTGTGTTTGTGTGCGTGCGAGTGACAGTGTGTGTATGTTGAGCAGTCATGTCTGACATGGAGGACGGAGGTTTTGACGGAGCGTCCTTCTTCTCCCTGCAGAGCCCGGGATCAACATCGCCCACCAGGAAACAGAAGGAGACCACGGTCACGGTGAGTGGGACAACTAACGGGAACTCTTAACTAACCATGAACTAAACCCGACTCTCTACACCAGCCCTGAAGAACCACATGTGATACCAGCAGGGGACAGCTTAAGTATATTTTCCCCCAATTTGAAAATGATGATATAGGAAAATGCAGTTCACTGTTTATTTCACTGGGACAATATACAAAGTAAAATCTTGACTATATGACAGCTGTAAATGTGTTTAATGTCTTCTTCAGTGTTGTTGTTCAGTTGCTAGTATACAGATACACAGTGACATCATCCTATCCACCATCCAGATAATTTCCCCTCTGTTGTCAGGTTGTTGCATCCTGTTGGGCCTCATGCTCGGTAAACAGCAGAGGTGCTGCTGTTGAGAGGTTTTGGAGTTCACTCTGACTTCTCTTTTCTCTGTTTTTTTTTTTTTCTCTTACAGTACATTTAAAATCACAAGCTTTAGAGAGAGAGAGGGCATGTCTCTGCTTCCATAGCAACCAGGGTGATGCTATTGATAAGCAGATGGTTATAACAGGAAACATGAGAGAAAGAGGGGCGAGGCTGAGGTTCCAATTTAACCCCTGCTGATACTATATACTAAAGGTCAAGACTCAGTTGACCCTTTGCAAGGCCCTTTTTCCATTCTAGCAAGGCACATACACACGTTTACAATAACAATGCCAAATTTGCCACTCGAAATTCTTAGTAATTTTCGAAACAATGAGTCCTAAGTCTCAGACAGAAATGGACCAAAGAAGCTTCTCATTTATAGCCAAACTGTAACTGTAGCTAGATAGCTAATTAACATTGTTAAGTTGGTTGATGCCTCTTTTTAAAACAAGAACCCTGGAAAAAATAAATGTGAACCTTGTGGCTACATACACAACATCATGCTAGGACACTGAGGCTAGAGCTACATATACCAGGCAAAAGTCCCCACCACTTGATGGAGCAGAAATTTAAATAAAGGAGTAGAATTGTTCTTATTGGGTACCTTGTTAGCCGTAGTATTATAGTACAGTGTCATATTTTCAAATAATAGTAATAATGTTTCATGTTTACAAGAGAAAAGGCTTTGAGTATGAGGGCTAAACGTAACTAAGCTAAATTGGCTGGGGTTGCAGTAGTGTGATCTATCCTAAATCCAATAAAGAGCACAGAGCTACTAACATTAGCCTAAACTCTACAGTATTAGCATCAGGACTGGCTCCAAATTACTGGGAACTTAGCTTTTTCTAAAGTTTATCGTAACCGTACAAAATAATGTAGTTAGCTAATGATATGCTCATTTTTGGATGTGAAAGTAACACTAGGTCACTATTGTGAGTAGTAAGCTAGTTAGCCAGACATGCAAATGTTTGCAGCTTGTGTTAGAGCAGACAAACATGCTATTGAATCCATGCCATCTCCAATTTTGCTCTTGAATTCTCAGTTTTGGAAAAGCAAAAAAAAAAAAAAAAAGACACCATAGTCCAAACTCTTTGGATAGTAAATATAGCTGAATATAGCTTGCTTCAGCATGTGGAGAAATCCAAAGTTATGCCTACTGTACTAAGCTGTGACTGGACAATCACTGTTTGGTAGAGTGATTCAGCGAATTGTCAGTTGAGCTAGGTCACCAAAGGTCAGGAAAGAAAGTTCTGGGAGCAGTTTGTGTGTGTGAATGCAAACAAACTAAGCCCTTCATTGGAGTGTTGGAAGTAGCCTTGCCCTCATCTTTACCAAAAGAAGCGGGGGTCAGTCTAAAGCCCTGCTAGCTGTCAACCTCTGGACCTCCACAGTGATTAAATAGGACGCCATTCCCTCAAACAAATTATAAGCTTCATAAGCCAAGATAAGGTTGAATTAGAGGCCTTTTTCTCCTTCCCCTCCATTCTGCCATTTCAATCTGGCTATTGACTCTGTAAAAGTCATCAACAGAACTGTATTTGTCGATTTGCTCTGAAAGGCGAGGCTTTGGCATTAGACAGGGGTGCTCTCTGGTGCCACTGAAGTTTTTTTTAAATGGGAACAGTGCATCCTAGCTGCTGGCTGTTTACCTCCTGAGGTTAATTGGAGTGAATGTGAGAGAAGATAAAGCTCCTTTTGTCTGCCCCGGAGCCTTTGCTAAACTTGGGTCTGTTTGTATCTCTATAGTGAAGACATGCCACTTAATTTATTTTCTTCATGTGGTTTCTTTCCCTTCCTTTTGTTTCTTTCTTCCCTTGTCATGAAAAATTGAATTGGCAATTGAAGAATCTGCAGAGTAAGTTTTACATTTTCATGGTAACCCAGAGTTTTTGTTCTGCTAAATCTGGAAGTGATGACTTATCAAATCCTAACCTTGTGCGGTTGTGTCATTACACAGCCGTGATTTCAGAGAATTTTATTATGTTGTGTGAATGCATTTAAAGTTCGCAAGACTATCTTCTACTGTACCTTCTCCTCCACCCTGGAGGTTTAAAAGAAAAACATAAAAGCAAAACACAAAGTCCCCGAGCACAGAAAGTGCCACAGTAACGCATTGCATGCAGTTCTATTGAATGAAATCCTACAGCAATACTGAGCAGTTCACAGCAGGGAGCCCTGCAGCCAACATATTCAACAACATCACTGCTGCCGGGAGAGCGAGCAGACAATTAACGGCACCAAGATAATTAAAGGCAATCTTTGGGAATCCATTTTGCTGATTGCTCTGGGCCAAAGCAGATGTTCAGAGTGTTGTGGTAGAGGGTTGAATGATGAATCCCAAAAAGGATGAGAACCACAAACGCTCTGTATTGACAATACTGTCTCCAAGGACGGAGTGAATACAGAAAATTGAATGAACAATGCTGGGTCGATTGGAAGTGCCTTCTTTACATTTGTGTGTTCTCTGAGCTGCCAAGATTAGAGTGTTGCCAAAGCAACAGAGTGCAGACTACTTTGAATACCAGAGTAGAAGTCTCTGTGTGTGTACTTCTATAAACTGTCTTCCAACACACAGTGTACTAACAATGCTGCTGTAGAGTGCAGTGGCATCAAAGCAAAGTTGTCTGTCATGATGCAATAAACTGCCCCATTAAACTGCCCTCTTTGTGATGCGCTCTCTCTCTTCCTCTCTCTCTCTCTCTCTCTATCTCTCTCTCTCCCTCTCTCTCTCTCTCTCTCTCTTTCTCTCTCAGATTAACTGTGTGACGTTCCCATCGCCTTTGTGCATGCCGGAGCAACAGCTGCTGAAACCAGACGAATGGAGCTACTGTGACTATTTCTGGGTAAATTTACCTCAATTTTTAAGAGGCTATAGTGCAAGCTGACCATAATATACTGTATCTTAAGGGGGTTGATCAACAGCAACACTCAACATAGCACATGATTGACATTTTGCTTCAGAAATCTCACCCGTTCTTTCTAGGTAGCTGTCAATCAGAATGCACAGACATCATCCATGTACCTCTGGAATCAGCTTACCTTTCCAGTTTTATCCATTTCTCTAATGCTCATTTAGGACAAAAATCCATAAATTTATGTTGAAATCTATTCAACATAACCTATTTTATATATTTTGTTGAGTTGTGTACCTAGATTATCCCAAATGTTTCCAACAATTCTCAAACCCAGAGAAATCCGTGATTTAAATCAAGGTCTGTTTCATTTGGTCACCTGTCAATGGCATCATACACCATCTACCAAAGAGTATACGCGCACAAGATGATAATCATCTTGTGCATATGCGTCGGTGTTGTGGTTGTCCACCACAATGGCATCTACCAAAGAGTATACACATACAAGATAATACATCGGTGTTGTGATTGTCCACCAGAAACTACTGTCATAAATTGACTTTTATTCAGTTTTAAGCCACACTTTTATGATAAACTTTTTAGATCTTGGTCATTTTAAACTATATCTTTTAACCGGATGAAGGATTTTAGTCATCAGATGTCTGGATCTTAAGTTATCACAGAAACAAGCTGAGCAAACGTTAGCGGAAGCTCGGCTCACACAAAGACCCTCCCAGACGTCCTGTGTCCACTGATCAGTATCGGAGAAACACTGATTTTTTACATGAAACTTCTTTATTCACTGTTTTTACCGGTTTTAATCATTGGGTCTGTTTGTTTTGGAGAGGAGGAGACCTATGTGGATAATTTGGGTAAAAACCTCCTGAACAATGAACACTGAAGGAATCCTAACTGGTTGTTTAACAATGAAGACAGCAACTCCCAGGATCCCATGCCACTTCACAACGTCATCAAATTCCATCTTTTGTTATTGTTTTGATTGAGAAACGCCTGGCGGCAAGTTACATATTGTGCAAGGTCTTGACTCATATTTACCAAATTTAGAATTTTATCCAGTTGAGCTAATTTTTCACTCACAGCTAACTTACTTATGCCATGACTAAGTTATACTTTTTGTATTTGTACTGTATAAACTTTCTACATCACCCACTGCATGATGGGAAACATAGTGCCTAAAACAAAAAAGAAAAACAATAGGAGTAGGAATGGGGGTTGATGGAAATGATAGTAATAACAATCGTTCCTAACCTTTCTGGCATGTGACCTCAGTGTCTACTCGTGGCCCTTCATCACGCGCGAAGAAAGGTGCAAATATTCAAAGAAAGCCTGAAGAAAACAGAATTTTCTGTAATACCAAATGTTTTTTTATGCTTTCCTTTGCTGTTTATCATCTTGCGTTTGCGTTCTTGAGTTTTATGTTTTGACCCATTTCCACTGCCCTAGAAGATGTTTAGTACCACTCACATACCAAATTATGGAATTTCTGAGTCATTTATCTTGAAAATAACTATATGTGGCCTGCCAAGTGACAGTGCCAAATTCTTGTAAATAAAGTGAGTAAAAACTGAGTATATTTAGCCAAGCATTGAAAGTGTGAATCATTGTAGTACTTCACTAGGTGCTGAGATTTCTATTCCACTCCTCACACTAAGTTAACTGATTGGATAATTCAAAGCAGGAAGAAGAGGACTATACAGAGGAAAGTGAGAAGAAGGGAAAGATTTCTGTGAAATTCTTGAATGAGAATAACTAGCGACCAAAGTAAGAAAAACTATCCTTTTGAAAAGTCATTCTCCCTCTGTTGACATTGCCACTCTCCAGTAAATTTCTAAATGAACATCCTGGAGAGTCGGATCCTTTTCATCTTTCAACATGACTCCATATTTCATCTCATCCTGGCCACGCCGCATGCTGAGAATCAGCGTTGGCTTTAATAAGATCCGACCGACAGCGCGGCTGGATAATACATTACATGTAACTGGCTGGACTGCAGCGAGCCAGCTGGCCTCTGCTGTTCTCCCACCCCTGCAGCGTAATCTCTACCAGGTGTGATGTGTGGGGCTAACACACTGTAGTCAAACACATGGAGGTAACAACACAGTGGGAAGAGAGAGCTTGTAGGGAAAGTGGACACAGGGCCTGACAGGTTTGGATGAAAACAAGTCAGTTTTTATCATCGACGCAGCTCTCACACCCCTTGGTTTTGGCCTCAGTTCTCAGGACTCTGATTAATGTGAGTTAATGAACTGGCAATTAGTGCTTTAACAGGCACTTAAGTAACCTGTTTACTGTCTGCTTTCTGCTGTAACCTAATCTCTTAAACATCATATAAAAAAAAACTTGTTACTGGTTAGCAAAGCTTGACTTCTGCTGGAGATACCGGATTTCTTGGCCATGTATAAGGTTTCTAACTTAAACAAGATTGACAGGGAGGTGCCACTCTGACAGAGGGATGAAACAAAACATCCATGTAGCAGTGCATTTGTGAAATAAAGATAATTAAATCCAATCTGACTAAAATTGAATCTCATACTGAATCACACACTGAGTATTTTATAGGACTCTAAATAATCTATGATCTGTGCTGTAAAGATAAATTGTGTATTTTCTCACTGCGATTTTTCTGACTCTTCAGTCAGTTCAAATGCTCTGACATAAATAAAACCTTAAGGATGCAGCATCTTATATCACTACCCTGAAGCTGCAGTAATAGATTTTTTGTCCACTTGGGGGCAGCAGAACAAGCTAAAAATACAACATCTGAGATTTTATAACCTTATAAAGTTGTTATGTCCACAGTGTTAGCAAACCTATCGCCTATTTACACATCCAGCAGACACAGAATAACATTAGCATTAATTTGCAGTTGTGTTTCTGGCCTCCTAACAAATGTAAGTCAAGTATGTACTCTCCTTTTAGCTCTGTTTTGGTCTCCGCCAACAAAATGTCTTACTCTTCAGCGTCTTCATGCTCCACAGTGTTCAACAGCCAGTCGCAAACTTTGTCTGTCTGCTGTATTTTTTGTGGTTCTTATTAACATATCCCGCAGACACAACAGAGCGATATAAGCATTCATTTGGAGTCGTGTTTCTGGCCAATGATCACTCTCGCGATTATGGTTTGCACTCGACCGACTCCTGAGGGAAATATCTGGGTCTTTAGCTGCTAAATGCTCCACTGTGTTCACCAGCTAGTCGCAAACTTTGTCTGTCTGCTGTGTGGTGCTAGGCAGGTAGTGTCCAGTGGAGTTTTTATTTGCTGAAAGAAGTCAGCGTGAACCAAAAGAGCAAAGCTGCGGGCTGCAAAACCAAAACAATGAGCTGAAAGACACTAAAAAAGTTAAAGTATAACTAATTCTCAGTGGGTTTGTCACTAAAAGTGAGCCCTTTATTATATTATTAAACATATTTGATCAATTGTTAACATCAAAATATTGATTAATGCATCTTTAAAATGAGCTAAGGTTATAAAATATGGTCAGGTGTAGAGGGAAATCAGATTACTGACCTACTGCATGTGTACATGGATTTTACAGTAACCAGGTTACTACAGTGCATGTAAACACTGACTGATCCTGACCCTTTTTATCTGATGTTGCTGTAACCTCTCTGTATTTGAAGTAATGCGGCAGCTGATTTATTTCACTGAGTTAGTGGGTCGAGGTGTGACGTTCTCATGTTTGCTGCAAAGTGTTTGTTCAATGTGTTTCTCGTGTGCTTGCTATGTTTATCTCATAGACTGATAAGAAGGATCCCCAGGGCAACGGCTACATCACAGGATTTGAGGTCTTGCTGCAGAAACAGCTGAAGGGGAAACAGATGCAGAAAGAGATGGCTGAGTTCATACGAGAGAGGTATCAGCTTTTTAATCAGCCGCCCTCTTCTTTTTTTTTCATGCTTTATGCTGAAGTTACCATGAAAACCATACAGTTGTCATTAAAACAAAGTGTTTCCCTTTTTTGCACTCATTCATGTACATCGCTGTGTTGCACAACACAGGAAAAGCGCATAGAAACGGCAAGGGTTGCGTAAAGGCTGTGTGGTAATGAAACTCTCTACTTCCCTCTCAGGATAAAGATAGAAGAGGAGTACGCCAAGAATCTCTCCAAGCTTTCCCAGATCCCTCTAGCAAGCCAGGAAGAAGGGTGAGTGACCTTCCTCCTCGAAAGATTGTTTGAAGAGAGAGAAACCTCCTCTCATCATAGCCCGTCACATATGGCAGCATGGAAGATATAAATCAATATTAAAAATTTTTAAAAAAGGCACGTCAACCCTTGAAAAGCAGCCTGCCAGACTTTCCCACTTATGGACATGAGGAGGCTATAAATAATATGTTTTTGGGCTCCTTTCTCCACAGCGTATTTTGCAATAATAATAGTATGATACTTTATAGCACCATAGAGGGCATATTTCTTCCCAGGGAGGTCAAAGGTCAGGGTCATCTACAAAACAATAGTCATACTACTTGTAGAGATTCTGTGTCAGATGATTGACAGTCTGGGGAAAAAAAAATGAATTTAAAAATGCACTTTGCATTTAGACAAGAGAAAATATTTACAATCCCCTGATATGATGACTGTGTGCAAATAAGCAATGGAATGCTTAGTCCATTAATCAATTATTTGAATGGCAGAAAATCAATTCTCAACTATTTTGACAATTGTTAAAGTCATTTTTCAAGGAAAAGGGTTAAACATTCACTGTTTCCAACTACTCAAATGTGAGAATTTGCTTTTTTTCTGTTTTATGTAAATTGAACATATAATTGAATAATACTCAAAAAAGGCTTCAGCTGTAGAATGCTCATGACAGTCATCACTTGGTTGCCACCTCTATGTGAACAGCTTTCTAGTGTTCTAATGTGACAGGGAGGTGTTAAAAGCAAAAATTTGGGGTGTTCATCTTGAGTGATGTTAAATCCAGCTTGTTGTAGCTGGCTGCTGTAGCCATCTCTTTTGTTGAGCTACATCGACAAGCTTTGCTGCTAAGTACTAACATTAGCTTGCTCAGGGTGCTCCTGGTCTGCATTTAGCACTGGTTGGGTAGAATTTGAAACTCTATTGTGTCATCACCCTGTTTGTGTTGCCCTTATGGAGCCAAGCTAACATGAGTGTGACATTACTAATGTTACGTTACAATAGATTTTTAGTTGCCAAGAGTGAAAAGCAGGTAGGCGAGAGCAGACACAGATGAGCCCATTTGTTATTAGCTAGGGCTATCATGAATCACACAGATAATCTGATTTTGCGAGGGCTTATAAGAGCACTGACGGTCTGTGAGAAGTGATTATGCTTAAAAAAAGTCACAGTACACACGAGTAAAATGTAAAACTGCCAATACCAGTGAATACCAGCCCACTTTGTGCTCTAGTTACACAGCAATATCTATTTTTTTTAACATAAGCCACCATAAGCCCCTGATCATACCAGTAAGGCTGTTGCAAACCTGAGTGTATTGACTAGAGCAAGGGTCTGTTTTATTGCTTATGAATTCAACTTTTCATTTGTATGAGCCAGAATGTGTTATTTTGCCTTTTTGAAGTAACATTATCTCTTTAAAGTGTGTTTTTGGGAGATTTTGGTGGATGCAAATAAACACTAATGTCCAATTAGCCAGCCAGGCGGACTGCTACTCAGTCAGCTAGCCAGTCAACTAGCCAACCAGGCGAGACATCCCAGTGTGAGTCTTGGTCTGGAGGCCCTGTCAGTTATGCTGTGAAACAGTATGACCTTCCTGTAAATCACTGGATCCTTTGATCTCCATCCTGCAGCATACTTCAGCTATTAAGAGAGAGCGGAGGAGAGGAGGGAGGGAGGGAGGGGAGAAGGTACAGATGTAAGGGAGGGGGTTAAGAATGAAGATGAGGGGAGGGAGATTTGAGGAGACAGAATGTTACGTTGTGCATGTTGGGGCTTTGGAGGGGAAGGGGGATGTGAGGGAAACCCTGCGGGGAGAAAGAGTTTGCAGCCACTCCTCTTTTCTTCAGTCTGACAGCAGAGGGGATATCATGCTGAGGGGAGTGCTTTGTCTGATTCTGCGAGGGGACACAGGAACATGGAAAGTAAAGTAACAGGAAGCTGAGAGGGGCACGGCCAGCTAAAGACACCCACAAAGAGAAGAAGCTGGGATTTGTACGGACGCCACCTACGGCATTGTTATTAAACTCATCTTTATTAAGAGATTCCACAAGGAAACAGTTGGAGTGCTTAGCAACGTGACAGAAAGTCAGCTGGAAATTACTTTATTCTGAAAAACATGTTAAAACACATAATCCAAGTATAATATGTCAATGCTCCATTGGTAGTTTCATCATGTTATCACATTAATACTGAACTAGAATTGGTTGCAGAAGCTGTTCATAGATTCATTCTTAAAGATCCCCTCCAAGCATGTTTTAAGAAATATAAAAAATACTCTGCTTTAAATAATAATTTGTGTTTAATATAATTTTTACACAAAAAAGTTCAGTTACCTGGTTAATATCCTTAAAATGACTTCTACACCATCTCCCTCATTAAAATGTATGAATATGCAAATATTTTTCTTTTCAAAAGCTTAACAGCTGGACACAAGATGTCTCCTTCTTCTCTGTAAAGTCCATTCCAAGTGTTTGTGCACTGGAGGATTCAAATTTCCACATCACACTTGTGTAAGTTGCATAGTTGCATAGACCAGGATTAGCCTCCAAACTAGTTGTGATGTCACATATGCTCGTAGGTACATGCCCTATACTCCGATTTTCAGTGAGTACAGAGAAAGGTTCCTCCTTCAGCAGATGAATATGTAAACAAACTCTACACATACATCATTCTGCACAGTGAAGCTCAAACATCCAACTGAAAGAACAAGAAGAAAAACACATTTTTGAGTGAAGGGGGACTTTAAGTTTATGCGTGGGTCTGTGTAGTTCTAATGTTCTTAGTAACTATCTAGTTTGAAACTAGTGATAACTAAACTGTTGCAACATTTAATTTTAAGGAATGTCTTAGATTTAAGACATAAAGACGTTAGTAATCACAAATTTCTGTAGCACCAGTGTTACACCTAAAAATAACACCCATCAGATTCTGTGATGCTGGAGGATCACCTACAGGAATAATGCAGACGGGTTGACCAAATATTGAGTGAGAGGGAGAGTTATTAAAATTTATGACACTATTTAAATACTGCGGGATGGGAACAGCCATCAACAGCCATTTATGACCTTATGATCTTATCTAAATATTGTGGAAGCACCATTTTGGCTTTCAAAATACAATGTGGTACCATGTTGAAAACATTTGCAATATAGCTAATATTCCTCTGAATTGGGTGTCACACTGCCTAACCACAGTACAATCAACATTGTACACAGGAAGTCACTGTTGCATCATAAGCAGTAACATAACTTTTAAAGATAACACTTGGAGGAAGCTGAGTAATATATGAAACTTCCCTGCTATTCATTTGTAAACATAGTTTACTTTGTATTATTTATTTGGCTAAATATATGCTTCAGAATAAATAGAGTTCATGTTGTTTAGAGAGAGTGGGAATTTTCCAATTACACTACCTTGCCAAACAACATTTTGGGTCATTTGGTCTAATGTTATAGTTATATCATTTTGTAATATGATTCATAGTGTGCTTGTGAAAAGTAATTAACATAAACTTTGCCAGGTTGATTAATATTCTAGAAATATTAAATCAGATCTAGTTAAAATCTGTAATGATATTGGTTGATTAACCATTGCTTTTGATGGTTTAAGCTAGCAGGTGAGTTTTGTCAGTTGGTTCAGTTAGCTGACCAGCACTTACACCTAGCAGTTACAAGCTGTGAATATTTAGTATCAACTATATCTCGATGCAAGATCGAGTTTGTGCAGCACATTTCATTTATTGATTAAAAAAAAAAAAAATTCTACCTTGTAAACTCTTCTGCTATAACTATGCTACATTTTAACTTAAGGAAAGGCTTTTGGTGATCTTTTAGGCTTCAAGTGTTCCTTTCTGACAAATAACACATCTTATCTTTTACAAAATACAAAATTTGAATTCATAAACACTAAAATACACCCTCTCTCAGTTCAATACACAACAGGTGTTTTGCTGATACAGCCTTTCTTGTTCTGGTATTACCAGTAGCTAATGGCAGCTAACATTAGCTATGTTAGCAAACATCAGATAGATATTAATGTATAACTGACATTAGTGAGTCAGTTTGCTGATGCTTCTCTACTTGTGATACTGTGACACTACATTTTAGCATTTACCATTATCCCATAATTATCACCATGGCTCATAGGCTCATTTTAACCTCATAGGACATTACAGTATTAGTTTGTTTACTCAGTTTTATATTAAAAACTTTATATCAGACCAAGAAAATGGTGCAAACGAGACAGCCAACAAGGTTTAGCTGGTGTAGGCTTACCCTCCCTTGCACTGTTTACATGCATATAAGATAACCCCTCTTCATATTAGCATGGTAATAGAGGGCTACAGTGGGATGGAATTGTTCCATATAGGATCCAGATTATGCCAGCCGGGTCAGTCTGCCCACACCCAGAAAAGTGCAACACAATACTTTCATTATGTTCTCCCTCAGGCCAGCTCTGTTGTCAGACAGGACAATCGCTGTTTTGTTGCTCAGTTCCTACCATCCGAGTGGCCGCAGCCCAGAACCAGCCGTCTATTTTTTCCTGAATTTACCATTTGTTTGGTAGAGATGTGGCCACAAGGCACGTGACCACTTTTTATTGCCACCAATCATGCGGTGTATCTGTTGTGTTGAATGGAGGGAGTACATGGCAGGAGATTCACTCTCCCTGAGATTCAGTATGTTGTTGGCATTATATTAAGATTGCAGGGACATGACAGATGTAATGCACTAAGTGTGGATAACATTTGGAGTGGTGAGACTTTTGCAGATTTAAATCATGAGATATGAATAAAAAGTCTGGGTATTCTCTAGCTTCTCATTTATTTGTAACGTGGAGAACATAAAGTATATTTATGAGCCTTCATACTGGCCTGGCTTGAGGTAACCATATTAAACACACCATGAAATAGCCTCTTTACTTGCTTAAAATGTTGAATTCCTGTTGAAACAACATGTTTTGGTGGGACATAATGTAGTGAGCAAAATGTTAACAAATGAAATGAAAAATAAAAAACTAATAATAAAATTCAAATATTTGTGATGACTCTGACAGCTTGCTTACATTTTCTGTTCATATCAACTAGTGCAGGATGAAGTCACTATTAAAGATTCACTGTTACTGGAAGTAAGAGTTTTTCAGTTAAAGCGTGTTTCCAACCGTAATGCCCTCCAGTGGTATTATCAAAAAAGACTCTGTGGCAGACCTTGATGCATGCTAAATCCAATCACCAGATGTATCCGATGGGCTGAAAGCAACACATAGATTGCACCAATTTTCACCAGGATTGTGTTGTTTTTCTACTAACAAAAAACAAACAAAAAATAATGATGTGAGAATGATTTGAAAGATTCTACAGTCACATAAAAATTCTAAACAGTCGCTTTAACAAACAAAGATTGCCTTCATTTTGGGTCATCAGTTTCAATTGTTTTTTTTTAAATTGTTTTTTATTATTTTATTATATTAATATTTTAAATTTTGTTAAAGGACCAGTGTGCAGGATTTAGTGGCATCTAGTTGTGAGGTTGCATATTACAACCAACTGAATACCTCTCCCCTCACCCTCCCCTTCCAAGTGTGTAGAAGAACCTACGGTGGCCATGAAACTTGCAAAAAACATGAAAGGCCCTCTCTAGAGTCAGTGTTTGGTTTGTCCGTTCTGGGCTACTGTAGAAACATGGCGGGTTCTGTGGAAGAGGACCCGCTCCCTATGTAGATATAAAGGGCTCATTCTAAGGTAATGAAAACACACCAATTCTTATTTTTAGTTGATTATACACTAATTAAACATATTTATGAATATTATATTCCATTTCTGTCCATTCTGCTAGATGCCACTAAATTCTACACACTGCACCTTAAGTGTTTATTGATCATTGTTGTGAAGTTTTTGCGCTAAATTTGTTGTCTTTTTCCTTAAATGATTCATTAATTAAAGGTACCCTGTGGAGTTTTTGTTGCGCTATTCCACTGAGCAACAGGTGGCAGTAACTCGTCAAGAAATGCAGCATTGCACTAACAAAGGCAGGAAAAAAGAAAACTGATAGCAAGCAAACATGGATGTAAACAATGCAAGTTTCAAACTTTTAAAACCTTCCATGAGGAACAAAATACATTCAATACATTAGTTCAACCTCGGGGGTACCCCTAGTGTGTTATGGTGAGTAACACTAAATGTAAACATAAACTGTGGTTGTTTACAAGAAAACTCCAAAGGCTACCTTTAATAAAGTTTAGGTTGCTTTCTTTGTTCGGCCATGGTGGCTGTTTTACTCATGCTTACAACTCTCTTCATTCCAGTCAAACCACAGTTGCTGTGGCTTGAATTATAAAACCACATCAGCTATTCATTATCATATGCAAGTCTCTCATCTGACTGCTCTTGTTATGCTGTGTAAGCAGTTTATGGAATCTCAAAAGGGT
This sequence comes from Thunnus albacares, assembly GCF_914725855.1. Taxonomy (NCBI): domain Eukaryota; kingdom Metazoa; phylum Chordata; class Actinopteri; order Scombriformes; family Scombridae; genus Thunnus; species Thunnus albacares. The sequence goes on from NC_058125.1 coordinate 4,519,850, forward strand.
CCAAAAGATTTTGAGCCTTTGATGTGATGTTCAGAAATAATTTCACATTCTGCAGTTGTGTAATACTTTTGTAAGACTGTGAAAAAATTTGCTTGATTGTATCTGAATGTGTGAACATGTACAGAAAAACAAATCAGGTTTGCGAATGTATTAAGAATACCTAGGGAAGAGATATAATTTGCAAATATGTCAAAAAATTAAATTTCCAAATATTTGATAAAATTATCAAATATTTGGAAATTCTTTTACATTTAAGTTAATGATCAGCAACCATATGCTTTGAAAATAGTTTTTAAAATCTCAAAATCTTTTTTTTTTTTTTTTTACCCTTTTTTGATGCCTGAGAGGTGCAAGTGCCAGACTTTACCCTGACAGTGTCAGGAATGTGTTGGATGTCAGTCTGAGGGAATTCCACACATGTCTTCCATTCAGAGAGATGCTTTGAAGTGACCCACTTACCCATAAAGATTGTCAGTCCTGGACCCAGAGCCTCGTGGCTGTGACCGTCTGCCTTCTGGATGATTGTTTTACACTCCTCAGCTTGAAGAACAATGGAGAGGCTTTCTGCCTCATTCCATTTACTGTCAGTGCTAATTATGAATCATCTGGTCTATTAGAAAGACAAGTTCTGTGTAATTATTACTTAACATGCATCAGTTAACTTAATTTTATCACTTATCTTCAAAGCAATACAAGCCCTCACTGTGTTACTGCCCCCAGCTGTGTTGAAAAGCTGAACTCATAGCTGAGAGAATAAGCTGAGCCATATCTCATGTCCCATACATCCTAATCATCTGCTGAACTGGCTGTGGACCTCAGCTCAGCTCTCTAGATTTACTGGTTACTTGTGTATCCGTTGAACTTTTGCACTGGCTCTGCTGCTGAACCCCATCTGCGTGTGTGTGTGATAAGATTCACCCGGCCCCCTCACAAGCTCTGCCTTACTCCCCCCTTTTCCCCAACACTTTCTGTTAAAGTGTGTGTGGTCCTTCCTTGTGTAACATATTAAACATACTGTCTCTCTCTCTCTCTCTCGTCCTCCTTCTTATCTCTTCACAGGACTCTGGGGGAGGCTTGGGCCCAGCTGAAGAAGAGTCTGACTGATGAAGCTGAGGTTCACCTTAAGTTCTCCTCAAAAGTAATTAATCTTACTTTTCTCCACCTCTAATTAGCGACAGCCTGCTTGATCCCCGTACCTGAAGTTATGCATATCTGTGAAGAATTGACAAATTTCCTGATATTCACCTGGATTGTGTTTCCAATCCGTTTGTTCGTCCCAAACAGCCAACCGTACATACATTAGCTGTAGCTACGTAGCAACATATGCACCAACCATGTATGTATTTTCATCCAAAAATGTCCGACTTTTATTCTTGTCTGCATACTTTACGTTAATGAACTGGAATCACAAAGGTTTGGGAAAGTCCAGATGTTTCGTTAAATTTGTAACATTTTCAACTTGTGTTGACACGTCTTCGTCTCAGTTTGCACAGACCAGAGTGACATCATGTCTGTTGACACTTAAGTTTGCTTCACATTCAGTCTAAACACAACTTTACTGTATATTTGGATGGAGCTATGATAGAGTTGCAATGATTAGTCGATCACTGCTCTGAATGTGAACACAGAGCCTGCATGGGACAGTCCTATAGTATAAGTTACAAAGATATAATTCCAGTTACATAAGTATGAACATAGCCCACTGTCACTTCATATCATAACGTGAAGTGAGTGTTACTGTGGGGAATAAACAGTAAAATGAAAGCAGAACATGGCTGATACATCTAGTGTTGCAGCATTGTCATCGACAATTGAACTAAAACACTGAAGTACTGCACTAAAAATCAAAACCTACCTATGATGGGACTCCATTTAACCCCTTGCATTAGCGTAAATCTGTCTTTACTGTAGTTACGTACAGGTCATTGTCTGGATGAACTGTTGGCTTGTTTACAACCTGTCTGAACACTCATTTCAAGATTTAAAATCTCAGTCTTGCACAGGACAACATGCTGAGACGTTGTAGAACATTTTGAATTGGACTACAAAACTGATACATGTAGTGAGGAACTTCACGTCTCACAGTGCATGATACTATATCGACCGTGGGCTCTGCAGCCTACTGTGCATGTGAGTCACGAGGCAGACAAGACTGCCTTCAAATGTAATTACATACAGTAAAGCGCTTCCTGATGGCACTGTGGGCTGAAGGACATACATATGACACCCAGGCTTTGAATCAGCATTTATCACATGCTGTCTCCCACCAGACTTCCGTCATTCTAGTCGTTGACCTCAATCCAACGTTTTTAGCTTCTTCTTGAGTGCTCAGTCTGACAACTGAGCCAAAGATAAGCTCCTCTAAAAGGCACAGAAAACTTTTCACCTTCTTCACTGGCTTTGAGGGGGACGTTGCTCTAAATTTCAGGGTCATAAAGTGCAAGTGTGAGATGAGTTTGTCATGGGAGGTAAGAGAGGGAAGACGAAAGATATAGACCAGGATTACAGCTGGGCTGATGGAGGAAATCAAGTCAGTGATGTTATCCTCCAGAGATGCGCAGATGTGCGGCGCTGCTCCAGGTTCTTGCAGGAGAAGGAAGGATTTGAGTGGAAATGAACTTTGAATGATGGTTTCCAATGTGGCTACAGGAGGGGAGTGTAGATCTCATTCATCACTGATGGCTGGGACAGTGAACACCACGGTATTCAGGTTCATATTACCAGTGAAGGGCTTTTTTACTCAAAGGTTACTCATTTCAAAAATAATATATATTTATATATATATCACATTCCTTGGAGACGTAAGTTCTCACTGTGCGTGATTTAAATTTAGTATAAATCCATATCTTGCATTCAGAAATGAAGAGAAATATGACTAGGAAGCTAAGAAAAGTTGATATTTAATGTCCCAGTTGTTGTTTGGTTCCATGAAATCAAACCATTTCTCATCTTAATTAGCTCAGTGTGCAAGGATGATGACACAATGGTGAAAACGACTACAGGGAACGGAGCTAATTATGTTTTTTTTTGAATAATGAAATCAGATCTATAGAGCAGGATTAAAGTGATTTCCTCTTTTTGATTGATAACTATATAATTATTGAAACAGTGTAATTCTTTTCATGACTTGCTGCTGAAAAAAAGAAGTAATTTTGTTTCAGCACCACTTTAAATGCATGAAGAGTTACAGCATCTGCATCTGGATTTATATTGTCATTCTATTCTTAAAGCAGCCTGACAGATTTATTCTTGTCAGTTATCAGAAATCCGAAAGTAAACAAAAGTCGTGCGTGCTTTTGCACTGTGAACACAATACATCAGGATCACTTAGTGACATCAAATTGAAATTCAGCAACACACCATCCAAAATTATTTATATAGCCCACCACACCCTGATGTTGGGGAAATTCAGTAGAATTTGTAGGGAATTACTTTTCTGCAGCTTTATTTTCTATTTTTGTCCCATTGCAAACTTGCTGTCCTCGCATGACACTGTTCAATAAGCTGGCCTACTTTATTCCAGCATCGGTATGAGCCTGTCAAATCAGCAAAGTCATAGTGACAGTGTTTTTTTTTTCAGAATGCAAAGCTTTATCTACATATGCCAACAAGTTACAGACCTCACTGCTGTGGACAAAAGGTCTGTGAGCCAATGGGAAGAGTGTAGCCATCCCAGGAGTGTGACATGGATGTGTTAAAGAACTGGATACTATGTTCCAAGATGGCTCCCCATTCATTCCAGCGAAAGTTGCTCACTGGGCACATCTGCTGAAAAAGTTTTACAAGCTTTTAGAGTCCTTCTCTGGCTAAGCTGGCTTAATTCCTACTGGCTTCCCGCACATATGAATAGCATAAAAAAAGAGGTTTTTTATTTTTATTGTACATAATGGCTCAAATTTTGATACAGAGATGTTTCCATGTGTTGATGCTCAAAATAATGTATTCATTTTTTAGAGCTGTTTGTGTTGTAATGTTAATTTAATGTAATATGGAAAAAGTATTTTGGGGCCAGCGAGCGTCATGGTGTGATAATTTCCAACTGTTGCCATTAAGCCAAAATGTTCACACAGTCCTGCGCTGTTAGTGGGAGATAGGATTCAGATTCAAATTCAGACAACTTTATTTATCCCAGAAGGGTAATTCGGTTTCACAGTCTACCCAGTTCACATAAATAGATAAATAGAATAAAATAAAAATAAAATAAATAAATACACTCATCTTCAAAGCAGGACACTCACAAAGAGTGAGTCATTTTGTTAGCTATGGGTCCAACTCAATGCTAAACTTTTCATTGCTAGCAGGTAATGTGCAATTAAATATTATCTTCTTGCATTGGGCGATACTGCCTTGAACCAGAGTGCAGAAGTAAACTTTTTTTTTCTTAGGGTGTGTCTAGAAACCACAAAAATAACAAATGGAGATTTCAGCACTCACAGATAAGTGTATATCATTTCTTTTATGATGCACAGCAGCAAAAACAATGGACGTGTTTCAGCCATAGGCTTTCCGCAGTATTGAACACTGAATGTTCAATGCGTCTGCAGGGTTGAGCGGAGATGTGTGGGGTTGTGGGCGTGTTTGTGCTCTAGAACCTAACTGCTGTGAAACAATCAGAAAATAACGTTTTATTGATCTGATTCACCAGCTTTCTTATTATCACTGCTTCCTCTCTTCATTCACTCTCTAGCTTGCTCGACCAGAGCTGCTCTCTTTCTCTCGCTCGCTAGTGCTCTCAGCTCTCTCTCTCTCATCTTTTTAAAAATGAGTCGCGAAGTCAACAGAAAAGTCTTACTTTACTTTTAATGTTATCAAATGAAGAGTAATGTCTTCCCCTTGTCCACAGCTGATCGGCCCCCTTTACTCTCACTGCCAGAAGGGGGAGACAAAAGTCCTGAACTCCAGCTTTAACAACTGATCAAATGACTGTATGTGAAAGGAGTAGCTCGTAGTGACAATTATTACATGACTTTGCTTTACTGTTTTGTTTCACTCTCTCCGTTCTTATAGCGTCTTTTCGACAGCAGCATGGCAGCTGTTTTCAACAAAAAAGCTCTGACAACCCACTGTACACTACCTGCTCAGCAACAAATGGCAAACACACACAGTTAGCGATTAGCTGGTGAACATAGTGGAGAATTTACCAGCTAAGGTTGGTGGAGACCCAAAACAGAGCTAAAAGGAGAGTGAATATAGAACTTACATTGGTCAGGTGGACAGAAACTTGACTCCAACATGAAGCTAATGTCTGTCTGCCGGGTGTGTAAATAAGCACCACTTTTTGCTAACAAGCTTGCCTTCTCAATGTAAAAGGTGATAGATAACATGTCAGTTGGCTGTGTTTGTATTTACAGTTTGTTTTTTCTTGCACCCAAGTAGCCAAACAAATCAGTTCATGCAGGTTTAAAATCTTTTACACAAAAAAAATTTGTTGAGTTAAGTTCTTGAGGGAAAATGGCTACTAAAGCAAGTGATACATTTCACTCCTGGAGACCCCAAAGGAATGTTGCACCTCATTCCTGGGGTTTGAAAACCTGAGGTCTCCAGGAGTAGGTCTGCAATCTGATCCTTATGACCCAAAATTAACATTTAGTTCCAAAACACTCAAATGTAAAATGTTCTCCTCTGGCAGTCAGTGTTGAACTGTTGGTTCTTTTTGGTTTGAGCAGCTCCAGAGTGAAGTGGAGAAGCCTTTTCTGACCTTCAGGGAGAACTTTAAGAAGGACATGAAGAGGTTCGACCATCACATTGCCGACTTGCGGAAGCAGCTGGTTGGTCGCTATGCAGCAGTGGAGAAGGTACACACACACACACACAAATACATCAACAAGCACAGCAACTCTAATTTAACACAGTCTCTCGTTGCACTTGGCAGCACCATATTTTCAAGAATCGTCTTGCTGGTGGTTAACATTCCACATCTCCTCCATAAGCAGACGGCTGTTTCCCTTCTCTGGAATGTTTCCTGCTTTTTGTATATGTACAATGAAAAGCAATTGGCTAAAGCCTGGGGCGACTGCAAATCTGTCTCACATAATCTGTCATCCGAGCAGTATTTGCTCTGACAAGGGACAAAACAGTTTCTCTCTGATAAACTCATCTAATGGAGAATTGAACGTTAAAACCAGGACAGGAAAAAGGATGCTGGCTATGTTGGCTTGTCATAAGGCGGCTTTAACGCTGGATGATGGATGAATACTGAGAAAGTTTGCAGCAGACTGCATTATCACTGTGATGAATGGAAGCAGACTGTTGTTTCAATTGTACTTTACTATGTTTTAATAAAATATTCTTGTCCCCCAGTCTTTGACATTACCTAAAATAATGTTATGAACCACCAACTATTGTTGTAGTTGCTGACTTTGTTAAGTCATAATTAAATTATAAAAAGAGCAGAGGAGAATGACCTGCAAAAAAACCTTTGCCAAGTGCCTGAAGAACAGGAAGCTGTCTGTGGAAAATGAACAGTCAGGGTTCTGAATGTCTGCTCAAAGCATGTATGAGGGACACATACAATCACGTGTTCAAATGAAGATGATTTTGCCTCCTCACAAATGTTTATTGTGTGTAAAACTTAGTTTTAGTTAATTGATTATTCATTCATTTTTGTTTTTCAGTGTTACAGTTTAATGTTTAGGCTGTTTAAGCCTAATTTCCCCGTTGCCATACTCTGTTTTCATGAATGGAACATCAAAAGAGAAACATATATTGACCTATTTGCATTATGATGTTATGAATTTAAAAAAAACTTTCACAGTTACCTCAAGTTTCTTGGTGATTTTCTCTTATTCACACATTGCTGAAATGCCTAAATTAATAATTGATTAGGTGAAATTGTGCACTTGACTTTGTCATGTCGATTTTGTTGCAACATTAAATCACCCATAAGTGTGGTGGTTGTTTATTGTTATTATTATGGCTCATTATTGTCCATTTTGACTATTTAGGCTACTTTGGTCATGGGTTATCTCATTATGTGATGAATGTGATTTTATGATAATATCATAGCACAAAAATATGCAAATATTTTCTTCTAATAGTTATTTTCAGTGTCATTTTAAGCTGATTTATACTGACGGCCATGCAAAGCCATTAGTGCTCTTAAGGATAGATTATAACCAAAACACAGGTGATGATTAAACAAACTCATTTTGTGACTTTAGACATTCCTTTGTGAAGACAATGCTTTAATACAATGACAGAGTACATTTTTTAGTATTAATGGGTAAATTTTACCCATTGATGGTTTTAGGTATATAGCGACCCCTGGCGGAATGATGCTTGTTTCCAGAACACTACACACAGTGCTAGCTGAAACTCAACCTCATGTTTTTTTCTTGCTTTAGAATAAAAAGTTCTCTACACTTGCAGCTGTGAGATCTGAGCATGTATCTGACTGTAGTCCCTTATCACCGTCAGGCCCGAAAAGCTCTGGCTGACAGACAGAAGGAGTTGGAGTTGAAGACTCAGCAGCTGGAGATCAAGCTCAGCAACAAGATCGAAGAAGACATCAAGAAGGCCCGCAGGAAATCCACGCAAGCAGGTCAGAGTCAAGGGTCAAAGGTCAAATTGCAGGTCACAAGGGGCCATGGTCTCACTCAGGTGTTTGTTGTTTTAGGTAGGAGGAAGTGCAGGTCAGTGTATTTGTATTGCAAGTTCTCTAATATCTGTGGCTGTGATTGCTGTGAGTGATTATTTGTAATTTACTGCTGTTTATATAGTGACCAGCATTGTGCAGTGATGTTTAGTGCTTTAACATTTTTTTTACCTGCAAAAAAACTACGGTTTCTCCAAAGCATTTAAACCATATACAACACAAGAACATTAGATTAGAAGCTGCATAAAGAAAGGTGACATGTTGACCTATTCAAGGTAGAGGAAACCATGATAGATTTCCGTCATTGATTTAAAAAGACTGAGACCTCCAGTGTCATGGCTTTAAACTGGCAGTAACAACCAATAAAACCACAGTGGTGTGCTGGTAGGTCGTTAACAATGTTCCCTCTTCTCACTTTACTGATATACAGTACCAGTCAAAAGGACACAATTTCTCATTCAAGGGAATGGGAAGGAGTGTTCAAACTTTTGACTGGTACTGTATATTATAAGGGAAAAATATCATAAATTCAATGTTGAGTCGCTACAACAGATGTTACTATATGATAAATTCATGCATATGATAAATTAAAACTATATAAGATACATGTGGAGACATTCACAAAGCATAAATACAATACTGACAACAGAGAGAGAGAATATCATAGTCATATTTTAAAATATGATGTTAGCAATTAAATACAAGAATGTAAAGTGTGTTCAGCTCACTGAAAAAGTGTAAGCAGATATTATCTAAGTCCCAGTAGGGTTATTATAGGAATGTTACAGAATTTGAAATGATAAATTAGTGCTCTAGATTTTTTAATGAGTCAGTACTTGTTAGCATAGTATTTTTAGCGTGACAAAGAAATAAAATAATAACTAACGCTAAGGGTAATTGTTACTTTGTGTGCATTCAGAAAAACAAAAGAAACACAGTTGGAGGTTGGAAAGTTAGAAGACAGTTTCTCTTATTCTCAAGATGTCAGAACAAGTTTTTCCTTTCAGATGACAACATGTAATGATGTTTTGTTTGTGAGAAGGCTGATTGATCTCTGCAAAGTTCTTTCGGTGGTTCATGAAATTAGAAGGGAGAACCCTAACTGCTCATTATTTTTAATTGGCACCTTTTCAGTTTTATTTCAGTTCACACCGCTGTGAAACTAGAGGCTTGGAAGTTTAAAGCCAGTGCTTGTGTCCCCTAGAGGCTACAATGTTCATTACACCCCACAAAAAGAACAAACAACATACTGACGACTTAGCTGTTCATAGAACCTAAACAGCAGTGTGGGTGGAAATAAAGTTTGTCCTGAATGGTCATAGATTCATTAAAATCAAAAGGGTTCATTCTCTGAGGTGTATGAATGTGCTCAGTTAGTTTCTTAGTATTCTGTCAATTGAACTATAAGATATCTTGTGTGCAGATTCATCGTTTTGGTCAGAGGGTAACACTAGAGGAAACCTCATAGATTGTTGAAAATGGACAGGGTTCATAGGGTTTTAACGATTTTAATCTGCGTGTACGTTTATTTCTGGAGAGGAGGAGACCTCTGCGGATAATTCGACTCCCGGGAGAAACTGGCCAAACGTCTGGATCTAAAGTTATAAGAGAAATAAACTGAACAAGTGTTCGTACAGTGGTCGCGTACATTGTCCGAGGAACACTGATTTTTTTTAGGTGAAACAGCTTTATTTAGTGTTTTTACCTGTAATCTCCAGGTCCGTTTGTTCTGGAGAGGGGGATACCTCCGTGGGTAATTCAGCTCCTGGTAAAAACATCCTGAATGATTATCACTGGAGTAATCCTATCCCGGTGAAGCTGGTTATTTAATGACGAAGACAACAACTCCCATGATCCCTTGCTACTTCACACCGTCATCACACTCCATCTTTTGTTATTGTTTTGATTGAGAGACCCCTAGCGGCTGAAATTACATATTGTGCGTTTAATGTCAGTCTGGTGAACAGTTGCCAGGATATGTTAGTCTTGATCAAGGAGTTAGACAGGCTATTGTTCAACCTTGCTTCTAAATGATTTTGTATAAGCATTTTTGTTCATTTGAATTACTAGTTTAGAAAGTGTTTTAGCTCTGTAAACAGTATGTGGATCTTGATTTAATCATTGAAACTATAAAAGTCCATCCCTGCCAGATGCATTCATTCTCCCATATCAGAGATCATCTGAGGTTGATCAGCAGTGGTTTGTGTCAGCACTGTCGTCAGTTGAATTACAACTCAGATACCACTGACAGCAGAACTAATACAGTTTAGTAAATGGTTAACTTACTGGACATTAAATCTGTATCCTCCTACGGTGTTTCTTTAGCCCTTCATTTGAGCGGTCATTTGATTGGCTGTGAACCAAGATGCTGTTTGTCTTGTACATGACTCATGAGCTTTATCAGCCAGACTGGGGAGTTTTTAATAGAGGAGATGGGAGAGGCGAGAAGAAAAGGGGGTGAGAAACTTTCTATGCTTGACTAGACTGTGCTCACACCAGACTGGCAGAGAGGCGTGGGTGTGAACTAACTCCAGAGTGCTTGGGAGTGTGTGTGTGTGGGGGGGTGGGGGGTGGGGGTGGGGTGTTACACACACACACATACATGCACATTAATAATCTGAATGCAAACAACATCCACCCCACAAAGCAATTTCATCTATAATAGAGAATATAGTGCTGTTTTTTCCTTGAATTGCTGGAAGGATTTCATGATCCAATCTATTCTGCTGTGTTCAAAAAATACTACATATAAAGTTCTACTTTTTCCAAATGTTTAAGACTGAATGTGAGACTAAATTGCAAGTTAAAGCAAGGCTATGTACTGTACATTAGAAAGACAACACAATCTTCCTCTTACAAATGAAAAGTTGAATTCATAAGTGATAAAACTCATCCTTGCTCGGGTCAATACCTTTGCTACAGCCTTACTTTGTGTATATACCAGTAGCTTATGTTGCTAGTGTTAGCCATCTTCAGATAGATACAAATGTGTAACTGACATTACTGAGATAGTTTACTAACTTTATGACTTTTTGACACTTCTCTACTGTTTAACTAAGTTTTAGCATTTAACATTATGCCATTATTGTCACTTGCAGTCATAGTTGTCAAAGGCTCAGGGCTAGGGTAACAAGCCCTGTTAGCGTACTAAAGACTAAACATATCACAGGAACAATGCTAAAATAGGCACAGCAGGTTATTGGGTTAGCAAAAGTCAGAGAAAGTTTTGATGCCAGCATAGGACATCAACAGTCAGCTTAAAGAGTAAAGAAAAAAGAAGTGTTTTACTGCATGCTTTCTTCTGTAACCACACCCAACGGTGATGTCAAAGGGCACTGGAGTACACCTGTGCATCACTGCAGCAAGGTGCAGAGTTAAACCACTGGAGGTCAGCAAAAACAAGATTTTCAGGAGGGTGTTAAGTTACTCTTTATGGGAATCTGTAAGCTTAACAGAAATTATGACTTAATTAATTCATGTAGTTATATACAGTATATTGATATTGACCCATATGAAAAAAAACTTGACATATCACTTGGTATACTGGTCATGTTATTTCTGTGTACAGTCATCCAAACCTGACCTCAGGCTGATTTATTGCTGCCCACATCTAAGAATTTCTCAGTTGTACAGATTTATGTAAATTGATTTACAGATATAACAACTTTTAAATCAGCATATTTTGATGTTCATGTTAAACCTCAAGTGCTCTAGCATCCATTAATGCAGCTTTTCTTTCTGCTGAAAATGTGTTGTTACTGGAAAGGATACATGACTCGCCGTCAAAAAACAGCTAGTATGAACACAGTGTCAGACTGAATAACACAGTGAAAAAGAAGTGTCAGTCCTGTCTGATCATCAAGCTACATTCACACACACGACTGGAAACGTCTCACTGGAAACATAAGGTCTGTGCTTGCAGGCTGGTCAGCGGCTACAAACTGTGAAAACAAAACACATGTGCATGTCAGAAGGGTACGAGGGGAAAAAGAGGCGGAGAGGAAAAGTAGCATTAGCAGGAGCCAGGTTGGTTTGTAAAAGTTTTTAATAGCTGTGCGACCTGAGGAAAGTGACTGGCTAAGAGTAAACAGATGTAGACTCTCCGCCAGGGTGTGATGTCTTGACTCAACCAGGCACAACCGCATGCTGTCACACACAAGTACCGAGCCTCCATCCAAACTGGCTCTCCTCGTGCACACACAAAACACACAGTCATCCCTCCTCCGTGCTGCTTATGCAACCAGGGAGAAAAACAGCAGCAGTTGTTGACGGTGCTCATGGCGTCTGGCTGCCAGTGATGACTGCAGTGTGAGGAAAGCAGCGAGGAGACTGATGCCAAAACAACTAAAGCACGGCATCTGTCTGCTCATAACAAAGGCTCATTATCGTTTCATGCTCTCGCTGCCTTCTTATACCAGGAATTTCCTTTATATCAACCACCTAAGACCATGATCAACCTTTTAGCGAGCCCTTTTTTTTTTTTTTAAAGGGAAATGATTGGTATTTATTTGAGCACAGATGTGAGGACTTATCTGCAGCATAATCAGCAACTCTTTTGCATTTCCTTCTCATTTTTTCTTCCCTTTCCATTTTTAGAAGCATATTCTGAGCTGACCTGAAGACCCTGTTTACTGTAAACTGGGCTGAACAGTGGCAGCTGCAAACGCTACAACTTTTTGATGTGCAAGAACAAAATCTAGATAAAACTGTGTTTGAAAAGCTCTATACCTTTTAACCTTTTTAAATCCAACTGACCTTGTATGCTGAGCAGCCAAACATTGTTCAAACCTACAACGTTTTCCTCTAAATTCTAGTAGAGATACCAGATGTGTCATGTTATGATGCACAAGACATTTTGAATATTTCCATTGAATGAGAGTGTTAACACCATATAGTTTCAATGAAGAGTTGGAACAAAGTGATACAGAACATATATGATACTGTGAGACAGAGTGGAATAAGATGATTTGACTTAACTTAAAGTTATTTAAAGAAAAACTTAAAAGTAGGCTTAAAAGCAGTGTTTTGCTATCCTCACTGTTTGAAAATTTCAAGCCTGTTTTGCATTGGTTGGGTGTGGTCTGAAATGTGCTCTGTTGCACCTGTAACCACACCCTGAAGTGATGTCACTGGGTCCATCTGTACATCACTACAGCAAGGTGAGAAGTTAAATCACTGGAGGCCAGATTTAAAGGCAGTGTTAAGTTATTCTTTAAAGCTGGTCCAATCAATATTTTTCAATATCTTTATAGTAACAATAGGTCAAATGACTATGAACCCCCAGAGAGTTCCCATCTGTTTTACAGACTTAGCTTTTTTCAGGCTAATGTTGCTCTGTGTCTGCTGAAGGTGTATATAGGCAACCGTTTTGCTAACATGTTATAGTCATATTAACTTTACTTCGTGATAATATGTCAATATTGTTTTTGTGGCCTGTTACACTACCCCCAAGAGGCAAAACAATCAGTTATTGCAGGTTTAAAGTACCAGTGTGTAACATTTGCCCTTCCAAGCATGTAGGAGAACCTACAGTGGCCACAAAACTCATGAAAAACACAAAAGGCCCTCTCTACAGCCAGTGTTTGGTTTGTCCGTTCTGGGCTACTGTAGAAACATGGCGGTGCAACATGGCGGGCTCTGTGGAAGAGGACCCGCTCCCTATGTAGATATAAAGGGCTCATTCTAACGTAATGAAAACACGATTCTTATTTTCATGGGATTATACAGTAATTAAAACATACGTATGAATATTATATTCAATTTCTGCCGAATTCAGCTAGATGCCACTAAACTCTACACACTGGTCCTTTAAGCTGCAAAAAAGTGAAAATGTAGGGGTTAAGGTGTTGGATAATGTAGGTTTATTATTGTAAAAATAGCAAACTATGTAGCCTGACCATCATTCAGCCTGACATTATGTTTATGCTAGCTGATTTCTGTTTTGGGGGAGGAGGGATTCATAATCCTATCTACAAAGCTCTGAATAGTCGATTGTTTCTCTAACCAAGGTAATAGTCATCTATTGGTACAACACCAGACATATTTGAGTTGCTCAACAAATGGGCGATGACTCAAAGTTATGGAACCAGGCAGCAAACTACAGTATGGCCTTGCCCATTTAACTAAATAAAAGTGTGTAAAGTGAATAAAGTGTCCATCCCCAGAATTCCATCTTGTATCACTAGACGTGACTTTTTCAGGTAATTATATAACTGTCTATACTGTGGGTGGATGCGGACAGTGAGTGAAACATACTCCCTCAAGGACCGAGATCCACTCTGAGAAACACTGTCCTGCACTTGCTGCGAGCTATTTAGCATTCACACATTTCAAAGAATAAGACAGTATTAATGTGGATATAAAGTATCAGATATCTCAGCAGCCATCCGCTGCAGAAGATTAAGAGTCATCTGCTGAAGAACAGAATGATGTGTGATTTCCTCTCTGATCTAATCTTCCTCATGCTTAGTGTTTGTTTGTGTTGCCAGCAGGATACAGACAGTAACATTAATGAAAGGACAGATTAGACCTTTCTTTTTTATCCTTGCTTATGGTATCATAATGAAATCTATTATCAGTCCAGATTGTCTGCACTGTTTGGGATAATCGTATCAGGTGGGTGAGATAGAACAAATGCTGTAGATGTGTGCTGTAGTAACACTTTAGTTGCGAGTCAATATTTGGGCAGTAGCACCACCTAGTGGCCATATTGTGCATTAAACATTTGAATGTACAATATATCCAGAGAAATGGACACTTTGCCAAGTGTCATGGACAAATTTTCCAGTACATATTTTCCAGTGGAAATGTGGAAATATTCTTAAGTATGTGCAGTAAGAAGCCCCTGATCAACTTCTTTTTATTCACTGTAACAGGAGATGAACTGATGCGCTGTGTCGATCTTTACAACCAGTCCCAGTCCAAATGGTTTGAGGAGATGGTCACCACGAGCCTGGTAAGAAACCGTGTGTTTAATGAGTGTGAGTGTGAAATGTGTGGAGGAAAGTTGTGTTGCCGTGGTAGTTTGAGGGACTGTTTGGTGAGTGGAGCCCTGAAATGTATCAAAGGGATACAGATAGCTTCTGCGCGCCTATTATGAAATATGTAAATATGTCTACTTAAGAATTTACAGTTTGCTAAACAGAGAATGAAGTCCCCTGTTACCACTGTAGATCCCTGTTTCTGCTGAGTGCAGACAGATGGAAGTGTAGCGATGACTCACAGACTGGTTTTGTGTTCAGGAGCTGGAGCGGCTGGAGGTGGAGCGGGTGGAGATGATCAGACAGCACCTGTGTCAGTACACCACCCTTCGACACGAGACAGACATGTTCAACCAAAGTGTAAGTATAGTGTATTAGAATAATAACATGCTGCATGTTCTACTTTACTTGTTGTCCAGAGGAAATGATCATGATCACTGATGTGAGTCTCTACACAATTAAAATACCATGTACAGTACTGTATGTATAATTGGTGACCTAATATACTTTCTAAAATAAACCCACAACAGACATTTTGACTTACTAAATTTACAGGCCAATAATAAAAACATTAGTTCATCATCAGGGTTTAGTGCTTATTAAGTTACAATAATAACAATTACATTTTTATTGTTTTTAAAAAAAAAAAAATTCCAGACCCCTACTGTCAATCAAGATGGCGTGTAGTACGTAGTCTGTGGCCACCTTTATCTATGTTTTTGAGATAGAAAATTATATTTACAATCACTTTATTATACTCATCAATGTATCCTGGTACCAGGCTATAGTGTTCATTGCAACAGAGGTTCTTGCTTTTTTCCCAGAGAAAATCAAGCAATTTCCCTGCATGTTGGCCAAAAGATCTCTGAAAAATCTGATTTGTCTGACTTTTGATTATGTGTGGGGAGCAAATTGAAGTTAAGTCAGAGTGCTGAGTTGCTCTTTTAAAATAGCAGTTAACATATGAAATTAACAAGTAGCTTCAGCAAGAATAAACTAAGGTAACATATAGTTCATCATGACCTATAAGATATTGTGCAGTCATACAAAATGTGTCTTAAAAGGTATGTGCTCACCTTTCACCCAAAGAGACCTCTTAAAGTCCCTCTCCACTCAAAAATGTATTTTGATAAATCAGACGGTTTAGTGCTTATTAAGTTACAATAATAACGATTACATTTTTATTGTTTTTAGAAAATAAATCCAAAATCTATAAATATGCAAATATTGTTCATTTCTGGATGCTTCAAGTTTCCATATCACACTTTTGTAATTTGTATACTGGACCACGACTGGGTTTTAACTAGTTATAATGTCACAAATTATCCTTGTAGGTAAACACTCAGATTTAAAATGACTGCAGTAAAACTTTCTTCCTTCAGCAGATGAATGTGAAAACAAACTCTGCACATACATCACTCTGCACAGCGACAGTCCAACATCCAAGTGAAGTAACAATAAGCAAAACATATTTTTGACTGGAGGAGGACTTTAAGTTTGCAAGTAGGATTAAAAGTACATGTAAGAAGAGAGGATTTCCACTTGATTATGAAAGAGCTGGATCCCAGAGGGGTTTCACTGAGGAAAAGGAGACGTCTCCAGAGGCCTCTTATCATCAGAGTGTATATGCCAGATGAAATTTGGTCCCTTTGAGAAGTTATTCTGCCTCTGGAGACGTCTCCTTTTCCTCAGTGAAACCCCTCTGGAATCCAGCTCTTTCATAATCAAGTGGACATCCTCTTTTCTTACTGTATTCTCTACATTTAGAAGACATCCATCTGTATCCGTGCAGTTGTCCTGAATACAGTAACTTTTCATGAATGAAACCAACAGCATCCTGCAAATGACTGTGCTGCTTTCTGCTGGAGAGACCTCTTTATCTAAGAATTCATTTAAGTTTACTTTCACTAATTACATAACCATGCCTCTTGAGCAGTAGTACTATATCAGCATACTTAATGCCCTGTTCAAAGTAAAATTCAATAAGCTGATCCATACTAAGGTGTTGCACTGGGAGCAGCTGAGCAGAGATAGACATATGGCTCAGAAGGAATGGAAGAAGAAAAGTAGTGCGAGGTAACACAAAATTTATTGTGAGAGAACACAAAACATATTGCGAGGTAATGCAAAATATATGGCGAGGGAATACAAAAAAAATCTCGTTGTACTATTAGATTTACATGGTGGGCCACCGATTTGCTACAGTGAATAATGTGATGTTGATGGAACAAAAAAGGCGGAATTCAACTGGGAGGGCAGCGCAGCATCTGGAGAGTCTACAGCGCGCACTCACTAGAGTTATCTTGTAGTTCATCTTCAAAAAAGGCAGCAGTTGCAAGCATTTTTTTATTTAATGACTAAATAATTACCTTTGCGAGATGAACATGAAGTATATTGTGAATACTTAATACTAATACATGGCTGTTTATGATATAAATAAATTATTTTATACAAAATATTGGTAATAAAAATAACTGAAATAATTGTAAAATGATTTTATCCATTTGAAAATGAATAGCAGTCAGCCCCATGTATGATCAGAACAGCATCCATAACAACACAGTCTGCTAAATCAGAAATTACAGACTGTTGAATTTCATAATTGATCAACCAGAATTGAGTAGTAAACTACTACAAAGGGACAAATAAAAATTCATCGACAGTTACTGGGTGAGTGAGTGATTCATGCAGCCGGAGTCAGACCTTCAGCTCAGGGCTGGGAGAGTGAGTACTGACTGGAAACAAGCACCAAAGTGGTTGTTTTTCTCATAGGGCTAGGTTAATACAATAATTAACTTGATACATCTCCACAAACACAGTTAATGTAAGAGTTGCACAATAGTGACAAATTGTCTCACCTCATTTGCGTAGTTGGCACTAGCTAGGGGCAAGTCAGTGAACAAGTTGGTGGAGACAAGGACTTGTCACTCCTGAGTCAGTAAAAAGTTGTTCGTTTTGAATGATTGGTTCATGACTGGCACATCATTAGAGGGAGCTAAAAAGACATTTTACAAGCCATCTGAGAAGAAAACCTGAGGCATCATCTAAACACAGGTGAGGAAAAGACATTTGAATTGCTATTTTGATGCTGCAGCTGACTGCTGTTTCTTTCTTTGTCCAGACGATGGAGCCAGTGGACCAGCTCCTGCAGTGTGTGGACCCGGCCAAAGACAGAGAGCTGTGGGTGCGGGAGAATAAGACTGGAGACATCAGGCCAGTGGACATAGAGATTTAACCTCAGTGCTGTCCACCGGCTCTGCTTATGCACACTTTAACCCCCGAGCTCACAGACAGACACTGACCTAGAGGCGACATGCCTGAGGACTGAGTGGGAGATTGAATCTGTGTTGGGATCATCACTCGCCCGCTGATCCATGTGTGACTCCTAACAGACTGAGGGGTGATCAGTCAGTGCTCACTGCCTCTTAACATCCCAACGGCAACCTGGTGAGGATGATGATGTCAGTGTTTGGGGAGTTTTGTGATGACCCCAACAGATGAATGAAGATAGTGGCGGGTCTTGGTGTTCTGTTATGCAAGCTGGTGCCCAGCTCAACAGCACATGAAAATGGGAGTGTGAATTATGTTGAAAAAGGATACTCAGGTGAGGGAAGTGATGAAGAAGCACCTACAGTGAACATTTAACATCTGTAAATGTTGAATAGCTTTATGTTGTGCAGCAGTGTAATGCTGCTGTTTGTATGTGCTTTTTGCTGTGTGAGGTAATTCTCTGAGTCACGTGTGTTGATACACATGTGACTGCAAGTTGTTGGCAAAAATGATTTAACGGATGCTGCTAAGCAAAATGCATTCTGTCCTAAGAGTGTTATATTACTGAGTACCAGAATAAGGCTAAAGTATTGTAATACTAATATCTATATTGACCCTTTGCAAAGCCCCACCCCTCTTAGTTACCGTTGTTACCTGTGTAAAACCTACATATTAGCAGGGCACATATGCAGTTTACAATGATAATGGTTTTACATTTACTTGACGGCTACATACATTGTGTAATGCTAAAAGGCTAGGCTAAAGCTACAAGATACAGTCTATGAGTCCACCTAGTTAGTCCTTGCATTATAAAGTATTAAAATTAAAAATGTAATTATAATGTGACTCATTCAAACATAACCCTTTTTTAATGCTTAGAAAAACATACTTGGGCTATTAAGGGACAACGTTTGTATATTAATGCTTTAATGTTTGTGTTTTTTAGCAGTATGCTTCACTTTCTCAAGAGAAAAGGATTTGAAGATGAGGAATAACCAACGTAAATGTAACACTGTGTAACTCAAGTTTGGCTGGAGTCTAAACTTCCCCAAACAAAATTAAGAGAGCTATCATTAATCTAAACTGTAATAAGCTAGCATCATAGCTTCACAAAAAACACATCATAATATAAATAGCTAATGACATTCCCCTTGCAAGGTTACCATTGTGGGTAGTAAGCTAATTAGCCAGGCATGCTAATGTTTGTAGCTGATGTTAGAGCAGATAAACACACATTGTTCAATTCAGTCCTTACACTTTTGTTTTTCAGAAGGTAATAAAAAAAGAAACTACCCTCCAAACTCTTTAAATACCTGGCAGCATTGCTCTTATTAGAGCCCAATGAACACCATTTTAGTTTGTTAGGAAATCCAAAGCTTGACAGGCCTGCCTAGTTACAGTTGCTAAACTATGATTGATAGCTACAGTTGCTAAGCTATGATTGACAGCGATTTACAATTGTTGTTCAGGGATTGGGGTTTAGCAAAGGGTCAGTTGCTGAGGACTAAGATCACAAATCTGGTTACGCTTTTCTGGAAAAAAAAATCTGAAATCTTAAGCTCAACAACACAGTTTTAATTCCTCCTTTGTTGTTACTTAATTCCCAATAAGAATAAAATAATCAGCCAATTGCACTTTATACCCAAATGATTTTTAATAAATATACTGTAAGTTGCTGTTGATATGGAAAGCATTCTAAAGAGAACTTACTTGTTACACATTTTATTACTAATGGAAGTGAAGTGTTTTGATTGTGTTCGGGGGGTCTGGTGTAAATACATGAGATGTGTGATTTGCTATGAAAGAAGACAGTAGTGCGAAGGATGTAAAATACAGTAAATAGTAGAATCTTTCACTAAGACATAAGAAATTTGGTACGGATAATATATGAAACACACAAAGTGTTTTATATGCAGTAGAAATGACAGCTCTCTCAAATATTCTACAGTTTTGGAAATAGTTGCTTCAGTTGGATTCAAGCTAAATGTACAAAATGCTCTTTTACAACCATGTCTTGTCCAGTATTAGTATAACTTGACCACCAAGAGAAGAGGACTGAGACGTTTTTGTACATTAACAGCTAAAGGTTGGCATTGTCATTAATAAAATGAAAATATGTATCTTATGTCACTACAGGCTCATTTCTGGTTTGTTTTTGCTCTCTTGTATGATATGGCAGCATAAGTGGGAAGTTTGATGAGACGACAAAATGAGCAACTCAGAGGAAAATACAATAAATGTCTTTTATTTCCTAAAAAACACATTTTCACATTCAACAATAAAATGGTTTGGTCAAGCCTTGTTACAGTTGAAGGCAGCGATAATAAAGATGCGGTTAAAAGTTCAGACAGAGATAAACCTGAAATAGTTTAGGTAGAATACATTGAAATTGCATTTCATATTTGACCTAAATAACCCACACATGATGGCACCTTGTTGCATCTTAGTAACACAAAAAATAATGATTCTTATTATACGTCATTTATAAGCCATTAGTTATGCTCTAATCATTTACACATTTGTAAATTTTTTATAATTAATCTGTTGACTTACACTGTTGTAAGTCATTTATAAAACTGCAGCTCCAATTATTCCAGTTTATACCAATAGATGAAATAGCCATTCACAAATATGACTGACATGCAACTACTAATGGGCTACTTTACAATTTATCAGACAAATCTGACAACACCTGCTGCAAGATTCACCAGTTTCAACCTGACCCAAAATGGCTGCTGTTGTAGTCAACTGTATTCATCTAAAAAGGTTTTTATTCGTTTTGCTTGCGAATGAGAAGGAATTGGATAAATATAGTATTCAGTAGTAGAATAGTTGATTATAGCTTAATGTGTAAAAAGCCATGTTTGGTATTTTGATATTCAGCAAGTTGGGAATCAACAAAGGTAATCAAGACTTGGCTAATCTGCCAGCTTAGCCTTGTTGCCTAAAAAACCCTGATATTTGCCAGTTTGACCTAATGTTAGTAGCACTTTATAAAAGTTAGTAGTTATTTGAAGTTACAGGGTGCTTACTTGGAGGAGAATATACCTGTATACCTTTTAACAGTTAGGGAACTAGTGTATAGATGAGGTCTTATCTGATTTAACGTTACTGAAGTTTCAGGTTTTGAATGTTATTCATGTAATTAAAGTAAGACATTATTCAATAAATAGTATATTTAGTGTATTTAATTTATTTGTTTTGCTTCATTATTTCACAATATGAGTAGAGATAATATTGTTTTGACTGTATGACGGTACACTGTGCATTTGGAAATGGTGAGTATTTTATACTTTAGATTGGCAGCCTCAAAAGTATGTAAAGACTTACAAAAAGGCTTAAAAATGACTTATAATTGATTTATAAAGTGCCACCTTTCACTTGAGTGGGAATTTAGAAACATCTATCCATACTCAATCTGTTTTTACATACAAATATGACACTATGAAGTGGATATAAAAATGTGTTGGAATAAAGCTGGAGTGTGTTATTAGAGGTGTGATCTGACAGACTGCAGTCATTACACAAACAGGAAGGTGTGAATATATTTCAGATCAATTCAACGGGAGCGTACAGTCTACACAAACACTGTCGGGTTTGTTTATAACCTGAATGTGTGGTGAAAATACAGTTTCAGCCTCTGATGTTTCAAACTTCATACTGTATCATGTTTGATTTCTTCAAATAACATCAGAGCTGGAATGATGTCACACCTGTAAGGAGGAGTTGATGTCATCGTTTGTCTTTCTAATCGATCATGAGCTTCTTGAGGGAGTTGAGATAGGCCGGGATGAGGGAGCTGACTGACTCGTTGTCGTCGTTGAGGATCTTCTCTCCTCTGCCCTCTGATCCCACAGAGCTGGGGGACCTGACCAGGCCAGGGTACGGCGTGCTGTAACCCTGGTGGACCACAGATACACCTCAAAGTCATCATTCAGAAAAAACACAAAATCTACCTCTGGGATTTTGTTAGGTTCTGTTTTTTTTCTTTTGTCACCCAAACTACACTCTGCAGATTAATTTCAGGTGATTTTACAGTAGAATTGAAAGAACTGTTAAAAAATGCGATTCAAAGCAATTGGCGCTGGAAGTAATCAGATCCAGAATAATTAATTTATGTATCACCTAACATTATAAAACAGTAAAATATAACCACTTCAAAAGGTACAGTACTAAGCATATACTTTACAATACACAATCACATACTACCAGGAGTACTGGTTCTGCACTTCAATACAGTTTTAGGTACTTTTCTACTATTTACTGCACTATATTTATCTGACAGCTGTAACTGATTAATTTGCAATTTCTGATTTTACACATTTTTGTATAATGAATACATTTCTTTAGATACTTTTAAATGCATTTTGTTGTTAATACATCTGTACTTTTACTTAAGGTATGATTTTGAATGCAGGACTTTAACTTTTGATGGAGTATTTTTATAGTGATATTGCTACTTTTACTTAAATAAATGATTAGGATATCACTGCATACCACTTATACTCTTTTTTTCTGCACATGGCTCAGAGGTGCTGTGCAAGGAGTTACTGCAATTTGATTCTACTTATACGTCTTCACACTCTTTTTGTTTCAATCTTTTGACAAAAATTAAACTTCAGAATAACTATGAAGGTGAATACACTGCAACATCAGGGATGCAGCTAAAGTAAATAGACTATAACAGTACAGAAGTTTGTTCATTTAAACAGGACCGCCACGCTAATGTCAGCATGCTAACATGCTCACAATGACAATGCTAACATGCTGATATTTAGCAGGTATAATGTTTACCATGTTCACCATCTTGGTTTAGCATTTTAGCATGCTAACATTTGTCAATTAGCATTAAACACAACCTACAGCTGAGGTTGATGGGAATGTCATTAGTTTTGCAGGTATCTGGTTATAAACTAAAGTATCGGACAAACTAAAGGTTTGACAGGCTGATGGCGCTAGAGGAAAAGATTGCACCAATCATCCTGAGGGTGACATGAATGTGTACACCAAACTTCACAGCAATCCATCCAATAGTTGTTGAGATATCTTACTTAAAAACAAAAATGTGCACTCATGGAGGTAAAGTCAGAGGGTCAGTAAGATTCGATGTGTGTGAACCATGAATATCTGTACAAAATTTAACTCCAGTAGTTGCCATTAAATTTTGTTTTAACTGCAGACTTCCTGAAGGTCAGCAGCAACTGTGATGATAGTGAACAAAACATACTAAAGACCATATGTGTCACATCAGAATCCCACTAGGCTGTAGTAGATGACATCCTATTCCATATACAGCTATTTGATAGGTAAGCAGTTTGCCTCTCAGCAGGCCCAGGTTACTTACAGAGGAGTATCCTTTACCAAAGCTGCCTCTGTTCTTGGTCCTGATCTTGGTGAGTGCTGACTCAGCGATGTCAGCTCGCTCCTCAGCGTCATCCAGCTCATGGACTGTCTTCCTGTACTTTGCCAAGTTCATGTTAGCTTGTTCCTCCTGCAATATAAACAAATTGCATGTGATTAAAACATCAAGTGATATGTACTGTAGGTCAAATGCACTGTGGGTCAGTGTAGGTGTGTTTTGAGTCAGAGGACGAGGTGACGTACAGCCTCTTCCACTTGTCTCTTGTAGGCCTTCATCTTGTTCTGCAGCCTCTCCACCAGCTCCTGCATCCTCTGCTGGTTCTTCTGGTCCTCCTCGGACTGGAACAGCAGCTCCTTCAGCCGGCGCTCATTCTTCCTGAGCGTCTTCACCGTCTCAGCGTGCCGCTTCTGCTCCGAGTCCAGCTCCAGCTCCAGCTCCTTCACCTGCACACAGACACACACACACACACACATCAGAGTGTGGACATGCAGACTTTGCTATTCTTTGAGCCTTAACAGTAATTTGGCTTAAAATGTAAAATATACAGTTAGTCCACTAGTTAAGTAAAATACTAAAACACAGTCTGGATTTAAGTTTTGATATTTCTTGGCTGGGACCAGTAACTTCCTGGAGTCTCAGCTGGTTGCCAGGCAACTGACTCTGGCAAAGAAATAACTTGGCATATAATTCAGTGAGGAAAAAACTTCGGAAGAAATTTTGTTTTTCTAGATTTTTTTTTTTTTTTTTTGTGCAGAAGTAGAAGTTTTGGCCCAAACAAAAGGTCAGAGAGGTAACCAACATTATTAGACATCATCCTGTGGGGATGATAAATATTAATATCAGATTTCTTGGCAATCGGCTAGTAGATGTTGACATTTATTGCTTTGAATCAACGTGCTGACAACATGTTTTTTGACTCTGTACCTTTGCCTCCAACTTCTGGATGATCTTCTTGCCTCCTTTCAGAGCCATCTGCTCGGCCTCGTCCAGCCTGCTGCTCATGTCTTTGATCTGGGCCTCCAGACCTTTCTTCACTCTCTCCAGGTGAAGCGTGTGCTCCTGCTCTAGACGCAGCTCCTCCCCCACTCGCGCCAACTGACACAATCACACCATCCAATCAAAACATTATTTCACAAAACTGAATGAAACTCTACTGCAAGTTACAGTTATTCATATCAGGCGTCTGGTGTGTTTTACCTCACAGCCGGCCTTCTTGGCCTTGTCTGTGAATCCTCTGAACTCCCCCTGCAGCTCCTCGTGCTCCTGCTGCAGAGCCTGGAGATCCACCTCCAGCTTCCTCCTCCCACTCAGAGCCGACTGGAACTGAACACACAGGTATGAAGAAGACATGAGTACGGATCAGATCAGGCTTTCAGTGTCTGCAGGACACCACAGCAAAGAGACCATATATCACCTGGTTGTTGAGGTCACTGTATTTCTCGTTGGCGTCCTGCAGCTCTGTCTCCAGGACCTTACGGGCCCTCTCTGCGCTCTCCAGGGCTGACCGCGTCTCCTCACCCTCACTGACCAATAGGGTGCAGCGTCGTTCCAGGGCTGCCTGCTCCTCCCTGCGCTCCTCATGGCTGCGCACCTCCTCCTCCAGCTGAACCTGTAGCTCCTGGGACAGAAGGGGACAGATTGTGTGATTGTCTCTGTGAAGCAGACTTGCTGTAAAGAAAAAAACCTTACGTTATCAATCAAACCTTGATCTGCTGCTGAGCCTTCTTGCTGTTCTTGCTGAGCTCTGCGTTGTTCTTGGTGAACAGGTCCACCTGCAGCTCCAGTTCATTGATGTCGGCCTCCAGTTTCTTCTTCAGCTTCAGCCCCTCTGCTCTGCCTTTCACCTCCACATCCAGACTGGCCTGCAGGGACTCCAGCGCCCTCTGGTGGCTTTTTCTGACAGAGGAGCAGGACAGAGGCCGTGCAGATGTGTTGTTGCAAAGCAGGGTTTGAAGGAAGGAAAAGTCTTACCTCTAAAGTACTTTGTTGAAGGAATAAAGGGAAACAGAGGACAGGAAGAGAGTTAGTGCTGTGGATGAGGAAAGTGTCACTGAGAGAGATGAGGTACCTCGCAGCTTCGATCTCTTCCTCCTTCTCCTGAAGTCTGCGTTCCAGGTCTCCTCTAGCCTGAGACAACTCCAGCTGCAGCCTCAGCACCTTGGTCTCCTCAGCCTGGGAGAACAGGGAAATAATTCATCATGATTATATTAATCACTGATCCAGAACTAAATTATACTGTCTGCGAAGGCAATGGAAATATTTATCTATTCCCAAATATTTTTAGAAAGAGATCTTTGACGAATGAAGGTTTCAGAAAGAACAATGATTTGGGTGCATCATGGGAAAGATGGAGGGCTGGTTGATGAGTTTTTACAGAGAAATGAGTCAGACAAATCAGAATAAATAAACAACCATCAATACATCATATACAAAAAGACCAACATCAGAACCACTTATCACATGTATATTAAGTTCAAAAAAAATCTTTTAGCAACATAAATTTAGCTCTTAATTTGAATAGTTTTACACTTTTAACTATTTTTTCTTAATGACATATGTCTTCTTGTGTTTAATGTGCTTTATGTGAGAATGTTTTTTTCTTTTGTTGAAATGTCTGTAAAGGACTTATTTTTGAGTTGAGTGTCTCATGTGTGTTTGTGTAGTCTGTTCTCTTCCCAGGTCTCCATGGCGATGGAGGTCGCATGGCTATCCCTATTCTGTTTTTGGTGTCCTCCTGATCACATTCTTCATATATGTTACTAGTTTATATATAATTTTGTCATCCTGTTTGTCCATGCTGTATTTCTGTAATTTAGTTTTAATCTATTGCATGTCTGTACGTTCTTGGAGAGGGATCCCTCTTCTGTTGCTCCTCCTGAAGTTTTTTCCATTTTTTCCCCTATTAAAGTTTTTTTGGGGGAACTTTTTCTCCTTTGAATTTCACAGTTTTGTGATTTGTGATATTGTGCTATATGAAAAAATTTGACTTGACTTGACTGATTTACTGAAGTTGCGTACCTCTAAAGCTGCCTCAGACTCTTCCAGTGAGGCCTGTAACTCCTCTTTTTCCATCTCGATCTTCTTTTTTGCTTTCTGGAGCTCGTGGACACTCTTACCTCCATCTGACAGCTGGTCTGTGAGGTCAGCTATCTCCTCTGTAAGACATACACACATTAATTGATCCGTGGTTACAATCATCTGCTATTTGTGAGGCTAAAATTCATATTCTTGTACCCTGGTAGGCCTTGTTTTCCCTGCGTAAAGCCTCCAGCTGCTCCAGAGACTCCTCATGTGTCGTCTTCAGTTTGAAGAGCTCGCTGGCGTGTTGCCTGCTCTCCTTCTGGCAGCCCTCCACCTCGGCCACCAACTCCTCACACTTCTGCTTCCAGTCTCCGAGCTGCTTCTCTAGCACCCGCTGCTTCTTATCCAGAGCCTGCCCACAGCTGCTGGCCTGAGAGAAGGAACACGATGCTCAAACACAATAATCAAGGGAAGTTTTTAGAGTGGTAACACTCATATAATGCGCTTGATGTTCTACCTTCTCCAGGTCCATGCAGAGCTCCTCCACTTCTCCCTGCAGCCTCTGTTTGGTTTTCTCCAGGGAGGAACATTTGGCCTGGGTAGCTTCCACAGCCTCCTCTGCCTCCTGTAGCCGTGATGCCAGCTTCTTCCTGCAGCACACACATTATTTGCACCACTGATATACATTTCTGATTTTTTCAAGGTCATCTCAAATGAGACCAGTATCAACTTGACGTACTTGGTGTCCTCCAGCTCGTCGGCGTGCTGGATGGCGTCGGCCTCATGTTTGGTCCTCCAGTGTGTCACCTCACTGTTGAGTTTGGAGACAAGGCGCTGCAGCTCCTGCTTGCTCTCCTGCTCCTCCTCCAGCTGCTCCTTCAGCACCTCGCACTCCTGCCGCACTGAGTTCAGACTGCCGCTGACCGTCTGCTTACACTGCCAACCACACCACAGAGAAACAGTGTGAACATGTTACGTTTAGTGGAAAAACGGCCACATTAAAGCCTTTTTGTCATTTTATTTTCACGCTGAATATTTTCTATTTCATGATTCCATAGTGAGTTCAAAACACCGACCTTGACCTCCTCGTCCAACTGTTTCTTGAGCTCCTCCAGTTGCGACTGGAGCACGGTCTTGGAGCGGCTCAGCTGGCTGGCTCTGCCTTCCGCCTCCTCCATCTGTCGACTCACGTCTGCGTTATCAGCTGACAGAACACACAGAACACTGATTAACGAGACATTGTAGCATAATTTGAAGCACTAAATAAAAGAAAAAAGCAAATTGTGATTTTTTTGTTCCTCTTGAAACTGTTTGGTTACAACAGTAGATACAGAGTATAAAATAGCAAGGACATTTGAGAACATTATCTTCTTGCATTACACACTGGGAGTGTGGTGTTAGAAAGACATGGGCCTTTATTATCCAGGGAGGGTCTAATAAAAAGGCTCTCATGAGTTCAGCACCAGTTTTGGAGCTTTAACCATGTTAGGGACTAAAAGTCAGTCATTTTTGACAGCACACTTTTAAATTAATAGTTTTGGGAATATTGTTTATTTACTTTTTTGCAGAGGGTTAGATCACAGGACAATATCTCTCTCATGTCTGTCCTTTAAATATGAAGCTAGAGCCAACAGGTGATTAGCTTAGCTTAGCATAAAGATTGAAAACATTGGGAAACAGGTAACCTGGCTCTGCCCAAAGCTCAAAAATATACCTATTAACACATGTTAAGCTCACCAATGAACAGGTTTTATCTTGTGTGTTTGATCTGTACACAAAACGAATCAAGACTCCAGGAGGTCACTGCATCCGGAAAGTTCCAGCTAGTAACTCCCTGTAAAACCACTCGGGTGGTTTTTAAATTTCGATTTTAACACAGATGAAAAAACAAGATATATCATATGAAACAGTGACCTTTGAGAGGCATATTTTTGAGTTTTGGCAAGAGCCAAGCTAGCTGTTTCCCCCTGCTTTCAGTCTTTATGCTAAGCTAGGCTAATCGAATCCTGGCTCCTGCTCCACAGTTATCGCACAACCATGAGAGTGGTATCAATCTTCTCATCTAACTCTCAGCAAGACAGTGAATAACCATATTTCCCAAAATGTCAAACTATTCTTTATCTCTGACTGTGTTTTGCTCTCTGAAGTTACCGTATATACTCACTCATACCCCAGAAAAACTGTCAGTGAATCTGTTTAATGGCTAGAACAAATATAATATTAAGATTGAATATAATTGTCTTAGGAACACTGGTAAGAATCTATCTTTAATGGGTCTAACATTAGTGTACCTGTGAGTCTGTTCTTGGCCACGCTGAGCTCGGTGAGTGTCCTCTGCAGGTCGTCTCCTCTCCTGTTGGCCTCAGACAGCTGCTCCTCCAGCTTCTTTATCTGGCTGTCTGAAGATGTCTGCAGCACAACACAAATAGATCAGCACACGTTATGTTACAGTCACAAGTAACATAAGCCTGACATTACTGGCTTGTTAGAAATCTAACTCTTGTCCATGTGACCTAACTTCCCGACCTTGGCTTTCTGCAGACTGTCCAGTGAAGCGGCCAGCTCGTCCACCTCCATCCTCAGCTTCTGCTTCTCCTTCTCCAGTTTGGCCCTGGCCCGCTGCAGTGCCTCACACTGGTCGCTCAGTTCCACCATGGCATCGCTGTGCCGTTTCCTCAGCATCACAGCTAGCGCTTCAGACTGGACAGAGGTCTCCTCCAGGTCTCGCCTCAGACGCTGGAGCTCGGCCTCTCGCTTCTTGTTCACCTCTATCTGTTCATCACATTAAGGCAGTGTTTAAAGGCCTTTATTTAAGGCAACATGATGTAAAAGCAAAATATCTAACATTTGTACAACTCTCTGCTGCTTTGGAAAAAAATTATACCCGACAAGAGTTTTAATTGCAGAATCAGACTAAACTTACAGTACTATTTTCTTGCCAAAAAACAAAAACAAAAACAAACAGTTTATCCATCTCTGGCTATAGCGCTCATTGCCAGGCAACCTCACTGTTCTAGCACGCAACCAACCCTAAAACCAACAATTATCATTTTACATCTCTGTTTGTTTACAAATTAAACAAATGAGATACAATGTGTTCATTAGTAAGCTTTAGAGGTTGATAGACATATTTTTGAACTTGGGACTGAATGAGGCTAGCTGTTTCCCCCTGCTTCCAGTCTTTACGCTAAGCTAGGCTAATTGTCTCACAGCTCTAGCTCTGTACTTAACGCGCAGACATGGGAGTGGTATCAATCTTCTCATCTAACTCTTGAGAGGAAACTGTATATGTGTTTTTCCCATTCTTTTAGTGATGTAAAGTGTGTTTGTGTTTGCATTAGAATGCATGTAGTTTACCTGCGAGGCAGTGACCCCTCCTTCTTCTTCCAGTCGGTCAGTGAGATCATCCAGTTCTCTGGATAGATCTGCTCTCTGCTTCTCCACCTGCCAAACACAAGGCAGTTCAAGAGTGGAAATGGACATAAAGTGTACAAATGTGTTCAAATTTATTAGAATCTTCCAAGATGTTGTGTGTCAGGATACAGGAAATAAATTTACTGATGAGTGGACTGATCCTCTGGATTCATGTTAATGTAAAATTGTAAAATAGTATATTAAAAGTTTAAGCAGACAGTGAGATAGACAGGCAAAAGACTGCTTTGTTCACCTATTTTGGCCCAAAAGCAGTCCCACCTCCTGGCACAGGATATTTAACCACCAGGGGATCAGCATGACTGACAGCACACAATAGGAAGTGATCTTTCTAGAGGTCAGAGGTCAGGAGAGCAGCTTGTATCCAGTCAGAGCAATACAGAGGTTAACTGCTGTCACACAGTCTAAATATTATCTATGAGATTCTGTTTCCTGTGTATGTTATCCAATGTTAGCTCTGGTCACTGCTAAATATCCTATAAAGTGGAGCCCTGCTTCTTTCAGTCTTGCTTTTGTTGATGTGGTGTTTGGTTTCAATTTAGATGAGACATTACAGATTTAGATTTAGCAAGCTAAGAGATGTATGGTCTTGGGGATAAACTGAAAATCATCTTTAAAAGCTGCATTTTTCAAAACATGGTAGTAACTGCTTACATAACAAGCAACACAACAGTGACATTTTATCACTTTATAAAGATATTATGGCTAAAATGTCAGCATTTACAGCAGCCTATTTACACATACACTAGACCCGGAGTGATGTTAGCATTTATTTAGAGTCCAATGTTCACTCTTTTTACACTGTTTCTCGTCTCCACCAACTCCAGAGAGAAATATGTCCCTTCAGCAGCTAAATGCTCCACTGTGTAATATAAAATATTATGGCCTTGTGAGGTTGCTATCAGGGCTAACCTGTTAGCAAACTACTGCCTGGTTACACACACAACAGACATGGAGCAACATTTAGAGTCTCTGAGTTTCTGGCCACTTCACAAATGTAAGACCAATATTCACTCTCCTTTTAGCTCTGTTTCATCTCCACCAAGTCCTGGGAAATATTATATCTCACTCCTAAGTTGCTAAATGTTCCATTCTATGGAATTCCATATGCTAATTGCTAACTTTTTCTGTCTGCTGTTTGGATACTGGGCAGGTCGTTTTTTTGCTCCTGCTCCCTGTGGCTGGAAATGAGTTTGATGAGAGCAGTTAGGCTGAACCAAACATTAAACGTAGGCTGTAAAACCAAAACAATGAGCTGAAAGACACTAAAAATCTCCATTTAACTGAGGGAAAAAGCAGAGTCCTTTCAGATGATACATGACATCATTTGATCCACTGTTCATATAAAAATATTGACTAGTGCAGCTTTAATTTAAAACTAACTGGAGGTCGGAACATGTTGCATATGGGCTTTATTATATATTATATATTAATTCTCAATACTACACCAAGACCCTGAACCTTAACTTATTCATGAAGTAATGTAATCAGATGTATCAAAACAGTTTCTCAATATTAGTGCTATTTTTAAAAGTACTAACAATAACAATAGTTTCAGAGTAAGAATTATCACATTATTAATTTTGTACTTACTTTCGTGGATTTATAGAAAGAGTTTTATATACTGTACATATTTCATATTTCATGGATAAAATAAACCTGTTTTTTTTTTTAATATATGTATTATTTTATAATAATATAATATTGGCTATCCACATCTTAAAGATATAAATAGCTATAGGCTATCACACTCAAAATCGACACAGGCTTTACCAATATAATAAAACCTGATACCATATAAAACACAGTAAAAGTTAATATGTTACATCAAAAGAAATACAAAGTACATTTGTTGCATAGAAATTCAAAACAAATATATAAAGCTGCAAAAATGCTGATGTATAAATGATAAACTCCTTCTCACGCTCAAACATGGCACAGCACACATGGAGAGAGTTTATAATGTTGGGCCATTACACGCACAAACAGCCTGCGCTCTGTAGTTAAAAGCACTTGTTGTTTTTACACCAATCTTTTACAGCTGGTTTAAAGACAGCCGTAGATGTTGAGACTGGTCTGTAAAAAGCTGCAGTCAGGCCTCCCCGATAGAAGCAACACACCTCAGGCACAACAAGGGAAAACAGATGATACTCACTGGGGCCCTCCTCCTTAGAGTCCCCCTAGCCCCCTGCCCCAGCCCCACCCTCTGTGTCTACAACCTGGCTGTGTGTGAGGGGTTCACTCATCGCTCTCCTCCGCATTACTGACTGAGTCAACAGCTCCGCTGGATCAGCACCACCCGACACCACTCACTCCCGTTTACATGCTAATGGAGGGTCAGTGCACCCAAAGTCGCTTGGTGGAGGTAGAAGGAAGATTCATCTTCGTTTGCACAAGAGCGTGATGGAGTGGGAGTGTGTTCAGTATGTGCACACATGCCAGTGTGTGCTCCTTGTGTGCTTTCCACTATCCTATCAGTCTGTTCCTGTCCTCAGCCTCCAGTATGATGGAGGTCCTTCTCTGACCACAGCTGCATGACGACAGAATTTTACATGAGTTCATCCTGGAACTAACATCTAAATCTAATGGTGGTGTACAACAAACAGTTAATGTGTAATGACTTTAAAATTCATCTTTGTTTTCACTTCCAAATAATTGGTTTAGATGAACCCCATAACTTAAAAAAGGCATAATTTCAATTAAATTAATAATTGTCACAACTACTAAAATGGAAATTTCCTGTAATAACACCCTTGTAAGTCAGTGGAGGAACTCCAGTTGGGTTTGTACAAAAAATACACATAAGAATACACAAGTCTACTTCAGCCCAGCCTTCTTCTGTACCACTAAAATGTGTAGAGAAAGAATTGTTGACAAAGTCACAACAAGGCAATGTTTGGTACTGTACTGGATTTCAGCTAACATGAGGGTTGAGTAGTTAAAGAGTTGTTTCACCCAAATCGTGAAAACAAAAACAATTGTCACATATGTATGTCTAGTGGCATCTAGCTGCAGATACAGTAGTTTGTGCAATGAAAGCTGTAACCAAAGTAACCAATACATTGTTTCTGGATACATTCTGAATACATACTATTACTGTTGAATTATGTAAATGTAATTTTTCTATAGTCTTAGCAGCACAAATTCTCTTCTCCTCCATTGTATTCTGTTGGAGGCAGAAATCTCAGAGGTGCAAATGAAATCACATCTATATGAATGACTAAGTTTTTATTTATTTAGATGAACTAACCCTTTAATGACAACATTTTGGGGTGTTCAATCAGTTGATGAACTGTTAAAGCAGCATATTTATATTAACACTGGATCAAATTACTATGTGTTATGTTAAAGGGGCCGCTCATAGTGACAAACCCACAGAGACTTATCACCATCTCTGCAGTTCCCTCGACTCTACTGAGTGTTTTAGCATCTCTCAGCTCATTGTTTTGGTTTTACAGCCCACAACTTTACTGTTTTGGTTCAGTCTCACTGGTCTCTTTAGCCTTGTTTCCAATAGCAACAGGCAGCTGTTTTCAGTATGATGAACCCACTTTACACTACCTGTCCAGCAGACAAACAGCAGACATACAAAGTTAGCAACTAGCAGCTAAAGTTCCAGATGTTCTCATGAGTGGGTGGATCAAAACTGATCTGAAAGGAGAGAGAATATCAGACTTATATTCATCAGATGGCTGAAACATGACTCCAAATGAATGCTGATGTGGATGTGTGAACATGCAATAGTTTGCTAATACTAACCTGTGTGCAATATCAACTTTCAGCCTTAACATGGTAAAAGTTATTTTAAGCTTGTTTAGGAGTTCTGCCCCCATGTGGCCAAAAAACCTGATTGATGCAACTTTACAGTAAAATCTTTCTTTAGTTTAGTTTTTAGTTTGAGTTTAAATGGAAACTCTTTGCGTCACATAATAATTGAATGTTTCAGAGACTTTCCCATCTTGTCAAAATGTAAAAAAAATGATGTCATAAGTGTGTTTTCTTGAAGATTACATACTGTTTGATGACTACA
The DNA here is from genome assembly GCF_914725855.1 of Thunnus albacares. Lineage (NCBI taxonomy): Eukaryota > Metazoa > Chordata > Actinopteri > Scombriformes > Scombridae > Thunnus > Thunnus albacares. The sequence goes on from NC_058125.1 coordinate 4,553,539, forward strand.
GTATGTGTGCTTGCTATGTGTGTGTGTGTGTTCCTTAGTGATTGACAAACTCGACTGTACATGTATACGTGTGTGTGTGTGTGTGTATGTGTGTGTGTGTATGTGTGTGTATGTGTGTGAACCGACTGGCATTCCATTTGGGAGAAGATCCCTCGGAAAATAGTGCTGTCTGTCAGCCTCTATCTGCTGATGATATCTCCCCTGTGCGACCTGAGGAGCAGAGCTTAACAATAGCGAGCCTGTTTGCAGCAGAGGTATGTTGTATTTGAGCTCCTCTGAAGACGCAGGCTGTGGAACAGATAAAGACCTGCATGTCTCTGCCTGCCTCTTTCACCGCTCTGTGGCTTTTAGGGGTTGGGGGTGTGAAGGGGGGGCACCATTAGGGATACCACCCAGAGTGGGGAGAAGTGTGCAAAACACGCCCTCGGGCCTGCTGTCACTCTATTCAACACTCTGGGTGAAATATGTACCTTTGCATTTCTGCCTTTACCTACTGTAACATGGAAACTCTCAGTCTTAAGAGGGGCAACCAGGCTCTGTAGCTTAAATACACACACGCTTAAAGAGCGTCTCGTTTGAAACAACAAGCACTTGAAGCGCCCACCTTGGGAGATTAGCTTCATATGAACCAGGGATGCTGTCTGGAAACGCAGCTTTAAGCTTTTACATTACCAAGAATCTGTCTTGGAAACTTCTCTGTGGTAAAAAGGAAGGTGAAAAAAACATCCTGTTCTTCCGATTTGCTTCTAGGAGCGAAGCGAGGGAGATTACAAGAAACAGAAGGTGCACTGGTGTGTGTGTGTGTGTGTGTGTGTGTGTGTGTAGAGAAAGATTGGGAAAAATAAGAAATAAGAAAGAGGAAAAAGGATGTTGGGGCTCCCTCGACGCCTCTGGGGTTGCCCTGTATGTTAATCAGAAACACAAGGTCTCTCCCCCCTGAGTTTATTATCACAGGTGCAGATAGTTTGGGGTGACCAGAGGCGCAGCACCGACACACGTACCCCACCGGCTGCCAACACATCAGCAACCTTTTTTCTCTTTTTCAATGTTCCTCCCAGTCCACAAACAGCTCTCAACACCACAGACGTGAATGTTACAGCAGCAGAGACGAGCTCATTCCAGAGCCGCTGGCATCCTCTTATCTGCCTTGCAGCCTGACAGACATTTAAGGCTCATCTGCTCTTTGTTTGATTTAGGGAGAGGTGAGAGGTGAGTCTTTATGTTATACTGTGTCTTATAGTTGTGTATCATACCTTGGCTCTCATGGCCCGCTCAGCCTCCAGCTCCTCCTCCAGCTCCTCAATGCGAGCCTGAAGAGAGACAGAGTTCGTGTTGAGATGGATTTGAATAAGAAGAAAATAACAGTCTGCTTTCACTAAAATATGAAATATGACTAGAACATCGGAGGTCGGGCTGTTATCCTCTGGTTTCACAGTGCCTATATCATTCTGACAGAGAACAAATGGGGCGTCACCTCCGCAGATTGTTTGCTATTTCAGGGCAGCACTTGTGTGGTGAGGCCGCTTCATGCGCTCTGCTTTCCCTGGGGATTTGACACGCCTCTGGCTTTTTCCTCAGGTAGCAATTTAGAGCAAGAATGTCTGTGGCCACCGTCATTATCTGTATTCTGACCCAGGGCTGGGTCTGCTATGTCTGGTCAGCGAGACAAAAAAGCATCAATGCCATTTTCCTGACATTCGAGGAATCTGCTTTATGTTTTGGCTTTCTTTTGGTTCGACATTCCTGGCTGACATTCAGTGATGCTTTCCAAAGTCTGAATTTACAGTGTGGTAGTCATCATAATCTGATCATAATAATTATATCTAATTCATTATTAAAACTATGTTTTATGGTCTCTGCTGCTATCTTGGCCTGGACACTCCTGTCCCTTCCTGCTTAAATTAAGTCTTATATATAGAATATAAAAAGTTAAATAAAATATTAAATGATAATATTTTGGTGACTCTTTAATCCACCTATGTAGCATCTGTAAGCACCAGTATATAAACAATTTCACACATTTCTTTCAACTCGTTTGTACATGTGAAAATCATTCACAAGTGTTTAAATTGTTTAGAAATATGTTTAAACTTCTTATGACATCATTATATATGACTCTGTTATACTGTGTTTATTGCTGTTATAATGCATTATTAAATTGTTTATGTTATTAACTGTTTATACAACTTACAGATGATTAATAGGAGGTGTACAAGTTCTTTATAAAAACATTATTAAACACTTAATAAATGCCCTTATAGTTGCTCATAATTACTTCATAATGTTATATATAAACAATTCATTACTTGTTTATTCACTGCTTATAAATCGTAAATATGTGAGTTACAATAAAGTGTTACTAACATGGTTGTAAACCAGAAACCAAACCAAACTAATTTTAAAAAATGTATATATTTTTTCCTGCGGTGAACAAAAACTCACTGCTGCTTGTTACAATACATAAAAGTACTGGTTGCAATCAGTTCAGCTAATGTAACTAATTTCATTTACTCAAGTACAGCACTTAAGTAAATTTTGAGATACTAATTCAGATTTTACATACAAAATGTAAAATGATCTTAGAATATGAAAAATATGATGCAATGTTATAGATAAAACTACCAAACAGGATATAAAGTAATTCAATTTAGCTCCAGCTAATACAACAGTCAAACAATACTTACACGTTAATATATTTAGAATTGTATTTGGCTGATGATAACATTTTCAATGCAGAACCTTTATTTGCACATTGTGGTATTGCTACACTGAATTAAGTAAAGGATGTGAATACTTCCTCCACAACTGGTTACAATATTTGTATAACCATTTATGTGAGACCAACAAAACTGCACCTGAAGTGTGACTACATCCTCTGAATATTATTTTAGTCTGCTTCTGCTCCAACATTCAAAACAATTAGAATGATTCAACATAAATAAATCACCCGCAGCACATTTCTGTTAGCGTCCCCTCCACTAATCTCGTGCCAAAACCGCGTTTTGTACTGCTAATAAAAATTTATTGCTAGTTTCCCAACATAGCTGCATCCCTCCAAGTTGTGTCATGTTGTGTGTTATCTCCAGCTCCTATCTATGTCTCACTGTCAGGAAGTGTGTCTGACAAGGCGTGCAGCCCAGGGCCATTCACAGCAACAACACCTACACTCACTGATGTGGTGAAAGCCACTCAGCAGCTACATGGCGCTCACAGCTCCCCAGAACAGTCTACTATAAGACATTTTAGTGCAAAATAAGCACACATGGGCAAGGAATTACCTTGCAGTTGTACCATCTTTGATTCATTATCAATGCAAGGGAACTTAATCAAAATGCTTTAGAAATGTCCCACAATTGGCTTCAGACATCTCATGGTTTAATAACAAAAATAACATAAAATCATCAACTGCTTTTTTCAACTTTTTTTTTATAGGTTAAGCTTAAACCGATAGAAGGAATGAGTGAAATAAAATAACTCACATGCCAGCGCAGGACCTCTGCAGAGAGAACAGCCATGGTGAGGCAGCAGCAGCCCAACTGACTGACTGACTGACTGTCCCCCCCACACACACACACACACGCACACACAAGCGCACACACACACACTGTTGATCCCCTCCGGCATTTTACTGTCCACACCCCCTTATGCATGCACAGCCTCTTTCTCCCTTTCTCACACACACACACACACACACACATATACGCACACACACTGTTTCCTCACTCACATATCTGTTTCTTGTTAAATTTCTACTTTCCACAGCCTCAAACCAGCCTCAAAATAAATATTGTGGCTCTAATACAATTGTAGAAAACATAGTGTACTAACAGTGTGGAGAGCCAGACTGCATGGATAAATGCAATTTGGACTACTTATCTCTGGCAGTAAGGGTTTATATATTTATTTTATAAACACTTGTGCACTTTTCTAAATGAAATTTACTTTACTCTAAATTATCCCACACCAACTTTTTTTTTCATTGGAGCACTCTCGGAGCAATGTGGGGGAAATAACAAAATTAGCCCATCATTGCTGAGAATGGCTGGTGGGTTTGATCTCCATAATTGTATGTGCTTAAAGTTTTAGCTTTCTCTTTTCCCCCGCTGCACTCTGAAACCATCATAATTGTCCATGAATTGCAATCAGATGTGGCCTCATAGCTGATGTCTCCTCGCTTGTTATCTGAGGGGAAAGTCAGCGGCGTGGGCAGTTATATCCTGTGAGATCCCCCCAGTCGGTTGGAGGGGAAAACAAGAGCCAAACAATTGCACGCCCTGCCTTTGCACCATACACTGAGGATTTTAGACCCCCTGCTGATGCAAGTCCACCATACTGTCCACACATGCTCGCATTATTCAGGTCCCTGTATCAGTACTAGAATCTGCAGCTTTGTTCTTTTAAATGCCTTCAGATGGCAGTGTACGGCTTCCAGCAGCGAGTCATGGCTGTTTGATTGGCTGAAGAGATCGCCAGGTGACGACATGTCCTTTTTGACCTGGTCAAAGCCTTTTGGTGTAAGTGATGACGCAGGTCAAATCAGTGGTATTGGAAATGATGTGATGCCTGTTCAGCACATGTACACGTTGTACAAGAGAGATAAAGACATTTGAATGAGCAAGATATAATCTTTCAGCATCATCTGGACCCTTTAAATCAGACACTAGTTTTTCTCTATAAAATATATGGTCAAATATAAAACAAATGTATTATTAATATTTAATTGTGTTTCAGTTTTAAATGTGAGGTTAATGTATTGACTTCTTATCAAGACTTAGTCTACAGCCTTGCCAGCAGCTCTGTGAGGCTGTACTTAGGCAAAGTAGAGCCCTTAATGAAATGCTAACGTCAGCATGCTAGCATACGCACAATAACCATACTAATATGCTAAATATAATCAGGTATGATGTTTACCTTGTTCACCATGTTAGTTTAGTAAGTTAGCATGTTAACATTTGCTAATTAGCATGAAACACAAAGTACAGCTGAGGCTGATGGGAATGTCACTAGTTTTGCAGGTATTTGGACAAAGAATTGGACAAAATTAAATTTTGACCTGAAAGTTGTGCTAGATGAAAAGTCAGAAGATCACACAAGATATTGCAATAGTTGTACCAAATTTTATATTAATTCATTCAATAGTTGTTGAGATCTCTCCCTAAAAAAAAAAAGTCAACCTGCAGGGGGAGCTAGAGGAAAATCAGGGCATCACCAAAGTCGTTATGCTTCATCCTCTGGCGACCATTTACAAAATTTAATGGTAATCCATCAAATAATTGTTGAGATATTTCAGTCGGGACCAAAGTGGTGGTCACAGTGCTGACACCACCATTCCGAGAGCCATGCTGTTAAGCATGGTTAAAAATTAGTTTCAGATCCACTACAAGAAATGCATTGTTAAAATACAACAACACAGTGTTCAGTTCACTTTTAAAACACTAACTGAAATTTGGGGGGACAGTTGGACATTTTCAGACAGGCCAGTTTGCATTTGAGCTAATACACCACTCAGAAAGGAGCTAATGTTGGTCAGGGTCCAACACTGTGTGGACGTGTTCAAATTAATTTAATGGAATAGTCCAACATTTTGCAATGTAGGCTTATTTGATTTCTTTTTGCAAGTGAGATGAAAAGATTCATACCACTTTCATGTCTGTGGAAGCAGGGTGAAACAGCTAGCCTGACTCACTAATTATCATGTTGTATCTCGTTTGATCTGTACTCACAAACAGAAATGTAAAAATAACAATTTGTGGTTTTAAAGGAAGCTACTGTAACTGTTTCTTGATTAATGGTTATCCAAAAGTTCCAGCTGCATGATTCCAGTTTTTATGCTAACCTAGGCTAATCACGCTCTGGCTCACAGAGATTGGTAACAGTCTTTTAATCTCAATAATAAGCATATTTCCAAAATGTTGAACAATTCCTTTTACAACTTATTACAAAGTTCCACTTCTTGCTTAATGCTAAGCCTTTAGAAAAGTTTTCAGTGTATATACATTAGATAGAAAGCTATTTAGCAAATAATTTAGCATCCTGCTTGAGGAACCTGAAGGAAGCAAAAGATTTATCTTGTGAAAAAATAGTCTTTTCTAGTCTGTATGTAGTAGATTATTTGTGTTGCAAAAATTGAAATTCACCTTATTTTCTACAGTGCATGTTTTTAACAGAAAAACGTGCAAAACTTAAAGCTACACTAATCAATGTTTTCATATTAACAGTGGAACAAATGATTAGGAGTAATATGAAAGGGGTCACTCGTGGTGACAAACCCACAGAGATTCATCACCCAACTCTGCAGTTCTCCTCAGCTCTGTGGAGCGTTTTAGCATCTTTCAGCCCATTGTTTTGGTTTTGGTTTAATCTAACTGCTCTCATTAACAATGTTTGCAGCCAAAACAGACAACTGTTTATAAGAAAAATGCTATATTAGAGTATAGAGGGGCACTCCACTGTTAAAAACTACTGATTTGTTCAGTGACAAGGATGATACAGTATATCAAGTTCATTTGTGTTAATGTGTTGTTCAGTGAAAATCTCTTCTCCAAACGAATGCTAATTGTGATTTATGTCAGCTGAATGTGTGAATATGTTTGCTAACAAAAATCAATAACTGCTGCTTTAAAAAGTTGATTCGGAGTGACAGAGAAACTGTTTCTGGAAAGAGATGTTGTTGTTGATTTCTATCACTGCAGCGCAATCTTTAACACCTCCAGTGAAACATCTGGAAGAAACCAAACAGCCAGCAGGGTGATACTGAACTTTATCTTCTCCAATCTTGATGACCCTTTACAGCACAGTTGCAGTGTATAACTGCTTTACGATCATGTAATAAAACCACTAAGAGCATGGGGCAGTTGTAAGAAAGTAGCCATGAGGATTGCAGGCCTGTGACCCCCATGACACTCCCTTCGAGCAAACTGCTTTGAATTACAGCACGCTAGAAAGGGAGAGGCGGTTTCATCATGAAAGACAGACAAAGCTATCTCTTTGATTAAAGTTTGTGGACATATTCATGTGACCTTTACGTCAAAACCAGACTCAAGTGGGTGGTAGACGAGTTGGTCTGTCCACTCAGCTGGCTTGCTCGTCCACCTGCATTTTTATCAGTAGGAGGAGGAGAAAAGTCCACACACACACACACACACACACACACATGAACATGCAGACACACACATATAATGGCCTCATTGTAAGATAGGGAGAATGCCAAAGCTACAGTAAATGCGAAAACATGTCCACTCTCAAAGACGCACGGATCGCCTTTCACTCCTCCGATCAGAGACAAAGACACTATTTATTTCTCCCCCAATGAACCTCTGGACGAAACATCAGGTTCCCAGAGGCACTAGCAGTGTGAGGGAACAACACCTGAACCTTGAAATCACTATCTCCCAATGTCTCTCTCTATCACTGCCTCTTTCTGAATGCTTCTCTCGCTCTTTGTCGCAATCAGCAGCCTCACGCAGACAAAACACATTATCTGCAACATGCACCAGTGACGCAGATAAAAGCTCTCAGACTTGCTTGATCCCACTGGATGACACAGTAAGATTCAGGAGAAAGCCTCTGTATAAACATCAGTGTCTTCTGCTCAGTGGAAGACTAAACATCACAGTAAATAGAACACTAAAACCAATATAATCTAAATAATTAATGCTGTCTTATCTTAATTATTAAGGCCTTTCAAAAATCGTAATCTGAAAGATGGCCTTTTAAATGAAACTAAACATCTTTGGTGGTAGGCTGGTCATTGCTGTGGTGATTTTCCACATGCATTTCCCAAAAATTACTTCTTAATAATCAGTGTGGCCAGCACTTCAAGGATTTTTCCTTAGTTTTGTGGCTATTTCAGATTCAGTCGGTGGCACTCTTTTGTTCCACTGTTTAGGCCACAGTGGTTCTAGCCAGTATACCAGTCACAGTCACTGATCACTCCATGAAGCTGTGGGTTTCTCCACATGCAGAAGTGGTGTAACTGAGGCTCTAGTAAGAATGATACTGAGTATCCAAACAGTTTGTAGGGTTGTGTCTTTTCTGATTTATGTTTCCAAAACCAAAAACACATGCTCTAACCATCGACTGTATATAAATATGGATGTCATGACAGCTCCCTAAAAGTGAAGCCAAATCATCTTGATCGCCCCCTGGTGGCTGTCTGCAGTATAAGTCATATGTCCCGCCCCTCCATGCTAGTGGATTGGACATGAGCCAAACTAAAAAATCAAAGTAAAAATAAATTTTTCCCAAAGATGTTTTCCGTCATTTTAGGTAGTTCTTATCACGCTGATGTTTGTCCAAGTGCTAATTTTTCTGATGTTTGTTTTCAATTAGTTATTTGACAATGTAAAAAGGGTGTAATGTCATGATTGACAGCTGGGACAGCCGCTCTCAAACCTCTGTCAGGCGCTGGGACGGCTAAGAGGGCATGTCCCGAGGGCCATCATTATAATACTGTACATTAGGTATACTCAACCCTCCAATACAAAAACATTGCTGCTCCTTAATTTCCATGTCTTCCGTGTATTTTTTGGATCATTACATGTTGCTGAATTAGCATTATCATGTATGTAGCCTTTTGCAGGGCTCTCATATTTGTACGAGTCAGATGGAAACAATAAAAAGTCAGCCAGAGAAAGAGTTTCCAACCAACTGAGCTAACAGTAACTCACAGAACTAACATCATCTAGCTAGCTAGCAAAAATCTGCCCCCGTCAAAATTGACGGTCCCTGACTAAAAACAAGGCACCTGCTTTTGTCTACATCTCTATGAAATCAAAGAACTCTTGTTTCAAAGATTAGCACAAAGTTCAAGTGGTAAATTTTCCATTGTAATTCTATACATGCTTCGCTACAATGCAAAGCCTGACAGGTTTAGCACAGTATCTTAGGGGGGGGGGCAGGACTTAACGAGGAGTCAGTTGAGTTAATGGCTAGTTTAACTGTAAGATTGCACAAGTAATTTAGAGTAACAATATAATCTCAAGTAAATCTAAACATACAAAGCAAACTGTTTATTTTTTTTGTTTCTTGAGTACACGCTTTTACATGTCCACAATAGCATTGTGGCTACTCAGAACTGAAAGGCTTGATTTATGCTTGGATGGTTCAGAGCTGTCCAGACATGTTGACTGGGAAAGTCATCACATGGCATAACTGTCACTATCACACGCATATAAAATTTGGAAGGGTTGTACACAATGCCAACAACCAGATAGTTTGTTGCCATGATACTTCTTGCAACTTCTTTACAAGGTTTTCCCTACAAGGTTGACAGAAGAAGTAAAATCATACAATCACTCATATAACTCATCTACATATATCTGTATATTTTCTTTCTGCTTATATCAGTTTGTGTTCCACTGACAGTGCCCTGGTACGCTGGACCCCTGACAGGATTTTTTGGCACATCTAAATGGAATAGACCCATTGATAATGTTATTAGTTACACCTGTGTTTTTCACGCTCTTGTAAGTCCAAATGTCTGTTGTGAGAGAGATCTATAACAGCTAGGACAGGTTCACTATGTGATAACCTTCTGTCACCAAAGGATAAATGAGATACAACACAATCTCTTGTTGAGAAATACCGTTTTGAGTGTTGAGCAACCAAGCATAAATCAAGTTTATAGGGCAAAATCATCGTGCCTAGAGTCTTCAGTTCTTCCACAGTCAGCAAAACACTACTGCCATAAAAAAGTTTCCAGCTGCTGGACTTTGTCAGCAATTGACATAATCAGAAATGAATTAATAAAGAAATGGACAATAAGACTAAAGTTACATTCACATAACACACCATATGTTAAGAAATGGAGACGTTATTACTTTAGTAATTTGTTTTATACAATATTATACCACCAGATTATGTTTTATGCTGTTTATCTGAAATGTGACACCACATCCTTTGTCAGGATTGAGTGCAAACATAGACTGAAAAAAACTAATGGATGTAGCAACCTGATGAAACTCTTATGAAAGTTGCTCAGTGGCACACAAAGCAAAAAGCCACTTCCCACTGTAAAGAAATTACCCCGAAGAAAACGTGCACGCTCTATGGGCCCAAAGTGTCCAAGAAATATGCTCATTAGAGAATTCTGCCGACAGAGAGAGAAAACTTTCGGTCTGGCTAACTTGAATGGGGATAAAATTAATTGTGCGACTCTTCTAGACGTTCGAAATGTGATCAGACCAAAGGTATCAAATATTGAAAGTGAAACGAGTCATTTCCCTAAAAAAATGTATCCGCTGATTTACAGACATCTCTTTTACAGTGTAAGTCTATGGGAAAAAGTATTTTTGGGCCAGTGTGTACCATGTGATGTTATAATTACACAGTTTGGCCACTATGTCAATGGCTTCAAAGCGTGCCGGTGTCCCTGGTTTTGGAGCCAGAAGTGACTATATTTTGATGAGAGGGTGAAGCTAACACTAACACTAGCTGCTAACTTGGTTAGCATGGTGCATTTACAGTCTGTGGTTAACTGTTATAATGCTAATGCAAATTTTGATTTCTGCTGGCGAAAAACAGGCTTAAAATCATTAAAACTAAATGTACTTACCAGGAAAACTGAACATAAAACTCCTTATAGAGTCGTTTAGTACAACCAAACAACAAGACTTTTTAGGCGACAAACATGTTACAGTTAACTTTCATGAACTGAAAACACATGGAAATAGTGACGGCTACAGCTATCTATGCCTACGCTGTGAATCTGGGGTTATATCATGGTTACGTTACTTAACCTATGTGGTAGTAACTTGTTAATCACAACGTAGCCACGCCCTAAAGCATACCCTGCTTTATTGTCTATTTTACTCTAAATGGAACCATAATTTATGTAATAAACATCATGCTGTATTGAAGAAGACTTGAAACTAGTGATTGACACCATAAAGTCATTAGGAAACTGTTTACAGAGGTAATAAATCAAGTAAGAAGTAGAGTCATTTTCTCCTAGACTTCCATACAGTCAGACTCCTCATTGGCTTCACTTTTCAGACCTGGAGCTACCCAATTGAATGCAAGGCAGTGGAAGGCTTATGTGACCATACCATAGGAGTCAACAGCCAAAGTTGCAGCTCTATAAGCCTATAATTCTGAAGTACAGCTGAGGCTAATGGGAATGTCATTAATTTTGCAGGTATTTGGTCATAAACGAAAGTATTGGATAAATTAAAGTTTTGACCTGATGAATGCACTAGATGAAAAGTCAGAGGGTCACCAAAATTATTACAGTTCATTCTGTGAGGAACATAACTGAACCAAATTTTCTGCCGATCAATCACAAAGCTCTCAAGATTGAACAAGTTGACAATATTTCACTTTGGACCAAAATGGCAGACAAATGGACAAACCAACTGATCAACCAACTTCGCAGTCTCTAGAGCCACAAAGCTAGCATGGCTAAAACCTACTATAATCAATTCAGTCTGGCTTCTCTGACATAGGGGTCATTACCCCATTTGTCTAGTAGGGGAGAAAATCACACTTTTTGCATTGCATGATTGTATAATTTGGAAATGTGTATCTTGTGTTTATTCCAAACAAACTGCAATACTTATTTTGAACAAATATTTGTGAAATTAGAATGTTACATCTTAATCACATCAATTGTATTAATATCTTAAGAGGCAGCTGCCCTCTTAGTCTCTCAATCACTGAATCACAAAACATGCCCACTGTTCCATTTATTTGTTTCAGTTATATAATGCCAAGAATATGTCTATGATATCACAATGTTTGTTTACAATAACTTCTGGGTAGAAAACCCCTGCATCGCGCACATACAATTTAATGGCACAGAGAAAAAATAAATGTCAGTTTAAGCAAATAAAGAAGTGAACACAGAAGCGTATGTTAGTAAGTTTAAATATAAGCAGTAAGTAGTAGAAGTAATTAAAAGCAAGCATAAGTAAGTATAAATGAGTAAAACAGTGGTAAGGCAACTTCCCACTATGACAACGACAGCCACCACTTACTCCAGCCAGCAGTGAGATGTAGTGGTGGGGTAGTTTAGATTTATCAAAGACGCTAGCAAAGCAACACAGTACATCAAATAAGCATAGCTGAAACGTCAGATAGGTTGAGCCACTGTTTTTAACTACTTATCTTTAAATGTTACAGTTACAGCTGGAAAGTTTGCCAATTTCACATATCTCCTTAGTTCAAATCAACTGCCAGTTGTCTATCTGGAAGTGACTGTTGTTAGTGCGACATCACAGTGATTCGGTCTATTCATGAACTGATGCCATTGTAGACAAAGGATAATACCAGCTGTGGCATAGATATCAGTCCTATGAAGCACATAAATTAAACATAACACAAACAAACAAGTCATTTATTGCAATATCAACACATCCCCTGACGTGTAAGCTTAAAAATGAGAAACATAACTAAATGTTTGAGTCTTAAAATAAGAGGGAACTGCTGCTGAGTCCAGCATCTGCTCCTAGTCACACCATCGGAGGGAGGCAGCAGATGGTTATCAGTTTGGATGGAGGTGGTGTGTTTTAACCATCTCCTGACAGGCATGGAGCTGTGGAGCGAATGCTCCAATCAGAGAGCAGAGCCCAGCAGCTCTGTTGAAAGGCAGGAATGCATCTTTCTGCTGTTCTTTGAGCTACAGCTGAGCTCCCTGCATGTCCTCGTAGGAAACCAACCTCCAGCCATGTGCTTGAGGTTGGTTGTCATTCCAACCAAACAGCCTATTATACGGTTTTGACCATTAGTTACCCCTCTCTGTTTTAAATTAAAACTGCATCGTCAAAAACTTTTGCAGTGACACAATGTTACAGTGTTACTTTAGTGGTTTTTCCAGGTGATCTTCCATGGAGCTGTTGTGTCCTGTATATCCTCACATGTAACTATCACTCCTCTTGTGCTGCTGATGATCTGCATTGATTAATCTTGAAAGCCAGCTGCAGGCTGAGCAAGATTTCATCAAGGAACCCGTATTGGATGAGACATGCATAATTGCGCAGGCCTTTGAAATTTTTCACCACATCTCTCAAATTATAGAACGCAGATGCACATACCAGACCTTACTACCAAGCAATCCCTTAGACCAATATTCTGCTGAACTTGTATTAAAGCTTTTACTAAATGAACTAATTTATAGTTTTAGTATGGGTATGAACTAGTCTAGCAGTCAAAGTGAAACAAATAAACCCAGCATACATAAAATAGTGTCAATGTGGACATATCTTCACCAACTACAGCCACAAAAATAGCACAAAACATGACTGCTCCTTGTGCCTTACTGTGTGTTCAGACAGACTCGAAGCTAATTTTAGAGGTGGCATGATTGCATACAAAGTCAATGGAAAGACGAGATTAGATGTGAATTCGTCCAGGTCAGCACAAACTGACACAAAGATGCATCCACACGAGTTAAAAATGTTTCAGCTCGACCAAAAAATGAATCTGCATCATGAACGTTCAGAGACGACAGTAAAAAGGAGGAAATAACAAAAAGTTGTGTTGCTGGTGAGCTCTGAATTCAGTCAAAGACTGAGCTGAACACGGACAGACATACTCCCACATATACAGTTAGTGTATATGTTGCTACCTAGCTTACAGCTAACGTCTTTCAGTCAAATTTGTGCAACTGTGTGGCGAAAATTCACTTTGCTTTCTGTCTCAACGCAAATTTGTATCAGTAACCTGGTCTAACATTAAATTCCACTCATCCTTGACACCAAATTTGCACTCTCCTTCTTCAGTAGAAGACAGTTTGCTGATGCAAAGCCTCTGCTGAATCCTAATCACTGTTGCAGACACATACACACATGAAGAATTTCATGTATTCTGTACAAGCAGCAGTCTGACCTGCAGCTCTTTGCTCTTCCTCTGCAGCCCGATGTTGAGGGCCTCCTCTGCTTCTAGCTTGGAGCTGGTACTGCTGATCTCCAAGTCCTTCCTTCAGAGAGAAAAAGTAAGATTATGACCTAAAATAATATTATAATTGATTATTAAAAAATATTATAAAAAAACCCCATCAAATCCACTCAGGTCAAAAACTTAAACTTTAACAATCACTTCAAGACAATTTCAACTAGCCCCATACGTAATCCAAATTAAAAATGCATGCACATTGACAGTTTTAATAAATACAAGTTTAAACTGGATTTGTACTTCACACAAAGTGTTAACATTAGTCTCAGCGTAGATACCTACAGGCACAGATTTTGATTTATAGTTCACTGTCAGATTTCCCCCTGGATGTCACCACCACACTAGCCGAATGTATTGTACCTGATTGGCTTTATCATACTTAAGTTATATTCCCCACAGTCAATCTCCATTGGCACATCACAAACTTGTAGGAGCAAGCAGCCCAAGCTATATAGGTATAACTGTAGCTATGGCGTAACCCCTTAAAGGGATAGTTTGCATTTTTTAAGTGGGGTTGTATGAGGTAGTTTTCCATAGTCAGTGTATTCCTGCAAGTAATACACTGACTTACTTACGAGGGCTTACTTAAGCGTTATTTTTGACATCACAACTAGTTTTGAAGTAAGTTAATGTAGAAACTTAAAGCCGCCAGTGCACAAACACTGCGAATGAACTTTACAGTGAAGTAGGAGATATCTTGTGTCCAGCAGTTAAAGATTCAGGAATTTTTAATGAGTAGATGTAATTTTAGGGAATTTAATGTGGTAATTATACTTTTTTTGTGGGAAAACTATATCAGACACACATTATTGTTCCAAGAATTGTTATATGTCTTAACACCTGTCTGGAGGGGATCTTTACGTGAATTTAAATTTTTACTTTTAGCTTCGAGCTACTAGCAATAGTGCCAGTGCTTGCTACATGTCTGAGGCTGCTGACTGAAACGATTTCCTGCAGCACAGTCTCACATGACTGATGTCACTGTCAATGGCAGGCGAGAAAGTATATTCAAGACCTTTGTCAATTAAATTAAAAAAATACATTTTCAATTCCTTCTAAGGCCTATATTTGAGAGAACTGAATTCAGTGCTTCAGTGACTTTTCAAGACCTGCAGATACTCTGCAATAAAGCTTCATAGAGTTGAGAGCTGAGTTGAAGTGAGTGACAGATTTCATATTCTCTCCCAATATAGACTGTTTGAAAAACACAGCACCTTAGCAACCAGGTGAGGCACTCACAATACTGATCACAGTGAAAGAGGGTCATGCAACAACAGATGCCAAAGAGAGCAAGTCTTAACTTCATAATACACATCATATTGTTCAGTGATTGGTGTGTGTGTGTATGTGTGTGTGTGTTTTCTGACAGTTGTCTTCAGTTGCTTATTGCTCCAAGGTAAACTACAGTGAATTATTCCATATGCTCTCATACTACTGAGGGCAGATTGCAACATGTTGGGATGTTAGTGAGTGCCTGTGGGGGCATACATCTCAAAGAGGAGACAACTGGACTGTGGAGCATCTATATTACATATTACATCTTCCCACAGTCCAAGCTCCTCTGCCTCAAGACAGCAGCATCATATCAAAATGTCAAGAAGTCCATCAGTTTTCCTCTTCCCTGGGGTTAATATGATATGATCAGAGCGGCTGGAGCATCCACTGACAGATGTTGTCAAGTGCATGTGTTAAGGCAGGAGTAAAATCATTTTAACAGGCTTTTTCTCTTGGGTTTTAAACCTTTATAGCATATATACATTGTAGTTGGCATAAATGTATACTTTCTGAAAATATGACATTTGATCTGAATTTCAAAAAAAGAGAACATAACATGCTTGTATTTACAAAACTAATCTATTATCATTATCATTTAATAGGAAACACCAAAAGCAAAAGGGACAAATTGTAGCAAGGGACATCACTAGCGAGCGTGTCTTTGACCAACCTTTTGATGAGGTCTTCCAGACCGCTCCTCATCTTCTCCATCTCTCCCAAACTCTCCTGAGTGGATCTGCTGTCACCCTCCAGCTTCCTCCTGCTCTTCTCCAGCTCACCACGCTGACGGCGCTCCTGCTCCAGCTGGTACTCCAACTGAACACAAACGTCAAAGGAAAGGCCAAGACATAAAATACCATGATTATCATATTATATTATTCACAGTAGGGGTCAGTTGCTCTGAGGTTTTGAAGGCTACAACTTGCATCGGTATTTTATTAACTATATTTGCCAATAGCTAAATATTTTGTGCCACTAATCAATATCTTTTATATCTACCATTTATTATATTCATTAGACTGACCTTTTTTTGGACAGTTTTTATGCATAAAATTACATGTTTTCACGCCTGCTGGCAAACAGGGTTACAATTAAGTCAAACAACCTTGAGTTTCCATTCCTCATATTTCACTCTGTTCATAACTTTAATATTACTACAGTATTTCATGTGTGCAGCATGTGTGCTTCTGTTGAGTTCCAAGGTTAGTCCAATACACAGGTTTGGTCTTACGCTAACCTTCATTTACAAATCACTGATGTGTTTAAAGCACTACAGTATATAAATAAAGTTAGTTTACATTATGTTATGTAAATTTTCAGAAATTTTTTTAAACTGTAAATAATGGCTTTAAAGCTGCACTAATCAATATATTTTTATATTAATAATGGATTAAATGACATATGAAAGGTGTTGCTTGTGGTGCCAAACTCTGACTGCAGTTCCTTTCAGCTTTACAGAGTGTTTTTAGGGTCTTTCAGCTTTTTTTTAAACTTTTGTTTACTTTACTGTTTTGGTTCAGTCGATTCACTCCTATCAACCTTGTTTTCAGATGCAACAGACTGCTGTTTTCAGAAAAAAGCTCCAAGTACTTGTAAGTTACCTGCCCAGCACCAAACAGCAGATAGAAAGAGTGAGCAACTAGCTGGTGAACATAGTTGAGCATTTAGCTGCCAGGAGTTGGTGGAGACCAAAACAAAGCTAAAAGGAGAGTGACTGTTGGTCTAACATTCATTAGGTGGCCAGAAACAAAACTCCAAGTGAATGATAATGTTGCTTCATGTCTGCCTGATAGGAAACAGTTTGCTACCACATTCACCAGAGCAACTTTATAAGGCGATTATATGTCGACTTTGGGTTTATAGCTTGTTCCACTGCCCCCTAGTGGCCAAAAAATAATAATTATGGCTGCTTTAAATTAAGTTATCTATCTGGTCTTTTAATAGCAGAATTGCTCGCCAGCTAGTTGCTTACTTTGTCTGTCTGCTGTTTGGTGCTGGGCAGGTAATGTACAGTAGGTTTATCAGAGCTTTTTTGTGGAAAACAGCTGACTGCTGCTGCTAGAAACAACACTATGAGAGCAGTGAGAGTAAACCAAAACAGTGATGTTGCTGGCCATAAAAACGAAAACATGGGCTGAAAGATAGTAAAACGCTCTGTATAGCTGAGGGGAACTGCAGAGTTGGTGATAATTCTTTGTCGGGTCATCACTACAAGTGACTCCTTTCACATTACACATAGTCATTTGATTTTACATTTAAGGTTCAAATAGAAGAAGACGTACTGTATATTATATTTCTAAAAGATAAATAAACAAAATATGTGCTTACCTCTTCAGCTTGCATCTGTAGCTTGGTGTTCTCTTTGGTCAGCAGGTTCACCTTCTCCTCCTCGCTCTGCAGGTCCTCAATGGCCTGCTGCTGGGATGATACAAGATGTCTAAGCAAGGCTGCACATGTGTCCCTAAATCACTGATCCACCACACTGCCTCACATCCATCTGTCTGCCACATTGGGACTTGGAAAGATAGAACTCGTTTGGTTGCAAAGAAAACGTCATCTCCAGTTTGATCTGACGGATCAGTTATTTTCTCTCCGTCTTTCGGAACAAAAGTGTTGGAACACCAAACCAAACAGTGACTCTGTGCCTAAACTCACTGCAACAGCTGTAAGACCTCTTGTGATGCCAAGACGATCCATCTTGGGTTTTTTTTTTCACAAGCTTCTCTTTGTATTCCACACTAAATCCATAATCTGAGACATGTTCAACAAACAGTAGGAAGATAATGAGGCCTGATGCTAAATTGTTCCCACAGATTACACGATGCAGACTGCTACTGTTAGTCAAAACATCTGTGAGAAATTAGCGAACAGGGCCTCTTATAGCTGCCACAGAGTATGATGAGGTTGTAGAAGGTTAAGATTTCTTTAGCTTTCAAAGCATCTGCTCTACTTTTTAAGGTAGAGTTCGCAGTGTGTCTGATTGGGAGCACATTTATCATGAGTGCCACTTTTGGCAGCTCTACAGGCCATATGGTTCTGTTCTCCTAAACTTATGTTTCGGTCCCAGTCGAGCAGCGAGTGAGGAATCACTCTATGGTCTGATAAATGTAGCAAGGCTATCCATTACGATAATAAACAATCACAAATAAAGCCAAATAGGATGACATATTGTCTTAGTATGTGTGTAGTTTACACAGCTTACACTGAGCCTGACGTAAATCTTTATTTTACCTGACTTTGAGGTAGGAACGGATTGGAACAGCGTCAAACTGATGTATAAAGATGGGGAATTTGAAGGATGGATGAGTGTAAATATAAGAATTTAGAACTAGTTTGACATGACAATCCCAACTCAAAGTCCACTTACTAGCTTTTCCTGCAGGTTCCAGCCATATGACATGGGCTTCATCTGCTAACTACATGCTCAACTATGGGTCAGTAAGATTTTGAGCTTGTGAAACGGTTTGTAAACGTGAAAAAACTCTGTATAAGAAATCCAAGTCTGTGAATTCATAGAAAAAAAAATGTGGATGTCAAAATGAAATATTTGCACAAATTATATCAACAGTGACATGCACACAAATGCACAAGCACACACTTAAGTTTCAAGTCTGAAGTTTACTTGCAGCTTTAATCTGCGTATAAATGTGTAACTTCAATGTCAAACACAGTGTGGGAACTTTGATTATTGACACTAAATTGAGCCCATAAGTTCATGGAAAAGTGTTATGGAGCTTGTATGTCAACAGAACCGCTGAGGGCTCAGAGAAAAGAAAGTCTGTTTTATAAACTGGGAACATTAGAAGGAAAAATGTGCTATTGGTTGCATTATGGGTAATGTAGGATCCAGTGTGTCTGAGCTTGACCCATACCAATGACTCTTTATAACTTTATGACAGTGCAACACTAAATCAGTGGAGTGGCTGTTTAATACTGCATCATTGCATCCTGCATAGCAATATCCTACCCTGAAACTTCACAACATTCACTGTGCTCTCACCTCGCTGAGCTCCACTAGATGTTCTTTTTCCTTTCTGAGCTTCTGCACCGCCTCGTCCGTCTGAAAAAGCTGCTCCGACAGCCTCCTCACCTCACTGTCTGATGACTAAAGAGAGAAAAAGAACAAGTCATCACTGAAAGACCATTTCTAAGTAGATGCAGTGTCTGTGATTTCACATCAGATTAGATAACTAATTTTCTGAACCACCAAACATAAAGAAATATCATGCAAAGTATCATTTTCCTGCACATGCAAGATTTTTTGTCTATCCAGCCGTCCTCAATGGCTTGTGAAAACAGCAGTTTCAATCTGAAGGGTCTGACTTTGCAGCCGCACCGTAAAACAATTTTCTCCTGTCATGACAAAAACAGATGTCATTAATTTGCCTCTTTCTTGTGGACATCAAAGCTTTCTATTTGCATGTGGGTTCCTGGTTCCTATTGAAGACATGAAGACCTAATCAGACAAGTGTGGAAGTTCAGAATGTGTCGGAGCATTGGACTGTAAATGTGAGCCAGCAGACTGGGATATATGGTGGGGTCGACTTGTATGACTATTCTTCAAAAAGGGCTACGAATATCTGTTATGCAGCAAATTTCAGAACAGACAGATAATCGAATTCAGCTCAAAACTCTTGCTCCTTTGGATCAAATACATCATGTCCGCTCATAATAACTGTTATGAAAACATACCACAAACGTTAGACATGATCACCTCATTTTTTCAAAGCCCTATGTCAACTCTGTTATAAAACAAGCCTGGTCTTGTTGCATTCACTGTGCTGGAGTTCTCTCACAGTTCTATCTTACATTATCTTTACCACACAGGAGGAGATTAGCCAAGGTAAACCATCATAATAGCTCGACGATGTCTCTCCAAAATCAAGCTCTAAAATCAGATCAAATTAATCAGGGTAAATTTGTTGTGGCTGAATCAACACCATCCTGCACGACTCTCTTTCCATCGAGACATGCAGTGATGTAAGTACAGCACATTCCTGTGGCATTCTTGAACAAAGATAGCATCTTAATCCTTTAATACACCTCAGTGAAACAGATAAAGGGAGTTTGGTGAGGGGCTGTAATGGAGATGTCAGAGCAGCCTTTGCTTGTGTCTACACAGAGGAGACAGTGCTTCATCACAACACGGAAAAACTTTTCTCCATCAAGAGTTCAAGCAGGAATCAGTAGGAAATAGGTTAAAGTGAGACAGACAGTCAATCCTCACTCCATAAAGTTTAGTTTGAGTAAAAAATCCATTCAGTTTCTTATGATACAAAAATCTATACAAATTGTTTTTGTCATGTGGTAATTTGGTGAAAATTGTACTAGCTATAAACAATGTAAAAAATAACTTCCAGTGGGAATCAGTGCCAGTGTTAGCAAGCTAGCCTGACTAAATCTTCTATTTAGAAAGTACTTCATACAATATATACATACAATATATCCCATATGTTAAATAGCATATAACAAACGCTATGTTGGATAGTTGAAAAAGGGGAAATAAATGTCTAATATAAAAGGATATGCAGGACCATGTCATGTTCCAGTCCATAGTGCACCATGGAAGTTGGATATTTTCAGATGTCAATCAACCACTGCCATGAAATGCCCACCTAGAGGCTTGATACTTCAATAAATCAATCAAGTTATAAGGAGATATAAATATAAATTATTAATATAATAAAATTAATATAATAAAAATATAAATAAATAGATTAAACAATTAATGATGAGTCATAATTTTTTAAAAAAGCGTAATAATATAAGTGTGTATGATTGTGGTGGGGGGGCAGTCTTAGGCAGTGACCTCATTTAGTTCTTCCTGAGCCTCAGTCAGTGCTGGCCTGATGTATCCGGTACCTTCTTTCCTACCGCATCAGAGAAAAAAAGGTCGTTATCCGGTTGGTTGGGATCTTTAATGATTCTCCGAGTCTTAGTCTTGCAGCGCCTGGTGTAAATGTCCTTTAGGCAGCAGAACGAACCACTCTCTGCAGGGCCTTGTGGTCCTTCTCGGTCAATTTCCAGTAATATATCCCAAAATGGTTTTATCTTCTTTTGAAAAGTGGAAGAATATGCACAGCAGCTGTAGTGTCATTATAGTTTATATTTCCTTACACAAATTGAGCAGAATTCAAATTTTTGTTTGACTTTAATACTATGTTGAAATTCTAGTATAGTTGCATCCTAAATAAAGTGTAAACCTGCTTTGATTTGTGGTCCTTAATGTATTTTGAAATGTAACACTCTGCCTGTGCCATCAGTGTAGCAACCATCAATCACTCTTCCTCTCCATCCTGTGATAAAGATCCCATAATGCTCTACCTGTTTATCCCGTTCCGCTGCAGTGAGGACGTTCTCCAGTTCATCCAGGTCTCGTCTGAGGTTGCCGCACTCAGTCTCCAGCCTGTCCCTGTGGAGGGCTAGCTGGGTTGAGCAGGCCTCCTCCTCCTCCAGACGGTCTGACAGGCCTGATAGCTGTCGTTCCAGCTCACGCCGGGCCTTCTCCAGCTGGACGCAGCGCTGCTCCGATGCCTGAGCGCTCTCTTGCTCCTGGAGGTTTGCAAACACAGAGAGGTTTGATCTATAATTGTCACATGAAGTTGTTACACGCAAAATTTAATATATCTCTTTTTCTCAATATTTTTTTTAGATTTGCTGGAATACATTTGGTGCAGGACATACTATCATTTATTTCTCTTCATCCAATTTTACTGCTGTATTAAACACAACATGATGAACTTTGTATAACTTTGTGTTGCATTGCGTCTGTGGACCCTGATATACCTCCTTTCAAGTCTACTGCAGTTTTATCAAATTTCTGTTACTACTAAGATGATTAATTCTGTGATGAACCTTTAAACCTATTTTTATTATTTACAAATTGTATTACAAATGTATGATTAATGAGTAATTTCTCATTTAATTTTTTTCAAACATTTTTCTCTTATGCTTTTTAAAGCACTTAAATTACAACAGTAATCATGTTGCATTACATTTAAATGACTCTAATTTGCTTTATGCAATCACATAATGCAACAGAGATATTTTCATATTTTATCTTAACATGCCTCGACCCATTCTGTAAATATACTGTAGTTTTGATAAGCAGGTTAACTAGTTAAATGAGTTAAAAGAAAGAAAAGGAGCGAGGTCCAATGGGATAAGAAAAAACAGAGAATTAGCAAAAGGTTAAGGGATTAAAAGTAAATTGGAAGGGATTAAATGAATAAAAGGGGCTGAAGGAAAGGTAAAGACTATTAGATCATAGAGGATCTTACCACAGATTATGCCATAAAATGCGACTTTCCTCCCTCCAGTCAGAAGAAACCTTTCGTTTGTTAGTCTAGATTCTTTCCTTAATATAGTACAGCTGAAAAGGCAACACAGTGACGCACAGTACTGGCTTGATAAGCAAGCTCTACCAAACACCAGATCTCTTAGTCAGCAGCCATCCATAACAGCAGTGAAGAGATGTGATTGTTAGAGTCTGCTCTGGGTACTGTTACTTTCTTATGTACCAGGCATCATGGGCAAGGCATTTGGAACGAGCGAATAGCATACCCAAATATCTGGGCATTTGTGAAATGATCAGGCAACCACATTTCCATCTGCATTTATTTCCATAAAAGTACTTGGTTTGCGCTTTCTCCCTGCCTGTTCTGACTGTCCTTACATCATTTTCTTCCCTGTGCTGAGCTGTTTGCACCTTTAATGCTTCGACCTGGTGACGACTGAACAGGTGTTAGCAGGTATGACAAGACAAGATCGATTACAACTTCAACACAGAAAGGACATGTACACACAAGGCACAAGTGTCTATACATATGTTCCTTGCACGTGCATCTCTCTCACACACACACACAAATGCACACTGGTTAGTGTTGAACAAACACTTTGCAGGAAGGAGTACTGCTCTAGAGGCAGAAGTCCTACTTGATTGACAAGAGTCAAACAATGACTGAAAAGGGTCATTATTTGTGCTGAAAAAATGCAGTACTTTTTAAGATACGGCGCAGCTACTCTCTTAGCATTAGCATGAACACATACTAGTTGGTGTTTTGACAAAGATAGGTATGTTTTTGGATGCAAATGGTGAAAAATTGTAAGTATAGCAGTTGGAAAGATATTTTTAGCAAGTTCTACAAAGGGCAGTTCAACATTGCCTTTTTTTGTTTCTGTCCAATGTTTTCATTGTTTAGCGGAACTTCCTTTACTCAGAGTATGCTAGGGTTAGCAGGCAAGTGATTTATCATTATATGACCTTACATCATTAAAGGTTTACTATGCAGGCATTTCCTAAAAAAAAAAAAGAATAAAAGTATAGACTCCCTCTCAATCATCACTTATGACCCACTAGAAATGTGTGGCGGTGTATTTATCTGCAGAGACTCTGCACTCTGCCCGTATTTTCTTATTATTTTGCTGTTTTCGGGACATTTCTGGGTGTCAGCCTTTGGGAAGTGGGTGTGTAGCCCCCAACCAATAACAGCGTGTGAGGTTGGGACTCGTAGCGTCGCTAACAGGTTACATCACTGTCTCTCTCCTCTGCTCTGCTCTGCTCTCTGTCTCTGTGTCATAGATGTTTGAAGAGCTGCAGGTCTGTGTGTCTGCTTGACCAAGGATGGGGCTGAGCTACACACACGCAGAGCAGAGAGGCCAAAGTGGACAGGATGAAGCTCTGCATTCACACAAAATCCAGCAATGTGGCACCTTCACGCAGGGTTGTGCAAAGGTGTGGGTGTTTTCATTTGTGCTTTAGAATGTAACTGCTGTGAAAGAATTAGAAAATAACATTTTATTTATCTATTTCACGGCTTTGTTCTTGCCAGTGTCGATCTCTTCACTCACTGTCTAACTCACATGACCATCTCTCTCTCTCTCTCTCTCTCTGTCTCTCACTCTCTCTCTGTTTCTCACTCTAGCTGATCCGGGGAGGAGAGGCCAACTTTTAAACAAATCAACAACAAATCCTGCATTTTATACCTTTAAGGAGTAGTAGCCAAATGATTTTCAGAGGACATTTTGTGGAGCACAGAATAAAAAAATAAAAAATAAATAAAAGGAAAATAAAACAAACGAAACAAAGCATAAGCAGAAATGTGAATGTAAGGTTGAATCTTACTAGGCTGAGCAGGCTAATTAGCCCGGTAAATCTAATTGTTGCATTATCTTACAATTAGCTATGTTTTTAGCTACCTGATGGCCTTATACTATATAGTAGTAAAACAAAAAGTCCTTGCTATTCATATTTTGACCGGAGATTCAAGATCTCCATTTAGCTAACGTTCATGATCGAACCTTTCACACGTTAGCTCCCCATATTGGCCTTTTTCAAAAAATACATCTTTACATGTCACAGCAGGAAAACCACAGATGTAAATAGTAAAAGTAATTATAGATGAATTCCTTTTAGCTGTTTTAGTTTCAGGGTCCTAGCTACTGGTAGATTTTAATAGAACAGTGAAATTTTAATTAAGAACACCTGTACTTGGTGTTTTGAGGTTTAATGTTAACCCGGTTAACCGACTCAATTATTTCTGCTTGCAGTGCTCTTGCGCTTCTAAAAAATATATGTAGACTCCAAAATCATCCACACATATTTTGTGTACAAACTATCAAGATTTACCCACAGCTGCTAATCTGTGCTCCAGTGTGGTGCTAAAGCTGTCCCAATCCAGCTCTTCAGGTTCTGGTTCTGGTCCAGGATCCACCTGGTTCCCAGTGGCCTCCTCGGAGTCATCAGAGAGGGAGTGGCAACGCTGATGGCACCTCACAGACATCATCTAGATACTTCCTCCAGTCGGTACGCTGCCTTGTTTTGCACACTTCACCTCTATGTCAATGTAGCAACTTGCCTGCCTTTGTTCTGCCAGTGCTTCCGTGCTACTGCAAAGAGGTCTTAATCACTTCTTTCTCTCTTCTTTTGCTTGGCGTACAGCTGTTCTTGTTCCAGGTGGGCTTCAGCAGGAAGAACAGGAGTAATTCACTCACGGATGGTGCTCCAGTCTGTACTCTCCCAGCAGATCCTCCCACTTGCAGCTCTGCTCACCTTTCTTCGTCTTTCTCATGCTACTTAATCTGTCAACCTCTTTCTTACTTTCTCAATCTTCTTTGTCAGCCTTTTTTCCCCTCTCTCCCTCTTGCTCTTTCTCTCCTCTCAATCAACCATTCATCTACTTTTTATTGTAGTGTGTGCTGGTATACACTACTAAAATCCAAACATTCCTCCGTACATTCTTCCAGCCTTCCCACAGCCTGCTGCTGCTAGTAAGCCAATGTAGGTAGCCAGTGCTCAGTCCACTCTTAGACTGTGATTTACCACAATGACCACCTCTCCAGTCCCCGTTCCCCGTCGTTGTCTCCTCCCCCAGAAACAGGTGCCTCTCCACAGTCTTAGGGGATCCAAGGGTGTCCCGCAGGGATGGTGGTTGGTGTAGGATATCAGGTCAGGAGAAAGCCTGTTAACATTCTGCCGTTCTGCCTCAGAAATCCAACCCTCAGCTGCATCATCAAAACCAAACCACAGAAAGACAAGAAAACAAGGGCAGGATTCCAGAGTCAGAAATGCCTTTTGTGCTCTCAGTCTACATTATAATTGACATAAGTGTCTTGTGTGTCCACGCCCACATGGTCCCCCACAATGCCACGGCATTCATCTTAGCAAGAACAACGGGGCATATTGTGCTTAAGGTTCAAGTGTGGAAGTTTTTCTTGAATGAAGCCACTGAGCCCCACAAAGACCAGACTAAGCATTTCCCTATCTAGAATTAACATCAAGCAGGGTTGCAGATGAGGTCATAATTAAGATGACTTCAATAATCCCAGGAGAAACTAGACCCTTGCAATAGAAGTAAAGTAAGAAAAATAGACTACAGATAAAGAAATTTGAGTTGAGATTTAATTGTTTTTTTGTTGTTTTTTTTTTTGGGGGGGGGGGGGGGGGGATCTACAGGTGACTGTATGTACATTAAGGCGCACATATATGTACACATATATTCTTACTATCATTGTAAAAATAAGAACATTTCTGAATGGAGATATGTGAAAAGTACACTACGTTTTGTATAACTGCTCATGCCATCAAGACAAATTCCTGCATATTTATTGAACCCTAGTCTGTTACAATATGATTCAGATTGAGTGGAAATGCGACCATACATGACCTTTCTAACTTACATAAAGCTGGAATAACACTGAATCCAAAACTGCCCAAAAGTGGACACAGTTATATGAGGAAGGATAAGCACTCTGCCAATGCCACTGAGCCGTGGATGACATCCAGACACCAAAAAAACACATGTAAAGACAGGATTTCTGAGAATTCAGATTGTTTTATTTTGACAATGTGGTCTGGGTTCTTGTGCAGGGAGGCAGCACAGAGAGATCTGTTCATGTAACTCCCACTTGAGCTGGAGAAGCCAGAGACATTGAGCACTCCCCAGCTGCCTCTCCAGACACCACTCATGTCCAACACCAACACTCTCATATCTCACAAGATGGCTGCCAATGAATCAGATATGCAAATAATTCCAATACATATCAGATTTTCATTATTGTACCAACTCTAAGGCTTAAGTTTCATTCATTCATTCATTCATTCATTCATTCATCAAGAAATCTGAATTTCAGTTGATACAGAGATTATAGAGTTATCAGGTAATGTAAGGACACAGTTACTGTGGATGAAAGTGTTACAGGAAAGCCCTCTGGATACACAGATGATCTTTGACTGTGTTTGAATGCCTCTTGCCAAATGCAACCCATATTGTCAGTGTCCCAGGGTTCAAACAGATGGGTCCATGAAGTAGAAATCCTGGCATTTAATTGTCAGCTGCCTTTTAACAACCTAAAGGCAAGATGAGTGATAACACTTGAGGGAAGAGGAGGTTGCGGGTTCAGCTGCCGGATGCTTTTAACCTAAGATAGCTATCATAGAGTCTTATGAAAAACAAGACTAAAAGTCAGCAGCTACACCCGCAGATCTGTGAGGCAAGCTAACATGCTTATGATAACGATGCTATTATGCTGATGTTTAACAGGTATATTGTTTACCATGTTCACCAGCATGCTATCATTTGCAAACTATCACTTAAGCACAGATGAAGCTGATGGAAATGTCATTAGTTTGGCAGGTATTGTCATGACCCCTGCTCTGTGACACCTGCTTGCCTGTTGCGAGTATGTTCTTGTATTTTCAGCCTTTTTAGTATGAGTGATGGGTGCTTGACTGTGTTTTGGTTTTGTCTGTCTCTCTGTTCATCTCCCTTCCCATCTGTCTCTCTCTCTGCACACCTGCCCATCATCTGGAATCAGCACATCTACCTGCCATCAAGCCATCACCACTTCCCTACAAGAATGCTGCAACGACAGCCAGTCCCCGCCGGATCGTTGTGTCATTCACAGTTTGTCGAAATGCTATGCTTCTAGCGCTGATGCCAGTCAATTTGCCTGCCTGCCATGTTTGTCTGTCTGCCAGCTTGTCTTAAACCTGTTCTCCCTATCTCCAGGATTACCTGCCTGCCCGCCTCGCCTGCCTGCCAAATCTGCTCACATCCTTGGGATTCCCTCTGCCAAGCCTCCTCCTTGATTCTTTCCCCTCATCTCAGTCTGAGCACCAGCCAGCCTCCATCTCACCATCTCTGCCTGTCTCAACAATAAAAGATTTATTTTTCACCTTACCTGCTTGTCCGGTGTCTGCATTTGGCTTCAGCCTTGAAAGGTAACAGGTATTTGGTCATAAAACAAATACCTTTAGTTTGTCCAATGTATAGCACAACTGAAATTTTGAGCTAATGATACACTTGATGAAAAGTCAGAGTCACCAGAGTTATTACAATTAAAGGATATGTTCACAAAGTTCTTAAAACAACAGTCAGGTGTGAATATGAACAGTGAAAGAGGGTTTCCTTGCTGTTCATTAAAAGATCCCGTTCAAATGTGCTTTCAGTGTAAGTAATGGGGGCTAAAATCCACAGTGTATCCACACAGTCATTTTGTGCAAAAATGCATTAAAGGTTTATCTGAAATTTATATGAGGCTTCAGCAGTCTGAGTTAGTCATATCAAGTGGATATCTGCCACATTTACAGTCTTTTTAGCATCAAATTCCCTCTTTGTGTTTCTTCAGACAGAGTTTCCCTGATGAACTGTGGTGGAAGAATAGTAACAAAAAGAGGGACTTTTGCACTAAAAGGACTGTAAATGACTGTACGTTGAAAGATATCTACTTGATTTGACTCATTTGGACGCTGAAGCTTCATATTAGCGTCAGATAAACTTTTAAACACATTTTTGCACAGGAGGAGGACTTTGGATTTTGGACGCCATCACTTATATTGTAAGTGCTTTATGAAGGGATCTTCTAATGGTCAGTATGAAACATTGTGATCCGGTCCTTAAAAAACAAAACAAAAGAAAACAAAAAATGAAGATTATGAGGCAACATTGTGGAAATATAAGAAGCATCTTTTTCTCTGCGATTTGTGTGTATTACAGATGGGGGACAAATTAAAGGAGAAACTGAATAAAAGAGTGGAGAAACATATCAAATGCAGATGCTTCTGTGCACCAGGGCTCACTGAATATATAGATTTTGGACCAACGTGTAAGACAGTGCTCTTCACCACCATCTCCATAAGACCAAACGATATAATATAAACTTTCATCTTCAAATCTATTTAGTAATGTCTGTGTTTGTCTCTGATGCTATTGTTATGTCTGGCTATGTTTGTTTTTCTTCCTATCTGCTGTACTCAGGCCTCTCTTGCAAAAGAGATCTTGATCTCAATGAGATTTCCTGATTAAATAAAGGTTGCATATATAAATGAAGGAATATCTTGTGGAGGAATGGTGTTCCTCCCTCCAGCAGAGTTCCACAGACTTGGCAAGGAGCACTGAAGCTGTTCTGGAGACTTGTGGTGGCCTGACTCCATATTAAGACACTTCATGTTGGTTTTTCCTTTAATTTGTCACCCATCTGTATGTCTATGTGCACATTATGACTCTGCAAAGAAGTGGTGTGAGGGAAGCGCTAAGCTATTTTTTCCCCCTTCTCCATGCACCTCCTATGCAATTGTCTTTGTTGCCAACTGTCTACCACAAACTGCAACTGGTCCTAGTTGTTGGCACATATACCAAAAACCTTAACCTGCTTTTGGTACAAGAGAAAGACTAAGGGGATGAACATGGTCATTAGTATTCATCCTCTTGGGAGTGTGAACATCTGTACTAAATTGCATGCCAATCCATCCAATAAATTTTGTTACATTTACATAAATGAAATATTTGACATGCTGGTAATGTAATTCGGGATCAACAAAGTCATTGGGATTTATAAACTGGGGACTCTGAATATATGTGCCAATTTTGATGGTAATCCATGCAATAGTTGTCAAGATATTTCACTCAAAAACAAAAATGTCAATTCCCGGTAGCACCAGACAAAAGTTCAGGGGGACTCCAAGTTCATCAAGATTGATCCCTTCATGGAAATCCATCCAAAACTTGTTGAGATAATTCAGTCCAGGTTAAAAACCGATCAACTGACATTGCTGTCCCCAGAGAAAAACGTAAAAATTTGACGTCCAACAATGCACAATCTGTGGTATTACTCACCTAAATAAGAAGTGTTCTTGCTAAAACTCAAAGTGCATAAGAGAATAAAAGGTTTGGAGAACTGAAACATCAGACATTGTCTTCAGTAACATCTTCTTACCCATGCAGTCCATCTGACAGTCTCTACTATAATTTCTCGGCCTGGACTTTCAGCCGAAAATCACCTCAAAGTTTATCTTTCTTCACCAATTTGTTCATACATTCATTTGCTTCCTTCCCCCCATGCCCTTGAATATCAAGTCAGTCTTCCATTCCCTTGCCTCTCTTCACCCTCCTCTCTCCTCCCCTCTCCACCCTCATTCATCTTTCCCTGCCAGTCTTTTGTCCCACAGTTTGCCTTGGGCCCCAGAAACTTCAGAGCCAGTCCAGACTGAAAGTTTTTCCACATGCAGAACTGGGGCATCTGGATAGCTCTGCAGGAACGCTCCACATTTATTTCCCATTAGCAGTAATTGAGGGGTAAACAGTGGACTTTTCTCAGTTTATATCCATCTGTACCAAATAGTTGGAGCTATGGTAGAAGCAAAGAAAAACCTTTTGTCTTCCCCATCTTGGAGTGGTTATCCCACATTTAGATAGTTAGATAGATAGTTACTTAGTTTTTATTGTCTGTGTTTGTGTTTGTGTTTGTGTTATTGCACTCTTCTCTAGATGTTTTCAATTACAGTGTGAGTGGTACTGTCACATCTTTTTCCTGATTCTGGTGATCATGGGTTTTCTGTTGATGGCACTTTAAGCCATGCTAGCAGCTTGGCTTTAGGATGGTAATGTTGGTCTATCGGTCAGTCAGTCCACATCTTTGGTCCAGACCACTACCATGAGGTTGACATTTTTGGTTTTGACAACTATCAAATACCCATTCATTTTTGTAAAGACATTCATGGTCCCCAGAGGATGAATCCTACTGACTTTGGTGATCCACTGACTTTTCCTCCAGCACCACTATGAGATTGACATTTGTGGCTTTGAGTGAAATGTCTCAACAATTTGGTGGCCCCTTAACTTTACATCTAGTGCCATCACAGGTCTATACTCTATTGTAATTCTCCTTGACCTTAGCTCAGCCTTTGACACAGTGGACCATAATGTCTTAATCAACCGTCTGAAGAACTATGTTGGCATCAGTGATGTTGCTCTGGATTGGTTCATCTCCTAACTGTTGAACAGGTCCTTCTCTACAATGCTTGGAGATGCATCTTCGTCTTGTGCTCCTCTCTTTATTGGGTCCCCTCTTATTTATTGGGTCCACTCTATTCTTATTGTATGTCCTGTTAAAGCCTGGTACCACCATTGTTTTTCGTATTATGTCCTGCCTTGCTGAAATTAAAAACTGGATGTCCAAAAATGTCCTGCAGTTAAATGACTCCACATCAGAAGTGATTATAATTACCCGCTCTGGCCCCAGCACTAGCAGCATTAACAATCTCTCCTCTAGCCTGGGTGCCTCATCTAATAATGTTCGAAAAGAGGCCCGCAACCTAGGGGTTATTTTTGACTCGGAGTTGTCTTTTGATGTTCAGGTGACCAAAGTGTTCCAGTCTTGCTTTGCTCAACTGAGACAGCTAACCAAGATCAGGTCGTTCCTTTCCTCTCCTGACTTAGAAAAGGTCATCCATGCTCTTATCTCTTCCAGACTTGACTACTGCAATGCACTTTATTCTGGTATCAGCAGGTGAAAACATCCAAAGACTGCAGTTGATAAAAAACACTACTGTCAGGCTTTTAACACATACCAAGGGAAGCAACCACATTACACCAATCTTTGCTGCCCTTCACTGGTTACCTGTGAGTTTTAGAAGTGATTTTAAGACTTTTACTGCCTGTTTTTAAAGCCTTGAATGGTCAGGGTCCTGCCTATATCTGTGATCTTCTAACTCCCTATGAGCCTGATCGTTGCTTGAGATCCTCCAGCAGGGCCCTTCTAATGGTTCCAAAATCTCGACTTGTCACTAGAGGTCTTTGCTGGCCCCTCAGCTGTAGAACTCCGTACCTGGAGATCTCAGGCACGCAAACTCAGTATCTTCTTTTAAATCTCTTCTCAAGACTCACTTGATCTTATGTCTTTTTATTAACTGATGGTATTTGTTGTACTATTTAAATTATTTTATCTTGTCTATATCTTATGTTTTGGATCCTATTTACTTGTATTATCTGATTTTATTGTAAAGCACTTTTGTGACTTTTTGAGAGGTGCTATATAAATGAAGTTATGATTATATATAGGTCAAAATTTTGCCACACTGTTTTGTGACCAAAACCCCCTGAGTAATGACATTCCCATCAGCATCAACTGTACTTTACCAGGACTACTACTACTGTGTTAGAGTGATAATTAGCAAATGTTAGCATGCTAACATTCTAAACTAAGGTGGTGAACATAAACATTATACCTGCAAACATGAGAGTGTTAGCATTGCCATTGTGAGGGTGTTGCCATAGTAGAGTTAGCATTCAGCTTAAAGCACCACTGTGCCTAAGTATAGCCTTACAGTGCTGGTATCATGGCTATAGACTCTTAGTCTTATTATGTCATGCTAATTATAAACTTATTATTCTGGAATTATCAAATTGGAATCATAAAGACGCTTCCAGTGAATCAGACACGTACGGACCTACATAACAGCACAAAAAAATAGTAAAGCCTTCATAGCCTGTATTGGATCATTATAGCTGAATATTAATCAAAGACTGAGAATAGCAATGTGGAAAAGTTTCTTTCTCTTTTTGGAGAGGATGGTTTCTTAGCAATCAAGTACTTTTCAAGAATTTAAAAAGTACTTCAAAAGAATATCAGTCTGTTAGATCAGGTAGTTGTTCATTCAGGTTGATTAAGAAGCAGGAATTCATCGTACCCCTGATGAAAGATGTATGAGGTGTCCCTCAAGCCTCAGCAAACAATGGGATAATAAGGAGAGGGACAAACTTCCCCTGGAAAACTGGAAGGCTTCCTACAGGCAGCAGCAGCAGCAGCACTAAATAGCTCTGACAAGGGGTCACATTTCCCACTGCAGTCAAATCAGAAGGGCTCCAAGGTATGAATAATGCTGGCTGATCTGTCTCCTCTACAGATTAACTTCATTATTTATGGTTGGCTAATCTTAGTGGTGAAGAAAAGACACAGCTGGAGATATCAATAAAAAATGTTATTTTTGTCTGTAAAGGGGTGATTAAAAAAAGAGTGAGAGGTTATAGACTTAACACTTAAATAAAAGACTTAATAAAAGAGCTATCTGGAAGACTGTGGACTGTAGAGGAAAAAACAGAGTAGCGGGGATCTCGAACCAACTTGAACCCAGATTAATACATTTTGAGGCCAACTTTAGTTTAAGGTTTTCTGATTAATCCCTTAATTTACTACCGCAATGATTTGACAGACTGTGCAGATGATACCTGCTAAAGATTACAGTATTCAAAGGCACATACAGACAAAGATCAGCAGTGACACATGAGTTTGTCATATCCAGACAGCAGTAAAAAACTGTGACAACAACTGCAGTCCATCTTTTCAAGGCGGTTTACGATGTGTTCCATCAAAGTCATCTGAAGAGTCTGCTAAGGCACTCAGCAACAGTAATGACCAAATCGTGTGGGCAACCCTGGAGCTCTTTCCACAAACATTGGCAACTGCAGTGCCGCTCAACACTCTCACACTAAATTCTCTGCCTCCAGGAGAGCTTTGCTCTGAAATTGGACATCCACCCACTTTTGAAAAAAGGAGATTATCACTCAAACAGGACGATTGCTGGCATCAAAATTGAGGTTATCTTAAAGCTGCGCTATATGCAATGTGAGAGGTCACAGTGTGAAAATTGTTTGGTCTACAGAATTACAGAAATACAGTAGCATGACGTCAGTAAACTGATCACAGCTTGCCAGTGCTCACTAATCTGCTTGGTCTCTCTGTGCTATACCAAGGATTACCAAATTGATAAGCATTTTAATGAGTCTCTGAATGAAGCACTCAGTCACTGCCATTTAGAATATTCACTTATAAGTTTTAATTCTTCACTTCCAAGGGACAGTAAAATGTACACACCAAGAGACAGATTTTCATTTTGGCAAAAAGGGATCTACCTGGTTTAATTTAGTGAAGGTTCCAATGCTTTTCTCTGCTCTGAACAGAGAAATATGTTGATGAGATTGGTGTACTTTTATACAATAATTCATTCTCAAAATCCATTTGTGCTTTAATTGTAACAATAAGTTATATGGTTAGATGGCCATGTCTATTTATGGTTTTATATTAAAACATAAGCTGTTGCTATTATTATTATTATTTTTTGAGCAAGTTCATACTTGACCTTTCTGAAAAGTATGTTACAAAGAAATGTAAGGTAAAAGGTCAACTTACTACCTTTCAGACCTTTTAACCACAATTTACAGTCTCCATTCAGAAAATGGAGCTGGCTCAGGTAACAACTTAGTGACTGGAGTTCTGTTGAATGAAAGCCATGAGATGTAGTTGAAAGCTCTGAAAGCTAGTGAGTGGACCTCTCCATTGGTTCTTCTAATCTTTTAAACCAGGTCACAAATATATAATTTTTTAAAAGGCTTAGTAGTTTCTCAAAACACCTAGTTTTCAGTAAATGTTACTTTAAGTCATAAGCAGCAGCAAGAACAGTACTTTAAAGCTACTTGGGGTCAGTGGGGAAAAAGCTGAAAACATTAACATATTATCACCTTATATGTTTATTGTAGCAAACAATCTGAGCAATATGGAGCAATGTTATCAATAGTCCAATATTTACATTTACTTTAGCTCAGTTTTGGTCTATCTGGCTGTTCAGCTAGGCACTAACTTTGTCTGCCTGTTATTTGGTGGTAGGCAGGTAGAGTACAATGGGTTTTTGAGAACTTTTTCACTAAAATAGCTGCCTGCTGCGGTGGGAAACGATTTTGATGACGGCCGTGAGAGTGAATCAAAACAGTAAAGTTGTGGGCTGTAAAACCAAAACACTGAGCTGAAAGATGTTAAGCTCTGTAGAGCTGAGGGGAACTGCAGAGTTGGGTGATAATTCTCCATGGGTTGGTCAATAAGAGCAACTCCATTCACATTACACATAGTCATTTGATTTATTGTTTATATAAAAATATTAGCGCAGCTTTAAAGGACCAGTGTGTAGGATTTAGTGACATCTAGTGGTGAGGTTGCAGATTGCAATCAACTGAATACCCCTCCCCCCTCTACCTCTCCCCTTCCAAGCCTGTGGCTACAAAAAACGTGAAAGGCCCTCTCTGGAGCCAGTGTTTGGTTTGTCCATTCTGGGCTACTGTAGAAACATGGTGGTGTAACATTGGTGGGCTCTGTGGAAGAGGACCCGCTCCCAATGTAGATATAAAGGGCTCATTCTTAGGTAACAAAAACACAATGATTCTTATTTTCAGGTGATAATACACTAATGAAAACATACTAATGAATATTATATTCCATTTCTACCAGTGGATCCCCCTAAATCTTACACACTGTATTGTTTTGCAATTGTTCTCAAATGTCAGTGGCAGCCTGATTTGTATTTACATGTATTTATACACTGAATACTTCTACATGAGAATGAAGGTTTGTATTTCTCACAATAACTTATTCACACACAGACTTGTGGCAATGCAAGGGGATGTGCCACTCAAACAGTCCTTCTCGCAGTAAACCAATCAGTCAAACAGTAAGCCTCAGGCCAGGAAACAGCATGGTGCCTCAAAGCACTATGACAGCATTCTCAGGAAAATACACTCTGTACATACTCTCACAATAAAACCATCAGCTGGAAAATGGTCAACACAGCAGTAAAAACCCACAAAGAGAAAGGAGGCATGAAAACAAGCTCGAACGCAGTGACTGCCATAGTGGCTGCATCTCTCTTCCCTCTGCTAGGGTATCATTATCCACTTAATTTCATCCACCCGGGGTTGGTATAATGACCACGTTCAAAATCCCTTATCGAGCAGAAATTCAGACCTAATCGCAAATCATGTGAGTTCTTAAGTATCAAGTTAGTGAAACAAAAGAGGAACAACTTTTTTTTAAAGGGGAAAAATGAAAGAGAGAAGGA
Organism: Thunnus albacares; assembly: GCF_914725855.1. Lineage (NCBI taxonomy): Eukaryota > Metazoa > Chordata > Actinopteri > Scombriformes > Scombridae > Thunnus > Thunnus albacares. The sequence continues at coordinate 4,589,366 of NC_058125.1, forward strand.
GAAGCAAAGAGGGAGATGCAGCAGAGCAGAGCAGCAGACTTACAGCTCGGTATTTAGTGGCCACCTCATTCTTTTCCTTGTTAAGTTGGGTGTTCTGCTCCTCTAGCTCGCGGACTTTTGAGAGGAGTCGGTCACTCTGCTCTATGGCTCTCCTCAGCTCCTCTCTCTCCCTCATCCCTGTCTCCTGTGTGTGAATGTGCTGCTGCAATGACAGAGATCCGACCTGGAATATAAGCTCACACACATGCAGAAATTCACACACACACATACACACACTCACAGTAGAAAGCCTGATATTTCAGCTTGGCTGGCTGGCTCGCTCTTACTTTTTTTACTTCTGTCTGGAGTCTGAATTGTAGCCCCTCTCTTTCCCCTCTCTCCTCCATCCACATCTGACACACACTCACCAACACTCTACTGCCTCTGTCGATGTGCTTTGTCCTCTGCGAGACATCTACATGCATGTATGAACAGACGCACATGTGCCCACATTTCCTCCCCTCTCTCCAGACTGACCTCCTGCTGGTCCTTTCTCAATAAAGCATTTTCAAACTATCTAATGTTTCTCTCTGTTGGCACTGAATTGTGGACCGATATTTGCTACCGCAGGCCAGGCAGGTGAGAAGCACTTTAAAGACGCAACATGTGGTACTTCAACATAGATATATCAATGTAAAATTGATATATTTACAAGTAACCCTATATCTCACACTTGTTGCATTTTAGTAGTAGCAGCGCCTCTCAAAGTTGGACTCCACAATCCAACAAATCATCACACTTAAAGCTGCATACATTTTTTTGGTCACTTCAGGGTAGCACAACAAGTTGGAAACATAACACTGACATATTATCAGCCCAAAAAGTTGTTCTTTTAGCTCTAGTTTGGTCTCCTCCAACTCCTGGGGGAAATATTTGACTTTTAGCAGCTAAATGCTCCACTATGTTCACCATGCTAGTGGCTAGCAGTTTAGCATACAGTGGATATATCAGAGCTTTTTTATCTAAACAGCTACTTGCTGTGGCTAGGGATGACGCTGATGAGAGCGGTGAGACTGAATAAAGTCTGTAAAACAAATAGCTGAAAAAACTCTGTAAGGCTGAGGGAAACTGCTGGGTTATGTGTTAATTCTCTGTGGCTGTGTCACTACAAGTCATTTGTCCCATTGCTAGTATAAAAACATTGATTGTGCAGCTTTAAAGCCATGCATTAGAATTTCAACATTTTGGCAACCCCCAGTGATAGTATCAAAAAAGACACTGTGGCTGATAGCAAATCATGCTGCTGTAAACACGGGTCATTTTATGCTTAATGAAAAAACCACTAGCTCTCCACTAGCACTAACTAAACACAAAAAAAAAAACAGTTTAAAAAAAAAAATCATTGTTAGTCTGATATACAGACCTGTGACAAATTAAAGGAAAAACTGGTACAGGTCTGAATGCTTAACCCTTATAGTGAGGGGATCTGGTGGCTCTGTTATGCGGTGGGGGGCATTTTGCTGGCATGGTTTGGGTCCACTTGTCCCCTTAGAGGGAATCACCTTTATCCTATGATGAAACATTTCTATCCTGATGGGAGTGGTCTCTTCCAGAATGACAATGCCCCATTTCACAGGGCACCAGGGGTCACTGAATAGTTTGATGAGTATGAAAATGATGAGAATCATATGCTATGGCCTTCACAGTCACCAGATCTCAACCCAATTGAACACCTATGGGAGATTTTGGACTGAGGTGTTAGACAGCGCTCTCCACCGCCATCATCAGAACACTAAATGAGGGAATATCTTTGGGAAGAATGGTGTTCCTCATCCTTGGCATTGATTCTACAAGTCTCTGGAAATCTTCTGAAGGGATGAACACCATTTTTCAAAAAGATTTTTTTTTTGATGTAACATAACACGTCTTAAAAAGATGTAAACAGGACCAGCAATAGCTAATGAGACAATGGCAGCAAACAGACCCCTAATCTTTTTCAGTGCTTTGTTGCAGAACTCCAGGTACAGTTACTGTAATAAAAGGCCTGGGCTGTATAATCTTTTCAAATATGTTCATGGTTTATTATAACCTAAACCTTATAGTTGATACCAGATGACTGTGGTTTGCCAAATAGGACAAGACAAATAATTCAGAAACATTTCAGCAATCATGTATAGTCTGAAAGACATGTGATGTGTTTTATGAAATCAAAAGCACTCCTTAAGCAGTTAACCCCACCACTCTGGCACTTCCAGCCAGTTAAAACAAACACTATGACATTCACTACATCACTACACTACATGGTACAGAGGCCGAAAATCAAAGGTGGAGTTCACCTGGCAGATTTTAGCTGTATTGTAAAGATGTTGTTGGTATGTGCAAAGGCTGCACTTTATTGCAGGGGAGAACTGGTCTGTGTCCTACTCCCTTTCAGCAGCACCTCACCAGTTGACCAGACCACATAGAACCAGACTCACAGGCTAAACAGAGGGCGGTCAACCCCTGACAGACTGATGTAAACACAATAATGTTCTGTACACACTGTGACATAAACCAAATCTAGAGTTTTACACAGGAATTCAGCTCATCATAAGAAAAAACTGCCTTGTCTCCCCATCATAATATCCAAGACATCTAATGGTGATTTCATTGTTTGATTTGTTTCTATGGAATATAGAAATATAAAAAAATGAAACCATGCATCAAATGGGGTTTTAAATCAACTTAAACTTAGTAGTATTCAGAGTCACAGGATGATTAAGATCAACATACATCTCATTTTCAACACAGACCTAAGAGCAAGAAGCATTCATAGTCAGACCATATAACAGCATGCAAGAAACAACGCATATAAAGCCAGACAACCGACAATCAAGCAACAAGAATTAATAAAAACAATTACAAGAGTCATAAAAATATCAGATGGCCCACAACTTTTGATTCATGTTGTCTTTTCCAGCTGCAACAGACAGGTTACATTTTTTACAGAAAGCCTTGTCTACTGTCAACCCAAATTCCTAAGTATTCCAATAAGACAGTAAGAGTGATATGGATACCAATTAAAGTTTTAATGAGAGAGAGACACAAGTAGATGTTGAGAATACCATTTACTTGGTATTATCTGCATTTAAAACAAGTGTATGATTGAGAAGGGATATCTGGAAAGCCTCAAAGACAGACTGAAGGTGAGTAAGAACCAGAGAAAATTGTGTCATTGGCATAAACACAGACATTGTACTGATTAGGAAGAATAATGTTATTTCTATGATATAGGTAGTAATGTCAGCAGGATCTCTGTGTTGTCTTCTTAGTCAAGGTCTTGCAATGGCCATGAACACCCAAATTTAATGCATCACACACAACAAATGACCTCAACATGAACACACTATCCAAAACAACTAATGTGTTTTGCAGAGAGCAATTTGTCAATTTTGTGTATTTACACCTCATGCCAGAGTCATCAGTCTTCTTTTATTTTCTCTCCACACCAAACAAGATTCTACAAGTCATTTTAGTTTCCTTCCCTGGAAAAACAGATGTGAGCTGATTTTCCACAGTGAGATCTGAAGAAGAAGAGTTTTAAAAGGGAAAGCTGTGCTACAGAAAGACAGGCAGAAGATACACACACACAAACACACACACACACACACACACACACACACACACACAGACACATAGAAAAACCTGTTGCTGCTTGAGCGCTGTATCTTTTGGAAAAGAGCTGTCATTAGCTCAGCTCTCTGAACCCCGACAGTGAGTTTACCTCTCAAAACTGACAAACTGTACAGTTTGTCAGTGGGAAATTAGACAGGGAAATGGGGTATCATCTTTCTTAAGTGTGCGCCGGTAATTGCCATGTTGTCCAAATAAGATTTAGGACATTTGTGTGTTTTAACTGCCACGAGGATATGCCTGCTGACACACCTGAACTTCCTTTGCCTATAGTCAGTTTCAACACACAATATATTTACCTGTCAGTGCAGGATTTACCACCGCACTCAACATCAATCTGCACAGCAATGCCAAAAAAGCAGAGGAAGATAAATGTGACACATCAATGGTTCACCTTTAGCATGATCACAGGGCTCAACATCTTAAGCCGTTGCTATTGTTGAGAATGCACCAGCAAACCAAAATTAAATACTCTCTTTGTTGCAGCAAAATCCTCCTTGCATGATGAATGCGAGTTACACTTTTGCAAAGTTTTCATGTTTTGACTTGAAGCTCAGAAATGTTTGTTCGATCAAACCTGTAGCACAAATCAGACACACTGCACCTTTCCTCCCAGTAAAACAAACTTTACAACTTTCCATCTAATTCATGGCCCTGTGAAAACAGTTTCTAATGACAAGTTTTTTCACATTTTTCCTAGACAATGCAACAATTTCCCAAGTAATCCCCCTCTTCCTCTGATTCCTAACATTCCTAGTCTGAGTGGAGGCAACTGGGATATTAATCCCATGATCTCTGTCCTTTTCTTTTATTTGAACAGCTGTTCACCATCTCAACTCTTATTCACACCTGCAGCAAGGTTCAGATGCCACTGGCTACAGCCTCAGATCCAGTGCACATTATCCCAGGCAACATTCGCACCACTCAAACATTTAACATTTAACATGCCAAACTACTTTTAAACAAATAAAATGAAAACGTGATGGTAATACCACAACCTTGCAAAGTCTGGACCCTGCTTCAAAGCTCTATACCAACAAAGTGCTTGCAGACTGTAGTTTGATTTGGACATTTTTCAGAGGCAGATCTGCCATGGAGGAAGAAATCCTCTTATTGGTTTAGCTAAACCTCAGTGAAGACTCACAGAGTGAGAGATTTTCCAGTACAAGTTAGTTTACTGGCAAGCTTGGATAGCAGAGTAAGTGATGCTCAATATACTCTCACTGACCAGGAAAATAGAACAGCCTGTACAGTGTAATACAATAGCACTAAATACTGCCTTTGTCAAACTTAGAATGATCAGTTGTGTGGGGTTGATAGGGGATTGGGTGGGCAATAGGATTTTCTTATGTTCAATGATTGGTTGCTCTCCAAATCAATAAACACGGAATTACAAAAAAAGTGCTATATTTTTTGAGTTGGGTTTTGCTTGTTGGTAATTTTTAAGGCTGTGTTTATATATATATATATATATATATATATATATATATATATATATATATATAGTGTGAGATTTAACTTTAATCTGATGACATTATTTATGTGTTTTTAGATGCTTATAGAACTGGATAGTTTCTTACAAACGTCCAAACCATAGACTGTGAAAAAAATAATGGAATTAAGCCACCGTGACATCACCCATTGGTTTGTGGTGGACTGGTGGACTCCATGGATATAAGAAGAGAACTGGATACGGGAAGCACCGGGCTTTGAAGCCAATTCGACATAGTGGCCAAACCGTGTAATTACAACGTCACGTTATGCTTTTGGGCACAAAAAGACTTTTTCCCATAGACTTACACTGTGAAAGAGACGTCTGTAAATCAGATACATTTTTTTGAGCGTCACAACCCCTGCAAAATTTTCATTTGCGGGGTATCAGAATTTGATCTGTTCAGTCCGATCATATTTCAAAAATCTAGAAGAGCCAATTAGTTTTATTCCCATTCAAATCAGCAGAAGGGCTGAACCGGAAGTTAGATTTCTTGGCCGGCAGAAGTCTCTAGTGAGCATGCACCATGGGTGCAATGAGCGCACGCAGTATGTTTTCAGGAAGTGGCTTTGTTGGCTTCAAGTGCCACTGAGCAACTTTCATTGGAATGAATAGGCCCCTGCCTCTAATGCTGTATCCAGTTCTCTTTATATATCCATGGTGGACTCCTGTTTTGAAGCCTCGAGTTTGGCATTTTGACCATCGGCATCTTGGATTTTTGGAGCATTTGGGTTTACTTCCGTGCTGTGTGGCCCACTGAATATATGCGGTGGTGTTTTGTCCGCTGGCCCCGCCAGAGAGTTCCCGCTCGGCAACAGACTTTACATCGTCACAGATTTTTAACTCACTTTTCTCTGCTCTAGGAAAGTTTTACAAATATAAAACCTCCAAGGATTGAAAATTCATAATAGAAAGAGTCATAATTGACCTTGTTTGCAGTTTGAGGTGTCCTGTAAACAGATTTACAGGACACCTCAAACTGAGGATTTGTCTCTTTACAATGATGGTCTATGGGGAAAATGCATTTTGGAGGGCCCTCACTGCAATACCGCGAGAGACGACTAGAAAAAACTTGCTGCAAGGCTGAGTAATGGAGCCCTATCCAGCTTTTATAATACATCCATAGTGTAGACCTGCAGACATCCGCGACCTGCAGGCAATGAGTGTTACAGCTACAATTTTAAGTTTAAGTTTCATAGTAAAGTCCATCAGCACACCCTTGTGAAACAGATGACAACCTTTGTGACAAAGCAACTATTTGCACAGCTAGTTGGTGAACAACTGTACGGCTAGCTGTAGCTGCCTAGCTAACCACTAACCAAAAAGCCAGCCAGGAAAATGCCAGTGCCATCCAGTCTTGATAGCTCTCCCTGCCAGCTTGCAACTTTCAGTCAGACAGCTAACTCTGTTGCTCACTGGACAATAAGTTAACACAGTTTTTCTACATATGTATTTGTTCCATCGACTGCTGTCTCTACAAACCATGCCTCTTTTGTTGGGCACTATATATTCCAGCAAAGAACCTTATATAAAAGTTGATAGTGCAACACAGCTAACAGCTTAATATTATATACCCCAAGAGTAGGGTTATATAAAGTTGGGAGTTTACAGATGCTCAAAATGAAATCTTCTTCCATTCTTCTCTGTCATTATTATAACTTCTGCCTCTCAGCAGAACCCCATTGGTTGGACACGTATTGTGAGGTTATCATTTTTGGGCTCAAAGTTCAAGAGACACAAACAGCAGCTTCAAAAAAGTATAATTCAAAGCAGCAAAAGTCATCTCCTGCAGGTGGCACAACTGTCAGAAGTTGCAGAAGTTAATATTTTCATCAGCATTTCTACATCTCCAGGTCTAAACTGCTTAAAGATGTTGCAGGTTGACCTGTGACTACTGATTCAGAGCTGAAGTCTGAAACTGCTTTAATTTCTGGTACTTCACATCAAACACTCTGTGTGTTCTTGTTTCTGTTCAGTCACTGTTCTGCATTTGTGCAGAACAACAGTGTGTGTACTGTATAACTAAAAAGTGCTTCCAGGTGAATGGACTGCAGGGTGAAGCATGGCCTCTGGCTGAACTCTGGATCCAGGTCATGGAGGAACGCACAGCCAGCCTTTGATCACTGAAGCACCTCACAGTTCACCAACACTCATGTGGTCGACTGGCTGCAGGTCCAGTACAATAATACCAGCTCATAAATCATATCAATGACATGATTGTTGGCAGGTAATTAGACTGGAGAGATAACTGTTGACATTATGAAAGCGGTGGACGGTTTCTGTTCTCTTGAGTGCTGGTTATTGTTCTTATAGGGCTGATTGAAATACCTGACATAGTTGGACAACAGTAGACAACACTGACTGTGGTTGTGTTGAACTGGAAAGACCTAAACATGACATTATCTGGAAATCACCGGGATTCCTTTCAGTCTAACACCTTTCAAATTTATTATAAGATGAAACACACACAAAAGTACAAAGTATTCTCTCTGAAAGTGTAAAAATGACCCACATGAAGTATCATCAAAGGAGAAAACCATGTAGCTTTTCATGTCTTTGTTGGCTGACCCAGCTGTGTGTATGTGTGTGTGCTGCATATGTGGATGGGTGTGAAAACACAGAGGGAGACAAGAACAAGAGATCAGACCAGACTACTGAAAGAGCCATCATGGTCTACAGTGGAGAGAAGGTAATCAATGTCAAAAAGTCATACATCTGAAATAGAGAGATAACAAGCCGACATGCACTCTACAGCAGTGAGTTTGACCTACACTGGATACTTGTCTATGAAATACAGGATACAAGTCAGTGTTAAGGAGGTTATTCTTGAACATAGTGGTTCCCAACTCTGTCAGGGGTTGTATATGTCTAAAAGATGTGAGGAGTTAAAGCAAAAAGTGATTTCCCCTTCTCAGATTGTTTCATCAGTTATTTGTAAAGGACTAAAGAGGTGAAATTAACCAGTATTGTACAAAACACAACAAAGATTAGCAAAATGGCCAAAATATTAGCAAATTTTAGGTAGAGGAATTGAGGTTTTTCTTGCTTCTGACTATGGTAGCCATCTGGGGACACCTTACATTCCTCTTGCCACATTAAGGCTGTGCAGACAAGGTGTGTTTTTATTGATCTTGTACATTGTGTTAACTGACACTAAGCATTTTAATTTTCCTTTCTGCACGACCAGAACTTGTTATGTTCACATTGAGTGGCCGTGACATGTTGCTCAGACTGAACGTAAGCACAGAACCCCCAGTCGCTTTTGTCCAGTCCAATATAGTTTATTCAAACAAGACAACTGCCTACATCTACAAAAGTAAGAAGAAAACAAAAGAAAATTATGCAGCCACAGATGATTAGAACAAACAGACAATACAATCTGTCTGTTCTAATGCAAAGTTCACTTTTATATCACACACACACATATATAAATATATATTGCACAGTACTGTGCAAAAAGATTCTTATCCATAATGCAATACCATCAGGGAGTCATCTGATCAGACCCAAATGTATTCTGCAGCATGACAACGACCCAAAACATACAGCCAGAGTCATAAAGAACCAACTTTAGCGATAACAACAAGGAGTCCTGCAACAGATGGTATGGCCCCCCCAGAGCCCTGATCTCAACATCGTGGAGTCAGTCTGGGATTACATGAAGAGACAGAAGCAGCTGAGAAGCCTAAATCCACAGAAGAACTGTGGCAACTTCTCCAAGATGCAGGAACAACTGACCTGCCAAGTACCTGAAAACTGTGCAGGTGTACTGAGGAGAACTGCTGCTGTTTTAAAGGCAAAGCTGCCAAATATTGATTTCACTTAGGTTTCCGCTGTTTACTCACAAAAAGTTATATATATAACTGTAAGAGCATCTGAAAACAGTCCAACACAAAATTTTAAAAAATCACAACTCAAGGTTCAATCGCATCTCACATGATAACATGTGATCATACAGTATATGAGTTGAGATTGTAATCTCTGTGTCTGTTCAGGGCAGGACTTCATCTCCATCACAACTGATCAAACTCCATCAGCTGACGAAGGCTGTGAGACACAGTTGAGAGCTGCAGGAAAAGCTAGTATTACATTTCTTGTTGTTGCTGTTTTGGTCTTGTACTGTTCCAAGATTGAGAATGAACTCTCACTGTCAATCTGTAAGTGTTGGATCATCATGTGACACTAGAATCTCCAGGGAAACAAGAGATAAGGAAGCTAATTGAAATGGAAAAATAAAAACATTTCTAAAAGTCAAATTAACAAAATGTCCAAAGAAAACTTTTTAAAAGTCAGTGTGTTTACATAGCCATGGCCATATGGACAGTGGACCAAGTGACTTGCAGATATTTATTAGTCTGTAAGGTCAGTGTGTGACCCTCCTCTCAGCTATACCTCAAATCTGTCGGCAAGCAGATACAATTTACTGTTTAAGTGCTTTCACCCTGTCTGATGCTTGTCTGTGTTTGCATTCTTTTGCAATGTGTGTGTGTACGTGTGTGTGTGTGTGTGTGGGAGAGAGAGAGAGACAGAGTACCATAACATATTTGCAATCCTATAAAACTGATTTACAATAAGCTGGAAGTATAAGAATTATACTTATCCAGAAACACAGAAAACTGACAACTTTAACAGACATAGATACTGCATGTCACCAGTACACACAGTAACCACATGATCCTGTGCACTCTGACGCCCCCTATTGAATGAGGACCTCCTCTTTCTAAGAGGAGTGGGCCTTCAGTGAGGAGGAGCCCTGGTGTCTGTTACAGTAATGCAACATGCTGGAGAACAGTGACAGACAGAAGCAGACAGAAGCAGACTGGAAGCATTTGTACGGAGATGAAGAATAAAGGAAATAGGACAGAAACACAGAGAAAGAAACGAGAGAATACCACAGAGAAGAGGACAGCAGGTTTCTTACGTGTGCCAGAGGTCTGCTGTGCAGAGCGATGGTGGGTCTGTATTGGTGGAAGTCAGTCTGGATTACACACACTCTCTTCTCCATCCTCACAGCTCACAGCTGCCCATGCTGTCTTCACCCAAGTGGGCTCTGGGGAGGAAGTGAAGCATGTGCATGTGTGTGTGCTCTCTTGAGGCTGTGGGAGTGTATATGTGTGTGTTATGGAGCGAGAGAGGGAGAGGCAGAACAGATAGGGAGAGAGGTGGAGGGTGGGTAAGCGTGTGTGAAAGTGTGTTACGCCTGCTACCTGACCCTGAGAGGAGGGAGGGAGGTGACGAGCAAAAAGAAAACACGAACGAGCTTGAACAGTCCCCCCCACATCCCACACACATACACACACCACCACTGTCTGACGGCAGTGCAACAAAGCGAGACAGACTGCAAGCCTCACCTCATGTTACACACACCTCGTGTTAAAAAAGTACATTCCTGTGCAAGAAAATAACACTCCAAAGCAGGCTAATTTGCAACCACAATATGTCAAAAATGATTAATAAAAACACAAGTTTATCCCAAATCAAAGAAGTCTGTTTTAAAGTATTTGCAAGAGACCAAGTCAAGTCACTTGTCTTTGTGCAAAGGTTAGAAATTTGTTTTTCTTTGACTTCTGCTGTCCTCTATTACTAGATAAAAAAGGGAAACAAAAGTTTTTGCAAATTTTGCACAAAAACAGGCCTGCCTTGTGTTTCCAATTATTAAATATCAAATGTCATGTCAGAGAAGACAAAAATTCAGTGGTTTTTCAGTGGTGTACTTTTTTCACGTGAAAGTGGTAATACTACAGTATAAAATACTCTATTACAAGTAAGAGTCCTGCATTCAAAATTTTACTTACGTAAAAGTACAGAAGTATCATCAGTAAAATGTATTTCAAAGCATTATAAAATATATTATTGTTTTTTATTACTGAGGCATTGACATGTAAGCAGAATTTTTATGTTGTAACTAGCTGAAGTGGAACCATGCAGTTTTAATTGCTTTTCACATTATTGTGTTCTTTCATCTATAACAAGTCATCATATTGTATCATATATGAAAAATTTTAAAGTGCAAAAAATCTAATAACTAGCTGTCAGATAAATGTAGTGATAAGGGGTGAGTGAATGAGTGGCAAAGAAAAACACAGTATTTCCAGTTGAAATGTAGTGTAAAGCATAAAGTAGCAGAAAATAGAAATGTCCTTGGAAAGTACCTCAAAGTACCTCAGAGTTTAGTACAGAACTTAAGTACAGTACTCGAGTAAATGTACTTATTTTCCACCTAAAATCCATAGTTAAATAATATAATGCTGTAATGACACTTCACAGTAGAGTCTATAGCCATGCAAGCAGATCTGTGAGGCTGTTCTTACACACTCAGAGCAAAATGCTAATGTTAGCATGCTAACATGCTCACAATGACAAAGCTAACCTGCTGATGTTTAGCAGATATGCAATGTGTCCGAAATTGCACACTATACACTACATACTCAATATGTGTACTATTGTTCAACATACTTTTGTGTAAATAAACAGTAGTATGTATCTTTTCTTTTCTTTCTTTTACCACATCACTTCCTGAGGGCCTCCTTGACGGTTGGACACACGTAACCATGGTAACCTGTGCCAACCATAAAGTCTGAACTAGTAAAGTGAAACCTTTCTTGAATTGAGGCATTATTGATGTTACGCAAGAGCTGCCTTGATTGCTGTCCACCATTGTCTGCTATGTTATTATTGTCGTCGTCACTACTGCGTTGCATTGTGGGATATTTATGCCGGCATAGTGTCCAGTTCTTGCATACTGTAATATTTCCCCTGAAATAGTATGCACTTCATATACTATTGGTTTCATACTCAGGTTTCGGACATACTAAAAAAATCTCACATACTGTTTTAGCGCACTAAATAGCATGTTACTATGGAGTTTTGGATGCAGCTATAATGCCTCAGCATCGTGCCTCCTATCAGCCTCAGCTATACTTTGTTTTTAGTGCTAATGAGCATGGGGATCGATGGGGATGTCATCAGTTTTACAGGTATTTGGACAATATAGGACAACTGAAAATTTTCAGCAGATGATGGTGCTAGAGGAAAAGTGAAGGGATCACAAAGTTGTTACAATTCGTCTTGTGGGAATGATGAATGTACCAAATGTTTTGCAATCCATCCAAAGTCATGACATGTTGTGAGTCCGATGGCAGTGCTTTCTGAAAAGTCAGGTCATCACTAAAATCAGTCGGATTCTTTGTGTGGGGAACCATATATATCTGTACAATATTTTCTGCCAAGTGATCTAGTGGATGTCAAGTTATTTCACTTAATAAGTTAAATCTTTCAGCCTTTCAACCAAAGAGATGGATTGACTGACTGACTGACACACCAACCATAATATGTCATTTGTAGAGTCACGTCTTCTACTATCCCTTTGAAAAGTACTGTAATTTTCTTTGGCTTACTACTGTCAATCATATTGTAGCAGTCCAATAGTGCGATGCATTTTTTAAAAAGTCTTAAAAAGCATATTCCAATACAAATACACTTGTTTTGAGAAGGTTTCTTTAAAGTGTGTGTGGCATAGGCAGCTCTCTGCATCAGTATCAAGAAAAATGACACTTGACTCTAGAAAGTTTAGGAATGATAATAATGATAAGAAATAATCTTACAGTACTGGAGGATTTTCTTCCTATTTGTATTAAAACAGGGTTTAGATGGAGATATTTTAAGTGAAATGTTGTTCCAAAGCTGAAAACCTAAACCTGCTTCAATGCTCATACTATACAAGTTCTTTTGATGACAATGAGTGTCATGAAAACACTTTGTAACAGCTGCAAGGGCAAGTTGTGCAGCCAGGCAGAACCTGCTGAGGCAGTATTTTGTTAAACCCTGTGAATCAAATTATTCATGTGGAATTAGCAGGTCTCAGAAAGGATTCATCAAATAATGAGTTGTTCTTAATTCTTAACCCTTCTCACAGCGCTTTTCATTTCCCTGCTTGTCTGCCTGCTTGTGTCAGTGGTAGTTAGTCATCTCCTCACTAAAGACCTGCGGCATCCACTGGCTGCAGGCAGGAGGAAATCATGCACAAAATGATATGTTTACCTTGCAAATGACAGCAAGGGTCATTTATCTTGTTTCATCTCGGCGGTATGAGGAGAACAGGTAATTTAAGTTTTTAATCAGCCTGGCAATGGAAATTTGGGAATTTTTACAGGCTTATTGTCTGACAGGGGGATCAGATGACAGGTGGTTTCTGGCTTGTGTTTTGCAGAGCGCCAAGTTGAGCGGATGTCAGCATGTGTGCAGAGCTCAAGAATTTGACCTTGTGCTTGTGAAAAACATGCTGTACGTCAAAGTCAATTTATACTTTAACTGAATATACAATATGGAGTCTCGCCAGGCAGTGTCATGACACTGCAGGTCATATTTAGGTTTCAGTTTAGATTTACATTAGTTATAGTTCAAGTAGAATTGGGAATCCTGTGATTTAAAAATGTTTCTTTCATGTACTTCATCATCTCTGACAATTAACTATTCTCACCTTCTATTTAAAGCTGCAATATTTTTAATTAATAATGCATCAGGTTACAATGTAAATGTTAAAGGGTTGCTTGTAGTGACAAATCTACAGAGAATAATCACCGAACCCTGCAGTTCCCCTGAGCTATATGAGGCTTTAGTGTCTTTCAGCTCATTGTTTTGGGTTTATGGTTAGCTACTTTACAGTTTTGGTTCAGTCTCATGGCTCCATCAGCTCTGATCAGATGACATACCCTTATATGGACATTGTGATACAGACTGAATAACAAACAAAAGAATCTATCAAGCAATTGAACACACAAAAAAAGTCTAATTAATAAATAGTAAAACATTTCCATTATGCACTGCATGTATACATACATATGTTATACCTTTCTAAACTTCTGCTGCCATTGGCTGCATCTTTAATCGGACTAGCATGTAGGCTCTGTAGCATTTGTGGGCCTTGTCTTTGTAACTCAGTCAAGGTCATGCAACAGACTCATAGGCCTCGTATGGAGCCTGAATTGTAGAGGATTTAAAGCTGTTATTATCAACATTTTTATACCAACGATGGAACAAATGACTATAAGTAATGTGAAAGGGGTCACTTACTGACAAATTATCACCCGAATGCAGCTTTACAGAGCTTTTTAGCCTCTTTTAGCTCATCAAACTCTCCTCTCATCAGCCTCATTCAGTAAAAAAAAAACCCACTGTGTGCCATTTGTCCATCTGTAAACAGAATTCAGTTAAGTTAGCGAATAGCTGGTGAACATAGTGGAGCATTTAGCAATAAACACAATTATATTTCTCAGGAGTTGATGGAGACCACAGCAGGGCTGAACGGAGAGCGAACTCATATTCATCAGCAAGACAGAAACACGACTCCCTGTGAATGCTAATGTTGGATGTTTAAATTCACTAACAAAGACCATGCCATTTGAATGGTATAAAAAGTAAATTTATTTGGATTGTTGAGAGGCTTCAGGATTGGATGAGGATAGTGCATGGTGGGCTGGATGGGGTCGAGGGATGAGGGGATGAAGGGATGAGGGATGAAAGAATGAAGGGATGAGGGTGAAGGGGTGAGGGATGAAGGGATGTGTGTGAAGAGGTAAGATGTGCGGCTCATAGACGCAGGGATGAAACAAAAACACAAGGCAATTAAGACATAGGGAGCAGGCACATGGGGAAATACGACCTGGCCCTAGCTAGGGCGGAAGCAGTCTGTTGTTGCATCGTAGTGGCAGCAGGATGGAATCATCGGTGTGCCAGCGCGGGGGGCGCTGGGTAGGGAACCCGCAAGCGAGTGGTCGGCTGGAGCAGTGGTGGAACTGGAGGCTGTGCAGAACTGGAAAGCCTGGCTTTGTAGGCGGTGGAGGGGCAGAGTGGCGGAGGCCAGAGTGAAAGTGCTCGTGGGCACAGAGTTAACGACGGCTGGAGCGAGGGGAAGACACAGAAAAAAAATTTGGGTGTTGAGGAAGGGAGGGGAACAGGGATAGAACAGTAGGAAATTGAGTGGGTCCATCAGAGGGAGCACCATGGCTTGGTGCAACTGTTGCTGTGGTAATGGCAGGACCGGAAGTGGCTGAGGGAAGAAACATAAAAGAAGGAGCTGCTGGAGTGAGTGGAGCCGAAAGCGTAGAGGCAGCTGCAGCTGAAGGAAGGGAAGAGGAAAGGATGAGGGGATGTATGTGCGGGGGTTGATTGCGCAGCCTGCGGACACGGAGATGAGAGAAAAGACGAAAAATACAAGACAGATCAGACAGGGAGAGAGCAGTCACGGAGGAAGATACGATCTGGCCCTGCGAGAGGGCTGGAGCAGTTGGCTGCATCGTGATGTCATCAACGTGCGGCGTACAGGTGGCGCTAGGTGGGGGACCTGGAAGTGAGCGGCTATCCGGAGCGGTGGTGGAGGTGCAGGCAGAGAGGAGCAGGAAGAACATGGCTTTGTTGTCAGTTCGGCGAAACAGGATTTGTATCTGGAGTTCAGCCTGGCCTTCAGCTGAGGCTGAAGAAGTCTGGGCTCTGTTGTAGTAGGCGGCGTTGTGACGTCATCGGTGTGTGTCGGCCTGGCGGCGGACAATGAACTGGAAGAGCGGGAGGATTTGAGCTGCCAGCGAGAGAGTTGATGGAAGTAGAGTTTGTATAGAGTTGGGAAATTTGTCTTTATCATCGTTTTGTAGGAGTGGGATGACCGTCTCCTTGAGAGCTCGCTGGAGGTGAGCAAACATCCGGTTGAAGATGTTAATTGCTTGGAAAAGAGCTGCGTCCCAGTGGGCCATTGTGTGGATGCGTGTGGAGCGTCTGGATCCCAGCTGATCAGAAACACTGCGTCTGGAGGAGAAGGGTTGCATGTGGATGTGGTGGTGAAGGAGATATCTCGTTGGTACTGCTGGATCTAGTTGTGGGCGGTATGTTGCTGAGGAACGTGGAGCACGGGCGGGAGGTAAGCGTTTGTGATGCAAGCTTGTCGTAGGTCGCGTGAGAACTGAGACGAATGGAAGAGAAAGGGGTTAAACACGTTTATATAGGTATGCACGGATGATTGAATTAGTGAGGCACAGGTGATTGAATTAGTGAGAGAGAGGGGCGTGGTCTTGTTCCTGAACCTTTGTTATAATAAGAACTCCATTTGATAGCTGTTTGCTAAAGCCGGGTTCAGACTACAGCAGTTCTGGGCCGATTTATCCCTGATTCATCCCCCCTGACAATCAGAGAAATCTGGTCTGGGACCTTAGTCAATACCGATGTTTGGCCCAGATGATATGGTAAGGTGAGGGGTTTACAGATCCAATCATAAACCTCCAGAACTGCTTGCAGACTCCTTGGGGCCACCCTGATAATTTCAAACATGTTTGATAATTAGGGGAGAACAGGGTAACATGAGCCACTTTTTACATTTGATAATTTCACTGCAAAATAAAAATGTATTTGTTTCAAATAATAGTTAATATATATCTCAGGTTGTTGTGGACCCATGGAAATTAAAACAAGTTATCTAATTATTCTGTTTTTAGAACAATGATCCATCGAAAAAAGTTAGTCCTATGGCACAATTTCCCGCAAGGTAGGGGTAAAATGAGCATGGGGATGGGGCAAATTAAGTGCTCTAGGGGTAATAAGTGCTACCATTAAATACTGATATAAAAATGACATAAAATCAAACAATTTTGAGATAATTTTGAATTTTATTAATGCCATCAATTTAACAAAGGCAAAATGTCATACTTTTAACATAACATATGTTTGTGTCCTGTTCAACATGTTACCTAAACATTTTCAGTAAAGATTAAACTGTGATCTTTGTGTGCTGACTACAGAAAAAACATGAGTGTAAATGTGCTTTTGTGTATAAAGACAGGTGACAAACTAAAGGAAAAACTAGTACATGTCTGAATGCTTGACCCCTACAGTGAGGGGATCCGGTGGCTCTGTTATGCTTTCGGGGGCATTTTGCTGGCATGCTTGTCCCCTTAGAGGGAAGGGTCACTGCAAATCAATACAAAGTTGTTCTGAATCATCACCTTTATCTTATGATGAAACACTTCTATCCTGATGGGAGTGGTCTCTTCCAGGATGACAATGCCCCCATCTATAGGGCACCAGGGGTCACTGAATGGTTTGATGAGTATGAAAATGATGTGAATCATATGCTATGGCCTTCACAGTCACCAGATCTCAAACCAACTGAACACCTATGAGAGACTTTTGACTGAGGTGCTAGACAGCGCTCTCCACCACCATCATCAAAACACCAAATGAGGGAATATCTTTTTGAAGACTGGTGTTCATCCCTCCAGAAGAGTCCAGAGACTTTTAGAATCAATGCCAAGGTGTATTGAAGCTGTTCTGGTGGCACATGGTGGCCCAAAAACTTATTAAGACACTTTATGTTGGTTTTTCCTTTAATTTATCACCCGTCTGTATGTACAGCATGTTTGTGTGTGGCTTAAACTGAACATTAGTCAACAATTAGGTATTTATTCATCAACATTGTAATACTTGTAACTTGTGATCAAACATTAACATGAACAGTGTCTCTAGTCTCTAGAATATCAGAAAATAATTTTTGGGGGTAAATTGAGCCTTTGAGTCAACTTGCCCCAACATCACTGGCACCTTTTACCCCACAACCTCCATTTTGACAAAACTGTTTCACACAGTTTTGACTTTTATGACATTGACAGTTTATGACATTGTTTTGTAGCTTACACTGACTTAAATTAACATATAATAATGTCCAAAACATATCCATTTTAATTAAGATACAAGACTGATAACTTTAGTAACATGATGAATTTTTTGCTCTGGTTTGCTTACCACTCTCTCCATGTGCTTGAGTCCAAGATGGATTGAATAATGTGATCTATACTTTCTTAATTTGTGGTCACATGATTATTTTTGTTTATGATTACCTAGATAAAGGGGTGGCTCATTTTACCCACTTGCTTCATTGACACCTTTCTCCCCTACGTGTTAAAATCTGGATGATTAAGTCACTACTTTCCAAGCTGGATGACAATAGCCAATGAGAGAGAGCTGACTGTGTTACCAAGCAACCCTAAACAGTCTAGCCCTTGAGGCTAACGTTAACGTTAAAATCTCACCTCTAGTTCTCACTGAAGAACATACAACCCGTGTTGACTGCGTCTCCCCGACCATTTTTTCATCCAGACTCGTTTAGTCTTCTGCTTTTGTTTTTTTCTCACTGCAAAGCTTTACAAAGGCAAGTTGTTGCACCATGTCAGACTCCATCTTGTCTACATCTGCTTCTCCATGAGATCACATGAGATGGTGCATTGCTCCCTCTGGCATGATAATATGAATATCCTATAGTGTGTGATGCACCATTATTTTCAAATCTTGTGGTGTGTGCATGTTTGAGATTAGAGAGAAGAACATCTGTGAAGTTGCTCCTAATGTGTGTGATGCAACCCGATTTCAAAATAGGTTAGGACTTTAAGACTCCTGTAGTCTGAGCTCAATTTAACAGGTTAACCAAACCAACTTTATAAGGTTATAATATGTCAATGCTTGTTCCACTGCCCCCAGATGGCCAGAAAATCAATTACTGCAGCTTTAAGTTTTAACCAGTAAATTCAGAAAAAAGGCTCTCTCTGCTTCTGTTCAAATAAAATCAGACCAATGTCACGGCATTCCCTGTGATTTTAGGATCCTTCATTCATCTCTGACAACTAAACACTCTTAGCTTCTATTTAAACATTATGAGAGTCAGTGCTGGAAAAAAACAGGTGTGTGTAAGTGACCCAGAGAAAGTGCTGACAGTTTCCCAGCCTGTCTTTTAGAAACCGACCCTTATCCCCCTAACAACTAATGACCTAACAAAATATCAATCAAGTCATTCTTTCCAAACTCTTTCACAGGGCCCTTGTGTCTGTGAGAGCTCTTCAGATTGAAGAGGAATTGCTGTGTTGTGTCCTTAACGTTCTTGTAGAGTTTATCTTTGGCCGGGATTTACTCTGGCACAGTGCCATGTCTCTGAGAGGGCCACCTAATGTTGTAGGGAGACGTAGTAGGGTGGTCATCCCACAGATACAGACAAAATGATCACAATTGAATTCATCACCGTAACCAAACCGCTTAAACAAACTGTTAGAGTGTACCCTTTGTGTTTGAGATACAGTTATATGTGTGGTTACATTTGTCAAGACAATTAGACTATGTAATCTGACCCATCTGCTTTGCTATAGGCTAAATACACAAAACAGTAGAGTACAGAGTTGCTCCTGTCAGAACATAAAAGCAGCTAATTCAGGATTATAAGGTGCAGTGAAAAATACTTTTTCATGAAGGAGCAGGATAATCACTGGCTTTTACCTGTTAATTGCAGTAATCCAAGTGCCTTCTATCAGAGTGTAATAATAGAGTTTTATTTGTTGTGTATCTACATACTGCTGTAAAAAGGAACTAGCTTTGGCTGCTGATTTGGGATCAGTCAACCAGAGCCGGAGCCAAGAGAGGAGACGAAGAAGCAAAAGGCTGATTTTGATCTGGAATCAGAGTTTAGACGTGGCATCCCTGCTCTCTACGTCTTGCTCCGGCTTGTTCGTGTCAGGTTGTCTGCCTGTGCATGACACATGTTTATGGAATTTGATTAATTAAAGGTTTGAGTTGGCAGCTGAATCTTGACACAAAGATTACAACTCAGGGAAAAAAGCCCCTTTATTATCAGCCGTGTATGTGCATCCAATGACATTTCACATATGTTGTGGTCCATATTCACAAAGGCATTAAAGTGATCACATTGCAGTCTATCAGGCAATGAGACAAGTACAGTGTGATTAAAGTAATGGTTTGACAATTTGAGAAATGTGCTTATTTGCTTTCTTGCTGAGAGTTAGATGAGAAGATTGTGACCACCCTGTGTTATCAATCTTCTCATCTAACTCTTTGCAGGAAAACCAACAATTGTATTTCCTACAATGTTGAACTATTACTTTAAGGGCTTGAACTACAGGCATGATTATGTGGAAAAATATGCACAGCCAAAAAGCTGAAGTTCTTATTATTGTAACGCTGAGAAATGGCCTATGCCAGCATATCAGCAATAACATTGCTTCAACTAATGCATCTTACACTCCATGATAAGTTGTATTTACATTGTGATTCGTCGCTGGAGTTTTTCAAACCCCACAGAGACCGAAGTGGAGTTACACGTCTGCTACAGTGAACCCTGGGTAATGAATCAGAATGCATTTGTTATCCTATGTCGGGGAGACAGAGTACCTGCCTACTGGTACTGAATGCTCTGCTACAGTTTTACATAGCTGTGAGAATTATCTCCATAAATCATATGGATCTGTTTCTGCAGAGTGGACTATGAATGTGTGGAAACAGCTGGGAAATATGGAAAATGACATAAACATCTCTGGAGGAGCAGCACATTACTGCTGATAAAGAATGAAGCATTATATGTTCTGTCAGTGCTGCTACATGAGTTATCTTATTAACTTGACTTAACATGGAAATCTGAGGTCATTTGTATATGGAGTACAAGTTTTTGTCAGTAATGCCTGGATCACAAACTCAAATGTAGGGTTTTCCTAGAAGTTATATGTCGCCCTCTAGTGGCAACACATATCCACAATATTTTTGACAAACAACCTCACCTCAAGGTCCATTTAAGACATTTAAGAGGTGTTCTGGAGCTTAATGATCACTCAGACAATTTGGGATAAAAGACCAGAAAAAAAGAAACGGACTATGATAAAAAAGAAAGAGGAAAGAAAACCTTAATTACTCTTGTTTAACTGACATACAATGATTTTCACAACAGTCCTGACCTTTTGTTCTCTAAAAATACAAACATATTCCTCTAAAATTGACTTTGTCTTATTTTTAACATTTGAATACCTTCGGGTAGTACTGTGTTTTTGATCTTGTACAGGATTTGTGCTATTTTCCTTTTTTTTTTTTTCTTTTATAATTTAATAAACAGTTAAATAGTGCTTTTTAAACAATTCTTATGGATCTCTTTTGAGGTATTATAATAGGATTTGTATTTATTTTATGTTTTCCACATGCTGCCATAAGAAATGTATGGAAGTCTAAGTAAATAAAGTGTATAATGAAGCATTATAGAAGAAATCCTAAGTTTCTACAGTATTGCGACAAACTGTAAATAAACTATTCATATTCATTCATTCATTTGTGCAATGTTGAACAAATAATTAATTCACTCATTTTCAAAAAGCATCCTTTGTGTTTATTGTAAGAAACAATTTCTTCACAGAGCATCAGCGCTGGCAAAACTGCTACACAACCACATTTAATGCAACAAGTTAAGAGATGTAGGATTTTCTGCCACTAGATGTCACTATTTGTCTACCTCACAGCAATGCTGGTGCTGCTTTCAGAGTTGAGATGATATTTGTCTGTCATTCTTTTTCTGGCATTAGTTCTGGCATCCTGTGACGGTGCCCAATCTGAGGGTCAGGACCCCCTCACGTATCACTGGATCAATTTAAGAGGTAAGAGGTGAGATGATTAACAGGACAGGAAAGCAGAAAAAAAAACTATTTCTGCCACAAAAAATATATTTAGTCATTTATTTTCTATATAAAAGCACACAGTGGTTACGGGAGGCAACTAGTTAACACCTTAACAAGAATTCGAATTCTTCAAAAAAACGGAACTTCTGGACTTCCTACAAAGTCTTTGGTATAAACCAGTACAAGAGAAACACTATGATCCTGAAAATATCATCTATTATTCTTCATAAACCTGTATCAGTCTAACTAACCAGAGTCTGAGTTCACAGTAGGCAAATAGTGAAGTTAAATAAACAGCAATAAATGGCACTTGTACATGTTCTACTCTCCTCGATATATGACAACATTCTTATCTGTCTCATAAATCTTAATCTCATAGAGCAGGTTGGGTGGGAGGGCCTTCACCATGTTGTCCCATATGTAAACAGCCACGTTCTCAGTTGTGCTAATTAATGGACAGACAAAAACAGAAGTAATCAGTGAACTAATGCACATACAGAGTATGTACATAACATAGAAACTGTTGTGAAAGCAGCTTGGGAGGATACACACCTAACAACACTGGCAAAGTATGGGACGTCCTTATCCAGGTTTTTATGGTCCAGTGGAACCATGATGACTTCCTGCAGGAGGGAATCAATCAATCAATCAACAATCAGTCACTCAATAAAAGGTTCTGAATAATTGCATTAATTTACCAAGTATAGCAGGTTCAAAAGGAATCTGACACGTTGGAGCTGACATGCCAACACCATCACAAGATGCCAGAACTGTACACTAATAAATCATTCATATATACCTGTGTTGATTCAAATATTACATGTCCATCTATTTGATGACATGTAATGTGTCAGCTCCAAGTGACACATTACATGTCATCAAATAGATGGATATGCAATATTTGTATGTACTAGACAGCTGCACAAATACAGCACTGGGATGCAAAGTGCAGGAATATCATTAGCTAGTTGAGGAGACATGTTGTAAGCACAGAACCCTTTTCACACTGAAATACCATGCTTCCACGTGTCCAAACATTGTTAACACTGATGTCTGGAGGATAACTGAGTACAGCTTACACTGGTCAACAATGAGAATGTAGGACACAAACATGCTTTTTTATTCTCTCCCTAAATCTTGCCCCAAGTATCAACTTATGCATCAGAAAACAAGCTCACAACTATGCTTTCATCTATTTCTCTACTTTTTCAATTATTATCTAAAACATGACTCTTGTTTTAAACGAGCAAGACGATCTAATAATTAAGTATGGCCAACTGTAAAGCTGCACTAAAAATATTTTCAAACAAATTCAATGAGTCAAATTTGAAACTTGATGTGAAAAGAAGTCGATCCTAGCAATAAACCAACTAATAATCATCCAATTCTGATGACGCAATCATTTATGTGTCAGCTAAAAGCCTTTGTGTAGCAGCAGAGACATTAACTACATTATCCCTGAATCTTAAAAAGACTGTGTCAACATGTTTTTCCATGAGAAGGAAAGCAAAAGATAAGTTTCCAATTAAAATATTATAATTCTTAGGTCTCATTTTGGACTCCCAACTCAAATTTGATAAACATGTTATAAAGCTATGTGAGACAAACAATACTTGCTATGGGTATATTCAAAGCTTGACTGATGATTTCTGCAGTCTAAAAACACTGCTTTAAAAAACAAAAAGGATGATACTCAAAGAACAAGGACATGTTTTGTTTTCCAGGCTGTGGTCAACATGAATCCAGTAGCATGGTAAATATTTCAAGTTCCATCAAAGCCTGACAAACAAAACTGCAAAACATCTGGCTCAAACTGTGATTTAATGAAGAACACATGAGCCCCATAACTCAGAAACTAACAGACAACAAGCCTGCAGAAAACAGCAAGCATGTACTCCAACAAACAGTCTATGCGGTCTTCCTTTAAATTCCCCTTTAAAGGGTCATTCTGCCCTTCTCATGGCACGAGAGCTGGATAATTATATAATAAAAATTATACATGAAAATGAAATTGTCATTGGTGATATACTATTGTAACTATCAAAAATGAATTTAGCCCAATACTTAGCATCAGCCTTAAAGTCTAGTACAGATATTATGATAAACTTGACTTAATTTTCATTTGGCGAGATGCGTAACATCTTGTGAATGTGATGGAGGGAGAGGGACCAAAACTACATGACAAAAGACTGATGTATGCAACCATCCCCAGCAGTGACATATTCCTGTAGACATGGCACTAACTCACTGATGTTTACAAGTTGAAAACAGTTTGTTATTGCCATAAACAACTTTGATTCATCACTTCCTGTGGGCAGAGAGATGTTCTACTAACAGGATGTCCTTTTCACATACTGTAGACAGCAGTATGCGAGAAGTCATACGGTAGAAAAAATATAATATATTGCATATAAATATTGGCATGTAAATTTGTGCACATGAACTGCTAACTGGCAAACCAGATTAATAAACTGTACATTAATCAATATTCTGTTTCTACCATATGACCCCAAAGGGGCTTAAAAGTGTTTACCCTCTTGGGTTGTGAAAGCCCATTAAGAAAACTCAATGTTGTTTTGAATCTCTTACCTCGATGCACTTCTTCAAGTCTGTCAGGTTCATAACCATACCAGTGAGACGATCGATCTACGGACATGTACAAGGTTAAAAGTTTTTGTGTGATCATGCGACATAATATGATATAAGTTATAAGTATTAAGATGTTTGACTATCCTTCCAACAGGCCTCATCAGCTGTAACCAACTCCACAAACAGTCATTTTCTATTCATTAGGATTTTATTCATGTTAGTTTGTCATTTAAAGGTTCAGTTATATTTTTGTGAATCAATAATTCATTTAATTACCCCAGAAAAGTTCAAGTGAATTGTCTAAATTCTGGTCCTCTGGTCCTCCAATGCCAGGAATACAATTATGGTGGAAACATTGAATTCTTCTGAATACTGACCTCTTTATTTATTTATTGATATTATTCATTCATATTCATTGAACTCCAAATTCAGAGAGTAAAGGACAAAAACAACAGGGAGCTGATGATGAAGTGATGAAGCCTGTTTAGTAAAATGTCTTCAAGACTACAACAGCAACTCCCCTTAAAGATACAGTAGCTTATGACCTGCAGTCTTCTTAGAAATACCTGATAGATACTCACTTTTCCACGCACTGTTACCTCCACTGTGGACACAAATGAAAGCGCTGAATGAATGAGAGAAATGGAAATAGCAGTTGTACAATATTTCACACTAATATATAATGGGGTGATTGAAGGAGTGTGACAGACCTTTGTAGTTGTGTCCATGGCCGTTGGGATTGTTGCATTTTCCATAGACTCTTTTATTCTCCTCATCGCTCAAGTGAATGCTAGTGAAGAGAGGAAGGGAAGTGTGTGATGAAAAACCTGCTGCGCTGATTGTCTTTTTGTTTTCATTCGTTTCATTCAAGCTGCTGTTTAAGTTGAATGATCAGTGCAGATTTCTGCAACAGATGTTTGGCAAAAAGGATACTAGCAACTGAATTAGCATATTAGCAATATAGCCTAATAGTGGTTTATTTTATTTTTCCTGATCATTACTTCCTCTGAACGCCTGGTTAGAGTATTGCATTAATAAATAAACATTTAAAAGCATGTAATCATCAATACATGGATACAACATATATACAAATAAAACTGAATATAGTAAAAGATGTTTATTGATGGCTGCTATTTTAGTTTGGAAATCAAGCATCATAGCGCAAATTTGTGCTAGTCAACTCAAAAAGAAAATTAGCAATTAGCAATAAAATGAGCATATTAGTAATATAGAGGGGCGTTTCTAGGAGTTGACAAGGTTTGGGGCTAAGCCCAGACCCTCTGGGGCTGTCAGGAACACTGTGGAACACTGCTGCCTAAATTTCATTTAATTTTACTGCATTGTATGACTACTGTCAACATTACATTTGAAATTTAAATTTTAATAGTTATGTTAAGAAGTGAGAAGTGTTTAATTGCTATTTTACTTTTTTATTCTGTTTTTACATTTTTATATGGTGTAATGTTTCGCACTTTGTATTGTACAAATATAATAAACTAGCAACCCGATGACAGTAGATTGAATTGAAGCACTTGTTTTTTTGTACAACCATTTATGGAATATCAGGTGTTTTGACAATTCTCCAAATAGTGTTACCAACTCCCCAAGTATCCTATATCCTTTACCTCATGTCATCTATGTCTACATGACAGAATCATGTAATACCTTACACATTGTCCCCATAACACCTTTTTCATATTCACAAAACAATCAATCTTATAAATGGTGCTGTATATAAGAATTTCAATGATATTTCCAAGATCGAGGAGGTGGCAGGGGGCATTTTGGGAAGTCTGCATTATGCAATGGCTGCATGCACTGCCATCTAGTGGGCTGACAATACAGGCTATTTAAAACTGTTAAACTCTATGATGCAGGTTGGTTCAAATTACAAAAAATGTAATCAATGTTGTTTTTTTACCAAGTGTTTTAGCAATAATAATAGCATAAACAATTACTTTCATATATTATCCATCAAACCAATTTAGACAAAACACAAACTACTTTATGTAGGCTAGTAGGTAAGTTCATACTGTCATTGAGTGCATGCACCATCTACAGCAGTGTTTCACATAGGGGTCCCCAAATTATCTGGATGCATAATATGAAGCCAAAGACCTGTTAAGCCCATTTAAATACAGACATGTTGAATAAAACACTGTTAAATATAAACCATTAATGAGGCTATATATAGCCAAATTAATGATTCAAATTTTCTATGTAACTTTTATTTGCCTTTGTCACTACTCCTTTACCTCCAGCTTTTACAGAAAATGCCAAATTTACAGGGCATTCATTGACTCTTTTCCCCTAATCCGATATCAACAACAGCACATGAACGCAGCATCAGCCCTTGCAATGAGTCGTGTGTGTGAATACAGCTGAACTACAAATCCCACGATACTAATGTTAATGCCACTGGTTTCATTCACCTCAAGTACACATTAGTGTACACAGGCGGCTATCAACATCACATACACCACTCTGAATGCACTTAAGATCGTATCAGGGATGTTTGTCGTCCTGATCATCTATCTGTCGGTTATTCAACACCTTTCTGTTTTCCAAGCATATAAAACTGTACAGAAAATACAAAAACCTACAACCAGGTCGCAGCGAGTATAAATTAGTAGGCGATCAGTAGGAATAACTGCTGATCTCTATCATCTCTGCAGTCTGCGTCATAATCAAATGTTGGGCTACCTGTGGAGTCGGTGGCAGGCGCTGAAGCTCTGCACCCGAGTGATGCAACCGATGCGCTCCGCAGCGCTGTCGCTCACACAGGATCCAGCCATGTCCAACAGCACAAAGAGGGGCGGAGAATAATCTGCTGAGAGCCCGGAAAGAAGGTGGATCAAATCGGCTGCTGTTAAAGCTCCAGCCCCCGTGACTCATGCAGCGTGGCCATTGGCTCAAATCTGGGCGTAAATACAGCTCACATGTCACAGATGCATATCCAAACCCCTCAGGCTTAATGTGCCAAAGTAACAGCAAAACGGACAGCCTGTAATTAACAACTTTTTTCTTTTTTTTTTTTTAAGGCTAGAGTACCTATCTACTGGGTACTCTGTATTACTGATGTATTATTATTTACATATTTGCACCTCTAAGTGCAAAAAGTTCAAGGTTGGCTCATTATTACATGCAACTTGCATCATTCATAAAAACCAAGCTATCACCTTAACAGATGGATGAAGCCAGCGATGTTACATATGTGTGAGAAGGGCCTAAATTTATGTTTTTTGTTTGTTTGTTAAGCCTCTAACTCAGACCTTTAGCTAATCTGTTTTATGTTAATTTAAATGTAATGTCAATTTGAGTCTCACTGTACAGAGGGATGATTTTTGTGATGTCACAACTAGTTTGGAGCCAATTATGGTTCTGTAAGCAACTTACACAAGTGTGATGTGGAAACTTGAAGCCTCCAGGGCACAAAAACTGAGGATGGACTTTACAGTAACGTAGGAGACACACGCACACCTGACTACACCCAACTGTGTTGTTGGTACATAGCATATCATACACTGCTGTAGTTTTCTCTGTGCTTTTCACAAACATGCTTTGCATAAATGAACAATTAGCTCTTTCATCTCATTTGTGTCAGTTTCTAATGGTACACTTCAAGTCCAACTGTGGAGGGGTAATTGTATCCCTGAAAGCCTACAGATGTAATGTGTGCTTGTCCATTAACTAAAATACTTCTTTGTTTTTTCCGGTAAGATAATTGATTTTTTTAATGAGTATTGTACTTGGCAAACCAGGTTTACTTAATAGGAAGCCTAATGACATGATGAGATTGTCACATATTGTTATGGTTCTATAAAGTGAGTAACCAGATCCTTAAATTTATGTTACACATAAAACCTAGTATTTTCTTTGACAGAACACACAAGACATAGAGTATCTGCATGTGTTTGGCTAGAGGTGGCAGATTTCTGATGTGGCCCTCAAGCCACATACTACATTGTATTGACTGATAGCTGCAAAGGCTGTGAATACCCAAAATATAATGCTTACCTTTCCAGTGTCCAGAAATGTCTAGAAATCTAAGTACTCTTTGTATAGTTTTGAAAAGTTGCTGTGTAGGTAGAAATGGCCTTTGCTTGTTGCAAGGTATCCAGCAGGACTCCATATATTTCTACCTGGAATGAGGTTTTTGGTCATAACAAGAAGACAATCTGTTGTTTTATTTGTGCACATACATTGTTGTGGGAATACATGTACAAATCATGTGACAGTTTTGACTGTACAACAATGCCTTTGATACATTTTAAGCTTCACAAGAATAGAAAACATGACAAGCTATAAAACTGCACACAGAGCCTTTGCATTCTGCATTATTCACTTTCAGACAACAAATACATTGTATTTATATGCACATTTCAATCCAGATGTTGTGCCATATGGATATTTATAACTGGCCTGACATAGTAAGATGTCATATTTTACATGGTAAATAAAACACAAATCTATGAAAAACACGTAACACTGTTGTTGCATTTGTATAGAATGATGTTCACTGTGAGGTTTATTGTATGTATAGATATTCAAAGTGACCATTAAATGCCTGCAAGAAGAATGTATTGTATGTTTATACTGTAACTGTAGAGCACTCGTCAAAGATTAGTGTTTATAGCCTTTGAATAAAAATATACTGTAGATGACTGGCCTTTCGCAAAAGAAATAATGAAAGAATTTATAGTGGAAAATGCCCAACTTTCCATTTTTAAGTCTGATTCTTTGGTAAAGCTTCAGTAAACATTTTATTCTCTCCTTTATCTGACTGACCTCCTTTATCTTGACTGATCCAATGTAAAGTTGTAAAATACATACCGGTAAATTCATGTAAAATGACCCACTTGCCAAATTCTCTGAAACCTCTTATATTCCCAGAGAATTATCCAAATTCCCATTTAAAATGTGATGGAATGGGAACTTAATCCTGCTGGAAAAATGTTACTTCCTGGAAAATAATGCACTCACAGTAGTGACCACATACTACTAGTTGGTGTACCCAAAATGCCCAATTAATAATGTAATCTATCCCATCCTATATAATCAAACTGCCTTTCCCTCTGTAACTAAACTAACCCATAAGTTTATGCCTAAAATCGATTCCTCGCTGTCATAATGCAACAGGAAATACATCACCTTATCATCATCGGACCTTTAAGTACAGTGCACACAATGGACTACACATGGCAGCTTCAGTATTTGCAGAGACTCAGCGATCAACCCAACTCTTGTGCTGGGCCTTCAGTCCTGCTCACACCAGCATTTAAAACAGTGAATTTTGTGGTGAAATCAGTTCATTTCAGAGGAATTACCGGGATCTGTGGATTCACTCGCAAGGGTGAAAATAAATCCATGCCCATCTTCTCAACTTAGTTGGTGAACTTAAGCACATGAATTTGCACCACTGACCGATAACAAACTGCACTCCACTAAAGAGGGATCAGAAGTCACTCTCCTCCAGAATCTCTTCCATGGTCTCCCCAAGCGTCATCTCCCCATCACTACTAGACAGGCTCTTCCTGGCGAGAAAGTCAAGCCCTGTTGCGTCACAGCCCTTCAACCCCTGACCTTTAAGCTCTCCAATTCTAAATGCTCCACCTCCACCATGTACAGCCACCTGAAGCAAGTGCGGGTGCATTGTGGAGGCGCCACCCACGTCATAGGATTCACACTGCCGAGAGCACTGTGGGCATTGCCCCCGAGTGTGCCTCCACAGATGCTTAAAGACCATGCCCCGAAAACAGCTGCTGACCGTGAAGTGGTGGGTGAACAGGAAAAGCTGCCAGTGCTTCTTCAATTCAGTTTGGACCTAAATACAGATAGGACACAAAATAAATCCCAGCTATATCTAACCTGAATTGCCATTTCTTTTATTTGATCCATTCAGCCTGACATTGTGTTTATTTAGTAAATTTCTTCTTCTTAATCCCACCTACAAAGCTCTAATTGGGTGATTGTTTCTCCAACCAGCAATGTCCACTACACTGTTAGAAAAGGCTGAACAAATCAGAGACATGGGTGGCAATTCTGAGCTCTGGAACCAAGCTAAGTAATACCAAAACATGTACATGAGTGTGGTGGAAACTGCCTTTCCATGATCAAACGAATGTGCCAGTGAATATGCAAAGATAACATTTACGTCAATAAGAGACAGTTCCTAAGGAAGTTAAAAAGAAGGCCAATCAGTAATGTAACATTTTGGTTCTCTGTATGAGGGGATTGAAGGCTGCTAGGCCCATTTTTATTTTGAGAAATGTGGAAAATGCTGAGACAGTATTATTTCTAGGCCAGGTGCAACTGATACATTTTAGAGAAGTTTGAGACACCATTGTTTCTGAGATGAAACATACTTGGATTATTACCAAAGTGTCAATGTCAAACGACATGGAGTCTAGAAAATAAGCTCCATATGAGGATGGGTTGTGAAAAGTATATAATATAATGTTTTATGATTTTGCATTAGGTTCTTTATCCCGGGATCAAGGCCTTGGTTTGCTTTGTGTTGCTCTTTATGCACAGTAAACCTATTCACATTGACCTCTACCAGCTTGAAGTGTATTTCTTTGAGTCTTTCTCTTAAAAGTGTTGAGTTTAATGCTAAGTTGTGGGTGACCTCAAGATTTATTTGCCCATTAGAAGATTTCCCATGACATGGGTGTAGGGGTATACATCTGGACATGATCCTTAAATTCTGCTGATCCCTAAATGTTTTCTTTATTCTTTTACATTTCCAAAGATTTTAGAATTTTTACTGTTGTTGTATTTTGACTTTTTGGCCACTTGTGGGCAGCAGAACAAACTTTAAACACAACACTGGCATGTTTCAAGTTGTAATGTCAAAGGTTTTAGCAAAGAATTGCCTATTTACACATCAGGCAGAAAAGAGGCAACGTTCTAATTATTTTCAAGTTGTGTTTCTGGCCATCTGACGAAATTAACTATCTTTTAGCTCTGGCTTTAGCTTCTATTTGGCTCCAGATTTGCTATACTCCACTATACTCCACTATGTTCACCAGCTAGTTGCTAACCTTGGCTATGAGTGACCCCTTTCACATTACACAAAGTAATTTGAGCTATTATTTATATGAAAAAAAAGAGTGCAGCTTTAAAATCCAAAGCCAACAGGTGACATTAAATGAAGAGATGACTTCTTTATTTTATTCCTAAGCTTCCGATTCATAGTATTCACTTTTCCTGAGATACTGATTCTGATTCTCCAACAAGGTCATACATGAAAATCACAGTACATATGGTATACTGACAGAAAAAAAACATACCTCTCCATTAGCAAAACAGTACAGCACAGCAACCACGAAGCCCTGAAAAAGGATACACATTATAAATCAAGTTTGATGTGGATGTAGAACAAACAACAAGAAGCTCTTGTCAGGTATGTAATCAGCATTATTGATCATACGTGGAAAGAGCTGAGGGTGAGGTTGATGAAGTTCCTGGCATAACGACTGCTGCCCTCCACACAGTAGTCATCTGTCAGCACAGTGAAGACCACTTCATGGATTCCCAGCAGAGGAATCAGTACCAGTGTTGCTCTGGCCAAGCTGACAGGGCATAAACAAAAACATACAGTGGTGAATAATTACAGCATGGATGCTATAATTAATGAGCAAGACAACAAGCCAGAAAAAAAGGCTATAAAATTTATACTGGCACATGATTCAAAAAGCAAAGAACAAACTAGAGGAGAGGACAGAGCTTTGTAAATGTATGCATGAGATTCCCTACCGTGGTGACATTTATGGTAGGGTTAAGAGGCAAAGCTTATGGGGGTGACATTTGAATTTGTGCTGTACATGGGCGTGATTAACATTTAAATGTTAAATCAGGGACCTCCTGTGCTGTTTTTAAGACACTACTTTGGAAATAACGCTCAAGGTCAAACTTGTTTCCTGACATTTGGTCACATACTGTACGTCAATGAAGGTCGGGTAAAATACCTGTATCTGTAGTCAGTAAATTTCACCAGATCTGCTTTCAGCTTGGACAGCAGCAGCTTCAGAATCTTGATGAATATAAAGAAAATGACCTGCAACACACATCAAAGGTAGTTTTAAAGAAGATGTATCCAAGACACAGACTAGACTAAATTTAATTAATTTATATCTGAGAAGCCTTCAGTCAGTGTGAATTTGTGTACAGAGAACTTAGCAATCAGTCATGCTTGTGACTGCTACAACATACGACGGCTTTAATATCACAAGGACTCACAAGACAGGAAGTGCTAAACACAGTATGAAATCAGAATGAAATTTACTTGACGTGCACCAGAGGAGAGAGAGAGCGATGTGATGTGTCTGTAACTAATGTGGACCTCAGGTTGAATAACTGTGCTGTGGTTCTTAGAAAGGCACTTCACTTACCAGCACTGATAAAGTAATCGGGCACTTTATGATCCACCAGAACCCTATGTTTACATTTGGCCAGCATCTTAGGAATAAAATTGGGAAAGATTTCTTTAATAGTCAAGCAAATTAAAGAAATAATGTCTGTTTGTTGGAATTATTTTATTCATTTCAGTATATTATAGTTTAGCATGTATTCAAACACTCACTCTTTGTTTTCATATAAAATCTTTACCACTGTCCATGGTGTCACAAACAAGACAGGTGCTCCTAAAAAGTAACAGCAGCACATGTTTTCATCAATAGATCATTCTCATGAAATAATATAAATTCAATGTAAATTCATTTGACAGACTAACAAAGATATTAATTTCATACAGTTTGTGTGTTCTGGCTGTGAAAATGAAAAATCACATTTGATGATCCAGTTTAAAATGACATTAGAGATATTCTATCTTTTGTTTTTGTCAACAAATCCCATCAAAAAACAAAACAACAATTTGTTGGGAATACTCTATCTCCGATGCAGATGGGACCATTACAGGTCCACACCAGAGCTGATGAGCAGGGAAACTACGTGGACCTGGCAGTATGGTATCCTTAACAGATCGAAATATTAATTTATTGAAAATAAGAAGCACAGGCTGTGGTATTAAAATAACAGAGTATGATTTATAACTGATTAATAACTATTATTACTAGTATTAAAACTATTACACCACTGAAGATGAAAACCTTAAAAAATGGGTCATAAATATATTGTTTCACTTCTAAAAAAAAAGGCAAAATAACTTCCCAAAACAGCTGACTGTAGTTTTTAACAAATGTTACTCAGACCGGAGTAAATAGAGCATTTGTTAGGGACTATTTTCAGTCATGGATTAATACACATTTGGTGTGTATTAATCTGTAAGTCAGTTTTTCGGCATGTAAGGGACTGAGTCAAATCCATCTGCAGTGTGTGTGTTCATGGTAATGAAGGAGCATGTCAGCCAGGTCAACAGTGTGGCTCATTGATGTGTTTTTCATAGTTTTTGGACAACAATGGAGTTCTACGGCACAGAGGAATAGATATATCAGGCTTTACATGCACACACTTGTTAGTAGATCAATCCATCATTGATTTTGGTCTTTTATGGGATTTACTGACAAGAAAAATACTGGATAAAATTCTCTAATATTTGAACACCCTGTGAAAACCTGAGCTCTATTTGTCCTTTAAACACTGCACATTCTTTAATTAGCCTAGCAGCTACTTAGTCTATCACATTTCTGACACTGATCAAAGAAATATGCTGATTTAAAAGGTGTTGTTTCTATATATTCACTTACAATAACTTGTACAGCTGTTTCAATCTCATCCTTGCGGGTCAACATTTGTCTGTTGTTGTGTTTAATTTTCAATCACCCATAAAAGAACCCAAATATATTCAGTTTACTATCATAGAGGACTAAAGAACATATTCACATTTGAGAATCTGGAATCAGAGAATTTGGATATTTTTTTCTTAAAAAATTACTCCAAACCATTAATCGATTATCAAAATAGTTGATTAATCAACTAAACAGTGCACCACTAGT
The DNA here is from genome assembly GCF_914725855.1 of Thunnus albacares. NCBI lineage: Eukaryota > Metazoa > Chordata > Actinopteri > Scombriformes > Scombridae > Thunnus > Thunnus albacares. Next base: position 4,623,529 of record NC_058125.1, read on the forward strand.
CTGGAACCAGGCTACTTCCCAATACTTCAGCATGAATACAAACAATTAATTCCAGACTTACCCCATCCTAACAGCATGTATTTCTTCAGCAGACATCTTTTGGTCAACACAGCGGTGAAGAGCAGCGTGTGAAGGAAAATGGCCTCCACCAAGAGCCAGAAGTAGTTACAGGTCACAAAGTACTCCATGGCCACTCTGGAGAATTTGCACATTAGCGCTGTCTGTTTAGGAATATGTTTAGGATGGATTAGTCTTGTAAATTCACTACAGTTACATCAAAAGCAGCAGTCTGCTAATATGTGAATAATAAGGCAGTGGTGAATATACCGCAGAGCTTGAGTGAGAGTTCCATCCAGGGTCATCTTTGGGTAGGTTGGAATACATGATGTGTAAGAAGATTTCCTTAGAAATGACAGCTATGGCTCTCAGGATGAACGACACAAAGAGATTCATGTGGATGTAGTTCCTGGTACAGTGGAGCTTCCTGGTAACCAGATACAGGAGCAATTGGAGGAAGGCATTGATACACAGTTCCTGTGCAACTGTAAAAGCATTACTGAGGCCACACATCCTGACACGAGAGGAAATGAACTGAAATGTAACATTTTTGAACTACTAAATTGCCAATATGAAATAAAGTCTTTTTGCTTACATTCATTACAATAATCAATTATCTTTAAGTCATGTTATTACAACATTTAGTTTTGTCTCTAAAACATCCTAATGTAGCTCAGACACAAAGTTTAAGGCTTTATTCTGGTTTATTACAACCCTAATTTTTGAATTTTTAGCAAGCAATTAGTCTGATCAGTACAGTGTTATCATAACTGTAAGAAATGATGGCCACATCTTTGGAAATAAGACCTAAGATGTAATAAACTGGATTTATCCTTTAAATTCTCCACATATAATTAACAAATTAGGCTGTTTTACCATCAGATACCCGTCTACCCCCAAACACTGACCTCAACATGCCCATCAGGAGAGTGGCCAGCGTGAGGGAGAACAGGGAGAGGGAATAGCCAATGACAGAGATGACCCTGAGGGCTCTCTGGCGACGCATTTCATACATTTCCTCCTGGACACACACACACACACACACACACACACACACACACACACACACACACACACACACACACACACACACACACACAAACACACACAAGGTAATGGGCACATATCTTCAATGTTACTAATAAAGACGGACATTCTAGGACAGTAAAGTCATGAGAACAATCCCTGATGGTTTATGTAGAACAGATAAGTCATTAACTCCAAAGGACAAGACAAAAGATGGATTAGAGACCTTAAATCACCATATACACTATATCCCAACCTTTCAGCTCCAGCGCTTCTCCTCCTCTTCCTTACCTCATCTTTAAAGAACCGGTCCTCCTTACACTCAGAGTCATCCCTCCAGAACGCTGAAGAATTCTCCTCCTTTCGCCATGTCCCATTTTCCAAGCATTCTCTGTGCACCATCCTGGTGTCGTCTGCAGGTAATTGAAAGTCACATTGATATGCATGGTCTCTTCTGTCATTACAGTCAGAGGAGAGGCTGACTGACTGGGCAGGTAATCACTTTAACCTGTGCTAGAAAGGTGTTTTTACATTATTATACAGCTAAATCCCAAATTGGATGGTTATGGTCACTTTTCCGCTGAGTGTCATAAGTTTAATTTTGTCAAGGTAGATTTAACTAACTTGAATTTTTTGGCCTCTTTTTCACAGTATTTCTGCGTACTTAAGTCCTTTAGCGATTTTAGATAGTGTGCCAAATGATAGCAAATGGAAAAGTTTTAAAAGCTATTCAGTACTGGCAGAGTAGATTAAGTTAATTTCAATAGTTGATAGCTGACATGGTCAATAGCAAATTATAGCTTTACATTTAAAGCGTGACTATTTAACCATTTCTAACATTTCTATTTAGGCCATTTATCTGCACTGTTGAACACTTGGTCCTGTGACTAGCAAGGACACCAGTCTGTCTTGTGATGATTCACTTGAAATGAATGCAGTGTCAAAGAAGGCCTGAGGTGCACAAAGGGACATTCATGTAATATGGTTGAAGCTATATTTATTTTCAGTTAGCAATCACATACATTTTGTAGCCAAGTGCTAAAACATTACATTACTTTCGCTGATCCATGGTAAGTAAGAAGGACAGGGGACCGACACGTTCCCAGGAGATGAATGGGGCCAGCACACATAAGTGTCAAATGTTCCATTACAGTAGATCCCTGCGAAGAAAGAATAAAAGTCTCCCATGTATCAAAGGTAATAACAATGAAAAGAACTCATATTTGAACATTTGGCAGGAGGCTCACCAGTTCCTAGGGGTTCACTTCTTGTCAGATTCTTGTTGCAGGTTTCCTTGTATTCGGTCCGTTTAGCGATCAGACTTTCAAGCTTTGAGCATGTTACCTTCCATGTGGAGTAAGAAATGAGTCAGAAAGTGAGAAAATAGTTCAAATAGAAAACAGAACGTGGGCATTAAAGTGCACTGAAAGTGTTATTAATAAATTCATCCCATAAAACAGTGATCATTTGATTAATCTTTTCATTTTCCTTTCCTCTCCATGGCTATAAAGCAGCACAACACAACACAGTCTCTGTAACACTGTATAGAAACATTACATTGTTTCAACATAAAACATGTAAAAAAAAATATAAGAGAGCAGACTGCCATAAAAGTGCATTTGACTATTTTTTGGCCACCAGAGAACAGTGGGACAAGCTGAAAATACAACATTGGTATATTGTCACTTTATATGGAATGGAATGGACTACATTTATAGAGACTTTCTAGTCTTTCGACCACTCAAAGTGCCTTACATGACATTTCAACATTCACCTTTTCATACACAGATGGCAGAGGCTGCTATGCAAGGTGCCAACCTGTTCATCAGGATCTAATCTAATGCACATTCACACACACACACACACACACTCACACACCGTTGGCGCAGCCATCAGGAGCAATTTGGGGTTCAGTATCTTGCCCAAGGACACTTCAATATGTGAACTGGAGAAGCCAACGATCTTCCGATTAATGGACGACTTGCTCTACCTCCTGAGCCACAGATGCCCCACTTTATATGTTGAATGTGTTAGCAAACATATGCCTATTTTTCATCCAGCAGACACGGAGCAACAACAATGTTCATTTGGAGTCATTTTTCTGGCCACCTGATGAATCTAAGTCTAATATTGACTTTCCTTTCAGGTCTGTGTTGGTCTGCACCAGCTCCTGACAGAAATACCTGGCTCTTTACTCGATTCTCCGCAATGTTCACCAGTTAGTCACTAACTGCTGTCTGTTGTGTGGTGCTGGGTAGGTAATGTGCTATGGGTTTATCAGAGATTTTTGCTGAAAACAATGAGGAAATGGAAGGTTAATAGTGAGAGTGGTGAGACAGAACCAGAAACAGTCAATTTTATTGGCTGTAAAACCAAAACAAAGAGCTAAAAGTTGGTAAAACTCTGAATAGAGCTGAGGGGACCTGCAGTTGGGGAATAATTCTCTTACATGGATCTCTTACATTACTCATAGTCATTTGATTCATTGTTTATATAAAAATATTGATTAGTGCAGCTTTAACATTTTTGACTTAACTGAATTAGTAGTGAATTCAATTTGTCAATTAGATGTTCTAATATAAAATTAACTGAGTGAACTTAACTGAACTTAGTTTAATCAATAATAGTGTTGTTATATTGTCCAGAGTTGCTAATTAAGCTTGATTTAATTATTAGTTTTAGCAGCACTGTTTGCTATTGTGTTCAAAGCAGATAGTCCATGAATATATCATTCATGCAAAAGTGATTTGCAGAGCAAAACAGGGGATATCTATCTATCTATATATCATGTGACTCATTGGAAACATATATAAATAGCTACAAAACAAGCCTCCATCAATATGAACCCAATTATAACGATGTTTCCAAACTACCTAATATGACTAATTTGATGTGTTGAATGAACGATAAAAGTACTGAATGTGACAACATTCAATTTATGATTTGAGAATGAAAATCCTATTTATATAAAATTGAGCTCACGATAGAACTGATGATTATGATGAATTATTTTAATTAAACTGATTCTGATATTTTACAGTGCATCTGCTCATAAACCTGTTACACAGTATCTGCAGCCTCTGAACAGATGTGCTGTAGTGTGCAGTGGATGTTGCAGTATTTGTGTTTACCCACTTGGTGGGAGTATTAAATCAGACACACCTTCACTTATTGAGGAACATTTTCACCTGCGTGTAATCTGTAATTCATGCAGGCAATTTATCAACCTGATTCACTGCATTAGTGTCACGCCTGCACAAACACACCTCTCTATTTATTCTTGATGTTTAAATGATATGGACAGTGTGGGAGTGTGTCCTGAATTAAAGGTTATTGTATTTGACAGCTATCATATTAATTAATGCTCAGGCATAAATTATGATTCCTCTTTAATTTGCTGTCATTACTGAGACAAATAAGCCTTTACATTGTGTGAGAAACAAACTGAAGACCACACTTGGCCATGTCTGTCATTTATCATTCAGTGTCAGGGCTGAGGGTAGTAGCCTTCCTATCTCGGTCGAACACTCACGATCTTCACACCTCAGCGAGAAAGCAGCTGAACTCTGCAACCTCTTCGTGTGCGTTTGGCTGCCTGGTGGCATATCCACCACCTGTGCCAAGAAGATTTCTCATGTGAGCCGGCTGACAGAGGACGTTTCAATTCACTGAGGCTCGACTTGTCAAGACCCCGACCGGAGCGGCATCACCAATAAAGGAAAGACAAGAGCTGCTGTCTGCCTATCCTCTCTGTTGTCTCCCACGGGACTAAGCCTGTTTTAAATCCAGCCACAGAGTTTAAACTCCCCTGATAATTCACTGTATTATAACATTGAAGATGAAAGTGAATCTGCACAAAAACTAAAAAAAGGCTCTGTGATCTTATTTGTCTTGTATTTTAAGTGTTCCTCTGCTTTTTTCTTTCATTTCTTTGAGAAAAACTTTGGTCTCATTTATGATTCCCAAAACATATAAGTTGTTTTTCGAGCGTGTCACTTAACTTTTAACTAAACTATTCAGGCAACCAGTTTGGAAGCAGAAAATGTGTATGTATGAGCAGTGGGACCTTCTGTAGCCCAAACTCAATGTGAAAAAAGACTGATTTAAGATTAAAGGAATCAGCTAAAAACTATTCTCATTTCTGTCAGTGGGGTCATTGCTGTGTTTCATGAGAAATACAGCATGCAATCTTGCCTCATACAGTAAATCAGATTGAGGACTTGCTTTGTAGCCAAGTTTTATTGCAAATTTGTTAAGTAAATTAAAATGTTGAAGATTTTGACTATGGAGCGCAATGGCAAACAGCACCAGGTTTGAACCAGCTAGTAATGCTAAGACTAAATTTTTCACCCACTAAAAGTTATTTTAAACGCCTAATGTGTGCACATGGATGAATGAGGTATGAAATTACCTGGTGGTTGAAGATAACAAAGAGGATTAAGAGCAGAGGTGTGTCACTTGATGTGGCCCAGGTCCTCTTGTGCCAGGTCGGCAGCAGGGATGGCATTGTGCTGTATGTTTACATTGAAAGCAGCTGGTTTCTAGTTTCTCGGCTGGTTTGCCGTCTCATACCTGGCCCTGGACTCGCCAGGCCTCTCGCTCATCTTCTCTTTATCCCAGCACAGCTATCCTTGCCTCGCCACGCCAGTTGATTTGAAGCTCTCGGGTACAGTAGCTCCAGGAAGGTCTATTCAGTATATTGAACTATTTTGCAGGATGATTTGCAGGTAGAGAAAGTGTCTCCAGGTTTTGATGTTTGCCGTAGCTGGTAGCCTGCAGTTTCTCTAATATTCTTTACAATTATGTAAAATTGTTCTTGATCTTCTAAAGCAGGTTTCCAAAAATCCAAGCGACTTTATGGTTCTTTCAATGAACTGATCTTTGACCTGTCAAAAAAAGTTACCACCTAATGATTCATCTTATTTAGAATGTTATCCTAAGTGAAGAAGTCCTCATCTACAGTTCCACTCTTCTTGTCCATGAAGTACTCTGAGTCTGTGAAGGCGGTGGATCTGTCTGTGCTCGCTAAAGACACAGTGCAACTGAGCAAGGGCCTGTGGATCCTCACTGACAGATCGCCTCTCCCACCCCGTCCTCCCCTAACCAATCAAGATAAGGCCCGGGAGAGCCGGCTACATAACTGGACTAACTCTGTTGTCCAGGAAAACTGATCACACAGGAACAAATGGGCACACTGTCTTGATCTAATCTACTTACTGCCACTGAGCATACACACACACACACTCACACACATATGCACATTGTACAATAAATTCATTAGAAATCCATATATGCACCAGCAAATACCACCTGCTCTGTAGAAAAAGAGGGAAAACACTGACCCCTCCCTTCTGTTTAGCGATCTCACACAGTAACTGGGCATTCACTAGGATTTCTGACACTAATGGGGCGCTAGTGTAAACTAACAGGACTGAAGCCAAACACAGCCAGAGTAGGGAGCCAAAGTTGCCTGCTGCACGAGCCTCGTGCCCTGCACGAAGCCTGTCTCACTACATATTTCAAGCAAATTTCTTTAATTTCAAATTTTGTTAGCAAGGAGTGGAAGTGGAAGGGACACTTTTACACAATTACAAATTGACAGAAGGTTTCTTTTGTGACCACAAAGAAAGTAATAACAACATTATTAGTTGATTGTTTCATTTAATAGTTTTAAAAGCTACATTAATTGTTTAATTTTGCCACCAAGGATGTTGTTGCCCATCCCAAAGAAAGCTGAAAACATAACATCTGACATATCATCACATTATAAAGTTGTTATGGCTAATTACATTAGCAAACATTTATCTATTAACACATCTAACAGACTCAGAGCAACATTTGCACACATTTGGAGTCTTTTTTGGTTTCCAAAAAACTCCTGAGAAGATCTGTCTTCTTAGCTGCTAATTTGCTGCTGTTTGGTGCTGGGCAGGGATCGTACAGAGTGTTATATAAGACCTTTTTTTGTGCTGAAAACAAAAAAACAGATTTATTGGGAGAACTGAGCTTGCTAGCCTGAAAACTAGTTAGTTAGAACACTTAAACAAGCCCTAAAAGCCCTAAAAGGCTAAATAACTTTGTAGAGCTGCACAGTTGGATGCTTTTTAGTAGGATCATTACTGCAAGTGACATATTTCACATTACACTCGTTCATTTGATTTGATGTTAATATAAAAAATGTAATTTATTGCAGCTTTAAGTAACAAAGAATTTACAGTAGAGTTGTGTATAGGGACAAACACAATGTTAAAACGTCTCAAGGTTCAACAAGCAGTGAAAAGCAAACAGCAGCTAATATTCACTATAATATCTTGAGCTCTACATTAATCCTCTCAATACAACTTAATATAGAAAGGGTGAAGGCAAAATTATGAGACAAAAACAACATGCAGTAAGAAGAGGCAGGTAAAAGGGAGAGACATACTTATCTGTTTTGAAATGAAGGAGCAAACCTCAGCAATGCATCATGTGGAATTGTAATTGTGTTTTTATTACATGGTGATGTAGCTTTCAAATGTCCCTGTGGTATGAATGTGACAGAATCCATTGCAGAGAAAATATATGGAATATTATTGTGTTTCAGGACCACATAGTTCACCAGCATTGCCATTATTTCTGACTGTGATGTACGAAGGAACCGGTGAAATTAAATTTTTCCCAGCTCCATAAGCCTGGCAATATACAGCGAGGCAGTAGGCCCACAATGTGTGCCTAACTAAGAGACAGTAAAGATGAAGCTCAGAGCAGAGACAAAATACATGTATCAAAATATTCCATTGCAATTTGGGAAGATTTAAAGGGCAGTAAAGCAGTTTACAGGCAGGTAAAGCAGACATGTCCTCGGGGTGCTGGATATGATGGGATTCTCATTTAAAGCTCGACTTGCTTTCAGCAGGAAGGGGAGAAGCTGAAGAGGCTGTTGAGGAGGCAATGTGTGAGTTCAAGTGTGCCCATTTGAAACCCACACAGTGGTTTTGATGGTATTAATTGATGCTATGTTAAACCAGTCAGGAAGGTTGTATTCATCAGAGCCATTTCTGAGCCTTAATTACATTTAGTGATTAGCTGGTGAACAAAGTGGAGTGTTTAGCAGGTTAAAAAGCAGAAATTTCGATCAGGAGTTGGTGGAGACCAAAACAGAGTTAAAAATGAGTGTATATTGGATTTACATTTGTCAGCTAGCCATAAACATGACATCCAAATGAATGCTAATGTTTCTCCGTGTCCTCTGGATTTGTGAAAAAGCAACTTTTTATGAACATGTTTGCCATAGCAACTTCAAGAGGTGATAACAAACATATTAATGTAGTGTTTACAGTATGATTTTCTGCTGGCAAAAACTGATACAGGCAGTCATTAGCTGTTAGCTTGCTATCACATACACTCAGCATCCAGTAGCACTAGCAAACAATTTATAGCCTACTTCTTGTTTACACGTTGGATTAAAAGTTTCATGGTAAACACAAATTCAAAAAGTAAAATGAGTGCCTGAATTGAATATGCAAGTCACATCACTATTTTGAGAAAGGTGGCATCTTTGCGCTGGGGCCCGTGATAGCATACCTTCAGCAAACAGAATAAACTTTTGGATGTGTCACACTATTGTATGTCCATAGAAAAAGCCAACCGCTTGTTACCACATGCAGATCATTCAATAAGGTGACCACAAAAACAGCAAACTGCAGTTGGACTCAACGTCAAACATGCAAGTCAACTCAACAAGGCCATCTTGAATATGTTTGACAGTCGACAGTCACAGTTGTGGAGGTTGGGTAGCTATAGTGGATAAGACAATGACACATCTCTTTATTTCCACTCATTACCGCACCCTGTGACCCATAAAAAACACTGTCTGAGAAACCAGACTTCAGTGATAGTGTAGTAAAAAGGACAATTGGTTTGGCAGGATGCCCGGACAAAGTGTTTTGAATTACAGAAGAATGAGGAGTAGGAGCAATATTTGTCTCATTTAATTTTTAACCAGCGGCAGAGTTGATTTTTAACTTCTCAAGTTACAAGATACAGTACCAGACACATGCTCTGTGGAATAAGCCTGTGTGTTTTCACACATAATTATGACAGTAAGAACCTGTGTTTGTCACATTTAAAACTTACTGGCAGAATCCACAAATGGATAAAACTGAGTTATAGGAAGTTGAAACTGTCCAGTCGCATACACTTCTGCTACATACAGTACAGCCATACAAACGGTACTACTCAGATTTTACCTTATACAGTATAAATGTGCATACTTGAGCTGTATAACATCAACAAGATTTTGGACTACTGGAAAAGCACAAGAAGACAATCTAATCACACTTCATTTGTTTCATACCAAACAGTATTTAATGTGTTTTTTTCATGATATCGGAGTTAAAATGTAAACTACATTTTTATCACAAGAGATAAATCCAGACAACAGAACAAAAGGTAAGTGTAGAACTAAAGTCAAGTTTCCTTTTATGTCCTATGTATTAAGACAGAAGTGTATGATTGATTGATTTTCAGGTTAATGTTTTCTGTATGTTAATACTGAGTAACCTGGATAATGTGTAAAAATTCTGCTCTGGCCAGATGGTCACTTTAAAGATTTTTTTGGCTACTCTGTGGCAGTGGAACAACCTGTTAACATGTAATTGACATATTAACACCTTATGAAAATGTATGGCGGTGTAGTTAGCTTGTTAACAGTTGCCTATTTACACAACCAGCAGACACAGAGCAACAGTAGCATTCATTTGGAGTCTTGTTTGTTGACTGTTTACTCTCTCTCTCTAGCTTTGTTTTAGTCTCTCTTTAGCATCTAAATGTGCCACTATATTAATAAACTACTTGCTAACTCTGTCTGAAATCTGCTGTCAGCTGCTGCCAGAAATGAGGCTGATGAGAGCGGTGAGACTGAACCAAAACAGTGGCCTTTGCTGGCCATAAAATCCGTTCAAAAATTTACTGAAAGATGCTAAAAAATGATGAGACATGAGGGGGACAGCAGATTTGATAATAATTCTCTGTGGGTTTGTCACTATGAGTAATTCATTTCACATCAAATGAAGTCATATGATCTATTGTTAATATGAAAACGTAAATTAGAGCAGCTTTAAATTTTCTTGAGTTAAGACTTTTTGTTTGTTGAGAGAACAGTCATGTCAAGTCAATTTTAACTCCATCTACAAATGCCACAGAATGAATGATGGACATAACAGGGTCTACTAAAGAGTGCCAATGTTAAAAATAAAGAGTATAGAATAATCCACCGTCAGATAATTTCACCTGGTTATATATCATCTGTGAGTGATATCCAATGCATTCCAGAGGGTCCATCTCAGATGAAGTGTTACCTCATCTACTTTGATTAACTACTATTTCCCAGAAAGTGTTATGACAACCCCCATCGGAGGGTTGGAAACGTTGTTTTCAATTACCACTCGACATATGGGCTCATAAATAAAGCTAGTTATCTGACTAGTTTCTCAACACGTTAGAAATGCCACTTATCTTCTGGCTGCACTGCACTCTGGTCTGTTGGGGGTTACGGCTGGTGGAGAAATTGATATCAGTGCAAATAGAAAAAAAAAATGGTCCAAGGACTCCATGTTAGATTGCAATTTTTTGATGGTGTTACAGAATTTAGATTTTACCTTTAAAGGTCAGGTTACACCGCCATAAACATCAGGTGGCAGTGTTCATGAAGTTGAAATATAATTATGCAATACCTCCTGCTTTCCCACCAATCAGATTGACTCTCTGTTATGAAATGTTACATAAATTTTACCTCAGCCCACACAAATAGCCATAAATTTAGGGAGTGAATTTCAAGTGAAAGTTGAAAGAGGTTAGTCACATTAACGTGCCTGTGTGTATCTCCTCCCTGCATCCCTACCTCTGTGGGGGTCAGTGCTCAGCTAACGTGGGGGTTGGTGTTCTTACACGTATTGGGTAAACACAGTGCTGCAAATGTTTACGATGTCCTGCAAATGGGTTAGAAAGTGTTTAGTGGACAGGACAGGTGCTATGCGGAAGGTTAAACAGGTTGCAGTGCCGGTGCGTAAACTGTTTGGGTCTCTGATGCCTGCAGGCCTGCCCTGCTGTGTTTGGGAGTTGGAGCTTTGACCATTTTTCAGGTGAAGAGTACAAACATTTCTTGGTAAGGAGGCGGCCTGGTGTGAAGATGCTGTAAAGGCATTAGCAGGGTATGGCAACCAGACCAGAAAACACGTTTAATGTGTGTTAAGTAACCTGTATTTGTATAGTATAGTAAGTATTTGTGGAATCACTAATAACTGTACCATAATTGTAATATTAGTATCAGTAAAGTGTAGGATTAATGGACCAAATTTTCATACAGGTGCAGCAGGATACCAAGAAATTCATTATCATTTTTAAACATTTCCTTTTTGAAATTTGCACACATGTTGCACATACTACAAAATACTGAATACTACTAAAAGTACAGTGTAGATTTGTTTATACATGTACACATGCATATACAGCACATCAGAACATGTGCACGCATCCTCCATGTGTTTACATTCTTGCTGAGGCGGAGTGTTGGCGGGGGAGAGGGGGGCGAATGGCAGCTCTCAGCCGGAAAAACAAACAGGCTGAGGGCCGTGGAGAGAGCCCGGAGCCCGGGGACGCTCAGGAACATCCTGTCCACTGGTCTGCGTGGGTCAACACCAGACACAGCTTCAGGCACCGCATTGCTCCGTAGCCAAATAACAGCATCAGCACCACGTCAAGGTGCTGTTCGACCCTGAGGGCCAAGGTTGTGCAAGAAGCAAATCGCTGTTTTCTTTCGGATTCTGAGCAAACAGCAACGTAGAGGAAAAATACAAGGAAGTGACATGGTCTATAATCTAGGTTAATTTTATCACAATCTTGTCAAAACCACATTGTAACAATTTACTCCTAAGAAAAGGTTGAAATACGTTGCTTATAAAAAATGTTTGGAGAGTGGAGAAAGCATAAGGCTTTAGGATTTTTACATACTTAGCGATTTAGTGTTTTCATTTTCATTTTTCAAAGTTGGGGAACTAAAGACAGACAGATTTAAAAAATAATGGTCAAAGTGAAGCAGCAGAGGCTGAGATTTCTGACTTTTATTTCCTAGGAGGCTCTGAAAATGCTGCATCCTACATTTACCATAATGCAACCAAGAGCATCTTCTCATTAGACACTCTTGCCTGGTAAATGCATGTCTTTTAATCTCTATACCCACAGTTCATAATGGGGGCTCTCTAGTAAAAAAAAATTGTAGTCTTTTTGGAGTTATTATTACAGAAAACATTATATAACTGTCTTCACAGGCTGAGTATGACTCCATGTGAGTGGTAAACTGATACATACATACATACATACATATATATATATATATGTATATGTGTATATATATATATATATATATATATATATATATATATATATGTATATATATATATATATATATAGGTATAGGTATACCTGTGCAATCTAATGCAATTAATTACAACAGGTCTTTATCCTATGATGAAACATTTCTATCCTGATGGGAGTGGTCTCTTCCAGGATGACAATGCCCCAATTCACAGGGCATGAGGGGTCACTGAACGGTTTGATGAGTATGAAAATGATGTGAATCATATGCTATGGCCTTCACAGTCACCAGATCTCACCCTAACTGAACACCTGTAGGAGATTTTGGACTGACATGTTAGACAGCGCTCTCCACCACCATCATGAAAACACCAAATGAGGGAATATCTTTTTGAAGAATGTTCACCCAGAAGGGGGATGAATGCCTTACTGAGACACTTTATATTGTTTGTGTTTCCTTTTCCTAATTTGTCACTTGTCTCTTTCTCTCTCTCTCTCTGACACACACATATATTTATGCACACACACACACACACGCGCACACACAGGGTGAGAGTCCAGTCAGTCTTAGCCAGATTGTCCACATTGCTTTGGTGCCCCGCCCATTTTTCGGCACATTTTTAACAGCAATATTTCAGTCCAAAATCAATATAAGTAAATGGAAATGCCACCATTAGTGGATCAGTGGAAGTAATTCACCTTTTGATCTCGTGTATAACATTGGTGAACTTTGAAATATGTACCACTCTCCAGTTCCAAGCCGTCTGGGCAATTCTGACTTTTGAGGGAACAGAAAGGAATGGTAAATCCAAAATGTAGGGAACTATCATATATTAGCTCTGTCACACAACTGCTTATGTCTATTTATTGCTATGTCACCAAGCTCTCAAACATTAAGCATTTTGCAAGGACGAGCCAATTTATTTTGCTGTTTTATGGCTGTTCCGAACAGCAACACTCAAACATGAAGTGGAAGACATTCAAAGTGTTGCACTCGTACAAAAGTGAAACAAATTGTTGTGAAAAGAAAAAAAAAGGAGAGCTTGAATTTGAAGTTCTAAACCTGCTTGCCCTCTCACCTTCACACACCTGGCCAATCACTGCGAGAAGAGGGCGTAAATGTCAGATTGTTGGTTTTGGAAAGTCATAGAAATTGTCAGCTGACGAGCACTTCTTTTGACGTATACTGGTGCTTAGTCTTTTTTTTTTTATCACACCTGTTCTTCTGCTTTTAGACGCCAGATGATTCTGTGTTACAATATATTTATACAATATGTTGCACCTCTAAAGTACTGCGTAAGGCTCCAAGGTGTTCAAAAATGTGCCAACTGAATTCTTAGTCCAACACAAGCATGAGCTGCAGTTTCCTCCACAGAAACATTACAGTGCATTTTGTATGACTGGACAATGCGTTGTTATCTGCTACGTGCTTACGTTTTGGGCTTAATATAGAAGCCTGTGCTGCACAACACAGCCTGTGAGTTTCATTGGAATGAGCTGATGGAGATAAAAGCCTAAGCAAACACAGATATCCTTGACTCGGGTAGTCATGACACCACATTTCCTGGTCTGACTCATTAGCGACTCAGGAGCAAGTAAATATAAAGCATGCTGAGGACATTGTAGGAGGAACAAGGAGGATCAAAATATACAGATTTTTTTTTTTCAGACTTTTCCTACACTGATGTAAACAGCTGCCAAGCTTCAGCATCATACGGTAGTACTTTGGGTGTAATAATGGCTTGACACAGACTCTGGTTTGAACAATTTCTCAAGCAACTCCTGCCTCTTTTTCTTACTTATGGACAGCTTTTTCCAAACCAACTAGCTGAAGGCACTTTTCAATTGTAGCCAAGGTCCTGCGGCGGGACATAACACTGACCATTGAGGAGGTTAACAAGGCTGTGACACAGGACTCAACCCTCTAATTCCTTTTCAACAGCTCTATATGTCCTTGGGCTTGGATGAAGCAGAATGAGAGATGCTTCTCATCCTGCACATCCATCTCCCACCCCTCCCACCCCCATTTACCCCTTCTGCATCAGACGTTCAATCAAATTTTCTTTATGTTTTCACAAAAAAAAAAAACATTAAGAATTTAAGTTTTTTTTTTTTTTAAATATGTCACCATTACATGCCATGCAGAGTCACATTATTAATAGACATGTTTTTCTGGGAGGCCCGTGGGAGATGGAGAGAGAGATAAGCTCTGCTGTAGGAAAACAGAGAAGCGGGGGGATTTGTCAGCCCTGCACTCCGAAGATTTATCATTCATTTACATTCTCCCAAACACACACTCAGCACCACAGTCTAAACACAGGGCAAAGACTCCTAAATAACCTCACATGGTCACATTTACAATAGAACTTTTCCACTATAACTTTTGATCAGCATATTGTCACGCATGGATGAAAGCAGGAACTTTTTAATATTATTTATTATGAGCGAGTTAAAAAGGGATTCGGAGGTTAAATAGCCTTAATGATCAGTTATTAGCACTGGGAATGATTGTGATCAAACATGTTTATTCATCTCAG